>NC_046227.1:24973772-26197987 GCF_009819885.2 Catharus ustulatus
TCACAATGCTCCCATGAAACAGGAAAAAAGAAAAGAAGAAAGAAAAAAAACCCCAAACAACAAAACATTCTTCAAAGCAGATGAAAGATAAAAATCAAACCCTAACAAATTGATTAGTGATACAAGTTAAGCCTTAAAAAGGTTTTTAAAAGAGCAGGTCTTTTAACACAAACTCTAAAATACAGAGGGAAAGGAAGAAAACCCCAACCAATGTGAGGTAAAAATGAATAGACTGATGTGTTTAAATGAACACTTGTTACCAAGACTTCAAGGTAGGGAACATTTAAGGATCTGTACTTTTGTCTTGAGTGAAGAATTGACCCAGTAAATTTATAAATAAATATGCAGACAGATTGACTGAGTTAGTCACTCTGGAATGAATATTAAATGGATATAGTTCTCAGTTTTAGTCATTTGGAGAGTGATCAGTGACTTTTAAACTGTAGATTGCTCCTAAACACCCAGTTGCAGACAATAAACAGAAAGTTGAAAAAGAAAAGATTTGTCTTGGTGCTTATTCTGTGGAAATGGGAGAAATTCCATTCCAATATAGGGAATGAATCTGGGAAAAAACATCTAAAACTGAAGTGTCAGCATAAGAGAAAGCTATATATAGTTCATTGAAGAAGTCAAGGCATGGGCCGAAAATAACGCCTTAGGTGGATTAAATATGGTTGGGTTTTTAGGATGTTTTGGAACTGTATAACCAAATTACTGGGGTGAAAAAAGAAGGTGCAAATAATTATATTTGGATAAAACATAAGGTCATTGTGAGATAAGATAAATCTTATAAATTATTACCTGTTTACCAAAATCATCACTTTTCAAAGACTGCAGTTAAAAGGAATCCCAACACCATGTGGAAGAGTGAAACACACCAGGGAGCTGCAGCTAATCAAGATATTAATGAATGATCTGAGAAAAGCAGGTGAGTAGTGAAATGACAGCTTGTATCAGCACAAAGCTCATTTAGATTTTACCATCCTGAAGTTGATGGTACAGATAATAGCTGTGGATGGATGAAATGGAGAGGCTGAGTAATAAAATGGTAAATGAAATTCGGTGTTGCTAGGTGCAAAATAATATACAAGAGGAACAATAACCTCAGCTATCTAGATAAGTTAGATCTAAGTTAGTCACTGCAGATTTCCCTGAAAACACTCCCCCTATGCTTGGCAGGGGTCAAAAATATCAGCCAAATCAAAGTATAGAAATGTCTATCAGAAATTATGAGGAAAATTGTAGGAAAAGGGCAGAGAATACCATTATTTCAGTCTCCAGATCTGGGCTGTGCCCAGGTTTCCTGTCTACAATATAATGTGAGCATAGGGATGGCACAGTTTGGGTGTATGGACCAGAACAGGATCAGTCTGGGCAAGTGTTGTGTTGGAACCATGAATTTCTCTGGGACACAGCTGAAATATGACCTCAGGGGCAGGAAAGAGACTCATGCAAGGGCTGTCCCCTCCCAACACCTGGTTGAGGTAGGAGAGGATTGTGAGTGCCATGAAATGCTGCTGGCCCTCTCCACTTGCTGCTGACCCCTCATGGAGCCCAAAGGACACCTCTGGTCCCATACAGGGGGCAGGTTTGGTTCTTCCATAGCTCCAGCTGCTTCAGCTGCTCAGCAGATTGCTGTTATTTAGCTCTGGTAAATTCTTGACTTTGTAATATTCAGATTATGCAGCCAGCTGCATTATAGACTATTAGGCCAAAGCTGCTTCTCACTTGCTGTAGTTCTGCTATAATAAATATTCATAGCTTCATTACAGGCTATGGTTTTCCAACCTACGTACTAAGGGATTATTTGGGAGTTTTGCTTTAATGATGCACAAAAACTGTAATAGTCCTTTCAGAGTCTTATGCAACAATATGTTTGCTTCTTCTAAAAGCTAAATAACTCTTGTTTTGAATGATTTAGTAGCAAACTCACTTAGTCACTGAGCTGTGGTTCAATGATCTGCAAAATTTTCTTTTTAGAAATACAAACCCATTATGTAAATACTAAGGAGCATCTTCAGGAAAATTAACTTCAATTTGTTTTTGTCAGGTTTTTTTTTTGTTTATTTGAAATTTTATAAGCTTGAGATCACTTGTAGAGCCTTCTTCCCCCTTAAAATATGCAAAGTAAAATTGTTAGCTAACTCAAATCATTGATAAAAGTTTTAGCTGTGAAGCACTGCTCAAAGTGAACTTTATATCTCCCAAAAATAGAAGATAGAAGAAGAGGGCAAATCCTTGAGAAAGGATGTTTATTTGATTAGGAATTGTGGCTTCACAACCTGGTCAACTTCTATTATTTGGTCCCTCCATCTCCTTTCTCCTGAGTTTCCTACTTCTGAATGCCTTCCATCTCAAAATGCTATCATCTGCAGAAGGGAGAGATCTAAACTTAGTACTTGTTCAAAGATGTGAGAATTGATTTTCTGTATGTTCAGCTTCTTCCACAGAGGTATCTTGATTCTCCCTAGTAGGTTTATATACTTGGGCAATACAGCCCTTGCTGAACTATTTTCAATGTTAGAAAAAAATTGCCTCATCAAGGATCCTCACAGTTTAATGACTATAAAAGTTTACATGGAATGAATTTCAGGACTTAAACATACCCTCACTGGGAGGACTCTGTTTGGAGAAATGTTTTGACCATACAGAAATGGACAAGTAGGTATCTCTTAGCATGTACTAACTCCAGGATTCATATCTGCCCAAAATAGACACCTAATGCCAAGAAAACTTTATTTTTTAAGCAGTTGGGGGAGATTGAGATACTGTCTGAACCTATTTTTCACACAGTGGCATTTATTGAGCTATTAAGTCCATGTTATGAAAAGTCAGGTCATTAGAAGAGCGGTGCTGTCCTGATAAAAATAAAGTGTGTGAGAGGTGGCAATGGCTGGGGAGGAAAGTCACATTCTGGTTTATTTTTCCCATTTGAAACAGCACAAAAGTAAAATGTTTAATTAATTGTTTGCTCTGCATTTAAGAAGTTTGCATTAGTTCATTTGCTTAAGTGCAGCAGCAATCAAGAACACATTAGCTAATGCTGCTGCTCAGCAAGGGGGGAGGCTACAGGCAGGTGCTGGGGTCAGTGTGTGCAGGATCAGGGGACCATCAGTCTCCTCCTGTGCTAATTTGTCTACAGGAGTTTTCCAGAGTCACAGCGGCACAGTTGGAGCCACCAGCCATTTCCAGCTGGAGCACTGAGGGTTTTTATGAGCAGATCCAGCTGGAAAAGGTCTGAAGTCAAAGAAGTGTATACTGATGAGTGACACATTGCACTGCCCTCCTGCCAGTCTCTATTAATTCTGCTGTGTGCTTCATCCCCTGCCAGGAAGGATGGTGAAAAATGAGGGCACTGTGCAGGAGCCATGGAGATTTGAATTAATTTACTTCTCCTCCCTAAACTCCCTTGAACAAATAATTCATGGCAATATTTGAGAAGGAACATGAAGGTATGGTTTCAAACTTTCAAGAGAAGGTTTAAAAGAAGTCTTTGAATTATCCTCATTTGGCTTCACTTGGACCAAGGCTGACAGTCTCACACAATTTTCAGATGAACAATATGAGACATTGAGACTTGTCTCAGGTCTGTCAGATGCATTGCAAATGATGTTTATGAGAACTCTATGGGAAAGAACCTTTAATAGGGGACCAGGAAATCTTATTTGTCAAGGGATTTTTCTCAGAGATTTTCTTTTTTTAAATTTTTTTTCCCTTTTATCAGAATAATTCGGAATATTTTGGATTTCTTGGACATACATATTCCAGATGCATCTGTCCAAGATTTTACCTCAGTCATTCAAATCATGAGCTAAGGTGAAAATTTAAGAGTAATGAGAGGAGTCTGGGCAATGAGGGATTAACGTTAATGTTAGCCCCCATCAGCTGAACAGCAGTAACCAGCTACATATATCCCTCAAGTCCATTTTAAATATGACACAAGTGCCTTGGCTTGAACCACCACAGGAGGGCTGTACATCACATTTGCTGTGTACTGGAAGAAGACAACTGGCCTGAGTAATGATACTAAGATGAACAAAACACTCTGTATTTTCATCCAGATGTCTGTATTGAGGAACTTGGGGCCAAATACCAATGCATTCTGATATTTTATAGCTTTTCATTTAGGTCCTTTGAGTGTAAAACTATCCCACAGTAGTATCCCAAGTCTGTGACTGGGGACCAAAAGGAAGAGCCCCAGGAAAAGGGCCCAAACAGGTCTGAATTAAACTATTGAGACACAGCAGCCGAATGATACATTGGAATACATCAAACAGACCTTCTAGGCAGAAACTTCTTTTTTTTATAATTCCCCCCCTCTCCCTTCTGGGGAGTTCTATGTCTCTAAAAGCATGTTTAATCTTGGCCAATTAAACTTGCTACCAATCAGCACTTAACAGGCATTTTCTTTTTTTTTTGTTGTTTGTTATTAAGAATGGTATTTGTTAATGATACTATCTTTCTCAACCCAAGAGGCTCGTTTTTGAATTAAAACAGATAAAGGAAGGGATCATTAACAACAAATACGAGTTTGATTTTTGATTTTCAGATACTTAAACCCTAATTGATTTATTTTTATTCCCTGCTGTGCTTTAAATCATTTTGCTAAATATATCTGCTCTTTTCACTTGATCACAGTGACAGGCACAGGTAACTGCAGGAGAAAGCTGTCTGGAGAAACAGGAGAGAAAAAAGGTATATAACAGGTTCAGCATACCTACCTTGAAAAGTACAGTGAAAATCCAGGAACACTTATGGAATACAAACCACAACAAAACTCTCTCTTGCTCTTACAGTCTCATGGTGAAACATGTATTTGCAATCATCAAGTCTGTTCCCTTACACCACCTCAGGACTCACAATTCGGAATTTATTTTTTTGGAGTGGTGCTGTTGGGTTAAAGCTGTTGGCTGCAGGCTGCTGTACCTGCAGGGGCTGCAGCACCAGCCCTTAGACAATCCCTGTGCCAAAGCTTTGGAGCCAGGCTGCTGCTGTCATGTATGGGGAAGAGGAAGGAACGCCTGGATGATCAGTTCACCACCACAGTGCCACACCTTGCACCTCCCACTGCCACTCTTCATCCCTCATCTCTTTTCCCTTTCTGCAGCAGGAATCCAGCTCACCACAGCACAGCCAAAACAGGGGCTTCTCCTATAGCTCCCTGCTCTTGGCAAGGAGCTGGGTGGAAATCATCAGTGACAATGGCTCCTTTGGGTTGCCTGATCATCCCACTGCCTGGCCCAGCTCTCTCACAACAAAGTACAAAGGCAATCTGCATACAAATATACCCTTTGAAAAATCTATTCTGGGAGCCAGAGCAAGATACAAGGCTCTTGGGATATTTTTTTTCCTTTTTTTTTTTTTCTAAATAATTTTAAAAGGCCTATTGAAATATTTTACAGCATTTAAACACCTGCCGTTCTCAAATTGGCTGTTAACTGTACCACTACAGAAGTTAGTTCTGCAAAAGCATGTAGACTGGGCAGTTGTGAAATTTTCTTTGATTTAAAAGGCAGAAGAAGCAATACAGAGCTTTGCTGTTTAGGTGTAATGTTGATATGCTTCAGTCTCTAGAAGCTTTCATATTTTTTCTAGTTTGTCACAAAAGAACTTGCACCTGGCTGTCATAAATGACTGGAAGAGATGAGCCAGGGGTGGGATCCTGTCAACAATGGTGCCAATAGGAAATTCCAAGATGGGGTGCTACCACACACAGAAATAGGATCTCAGCCTCCTGGGCTTCTCTCTTCATATTTAGCATCACTATTTACATTCCTATTATTTTTCATTATTTTTTGAAATTCCACTTCAAACCTATGTCAGTTTTTAAAATCACTGGCTAGGGCAAAATCTGGGCCATAACTTTACAGCAGGGCTGCCTAGCACAATTTCTTTAAGTTTTCCTTATTTCTTTGCTTTAGATCAATAAAGTTGTTAGAGGAAATGCAGCTGAGCTCTTCAAAAGCTAGTGGGAATCTGCCAGGAGGTGCAGGTTGTTATCTCTCTCTCCAGTGCTGCTGCTGGCACAAACCCACAGCTTTCCCCAAAATGACTTTGGTAAAACAGGGTCAATAAATTCCATGTTCACCAGCCTGGAGGGGATCTCCTGCTCACTCTCTATAATGCACGTTTAAAAGCTTTAACAGGATTTATGTAAAGCTTAGTCCTCAGGTGAAATGTGTGAGTTGGGCTCTGGCTTATCCTTTCATGTGTGAGTTGCTGGCATGCAGAACATAAATAGCCAAGGACGAGGCATATCTCTGAAAGGACTCCACAGTCCCATTCCTGGTCCGGTCCACTGGTTAAATTGCAGTGATCCCAGCTCAGTGATCCCAGGAGTACCCAGGCATTCATCAGATCACCAGAAATTACCTTACATGTCTCCCAGCTGGCAAGAACCTGTGTTTATGGCAACACTCAGGATAGCAAACTTACAAGGACAGTATTTTTACAGTGAAGTTTAGAGCCTCAGTCAAAAATAATGGACCATAATATTCCAAACTGCCCATTGGTTCAAACAGAGGGTTGGCAGTAAAAATGCTTTCCAGTGTCCTGTGTACATCAGACCTATACAGTAATAACCCTGTAAAAAAGAAACATTTAATGAAGTAGCTGAATAAAAGACTTATATGGTACCCATGGAAGTCAGTGGAAAAAGTCCCCTCGATATCATCAAGCTCTGAAGCTTCAGCTGTGTCACATTATCACGAGGACAGCACACAGTGCTTGATCCCAGAGACACATGCAGTTTTCAGTAAGGGTAACAATAATTTTTCTATTGCCTCAATGGTGACAGGCCATAAAAATCAACAGCTTGCACCAAAGCTGTAACAGTGTTTGAAGTGAAAGGAGTTCTCTGTTTCCTTTAGTGTGCGTGGGTGTTTTACCTACTGCTGGAACAGGAGAGTGTGAGGACTCCCAGCTTCCTTCCCTAACTGTGCCTCAGAACCTTTCCTCAGCTCAGAGGGCACAGCTCTTATTTTTGCTTTGAGTCACACATAATGAGTCAGGACTGGGGCAGATGCAATCAGCAAATACACAGTTTTAATGGTGTCTCTCAGATTTCTTCTGAGAAATCCTTCATCTGCTCCTTATGGCAAATTCCTTACCTAGATTTTATTCTGTCAAAGCTAATGATGAAGAAAAACCTTTTCTTTAGAGTTTCCTGCTCTATCTACTTTTTGTTAAAAACTAAATAATTGTGGTACATCTTCCACAGCTGGAGCATTTGTTCTCATTTTACAGAGAACTCAGAGGAAATGTAGTGCCACAAAAACAGCAGCTGTGTTCTCAACTAACACACAAGTGTCAGAGACTTTGACCAGGCACACACACAGCACAATGCCTGAGATCTGCAGGTCTGATACAGCATATTGCTGCCTTCAGTGGTGAATGAGATGCTTGATGTAGCTCTTAGCAATGCATCAGAAAATCCTTCCAGTGAGTTGAAGGCAGCATTGTGCACCTGCAATGTCTCTCTTCAGCAAGAGCTGAACCTTTCATTTCATCCATCAGCAGAAGAGGGAAATGAGTTGCTTCACATCACTGCAATTTACTGCCCTCTAATCTAAACCTTTGAAAGTTCAGGGAACAGGGATTGCCTTTACTGCATGTGACCAGAGTTAGCATTAACTGTAAAGACTTTCCAGTTGTAAGAAGTAAAGAAATCCACAGTGGAGCCAAATTTCACAAGGGAGTTGACAGAAGATGGCAGCCTGCTCAGCCCATAATGAGGGGTTATTGTGATAGCCATCAGTGTGGCAGCAGGCTCCTGAACGTCTTCTGAGCATTGTTATAATATAAATCACTCATGGAAAGAGAAGGAAGCCCTCATGGGGTTGTCCTGGGCTGGGATCATGAACAGCCCCTGTCCCCATTGCTCATGTGGCACTGCCTACCCAGGTGAAGACAAAGTTGTCTGTAGTATGACGCACTCATCTGCCAGGTCAAGCTCTAAATTACCTGCTAAGGACACTGGAAAGCTCAGGATGTCACATATCCAACTGGGCAGCTGCTGGCCCAAGCAGACCCCACAATGAAAGGTGTTGTTACCTGAACTGGTGGTGCGCCTCATCACAACGATGGCCCTCAGTGGACAGACTGGGCAAGTGACAGTAAAACAGTGGCACTGCTCTCCAGTGCTGTATCAGAGGATGGATTGGTCCAGTGACAATAAAGGGACAGCAATTTTGGCCACCAAACTGTCCATCATTACTCAGTGAGTGGTGCCCTTGAGGTTTATGCAGTGTTGGCTGCCCTTTTCTTGTACGAGCCAAACCTTCCTCTGCACCATGTGAGTATAAAACTCACACGTGGCACAAACCTCTTAATATTTGAGGTGTAATCTGAGGGTGAATTGTAGAGGGTAGGCTAACTTCAACCATATTTTTGTTGTTGCAGTGAGGACATTTGGATGACATAATGCTGGTAAGGATAAATCTGACTCCTTCCGTCCTGCAAAAGCATTTTTTTTTTCTTTTTAATTATTGTCTTTGAAACACTCATATGAATTTTATTGAGTTTTTCATAGAGAACAGGAGGTCTCTAGAGAGGAGAACCCCAGCATGTTTAGTGTATATTTCAGAGGCAGATGGCAGCTTTATAGCAGAGATTTTGTGCATAAAAGTATTGAAGAGACAATCAAAACATCCCATGAACTCAAACAAGCCTAAACAAAACCAGATGAAAATGAAAGCAACAGGTTCTTGGGAATGTGCAGGATACTAATGAACATTATATATCAAAGAGCTAAGGGTGGAGTCTCCCTGTTTGACAGGGTGTGCCTGCCAGACCTACAGGCCCTGTTGATGGCAGCACCATTTTCAGAGTTGTAATACTGACTTGTGCCCAATATTCTAGTTATTTCAGCCTAAATAGTGCCAAATTGCTAAAGTTTTCATTTTCAGAGAGATTAATCAAATTCTAATGCATAGAAAATGGTGAAAATTAAAAATAGATTGTAAAATTCAATGGCAGTGTCTCCTGTGCCAGCAGAAAGCGTAACATGGAGTGCTACTGTCATGCAGTACTGGAGATGAAACCATGGTATGACACCCTGAACATAAGAAGATGGGGCAAGGCACACAAGAATTACTGACCTCCACAAACACCACAGTTTTTGGAAGCAATTTTTATGGAAAAAGTCAAAATTGGCATGGGATCATTAATTTTGTTTTAGTCAAAACTCAATTTTACTTTTTTTTTATATTTTATATTTATGCAAACCCATTGTTTTTCTTCTGAAAGAGTTTTTAATTGATGAACGAACTAAAATTAATCTCCCCTTTCCTAAGCCCACACTGCTTTGAATTTTAGTAAAGCTCAAAGTCTGAAAGTCAGAGGGGGAATATCATCTCAGTGCATGCTCACCTACAAATATCTTAGAGGGCTACATGCTTAGAGAACACCAGGAGCTGGAAAACAGCAATTCACATGATAAGGTAGGGTAATGTAGGATACTGCCATCTCTCTTCTCTAATAGGACTGGAGAGTCTCTTCAGATGTGTGGTTTTGAATGGGATGGGGAGGGGCTCTGTCATGTCTCTGCCAGGTTTCACTTTGTTAGAGCTTCCTCCTCTCTCAGCACCTCCAGGGTTGTCTGTTTTTTCAGCAAAGGACAATTAGTCTTCAAATTATAACAACCCCATTACCGAAACAGCAAGCCTTCTTAGAGGAGACAAGAGCAGCTCAAACCCTGCCATGCAGGGAAAAGAAAATCTCAAGGTTTCTTTCTAGACTTCCCCTCCCACTCTGTGGCATCCTGCTGCTACCTCCAGCTTTACCCTCTCTGCCTTTCCCTCAAGAGGTTCAATTACTTTCATCTTTGCATTTACAGATGTTAAAATGACCTGTCGCAACATGAGCTCCCAGCAGCAAAAGGAAAGTTGCTGATTTAGACTGGGGGTGGCTGAAAGCTCATTCCTTTAATTCTTCTTTCAAAATCCCGTTGAAAAGAAGAAGTAAGAGTTTTCAGAGAGAGAGGTAAGACCTCCTGGGCTTCCCAAAATCCAACTGTCTGTGGGTGCCTGCTTCAGAGCAGTTCATCTGTATTTTACCAAGCATCCTATGGTCATAAGTGCTTTATGCAACAAATAAAAGCAATCCTGCTATCCTGGAATAGCACTTAATGATCAGGTATCAGACAATTGTGTTTAATTCCCTTGCAGGAGGGAGGTCTGCAGGTCTAAAATCTGATTATGTTGATATAAATGGCCTATGCTATTTCTATCACCTTTCAGTCTTTTGAATCTTAATGGCTCAGTTTTCATAAAGCCGTACTGAGATAAATAGAAACTTATTTCTACTGGGTGGGGAGGGATGACTGCAAAAGTCACCCAGAGTCTATGTCCTCCTGTTTGCACTCATGCTGAACAAAAACTACTGAAAAATTACACAGAGGAGGCATAGAAATACCTTCTTCTTCACTTCTTTCAACTGTAGTGTTACCGTGCAGGGGATGTGCCAGGACTTTTGGCATATACTGCCCGTTGGGCTGAGTTCATAGCCAGGCAAATGCTAAATTTAGGGTTGCAAAATGCTTAGAATGCTTTGTGTCCAAGGCATGGTGCATGTTTAGATGAAAGCTCCCGGTGCTGCAGTGAGCACTTCCTGCAAGAAAAGGGCAGGGATCCATCGTAGCATTGCTCCAGGCAACGCTGATCTAGGATATAGGAGAGGTTCTTGGCTAAAGGATTTAAAAATGCAGCAGTCTGCATGGCCACAAACAGAACAAAAGAAGCTATCAGTGATGAGCTGCTATCACAAGTGGTCAAAACCCTGGTCTCCTAACTCCAGGAAGCTCAACAGGAAGGAAGGAAGGATAATCTTGTCATGTTTTCTGTGCACAAATCAGCACTGAGAGGTGCAAAACCTGTTTAAATAGAAACAATTATGATTGTGAATCGGTGTGAGAAAAGAATTCACCACAGTAATTTCAAAACAATATCAGTTCAGTTTTATTTATTTTGCTAAAAACCTATCTGCAAATAGAATTTTGATGGAATGGACAGTAAAACTTTACATCAGCCACATCAAAATAGGTAATTTAAACTTGTTCTTTTCAATGGAAAATGTTTTTCATGTAGGAGTTTTATCTAGATAGACTAATTTTTGCTGAAAGTTTTTCTTCCAAAGACAGCAGCAATTTTTTTGAAAGCTAAAAATGTCGGGTAATAGCATTTCCAGCTCTAAAACACCAAAAAGCTTAAGAAGAACATCACAGCAGTGTTGCTAGAAGTCAAGGTAATGTGCATAAAAGGGTTATTCTGTCTGATCTGTCACAACTACTTAGGCTGAGTCCCCTGAGAAGTGCTGTAAATTAATCTTTAGAAAAAACCCCACACAGTACATGCTACATTCTGAGTTCCTGGGCTTCATTGCCAGCTCTCTTGATTTTTCAAGACACGTATTCATTTCTATCAAAACACTTTTGAACTCCTCACAAATGCACCTGGAGTAATTTGGTAGGAAGAAAAGCCTCTTTAGGACAACGTGTGCAATATTCCTATTTATTTCCTGCCCACTCTAAAGGCTGCTGAAATAAATGAGAGTTTTTCTGTTGACATCCTTGGGCTCTGGAGTACATGCAGGGGAGACAGACTTGCAAATGGTGGTGTTAGAAAGACTTGCAGATGAAAACCAAATTTGCTAGAGGTAACGAAGATGGGAGGTAATTTCATTGGGCAACTGAGTTATGAGACAGCAACAGAGAGGTCCTGCTGATTTATAATTTGTAGATCTCTGTGCTTTGCTGTGGGGACCCAGTTTTCTGCTGCCTATTAACTTACATAGTTCCATTTGCAAATAGGCAGACACATGTAAGTTATTTTGGGTGTGCTGCTATTCAATTTGCATAGCAAATAGAGCCTGAGACATGCATGAAAAATTCCCTGGACAACTTCACACAAGCTTCTTGAAACTTTGGTTCTGCCTTGAGACATGCAGATGCCTGAGTGTCATCTCAAGGAATGGATGGGATTTACAACATTCCTTTTACAGGTGTTTGCTCAGAAAATAGTATGCTAAGGCTGTTTTGGAGCTTCCTCATCTTAAAGAATTTATCACACAAAGTATATGCAACTTCAGTGCAAATTTGGGGAAAATCTTCACATCCAACACTACAGAAATTTTATTCCTGTATAGAATTGCTTCTTTCTGTGGAAGTGTTGCTTTTTACACGAGTACATTTGAGAAGGTGTTCGTTCAGATCCTCCTTAATCCACTTAATTAGTGATTCCATACCTCCTTGTCAAGATCCTTTTATTACCTTCTGACCAATTCCTGTGGTTGCCATTGGACGGGTCTCAGGTTTCCAGAGTGTGGAAGACACGCTGGAGGAGAGGAACCACCCTTTGATGCACTCTGAGCTGGACTCAGAGTCTTCTCTCCTGCTCTCAGCCAGCTCCTCCTGTGGCAATCCATATGGCTGCTCAATTGGAAAAGAAACACCAGGAAAATATTTATTCTTTCAATGTCTTAAAGCAAAATTAGCTACCTGAGAACAAGCAGAAGCCAATCTCAGAATGAAGTATCCTTGGAAGACCACAGATGTAATTTCAGTAATTTCCTATGTTCATGTATGACAACCTGCCTGAAGAACTCCCAGTCTTTTGCCATAAGGTAGCCAAATGGTGTTCCTGGAACCAAGCTGGCTGTGGTAATAATCCATGCAGCTCCCAGCAAATAATTCCTCCTTGCATACCAGACATACAGTACAAGCAAGATGTACTGCAGATAAATGACTGTGATGACAACAATGGTTATGGAACTTGGGAAAAGATGAAACAAATTTCAGATCCCTGTGTCACCTCCTTTTCCCAATGTCTAACTGGGATTATGCTCTTCATTCTTCAGCTGTGAAATGAGGCCCACACTGCCTCCTTTCAGTCATTCCACTATGTAACACAATATCTCTCTATCAGCAAATTTTCATTAAGAATGAATTTTCCTTCCCTCATCTTGGTTTTAATAACATTCTCTGTCAATTCGCTCTCCAAGAGATAGGTCTACACTTCCCAGTTTTTCTAATATTTTCTTATAGATGCTTAGATTATTAATGATACTCTCTTAAACATATTTTCCCCTTTAGATATATTTGCTGCCTGGAAATCTTACCTAGGCAGAATTTGAGGACGTGGGACATTTGTCCAGAATTTCTAGCTGTTCCATACATATGCATGAGCACAAATGACCCAAACCATCCCATGTTTCACAGTTTCTTCCTGATTTTATCTGTTTATAGCCTGGAAATCTCAGCTTGAAATTTGGGAGTCCCATTCATCAGGCACAACTCCCACATAGATTTTCCCCATTGCCCCAAAGCTGAGTAAGCAGCCTGGATCAGATAGGGCAGAATTTCTCAGCTGTGGGGTAGAGCTTGGGTGTACACACAAGAGATGCCTAAGGCAGGGCTCTAGATGAAGCCATTCTGTTGCCAACAATGAAACATGACCTTTTGCAGGCAGGGAAAAGGGACTCAAGTTATAGATTTAATTTGGAGGGGGGATCTGTGAAGTATTCTATCTAGGAGAATCTGAGGCAAATAGTATTTGTATCAGCTTCTACATCTCTGCTTTAGGTGAATTCTCAACAATAAGACTATTCATTAATTTTTCTCTTTCATTGCCCTATTTGTCACTCCCATTTTCCTTCTCTACTGAATTGATTTAAGCAAACCATAGCATCTGAAGCATGTGCAGAGAAATTACAGCATCCATCTGTAAAGTGACCTGCTTTTCCTTTCAAGCAATTCTGTTCCCTACGCAGACTAGGGAGGCTCTTTGCTGGATGATGTAAAATGACACTAACTGGGCTATTTATATCACTGCAAAGTAGTACATGATGGGATAATTAGCAATGCTGTATCTGCTGGAGTGAGCGATAACACTGTGACACGTTTTTGTGTTAAGCAACACAAACAACAATACCTGCAGGTTAAACAGCACCTGAGAAGCTGATAGGCCTCCTGCACTTTTATTTCCAGGAGGCAATAGCTGCTGGCTGCACTCATTCTTGAGGCACAGCTGTGATGCTGGTTGTATTACTTTTTGTGGTACTTGCCCTATGTGAAGTGATTTTTGCAATCAGGCAAGCGTGGGTATTCAACACATTTTGTGAACAGGGAAGGCTGTCAAGATTTGTAGATCTGATCACCTGTGGATGGAAAAGACCAAGTGCTTGGCCACTTGATCACACACCTTTATTCCTGGATGGAGTCCAACAGTCTGTGCTGTGTTTGGCTTACATATTGCTTCAGAAATGTGTAAGACAGCCAGTCTTGACCTGAATCCATAAAAGTGTGGCTGTGATCCATTTAAGCCCACATCTAGGCTGAAAGTCCATAACTTTGTTGATGAGAGCCTGTTTTTTTGGTTTTTTTTTTAGTATTAACACAGACACAGGCACAAAGATCAAGAACTTGCTATGCTCTGATTCTGTGTATTTCAATGGTTAATCATGCTAATTAAAAAATGTTTAATATGACGTTGCTCAATTTCAATTTCCATAAATTTTCTGTTATGCCTTTCTCTGCAAGATTAAAAGATGGTTTTGTGTATTCTGTTTTCACTTGAAGAAGGTTACTTGTGCACCAGGCATGATTGTCTCAGGTTCTCTTTGAGATAAGATTGAATTTGCTTCCCATAAATATTTTCTTCCATCCCTTGAGCTATGTTTGTGACTCCTCCCTACACACCCTGTAGTTTTTCAACATCCTCTTTAAAATGTCAACACCAGAACTGGATATGTCATTCCACTACGCAGGAAATGTGTCAGCATCAGGTGAGCAGGGCCAAATAGGGAAAAAAATCATTGCAGTTCTTGTCTGCTGGTCCATCCAAGGAAGGTGTTCCACCATTATATCACCCTTGCAAAGTATGTTGAGTTCTTTTGTTGTTATGAACTATAAATATGTCACACTGGTTATTAGCATTCTGCTCCTCACTTCTTTAGATCAGTAATATGAAATTTCACTTAATGAAAATAGACTTTGTGAGATGGACCAAACTTTCACTGCAAAATCTGTAACTACCCTTATTGATCTTCATTCATTAAATCACTGATGAGGAGCAATTCTATATTTACCTCCAGCTCACTGGTGTGATACCCCATGGGAAGGTGGACTAGGAGTTCTACAGGCTTGTAATTGCCTGGTTCTAACACAGAGCTGATTCACGTTTCATGAAAAGAGAAGTCCTATTTAACATTGGATTGTGAAAAGAAACTAGAGAGTGATGTGTGAAGCATTCTGATAATGCTCCTATGCTGTCAGCTGGTGAGAAATTTGCTACCACCATAACTGGAATTTACTCCCCCTGCAGCCTGCAGCTGTTTTGTGTTAGCAGAGATTCCTGCCACCAATTTATCTGGATACCATAACCAGGTCCATCCAAAATAAGACAAACTTAGGGCTCATGTCTCTTATGTACCCATCAGTGCTTTGCCTTGCAAATTGTCTTAGTTCAGTCCAGTGAGTTCTGTTCGTTGTCTGGGGAAGAGAACAGCTTTACTACAAAGTGTGGAAGCCAATTTTTTTTTTTCTTTTACTATTAAAACTACACATGAAGGCAGTCCTGAAAACCCTCTAGTGGTCTATAATAACATGAAGATTAAAATGCTGTCTGTTGCATAGAAGCTGTAGATTGCAGAGCATTATCTTCTTGAATGAAGCTGCTGCCACAAAGGTAGTGTCTTGCTGACTGCATTATGCAGGGAATGGATGTCAAGCTTTAAAAGACTAATCGAACAGAAGTTGAGAGCAATACAAAAAAAATCTAAAGATTGTAACTTTCCAGCTAATTTAACATTTTAAAAAACTGCTGCTGTAGTTTTCCTCACACAAAACAGGTCATATTACTGCTGCTGTTTTACACAGCTTTGCAGAAGGTGGACAGGGCTTCCAAGTGATATAAGGACCACCAAGGAAGTTAATGGAAATAACACTTCATCATCTGTTCTGATGCAAAGACTATCAGGAGTCTGCTGAGAAACTCAGGGACAGGTTCAGAACAAAGCAAAGAAAGTACTGGTTTATTAAATAAATTGTGTGGCTTATTGCTTCAGCATGTCTGAGAGACAAAGAATTAAAATTAACTCAAAATATAACCTATTAATAATGAATTAAAATATTGGAGGAAAAAAATCTGAAAATACAACCTTCCTCTGATATGAGAAATCTCTAAATCATAAATATTCAGAATATATTCTGGAGAAATTGCACTGTAAGGCTCCTCTGTTGTTGTAGCCTTCCCTTATAGACCTGGTATCAGTAAAGATTTGGAGATGAGGTACCAGGTTACATGGACCTTTTCTCTGTCCCACTACAGCTCTCTTGCAGAGCTACACAGATTCCCTACATTACCAGAGTCAGCCTCAAATTGCTTCTGAAGTTTACTCTGATGCCACTATGAGGAAGGTGAGAGAGATTTGTTGACCTGAGTCCCTAGAGACAAAATAAGCTGAATGAAAAGCTCACCTCACAGGGAAGCAGACTGAGTATTCACTGGTGGGAAGCAACCACTCTAGCAGCAAAGAAACAAGGGCTGGACAAAATCAGGATATTGCTAGTAGGGTAACAACAGGAGAGCAGGGTAGAGGAGGGACTGCCCAGCAGACCAGCGTGTGTGCTTGGTGTAGCTCATTCCTCAGGGAGAATGGTGCAATGCTCAGGTCTGACTGAAAAGTCCACTCCACACTGGATGAAAAGGAGGGTGCAAGAAATTGTTCCCCCTCTAAGTATCCTCATCTGCCAAAAAAACAGCCTTGCATAGATAAGCCATTGAGAGTTATACAGAAATATGGACTTGCTCTTTTAATTCAGAGTATCCTGTTCTATTCAGAGCTATTTTTAGGTGCTGCTTACTAAACATCACTGTATTTTCACACTGCAGTTTTTATTCCTTCAAACTTTTCTCCATACTTCATCTTTAACTACAAATACATTCTGAAACCCAAATGAAAACCATGCTGTTTTGCACCCCTCCAGTCAAATCAAAGGATGACTGAAAAACTTCCTTATAAAATCTTTTTCCCAGCTGTGACTATTTGCTAAATAAGAGAGGATTTGCTCCCTAGTGGAAGTAAGCACAGAAAGTTAACTACACCTAGTTGCTGTGCTAGATTGCAAACCCTGGGTGACTGGTAGGATTCGTGCCTCTTGGATAATAGCAGTGTTTTGGGGAATGAAGTCCAGGCGAGCAGCAATTGAGTCAGAGTTAAGAAGCAAGGTGTGCTGGGAGTTCTGAGTCATTGATAAAATTCTTCTGGTCATTGAAGCCTAAAATAGCTTTGGTGGAATATGAGTTTAGGCGAAATGAGTTTGAGGCACTTAATGGCAAAGTGCTATTGTCAGTCTTAGCAGCAATGCATAAATAAAGTCTTGGCTATTGACCCTACCTGTCAGTAAATCCAGGCATTCCGAGATACCTCAGGTGCAGAGCTTTACCTCTCAAATGCACCTCTGTTCAATTTTCTCTTAGGTCTAAAGGATCCAGCTGTGTATCTCTATTGCTTACTCTGAAGCAGCTACTGATAGGAAGACTGTCTCTAAAGATAGGGTTCAGCTCTGACTTAAAAACTCTAATCAAGTCAGGGGTCTTCAGGCAGCTTCTGTTCTCAGTTATCTCTGTGGAAATTGAGCAGCTTTATCAAAACCAGCTGATAGTTTAAGAGCAGAATGGTGGGCAGCAACTGCTCTATGTAACTTTGTCTTCCAAATAACCTTCCTTGTACTGCTACTAAATCACTATATTCCAGTTCAAAGAGTACCTGCAATCACTACTCTGTAGAACCAAAGGAGAAGCAAAATTCAGAGTATTCTTCTGGATTGTGTTTTATTCAGTCCTGCACTTAATGAAAAAAAAGAAGAAAAAAATAAAAAAATAATGTGATCATTCAAAAATAAACAAAATTAATTCTGTGAACATTGGACCTTCACTGATTGCTGTGGGAGAAGAATGTTGATTTTGTGATCATTTTATGCTTTAAATTTAAGGGTGATATCTTTACTTTGCAAAGTGCTTGGGTTATTTATGATGGTAGAACAAATTCTATTTTCCATTTCTAATTTTATCTGTGACTAACTCCAAGTTTTATCGTCCTTTTCTGTCTGTATTAATTCCTGGCTGCCATATGAACAGGATTAACCATTTGGAGCATGAGAAATCCATTTGTCAACTCCCAGATCGCTGGGAATTCTGAGTCAGAAACTACATTGTATGTGGCCTTTTCACAGTTATAGGAAACTTAAATATAGTTGGCTTTTTAAAATGTATTTTTTCTAAATCAATGACTTTCCAGGAATTTTGATGAAAAGTAATTTCACTTATAAAATCCATATTTTTTTCTCATCCGTTTCAATTTCTTGCCACTAACTGATGCTGTTGCTCTTCACAGAAAATGTGAACAATAGCCTTCTTAAGAGAGGCTCTCCAGCTTACACCCTATACAAGATTTTGTGCAAGAGGTGAAAAATCAATTAAATTTTTTTTTGGTCCTCTAAGACATTATACTCTTGTGACTTAAAACTTTCAAAATTTTCCCCTTGATTTGAATATTCCTGTGAGGTAACTAACTTTAAACAAGCCCATAATAGTAAAACATTGTCAGTAAGTCTTCCTTTTCAAATGAGCAGAAAACTTGTTTAAAGCACCTTCCGTCTTTGAATGCATTTTCCCCCTCATAAACCTTGAAGTGCTACAGCAAAGCTGGCACTGTCTGCATACAGCAGCCTGCCTGTCAATTATGGAAAACTCAAATTTCATGTATCAAGAGCCTGTGTGAAAATTGCTTTGAGTGTTAATTGCCCAAATGATTCAGCTTTATAAGAGCCTCTCTTATGTACTGAAGTATGTCTCATGGCACGCTGAGTGCCAAGCTCCAATAGAGAGCCAGCTGTGCTCTGCTCCCAGATGTTTGAAGAAGATAATTCTTGCCCATCATTTCAGTCCTCCATCACAAAATCATGAAAATTTTGTTTAATGAAGTCATTAATGCACAATAGCATATTTCTCCCTTTTTTTTTTTTTTTTTTTTGGTGATGCTCTCCCTAGAATGCATTCAAGTTTTCCTTGGCTTATAATTACAGTAGCACATTGTCAGATTAACTGTGCTGAGGAGATAAAACAAAAGTCATCAGTTCTGCAAAATTAAGACTCTGCCAACATAATTTAGAAAGCATCAGAACCCTCTGCTTTCAAAGATGCTGTTTTTTGCTGTGTTTAAGGTAATTTTCATTCTCCAGTTTACCTATTGCAACATTAATTTTTTCTGGAAGCCTAACAAAAAGTACACTTTAGTTCTAAGTGTTGGATTCGAGCCTTTTCATAACTTCTCTTGCGGCAGATCTCATTTTTCAATGTGTTCATTGGCCCTTGACAAATTTACACTGCAAAGGTTTTTTGGTTTGGTTCTGTTGTTTGTGGGGCTGTTTTTGAATCAAAGTAGCTGAAGTGAATGGCATTGAAGTGAAGGGATCTGTGTTAATTTATACAATATGCTTGTGGGCTGAGTCAACCCTCTGGATACAAGTAAGAAAACAGCTCTTACAGGGAGATCTTGCTTGGACTTTGCTTGTCAGTGTGCAGGTGCAGAGAATTTCATGGAGAGGTTTTCTGCGCTATATGGTGATAAAATATTTGTGAGAACCACAGCTTGATCTTCACAGCGAGTGACTACCATCATTTCCTGCTGCTTTCTGACTCAGCTGTCAGAAGGGGTTTCTTAGATTTTGTTGTAGTTGAACTTTGAACAGCCACAGATAGGTGATCCTCGATTAATTCAGCCTGTCTTTGTGGCCACGCTGCTCTTGAATACAAGTATGTAGCTGTGTTTACACAGGGAGGTGCCAGGCAGTATGAATTCACTGTTCACCTTTCCAAGGCACCAGGTCCATGTGTTTGTGTATTCACCCACCAACACAGCATTCAGGATCATGGGTTGCTCTGGTTTTCCTGCATCTGATCCAATTGCTCCTACAAGTTATGGACCCTGCCCAGCATCTGGGCAGATGTGGCCTCTTTCAGCTGTTGTCACTGTTAATGCAGAGCCCATTTTTGCTGTTCCAGTTACAGTTATTAAGACCCTCTGAGATGCATTTTGTCAGTAGCTGATGGCCCTCACAAGCTGGCAGCAGATGTTGGTGTGGAGGCTATTGATATCTGAGACATGAAACATCAGAGCTCCTTGTGATAGAGATGGGATGAAGCAGCTGCTCTGTTACAGACCTTCTGTCTCTCAAATGATCCAAAATTAGGGCATACACGCCTGGGGATAAAAATAATTCCCTGATCTTCCTCAGAATGGGAGCAAAGCTTAATTTCCTCTACATGGGCTTTGCATTAGACTGCAAGAATGAACATCCCAGCAGCTGGAGGAGAAGGCTATGTATCTTTGGAGGGATTCTTGAATTTTACTCCTACCAGTAATTTTGCCATCTGGGCTATACTGCTGTTAGGAAAAACCTCCAAAAACAACAAAGAAACAAGCAAAAAATCCCACAACCTCCCCCTCTTTATTGAAATCCCAAGGCAAATCAAGGCACATGCAGAGGCATTCCTCATGAGACTGATGGAGTCTCTCACTCCTGCTTTTCCAGTTCATTGTAGACTCTGTTGTCTTTTTGGCTGGGAATTCCAACTTGAGAGAGATACATGCTAAATATACAATTTTAGGAAACTGTATAACATTTTCTCAGCAGTTTAATTTGCCATAATAATATCAATAAAATGAAAAAGAGCACTTGGAAGATGGGAACTTTTGGCTGGACTCAGAGCTAGACAGTGAATGATTATATATATTTTCCCATCTCTGCCTTAAATACAATGCACATAGAGAGAGAGGGCAAGACCCTGGAAGACATGGCACAAAAAATGTTTATTAGCTAAAATGACAGAAACACATTTCATGAATGTTCCTGCAGAGGGAAGAAGAAACAAAATATTACTTTCTTTGTGCAGTCTTAACAAATTTTACTGTACAACACAAAACTGCTAGAAGAGAAATTGTTTTAGTTTAGTGAATAATTACCTCTTATTCATCTGGTTGATTAAAAATGCTTTTTCTTCAGACTGATTATTTATTTACGTACTCTTTATTTCAGAGAGGAGACAATTTTGAGGAGTTCAGAGGGTTTGTTTTTTTTCCCAACAACAATTAAACTTTGGTCAGGAATTTGGTTTATGGAAAAGATATTTCTTGATCCATGTCAGAAGAATATTCTGATACTGTTCTTTTTTAGATCTTCAATGCCTCTATGCTTTGGGAAGGGAGACTGATTCCCATATTCTTTGGGAATATGACCTTCACTCACAACTATTCCATTATCTTCCTTTCCAAAAAGCCTGACCAACTGGAGTTTAACCAGACAGTTTTGTTTTTTAAGAGGGGTTTTTTATATGGGAAAAAAAACCCTACCACAAGCCATACAACAACAGTCTCTTCTCTCCCCTCAAGATTGTATCCATGAAAAGCTCAGCCAGACTCTAATAAGAAAATTCCCAATTCTACAGCAGGAGAGGATGAAAACAGGACTTGAGGGCTGGAACAAAATGAAAAAATGAGGACAGGGTTTCAAAGCCCATGTGACTTATACCTGTGAGTGGGGCTTGGAGTAAGCTGACTTGGTGGCTCTGATAAGGTTTGAAGTAATCTTATCCTGAACTATTTGCTCTTATCCTTGTGCCTGTAATCCATTTTTCATTGCAGTCAGTGAAGTTTCAGAGATGAGAGATCTGGCTAAAGTTAAACACAGCTGCCAGATGTTTCTTTGCAGAGAAAAAGGTGAGAGAGATATTGAATGAGAAGACAAAGAAAAATAATTCTGTGGGGGCTTTTGGCAACTGTTCAGCATCTTGCTGTTCAGGGGAATCCATTTGTTCCTGATTCTGTGCTGTGCCTTCCATTTTTCATTTTACTTTCTTGCATCCTGGTGTCAGAAGCATCACTCATGTCATGCACGAAGAAAGACTGAGACAGTCCTGAGCTCCCTTCATGGAACAACAGTCTGCACCAGAAAACTGAGAGATGAAATAATCTCTGATTCTTCAACTTTTGTTCTGCTAGCTAAGTTCTGCTGCTGCTGAACAGAAGGGAATTTAGATATTTCTGCTCTATGGAAGAAATTGTGAGCACAAGGCTCTTCTTATGCAGAACATTACAGGAATATGAGCAAAGGTATGGAGAGACTTGAGGGCCTCACATGCATTTGTGAAACAAAAACTTATGAATGGAGAAGAAGGCAAAAATTGACAGTAAAGAATGGTAGGAAGTGTAATTTAACTGAAATACAATATAAAATCTTATTTATGTTACATATGAATAACAGAGGGCTTTATTAAAATGCTATTGATCATCCCATTAGGTGTTAGAATGAATAAAGATGATTGTTCCCAGTAACTAAGAATGTGGCGCTGAGTTGCATTTTATCAACATACCCATATGTCACACTGAGAAGTCCTTCCAAGTGAATTTGGTAGCAATCCCTCAGTGAGATTAAATACTTTTTTTTCAAGGTATTGGAAACTGAGTGACCATTCAGGTCATTCCTGGTCATTAAGCAAAATCACAAATTAAGAAACATCTCTATGTATAGTTCTATCAAGATAAGTTTCTAAGGTGTGAAACCTTTATTTTGAAGCTGAAATACAAATGTTAATCAAAATATTTGCTGGGAAACAGATTTATTACTTCAAGGTCTGAACCTTTTTCTTTCTCAGTGCTGCCAAAATATCTTGTGCTGAAGCTTTAGGTTGATAGAATAGATATGAAGTGAATCATATGTACGTGTAAGGTCATGCTATGTGATGGCACTTCATTATGAAATCTATTTTCATGTACTGCCCTTTAGTTGCTAATCTTTTCTTTACTCACCTCTTTGTTTCTGCTGCAAACATGTCAACTAGCAGCCATCCATAAAGGATTCGTTTGGTGTGAACATACTCTGATTATTCCTTGGTAATTAGCCTGTGGCCAGTCTCCACAGAATTGTCATGCAGTCCCACTGGTACCTGTAAAAGCCATCACAGATTTGGGCTGCTCAATTGGAAGCACCTCCAACACCACTGATTGCTGTTGTTGATGTGGTATGAAGTCAAGATCCAATTTCCACAATGTGCTGGCTATTAATGATCTGGTTTATAGTCTTCAGTAGCCTCTCCTCTTTGCTCATCTTTGCTTCATCATTAGAACATTGCTGATGAACCATTTGGCTGGTGCTGGCTTCTAAACAGTCCACACATCAAAGTCCTGTGGCCCATTGGAACAGCTTCTCTACAGATACCAAAACAGGTGATCCCCTGTCCTTCTGGGCCCTCCAGGTTTCACCACTTGGAGGAACCATTTTGACCCAATAACATATGACCTGCAGACCTTTTCTCACTGACAGGAGTGATCTTTGAAAAAGGCAGTGGCAAGATTGTTAATGGTTGGACTTGATGACCCTAGAGGGTTTTTTCAACCTTAATGATTCTTTGATTCTATTACAATACTTATTTCACCAGGCATATCCTCTCAACACTCTTTAACTGGGGATATATTAACATAAAAGATCAGTTGTGTGGAAAGCATGAAGAACAAAGCAGAAGTATTCACATTTGGTACCAGCTGGGTGGAAGGCAGGTCAGCCAACAGCAAACAGCCATTAGATGTTTATAATGTGCCCAGAATTTTAAGGATACCATGCCTTAGATCATAGAGCAGTGCACAGGTCCACACCAACATCCACAGGGTAATGTCTCTTCAGAGAGAATAATTGTTTGATTTCTCATTTGAAGATTCACTCCTTCTTAGATCTATCAAAAGCTTCTCCTACTCTTTAATGCAAACACTAGCAGTATATCTTTTAGGGTTTGTATGCTCTATTAAGAAAAACTCTAGCTGACTATTCCTTTTTGATCTACATTCTCATGAAAGCAACATAATTGTCAATTCTAAAAGTTCATGATGTTTTAAAAAAGAAGAAAAATATGAGAAGAGCCTTTTAAATGCTGAAAATTACAACTTTAATTATAAAGTTATTAATTTCTTCATACTTTTTCCATTCAAAATATAGTAGCTTCATAATATCTGTGTATTAATAGCTTTGGTAAATACAAACATTGTAGTCAACTTTAACATAAAATCAGCAGTTAGCTTTGGATGCTCTCTTTCTCTGTTCTTTTCATAGCAATGCTGCAATCCAAATAGATTTCATCCAATACTTTCCATCATACATACAGTACAAAGCAACAGAAAAGTTGTGAAGGCAAGAAGTCATGCTGAAAGATCAGCACTTATAAAGACTGTATTTTAATTTAATGTGTTTCTTTCTGGCATGTGTGGAAATACAGTTTTGTTTTTTTTTTGCAGGAAGGATAAATATGATCAATAAAATGCATGTCCTGCTGAATTCAGTAGGATTTTGTCCCAGCCATGCAAGGAATGGGCAAGGAGAATAAGGATTCCTTATTTTCAGTCACTTTCAATACTGTTGTCTTGACTTAGAGAAGGATCTCTACTAGAAAAAATATTTAACTTCTTTGTGATATGGTTGGAATTTTTTCTTACCATCCATGTTTTATTTTGATATTGTTATCTTCCTTTATTTACCCAAATCTGATGTGGGTCCATTGCTTGTTCAGGTATTTGTTATTCTGTCCTGAATGAACTGCTGCTGTGAGGCGTCTGCACGTTCTAAACATACAAAGCTTTCTCATGTGAAGAATGACAGGTTTTGGAAAATGCAGTAAACAGCTTTTAATACATTTAATGTGAGTGTTCTGATGGTGTGTATGTACCATCTTTTTTTTTACTGGACTTGCACACACAAGGAATCCAAACATCTCATTTAATTCAAAGAAAATATCTCACATAATTTAAAGAAATTTGTTGTCAGCAGTTACAGTGAGCAAATACACTGTTTTCTCCAAACAGGAATATCTATTTTGTTTGAAGAAAAACTTCTCTCCATCCTTATTGGCATGAGATTACCTTCTCTTGCTCTGAAAAAAAATCTACTGACTTTCTTAGCACCTTGTCTCAGTGTTTGTTCTGTGAGGGATTCTTGCAGGCTTTAACTAGTGCAGTCCTTTTCTGCTTATCCTGGAACTATTAATGTGTCAGCACTTTGTCTGCATTCCTTGTTTAAAGAAAATATTCCATTTTATTTCCATGTTTTTATGTACCCTCATGATCCCTAGACTGCATTTAAGAGAAAATTTGATGTTCTGAGAAATCCCACAGTCCTATTTTTAATTGTATCACAAAGTGATTTGCGTTTGGTATTCTGAAAAAAACAAACAAAAAAATACACATATATATATATTATATATATCTTGTTTCCTTGACAAGTGGCTGACTAAATTCTCCTCAGGTTGGTATTAATGTGCAATTACATATTGGACTTGGGGAAAACCTGGAACAATAGAGGCCAAGCCCCAGAAAAAATGCGTACCAGGTCCATGGTCTGGTTGGCCAGATACACAATTGGGTCTGAGTTTTTTCAGACACAATTACTCTGCTGAGCTGTAACCACACTTCAGAGGCTGAGATGGGCAAGCAGTGCAGGGGAGGACTGTCAGTTATGCTCATAAAATTAGAAGAAATTGAGTTCCAGATGTTAAGGCAGAATGTCAGAATATTGAATCTGTGAAAACTTTTTTCAAAGATGGACAAAAAGAAATAGTTTAAAAGGAGATTAATTTCCCTTTGCAAGGGATTATTTTTATCAGTGAAAGAATTTGAAAGCTTCATGAACCCACTAGTAAAGCTCACTAATTTCACTAGAAACACTTTTTAATCTTGTCATTTCCATATATCATGAAAAAATATCCTGTGTTCCTACAGCATTGTATTTATTTTCTGTCTGCCAACTTCAGCAAATATTGGTCATTTTGGTGCACTGCTTTCCCTTACATCATTGAAAAATTACATACTTGTAAATGTGGACCTATGACTTCCTATGCAAAGTGGGATTCAACAAGTTTTCATAGGGCACTAAGGCATGAGGACAAAATCAAGTGGCTCGAGGCATCACTATAATGCTCCCTTGTTTAGGGAGAAACACTGGAGAGGATCACTGGAGATTTATAGCACTAAATTTAAATTTAACAACTACAGATCTTGCAGTGCTATTTTTAGACCTGTTGTCTGTAAAAATGTGGCATATGTGATCACTCTGTAAATCCATCTCAGGTCAGGTTGGTCAGGTTTGCTCAAATTTGACATAGGATTGCCAATCCAAACCTAAAACCTTTTTGAAAATTTTTATTGGCTAGCAGAGAGGGGCAGAGCACCTTCAAGAATAAAAACAGATAAATAAATACATAAGCACACAGCTATTCCTTTGCCATGGAGAAGGCATTAGAGGTCCAGATGGGAGCTGGGGGACTGCAAGCAAGAGCAGCAGCCACAGCTGAGAAGATGGGGCACTTAAGAGCTGCAGGACAACACACCACAGCATCACAGGAACCCCACATAAAAGTATGTGGGGGAAGAAGAATCTGTTTTATTAATCATTCTATTCAGGAAGCAAATTGCAAAAATCATTTAACCATCAGTGATGAAAAGCTACAGCTGCCAACTGAGATGTCTCAGCGTTGTACACAATGTTTGCTTTAGCACAGCATGCTGCTTGCAGAAGGATGTTTTGCTAATTGGTTGTGAAAGTTATAGGAAGTTTGTAATGCACTCTTTTTACAACTAAATTGAATGATTCAAGACTGTACAGTTATTGTATAAGTAAAAAAAAAGCTGGATGAGGCCATTAAAATCTGCCAGACACCAGATATCATGAGCTTTCTTCATGACAAAGCAAAGTTTTTCCTGAAGAACACAAAAAACCAGAAAATCTCCACAAACCATTTCTTCTCTCTGTTGAGTGTGCTTGAGTAATTTCTAAATACACAAAGTCCTGAAAACCAGAGGGCACAGTAAAGAAATAAATTCACTGAAACCACAGCTCATGACAGAAGTGCTGCTGCCCAATTGTTCAGATTGGCTCGTTACCAATAGGGAAGCTGTTCCTGAATGCTTGGACTGTTTGTCAGCCTAGATAAATAGGGGAGATGGGATAAAGATTGTTAATTAAGCTATTAAGAAGAGATACAGTCAGAGACCAGAAGCTGCATTCAGTTGCAATTTAAATGAAACAATGACACAAACTCTGAATTTGACTGAATTGGTAAGAATTGGCTGAGCTCCTCTGGACTCATGCTGTACCACCAGAAAACCTGGCCTCTACAATTCCAGTGTGGCATTTTGTCTAAGTCTACCTCATAATTTAAAAACTCACACCCACACCAAAAGAAACACCAAGACCTCTTCCTGTGCGTAACAAGTACGACACAAGTGTCTAATTAAATTCTGCAGGATCAACTTGCAAAAGCCAGAATTTCATGGCTGGGGAGAGAGGCAGGAATTTATTGTGTCCATCACAATTTTTTTCTAAAGTCAACTTTCTTTAACAGTTAAAATAATGTTACTTGTTCTGAATGTATAAAGGGGACAAAAGGCTGGTAATCCTCCATAGGTCCTGCTAGGGCTGGAGGAAAGTTCTTTGGTGTTCCCACACTGTGTGGGAGATGCAGCAGAGCTCAAGTCACCCCAGTTATCCTTTTCTCAGAAGAAATATTGACAGTTTCATTGAACTGGAGGGTCAAGAGTTTTCAGTTTTATAAACTCAGTCTTAACAGTTAAGATCAGTGATTTTTTTCTAACACTTGTCCTAAACAAATAAAATAGTTCCTATTTCAAAAGCAGTAAAATGATTTAAATATTAATGGGTCTATGAGGGAGGCAGTCAGGTGCACAATATCAAAATATTTGAGCTCTGTCAGTACTGTGTTTTGTGCATTTTATACTACACTAGCCACAGAATACAATGTGGTTCTGCAATGGTATGTATCTTAAGAACTTAATACATTTGGCACGAGTTTCACATTCTTTGGTTAAAATGCTAACACATGGGGTTTTAAGCTTCAAAATTAAAGGTATTTGGATTCTAAAAATAATTCAGAGTCCATCTTCTTCAAGTACTGACAAAAGACTGAGATTGTGATTGAAAGAAAATATCTTTTTTCTTCAGTTGGGTCCTCAGAGTCTTGCCTTGCTCAGACCCCTTTCAGAGTTATTGAGACCAATGTCAGTAACAAGCACCAGAGTCCAGGAGCTTTCCAAGCTCTGGTGCCAAGAAGTGAGCACAAGTGATCAGCCACAGTTAGTAGCACAGCTGTAGATGGCTTTATATATATGTACACACATATATAGATCAAAGCACAGGAAAAGATGTATCAACTTGAGCAGAGCTCATCAGTGTCTTATTTGTTATCTTGTATTTCTCCACCTCTATTTTCAGTAGTCCAGGGCACCACGACAGCTGTGGATGAGCAGGTGCAGAGAACAATTATCCTATTTCCAGAGGTAATTGTGGGCTTCAGTTAGGAAGCCAACTTACTGGGGTAAAGAAACTCATCACTGTTGATTCCTAGGTGAGGAATAAGAACTTTTCATGTAATTCACCATGAATAATCTATTTATTTATTTATTTATTTATGTATAATAAAGCATCGATGTCAGTGTAATTCTCTGGTTTAGCACACTGCAAAGGATATTCAGAAGCCATACAGGGTAAGAAATAAAGCCAGTGGGGTGCAGATGAACAAGCTTCTTTATAGTGACAGTCATGGGGTTGCATTTGTGAAAGATGTACTCATATCTGCACCAGAATGCAGTTCCTCTCCCTGCAAAAATCCACAGTCTTGCTGGCAGGCACTCAGAGAATTTTCTAATGCAAAATAAATAAATAAATATTCAGGCAAAAATATCTTACATGAAAAAAAATGTATCTGAGCTCCATTGTTTCAAAGGGCCAGCTCAAACCAGGATGTTTTACCTTTTAATATCTACCTATTTATGCATGTGTGCTGAAAACCTACAGACTAATTGGAATAATATTTTTACATCTACTGACTATTGTATATTATTGTATATTATTGCAAATTCCAACATTCTGCAGTTCACAAGCTGCATGCAGAACAAGTCAGTAATAAATCCTTCACTCTTACCTTTTCCATGTTTTCCAAGAGTTTTATTTCTTTGAAGTGTCTTCGATTTTTATATATATATATATATGTATATAAAATTCAAAAAATAAAAGAAAAATCCCAGTGTCCATCCCCAAGCAAGTAAAATAATCTCCCCTGTGCCAATAAAAATGCACATTTAAGGGAATGGGGGGGCATATCTGGGCTATAGATTTTTTTTTTTTTGAGCTAGATCACCTTTATCTAGTTTAATGCTTGTTCTGTTACCATTTGAAATTCAGTTTCAGGTAGTTCTTCATCATATCAGAATAGGATGCATCATTAACTCTAAGAGGATGTTTTCATTTGGCATCTGCTATTTTCACCAAATGTCAAGGCTTGACATTTGCTATCTTTATCTGGTTTTGGTGTATCACTCATACTGAGATTTTGTTTCTTCTTATATGATATTGATTTTGACTGTGACCAGCTGTGTTGCTAATAAAATCAACAGGCAAGTATCTGGCATTTAGTTCTTCACTGCTAGAGGAAAAGAAACAACCCAGTGGCCAAAAAAAGTAAAGAGATACTTTTCAATTAGGATGCTCGCCTGTATCCTCATATCATCCATCTCTTAGTACTTCTGTCGATGTCATATTTCTGATTGATTCCTTTGGGGAAGTCTCCATGGAAATCCTTGCCTCTCAGATGAAATACTCCTTTTTGCTCTCATCCACAGCTTCCTGGAGAGCTGGGTCATTTTTGAGAGCGGCATCGGCGCTTTCGGCGAACTCGGTTCCTTTGGCCTCGTTGGTGTGGTAGGTGCCCTTGTGCCTGTACATGTACCTGACCATCACCACCAGCAGGCAAATGAGGACGAAGACCACGGCAGCAATCACTCCTAGAGGAAAGAGACCACTTAAATGTATCACCAGGGGCAAAACACGAGAAGTGCCTCACAGCCAGGCACCATGAGTTGAGTTGCTTGGTAGAGAAAAGCCCATGTGTCGTAAGGGGTTTGCATGTTGCAGTGGCCAGAGTCAGAGCATGCTGCAGAAAGCAAGATGGGATACAGATATTGCAGAAATGCAGGAAAAATTCTCACTAGCTTGCTTTCAAATCAATGGCTTGATTTGGTTGAACATATTGGAGCTAAAAGTTCGTTATAAAATGAGAAGAAATAAAAGAACATAAAGGAAAACCAATAGGTTTCTTTCATCCTTCTGGTAACATACACCTGGGGTGGGGGGTATTGCAGACAACACAACCCTGCCTTCTCAAGTGTTCTCAATTTCAGGAAATGTTCAGGGCACTCAGTATTTCATAGGAGACATTCAACAAATAGCAGCAGCTGTGTGACTCTGGAACTGCTCTGTATTTGCAAGCTGCCATTTCATGCCGTGCCCTAATTAAGAAAGTTTGATTGTAATGAATGTGGAAGTGACACCTGGAAGAAGGAAGCAATTCTGGGTAGATCTTTCTTGTCTCCTGGACTAAGGCTATTTCCAGCTAAATGTTGACTGCACAAAAATCTCTACAGAGATTCACCAAATGGTGAATGGAAAAACTCCTAGTGAAAGAAATTAAATTCAAGATCCTTTTCCATTGTGAAATGGAAATTTCACAATGAAGCCAAAGAAGCCAAGTCCATGACAAGTCCATTCTTAAAAAACCTACACACTCTATCTCTTTCCTTCCAGATCAAATCATTGACTTAAAAATCCTGAAAACAAAGAAGTATTTTGATGTTTATTCAACTTGTGTGACTTTTATAATTTCTTAGACATAATTTTTGGCACGGATCCAGGATGTGCTTATAAACGTTTTTGCTGTGATTCTGTATGATAATACTGACCTGATTCATATTCATATGAATCCAGGAATAAGCCAATCATTAAAGAAATGCACAATAAAAAGAACTAGAACAGAACTTTCCTAGGGCTTCCTCTGCTGTCAGTGAAGGGGGTGTGTGTGTAGTCATTTCTTTCAGAAGTGAATTTTATGTTTTTTTCAGAAGAATTGTTCCCTGAAAATGCCTACAAATCTGCAGAGACAATGGGGGGAAAGTGGAGAGTACCTCTTTTCCGCATTTTATATTCAAGATAAGTGGCAAGAGTGGATATCTCCAAAGCTTTAGACTTACCAGCATTAGTATACTGAGTGGGGATACCCTACTGGCATAAAAACATAGGAATAGACAGAATATTAGCAGGGTAAATAAAGATTATAACTCTGTCTTTAAAGATATGCCTTAACAATATCCCCCAGATTTCATGGAGTTTGGTTCTGGAATGTGAAGTAACTGCTAGCAGAAATGAAATTGAACTTCAAGTTTAAAATAATATCATGGTTGCAGTGTGGGCTTCATCAGTTTTTAGGACCTCACTGGTATCCCTTGACACGAGAGGCTCTAATAGGCTTTAGATGTAGCACAATATTAATAAGCCTAAGGGACTAAGTACAAATCAATTTACCTGCTACTTGTTCATAGAAAGCTGAAATTAAAGTTGCAGGAGATGGGACCTGAGGGAAATATAGCAGAACCTCACCAATTTGCACTAATGATTGGTATAGCCCCTTGTGAATGACTGAAATTAGTGTGTTAGCATGGAAATGAACAAACACAATAAAAATAAAAAGACAGGTTCACTCTGTGAACATAGCTTTGCTCATTTATTCTGACAACTGTATTTAGTTTAAATGTATGAGAGAGCTTTAATGGAACACCAGGAAATATAGTGTGGTGAATTCTATAACAACAAAGGGTCAGCTGGTGTAAGGCAGCATCACTCAAATCAAAGATGCTACACCAGTTCTGTACTGAAGGACAAGCCTGACCCAGGGAATACTGAAGGAAATCAGAGACTCAGTTTTCTATTGGACTGTTTGGTATTTTGTCCTAAAATGGGGAATGGATGAGAGTGGTACTGCTCAGTGTAAGGTTTATGCTCATTATCTCTTCTTGTTATCTTGCCAATAGCCCCTCTGGGAGCAAATTTCCCACTGGCCTAATTAACTCTAATTGTGCTGCTCCTGTTGTCTTGTCAGCAAAGTAGGGGTTTTGCAAAATGCAAGAAATCAACAAACCTGCTGTTTTATTTCTTATGGTGTGCTTAGTACGGTCTGCTACTCACCTCCAATAACAGCCACATCTGCTCCAGCTGTGGGGCTCTCCACTTCTCCATCTATAAATAGAATAGAACATAAAAAAGTTAATTATAAAAAAGAAATTGGATCATATGGAGGAGCAGTGACTGTACTGGAGATGTTGTATTATTTCAACCTGTGAAACTCGGAACTTAATCAATATCTCTTGTTAGCAAAAGACATTTATGAAAGTTCACATTAGAGTTAGCCTTACTGTAACAGTTTTCTGCCATCATAACACTGGAAAAGAAATATCTAGCACATTATGCAAACTATCATGGCCCTCAGGGAAACACCTACTGTTTATTATGAGCACTTACCTGTAACATCCTCCAGTGAATGCTTAAATTAAGAGCATTTAGGTACTGTGATTACTCTCAGAAAGGTAGTTTTGGGGAAAAAAGGTTGATGTCTATTTATTTTCCCATTTATGGCTCTTCAGAGTATGGTGTGGATTTTGATTTGGTGTAAATTAATCTGTGTATTGATTTCAATTAATATTTGTTTATCTGCAATGTCCTGTTTTTAATCATTGCATTTGTTTTCTTTTCAGCTTACATTTGAAATCACAGCAAGCCTCTCATGTGTGTGGTATAAAACACAGTCCCCACTTAGAATAAGCCTGAATTCAGTGCTGATAAATCAAATAACATTATTTGCATTATGATTTATTAAAAAAAAAACAAACAAACAAAAAACCCCCCAACTTTACAATATAAATGCAAAAGAGAAGTACCTGACCACGTTTTTTCAAGAAGTAAGCAACTGGTCTGAAATGCAAACTGCTAAAAGAGTAGCTAGAATTTGAATTACACTTTTATCTTACCTATAGCACATAAGAACACTCAAATCAACTAAATAATAGCCAAAGCTTTTTTAAGGCAGGTGAAAAAATATCCCCAAAACCAGTGCGAATATTTCTTTCCTAATTGTTTCATACAGACCGTAAGTAGAAGTAAAAACATACAGACAAGCATTTCTTCAGCAGCTTCCACTTAGTTGATCAGGACAGAACTCTGAATTGTTTTCTGCTCCTTGTTTCATGCCACTATTATCAGCCCACCTATTATGTGGACAGTAGTACCCCAGATATTATGTGGACATCTGAGAGGGTGATAAACTCCTTGAGTTCTGTGCTAGATTAACGACTTATTTCTTTGTTTAGTTTTGTATGATGTATATAATTCTAAATTATACTGGCTTTTGAACAAGAAAAAAGGCTTTATGTGAGGTATTTTATTTTTCTAATTTCTCTTTGGTAAATGCAGTACATAGAAAAGTTCTCTGGAAAAGGTGAAAATGTGACTCCAAATCCTTCTATGAACTCAAGAGTGGCACTATAGCTGATACCTGGGATGCCTTTTGCTATATCAGTATATATGATTCAAGGACAAAACACTCTCAGCAGTCTTCTCCTTGCTCATGTCCAGTTTCTAACACCAGTTTGCAACAAGCTGAGGAAAGCTGAGATTCAAAGGATCCGCCTGTTCTCAAACATGAGAGGTGCTTTTTCTAGAAAGTAAGAGCGCTTTTTTCTCCCCCAGAGATCCTTCCCAGATTTTCTTCCATCAATATACTGATGGAAAGATTGAGCACATCTTCTGTAATCTAAAAATTGTTTTTATGACTGTGTCTATTCAAAACCCACGTACTCAGAAGAGATTAATTGCCTCAAGGTCAAAATGCTCCGTATTTCTTTACACACCAAACACATGCTGCATGCCAAAAATGCAGGCTCCTCTACAGCAATCAAATACTTGAAGGTGTGAATTCCAAAGTACTTCCCAAGCCACACAGCTTGCTGCCAAACATTAATTCCAGATCAAATTATTATCCCCTTAATTAAAAAAAGGTTTATGAGTAACTCTGCTCATGCCTGGCATTCTCAGGTGCCTCTCAGATGCAGATAACAAGCAGGTGCCTTATCTCTAGCACTTGCCATCACAGTGCTTTTTGATAATGGATTACAGTATCATCACTTTGCAGAAGGGTTTTCATTTTCATCTTTCTAAGTTGGCAACAGGACGCAGGACTCATCTTGAGCGATGGTATGGCTGGCACTGATGTGCTAAGTTGGCAGAGCTGTGCCCTTCAGCAACCAGCTGACACCCTGATGTGGCTTCTCTCACCACAGTTCCCATTTTATTGCAAGAACTGGGGCCTCACTACTCCTCTGTGTGTCTCCTTTTGAGCAGAGAATGGTTTGCTGTCCTCCCAGACAGCCTTTTGCTGCATTACTTGGAGTGCCAGAACACTGCAGCTACCACCAATGACCGCAGGGTCAGGATCTGCTCCCCAGATCAGTTTTGGAACAATGTTGATGGAGAGCACAGAGACACCCTTAACCCCTGTTTCACCATCTCTGAAATTCCACTTTGTCCAAGAATAGCTATGTGATTCATGGCAATGTTACAGTACTGTTGGGCAGGTGTGAAAGTACTGGCGTTGTTGGAGGTTCAGGCAGTGCCATCCTTCCTGAAACACGACTGAGGAACATGCAAGGAGCGTGTGATGGAATGAGACCATCCTCCCTGGGCAGCAGTGAGACAGCAGCTGCTGTCCAGAAGGGAATCCATGCTTGGCCAGGAACCTCAGCATGGCCTCTGTAAACTCTGTATGAGAAATACAGCGTGTTACTCTAGGACTGAATCTTCACTTTCTGAGGCTAAAAAGACATCCAGCTTACTGAAGGAATTTTTAGCTCAGCAATGGCTTTGGCCTTCTGGCACCTTCGTTATTCAGCTCTTCTTCACATGCAGAGTGCTCAGAGGTCTGTGTTTCAATAGCTGCTGTTGCACCTGCTTGGATTGTTTCCCTTTGTTTCAAGGACATCTTTTGTGTTATCTGTTGCTAAATTGTCCTTGCAAAACTTCCTCTCCCTGTTATACTGGCCCTTGTCCAACTACAATCTGGTTCTGAAAGTGTTTAAAAGTTGTTATTTACTGCCACTGGTTACCATGACACACAGAAATCAAAAGAGTGTGGGGAAACATGTTTTTCATAAAATTTCTGGCCATCAGAATGAGTAGAATAAATCAAGAATAGAACACACAAATCAAATTGTCTGTTGTAGGAAAGTATGTTTCTAAAAGCCAGAATGATGGGAAAGAAATGCTTTTGTGTCATGCCCTGAAATTCATCAAATTCCAGTTTTGCTCATAAACTTACAGATAAGGAATTTTTGCAGTAGAATGACAATTGTTACCTGTCTCATTCTCATCAATCACATCCTGCTGAGAAGGCAGCAGCCTGTGCAAGTCCCAGAAATATTCCTGATTTAAATACTGCAAGCAGATCTCTGGCTTTGTGCTTCACAGGTGGCACACCAGTACAACTGACTTGTATGTTAATAAGGCGAGTGGTCATTTATTTCTGCTAAATTTGTCTGTAAATTTGTTAAAATACCAGGTACAATTTTCCAATAAAACTTGATTTTTCTGAATTTTAGTAGTTCGCCCACCCCCACCCCCCAGTTTTAACCTATCCTCTTCCATTTTGTCTGAGAAACACTTGTTTGAAACAGGCAGGTCCAGCAGTGAAAATCTTTGCTTAAGGTTCAGCACTCTCCTATTCTCACAATGCATTTTTCTGACAGTTGTAATGATTTCTTTTGTTCTATAAATTGAAAATTTGAACCACTAACAGCCATAAATCACTTCCTGCCCCAAAATTCTGACACTAGCTTTAAAATACGTTTTTTTAAAATTTACATTTTCTTTTATATCTGAGCTTCATTCAAGTAGACCTTTCCAGTTCTTTACAATGGCAAGGACTAAATGTGCTTTGTAAAGTGAGGTTTTGGCATGATTTTGTGACACCAGAAAATAAGTCTTAAGAAAAACACACAATATTATGACAGTCCTGATAAAGATGCAAGACTTATCAGTGAGCTACTTTAGAAGCCTAACCATGTTAAGACATTTCAAATGACAAGCTGTTCAACTCCTATGGTGGTGGAAAAGGGTAAATTTATCCTCCAAATACTTTCTCCCATTCAGCATAGAAAGCTCAGAATTTAGAACTTGCTCCTTGCAGGAAACAATGATTTAAATGATTCTGTGGCTGCTTTAGTTCCAGACTAAAGCTGGTAGTGTTGAATAGAGAATGAAAATCCCGAGATTACAATTCACATTGTCATGATTCCCATGCAGCTGTGGGTGATGCTGCATTTTGGAGTTTGTCAGGCTGAGTGAATGTATAGATATCTGTGTGTGATAAGCAGCTCTGGCAACACAGGTTTCAAAGCCACTCGACAGCAGGCAGGCAGCACTGCTCCTGCTCTTGTCTTTCAGGATTCTCCTACCCCAAGCTTGTGCTTTTTCTTAGTAACCCCAGCATCTCTTATCACGATGATCCATTGCTGACTGCTAGGTTACAGTCTCAGATGAAGCCTTGGCTGCTAAATTACACTCAAGTAGGTCTTTAAGTGCTTTCTCAGGCAACCCATTCTCTCTCCTGATGTGCCCGTTGGTTGCATAACAAGTGATTGAAACTAATTCAATCCATGTGAATGATGGGTTGAACTCCTTAAGGCAGTCATTTCCTTCTCAGGGGTTTCCTAGGCATGCAGACTAGGAAACACACAGGAAGATTTCATCTCAAATCAGCTCACCTAACCACTTTGTGAAAAACTGCTGCTAATGGGACTTTGCAGGGGAAGAAGAACCCAACCTTATCCAGGGATCTTCTTTGCAGAACCACCCCAAATACTGAGCAAGTTGTTGCAGGCAGTGGTGTGTAAGCACTCTCTGTCTGGAGGCAGAAATGTGTCTTTAGAATGTGGCTATTAAATGTTTAATGGTTTTGTCTTAAACACCCATACTATCTATCCATGCAGGTCCAGTAAGCAAGATGTTCAAACTGAATGATAGTTCATGAATCCAGTTCAGGATTCAGGCCAGATAGAGATGGAATTCAGAGGAGAGTTTTACCTCAGTATTGATTGTTCTTTCCTTCTCCCATACATTTGAAAGAAAACTTTGGTTATAACAAGACAAATGAAATGCAGTTTACTCAGCAAGACAGATTCTAGTAAATTTTTGTCTATTTTTTTGGCTTGTATCAATTGACCTACCACAACATACCATACTAATCTTGCCTTATTTTTAAAAAGTTGCAATTTAAAAAGAAGACTGCCTTTTATATAAAGAACTTAGGTGAGGTTCTCCCCTCACCTCCACTCAAGATGATACCAAGATATTTGATTTGGTTCAGTAAAACGCTATAAAATTTTGAAAGCACTGAGGAGTATATGGAGTCTACCAGGCAGCTTTTGCAGTTGTTAAAATCCTTTTCTACAACTATCGAAATTTTAAATTTTTAAAGTATTCTTTATATAAAAATGTATTTATCATAAATGTTCCTTTCCCAGGGGCTTTTTTGTTCTTCATATGCTGTTCTGCAGTCATTGTTCTTCTTGAGTGGAAAAGCAGGTCCTAATGTGTCCCTGTTTTCTCCACTGATGCAAGACTTTTCTTATCACACACTTAGTATAAAAAACTAATGAAATCTTAACACCTCCATTGTTTATGCAACTGTGGTATGTCCTCCTTGCCCTCTGGTTTATATTTGTGCCTTGCCAACACACTGCATTCATGAGAAAATCATTAATCTATTAACCTTAGCACACTGATTTAATTTACAAGCTATAGTTAGAACTGGTTCACTGCAGCTGTATCTGTAAAAAGGAGTCGAACCAACTTCTGAAAACTTCATGTTAGAAATATGTTAATTGCTCAAGCTGCTCTCTGGCCCGTTACAATATCAGATGCATCACACTGAGGCCATTCTGAATGAAAAAAGAAGTCATTACCTATTTTAATATTTGCCAGTAAGTGTGCAGTGCCCTGCCAGAGCTGGCATCTCTTGTCCCGAAGGGTCATCAGCCTGAACCCATCAATTTGACATATTCGGCTGAAAAAGACATCACCAGCTCCCAGTAGACTATGAAACACATTAAGGCTGTTCTTTCAAAATTAAGGAACAGTTTCTCATCTGTCAATCTGGAAAAGAGACAGAATAATTTGGCTGCCACTTGTATACTAAATTATTATAAGGAAAATAATGGTGTCACATAACAACAACAACCACATGATCTTTTGGGCAAGTAAATAGACTGTGTTGAAAATGTAACATCGTGCAGATTAAAAATACACACAAAATTAAAATGCTCTGGGCCCAACTCTCTTGTTATCCCAGCTAACAAGTACTTTGTCATTAATTCTAAACAAAGTACAGTTTCATTCAAATAAAGGTCTGTTCAAGATTTTTGACACTTTGTAATCTAGAAAGGATAAAAATTAATTATCAAATTAATTTAATTAGGATTATCACATAATTTTAATCTCGTTTGATTCTAGCATACAGTGTTAGGAAAATAGACTTTCCACCATTCTAGAATGCTATGAAGTAAAGAGAAGAAAATATGTTTTACAACGTTTGTGGAAGTAATAACAGTTTCACCTTCTTTTGTGAAGCTGAATTGCCATTGGGTCTTGGGGAAAATCAGAGATGGAGAGATACACTAAAAATCATCTTACCAAAAAGTAATCATATGATATCCCTTAATGATAAGAGGGAAAAGGAGAAAATATTAATGAAATTTGAGAAAATATTTTAGGTTAAAAATAATGAGGATCTTTTAAAAGGGAACAGATACTCTGTATTTTGAAATTTTAAAAAATATCAAATTTTAAAAAAGGAAAAATTGTTTTAAAGGATTATATAAACTAAAACATACAGAGTTTTTAAAATTAACTTTTCCATTTTTCCCCCAAAAGAACTAAAAAATAACTGACAGTGCCCTCAAATTCTCCTTTCAGTTTGAGCAGTCTGAACCACATACTGTGATTTTGTTTTTGTGGCTTTTTTTTGGTTTGTTTTACTTTTTTTTTTTTTTTAGTTTGAAGTTACTGGAGACTTTAACTTCATTGCTCAGGGCTGCTGAAAACCCATCACCAATTCTGATGGCAAATGAATCCATCTGGTTAGAACCTCAAAATGGTAATTCCGCCTTAGAAGTACTATAAATGTTGCAGTGACCAGTTTCTGCTGTGCTTCAGTGTCTGAAGACCAAATGTTGCCTTCTTATCATACAAAGGTGCATGAAGTGTGAGAACCTGGAAGAAGGTTAATCTATTATCTATTAAAAATATGCTGAATATATTAAAAAATGCTGCATGGGGCAATTTGGGAGTTGTGTCCTGTTTTGACTGTTTCATATGTATAGCTGTAACATTGCAAGATTTCCTTATTTTTCTTGGGAAATGGGTTAATGTAACCAGGCCATCATTTACATTTTTCCTCTGCCAGCTTGTATGCAACATCTTCCTGGGAAGATAAATTGACCTGGAATTGTTTCATTGAGGAAGGAGTGACAAATGGAGTATGAATCAATCTGGCACCTGCAGTCCATGATCAGGACATTTTGCTGTCTTTATCTCTGCTCCTCCCACCTCTTCCCTCTTCATCAAAGCACAGTACTCCTTTTGAAGGCTTTACAATTGGGGAGGTTTTGAAAAAAAACCACTAAACAACCAATGAATCCAATGATTCTTGCTAATTTCTGCCTGTCTTTCCTCCAAAGTCAACAATTTTAAGTTCTATTAATTTTTTGTTGAACCAAAATGGGAACAAACCAGCCATTTGCTCCTTCACTGAGGTCAGAGCTGAACAGACAGGAGTTGCTGCCTTAACTGATTAATCATTGCAAATGCTGCAGATGACCATGGGTAATCAAAGCAGCTGACCATGGACATACTGAAAGCCCATCTCGTGATATTTCCCTTATAATTCTTAATAAATAGTTCATGAAAATATCATACCCCACTGACCTAAACTTTTTGTGTTAAAACATAAGCAGAAAAATTTGAGTCAGAACCTTTTATTGAAAAGTTGGAGGCCAAGAGATCTTGGAGTAGGTGATTTTTCCTTCCCAATCCCTTGAGTAAGTGGTTACAAGATGCAGTAAGACAACTTAACTGCTAAACTGCTTGTAATTATTTACCAAGACAAGCTTTTAATTTGTACCTAACAGGTCGACCAGCCTCAGACCTGACTCCAGAGTCATGAGAGGATAAGGTGATCTCTGTTTCTTAACGTTGTTATGCTTGATTTTATGACCAAAATAAGTTCTACAGATTAGGTTTTGGTTTGCACTTGAAACATACCCCCTTTTATGGACATGGCACTAAGCATTATGGATTTGGCACTAAGACAAACAGTTAAAATTAGTCCCCTTAACTAAGACAGTCAGAAGTACTTAGAATTTGAAGCAGTTTCATCAAATACATTTAACAGCATTTTTGCACTGATTTTCTCTGTTCCCTATCTGCCTGACTGTCCTTTTATCCTTCACAAATTTTGACTCCATTATTCAACTCCAACTGTTTTTATAAGAAAAGCAGGCTAGATAAGGACTGTTTCAATTTTCATGAAAACTGCAGAGTGGATAGAAAAGGGAGATCAGAGCAGCGCAGCACTAAAGGGGAGGCAGTGAGGACTCAGCATTTTTCAGCTCTGTTTAGCAGCAGTCAGCTGTCCAGTGACCAGGAGCTTTCCAGCCATCAGGCACACAGATCCAGCTCCCTCTCCCCCTGGGGAGCTGCTGGGGGTGGGATTTAGGGGGCAGAGAAACAGATCCAAAAGCAAGAATCTTTGACCTGATGCTGCTGCTGGCAGAAAACTCATTTTAATGAACACAGAGATAGAAACACGGCCATTATTCTATTGAGGCTGACTAATGACTATTTCTCATTGAGATGAAAAAGCTTGACCTTGTGCTTAAACTAGAGATGATATGACCAAGCTACACATAAAGTCACCTAGAAACCACGTGGAAACTGGTGAAAGCATGACAATATTGTAAGAGTTCAAAGGATGGAGCACCAGGCTCCTATCCTTAGAAAAGTATACTAATTTTCCCAACATGGGAAGGTTTCTTCATTTATGCTCATTCCCACCATCAATAGTCTGTAGCAAAGCAGTCCAACAGGTGATAATTCTTGGAAATGGGAGTTCCCTGAGCTCCATACCCTGGCTTATTTGGTATGAATTGTATTCAGCTCCATCCAGCTCATACACCAGTGCTTGCCTAAGGCGCTGTCTGCTGTGCATTGCAAGTGGAAATGTCAGGATGTTTAGCATATGCTCTTCAGGGATGCAGAGATCTTTCCTGGAGCACAGACGAGATTAATATTATTAATGGAGATATCTGTAGTGGAAACAATCTTCCAAATGCTTTGAATATTGAGCATATTAAACAAAGAAAATAAAACATATTGAAACACCTTAGAAACTTGCAAGGCAAATAGTAGCTCAGGGCAACAACATTTCTTATTTCCCAAGGTTTCTTCAATGAATATGCAGATTTATTTTGTGTATTTGCTCTGAAGACAAAGGCCATGTTATTATCTGAAAAGGAATTACGTATCAGTTCAAGTTATCTGAACAGGGTGGAGGAATTTTAGCAAAACTTCTTCACCATCTATCATTCATCTGAGCAATTCTTGACAGATTGTGCAACAATTGTTAGGAAAAAAAGGGAAAAGGATCATTTGTATACTATTTTTGGACAACTGTCTGGCATTATTTGAAAAATAGCATATTGAACACATTAACAGAGTTAAGCATGAAAAGACCTGCTCTGAAGCCATATACTGAATATTTTGCAGCACAGGATTATATTGTTGTGAAATTCATTAACAGTTTATTGCTAATGTTCCTCTCTCCTAATGCAGCACGAATGTCAAGCACCATGTAGGTGGAAGGCTAATAACCAGCCTGATGAGATGTTTGGTGCTGGAAAGGAGTCTGTGAGCTCAGCTGTCTCCACAGGTGCTGCAGAAGGATGTTAATGGGCAGTTGGCTGAGATGATAGCTGTGTGTCTCTTCCAACTAGCCCCATTCTGTTCTGCTCTGACACGCCTTCTTGCAAGAAGCTCTATTCAGCCTCCACACAGTGTGAATCATGGAGTATGATGTGGGAATTTCCTTCCCATCGACCAACGAGCAAACTTAGAATAGTTTAAAGAAGCTTAGATTTCCAGAGTCTATAATTAGGAAAAATAAATCCCTAACATTATTGTTAGCACTGCTTAACCATCCCTTTCCAAAGCTTGTGCTGAGGGCTTAACTTTGCTATGAGGTAGAGAGACCCATTTTTTTTTGCAGAGATTTCAACATGCCCTGGTCAGAAGGGCTTAATATCTCCTGTAGGGGCTTAAATGGGGTCTTACCCTTTGTGTTTTGCCTGTTGAGTTGGAGTCATGTTTATGTAAGGAAACTAATAATGCCAAAACTTGATGCTGCTACATTCTCAACTAGAAAATAACTTCATTTAGTTTAATCTCCTAATAAGGAGTCCTTTTTGGGTTACTGTTCACTTGAATGGCTCTCTGTAGACAGTGTTGACTTTCATGCAACCTGGAAATTTATAATGATTTCCGAGGCTCTTGTTTCTCTTTCAAATCTGGTTGAGACTGGTCAGGGGACCCAAAAGTTCTTGATGAGAACTGGCAGATGGATGAACAGATGATTAGGCAGAAAGATAGACAGCAGGAACACATAAGACTCATTTCATTAGGAAACTGGACTGAAAACAGAAGTAGCAGTGGGTACTTGGATAATATTCAAATTCTGGTCACCAATTTAAAAAATGCCATGTTTTTGAAACCATTTCAAACCGTGTAGATGACATCCTTCGTGGTTTAAACAGCAAAGGAAAGAACAAAGGAACATTGCTGAGATTTTTTTCTAGCTTCCCTTTTTGGTCAGAATGCTGCATTTTTATAGTTTGGATTGTATTTTAAACCTTTAACGCCAGATTCAGCTTGGACAGCCCTGGAATTTTCAATGGAGGATTAATGTGTGTCATTAAGCAAAGAAATATGGTCTAGTAGTTTTCAATAGCAACAAATGCTTGCCATGGTACTTCTCTGATCAACATATTTTTCACTTACTGTAAAGCCTTTGGGCTGGTCCTAAGTGTATGAAATATCCATGCAGGAAAGCTGACAGTGAATTGTGATTTGAGCTGGCTGCTACATTCCTGCAGCAAAGGGCTTTCTTCTTCCTAAACATTTTCCTTCCAAGCAGAAAACCAGCTCACCAAAAGGAAAGCCCCTTCCCCATTTAATATTTATTTACTCATAATTACTATTTACTTAGAGGGCTATTTATTTATTGGCAAATTGATCCAAATCAATCTGTAGTGTGAGTGTCAGTGGATCCATTAACAGGGAGAAGTTTGCTAGGTGCAGATAGAGAGGGCAAAAAGCAGGAATGCTTTTTGAGCGGTTGGCATACATCATAAATCTACATGCAGGAAAAACAAGTTCCCCAGAAGAAAAGCAGCTGGTTAAAGCAGAAGACTTCTTTTCTAGAGTGCTCTGAGCAGGGCAGAGAACTCCAGACATTCAGAGTGCAGTGACTCCCTTGAAATACAGTAGCTCTAGAAGGCCATGGAAAAGGTTTGGTGTGGTATTTCCTATGTAGGATTATACTGGAATGCACTGAGAAGTTGAGCCCCTCTCTCAGCTGTCAAATCGAGACCCTGGGGCAGAGCTGTTGCCCTGTGCCATCCTTCCTTCAGGGCTGCTGCCCCTCCACAGCCACATCAGCAGGGATGGGGCTCTGTGGCAGGCAGCAGCAGCAGTCACTGCTGGCCCTGCTGGCCCCAAGCAGGGCACTTTCCCAACACACACAGAGAAACACCAAAGGGTCCACATACAAGCTGGGATTTGCAAGAGCTCTCACTGCTAAACTGCTTCTGCTGCCTTTGAAATTGGTAAATTGGTTCTCTCACACATTCCACCTGCTCAGCTGGGCCAAAGCTGAAAGTTTTGAAAACTCCATTTTATGAGTATGAGAAACATGATAGAATCAAGCCAGAAACATAATATACAGCCTCTGTCCACCTTCTCTGCTTTCCAACTTCCCAGTTTAATTCAACAGTTGATGCTGCCTAGCATGTTGTGAAACTGCCTTCTCAAGCAGTCATGAGACAGCCTGCAAATTTCTCAAAGCACTTTCATAATATATCAAAACTATTTACCACTGCCTTCAGAGAAGTGTGCTTTGGAACAGTCTCATAAGGTCAAGTTATCCCACTGAAACACCTATTAGTATAAAGAGAAGGAAAAAAAAAAAAAAAAGAAAGAAAAATGAACAAGCCAACAGCAGTAGCACAGCCCTGGAAAATATGAAGTCATAAGCAGAGTTCAGCCAGAGCAGACTCCCATTAAATTTTGTTTAAGAGCCAAGTTCCACCCTGAGATATGTGTGAGCTGCAGTTTATTTCAGGGGGAGCTGTGCTGTGTACTTTATGCCATGGCAAGGCTTGGACACAAGTATGTATCGGTTACAGGAGAGGAGTAAAGCCCACTTCCTTTTTGCATTTTTTTGCTTCTGTCCATATAGATGAAATAGAAAACTTAAAGAAGTGGATCAAACAGGCCACAGGCCCCAGCTTCACAAGGCCTCTCTGTCAGATGTAATTCCTTCTTCTTTCACAAGACCTGAATGTCTGTCTTTAAATCCAATAGGCTCCTTTCACAAGACGTGGTAGCCTTTCCCTGCTCCCCTGCTACACCACAAGTGTTAAACACGCAGGCAGGAGCTCTAAGGATTGTCATTTTAGCTCCTTTGCTCTTGAGAGTCCCTTTAGGAGACAGCAAGAAGTGCTCCCCAGGAGATGCACATGCTTTATAAAGAAGGGTCATACACATAAGCAGTCATAAAGCAGGCTGGCTTTAACTCTTTAACACCTTACACTGGATATTTTTGCCTGAGAAGTAGGAGGTCTGCTTAATAAGGAGGGAAGAAGGGGTGGCAGAGATGTTCCCTACCCTAGGGAACAGATGCTAGGCTTACCAGCACCTTTGTGCTGTGCTGGGCTGCACAGCTGCCTTCAGACAAAAACCTTTGTCATTGCTGGGTGGGCAGCTGCTGCACAGACAGAGGGGACAAAATGATAAAGTCATGGTCACACACTCCTGGAGGCACTGGAGTTACCTGGGAGAACTGGACAGAGGAGTCCCCTGCTCCCTGCCACCAGCTGTGCATTCATTCAGTAATGCTGAGCTTCAAAGGTGGAATTCTTTCAACTACAGATTAAAAGACCTCATCCAAGAAGAGCAGCAGACAAGGTTCTGTCCTGCCAAGCACCAAGTCTGGATGTGAGCTGGAGCTTAAAGTATTTCATAAGAGAAACTCTGGTAAATGCAAAAGCTTTTATACCCCAAGGCAACCATTTAAACACTGAATTACTAATTCTGGCTCAAAACTTTCCCATTCCTCAGATCCCTTGGTGTTTGGTCTGTGCTTTAACTCTCCATTAAGCATCTGCTCCTGGCTCTAGTGGGTAAGGCAGCCCATCAGCTCCATGCTCAGTGCAGCACTTCCCTGGGCAGAGATGAAAAAGCCTCTAAGTCCTGGTTGGTCAAGAAAACCCAGAACCACCAGGATCAAACCCACACTGGCCATCACTTGTCATGGATTCTGTAGCAGATGGGAATGGGATGGGATGTAGCATTGTCCCTGGGAAAGGAAGTCTCTTTTCCTTAATGCTGGTGTAACCTAACAGCTGGTGAGGGCTAAGGGGGACACACAGGCAGCTCTGGTAATGCTACAACATCACTTCATCGTGCCGTGGCAGTGAAACAAAGGGCGGGGAAAATCCGTACCCAATCCCATTAGCTGGAAGATGGATTGGAAATACCCCAGCAAGATTGGGGGATGGAAAAGACAGATGTGTGTGGCCCTGGGAGTCTGAAGAGACACATGACCCTCAGCCACAGCTGGCATGCCATGGCTTTGTGTCTGTTAAGGGAAGAAGTTTGCATTTCTTGCTACATCTCCTCCCACCACGGATATTTTCAGTGGAGAGGGGAGTGGAAGAAAATTATCCTCTAAGGGATATGGATGCTCATGTCCACAGACAGCAAGCTGGTGCCCCAAAGTTCCAAGTAGTGGGAAACAAAATCAATTGCAAAGCTGAATACCCACATTTATCCATATTTCCCTAGTGAACTTCCCTCAGGCACCCACAAGCCCTGGACCCTGCTCTGTATTGCAGGCAGCAGGGCATGGCTGGGGAGGGTGGATCCCCAGCTTCTTCTCAGGAGTGAGCTGTGAGGGAAATCACTTGGGTGGAAAATGGCATGTGCTACCTGTTACAGTTTGAAGTCTCTTTTTCCCATTCAATGAGGAAAATATACCCCTCCCTTCTGGAATAAATCACAGACACAATCTTCAGTTATAGAACACGTGCTTTTCCCCCTCCCACATTTCCCCCCAACGACTGCTGCAGTTTCATATCTGACAAAAATAGCCATCCAGACCTCCAAAGGGAGCAGCTTGTATTTCCTCCTCTGGCCATCTCCAGCAGCAGCCAGCTCTGCAGGGCCCTGGGGCTGCACCTCAATTGAGAGGGGGAAGATTCACCCAGAGGTTTGGTACTCAGATCACTTAAAAACAGCACGGTGGGAGTCACACTCCTGCCTGCTCTGCCACTGGACTCTGGAGAAAACAGGACACAGGATATGCTTCCTGTCTGGGGAAGGCTTGTAGCAGCCTGGGAAAGAAAGCATGACCTTAAAGGAAATGCAATTTGTGGGGAGGAATAGGGAGGAAAAGTCCAGGCTGCATTTTTTTCTTAAAAACAGAAAAATACGTGGCACATGAGGTACATGCAGCTGTACCTCATCTCGCTTTCTCCCCTTTGTTTAAAGCTGATCTCTGTTTATTTGGCAATGCCACATTTTAAAGTTTCATACGTCTCTTCCAACCCATTGTTGCTCCAGTCACTCACGAACCTTCTGACACAAGTCAGAGGCTGTAAATGAAAGGTTTCATTCATCGCAAGCAAAGGAAGCCAGAGGAGATGCCTTGAGAGCAGAAGGGCTCAGCTCATGCTCTGTTTCCAGCTCACAAATGGTTATGTCCCCAGGATGCAGAGATTAAGCATCTCTCACAGAACGTGGGAGGAGGAGGAAGAGTCTTTGTCTGAGATTCACAGATTTTAATGGATTCCAGAAGGGGAAATTTTTTACCCAGGAGCAACAGCAAAGTTCAGAGAAATGTAAAAGCATTTATCTCCCCAGTTATATTCCTGCCTGCCAAAAGCAGGAGGGGTGATTTACTCCTCCTTGGTACAAAGAGTCCCTTATGGATCATTAATCCACAGGGGGAATGAGCTCAGGAGCCACAGACATCTTTTCTTAATGTGCAAGAACCTTGAATCAACAGGAAGTTTTCTTTGGGAGCATACAGGATCAGTTTATCTTTATTTGCTCCCCACTACCCCCAGTCTTCAATACTGCTTCCTATGAGAGTTCTCGTTACCACTGATCAATCACTTTGCCTTCATTAAAATCTGTGGTGATAGTAGATGAGGCTGCTGTGAGCTATATCAAGGCATTTGAAGCAGAGTAGTATTAAAAACTTAAGATCTGAAATCAGCAAATTCTGATACAAAATCCAATAAAATAAATATGAACAATCTCATGTTCCAGGGTACAAGTATCTCAACAATACTGATTTCATCACTGCAATAGCAGCTTGCAATAAGTAAGGTATTTCCTGAGAAACTCTGCTGAAATGGAAAGGACACAGAAATAGTTGACTGTTTACAGGCCAGAACCTCAAGTGATCTCAGGTGATGAAGTTTTATACTTACAGCTAGTGCTGTACAGAAAACATGCACCAAAACTTTTGGTAAGAAAGGGGTTAGATCTGGTGGACACCACTTGTAAATATTTTCTCATTTCTTTAGGAGTAACAAAAAGAAAAATAGTCTCATTTCGACTCTCTGAAAGCACCTGAAAATATTTCTATAATGTCTCAGTTGCTAAGTGAGGAACATTATAGACTGTGTCTATATATATTCACAATATGGAGACTTTTAGAATATGCCACTGTTCTGTGGTGGATGGCATTTCATATTCTTTACCTCTGCAAAAAAGAAATGCAGTAGGGAATTACACTTCTGTACTCAAATCTCCCAAGAAGCACTCCATGCTTAGATTTGCCAGGTTCCACATAAGTCTGCTAAATACACATCCTTGTTACTGTAAATGACTTACAGGATCAGAAATGTGACTGAAAGGGAAAACCCAAAGCTGGCTGGTGTCCTTGGGTTTTACACTCTCGTGTGTGTCTGCATGTGCACACAGCATCCTTTATTTTGGCTCTTTGTCACACAGTTAGGCTTTGACAAATTGAAAAGTATTAAGATTAGAACAATCATGTTTACATGTATTACCACCTGCTACTTCATTTCTTGCATGGTGTTTAAATGTTCAGGCATGTGGCTTTGAAACACAGTACCTTTAATGCACTTAAAACCCCTGCTGGATTTCCAGCTCTCTTTGATCTCCACAGTCTAGAGACTATCTCAGAGAATACAAACAAATGTGTTTAGGGGAAAAATATTTTCAAGGAGAAACTCCTAAAGTCCTTCCAGCTTGATATGCATTACCAGTTGATGTCATACTTAAGGTTGTTTTTTGCATTTTATCTTCATGCTTCAGGAGGCTGAAATCTCTATCCAGAATCAGCAACTTGATGAGGTAACTTGGGAAGACAGATGTGGTCAGTGCCACATGAGCACCAAAGTGTCAAATAATTATTTGATGATTCTTGCTTGGAAAGGAGATAGAGATCATTCTGTCCTGAGAAATTTACAAACTAAACAAAGTAAAAAGGATACACTTTTGCAATGGAGACTGTATTTTGTCAAGAGGAAATGGGAAGGATGTGACTGGAAAACTTGCTATTAATTATGAGTAGGAGAGGAGGAAGGAGACATTAATTGGAGAGCTGGAAACAGAGGAAAGACTCAGATAACCAAGGTATGAAAAAACAGTTTCTTTTGGGGACTATACAACACCATCTTTTCCATCTCTCACTGTGTCAAGTTCACCATGTGGCACTACCCTTGTGGTAATGACTTGGATTTGTGCTAATTTCAAATTGTCCTCTGTACAGCAAGCACAGATCAGATCTGGGTTCTTGGGTCAGGGTGTGGGATGGTTAACTTGGGAAGAGGTGTTTTGAGGAATCCATTCAGTTATAGAAAAGGTAAGATAGAAGGGTAATTTTCACTTTTTAAAGCATGTTCATGGTCCAGACACTACCTATGGCTTGAGCTGTAGGTATGACGAGTAGACAGCTCTTAGTGGGAGATGTAAAGGGTCAAAGGCAATCAGCAAAGTTGCAAAGGAATTCATTTCTTCACATTAGGTAGACACAGCCTTCACAAGAAGGACCTACCAAGCACCCTTTGAACCATATAATCATGGAATGGGTTGGGTTGGAAGGGGCCTTAAAAACCATCTGTTTCCAACCACACCCCCATCAGCACCCTCAGCAACATCTTCCAGCAGACCATACTGCTCAAAGTCCGAGCCAACCTGGCCTTCTTCTGACCTGGTGGTGTTCTTCTTGGCTTTGGGGATGTTAGCAGAAGTTGTTCACTCTTCTTCATGACTGGAGCAGGGATAGGTTGAGTAACAGGAAAAGTGACAGAGCATTCAGAGCACACTAAGTGGCTTTGCAAAAGAGTGAAAAAACCCTTTTTTCCCAAAGCAAAGGAGAAGCTAGAACTTGGTTCCCAACTGCAGATTTGTTTCCTGGTGTACTCAACACCTTATGCAGGGTTTTCTGTAGAGAGTGATACAGCCTAATTCTGTGCATAGCCCCTCTTTCCACCAGGGCTTAATTGCCATTAGTAACTTGTATCATAGCTTCTTTAAAATAAAGAAAAGTGCCTATGAGTTCAGTGTGGGGAAAACTGGATTTTTATGCAATAGAGTCCAAAATCAAAGGCTATTGATGTAATTATGGAAATTCAAGAGAGACAGACAATAATAATCTCTCCCAATCGTGCGATTCAGAATGCAAAAAGCATGTCCCAGTTGTAAATAAAAATTGCTATGTGATGACAGGAAAGAACTGGAGAGGGGAGGAGCTGTTTCATAGCAAGCTGTGAAGATGAGAGAGCAAAAAGAAATCAATAGAGAAGAGGGAGAGTGGAAGAGAGGGCAGCTCCCAAAGGAAACAAAGCCTCAGCCCAGATGGTGATAAGGAAAGATCTATGTCTTCCTGTCCTGTTCTTTTCTTCCTTCTCACTGGCAGCGCTGTGGAAGCTCCTTGAGAGAAGGGGGAAATGGCATTTAACAGCTGGGACCTGTGTGTAAATTCAGATACAACCATTTACTTGTGGGCTAAGAAAGGAACAGGCAGGTAGGATTAGGAGGTGCAGAGGATATCTGAACTAGACAACATGAGAGAGCAGGTGTGAGAGAAGCCATAGATGCATCAAGGTTTTAATTTCCTGCTTTCTTTGTTGGATGGGACTGGGACTGTGCTCATTACACTTGCATGAACCATTGATAGAAGAATAACCTCAGCTAGCTCATGAGTGCTGGTTATAAAGTTTCAGGAAATAAAATACTAGACTGTTTCACAATAAAGTGGTTAACTTCTAGCCCTAGTGTATACTAAGAAAATCCTGAAAGCAGAATTCAACAATATATTCTAGGAGATAGAAAAAAAAAATATTGAAATCCAGTATGTCATTTTAAACATCAGAATTTTGGAAAATGTACACAAGTTTCCTGAACTCTTGGATGACTACGTTTTTATGGTAACTCTTCACAATCCACTAGAAATATTTTTTTTCCTCTACTTATTCATACACATAGCTCTTTAATCACTTGTGTTTAAGTGATTTGTGATTTATATGTCTCACCTAAGAATTATTTGGTTTATCTAAAGTCAGCCATAAAGACCCGCTTTTTCATCCCTTCTTAAGTGACTGAAATTTTTGAAACATCCAATTAGCAGACAAGAAGCATCTTGTTTTTGTGTGAATAAGAACACTTTTCAAAGAAAACGAGATGAACAACAGAGAAGTTTGCCTACCAAGAAAAAGTTAACAGTTCTGTAAAATCTCTCCCAGTATAAATTAATCTTCTCAACTGTATGAGGGGGACACAGAATTATGTGATATGATTGAATTGATTCTTGAATAAGTATTTTGTTTCCAAAAGAGAATAGTTATTTTAAAGAATAACTTCAATTTCAGTATGAATATACTAATATGATCAATGTTTCTAGAAAACTGTTCTAAAGGTGCAACTAGCAACTTCTCCCAGCACAGATTAGCTAGAAGAGGAATATAAACCTGAACAAATAAAGCCAGGTAAGTAGTGGAAAGGGTGGGGTATAAATACAAATGTCTCTGTATACATATGCATACAGATGTAGGGTGTATTGTACATCCATACACTCTGGGTGTGTATATATGTGTGTATAGGCAGCATTCAGACCCGTTTTCTAGGTCTGGTGTTACTAAAAGATTCTCTGCTCACAACTCTGAACACCCACACATATGTAAGGATTTGATGTCTGATTCTGCATGGCTGTGACCTTGTCACACATCCCATATGGTGTGGACTGCCTCACTAAACTAGATATTTTAAACATGTAGTCCCCAGTAAAATAGGCATTTATCACTCACAATAACAAAGAACTGTCTCAGGGTGTGTTCAAAGCCCCCCTGCAACTTACTGATAAAAAGCTTAACTCTGTTTCAGGGCTTATCTGGAGAAAAAAGAGGTAGAGACCCTCAAGAAGTAACTGAATTTTTTTTCCCTCTTAAGATGGAAAAGAGAGGCAGAGGAAAGAAAAATCGCTTTAAAACTCCAATGCAGCAGAACAAATTTAACCCATTGAGATTTTTACGTGAAGTTTTCTGCTTCATCAGGAAGAACCCTGTGGTGAAACATATGTCAGAAGAGAAGAAGATATGAGAAACTGGCCTCCTTTGCATATGAGATGATTAATTAAGAGGAAAATCACTTAGCCAGCTGTCTCATTGGTGAAACTACACGTGCAAGGTACATCTGCAATAAGGGAGCAGTATAGCACAGGCAGTGCGTTTGATTTCCATGCTAACATAGCAGAGATAGGAATCTGGTGTGAATTAGATTGTGCTGACTCTTCTAGAAACAAAGGAGTCCAGGTCTTATTTCAGCCTCAAATTATGAGCTGCATGTCTGTAACAGCATTGGAGTGTTGGTACTTGATGCAGTTGAGTTATCAGTTACAAATAAATGATCCAGAGAAGAGAGGCCTTTCCTCCATTCGTGTTCAAAATTGTTGGCAAACAAAGCCTGATTTCTCCAAGTGACACTTTTCTCCATTCTCCAAGTAGTTTTTCAGAATGTTTAGCAGCTGGTGAATTTTTCATTTACTCATTAGTGGAGTAATGTTGTCAAATTTATCTGACTTAGAAAATTAAGCAAGTAAAACACAATTGCCTGCTGCCTGAATACTTGCCCTCCAAAGGTGTTCCTGTATTCTTGTCACTATGGTGTCTGGGTTTTTCATGCATTTTCTATCTCAACTTGTTTGTGAAACAAAAAATTTTAAAAAAAGTTCCTACTTATGCCAAACACTGTTTTCAAATGTTTTCTGATCTTTCTGTGGGAAACAAGCAGGCCAGTTGGTTCTGAGCTAGGATTTTTTCCTGAGCATGCATTACAAAATTAGGGAGTGAGAAGCAAAAAGTTGTTGCCCCAGTGAATCTACTGGAATCAAACCAACTCTTACTACCCCAGCTTTTCCCAGCTAAAAGCTGCCTCACCAGCAGTGTTTATGGAGAGCAGTCATTTCTGTCCCACCTATAATCTCTCCTCTTTACCAGCCTTTTGAAGAAGAGGTGACTGTACAGCACCTAGCACAATCAGATCCCTCTGTTGGCTTGAATTTCTCTGCACTATAGGAATACTAATCCCTCCCCAACAATAGAGACAGGCACTGCACAGAGCACACACAAACAGACTTTCATTAGAGAATGCAGTCCTGAAAGCCTGTTTTAAAAAAGACTTTGCTGATTGGACTCAGTCATTTGAACAGCTATGGATACAGGGTATATTACACAAGAACCTAGAAAGAAAGGTGCAGCAGTATCAGCAATGAGATGCAGACACTGCATAATTCTGTAATATTAACAGGCTTAAGCACACAACTAGCCATAACCTGAATCTTTAACATCTACTGTGTAATTTTTTTTTTTTAATGATACCCAGCAATGCTGAAAATCGTGTATTTTAAAACAGCAGACTCCTATTTGGGTCGACATCCTCCCTATTCCCTCCAGCTCAGCGGTTTGCCAACATTTCTGCTGTTAATTACTGAAATTTCAGGTGCATTCTGAGCCTTTCAATTCCCAGACTTTCACATAAATATGTCAGACAATGAGGGTGTCAGGAGAGCCCTGGGGTATAAAGCCAAATTTTCCAATTCATATGCACAGTGGTGGGAAACAGCCATACAAGCAGAGACATTCAATTTACATAAATGCTTGTAGGATATGTTTTGAGATTTCTGTGCTAAAAATGAGAGGTTATTATAATCTGTAGGTTTCCTTGTGTATAAATGCTCACAGGTTTACCAGAGAAGACCAGATTTTCATAATCAATAGCCTCTGTTTTTGTTTATCACTTACTGTCACAGGCAAGCACTTCTGTTGATTAAGGGCAATGAAATCACATATATTGCCAAGGTGTGAATAACACGATTAAAAACCTGAAGGGTTCATTCAAGGCTTTTCACAAGCCCTGTGTGAAAGGCAAGTGGTATTGCTCCAGGAACATACAAAAGAACCAGTCTGCAGCCCCCAAATATATCTCATTATGAGTTAAAGACGTGGCAAGGCTGTTCTCAGAACCACACTCCCCATTCTCAGCCAGAACTCGCTCTGCCTTTTTCTGAGGCCACCTTTGCAAGGTCTCAGCCCCTGGAGGGACAGCCCACAGTAAGTGACTCATTCTGCCAGAGGCTCTGAGTGTCCCTGGGGCAGGGGGAGAAGCTTGGGCTGATGGAGCCATGACCTGCTGCTCTAGAACAGGTCAGCAGCAGACTCTGCTGCCCTGGGCAGGGCCTGGGTTACCAGGACAGCTGGCAGGGCACAGGGAGGGCATGAAGCTCAATTAGGGCTGGCTTTGCTTCACACTCCTCCTCACCCTCTTCCTCCCTCAGCAGCTGGGGATGGCCTGAGGACCAGCTTTGCTTCTTGGTTTCCTTTTGGGCCAATTCTTCTGTATTGCACACACCACACTGCTTCCCTATCCCCCAGGAAGAAGACCTTATCTGTTGATGGGTGATGAAGAGAAGCCTCCACAAACTGCTCTCCTTAACCACTAAGTCCTTTGACAGCTGGCATTTGGAGCACAGGAAATCCCAGATAAACATTACCAGCCTGCCTGGTATAGATGAAATCCTGCAAATTGCAGAGCACCTTCTCCAAAGGGGTGAACAGCTCTGACCCATGAGGATGGCCTTGCACAGGTCACTGCCTCCCCAGGCTGCACCACTGCCTTGGTGACGTCTACTGTCCTAATCCTTCACCTCATTTGAGCTGTCCCACTGCCTCAAAGTAGGGTCACTGCAGTCCAAAAGGAAGAGGGCAAAAGCTGCCAGCTGAACTGAGATTGCCAAACCTGTGGAGTTCCTCAGGTTTCATAGCTAAGTCAGGGAGATACTGCTTGTACATCTGAGCAGGAAGCAAATGCACCAGAGTCACTGTCTCCCTCCCCTCTGCTGGGTGTCCAGAGAGCCCTCTCAGGTATCTGGGGGACATCTGAGCTGGGCATGGGAAGTGCCCAAGGTGAGAGGGTGGGGCATCCACACAGAGAGGCGGAATACATTTACAGCAGTCACAGAGTTGAATCTGTAAAATCTGAAACAGTGCATGCACCCTGCCCCAGACTGACGGGATCATACTGCATTTATTGAATGAATAAAAATTCCTTATCAGCCGTGGGTGAATACAAGGAGATAAGCAAAGTACACGAGCAATTAGATAACTTAACACTGTTCAGTTTACATCAGTTGGCAGCTGTTCTGTCTCACCTGCAGGTACTCAGAAAAGAATTAATATGCTCAGTATAGTCAAAAGCTTTTGATGATTTTTTTAATGCATTTTCACACCCATCTCAAAGATTTTCACTGTGGTTATGAAGCAAATTTGTTTTCCCAATTATTCTGCCTCTCTGACAAACATCTGCTGTCCATGCTGCGCAGTGCCTGTCAATACACTGAACTTTCAATTGTTTCTTGTCTTGTTTCTCGCAAAAATAGCAGGAATTTTACTAAAAAGTAACACCCTTTTCTCAAAGACCTTCCTTCCCTCAAAACCTCAACCACTATCAATGCACCAAACTTGCATTATACAGAAATATGGTGTTTATTAGAGTTCCCTCTAACTTATGTTCCTAATCTATAAATTTGATCCATCTAAATAAAACAAAACAAAACAAAAACTCAACCAAAGACAATATATTGTGACTATTTTTCAGCCATAATACTTCTAACTGGATTGCAAGCAATTTATTTTTGTGGAGAGAAACATGTGATCTTAAAATAGTTCAAGAATTCCTGTCCACATTTTGGAAAAAAACCCAGGAGAACCTGATTCATCCTGGATGCGTCCCATGGCCACACTAAAGCTACAAAGTTGGGTCTGGACCCTTGTTGATATTTCACAATACATGAGAAGAACCTCAGTGAGTCATGGCCACCCTCCTGGACATGCTTGGAGAGCACCAATAGCAGTAATTTGCACAACCTTTGCCAATCCCAAGCTCTCAGAATGCTGAATTAGAAAAGAACCTATAATATTCTAAACTGCAGAATGAAGTAGAATAAAATATAAAGGTAACATCTAATCTTTCTTGTTGGTTAGGATCTGCAAAAAGGACTGAAGGATTACTGGAAATTGCTGGTTGGGATTCCAGAGATTCTGCTTGCTGTGTCTTTTCTGCTGGATCAGCCTGCCTCATTCAAAGCTTGGGAAACATTGTCAGTGTCTACAGCCATACAGAACAAATATCCTTACAGCAGTATCTGCACCAAACCCTGAACTTCAGGCTGCTCCCAGCAGTGCTCTCTGTGCTTTCTGCCTTCATTACTGATACCATGATACGATAAACAATTCTGCTATTGGCAGTTTATTTATTCAAAATAGAACAAGCGTACTTCTTTGAATTAAAACAAGAAAGATTACACTAAAGCCGTAAGAAAAATAAAACACAGAGATATATTGCAGCACCAAAAACTCAAGAGTTTTTCACAGTTTGTCAAATCATAATCCAGTCCCTTTCCTTCACCTTTTTAATCCTGTCCCAAAATGAACACTGCCACTCTGCAGCTGAGCCTCTGTGCTCACTTGACTGTTCGGGCCAGATCGTCCCTTTTAAAATATTCTGAAATATGCAGAGTTACACAAACAGAGCAACTGCCCTCCTGTACCCTCTGTTGCTGAAAAACCGATTTGCTCGTCCTTAAGCCCATGTTTCTAAATTTCCAGGAGCAAACACGTTGTGGCTGTAAATAGAGCCTGTCAGTCCGCGCTCCGCTCTCAAGTTACCGCAGACAGCTCGGGGCTCTGAACGCGAGCTGGGCACCACATTGCTACCTCAGAACAGCGTCAGGACGCCTTCAAAATGCTCTATAACTCCATTCCTGAAGGCGGGGGCAGGGAAAAACACTCGGCTGGAACTTTTCTAAGCCGGGCTTTAGGCGGAAACTTTGGTTCCTAAGTTTGCTTGGTCCTGTTGGAGAGTTTGCAGCGCCTGTTTCACTTCTTCCGTCACACACGCGCGCACACAAACACAAAGAATTAAGAAAGAAAACAGCTTCTTCAACTTTTTTCTTTCACGAGTAGTTTCAGGCATTCCTTTTTTAATTTTTTCCCCCTACGAAATGCATTAAGGAATCTTTTGCTTAAGCGACGGAGTGATAAATCCACTGTTCCGTAAGGGGGGAGGGGGTGAGGGTACTCACGTGGTTGAGATGTCGCATTGTTTTGGGAACTCATAATTTACGCCTTTGAAAAATGCCTTATTTGTGTTGACAGCCTCTCTTCCCTGCTCAGAACTGACGGCGGGATTGAGCAGAACAGCTGGAAGAACCCAGGAAAATGCTCTTCTTGTTCGGGCTCTCCTTGCCTGGCTCCTGACCCCTTTGCAACTGGAAAAGGAAACAGCACATGTGTCATTCTCTTTTGCCTGTGTAGCTCACATGAGCGGGGAGGGGCACCCATTTGCAGATAGCAGTAACTGTATTCAAGTTTTGCAAGTTGGATGTATTCCACCCCTTTGCTTTTATTAGCCAGCAACCAGTGGAAAGAAAATGCTCTTTTCATTCTTAGCCAAATCTAGACGCACCTATTAAATCCACTCCCCAAACCCTATCCACTGCTGTTGATGTTATTTAAGTGCAAAACTTGCTGCTGACTTCCTTTCCTAAAATGTCTACCATTAGTGGGGTAAGATTGAAAGTAGGAATTTCAATTTTCATTGCTCATCATCCCCCTTAACACTCACAGTCTGACTGATTCTGTCCTTTTAATAGGTGAAAATTGAGGTTGGCATTTACTGGGTCAAAGTACTTACATCAGCATATACCATGAACCTACTGTGCTCAAAACAAGGAGGAACCTGTGGCTACAGCGCAGGCTGAGGCACAAGTAACTCCAGTCATGGCTCTGACACAGGCTTCCCACGGCACCTCTGGCAAAATATTTAATCTCTGCCCTAGTTTGCCATTGGTAGAATAAAGAAAAGACACCCAGGTTCTCCTTAGTCTTGGTATTTTTATTTTAATGTACAGGCAGGTGTTATTTATAAGTGAGATGAATTTATTGGGCTGCAGAGGTTAATTTGCATACTCCACTGCAAGTTTTTCAGCCTGGACGAGGGTGCCAGCTGTCTTGTTTATATAGCTGCCATTTAAAGCTATCTGTTTGGCTGTCTGCACGCTGTGCTGCAGTCGGTGGCATGTAGTCATTGTGAGTGTGAATACACAGCCTGTGTGTAGCTGACACGGACTAGGACTTCTAGGTTATGCCAGAATACGAGATGCATATGCCTTAAATGCTAAGAAGAGTGGAGAAAGTTTCTGTTTTCCTGGTTCTGTTATGGAGTCAGGATGAATTAACAGCCTGCCTTTGACAGCAGAAAAACACTAACTATAGGCATGGAAGTGGAAAAAACCAGAGTAATGAAATTCAGGCTGGGACCATCCTGTTTTGCAAAATTGTCACAGGATATTTCTGTGAAATCATCTCAGTGACCTCCTGCAAGAAGTCAGTGCTGTGAACTTGGCTCACAGTGTTTATTTAACAGCTATAGGATGGAAAGAACAGCGACTTATTTACATGCCAACGGCAACTAACAGCTTGTTTGTGAACATGGATGCAGTGAACTACTTCAGTCAGCATTTCCACACTCTGGGCTTGTGGCAGAGAGCTCTGGAACATTTAGTGATAGAGCAAAGCAAGGCACAAAACAAAGGCAGGGAAATAATAGGAAAAACTCCTGACGTTGCTGCACTGGCTTCAGCTCTATAGCGTGACATTCATTTACTCCTGATGGCTTCTCTGTGAAAATCCTGATGGGCATGTTTTTGATTACTGCTTCTTCTATGTAAAAACACAATGTGCACAGGTAAAATTGGGGCTTTCTGTTCTGAGGCATGGGAACTGTTGTCATGCAAAGATTTTACATTTAAATCTTTCATGATCATGCTCAAGTGCAAGTTGGGTGCCTTTGAGCAGCCTGGTCTAGTGTAAGATGTCAGGAGGGCTGTAACTAGGTGATCTAACCCACTCCATTGCATGATTCCATGATTCTGTGATCCCTAAGAAGTTTCAGAACTTCTATTGAAAAAAGATTGCCTGGTTGCTGCAGATGATGTGAAGGATCCTGGTAGTGATGGCTTTGTTATGTTAGAGTCAGTGGTCTGGACCATCTTAGGAATTTTGTGGCAAGCTACTCAAAATGGCATGCACGGTTAGGTCCTGGTGCTTAACCCCTCTGCATCTGTGCAGCTCTTCCTGCATCTGTCTGTGTTCATACTAAAACTACTCTCTCCAACACCAAAATCACTGGAACAGTTACACCCAAGTTTATGTAGGAGAATTCTGGCAGATCCAAACTCACATGGGAAAGTCCCCTTTAATGTGTCGCTGTCTTCACTTTTCTTGGGACTTCTTTCTTTGCGTATTGAATAGACTGGGGTTCCCAGAAATCAGAGAGGCATTTCCCAAGGCTGTTTGCTCTCAAACAGGCCATTAAAGAGACCTGCCTGACCTTTTCCACTCATTATTAACGGGAAATATGTGATGTTGACAAGGGAAGCACCACGTAGCCCAGAATGCTTCCAGAGGAGCCTGAGACTGGGCACTGAACAAAAAGCACCTCAGTGCTCTCAGCCAGCTGATTATGAGGGAAAAGAGGCACCAAAGGAACCCAGAGCAAAAGATGGGAGTGCTAGTGGGGAAAATGTGTGATTAGTCATTAATTTTTGATTTGACTGAACTCTCTCCTAATCTTTAAATAGCAGTTGCTTCTGGCAAAAAACAAAAGGTCCCCAAAAGGGTTAAAGGGAGAAGATAACAGAAAGGTATCTCAAAGTAATTTTTATCTAAGGATTGTGGCATTCATACAGAATTCACCAGGTCTGCGGGATAACACAGGTGTGGGTATGTTAGGAAATGTGTGTGTCAGCTCTGTGGTTTTCATCAGCCAATTACTTGATCTTGAGGCTGTGGTACTCCCATTAACCTACAGAAGTATTACTTTCCTGCCCTGGTGAATACTTTTGCTTCTCCAGCCTTTGAAAGAGTCTTTTTCTGAGTAAGGAAATGAAAATTCCCTTTTTTTCTCAGTAGTGCTTTCAGATGTGACAGCGCTTTCAGGTCCAAGAGTGTTAGCTCAGAAGTGGGACCTCTTTTGCCTCTAATACTGCAATTTATCCTACTCCTCCTAAGCACAGCTATGTAATGAATGCGTGGTCAGGCCCACACAGTTCTCTTTGATGCTATCTTGCTCCAAGATAAATGATATTTCACAGTCATTCAGGCTTGGCAAGCTGATGCCGCGTGCTGCAGCTGTTGTTCCCAACAGGAAGGGAGGGTTTAGGCTGCACTTGGAGGAAAATAAATAAATAAAACAAAGGAAGGAGGCTCTCTTCAGGAAGTTATGCTTTACAACAACAGGACATCACACTAGAAATCTCTCTGAAGGATTTTCATGGCAAAGCATAATGCAAAATCTGCAATCTGTAAAGGCAATGGCAAGATTGAGAGAGACTGAATGGAAAGCGATCAGTAATGTCCCTCACTGCCCACCCTGCACAGCCTGCAGGCTTCAGAGAAGGTGTTTGGATCCATCACTCAGACATTTGAGGAGAGGATGTAGCAGCAGTTGTGCCCGGCTGTGAGCTCAGGATGGGCCTTGTGACAGCACTGGTGGCATGTTCAGAAGAGCCCGTGGCTCAGTGTCCAGCTGGGCTGCGTGCCGTGGTCCCCTGGCCAGCTGGCAGGAGAGGTAGTGTTGTCTTTCTCCTCTCCTTTGCTGGCTAGATACTTCAGGCTGTCTTAAACATGCCAAGTTGCTGAGCTCTGTGGCGTTGGGTGGAAACCCGAATTTTGAAGACTTTATGCAGGTCAAGCACAAGCAGAGATTTAACTGCTAGGCTGAATCCTGAGGGAGGGATAGGAAAGCATTGGGCTCTGGACATCCCATGAAATACTATTTTCTACTGATTATCTTCCTCTCCATCTCTGAAAGAAAAAAAATTTATTTCTTTGTTACCTTGTGTGGTGGGTTCTCCCCCCTGACTTGTTTCCTTTCTGTTTCCCATTTGTTTTTGTGCTGAAAGGGCAAGGAATATTTGCCGTAGACTGTGTGGACCATCTAAGGTCTGGTGTAAAGTCATGGAGAATGAAACTTTTGTGATGCAGAAGGGATCAGTAAAGTCTTATTACCCAGGATGGACTGTGATGCTGGTATAAGTCATGTTTCATGTGGTGCCTATGCAGCCCCTGACTTTAAGTGCAACAAGATTGTGAAATCCTTGGAACACAGAGAAGGAATTTTCTGTCTGCATTCATAACACTGAGCAAGTTCTTGACCCTCACACAAGGCCAAAAGAGAAGGGTTTACCCTGGAGATAAGAGATCCACTCTCCTTCCTACTTTGCATCCCAAGCATTTGTCTTTATTTTTACCACTCCTCTGACTTCTGCTTGAACCTTTGGAATATACTCTTACCCCGGAACATGTATGACCCCTGCTTTGCCTTCTTGCTCAATTATTTGCAGTTAAAGGATGCAGTGTACCTATTTGTGTTTAAGGTCTCCACTTAATCTGTTAGTTTATTTGTGCCAAACTCTCTTCCATTTGTGTCTGTACTCAGGGGAACCTCCAGTGTCACTACAATGCAAATACTTCTCAAAACGTGCCACCTCTCTGTGAAATGGAAATAAAAGGAAGCTCTAGTTCTTCCCTGTATCCTGGTGCTTGGCTTTCCATGAACTGTGCTTCATTTAGTGGCACCATGGAGGGAAGATGGGTAAGGTCAAGAGTTCAGTGGACAGTGGTGCAGTCTTTGTAACTCTATAGTGTCATCATGTCCAAAGATCAGACAGAATGTCTTAGAGCCACAACCTAATTTCCAACACCACTGGAAAGCACATCTGCTCACACTCTAGACCAGCCAACATGCATCTGACATTGACATGCAGTTTGGTAGTGCATATTTGGAATAGTGGTCATCTGGAATAATGTCATCTGGGTAGATGCGGAGACAGTGAATCATACTTGAGTTCAAGAAATCAGAGCAGGCTTTGGCACATGGATTTCTCATAACAAAAGAAGAGAATGATAAATAAAGGGGTTCATTCTGCAATTTAAAACGAAAGGGAAGATTTACTCACACAAAGCAGAATTAAACACTGTAAGTCATAGTTCCTGGGGGATCTGGTGTAGTTGCACCTTCAGTTTGACTGAAGATCTTTACTCTTCCTTACATAGATGGAATTGTGTTACTACAGCACAATTTCAGTGTTGGGTTTTTTTAGTTGCTGCATGTTAGAGAGCATCCAAAGGAAGAGTAAAGATGGTGAAGGGCCTTGAGGAGAAGCTGTGTGAGGAGTGGCTGAGGTCACTTGGTGTGTCCAGCCTGGAGAGGAGGAGACTGAGAGGAGACCTCAGTGCAGGTACAGCTTTCTGTGAGGGGAAGAGGGGCAGGCACTGATCACTGCAGTGACCAGGGACAGGACTGAGGGAACGCCCTGAAGTTGTGTTGGGGAGGTTTAGGTTGGCTATTAGGGAAAGGTTCTTCCCCTAGAGGGTGCCTGGGCGCTGGAACAGGCTCTCCAGGGAAGTGGTCACAGAGCTCAAGAAGTGTTTGGACAATGCTCTCAGGCACATGGTGTGACTCTTGGGAATGGTGCTGTGCAGGGCAGGGAGTTGGACTCAATGATCCTTCTGCCCAGCATACTCTGTGATTCTGTGATAACTGTGAAGTGGCCAGAAAACTGAACGTCAAGAGTTCTGATGATTTTGCTTTTGTGTCTATTTAAGTGCAAGTGAATATCCTCTCGAATGTTGCTAGTACAACATCTGGCCTGTCATTGTATAACATGATGGGTTTGTCTCAGCCTGAGCTCTCTGGGACATCAGCAAACTTCAAGGGTTTCAGCCTCTTCTTTACCCTTTTCTAGCCTGGATGTATCAGGCACAGAGGTGATACATCCAAAGCAGAAATCTTTCTAATCATAGTGTGAATGCTTTGGCCAAAGCAGCAAATGGATTGCATCCAACAAAGGTGTTGGATAAGTGTGTGTGCTTAAAATCCATTCCTGAGTCTGCTTCCCACCTTGCAGCAGCACTTAGCCAAACAGACAGACTGACTGGTGATGATATTTCCTAAAATATAATAACACTGAGGCATTTGCTCTTTTAGCTTGCATGTACTATTCTCTCCAGGGAAAAAGGCAGCAGTTTAAAATTACTTTCTTCTATAATGGCAAAAGAGAAAAAATCTTTTGCTTCCCTTCTCTTCAGATATACTTAAGTGAAGTGTGGTGTTTCAGCCCACTATCTGAGCACAGAGCTCATGTGGTAAAGTCACAGTTGCATTGAATGAAACTAGGGTTCCATAAGTGTGTGATGACCCCAAGACCTTGTTGCTTAGCACTGCTCCTATCACTGCTTTAAAAATAACTCCTCAAAATTATTAGCCCAAGGGAGGCTTGAACTTCATTTTTCTCATAAGTAATGTGACTTGAGTTAGTTTTATTTTAAAAGACCCTTAAACTTCAATAACTTTTTCTTTCATTCTGCAACCTTTTAAACTGTCGTGAGGATGTTTGTGTTTACTGACTTAGGTTGATTCTTTGGTAAGTGATTAGTTAAATAACTGGAAAATGTACTCAGTAATCCTAATGGAGTTCATTAGAATCCCACAAATAACTTGGCACTGTGGGGAGGAAGAAAGGGCTTACAAGAGATTAGAACAGACCTTAGTCCTCCCAAGGTCCCTCAGGGTGTGTTCTCTGATTCCTGACTGAAACACTTGCAAATCCTTAGGCTCTTGTTGATAATTCCCAAAGTGGTAAGTGGTTACCACATCCTGCATGCACATCTGTACTTTTATGTTGGTAGTGTCAGTTTGGCTTTTTTTCTTTTTTTCTTTTTTTCTTTTTTTTTCTTTTGTGCTGGCTGTTTTTAAATTTATTTTGTTTACTTTTTAATCTTATTTTAGACAACTCCTAAAACACTATTTATATAGGATCCAGGCAGCCCTGGGGTAAACTTACAGCTACAGTAGAAATAATTTTTTGTTTTCTGCTTACCCTTGCTAAATTGGTGGTGGTAGTTCTCTCAAATAATAAAATATTAATCTCACTGAAGTGAGGTTCCTAAGCCACTGATAAGAAATTTGTTTTATTGGTTTTATACAGGGTGTGGGAGAGAAAGAGCTCCCCAAGTGCAACTAAATGCCCTGGACATGGCTATCCTTCAGGTCCACTCTCCAGCTGAAAATAGGATATGGTTTTAAAGCCAGCTAATCTGCTGTTCCTTTTATTTGTGCTGAGTGACTTTTTATACAAAAATGGATATAGCTGTCTGCTGTGATGGAAGTAAAAATTTGGAATGGTCTATTCTAATAATAAATTGCATGCTGATAATTTTTCTTACTGCAGTAAAGGCAATTCAGCTGTATCTGATTGGCACCAGTTCAAGATTTTTGATGTTCAGCAGGAGAATATACAGCTGCAAGAAACAAAACAATGCTAAAAAATCTCAAACTGCACATGCTGGGATGGCAACAAGCCCAACTGCAACAGCTCACACAGTGACTCGGGCACTGGGACACACAATGAATGCTTTTGCTGGCAAAATTGCACAATGAGTTTTGTTTTTGTTTAATGCACATTCCAAATGTTTTCCTCTGGGTACAATGTCACGGACTTCCTCGAACCCTATTTAAATGACGTGTATGGATGTGGCTGAAGATTTCAGCTGTCTGTTCTGCAACACTCATGCAGATCTACTTTTTATTGTCCTTGTGTTCCTGTTAGACATGGTGGGCATTAAACTGCAAGGGAAATGTGAGATGCTAAAAGAGAGTGTACGTAATGCAGATTATTCCTTTCTTGAAGTGAACTACAAGCAAACTCAACTGAGATAAATATATATCCTTCACTATGAAATACGCAATGCTTTATTTGGAAATAGTTTTCTTCCTTATTAAATCAAAGTGCTGCCCAGGAAGTTATAATTCAGAACAATAAACATAACTACTGGGAAAATATCTGAATAATCCAAACATATCTTTTCTCTAAGAGGTAGATAAATATGAATTCTCTCTTGTGAAGTCAGGCTGAAAAAATGTTTCATGGAGAGTTCAGGAATGGAATTGGTTTATATCAGGAAGTTTTGAGAAAAAACTTAGTTCAGCAATCTTTAGGATCCCTGGATCTTGTCAGCTTTAAAAAAAATTGAAATAAGAGCTGGAGTAATGCTGTGTAGCACAGTGCTACACTGCTGATTCGTCTCTGTGAGCTCAAACTTTTATTGAGGAAGCACTGAAGAATGCCCTTATGGCTACCAAGATTTAAGAAAACACAAAGATTCCTCTTAATTTTAAGCACATGATTAGGTCTTGTAACAAGTTGAAAGCATGCTGAAAGATTTTTCTGATTACCGAAGGCTTCCTATAAATATTCATATATGGACTCTTCCTCGACAACATTGCCCAAATTAAATTTACTAATTTGACTCTACGATGAGGCAGTCTATACAAGAAAATTTCTAAAGATAAGGGGTTTGTGTCATTTTATGTAAATTGTTGTGTTTGTAAATAATCTTTCCTAGTCACATAATCTTTCCTAGTCTTCTGCATACCCTCTGGAGTTAAAGGAGGAGAAAGAGGTTTCCAGAAGATTATTCATTCTGTGGCTAAAATTAGGTGCAGTGGACTGCATGACATTCAAAAATTTTCTCTCTGCCCTAAGAAAAAACCAACAGCCTTCTTTTCTGAGGTCCAGACATAAAGGATGTTGTAGCATTTCTACGAATATTTTAAATTTGCCATTTCTATTCTGGTGCTGTTTTGTGCTCCTCCCAGAGGCCATTCTGCTTGTGCTTAGCAAATACAAATGGACAGAGTCCCTGTCTTTACGATGTGAAAGTGCTGGTGTGCTTTGGAATAGTGGGCAATCAAATCCTCATTTACTAAGTGTAACTGATTACATGCACTATGTAGCATGAATAAACACTCTGTGTTAATTAACACTCTCTATCAATATTCCACCATTTGAATTTTCACCTGCCACAATCTTCTGATTTTTTTAACTTCAAAAACTAATTCTCAAATGTCCTCTGAAATGTCCTGCTGTGGTGTTAGCCCTGGATGGACTCCAGGTGCCCATCAAATCTGATCCAGCCCTCCCCTCCTCAGCTGGTCAGGGGAGAGAAAATATAATGGAAGGTTTGTGCATCGAGATGAGGGCAGGGAGGGATCACTCATCAGTTACTGTCATTGGCAAAACAGATCTCACTTAGGAAAAAAAAAATAAATTTCTTGCCAATCAAATCAGAGTAGTATTATAAGAAAGAAACCCAAATCTTAAACCACCTTGTACCCACACCACCCTTCTTCCTTCTTGAAGGGCACAACTTCACTTCTGATTTTTCCTCCCTCCTCCCCACCTGTGGCAGAGGGGGACAGGGAATGGTGTCAGTCCCTCACATGCTGTCACTGCTGCTCCTTCATCCTCAACCCTTCCCCTGCTGCAGTGTGGGGTCAGAGGAGAGGCTGCAGGAGCTGGAGAAGAGGAGAGGGGATGTTGTCAAAGCATGTCAACATCTCACAACTGGGTGTCAAGAGGATGGTGCCAGACTCTTCAGTGGTGACCAGTGAGGATGAGGAGCAATGACCATGAACTAAAACACAAGCAAGCAAGTTCCCCCCTCAGCATGAGGAAGAACTTCCTTACACTGAGGATGCAAAAGCACTGGAACAGGCTGCCCAGGGAGGCTGGGTAGCCTCTCTCTCTGGAGACATTCAAAACCCACCTGGATGAGGTCCTGTGTAATCTGTTGTAGGTGACCTTGCCTTGGCAGGGAGCTTGGACTGGATGATCTCCAGAGGTCCCTTCCAACCCCAGCTATTCTGTGATTATGTGTTTCTAACAATTCTCTGTACTCTGCCAGTGAGCTGATATTGCAAAATTGCCATTTTCTGGCAGAGACCTATTATTTGGATTCCTTAGAGGAACAGAACATAATCTAAAATGTACTGCCAGAAAAGGTTTGAAATGCTGAGTTTTTTGATCACTGGGGAAAAAAATTATTTAAAAACATCTTGCACTGCAAATATTATTTATAAAGAGGAATACACCTACTATATTGAGCTATAAAGGGCTTTTCTTCATTTAGAAGTCACATTAGTTTGACATGAATAAAGTAAAAAATATGTCAGAATAAAAAATTGTATCAACATGGTCTGTCTCCTTGTAAATATACACAAGTACAATGAGAATTAAGCTCATGTCCACTTTACTCCTAACTGATGTCTTTGCCACAGATGGGTATTGATAACTCTCTGCTGATAAGTTAACCTTCCACTGGGGTCATGGCATAGTGCTGTGGTTAGAGCTCATTCTTGGTTGATTTTTCCACTATCAACCATCTGTTTTGAATAGTGCATTAATCATTGTGAAGGCAGAATGTTTACTGTACAGGATTTCCATGGGTTCATAGCTTCCCTGAGCCCCACTGTTCCATGTGGGAGCCCACTGAGTGTCAGAGGGTCTGATCACCCCATGGAGAAACAGAGGTTACCTGTTGAAGGAGAGCACAGGAATGTGTCTCTTAGGCTTACTAACTTGCCTTTTGGTGCCATTTAATTTTCCTCTGATGGCTGTACAGGGACTTTACCTCCCTGGCTGATATTCCTGGGTAGGCCATTTGACTCCTCAAAACTGAATGTGTCTTTCCACTTCTACAAGAATGTCTCATCAGCTGTAGTTCTTTGTAAAACGTCTGTGATGAACAGCCCATGGCTGACCTCACCTGTTCTGGAAGCTAGTGGCTTGAGCTAACTTCTGTGATCTTGTCTACATTTGAAGAGCATGAAGCAACAGCATGGAAGACCTCTCTCTTTTCCATCTTTAAAGCATGGAAAGTAAATATCTTAAAGTATCTTTGGCTCATGATTCATACAAGGCCAGGGCCTGGCTGCAGAAATGCCTCTGTTTAGCTTATCTGAAAGAAGCAATATGTTTATTGCTCACAATGATCTCAATGAGAAGCAAAAATCAGGTACTAAAAGAGCTTTTGAATCTAGTGGAGTAAATTTTAATGAATGTTAACAATTGTACAATTACTCTGTAACAATGCAAGTGATGAAAAAGAGCCAATTTTTTAACAATCAAGATCTGGAAGAAAGCACTGAGAAAAAGGGTGAATTTTTCTATTTCTTGAAGTCTTACAGACACCTTCCTGAAAGATTTATGAGTCAAACATAAGTTATTAGTTCAATATCATTCTGTGGCCTGAGTGGCCTTGAAGATATTAATCTGTGAATCAGCCAGTGAAAATCTATGGCCTGTAAAGGGCAGAGTATCCGACAACACGATCGTGATGTCTCCTCTGTCCCTACAGCCCCAGGCAGGTGGAACCATCTGCACTGGCTCACTCCAGAGCTCTCTCTGGAGCACTGCTCAGGAATCTCTGTAAACCACCCTCTTTGTTCTGCCTTTTCTGTGCATATAAGTAGATTTGGGACCTACACATTCAGTCATGAGCACAGAGGGTGCAGGGTGTCACCAAGCAAGCCATCATTGTGACATTTTCAAGCTGCTGCCTGACTGCAAAGTGATATGTAAGCATATACATGAAGCATATGGGGAGGCAGGAGACATATATCAGACAGCAGCTGGCATATCAGGTCCAGGGCAGCTTCTACTGGGAAAAGAAGATAGATTGCAATTCCAGGCAGAGTGCCTTAACTCTTCTCTCCTTGCCTCTGAAGATTTAAATTTCTTATATTTGAATAATCAAAATAATTTATGTCCAAAGTTAGTAATTTTGCTGTATTTTTATTCTGTTCTTAATGCACCAAAGCACAGCTTGTTTTTTGTTATTTCCCTGTAAAAGTGGGACAAACCTGTTGGATTTGCAGTCTAAGCTCAAAAGAGTAGAGTAACTTCAGATTTATCACTGTGCAACCAAGAGTGATATTAGGTGTTAGATTTAATATCACCCATCTCTGTGTGAAGGAGAGGGCCAAATTCTCTGCTAATGTAAAGCAATAGGGACTCACTTGCAAATAAAAGAGATTCTGACCTGGTATTCAGAATACTTAGAAACTGCCCAGAGAGAACAATTGAGTAGGAAGATATATTGTTTTCTACTTTATTCCATGATTTCAGTACAACTGCTTTTCTCAGCTTGAGCCCAAGTTATCGAAGTTTCTCACTGTGGAGTCGTTCACTGCAGGCGTTCTCTGCCACCCTGCTGTGGACGATGCCATGAGCTCTCTTTGCACCTGCAGCTACAGCTCCTAAACAGATTGGTGTCCCCTGGAAGTCATGAAATATTGGTCCTTGCAGTGTATCCTAACCTCTTCTACCCTGGTGTGACGAAATGTGCTCTACCAAAAATAACCTGTTTGTTGTTCCTTTCCCAAAACGCTCTCGGAGGGATGTGGTGTTACCAGCAAAGGTTATGCTGACAAAATATATGGCAAACAAGGGGTCAGGGATGGTTTAGTGCCTGAAAGTGAGAACTAGGAGATCTAGTAGCAGGCAACAAGATAAAAATAGTAGCAGTTGAAGTATTTTAGCGTATGATATTGTTGTAAACTGGTTCAGAAGATGCAAAGGGGAAGAAAAAGGAGTGGAGAAGAAATTCTCCCTTTAGAATCAGGCAGAGGACAAATAGAGATCATGCCTGTTCTGTTTGGTGTAAGAGTGTAATAAAGTAAACCAAGGTACCTCTGAAGGAGATGATCTGTCTGTCCTTCGGTGCTCAGGAAGCAGGGTAGGTGTGTTGGTGTTGTGTGGAGCTCTGACTGGTCATCCTCCGGAGCAGAGTTCAAGGACGTGAACCACAAAGTCATCCATCCTCTTGTTTAATGTAATCAGAAAGCCAGTTTTGTGTTGGAGCCAAATTTATGGATAGTCATGCACTGAACCAACTCCCCACTACCTCAAAAGCTTCTCAGCAGTGAGAACTGGAGTCCTTCCTTTGGCTCCAAGGAATGCAAAATATATGTTTATAACTTGTGTAGCTCATATTCTGTGCCTGGTCTGTCTTAAAAATTGTTGTCACCTCAATTTTCAACACTGTCAGAAATGTTTATCTCATTAGAAGGGCTGGAAAAGCAGTGCAATAAAGTAAAATTAAATCACTACAGTAGCTTGGATATTAGTAACAATGGAGGAAAATGAAGTGACAAGAATGACTGAGGAGGTTTTACAGCTTCCCAATGCTTAACACTGTAGCGACTCTTCAAAACAACTCTTATTTATTTTTCAAGTTTGCTTTTACTATCTACTCTTTTATTTTGATACCAGATTTCTCTAAACAATGAGTTAATGTTTATTCCTTTTATGCTTTATGAAGTCCTTTGGACTACCTAGGTTTTCTAATGTCTGAATGCTGTTCTTGAGGCATCTGTTTTCAAAGCTGAGGGCATCTGTCCCTAAATTTCCTCAGCTTGTATTATATGATGTGCAATTCCACTGAAGTTTCTGGAAGGAATTTGTGTCATATGCCATGGGATGGGGCTGCAGACGCTGGAAACAAGTGGTACCTCCCTGGAAAATTCCTTGTATTATAGTGCACTTGATGATTTGCCAGTAGACTTCAAAGGTCTGTGTGCATTTCACCAGAAAGGGAATAAATCCTTGGGAGATGATGAAGAAAAAGATGGAGACTGATGCTGATGAACTTCACTGAAAGCCTTGTGGCAGAAAGGACCAAACCAGCAATATCAATGATGGATCTTAGTATGTGTTCTCCAGACCAGTGCTGGTAGATGTTTTTACTAAAAGACTGCTTTGTTGGTGTCTGGGCAGGCATTTTATTATTCCTTTATGCAGAGGAACTTGCTACAGTTTTTCATATATAGGTATGTCATTGCTTATCTAAGTATAGCGGTAAAAACTGTCTTGACAAAAAGCTTGAATCATAATTTGCCTTTTGAGATGTGTTTTATTACTCCTTTTGCTATGATGAATATTTTTTATAATTTTAAAACTGTTGCATCTAGATAATTCTATACCAAACATGGATTCCTGTAATTCCTGTCTGTGCAGAAATATCTGAAGGCAAAAGAAATAAATGTCAAGATCCCAAATAACTGAAAGCTTTGAGGGAAAGGTTATGGCAGAAATTCATCATTTTTTCAGTAAGGTTTTCTGGTACACTAGTCAATTAGGATATAATGTGGAAAATGAGTGTAATTACACACTTATTGCATGCAGAAAATAGTGACATTGGCACACCAGCCCACCCAACTATTTCTCCTAATTTTCAGCATGTGTAGGTCCAACACACCACATTCCCTGTTCTGGGACAGTTCTGGGACATTTGTTCTCTCTTGGGGTGTCATAATGTAGAGGCCAGAAGAGAAGCCAGCCTCTCCAGCGTGTTTCAGCCCCTCCAAGAGCTGAAGACTGATGTCTGCCCTCTCATATCTCATGTGACTGGTTGCAAAGTGGACATGTCTTCAGTCACACATTTGCACTGAGCTGGCTTGGACCATGCTAATAGCCATTAAAGCTTACAGAAGCTGGAGTCTGTGCCCCTTAACACTGCAGAGTATGCAGCCATTTGATATAGAACAACGTTAAATGTCCGGTTAGAAATGTTTCTAAGCAAACTGTCCCAAAATGAAAGGGGTTTATTTTGTGCCTCTTCTGGACTCTTTAATGTGCACAGCAAGATGAATGCTTGCTGCTTGCTTTCAGGTTGGAAATGAGAGACAATCTCACTGTTTTTTCCTGTTTAAAAGCAGCAGATCTTTCCTTCCTGTTCTATTTTTGAAGTTGATCCATGAAAGGCAGGACCAATGTTTAAGAGGATTCTCAGAGGCAAAAGCAGGGTCACTCTAAAGAGCTACACTTTCTCTTAAGGCATCTGAAATGGTAGTGAAATCACCTAGCAGTTTTCTTCCCTATATTCAGCATATTTATTCCCCTGAGCCTTTTGTGGTCTCTCCTTATTTCAGGCCATAAAGCTGTTCACCCTCTATCCATTCATCTGCCAGGGGCTGTTAGTTATTGAGACCTGGCTCTGTGTTGGGTGCTGTTAATGGTTCTGTATGTATGTAACACAAAAATACTGAGTAATATACATGGATGTGGTTACTGTATTTATTGCTTGTTCACAGCCCCACCAGTTCCTTTAAAAGAAATTGAGGGGTTTTGCTTAATTGAGGGTTTGTTTTTCAGATGTCTGGAATCTTGGAAATCTGTCATCTCATCAGTTTGCTATTCCCCAGTCAGCGAATACTATTTGAAATTTTCTGATATTTTAATTGTGCCAACTAGTACAATTAAGGTTTGACTGCTCCAAACTGAGAGTCTGACCCTGTGTATCCTGACCAAATCTCATTTTTTCCATAGCTACCATTTATTGTACCAATCCAGAATCAAGCCCAAGAAAAGCATGGATAAATAACAACAGACCCTTCCTTTCTTTAGATTCTCATGCTGCATTTACCAGCAATGATTTCTGTGTACTTGCAATGCTTAAATGTTACATTTTTGGGCTTCTTCATACCAAGTCCCTGGTTCTTTTCTCCGCCTTCACTGATCTCATTCACCACCTGCCCATGCACAGTGATCTATTAAATCCTTCTGAACTCTGTGTAAGTCACATCCACTCCCCTGAATTTCCAAGGATGCTGTATTATGCCTTCAAAGACATGCTTTATGTTATTTTCAAGTGATTTACTCTGAAAGTTCCTTGTCTGATAAATGTCTTCACCTTCCTGGTAAAACATTGCTCCAACTTAAGTGAGCAACTCAGAAGGCTGCCTCTTACAGCAAAGTTAGTCAAATAAATTTATAATTAGTGTTTTGTCCTCTGTGACCCAGTTTTGAAAGTCAGAGTTACCTGACATTATCCAGCTGGATCTTACCCCTGCGCTGACATTTAGCACAAAGGGAAGGGGCTAGAGCACTTAATACAGCCTCCAGGGAATGGTGACACTTCCAGGGGCTGTGTTTATTCCCATCAGGTCAGCAAAGAAAAGTAGGACAATATGTGACGTGGACTGAGTTCATTTTTGGGCCCCTCACTACGAGGAGGACACTCAGGTGTTGGAGCAGGTCCAAAGAAGGACAGTGAAGCTGGGGAAGGGTCGGATATTGATGGATATACCAATGTTGAATCATTTTATGACTAAGGGAAAGCAAGAGGTGTTTGCAAGCCATGATTCATCCAGTCCTTCTGAAGCATGTAATTTAGGCTGTGGCAAAACACCACAGACAAATTCCTATTTCTGTCCAGTCTCTAAAGGGAGTCTAGAAAACCTCAGATATGAATGCTAACCCTGAAGACTTCACAAGTTAGATGATGTGCATCTCATCTGTGATGAGACTCTTATCATCTGTATTTATATTCCTATATTGTTTTTTGGCAATAGATGTAATGATGTAGACTGAATCTGCATTAGGTGCTGCAGTAGATCATCTAAATGTGGTCTGGAAATGTTAGCTAGAATTCACAAGTATATATATACAAATATATTAGTCACAATATAACCACAGTGAATGACACACAACCATGAAAAAGGGATTTTACTGCATTAGGTGCCTTTGAATAGCCCTTAGTTCTTTATTCTGCTCAATTTTGCTAATATATCTGGACTAGATTTTTGGTTTGCTCCCCCCCTCAAGTAGCACGTCCCCATAATATCTGAATAACGAGACAAGGGGAGTCTGGCATGGCTGGACAAATTATTTTGTACATCCAGGAAGAAGGAAATGACTGGGTACATCACTGGTGGGACAATACTAGGAAGCTATTTATGTTCTTTAATAAGAAAATGCGTTTTGCCAGGCCCCAGGAAAAATGAGATGCTGCTTTGTGCACTTTGTATCAGCTTAGCAGCAAAGCAAAGAAGCAGGAGAAATGGGGTCCAGCAGACTTGCAGGCAGGCAGTGAGAAACACTGAACACTCAAACCTCACAGGGCATTTTCCTGTTCCTGTCCTCTGTTGTGAAAAAAAGACATGACAGAGAGAAAGGGATGCACAGGGACTTTGTGAGACAGCAAAAGAAAATGTAGGGAGAGAGCGAGGCTTATGCGATGAAACTGATATCCAGTGGAGGAAAAAGTAGTGATTCAGTGATTCCATCTTCAAAAAGAATATTTTGCCTGTAATTCTGCAGGCGTATCACCCAAACCTTTTAACATTTTCATGAATAACCTTCCTAGTGCTATAGAATCTGTGTTTGTTAAAACTGTAGAGAAACTTGAAAAGGTATCAGAGAAGAAGATAAGAATTCAAACTAATTCTGGTATGTTGGTGACATGGTTGGGAAAATCTCTAATGGTACAAGATAAAAAGAGAAAGAATGAGGTGCCAGAATGAGAAAGGAAAAATTAAGAGCACAAAGGCAAGAATAAGTAATGGTTCTTCAAACAGGTGAAGAGCTACAACAATTGAACAAATCATGTAGTATTCATGATGTCATGGGAGAAGCAAACATAAGCGAAAGTATGACCCTTAAAATACAGAAAGTTATCTGAGCATTGACAAGGCTTCACATGAACTGCAATGCAGAGCTTTCTACACTATACTATAGAAAAGATGTAAAACAACTGAAAACTTCAGGGGAGAATGAGAGAATGATCATTACTCTAAAAAACATGACCTGTAATAAAATGTTGGTAGAAAAAATTGGTGATTTAGGCCCTTGCCTTAAAGAAAAGATACTCGAATGCAGAAATGATCACAAATATACAAATATATAGAAAGATACTGGTTTTCATGATTGCAGAGCCAAGACAAGAAGCAATAGAAGCAAAATGCTGTTAAGGGTAGTCTTCTATCAGTCAGTGTTAATGGAGAAGAAAAGGGCTCCTTACTTCACTGCTTCCATATCTAGGTTCAGTTCTAAACATTTTATTGCTTTGGCTTGCTTTGGGCCAAGGCAATAAAATATTATTTATATTCTACCCCAACATCTAGAATGGTAGAGAGGGGAAAAGACAATATTAGGAAAAATTACAACATGAGGAGGAAACTGAAGTAGTCTTGGATCAATATAGAAAAATCATTATTTTAAGCATGCATATATTTTTTGCATTGCATGTTTGTTTAAAAGTCATAATTTCTCTCAGCTACCCATTTGAAGGTTTACAAACAACTCCAAACACTTATTCCCAAACTTGGTAGTACCAAAAGAAATTAATTAATTCCCCTTGGTTAATTAATTTGGTTTAATGGACTTCAGCATTGCAAGGCAGGGTGGCGTATTAGATTAGATTCTCCAGCTATGTTTCAAGTCATAAAACGACAATAACACAAATCCTCTGTTTCTTTTTGAGTACTCCTAGAGAGTATTTTAAAGCTTTAATTTAAAGTGGGCGTAGACTGTAGCTTGGATCAGTTTCTTCTGGGGTTTGAAGGAGTGAAACTGGGAACACTCACAAACTGTGTTCACAATTAAAGCCTGTCTCTGGGAGGTGAGGAACATCATATTAGCATTTGTTTTGAAGAATCTCTTGATGTCAGCAGGAGTTCTGGGGTATTTTATTTGCATTGAGAAGGAAACACAATGCAACTGAAGTCGAAAGATTTTTCCCTGGGAAAAACTCTGATTATCTTAGGCCTTGGTATTTAAAAGCACACCAGAATATTTTCCTGCCCTTTTTCCCACTACCGGCTGTCTTATCTCTGAATAATTCTGCAGTGTAGCATATTATTCCCAGTTTTTATTATTATTATTATTATTATTATTATTATTATTATTATTATTATTATTATTGTTGTTGTTGTTGTTGTTGTTAGTATTGCTATCCTCCCCTTCTCTCTGTACTTGAAGACCTAATTTTTATTATGGTAAGGCCCAAACACAAAAGACCCTGAAGCTAAAACATCAAAACTGCAGCTGGAACGATTTTCATGGGAAAGAAAAGGAAGGGGTCAGGATGATGTCCTGGGATCCCTAACACTTGCACTGGCTTCTTCCTCTCCTCTTACATTCCACTGAGAGGAGCTTTGCAGTCACCAAGGCAGGAAGGAGAGTTTGGCAGCCACTGCTTTGCTCCTGATTTCCAGGAAGAGCAAGAGGAAGGATAGAGCATGCCAGGATAACCAGCAAGACAAGTAGCCAAAAATGTCCTTTCCATTTTGCCATCCCAGTGTCTTCCCTATGCAGCTCTGGGACCCCAGGAGGGCCAAAACCCCAGGGTGAGAGGAGGAGCAGTCCCTTCCTGGGGATGCCACAGTATCTTTGTTTTTTGTTTGCTGCTTAAATGCTTCCCTTCAGAAAGAGATAGTGGCTTGAAGAATGTGAGCTGTGTTTCCATTTTGGAAAACTATTATTTTTCCTTTCTTTAATGTCCAGCTTTGGTCTTGTTCATTACTCCATTACTCATCATACCTGCTTACTTTTTTCACCCTGCTCCACTTCTTTCAACTCCCAATTTCTTATTTTCAAGAAAAAGGTAAGAACTCCTTGCATTTACTCAAGCCTCCTTACTTCTTGTTTAAAGTCTCTCAACCCCCCCAGAGCTTTTTTTTTTTCACATTAGAAAACAAACAAAAGGTTTAGCATCCTTCCCCTATCTTTGAGCTAAGGCATCCTGAAAGAGGAAGACTCAGATAAACATCTATTCATCTCCACAACTCCCAGATGCAGCTCAAGCAGTCTCCTTTATGGATTAAAGATAAGACACTGTCTGTAAGCAGCATTAAGAACAAGAGCTCTGGTCACCACCAAGGGAAAAGAGATTGCTCCAGCCCTCAGTGTGTGTCACAAACACTGACTCTCCTGAGTCAGAGGTGTGCTGGGGGAAGCAGGTCCCCCTGACACTGTGCTGAGGAATGGAATAGACACCCTTCACAGCCCAAAGGCCAGAAACAGAAATTAAATTGTCTCTACTACATGACAGACTTGCAGGCAGCCTGGGATGCACATCTGAGTAGGTGTGTGACTCACCACAGTCTTGTGAGGGGAGATTTCAGTTCTTGTGTCCACAGAGCTGAGTCAGCCCTGCAGAAACACAACGGAGGAGGAGGAGGAGAAAAACTGAACACCACAAGCCCTGGTCTCAAGGAGTTGTGTTACAGGAAGGAAAATACACTCCAACAAAAACCTGCTTCTGACACCCTCCTGTTTCTCTTTGCCTTGCTTTGGGAGAATTTTCTGTCACAAGTATTCAGTGGCACAGCACTCTGCTCTTATGGCCCTGACTGGATGCCCCGAGTGCCAGATGTTGGTGCTGCTTCACCAAAGCTCTGCAAATCCCTGCTTGGGGACACAAAGTGTTCACTGGGGCTAAGCCAACCTTCAAAGATGCAGAAAAGGAAGACCAGGGAGGAATGTTGGTATAAATGTCCTGCTGGGGGTCTAGAGGGGAGGTCCTGGAGTCTGAATGCCATTCAGCTGATTTGTGTTTTCTTTGCTTTCTTCTGAAATATAAAATTAAGAAAAAAGGGAAAGAAAGAAAAGGAAAAAAGTGATTCTTGAAGAGGAAACCCTACAAAATGACCAGGACACCTGGGTAGGACGAGGAAAATGTTCTGAGAGCAGAGTACGTGAACTATTTTGTTGGTGTTTTTTTTTCTTTTTTTTTTGGTAGTATGTAGTATTTCACTTGACAGTGAAATTTCAGCATTGAATTCCTTCTTCATAAGGTTCAGGCTGTTTACTTTCATGTAAGGTTGCCTCTCTTATTACTGTCAGAGGTCAAATCCTGAGCAGTTAAAAGAAGCATGTTATTTTAAAGCCTTTTATATTTCTAGGCAGGCTTTAAGACAGGACTGGCTTGCCCACAGAAGAGTCAGTGAAGTGCAAGCTCTTTCACATCTAGGAAATGAGATGGGTCAGGAAGGAATCGAGCACTGCTGGAGCCTGGCACTGGTGGCCAGTCCCTGTGCAATGACCTCCTTGCTCTGCCTGCTCTGTGGGTGAATTAAAGTTGGCATTTTCAGTCAGCAGAAGGAGCAGAGGTCAGGCTGGCTGAGGTGTGTTGTCTGTGACTCCGGATCTCTGGCACTTACCTGAGCACTTGGCCCCTGGTCCCAGTCTGTGCTGCTGTTCAAAAGACACAGCACAGGTGTCACAAGAGCAGGCAGCAGCCACTGCCAAGAATCTTACCCTCATTTTTGCTTCACTAAACAAGCACGAATCCTTTAACCCCTTTTTGAACATTCTGTGCTTCAGGCCACTGTTCTGGGAGCCACAGGTGGCTTGGTTTTAGCTAACACTTCATAAAATATAAGAATAATTTCTGATACAGATAGCAAAATGCTTAGATTTTGAAGGCAAGCCTCATGCAGGGAAGGCACTTTACAAAGTTATCACATAATTTCACCCTCTGGGCTCAGCTGGAGTATTAGCTGAGAATGGATTCACTTTATACTGAGTCAATCTGCAAATTCTCTGAGCAAACAAAGCTGCTGCAGCATTTATATTGTATGTGTGTTTTTCTACAAGATATTCAGGACTTTCAGATACAAGAAGGAAAGACGAGAACCTAATATTTTTCCTTTAAACTGTGAAGGTTCTTTTGTTCTCAGTGCATTTTTTGTGTCTATTAAAGGTAATTTACTTCACCAGCTCACTTGTGGAACCATTTATTCAGGACAAATAATAACACAAAACACTGAGTAAAAGGCAACTGAAATAATTGTCACACTCCCTCCCTACTAGCAAGGATATTGGCTTCTGATCCACATTCCAAACTTGGATACCTAGCAGACAGTACCAACATTCTGGCTTTTGTGGTGCAGAGTAATTTTTAAAAAAGATTTTAATTAAATTTCTCTGAGTTTTTCTGTTTTAAAAGCATGATTAATCAGACTACTTCAAAACATTTTTTAAACATGTGATTTTTTAATCAGTGTTGACTCTTAGATTCCTGTTTGAATGCAGAAGTCATAATTTGTTTGATCTTTTTAACCAATATGCTACTTTGTTCATTATTGCCCTCCTTTCCAAAATAACAGCCAAGGCATCCTGTGAACTCGTTACTTGACCATGTGTTTGTTCATTTAGAGATGAAGGAAGTGGGAAAAGCGAAAACAGTCTCACAGTCTTCCCTGCTGGTATCCACTCTCAAATATTTGTTTTGCTATAAAGTAAATCAAGCATGAAAGGACCAAATTGTTTAAAATTAGTAGCAAAACCCTCAAAAGTCTTAAAAAAATATTTTAAACCCAGATACTTTCCACTGGAAACTGCAAAAACAGGAAGGTGTCCAGCAGTGTGTCACACTCTAGAGTAGTCTTGTCCATGAAAAAAACCAAAGCAAACCCTTCATCTGCAGCAAGCCAGACTGCAGAACATTCCTGCTCCACAGAGTTCTGGTAGTCTTTCTTTTGGCACTGTGGATACCCTGAGAGAAATTATTCAATGAATTAATATTTGAGGAAGCAAGAAAAAAGGCAAGAGAGAATAAAACAAGGAAATAACCTGCATGAGCCAAAAAAAATGTACCTTAATGGGAAAACAATTGTTATTTGAATGACTAAATTTGTCTTCTGTGTGAGGTGGCAACTCTGGGCTTTTGGTGACTTCACAGCTCAGATGTTACCTTGTGTTGTGGGAAGCAGATGTTCTGCCTCTGGAACTATGCAGGATCTTGGGCTGTCCCAGAGGTGCACATCCAGCCAACTCATGCTGCAGGGCTTCAGCTCTTCACAGAACAGTGGCTGCTGGGAAAAGTCAAGGAAAACAATCCTTCAGAAGCAAAACCCCAATTCTGGCAAATATTTTTTTTTCAAGGTGTTGCAACATCTTCTACCTTCTCATTCTGAGCACTTTTTAAGGATGATCTGCCCCTATTCATGTTAGTGCTCCTTCTGATCAGAATCCCTCTGTAGCACAGGAACCACTGGCAGCAGAGAAATATTTAAGAGATAGGGACTTAAAGAAATAAAAAAAGGACTTTGAATCCCTTTTTCAGCAGTAGCCTATACCTCCATCTGAGGCAGATATGCTTGTTCCTAATAACACTTTTCTGACCAGCTTTACCACATGTTTGTAGAGGAAGGGTAAACAGTCACACAGGAAGCCACCACCTCATGAAGAACTATCACTTCAGGGATAATTAAGTTCCCAAATCAAAGATACATGTTCCAACTGGGGCCTGTTCAGAGAACGTGTTCCAATGTCTGAAAAAATCCAAGGAGGAACAGGATTACTAAATCAGATGTGGTAAAAAATGATAATCACCATAAAAACCTACCACCAAGACACATTTTCATAGACTCAGTGGAAATATTCTGATAGATTTTGATAGAACTGGATTGTTAATATTTATGAAGCCAGGCAAGACCTCCAGATGGAAGCTGCTCTATAAACAGAAAGCTTTGCTATTAATATTTATTAATCTGAAAGTGCTTATTTAGTTTTAAGCAATTTTTCTTCCATCCTTTTCCTAAGCAAACTAACATTAAATCTGTGGGATCTGTGAGTTCTTAGCTTCCCACTGCTGTCTGTGGTGTAAACTGCACTTCAAAGAAAAATGAAAAGAAATACAGAAAAAGTTCCTAAAGTCACAATGTGAAGGCTCGAGAGCTGTTTGTAGAGATCATTCCTGTCAAGTACCAAACGTTTGGACACCACAATGAACAACATAGACAAAGTTTTCAAACCTGATCCTGTGACCTTTATGAAGTACAAAGTCACAGGGAGAGGATTGTGCCCACCTTCCTCACAAGGTCATGGATATTTTGGGCATGTTCATGCTGATGGGGTCTCCCAGGTGGTGTTTCAGGGTGCTAAAGATGGACATCACCTTCCTGTCTGAGGGATGTGGGGATACTTCAGGTGTGCTGGGACTCAGGGCAGTTATGTGGGGGCCATGACCATGTCTACATTGCAACTTGGGTAATCTTTGTATCCTGGTTCTGTCTGTGTCCATGTTGGGGTGTCCTTCCAGAGGAATCCAGGGAATTAAACATAGAATTTTGTCAGTGTGTGCAGCTGGGAGATGGCCAAGGGGTGCATCCAGCAGCCAGGATTTCAGAACTGTAACAGCCAGTGGTGCTCAGTTCCCTTATTCAAGGGTCTCAACTGTGGGAGTAAGTTAAAAAAAATCAAACCAAACTGATTGAAACCTTTTGTATTCAGCAGAGGGATGAAAAGAACCAAAATCTATGTAGGCAAGTTAAAGTTTCCTCTTCACTCATCAGACCTAAACCTAATGAATAGAAGGAATCAATGAAATGTGCTGCCCATAACCTCACTGATTTGAAAGAAATCACCCTTAAGTGCAACTCACAGAAGACTCATTTAAAAATAAAGTTAAACAAAGGGAGACAGAAACTGTGCTCATAAAAATACTGGTTTTTAAATGGACATCCTGATTTTAGCCAATGGGTTCAGATCAATTTTTCTTGTAATTTTTTCTTTTACTGAAAAAGAAATACAGAATATTGTTAGTTCTCTTTTAATCTGTCAACCATATATATTTTTTAATAAGATATAAGGCCTGGAAAAAAAATTACATGATTGTAGGGAAAAGTATGCTGATAGTTTATTTCTCCATTGGCATGAATGTGCTTCTTATAATATGCCAGTATTTTCAATAATTGTCCTTGTTTATTCACGAATCAAGATTCTGAATTTTTGCTAAGACAGTTAAATCATATTCTTCCATTGAAACAAAACAAAATAAAACAAAACATTCTTCTTTAAAAATATATATTGGTACTTGCTTTGTGGTATAGTTTTATCACTTTTCAATTTATTTCAAAGTAAAAATGTTTCTAAAATTTTAGTGACAACTTATTGAAAAGATTACTAATGTTAAGTTGTATTAGACACGTCACTTCTCTCCTGTTTGTCTTGCGTGGAAACCCAATACCTGTATTCTTTATATAAGTTATTGAACCTAGTCTTACTAGTTGAGTAATTAATGCTGGAGTTCAATAACTCTCTTACTAAACTGAACATTCTTCTCTTCATTCAACCATGTAGTGTACTTCCTGTCATGCTTAGGAGCTTTTGAAATTATCATAGCCTTCAATGAATTAAATGGTTTTCAAGTTAGGAATTTCCCAACTTCAGGGAACTAGAAGAGTAATAACTCTTTTCTCCTTTATCACCTCTGATTCTTAGAGCCTTCTATTCTTACTAGCTGCTTTGTCACCTCTTCCAAGGGTTCTTCCTCATGGGTGTGTGTTCTCTTAGGATGAAACAATCCTTAAAATGGCTCTGTCAAGTGCAGGTAGGTTCTGGTTCAGAATGTAAAGGCAGCTCTCATTTTTACACGAGGATAGTGTATGTCCCCCATAGCAAAGATCCTTACACTTCAGCCCCTGCCTATCTCTTTAACCTGCACTTGTATCTTCCCCAGGTATTTTCCTTTGAGCCATGATTATCCCCTGAGCAAGTTTCATGCTTCACACTCAATTTTTTATGAAGCAGCTCCCAGAGCATACAGTACTCCTAGAGAGAATTTGGGCCTGAGGCATCTCTGTCCCCTTGCATGTGCCTTGTTCTTTGTTATCTAAGCTTTTCAAGGTGGGAACTGCTCATTCTGATTTCCAGAAAATGTAGTTCATTGTCCTGATAATACTGTTTAGGGAAAAATCTTAAATTAACTCAGTGATGATAACAAATGTTTAGATGTTGGGAATAGAGATTTGGGATCACTAAAAGCAGATCTTCCATCTTTAATATAATTACAGCTAAGGCTTTAGCATGTTCTGAAGTAGTTTGATTTTCTACTTATTCAAAGAAAATCAAGAGAAAAGGCACCTAAGAGAGCAAAGGGACCCCCAAACTGCTTTCAGCTTATGGTCAACTGGTAGAGTCCATCTGGTAGCATAAAATATTTATATTCAGGTAGAAAATCAATGAAGTCAGAAAATGAATCTTCATTTATTATTCTCCACACATGCCAACACTCTTTGCTCTCTGCAAAAAGCCTTTGCAATGTGTCTGGATGTTTGATCTATCATACACATGGGTGGGAAGCAACCTTCAACTCATGCTGCTTCTGCAGAAAATGATTTTTCTTAGTGTTGTCTCCTTTTGTAGTGGGAAAACAGCTGTTCACTGAAGCTGTGGCCCTGAGAAAAGTGGGCACCTCAGGCAGACAGGTGGCATTACAGTTAGGGTGCTGCATTTTAAAATATTTTCTTTTTATTTACGGTGAGTTCTGTCTCACATACACCGACCCCTTACCCCCACCGAGTTTCCGTCGTTCCTTTCCCCTGCACTTGATTTCAGGGTTTCACAGCTTCTGTGTGTTCTGCTTGTGCTGCTCTAATAATTTTGGGAGGTACTGCCTCAATAAAACAAAACTCAGAGTCAGTGGAGGGATTGAAGGGAGCTGTGCAGTTACTGGTGTGGAACTCAGGGCACTTCCGCAGGATTATTCCCACAGACACCACAGGGGCAGCTGTGTGAACTGTTGGAATGAGACAGCTGTGTCTCACAGAAAAAGTGGTTCAGACCCTGACAATAAGGATTGTTTTTCCCCCAGAGACTCCAAAGGGGCTGTATCAAACTTGGAATTATGTGTAAGAAGAGCTGTTTCACAGGACATATGGCTTTGCTTGTGAATCCTTAGTTACATTTTCTCGTACTCCTTTTATTGCATGATGTGGTAAACAAGCTTTGACTGCTTCCATTCTTCCCCAGCTTATCTCACACCTACTCTGTGTAGCTGCAAATCTCTATTCAAACATAGGCTTAAGCATATCTTAGGGTGAGCCAGCATTGAGGTAGGAGTGTGAATACAGGAGTAAAACCTCTGTGTTTTCTTTTTGCTCTGTACCTAGCACCATATAGCCCATTTGCTTTTGCAATGTGTGAATATTGACAATGTCAGGTGGGGTACTTTCCAGACAGAAAGTCCTTGAATATGCCATAGGGAATGGGTTAGCACAGGATGCCTGAAATTTAAACTGCTTTGCATACAGACAGGTTGCACTGCCCTGTGCATTGTGTGCAGAGGATATCCCCCAAGGCATGATCTGTGCCAGGGCACTGGTTTTGTTGCATGGCAGGGATAAATCAGTTTGCCAAGTGCAAATACTCTTTCCAGCACAGATTTCCCTTTCCCATGTGCTCAGGGTATTCACCTCAAGAGTTAGGGTTCTGGTCTCTCACTTAACTGGAGTCTGCTGGGAGTTCCCTCTGTATCCAAGGGGAAGTGAGGATTGTTATCATCACCACTACCCACACCCAGTTCTGCAACTTACATGATCGCTTGGTTTGCCATGTCATACTCTGCCGTGTGTGCTGTGTGAATCTCTCTGCAAAGTTCTCCAAAGTTTTTTAACCTATACATGGCTACAGGGTATGATGGACAAGCTTGTTGCTTGCTGAAGTTACAGGAGTGAATACAATTCCATTCCAGAAAACAAATGTTCAAATCTTAATTATTCTGAAAGGAAATCTTTTCACAGGTATAGACCTATAGACAAAGAGCGAGGTGCACTTTTCTCTACTTTACATCCATTTACTTTATCCAGAAGCAGAGAAACAGTTCCTTAAAAGAAGCTGGTTTCAATTATTGTAGCTTTTATAAAATGGATCTTTAACATCTGCTAAACCAGGTCAGTCCCACAGCGTAATATCCTGTTCTGTTTTTTTTAAAAAAGTGTCCCTCTATTCTCAGTGAATATGAAAGGTCTGGCTCTGAAAAAGTCACAGGCCTGCAGAAGAGATTATTGTGTAGCATGGCCTCTGCAATAACACAGATCATTGAATTGCCTGGGATTAAGTCATTGTTTAGATGAACAATGTTTTAGAAAGGTGAGTTACTGCAGATCTGCCCTAGTCATTGTTGGGGTGTTGCAAGGGTCAGGAAGATCTGCAATTTACCAAATAAAGCACATTGTAGTTCCCAGCCTGTTCTTGTTACTAGTACTAAAATACATGTCACAGTGTCCTGGACTGGTATCAGTATCTGTGTGACTTAATTTTTGAATTTAATGATTAGACTGGTTGACTTCTGAAGGGCTGGAGCACTATTGAAATAAAAGAGGTGTCTCTAATGAAACAACTCTGGAAATGGTCCTGTTTTGAGATAATTTTCAAAATATTGCACAGATATCATAACAATTTTGTTATTTTTTACAGTAATTTCTAATATCATGCTTGATGACTCTTCATTTCCTCCAACAATCTTGTTAAGAAATGCTGTAGATGCAAAATAATTGCATGAGTTCAGGACTGAATGAGAGTTTGGAAGAGATAACCTTTGGAGGAGTAGACATAAGGCATGGAGTCAGAAAACCCCCAAAATAAAATAATTGGAGATGGGGAAAGTATTAGGGAGGAAGGGTCACAATTTCTTGCCTTTTTTTTTTTTTGTCCTGTGTTCACATGAGTTCAGTGCTGGATTCTGGATAGAGACACCCTGATGTTGAATCAGCAAGACATTTATTATATCTTTTCTTGTATTGGGTGCTGATCCTAGGGATGGAAAATCTCTTGATGGGTGTTTTTTGTTGGTTTTATTTGTTTGGGTTTTTAATTTTATTTTTTTATTTGGGGGATGTACTATTCTTTTCACTCCCTAGGGTAACCCTTTTCTGTTGCATCTAACATGTTAAACCTTCTGCATCCATCTGTGGTTCAGCATCTGCCAAATATGAATTTTTAGTAAACTTGTGTGAAAATAGTTAAATAAGTGGAACTGGGAAGACAATGATAGAAATACATTTGCTGTGTTACCTGGACTGAAGTCACTTACCAAAAGACATTGCACAATTAGGATAGAATTTAGATTCTGTTCAATCTCACATCTCTAATTTCAGTCTCACATCTCTGTACAAGCACACTTCTAGCTCCTTGTATGATGACTTCAGTAAGTCATTTAACAGTTGAATGTTTTTAGTTCACCAGATTTGCATTAGACTCTTAAAAGACTGAGTCCCTCTGACAAAGGTTTCACTTAGTGTGACTATTGTATTAAACAGCCTCTATAATGCCATCCATGCAATTTTTTTCATTTCCGTTTACAACAAGGCTGTAGCAGAACTGTCTTTTCATCTTGCATTCTTGCATGATTTGCTACCATTATCTTAAGTGCTGTCTTGGCATACAAAGTTATTAGAAAGATGGTGTGAGGTGGGTGGTTAAAACCAGCAATAGATGCAAAGGCAGATAGAAAATTTGTGTGGCTGGATGGGTAGATGGAATACAAGTAAAAGCACATGTGATTGTGTGCAGGGTGCAGGTAGGCCACTTATCTTTATCACTATATGGAAAAAATGACCATCACGAAAAAATGCATTGAGAATTGGCCATTTGAAGCTGGTGTCTCTGTTAGAAAATTGCTAGATTGGGTTCAGAAAACAATGAGCACTGTGCCTTTGGAGACATAGCCAAGTACAAATACTGAGCACTGGGAGGATTGCAGACTTGCAATGCTTATGCAATTTTTTTTTCTTTTTAATAAACAAACACACACATTGCAGATGAGCACAGAAACATTTAAATATAGTGCATTAAATACATTTTGTGGCACCATCAGGTCAAAAGAAAAAAGTAGACAAACAATAATTTTGCATTCCTATTCTAAAGAAGACTGGTAATAACATGTCTTTAGAATTCATTTCCTGTGGTAAATGGCTAAAAATATTGCATAGAATTATAGAATGTTTTGGGTTGGAAGGAAATTTAAAGGTCATCTATTTCCAACCAGCCTGCTGTGGGCAGGTGTCCTAAAGAACTTTTTGAGAAGTTTTATATTTTAAGAAGTGCCCGTTTCAGAGCCAAATGAAGGAACTTCAATAACATGGTAAACATATCGTCATCATTTCAGTACCAAGAAACACCAAACCCATGGAAATGGTTTTGTACTGTGCATCTTATAAAAAAGATGGTGAAAAACAGCCCTAGGCAGAAGATAGGTATGCCCTGGATTGCTACAGCAATGGAAAATATAAATTGCCATTGTCCTCTTTTTACATGGGTAGGAGCAGTAGCATGAAGAGACCATGTTATTTGCTGGGTGAGAGAAGGAAACTGTGACAGAGTCAGGATAGAAATCCAAACTGTTCAGATTACCTCACTCTGGCTTCCCTCCAGTTCATAAAGATCTTGAGCATGCAAAAAAAGCTAGGACTGAACTTTTAATTTTTAAAGTGTCATAGGAGCTGGGTTACCTCAGTTAAAATATCTTATAGCAGCAGCTCTCATATGCCACTGTTTCTGTCTGAGGTATTTCTGCATTCTTTTTGTAACCTGTTTTTCCCTCCAGGTGTAAATATTAGTTAATGACTCCTTTGTTGGGGGCATGGGCTTATGGCTCGAGCTTTGACACAAACAATTGCCAAGACAATTGGCCAAAAAGTTTTAATCATCAGAGGTTTGTCTATAGAAACAGATCATTTTCAAGGCTAATCAACTAATGGCTCAACTTTCTGATTTTGTGCAGAAGTACTTTGACAAGAAATTTTGGCCAACATTAAACTTTTAACTGCCAAATAACACTTTTTATTGCACATCATACCTCTTCAATCTGTGTTTCTTCCCCTAAAGACTGATTGCCAAAACCAGTAGTCAGGAGCACATGTTGTTAACATTATCTTAAAAAAAATGGATATATAATTTGCCTGAGAAAATAGGAAACAGCTACAAAATTAATGACTTCATAAAAATGAGGTGGTCCTGTGATTTTCAAGCAAAGACACAGGTTTCTTAATAAACTCTGACAGGTAAGGAAAACTTAAAAGGGTGTCTGTATTACATCAGCTATGATGGAAAGTAATTGTGAGTCACCAAAAGTAACATGATCACTTGTTCATTTATTGATGAGAAAAAATTTTCTAAATTGGAATGGGAAATCCAGGACTTTGTGCTTTTGTAGTAGATCAGGAATTTTCCATGAAGATCTGAACTCATGTACATTGACTTTTAGTTTTAATTGGTGCTATTAGGGAACTGGAATTTTAATGTGCAAGAACATTATGCAATTCAGAAATTATATTTTGCTCCAAATGAGGTTCAGATATTGAAGTTTCTTAGGGAGGAAAATGTTAGCTCAGGATCAACTAAATTTTTGCAAATCTATTTTTAACTTGTCACAACATTTTAAGTAAGGTAGGTTTTAGGAGGAGTTTCACTTGGTTTTAATTTTGTTTGGTTTGGTACTTGCTTTTCTGGAAGATATTCCTATCAACATGGATACATCCCCACCTAATGTTTTTGTCTATCTGGATGAACTAACATTTCCGAAGGAAAACATATTATGCAAGATTTATTTCTTGAATGTTTGTGGGCTTGGAGCTTGTTTTGTTTCTTCCTTCATCTGTAAAAGATGAACTAATGTAGCCTGAGCATGTGTGTTGAATAAAGGGCAGCAAATAGCTACCCTATCTCAGAGGAAGAAATGGGAAAGAACTAATCTCAGCCAGTCCCTGTACCTGGTTGAGACTGACACCATTTGCTGAAGTTATTTCCAGACATACAGTCCACAGTGTCATGGGATAAGTCAGTCATTCAATTGATCTCACAAGGTAAATCACATTTATAATCCCTCCCTTTAGAAAAGTGTCCACAATGTTTTTCTTTACCCCTGGCACAAAAATGTCTAACATATAAAGCACTGTATTATTAAACAGTGACATGCAGTTTTCAAAAGATATTTGCCAAACACTCTCATTGAATTACTCAATTTATCTCTTCAATGTCAATAACCAAGCAGAGGTTGGAGGTAATAGTGCTGTGGTGATGCAGGAATAATGCACTTCCATTCATTATTGCCTTCACTGGGACACAAGATGTGGATTACAAAGACATCTTCTGCCATGGAACCTAGCCTGTGTTATTATAGAGAGCAATGCCATGCAATTCCCTTAAAAAATTATTATCATCTGTCTTAAAATTGTTTACCCACTGACTTGCCTGAAAGCCAGTTGTACAATCTTTCTAACCTAGTGACTGGGTAGGAAAAGTTTGCTAATTTACAAGGCAGGTTTCTATCAATGTGTTAGTGGTCTCAAATTATCACTCAGTTTAAAGTGATCCTTTGGCTCTTTCTCTATGGAGATTTATTTTCTCCCCATGAGGTGTTTATAGGGATCAGTTTTTCAATCTCCCAAATTGTCTTATATTAGTGCAAAAAGGACAAAATCTTCTATCTGTGTGTGACAAGATAAGATTTCCATGCCCCCACTCAGCCCATTGGTGTTCTCTTATGCTGCCTTTAATGCAGGTGGCCAGAACAGTACCCAACCTTCCAAACTCCCCATATCAGGCAGTTCAGATTTCTCGGTTCATAATGGAAAAATTCTGCCTGCTTGCCAGCCAGGATTGTGTCTGAAGTTTTGATGTAGTTTGAAATGTTTTCCACGACACTCAGTGTCTTTCTTGTTCCCTGTGACTTCCCATTCCTGACCTCATGTCCTATAGCCTGTTATCAGTCTCCAGGAAAGCGAGCTTGTGTTCTAATTAATTTTTATCCCAGTTCTCCCAGCGTTTTCAAGGTCATCCAGCTCTTCCTGTTCAGTGTTCTGATCATCCTCTATTAATGATGCTTTTCACTTTAACTGGAGCACTCCCACTTTTGTGCCATGATTCTTAATGAAAATAAGCAATCCTGGAGGAATTCCACTACTAATATTTCTACAACAATAGTTCTCATTTAAGACAATCTGTTGTATCACTTTTGGTGAGCTACTTGCTCACATCAGCGAGCTGGAAAATGTCCAATTTTTTTCCGTGCAAGGAATGCTTACTGACAGAAACATCTTCTAGGGGATAGCAACAGAATGTGAGGGCAAGAAGTAGAGGGATTATTTCTTCCAATATTTAATACTAAGTTTGAAAAACACAGCCCACAGTCAAAGTACGACACAGAGGAGTCATGCAGTTTTAGGGGGTTGTACCAAGCAAACAAGAATTTCTACATTTTGTGGCAGTCTAAAGAAGAGTAAAAGAATTTGTGATTGTACCTAAAATAAATGTCGGCAGCCTCTGCAATGCAAAGCATCAGTTGAAATCAATGTAGCTATCAGAGAAAATAATATTCTACTGTGTCTTGTTAGCCTGTCGAGCTAATCCATGCAAATAGTCTTTATGCATAACTGTCTTACTCAGATACTTGGATGCAATCCATCAAACACTTCTCATCCATTAAATATAATTATATGCTTTGTTGGAATAACCAGATGTTTAGTGCTAAGCTGAACAGATGTCTGTGCTTCATAACGAAGGTTATAAGCCTATTTACACCAGCCATAAAATGCAAGTATTAAAATGATGGAGGAACTGAGTAGTTCTCACTTCATTTTGGCTAATTGCCAGCAATTCACTTTCTTTGGATCAAATTAATAAAGGTGCTAAATTTGCTACAGGGTAAATTTGACATAGGAGTTGGTAAAAGTAGGCTGACCTTTTGTAATGTGTGCAGTGATGGCCACTTCGGGTCCCTTAAAAAGACTTAACTAATCTTGCAGTGGGTTTGTTTTCAAAAATTTGGGCCCAGCTTTTTTATAGGACTAAGTAAAGAACACCTTTTTAGAATGGACCCCTTTCACTCCACTAATATCTTTGGGGTAGGGAATGCTGTCTATTTGCTCAGAACAATCTTTTCAAATGTAACGCTGGGCTTATGGAAACCTTTCCCATTGTTCAATGCACCTTCCTCAAATTTTGAGATCCAGATTCAAAGCTTTTCGCAATAATCTATGTCTAAGTGATTTGCATTCTGAGACAAAAAGAAGTGATAGCTTAGAATTTGTTGTCTTTCACACAAATATATATAACTTACCCTACTTACCTGTACTTCATTTTATTTTCAGTGTTTTATCTGCAAGCTAGAGCTCTGCTGAAAACAAAATTTCCAAGTAGGACTCTTCTGGAAACCTGGGTCTGAGAGTTTTTTGAAGGTGGTAACTAGAGCTGTAGGACTAATTTCCACAAGAGTTCATCTGCTATGACATGCCTGCATTCCAGTAAGCCACTTAAATGCTTATGTACATACATACTTTTACAGGATTCAAATTATAGAAATTTATCAGACACATATGATGAACTTTTTTGTTTAAAATAACCTTGATGATCTAGAGAATTATCTTCTTTTTCTGTCTATGGAATTCCTTTAATTTCTAAGCATTTCAGGAGTATGATGTAATCCTGTAATAGATATATTTCTTCAACAGAAAAAAAGGTTATAGGGACAAGTAAATAATTAATACATTTGGTTTCTTGAGTCAAAGCAATTCAGGGTAAATAGTGTCAGAAGAATGTTTAGTAAATGGAGGATCTTAGAGCAGAACAAAAGTCTAGGAGCCCAAAGAGGAAGAGAGGTGGCAAGGACAGCTTTTTATATGGAAGAGTGAGAAGAAATCGTCGAGCAGTAACAAGACGTGGAGGAGACATGAGGGAGCAGTTAACTCTGCTGACTTGCAGAAGAAAGTTCTCAGGGAGATAAACTGGGTGAACACGTTGAACAAGGAATGGATAACTCCTTGTTCTGAGACAGAAAGGGAAGTTATCCAACAGAAAGAACTGGGAGAGAGCACATGCTCATTGACTAGACATCTGTCTGCCTGACTGGGTTTTATCTATTTTACAAAGTGGGATTTTTGTGGGGTCAGTAAGGACCAAAATTTCCCAGAAGAACATAAAGAAGGTAACATGACATTGGTCAAAACACGGTTACAACCAAAGAATTAGACAGGGATCTGAAGGGAAAGGCCAGTCTTGTGAAAAACTTGCACCAGGGACTAAGAGACAGGGAAGAGGTAGTTCCTTAGAGGGCACAGCGTGGCTCAGGCCTTGATTCAACCACAAAGAAGTATTTAAGAAAGTGACAAAAATTTCACTTTCCTCTATTGATGATGGGAAATTTCTCTGAAATGTCACATTACATTATTTCTGTTTCCTGACTTGATGAGCTTTGCAAGATTTCTGGAATCAATTTTTTCTTAGTAGACTTTCCTACAAATTTGAAGAAAATCCCCACTTTCTGATGTTCATAAAATATTATCAATTGCAGCTATGCACCCTGAAATTGTGGTTACAATAGCACTGGGCAACTAAGCTAAAATTGGGATGCAGGGCCTTTTCTTTCCCATAGAACACATCCCATCCTCTGACAGAGACTGAAGAATAAATAAACCCTTTTTAAATGTGAAGGAGACAGCTTGTCACTGCATGTTAGCTGACTCATTAAGATTTCTATTTCAATGATCATCTAGGCTGATGGAGGACCATTGAGCTTTTAAGATAATCTCGCTCTAATGTCTGTAAATACAAGTTGTGTTTGAAAAGTTTACACATGACTTGCAATTATTGAGTCATATTTTTTACTTCTTTTAAATGCAGTGATAAAATGTTATTTCTGAAATGATGAAACAGTTTGAGATGAAATTGTTGAACAGCAACTGTTACATCTGTATTTGCCTGCAGCTACTGGCAATCCTCTCTGAGAAGCTCTGGTCTGAGTTTTTGGGTGCTGGATTCCCAGCCTTTTTGACATTCTCTTAGCTCCCATTACTCAGCACAGGGTAATGCTGATCTAAAAAGGAAGGCAGTCTTGTGACAAAGAAATTTGGTTTCTTTCTGGTCTTGAACTGGTGCAGTCTAGAATAAAGAAAATATTTTGCTATGAAAAAATGCATATAATATTAAAATCCCAATATCTATTTTATTAATCTGGACCAGATAACACTACTGATGTAAATTAATTTATACATTCCACTGAAATATGTGAAATAATACTGAGGTTTATTTCTGCTTTTTTAATCATGCAAGGCAATCAATTAATAGTCTTGCTTCCCAGGGATCCTCTGCCAGAGGAATGGTATTCACCAGGGGATTCAATTATCACTTCTGTTCAGTTTGATTTCATATGGCACCATGATAAATGGCCCCTCCTGCTTGTAATAACAATACTGTGCACACATTTATTTTCTCTTGTTTACTTAATAATTAATATGCCACCCAGAGTGACAATATGTGGGCTTGTTTATAAAACCTTCAGTAATCAATAATTGTTTCCCACGTGACACTAAGAAGAAATAATTGCAATCATTGCTATGAGAACTCTTTTCTAATGCTTTCACAGTAAAGCCCTGACTGGCTTTTGACACTCATCAGCCCAAAGTCCTGGAATATGAAGGTTGAGTAGTTGGGGTGGTTTCTGCTCTATGATTAGGAAACGTGCCTCAAGATAGCCAAGCTGGCGTGCTTGGAATAATTCACCAGTGGTAGCACAGTGTGCCATTGGGCAAATCATCTGGGAAATAAGATTTTGGGAGTAGTTTGGGCATCTCAGCAATATTGCATATTGTGTAAGACAGAAGCACCTAACCAAATTCCCCAAGAGAGGCAGCAATATTCTTACTCGCTTTTATCAGAACAGATGTACAGTCTTCTGTGAAATACAGGAAAGGATGAGAAAGAAATAGCAGTGCAAATGTTTTTCATCCACTGCTTAAAACCAACACTGCTTCCGTGATGAGATAGTTAATTCTGTGTTAGATCGCTTATTTAATCTTGTTGTCTTTTGTAAAGGCTCAAAAGATCAGAGAACAAAATATTAATTTACTGAACTACTTGAATATTAATATAATCAGTCAAATGGGTCACCTTTAATCACCTCTAATGAGGCTGAGTCCTGACTACCACACCATCACTAACCTGAAATCCACAATGATTCCCAGGCTGGCAGGCACTGGACTGCTCAGCCAGGTGCACGCACAGTGTGGATCAGCAGCCAACTCAGACCCTCCTTCATTGCATTCCAGACCTTTGTGCATTTCTAGGAAGCACAGGCTTGTAGCTTGTTGTTTCTCTGGCATTCCTGGTGCCGCTGTCATTTTAGTGGGTTTCACTAGAAGAGGGAGAAGCAGTAGCATACATGGCTAAGGATAACGAAGTTCACCTACTTAGGTCACCTACAAATCTCTGGGAAGCCTGACCAGAAGAGTCATTGTCATCTCCATGTTTGGTCAAGATGGAAATAGTGAACGATGGAAGCTTTGGATTCCCAATCCCTGCATTGTTCAGCCCAGCCTTGGTCCTTTTCAGTCACCTCAGCTTTGTTTGCTCAACACTGTGCATTGCCACTCTGGAATGGGAGGTAATTCTGAACAAAAAGGAGTTGGTGGGTTTCTGCTTTTATGCATTGTAACAGAGAGAGGTAAAAGTTCAAATCTCCAAGACTCAAAGTTTGTGTGTTTTTGAATCTAAATTTCGGGGAGGCTTGCTTCTTTTAAACCCTGCACACATATTCATTGGAAATGCTGTCAAATACAGCAAAGTTAAATCTTTGGGCTGTCCTCAATTCTCAATCCTCTGCTAGAAGTGGGGAAAAAAAACCAATGTGATAGCATCCTCCTGAACACTTATAGAGCAGACATAAACCCGAGACATAAACTCAGGTTTATTAGAGGTCACTTTTTTACCAGAGGTAGACAGAATAAATTTGATTGCACCATAAAAATAAAGATATTTTTGGCTGCATTTCAAGAAGAATCTTTTTTTCCCAATCTCCTTTCACGAAATGATATTTGCTATAAGAACTCTACCAAACAGGCATTGTTTGTTCCATTCAGAAGCAGAGATTAAGGCTGGCCAATATCCTAGATGTAGAATAAGTTATTTCATTCATACAGTTAGTTGCCAAAATAATATCTTATAACATTGCACTAATATGTCTCTCTTCTCCCCAGACTAGAGAAAGCTTATGGAGACCCTAAGCAGATGTTATTTCAAGATTGTTATGCTTCATTCTGTTTATCTTCAATTTTTTTCTCCAACCAAGGAGTTTAGTAAATAGACTAGTATCTATTTAATACTCAATTTTAGAAAAAGCCCACCATGCTGTAGAAAATGGTGTGTCAGCTTGGTTGTCTGCATTGTTTATTCTCAGTGTTCCTGTGCAGTGTCCAGGGCTGCCATGCTACCAGCATCGACATTCCAGGAAACGTGACACCAGGCTGAGGATGGGTCTAAGCCCAGCTAAGCCTAGCCTAGGACTAGGTTATGCCTTCTCTTGCCTTTGAGAATGCTGGTTACAGTAGCACAAATCCTGCCAATAACCATCTCTGTTCTACTGATGCTAACCGTGTGTTAAGGCACGAATCAGTACAAGCAAAAAAAGACACAGTGAAGCAAAAAGGCACACAGGTCCAGGGTATGGGCTCCACAGAAACTGTGAATAATAGTGATCTAGAACTGGGAATAATTCAAGAGATGTCAACAGGATGTGACATGACAGTAGTGCTTATTGATGAATTTAGGGGTTCCCTTGTCTGGCTGTTGGGTTCTAGAGCAGAAATTAGAATTGTCCCTCTGCAGGTACAGTGTGAGGGCTGCTCTAGTTGCAGTTCTGGCTGAGCTTGAGGCACAGAATAACTGAATTTTTTTGTCACCATCAGAGACAGGTATCCTTCCTGTGACTGGGTCTATCTGCACAATTTGACATCAAGAACAGATGAGGAGAACTTCCACTTTAAACTGGGGCGTGACACTTCTCCAGTTCAAACCATACTGGTCTGCAATAGCTCTGCTGGTTGAAAAATTAGTGAGGAGGGAAACTGGTTATCATTAACTTGACAATACTTTTAGAGAGTGATTTTTATCAAAACAAAATTAAATATGTCATTGTGGGCCTACCAGAAACATTTAGTTTAAATTGAGATGAGGTTCTGTACCACTTTTCATCTTATTTTTAGCCTTTTCCTCTAGTTTTTTCCCTTGTCTGGAAATTTCCATGTCTGCAATTAAAAATTTTGTTTTGGAAGTTGTGAAGCACTTTGAACCTCCCTTCTTCCCCCTTTTAATATCCAGTGTGAGATCAGATCTTTAAATATTTTATCTGAAACTCTTTTTTTCTTCACAAAAACTTGCTCTCTATCTTAAAAAATAAAATAAAATAATTGCAGAAGAGAAAGGAAGTTTGTTCTAGTTTTGTAGAATGGAATTAAATAAAATGAGTGCCATCTACTGGCTGTGAGTTCTATGCTGTAGATTCCTTAACCTCCCATGCACTTTGGCATTGCTGTGTTTGCCTTATATTAGAACTCATCTTTATGCAAGAAAGATAATAAAATACTTCATCTTTCCACTGCCTCATGCTTCTGGATGAGCAAGAGACGTTCCGTTGTAGTCTTAAATTATAAGTAAAGACACTTTATAATTAAGAAGGTGCCATTAATCAAATCAGCCAGCAGTAGCTCAGTGTTTTAATTATACACAAATATTGTATTTAGTCTCTTCCTTTTGGTTATTAATCACCTCCATCCACTAGACTGCTGTCTGTTTATTATTTATTAAATCCTACTGAAGACTTGCTATATTTTTTATGAGTATAAAAAGGGTGTCTTCAGAATTAATATCAACATTGCTTTTTTAACCATAAAGCAGAAAGCCATATTTATATTTATAACTGGATTATGTGTACTGTGCTCTTAGCTGTATAACCATTTGCCTGTAGGAGTAATTTCCATTTATTATATATAGCGACTTTTGATAATTCTACTTTTTCTTCCACACTTACAGTGCACCCACACTAAATGGGATTTCAAATGGATTATTCACCTTTCCCTTAGGTAGCAAAGTTAACTTTCAGAATAAGGCAGCAGACAATAATAGACTTGAAAATTATCAAATAAACAAGATGCAACTTTAGTTTTTATAAACTTGCAGTTTTGAATTATATAAGGTTGTCAAATCCATTCAAAATTAGCATGAATCAAGAACTCAATACTAGTTTTCAACAACCACTATATTGTTTTTCTTGCTAAGAAAGCAAAACAGAGATTAAAAATTTCAGGTTTTCAAAAGTTACCAGGTTTCAAACCTATTTTTAATTTTAATTATTGTAAGCCTTTGACCTTTCCAAATGGGTAGTTGTCAGGTAAATAAAATCACACTCTTCAAATATATGATTCCCAGAATCTCAGAGGTGCAGGATTTACTCCTCAGCAAGAAGACAGGGATTTCAACTGGAGTATGCTCAGACAGCAGCTCCACCATGCAGTTGAACATGCTGAGGATGGCCATGCGGGCTGCACTTGAAAATGAAATTTGGATTTTGGGAAACTGCTGAATTCCGGGCTAAATTCTGTTTGTAGCATTTCTTTCCAGTAGGACATTCCAAACCCTTCAGATGTACTCAGCTGTTAAAAAATAAAAATCGTGGAGATATCGTGGTCAAAACTGGAGCTATGACCCAGCGCTGGAAAATGAAACCTTGGTGTTATGTTTTCTTTCTAATGTTAAAAGTCATGAGCTTTTCAGGATGCTCATAGGAATTCTGGACACCTCACTGATCATGGAACAACAATTTGACAAATATATATAAGAAACCAGGAAGGTGATTTAGTCAGATAGCAAAAGGCTGGAGGCACCTAGGAGAGAATGAAACCATGACCTCCTCTCCCCTGAAATGAAGCAGTGTATACCTGCTCTGTACGCATTGATTGTATGTTTTTCATGTTCTACGATTCGCAGCTTCACTTATTCATTAATTCATCCTAGTTTTGATTAACCTTTAACAAAAAAAATCACAAAATAAATATAAATAGGATTACAAAAGATGGATCTAAGAGAAAAAAATTCTGCATTTATTCTCACTGATTATTTGAAGGGCTAGGAACAATTAGTGTTTTTTTGTTTGTAACCCTTAAATATCCAGCTTTCTTTCTGGACTCAGCCAACCTTCCTCCCTATTTAATACAGAGAAAGAGGGAAAAAAGAGAGGAAACTTTGGGAAATCTGTTGTCCCTGAAGGTATTGCCCTTGATAAGGCTTCCTATTCTGTTCTCAGCTGCTGGGTCACAGACACAGATGTCGAGCAGCACTTTTCATGGCCAGAAAAGATGCTTGGCTGGGGACTGTCTCTGGGTTTGTGACAGGAAAAATGACAGAGTGGGGCAGGACAGAATTGGACCTCTTGGGGTCACAGGTGGCACATGTCTTGTCCTAAGTCTTTAGTATCCTTTAAGATAACAATTGCTGCCACAACTGAGTGGAAAGCAAATGATTTGTTTGCAGCAATTCTCTTGTGACCCCATGGACTGATTGACAGCTTTATTTACAAATTGTGCCATTTGGCCTTGGCCTTTTGACAACTTCTTTCACAAAGGGTAGCTCATGTCTGAAGGAAAGTCATTGAAATACTTCTTTTGATGGCAAGATAATGATTCAGTCATTTTTTTGTGTGTGCTTGAAGGGTACTGTTGGACAGATCAATGCAAGAGGAGACCTTAAATGCCATAGACATCGTGGTGCAGCACTATCATAAAGCTCAAGTTTGAAAACAAGTGTAGTGAACTGGACTTCTGTGAACTGAAATATACACAAAACCATCTTTTGATTAAGTACCATGCCCCTTTCCTCCTCATTTGATCTCATCACTATCAACAGTAACCTATACTGTCCTAGGGATGCTTTCATAGACATGTTGATTTAATTTCAGCTAGTTTTAGTTTTCCTAAAAATAGGCATTTAATTTAAGATGGCCATCAGAAGGAATGGATATCTCCCTCCAAAGATGCCTCCCAAACACCTTAGGGCAGGATAAATGACTGCTTGTGTCCATCTCATTCAGAAGGATTCAGTGCCACTTGCCCTGTTTTCAACAGCCATCAAGAGTTCTTGGCAGTCACAATCCACACTATGAAACCTTTTACATTTATCCTGCCAGTGCCAGACTAAGCCTGCCCTGCTCTGTACAGACTGTTTTATTTCTTTGCTCTCTCCTGTACAAAGACAAAGCAACCGTGACTAATTTGCAAAAACTGTTGCTGAGACCTCAGATTTAATTTCTGTTTTTCAGAACAACTTCTCCAGAGACCATCAGTCTATTGTATTTGCAATATTTATGTGAAGTATAAATACAGAAATACAAGGTTCCATTAAGAGTTCAGTTTTACAAAGTTGGTGGGGGGGAGGGGGGTGTTTGCTGTGTTTTTCTTTTTTTTTTTTAATTTAAAATATATATCTACAGTTTACATAATAGTAATCCCATTGTTTAAAATCCTATTGATCTCTAGATCTTTTCTTAGCTCCTTATTTATGCTGATAACTACTAGTGATAGGATGAAGCAAATATGTATGAAAAACTAACACAAATACCTTGACTTAGAATGTACTTGGTTTGAGTTTTCTGGGGAAAAAAAAACAGGTAGAAAACACCTCCAGCACACTGTGAAGTGCTTCATGTATACTGTGGCAAATAAACCTTTAAAAATGTGTGGTCACAGCTTTACCAAAAACCTCATCTTCAATTCAAAGTGAGTTGGTGCACTTTTGAATGGCTGACCTGGAGTGTCTATAGTGTTATCTTTGGGCAGGAAAACTCAGTGTAATTTAACATAGAGGCAGAGATCCTCACAGGCCAGCCCTCATTAAGGGTGTAGGAAGTGATGTGGAGCAGTTGATATGGCACAGAACAGTTTGATGAAGAGTGACCTAAGGTAGGTGGCACCCAGTTGGCTCAAGAACTACAGAGAGAACAGCTGGAGGACACAGCCCCTCTGCTGTGCATGGTTTTCTTCACTTCTAAACCTCAGGTTCTGGCCACATGAGTTTGGTTAAGCAGGATTTGGAAAGTGTTTGTGCTGCTCTCATTTGTCATCCATCTGCTAAAGGAACAGAAGTAACACTGTGCTCTCAGAGCTGCTCAGGGCAGTCAGTCAGTCCTGAAAATCAGTTTTAATCTCCAAATAAAACTAGCAAATAAGTAAATCTCCAAAATCTCTGCAGCAATGTGCCTCATAATGGGCAATAGCTTCCAGCAGACAGGAATGTGATCAAGTTTCTTTTAGATTCTAGAAATAACTCATTAATCTATTTAATGAAATTTATTCTCCCTTTCTGTCTGTCCATCATCCAAAGAGAAATCTGGACTTTCTCAGTGTTGTACATGTAGATTATGCAAATGACTTCCAGTCTCAAGGTTATGTGTGAGATGGAGTCCTTTTCCCTTTCCAACAAATGGTTAAATCCAGCTTTGAATTGGAGAAAGTTTAGTGTCTGCTGTTTATGGGGGAGGGAAAGGTAAGCTGTCATTTCTAAGTGTCTGTGTGAATACCAAATAGGAAATTTGCCTGCTGTGCATGTTCAGAAGCATGTACATATATTTTATCAGTTTCATGAATGGCTTTTCAGTACCTTCTGTAAAGTGATTTATAATGATGACTCATTAAATACTAGTTTCATATTCAAGGGCAATACTTCTTCCAAAGCAGGCTATAATATGGCTGCTCTTCATATGAGAATTGCACTTGATAGTGAAAGCTATATTTAACAGTGACACTAATCCAAATCTGGAAAGATTTGCACTCCTGATTTTTATACTTTTCACCTGAGGGATCGATTATGTTATCTTTATTGAGAAAAAGGGGATGTTCATGAATAACTGCTGTGAATAGAATAGATCTCACCTTAACTCTGTGTGAGACATCCAGTCTGAAGGTTCTCTTTTTTGTCAAAGAGGAAAGAGAAATAAATCTAAAGGGTGATCCATTTGGCTTTTGTGGTATCCCATCCCTCTTTCTCTAGGGTGGTTTAACCACTGTAGTGGTTTAAACTGTACAAAATGATCAACTGAGACAAGGCATTTGGCTTTTCAGCAGCAAAAAATGAAAGGATAATTAAGCTATAAATATGCCTTTGGGGGTGGATAAAATAGTAGAACAAATAATAAGTGGAAGAAAAAATTAAACCAAACATATATTTTACCTGTCCTTTTAAGATCTCTATTTAGTGGTATCCTCAGTCTGTCTTCTATTATTCTATAATTATCTTTTTCATTGAGTCAAAATCTATTATCCTGCTGTGCAACATGTCTCATCCCAAAATCAGCACCTGCCAAGTGTAAACTATTCTCACTTTCATTGCCTTTAATTTTCATGTCTGAAGATTTCTGAATGTACTGTGGAGCTTTTTAAAGCTAGAACTGAAGCTTGACTGCCAGACTTACATAATTTAATTATCCCTTTTTCTTAAAAGTGTTTAGGAAATATTCCCTGGTCGGAAACCTGACTTTTTTACTGGATCATAGTCATTGATAGAAAGCAGCTGTCAGCATTGTGATCTGAGGGTTTAACTCTGAAATCTGAAATTGTCTGCTGGGAAAAGAATAGAGCAGTGAATAGTAGATTAAATTAATAAGGGAAAACATCAGAACTCTGACTCATTATCTCAGTAAATCTAGATTGTTGGGGTTTGGGTTTATTTTGTCTCTGCTTCCATTTTAAAATTCAGCCTTTTTGATGCAATAATTCTTAAGGTGAAATTTGTCTACTTGGTGCTAGGCACGTCTCCTTCAATGATGTGTTGCTTTAATAGTCTCCAGCATGAAGAATAATGACCCAAAGAATAAACTCTAAAAGAAACGGGATTGAATGTAAAAAATTATTGTTTACTTGATTAAGAGCAAAGATGTGGAGGAGATGGTCCCATTTGATTGGAAGCAAAGTCAACTTAGCTTGGGCACATGATCAATAAATTCTGTTTGTATTGTTTTGGCTGTGTTTGTTTCCTTTGTTTCTCAGTGTTTTATTTTGTACAGTTCTGTTCTCTTCTGGGTGTGGTGGGATGTTTGTCCTGTTAATGAATTAAGAAAACTGATACCTCCTCAAGATATGATCATCTACATTGAGATTTTCTTGGACTTATATTCTGTATGAAATTATTCTCTGGTAAAGGGAAAACATCAACATTGCAAATTATATTTTGGTAGTGACAGGCCATGATGCTCTAGAAGAAAAGTGACCTCTTTAGAAGCTGTGGCTTTGTTATTTGTGCTATTTTATTATTTGTGGAATTGTTATTTATTGAAGTTCATTAAGATAGAGCCGGAGCTACAAGATATAATTTATCTCAGTTCTGTGAGTTAGGTTATTGATGTTCTTCCTCACCAATTCCAATAACATTGATAGAAGCCAATCAATCCACCAGAGACTATAACATGAGTAACATATCTTGTACCTGTTTTTTTCATCATTAAACTGGAATATTGTTAGTGAAATCAATGAAACAGAATCAGTTGCATCAGCAGTGTCTGGTACATCAATTTTAGGATGTTTGGCAACCTGTTACACAATACTTCTTTTGAGCTCAAAGAAAATTCCAGTTTCATAGGGATATGAACCAGTCCTTGCATTTCAGATTTGTATAACTTGGAAGCAGTTCAGACTTTTGGAGGATGAGGATTAAGAGCTTGGGGAGTTTGCTAATGAGGTGCACTCTGCTCAGCCTATGAGGTGGTGAGTGTTGATGGATCACCATATCTTTTTTTATTTCTTTTGGTACCTTCTTGGAGAACTTGGTTGAAACCAAGCCAACCCAACCCATAGTACGTTCTGGTACTTCAGTGATGGAAACACCTTAGTGACACAGAGTGAAAGACTGGTGGGAAAGAAACGCATCAGGTTTTAAAGACAACAAGAAAATTTCACCCACACATCACATTCTCATTACACATTTTTCTTGCTTTTACTTTAGAAAGTATAATGATCTGTTCTAACTTCAGTGTATTGTGTTGTGTCTCATTATTATATTATTTTGCTCTGAACTTCTTTAAAAGTTTAGCATATAATGATTGTTACAATATTACCTGTCCATTTTCAGCAGGAGAATATCCAAATTTGACTCTGTAGTTTTGACACACGTTAAGTTCTTTCTGCAAAAGCAGGTGATAAGTTCAAGCTTCTTTAGGACCACCAACAGAAAAAAGAAACCCAAAACAAACAAACAAAAAAACCCCCAAAAACCAAACCCAACAAACAAACAAACAAAAAAAAACCCCAAAAACCCCACAAACATGCAAACAAACAAAAACAAACAGACAAAAAAACCCTAAAAAACCCTGAACAAATAAGTGTGAGTTATCCTAATGCCATTTCTGAATTCTCAACTTGGAGGTGGAAATATCCCAAGATAATATGTAAGATATGGAGTTGTACAGTTTACTCTTCTTTTTGTAATGATATGAAAATTTGGAGTGACAAAAATATTAATGCCTACCTTCAATCAGACATATGCTAATTTCTGCCATAGATACTAATGATTATGATTAATTTATATTATGAAATCATCCTATCCTGGATGGAAATAAAACATATAAGATGCATACACAATTTTAAAGCAAATATTTAATTGTCAAAGTCTATGGAGGTTCCTTGATCATAAATTTGCATGTGACCTTTTTTCTGTTTCCTTAATTTTTTTCCTATTGATTCAAGTAGTCAGGGCTGTAAGAAACTTAGGGAATTCATCTTTATTAACCAATGAGGCTGTGTGAAAAATATTTATTGTTTCTCATTTCAAACAGTCCTCTTTAGTCATAAATGAGTATAAAGGAAGCATGACAAGCAATTTGCTGCATGGTGGATGATATTAATGACCTGCCATGCTCATGTCTCCTTGTGTGATATGTGGCTATTATTTTTTTGAGTGACAGATTACAACAGAGAATGTTTGGTGTCAGTTGTGTCCTGTTATCTAGTTGTTGTTAATAAGAAATGAGGAAAATAACTTTATTTGCTGTCAAACCCACACATCACCAGCACTAGCAGTGCTCCTCTCCCAGGACCAGTTAGAGAATGCTCAGGGAAAGATCATAAGAGACTGGGAAAACACAGCGTCCTCCTATTTAACTGGAGCATCTCTTTTTGCTGATAGTGGTAGATGCTCAACCTGTTAATTACAACCATTCAATTTATTCAGTTAACATGCCAATACTGATAACTCAATAAATTTATAATGTATTATCACCAATCAGTTATAAAACTGTCATGTTACCCGGTTAATAGAGCTCAATAAACCTTTACCAGACACAGGAAAAGGGAATCTGCAGAAGGAGCAATCCATCTGGTAGTGAGTGAGTGCTAACACAAAAGCTGCAGCACTTACAGCGTGCAGGTTGTCACCTTACCCTGGTACCTCACCACCCCATCATAGCCACGACAGAAATGGCCTGCTGTGACCTGTGACACGATGCCATTGTGGTCACTCAGCTGTGCAGGTCCACCTTCACCTCCTCACAAGTAAATTGACACTACTCTTTACAGTGGCAGCACCCTGAGCTCTCTGGACTTGTAAGCTGGAGTTGAAAGAAAACAGTCCCATACCAGAGGAAAAATACATTAAACTGGTCAAAACTGAAAAAATTATGGTCAAAGTATTGTTTCATTTTACATCAGAATTCACGCCAAACAGGTTTGATTGATAGCACTCTAAGTGATTAACTAAATATTGGTAATTGATAAAAATACCACAAAAATGCTGTATAATCATGATTCAGAAAGAGCTGTGTCCATGTATAGACTGTAATCTGTAACATGAAAAGTTTTGAGCTCAGCTATAGGATGTTAGATATTTTGCTTTTATGATATATTTGCTGGAAAGTTATTTATTGTTTTTGGAGACCAGATTTATATATATATATCTAAATATATATGTATGTGTGTATATATATATATATATATCTCAAAGCTGATGTGTACAGATATGCAGCAAATAAAAGCACATCGTTAATCATTATGAATGCACCTACAGGGCTCAGCCCATGAGACATCTGCATAAAATTGCCCAGATTCTTTCAGCTGAGAGATAGGCACAAGGCAGGGGTTACATCTATGAAGTATATTAAGTTAGACTGTTATATATGGAAGGGTCTTACACTTCAGCTAATGTTACACTTGAGGCTGTTCAGCAAAATATGCCAGCACAATTAATGTCAACACCAGATAGCCAGTCACTGTAAATATCCTTGGAGGGATTTCTTATATCTTTTAGGAGAAATCTCATTTAAGAAACAAAATTTCCAAATGTATCCCTGCAAATCAGAGGTCAATTCAATAACCTACCAACCAGCAGGCAAATTTCATCTCCCGTTAAAGGCAAGTGTTATCTCCTTTGACAGGAGCAGGATAGTGGGAAATGAATAAACAGATGTCCTTTCTGCCTGGAACAGACTCTGCATTAGGCACTCAGACCATCCTTTGTGTTTGTGTTGTGTTTGGCCATTGTTGGGCTGGACTCCACCATAAGCAGCAAAACAAGTCCCTTTGACGCCTTTTACAGAATCTCACCTGTCCCTTTCAGGCTCGTGAACCAACTCCATTGCCTCGACTTCTGTTTGTGCAGGACTGAATCTGTGCTGCTCTCCATAGATTTGTTCTCATTATAATGAATCAAATGTTGTACACTAGAATTTAGAGGAGTAGATGAAGACAGAATTCTGTAGTGTGTGTTGTCACATGGTGTAAAAACACACCAGAAATCATGTTTGCTGTTCTGAAAGGTGATAAAGAAGGAGAGCAGCAGAAGCAAAGATTTGCCTTAGCTTGTTGAAGCCCTCCTCATTGGCACTGCTGCCCTACATAAAGCTGAACAGGATGATTTTCTAACCAGGCTGCATTGAATTTCCCAGCAGCTTGAGTCCCTACAGGTCCCAGACTGAGTTGTATTTCTCAGCAATCCTTTTTTTTCTGCAGCTCTGTTAAAGAACAGCTGCTGTGCTACTATCAGAACTTGCTATTGATGTTCTTTGTATTATTACAACCTTAACATTTCCATTTGCTTTGCAGTCCCACTTAAACAAGTTAATAAGAGTTATTCCAGGCACACCCAGTTCCTCCAGTCCACACTAGATGCTCAAGAAAGATATCCACCATGGAAAGGCAAAAATTGGAACCCAATATAAAGTCATGAGAATTATCAAAAATTTTATTTTCCCTGTCTACTTCTATTCAAACTCCAAGATTCTCATTCAAGCAGCTGTGATTGAACCAAGTTCTGCTTGCCAGGTAATAATTGCAATATAATGGTGATTACAACCCAGCCCCCAAAACAATGAAGTGACTGGAAACACACTGTCTCTGCATTTTCGTTTTCTTTTGCTGTTTGCTTCCATAAGCCACATTTTAGTGCAAGACAGAGGCAATTTGGTTTTCATCAACAGCTGCAACCTGACTGAATTCTAAGAAAATCAAGCAGATATATATGGACTGTAAAAATTATCTTCGCTCTTGGTTCTTGAAAAAGATAGTTGAGAATTCAGGAAATTTTTGATTGCCAGTAATTGCTAAAATTCTGCAGAAAAGTGTAGGTGGGTTTCTGGGATTTTTTATTTGCTATTTTTTTCAATTAGAGTAGTAATTAAATGAAAAAGAATTGCAGTTCAGAAAAAGTGAGGTTTCTTTCAGATCTTTCTCTCCACAATATAAATCTGTGTGAGAAACTTAGACAATGGCCTTAGACGTGACTAAGAAGCAAAAATATGTCCAAACCATTCAGGAAGATAAGCTGGAGGTGGGCATTTTTAAATTGTTTTATGAAGCATTTTCATTTTAATGGTTTAAAAAATAATTTTGGAACTGACTTTTGTGCATAATTAATTAAATGCTTCATTAATGCTTAAGTCTCTAATGCATTGTGTCTCCTGACCTCTGACAGATACTGAGAGGATTTTATCTCTGAAATAGTATCTTAAAATCTGTGCTACACACTTTTCAAGAGTCAGGAATTTTCTAAACAGCAATTTTATTTTACACCAAGAGTGAGAGATTAGAAAATTAAAGTAACGGAAAAAAAAAGCACTGTAAACATGCAAGTGTTTCTTTTCAAAATTGTAATCTTTTGAGATTGTATAGTTATAATCTAAAGTAGCTTTGACAGATTCAGCAATATGCCCCTTTTCACTGAGCAATCATTTCAGCTGCCATCAGCAGGAGCTGTGAGGAACAGAGATGCCACGGACATAACTGGGTCCATTTTGTCCATAAACTTTCAAATTTGTTCTTATTCTACCATGGAACAGAAACGAGCTTTGTTTTGTTGTTTATGGAATTGTGTGAAACCATGCAAGTGTGAATCAAACAGACACTTCAGCCTGCATCTCTCCCCACTCACCTGAGCACACATCAGCCCACCTGCCCTCCTGGGAAAAGCTTCCACCCCCAGACATGGCCTGGCACAAGCCAATACTGCAGAGGGGCACAGAGACTTCTGGGATCAGCTTTAAGGTAAATAATTTTAAAATCTTGAATATGTGTGTAGTATGGTATAGTGCTATTGTATGTATGGAAAAATTAATCAACTGAATGAATCAAATGGCAAAAGGCTCTGCTTGGCTATTTTAGAACTGGATGATCACACAGTGTGAAGTCACACTGAATTGGGAAAAAAATGTTTAAGTTGTCGTTTATTTAACCAGCTTCACAAATTTCAGAAACAAGAGAAAGCAGAATAAAATCTCTTAAATTTTAAGAAAATGCCAAAATTACCTGACAAAACTGATTAACAGTGGCATGAAAAGTATGAGCCTATTTCTGAGATTTTGTACTCTCACTCATCATGTGTCTTGTACACCCATTCTTGTAATTTAGATAAAACTTGATTTGCTCTAATTTACAAAGTGCTGTTGAACTGTAAGTAAGCCAAGGGTTACTCATGGAAAACCTACTGAAAAGAAATGAAAATGTGACAAATAAAAGGCCTCTCTTTATACCATTGAAGTGAATATAAAGAATAAATACCTTTTTGCCAACTGATTCCTCAGTGTTATTATCTTGGAACTACATCAAGCGTGTAAAACAACATTTGTTTATTTAGCTTTTATGCAGCACTTATTTTACTTTATTATATTTTTGCCTTATGAGCCACATCAGGTTTATCCTCATAACTGAATATGTGTTCTAGGTGGTGTCTTTACAGCCCATACTACTCATGATCAGTGAATGATGGAGCGTTTTATCCGTCCCTTCATGAGGTGATGAGAAGGATAATTCCCAGATTTCTGGGCAGTTAAGAAGCAAGTGAGTGATGGAAAACAGCCATTTGCTGCATCACAGCTTGCCATCCTCCTTCCAAAAGGATTTCTGTAAATTTTAACTGACAGACTTGAATATTTCTAATTAACATATTTTTGTATTTAAAGCCAAATTATCTTCTTTTCCCTGATTTTCTTTTCCTATATTCTGCCATACATATAATTTGTCGGTACAGTCCTCCCAGCTGTAAATCAGAACAGCTCACTCTACTCTGCCAGAGCTTTACTGATTTATATTCACAGTGGACCTGCTATAAGATCTTAGTTTTTCATTTATATTTCTCATTTCTAAATAAAAAAAACCACCCAAGGATTACAGCCAAGGCTCCAGTCCACTCTGTCATGGACATGGGGTCATGTAGGATTAAATCCATGAAAGGGAACTGCCTGTCATGTTTTCTGTGGTGGAAGTGTTCATGTTCTTCTGTAGTTCATCAAGACAAATTCCATGATGATCAATATAAGTATCACAACTCTGCTATTTTTGCGAATCTTATATTCACTCTAATTCCAATTATATGCTTTTTCCTGCATTAGGTCACAGTGGAATGGAAATAGATTTTCATTTGACTACATTAGAGACAATCTTAAATCTCATGTTAGGTTGAATCGTATCTCCTGATCAATTATAATTCTTTTGTTTTATTTTACACAGTTACCCCAGAGAAAAAAAATAATTAAAGGAATTTCAATAATTAAAAGACTAATTTATTAATATAAAACCTCCAACAGAAGGCTGTAGCACCACTGAGAATGCCAAGAACTGTAGGAAAATACTTCAGAGTTTTTATGATTTTTATTAGTCTTTATATTAAAGAATTTACATCAGAGGAAGAACCAGACTAAGGTGAAATAAAGTAAAAAACATGGGGTTTAAGCCATTGTATGGACTTTGTGTTCTTGTTCCTTTCATCCTTGAAACAGATGGGGAAGAATAAAGCTGTTCTGAAATAACATATGAATCAGATAGATATGGGTGCATATTTATTTTAAATGTACAGATACTTTCATAGATCTCCACCAAAACTGCAGATAATAAGGGCTGGCAAGAAAAGAAGTTAAAACCTCCTTAAACACAGTTCTAAATTTCAAAAATCTTTTCCCCCACCCCCTTAAGCTTTTTTTTTCTTAATATTTTAACTGAAAAATTATGGAAATTACAGAAATAAATATTTGGTGTTTTCAAAACAGTTATATCTATTTACTTTATATTCTATTTAATTGGTTCAAACACTTTCTGAAGTAGACTCATATTTCAGAAAAATATAAATTTATTATACAAATATATTTATTGGTACAAAATTAGAGAAATCAATGAAAAAATTATTTTTTAATGTTCCCCACATTCACTTTCTGGTATTTTTCTAAATATAATTTAAAAATATTCTGAGAGGATTTTCCATTTTAAAAATAAGTAAATTTTTTTGCCATCATATCTTGTGCTAGACAGGGATTTTAATTATTCCCTTACCTGAAACCTGGGGTGTAAATTTATATTTCAGAGGGAGTATACAAATTTCTAGATTATTGACAGAACTTATTGATGATGAAGTCCTTTGTTGTTTTAGGTCTATGGTTATCTGTGGCCTAATCTGCTTCAGTTAATTTGAGTTTTTCTCACTCTGCTGTGACCATGATCTTAGCCATTGAAAATAAAATGCACCAGACAGAGATTTTTAAAAATATCTGATTTGCTAGTAAAAACCTCGGAGACTGTCCAGTTCTGCACAAATTCCCAAATTCCTCCTTGGCATCTGAAAACTCTTCTGTGCCTTGGTAAAAGAAAGTCCTGCTTTCATTGCCTGCACTCCTGGCCCATAACCCTTCCAGTGACCACAGATTTCTGGGAACTCATTCCGAGTCTGAGGTTTGCCCTTGGGGAAGCAGGAGGGGAGAAGGGGAAAGCGTGGAGCAAGCATGGAGCACCAGGACACTGGAAAGGCCAAAAGCTGGGAAGGGCTGGTGTTTGGTGTTTGGGCTAGGCAGGGATGGATGCCAGAGCTGGGATGTGTGGAGAGGAAGGATGGGGCACAGTGAGGGAGAGCACATGCACTTAAAACCAGGTGGTTATTTTTGTGGGAGACTTTGAGCCAGAATCATTGGTATGATCATGGGCTTTGTTCTCAGGGAATAGGTGTGGGATGTGCTGGGATCCAGAGGACTGGAGTAGTGAGGACCAGACAGCGACAATGGGAGCCTCCACCAGGAAGGATGGTTAGTCAGAACTAACTCAGGCTGTGATTTTCTCAGTCCTCATCTGGTCTTTCCTGTAATCACCAACTAATACCTGTCACAGCACACTGCTCAGGAGGCTGATGGGGCTCTGGCAGATTGGCAACTGGACTTGGGCTCAGATGCTAATAACTGATATTCAGAGGAGAACTCTGATGTCTCATGCTTGGAGCAGGAACTTTCCCCTCTAACCTGATCATCCAGGAACCTTGGGATGATATTTATCTCAGTGCAAGTCTTTAAATAAGCCAGAGAACCACTGGAAAGGCTCATGTACACAAAACAATGCTGTTGATCACAGAACACGTTCACTGGGTTATTTAAATTTTTGCAGTATGCTCAAAGCAGTTTGGTGGGTTGTTTCTCCTTTTCTTTTTTGTCCAGATGATTCTTCCAATATCGTCTCAATCTCAGCACAAACTCTGCTTTTTATAGGTTACAGTGTCTAGAGTTTTATTCATGAGTTTGAATTTAGGTACGTGAGCAATTTCAATAAAGTTTGCAGAATGACATTAGCCATATGTTTCATTGGATTATTGATTCTGAGCTCTCACTTCATCAGCAGAAGAAAGCGATATCTACACAGAATAATAGAATGTCTACATAGAATCACCAGATCCATATGATCAGAGTTCTCGTTCAAGGCAGAAGTTAGATCAGAGATATTCCCAAATCATCCCCAGCTAACATTCCATGGTCCTGTGAAGTAGAAGGTGAGAATATCCATGATGAAACTTGTGATTCATACAGCTGGACCTGGAAACCACATTCATTGTTGGTGTGTCATAACCCCTCTGGGATGAGATGGCACAAATAGTAGGTCAATGTATATTATTTAAATAAACTTAACACGTGTACATGTCTGCATTAGTGATTGATACTCATTTTGGATAAAGCTGGGACATGCTAAAGTATGGTTATGTGACAGAACTAAATTATGACTGCAGGGTTTACATTACCTTTCATGTCTGGAACTTTGATAACCAATTCCAGCACAGGACCATGGATTTGTAACAAAAACCAACATTGCTTAAGCTAGCAAAGCCAGCAAGTGGATGAATGTCTGGTTAGCCTGAGGATGGAAAATAGATCCTGAGCTGGTACAAATCAGAGCTGAGGAGTGTCCCTGTTTTCTGCAGCTGCAAAACACCTGCAGAGTGTGAATATGCCATAAAGACATACGATCATACATGGAGAGAGAAAGGTGCAACTCAGGATGTCTCAGCTGCCCAAAGGCTGCCCAAGTTATTTGTGTGATTGTGAGAATGCTGGGGCACTGCCTGTTACACTGTGCTTTGTTTTAATCACAGCATTTTGGCAAATGTGTGCACCATTTGAAGGATATCCAGACTTCATCAAGAATGATGTAAGACCCTAGGAGCATGTAAGACACCTCTGAGAATATAGCTTTTTGAATATCATATGAAAACTTTTTAATTATTTGATTGAGAGTGAGAGATAGCTGGATAAGATCATGATAGTGATCTTAAAATATATGAAACATTGTTGCAAAAGACAAGTGCATAATCTTTCCTTCAGCGCCACTGTAGATAGTACAGGCTTTTTTAATAGTGTCAAGGAAAATTTAACTTAGACATTAAAAAAAAACCAAACAACTTTGTAACTGTAAGGACAATTAGATACTGGAAGAGACTGCCTGGGGAGGCTGTGGAAACTCGATCATCATTAAAACCTTTAAAGAACAAGGTGGGCAAATGGTCATTTGGAATAAAAAAGATCTAGTTGATCTTTGGAGGGCAAAAGATGAACAACATCTGAAGGCTGAAGGCCTTTGCAAGCCTATTTTCTACTATTTGGTGATAACTGCTATGCAGTATGGAGGATAATATGTACTAGTTAAACTCAAATCAGATGGACTTGTCAGAAGCAAAAAGTATTGCTTTTTGATAGATAACCATGAAAATAAATCACATGGTATGGAAGATCTGTCGCATTTGAATAACAAATTTGTCCAATGTAATTTTCAAAGTTCTTATACTGTGATGACAGATATATTGGAAGATTATATATAAAAAATAAATGGACAATTGCAAGATTAGGAAAAAGCATGTCAATTCCTGCGGTACTTTTAAATGTAATTTTAATCATATTGGCAACAGTAAGAATAATTAAGCAGATTAGAGATCTCTTTATGTTGAGGATTGTAGAAGCAAAATATTAAAGTCTGTTTCTTCCTACAATACTTAATTTGCATTATTCCAGATTTCCAGAGCTATAACTGAGATCAGACTTCATTTCCTGGTCCTTTACCAACATCATATCCAAGTTCAGTTAAATCTTTTTCAAGAGGTTCTTGAAAAAGTACATCCACCCAGGAACAGGAAATAGTCTCCTGACTTAGTGGCTGACGTGGAAGGGGAGATAACGAAATAAATGCAATTATTTCTTTGGTCACAGTGGGGTAAGTGTCTCACAAGTCTTGAAGTACAAGCCTCCTGTAATCATTAGGGCATGGTTAATGAAGACAGCTCATTATTGTCTTGGAGATACTGTCCTCTAGCAATGCCCTTTAGATTGAAATGTATGCAAATGAAGACTATTTAGTTTAGAAGTTTTACTACGTAGACCTTGTAAATATGAAAATTTAATTATTAAGTGCAATATTTATCATGAGGAGCTCTAGCTCTCCTCTTTATCTTACCAAGAAAATGATGAAATATTCTTTTTGAAGTAGATGATTATTCAACAGATGCTTCTGTCCAGTGTTTCCACAAACCTGAACAGATACACACAAAGCCAAATGTGCATAGATTTATCCCCTTATCCTGCAGACCATTATACCAGCATGCTGCACATTTTGACAAGAGTCCAGCATTTTTCAGCCTCAGTAAGAGAATTTGCACATCAATCCAGAAGGAAATAAATTGCTGGGAGAAAAAGTATGGTGTAACAAAACTGCTGTCTGGCAGCTTGAGAACAATGAAGGGCTTTCATAAGTAAATGCTGCATATCTCCTGCTATGTTCTCAGGAGGGAATCATCTGATCTGGCCTGTACAGAGAAGAAATGTTTCAGACATGAATATTATCCTGCCCATATGGAGGAGATTTTGAGCTGTCAAATAGCCAATAATTTATTGTTTCTGCAGTTCTGATAAATAAATGTAGAAATCCACTGCATTTGGGTGGATCAAAAATTTTTTTGTCTCTAGGAAAATCTTGGATGAACAGAAAAGTTGAAAAAAGAAGAATAATAAACCATATTTTTTAAACACTTGGTTTTGTAAAACTGGACAATATGAAGCTCAAATAATGCAAAATCTCCAATTTTGACTCCCAGAATAATTTAGCCCAGAATTTTTTAACATTTCAGAACTTCCTTTGCTTTTGCTTTTACCTTGAAAAATTAGAATAAATTAACAAGAAATGTTGGCATCACCAGTTTTTCAACTACCTCGTCTGTATGGTCTCCTCTTTCACTCCTGAGTATAGTATACAGATAGGAAATAGATAGGAAGCATTTATATTATTACAAGACCTGTTAACAAAAGTAATATATGTTATTAACTCAATTGATGTAACAGAGGAAAAAACCCAAACAGATGAGATTTCAAGCTTCTTTACAAATGCTTCTTTAGATCTGAAATAGGATTGGTCAATGGAAAATAAAGTATTATTACTGAGTTTTTTATGTTCTATTGATATATATTCCTCTTCCTTCAAAATTTTCCTTGCTTGTATCCTTGGATTTTCACAACTACAGTGTGACTGCTACTACACATATAATATCTTCAGTTGAAAGCTATTTGCTAGTGCCCAGGAGGCAGATAAGACTCATGTGCTGTGAGTCTCAGAACTAACCAGCTCACTACCCTGGTTGAGTCACCTGGGCTGTCTTTTCTGGGCAGGCACAGCTGACACTGGTGAGGAAAGGCAGATAGCCATCACTCCCAGGAGTGGCATTTTGTCATTTTATCATTCTTACCTTTCTCTTTTTCTGTTTTTTTCCTTTAGGAATTTCAGCTTTTCCACTCAGGAATTTTCCTCTTTAACCCTTGAACTCCTGATTATCACAATTGTCTCAGCAATTACAGCGTTGTCTGTGTTTGCTTTCTTTATCTTGAATGATTGCACATCATGGACTCCCTCACACCTTAGCAACAATTTTCTCAGGAAACTTAGGCAAGGTCACAGAGCTGAGCTGAATCAAACTAGGCTTTGGGTTACAGACAGCTGGTCCCCAGGGCTGAGCATTTCAAGGTGACAGCACATCCACATTTGCACAAGAGCAAAGGAATATGTTCCACGGCTATGTGCATTGCTCTGAACTCAGAAGACAAGAATGTTTTTGTTTGTCTCTTCAGATCCTCTTTACTTTGAAGCTGAAGCGCCAGGAAAAAAACAAGGACTTTTCATAAAAGTTTCCAAACACCATCTCTTTCTCGTATTTCTCAAATCACTGGAAAAAAAATTAAAAGGGGAAAACACGAAGATAACCATGCAATGACTCACATTCATTTAGTGATTTTAATCTCTCAAGGCACTTTAAGAAATGTCATAACCACACATATCAATGTTGTGGTTGTCCTTCAATTTATATTACAAATGTCAGACATAATCCCAGTATTAATCAATATAATTACTGCAACGTTTAATTATTCTTCCATACTCACCCTCACCATTCTCTTAAAACTGGAAAATAATAGATGGCATTTAATATGTGGCAATATTTTTTCTCTCGTTTTTTTTTTCCTGCTAACTGATGATAACCTTTCTGGAGAAATCCCATCATAGTACCTGGATTATATAAGGGGTCTAAGAGTCTTTCCCCTGCAATTTTTGAGCTTTATTTCCAGCAATAGAAGGAAGATGACCCTTGCACCGATTATTTTGGGTTCACATACTACTGTTTATTCTGCTTAAATCAGCCAGTCAATATTCTGGCATTTGAGGTAGACAGAGACATCTGGAGCCATCCTGCTCATTTACAGCTCAGGGAGCGCTGCCTGCAGGAGCAAACATCAGTGTGACCTCCAGGTTGTGAACTGGTGCCTCTGTGTGTGATTCAGTGTGCAAAAGATAATGCTGTCCAGACTCTCCACAGCTGGATCCTTCAGGAACTACCTTCAGCTCTCTTAGAATCTATCTCATTGTTTCTGTTTTAGTGACATCTGGCGTGAGAGGATGAATCTCATCTCCCCACAGTGCTCCATACAGACGGGAAATGACAGCAATGCTAAACAATTTTCAAGCAAAAGCATTATGCAGTCCAATTGCCACCTTATCCCTGTAACAGACCTCTTACACACAATCATCATTCTCCTGAAATCCCTCTGTTTCCTTCATATCCAACAACCAAACCCCTTTTAGGAATTCCCAGTTGTTATCTCTGGGAGTGAGTGGATGCACCATAATCTCCTGCTATGGGACACCCAAATTTTCTGATGCATGTGGATTGAAGGCTTCCTTTCTTTGATTCTGGCTCAGTACTGATATAAAGATATTACATATAAAATACATAAATGTAAATCTCATCATTGATATAAAGATGCTTGATAAGGCATGTTTCACTACTCTGTCAGGACAGTAATAGCAACTCAAGTCACTAAGCTTATTTGTACCTCTGCTGATCCCAGCAGCTCTGACCGCGCTGATGCACAAGATAGAGCTAACAGGCTCATTAATTAAGGATGAAACATTTTTCTCAGACCTCTGCTGAATGCAACATCTGTGTTTATGGATAAACACTTTGTAACTCAGCTCACACACAAGCAGGTTATTGCTACATGACTACGGATACTGGGAAATAATGTGAATGATGCACTCATTTTGAACAACCAAATTATTTCTCTTTTAGATCTGATGGGCGTTTAAAACTTTATTTCTTCGTTCTAATTTTGGCCTTTACATGTTAAAAATATTGGTTGGTATATGTGCATGATTGAGGAATAAGAATTGCAATGCAATGGTGGTTCACAAAACAGAAAAATGGGAGTGCATTTGCAAAGACCAAGGCATCTCCTAGATGTGAATGTCTTTAAAATGAAACTTTACAAAGGAATGAAAACATTCAATTAAAATTGTTATTATGAGAACTGCATAAAGAGTCTTACTTTGGAAACAATCAAGAAATAAAATAGTTCATTTTCCAAGAATGTTCTGAGGAAGTGAATGACGACCAATAAAAGACCAAATATTCGAATATCAGCTTGCCTGCTTTCCTTTGAAGAAGTACTGCTCTTTGTGATCCATTCATTTCACAGAATGGTACTTGGTAATTTGTTCAGAGAACATTTTTGAAGGAGTGTATCTAACAGTTTCAATTACATCTTGAAGGCTTGACACAAAGAGGGATGAGAAAGGTCTTGAAAATGGGGAATGAATAAATAATTCAGGCTGCTCCTCCTCCTTGTCCCCCTCTGCCCTCCCTGCATCCCTCCCCCCATTTAACTTGTGACCAATCTGATCTGCTGAAGTTATTAGGAGGCTTTGTTTAGTAACTATGATCATCAGATAACAGGTTCTGAATACAATAAACCTACTCAGGAATGAGAATCTAGTGTTTGGTACCTAATATCTAAATGAGCTCTCAGACACATGGATATTTCAGCTGAACAGAATAGTTTTAAGAACTGATAAGAGTGAGCAGGAAAGACATTCACTGCTATCATAATCAAGCACTTCATAACTAATTAATCACATAAAGCCATAATGCACCATAGGCAAATACTGGTGTTGAATAAGTATTCACATGCTGTTCATTCAGACACAAAGCTGGGTATTGCATTTGCTATGCTGCCATTCAAGACCCTTGTAATCTATGTAATTGATTCCTGGACTTCATTAGCCAATGCAATATGCTATGAAAGGGCAAATGTATTTATGGGTTATCTAATCTAGGACAGGAGAAGAAAGGTGAAGACATGGGAGAAATCTTAAAATATGCAAGAAACAGCTTCCAGAAAGCAAGGAATAATTTTTTTTCCTTCAGTTCCCACTTAGAAAAAGACATACTGAGTTTCAATTTCAACAAGAGGGTTTTTTGCTTTAGATACCTGGGAAACAACTTTGTCAGAGAAAGGAGACTGGCTTAAGGGTCTTATTGAGTCCATACAACTCTGGAGTCATCATCTGTATAACCAGTCCTCATCAGAAATGGTTCAAGAGTAGTCCATCCTGCCATGGGACAAGATGAAGGACTCTGAAGGGTTCTGCCAATGTAATTTTCTCCTCTAAATTTTCTCTGGTGCAACATATTACGCTTCTCTTTTAATCTCCTTCTCCTCATTACAGCAGGATCTTACCAAAATTATAGAAAATGTGCAATGAAAGCAAAATGTGAATTCTCCCCTCAGCTCACCTCTGGGTGAGTAACATTTACTAGCCTTGCATGTATCAATTTGAGGTGAGCCTCAGTTCCCATGGGTGATTTGCTCTTACAGGAAACACATGGGGGCTGTGGTGGAGTGAAAGAGTCTTCCAGTCCCAGCTGTCCAGGAGAATTGAACCTTCCACGTACCTTTCAGTGGCATGTTGCTCAAATTATAAGCTTTACAAAGTTCTAAAAGAATCTTGCTTTTAGCAAGTGCACTAAAAGCTCCTTTTTGAAGCATGCATTAAACAAAGCTCTCAGCAAGAATGTGTCTCTGAATGGGCACTGTGAAACCTGCAATCTGAAGAAGCCTCAATAAAAAAATCAAATCCTTTCTGGCATAGTTTTCTGCACTGGCATGTGTTTATTCTCTCTGGGAGGTCTTCTCTTTAGCACTCTGTATCTGGAATGCAAAAGGAGAAAGAATTTCCTTTTCTAAAGGGAAGGAAGTTTTCCTGGAAAGTTTTCTCTGGAATATCCTTTTAAAGTCTTTAAAAGTTGCTGCCTTTTTTTTTTTTCTTCTTTCTTAGAAGTCTCTGCTTTCTTGAAAATCTCAGTCTTAAAGAATTGTGACAGTCCTTTGTGGAAGTTTGAGTATCCTGCGCTTCCCTTTCATCACTGTTGCCAAGGCTTCCCACTTGGATCATTTCTCCTGTGTTGCTCGTTATGCCAGGATTCCCACAGCACGTATGGTGAACTTGCAGCTGAGACATCGAGGGTGAATCATGGCAAGTGTAAAACCCATGGAAGGCTGGGAGGATGAGAGATCAAAGCAAGGAGAGGCTGCTGCACTCTGTGCTCTGGGCTGAAGGAGATGTTGTGGGGAGGAGGAGATGTCCATGTGTTTTCAGAAGTGCTGGGTCCAGATCACTGCAACATTCCTGAACAATTTAAGACCTGGCTAATGCTTCTTGGTGCAAGTCAGCAAGGAATTTTTCTGTGCAGTTTTAACAGCAAATTGAGTTGCTGTTTGCCTAGGGGTGCTGTCCAACCTCCAGAGTTGCCTTCAGCAGCATGGTATAAAATATAAAAAAATCCTCAAGTTTTGAAGCAACATTTTGTGAGAGACATGATGGAAGCTAATATTTGGGCTTTTTTTTTGATAGAGAATGTTAACAAAAATGACTCCCAGACTGTTTTCTCATGAGGTACAATTTTGCCAAACTTATTGACTGTCATCAAATCCTGACAAGACCTACAAAGAAACCATTACTATAATACCATGCCAGCATTGGCTGTGCTCAGAGTTATTTCATACAGGTCTCACAGATGGTTTAATAATTTTGTAATCAGAAAAAAATTGCACTTGTCCACATATTTCCTGCAGACAGCCCCTCAGTCTCTGACAATTGAATCAGACACGCAGATTTCAGATAACTGTAAGAAAGTCACTAGTTATCGAAAACTATTTCCAAAAGTAAGAAAAATAAGTACATGTACAGTAGCTCTCTCCTGGGGCTCTCTGTCATTTTGGGTTTTGCATGCTCTCAAAATGTGAATATTAGATGGCTTGCCCTGTTTAGAACTTCTGCCTTCTATACAAACATTGTTGTATAAACCTCAGGTCAGCAATTCACTCTTTTATTTTCAATTAAAATTGCTGTAACATCAGCAGCCTGGACAGTGCCTCCTGCAAAGGCTATTCTGGCTGCTGACTGGTGAGCAGTGTGGTTTTCCAGGGCTAATAAGGCTGAACCTCCCTGTGTATCACTTAGGTACATCCACACTCTTGGCAACAGTCTTTTGTTCTGTCACATTTCATTTACTCCAGCATTGGTCCAGATGACACTAATGATGTTGAAAGTCAGCAGGATGCTGTTAATAAATGTGGTCCAGAGGCCTGGTATGTATGTGACCTTTATCTTTCAAATGACCTGTGTAAATTCAGTCCAGTCAATACACCTAGATAGATTGCTGTGTTTCCAGGGCTATGAAATTAGGTTAGAAAATTCCAGGACAAGAGAAATTGAGGGGATTGCCTGCCTGAAACTGGCCATTGCTGCAGTTTGTCTGTGAGGACTGATGTGATGCTTGGATCCATCACACCTAAATCACCATGAATGGATGAGGATGTAGTTGCCTGCTGAAGGTTATTAAAAATCTTAACTTTGTATTATTCCCTGTATCCTGGGCTTTATGGTTCTGTGGTTACTCAGAGTTTCATTAAAACAGAATACAGACACAAGCCTCTGAAGCTCTCTGTCCTACTGAACTTGCAGATGGATGCCAGGCATGTCTGAAGGCATTTATGGCTGTATTATGAGATTACATGAGTTTTGGCAGAGCCCCACTTGAAACAGCATCCAGTATCTCAAGTCACCACTGAGAAACATATCTTGCCTTGAAAAAAACATATATATGGTTCCCCTTCACAAACAATATTGATTAGCTTCCTTGGATAGCTGTAAGGAAATGAGAAGGGAGGAGATTGTTGTCGGAACAAGAGTACAGTAGCCTGTACAGAGCCCCCAAAAGGGTCAGTTTTGGATGGTCAGGGAAAAACTTCTACAAGCCTGATGTATGGATTCTTTCCTGGTTATGTAGTCTCTGTGTTTCATCCTGCTCCCCATCTCCTGGTGAACAGTTCTGGGATATTACTAATTATTTAATAATACTAGTATTGTATAATACTAATACTAATTAGTAGTTCGATAGCTACTAATTGTTGGTAACTTGTTTAAAACAATAACTGAATAACAAGATAAGTAAATCCACTAAAACATGTTTGAAATTTTAATACAATCGAGTCTTCTGATAAGGTAGGTTGGTGACACCATTTTTAATGTTCATGTTAAAATGGTGCCACATTTCCTTTCTGGAAACACTTGGGCAGCAGAGCATAGCTGGAGAAAAATGCTCATGAATAGCAAATATTAAGCTTGAATGCTTGAATATTCCCTGAAGACAGGTTCCAGGTTGTCTATTCCATTTTGTCATTTGCAGCTCCTTCTCTAGCTGCACACACTATAAATCAGCCAAAAGCAAAGGAATCAGCAGTAAGAAAATTGAAATAGGCCTACACCAAAATTCACACTGCAGCACATCATTCACTAAATGATAAAAATACAAGAATAGTGTCTGGAGTTAAAATATACAGGAAAGAAGAAACTTATTTACAAATATGGTCTATAAACAACAAAACAAAGGGTTGTTTTTACTTTTTTATTATCATTTGTCTGTGATCAAAATGTTAGTGTCCATTTAAACACTTTTGTGGAAAAATGACAAAATTAAATATTAGTACTACTTGAACAGTAAGTGCTGGCTTGTCAAAAATCACCCTGAGTGGTGTCAAAATTCCATATCCTTTCCAAAGGGCCGTTAGGTCCCACCATTCCAGCAGGTCCATCCTCACCTGAGCAGTGAGCCTGTACATGCTACTTTGGCTGTTCCAATTCACGTGTACACACCCTCACCCTATTTTTTGCAAATACATCTTTCATGTCCTGCATTGCAAAGGCGGTTTTTAGACTTCCTGAGACAAAAAGACTTCCTTCATGCAAATAACTGATCACAAAACACACCATGTGCTGGATGAATGTACCTCATTAAGGATCTTATGGGGCAGAAATTGATGGAAATGATTGATCCATAGACAGAGATCAATGCAGAAGCAGTTAAGAAGTCTGATTTAACTTTTCAAGCTTCAAGCTCATCTTAAACATGATGTCTGCCCTCTCAAGAAAGTCTCTGAAAAGTCTCACATGTAACATCAGCCTCATGACAGTTGCCTTCTCCGTGCTAGTAAACTTCATTCCTAAGTTATCAAAAAATGTTGTATATAACATAAAAAATATCTAATAATATTTGATTAGTTAATCACCAGGATAGTAATGTTAAAAATACATGAGAATTTTAATAGTGTTTGGATAAAAATGTCCTGTCTATGCCATCTCTTTCTATAATGTTATTTTTTGATATTTCAATGTTACACACTCACTGCAGAAAATATATGCCCTGTCAGATGATAAGCCCACTTCTTTTTAAATATCCCTTTGATTCACACAAACAAACAGTTATCAGTTATGTTATTATCTTTCTTCAGATGCAGATTAATAGGTGAAGAGCAAAATCAAGGATCTATAATAATTGGCATTTTCTCATCTCTCCTCTAATAATAAACCGATCCTGCCAGAGAATATCAGTTAAAGGGAAAGAAGCAGAAAAACAGTGAATGAGATTACTCATTATTAGGTTAAGCAAGAGCAACTGCTGCCAGGGAGATGTGAAATACATGGTATTTTCCTGGTAAGTTTAAACAGTAAAGTGTATTTCCCCTCAGTGAGGTAACAGGAAATGGTAAACTAACAGCATTGATAATTTAAACTCAGGATATACTGATGCAACAAAATGTTTTAAAGAACAAATTATAGCAGTGCCCAATCATTAAGATCATAGTGGTAAAAATAATTAAAACCAATTACAGAGAAAAAGTAATTTAAGGATGTCAGGGGAAATATTACTTTATTTCTTTAAGCAATTTGACTATATAAACACTTTTTCAATTGCTCTAAATTTTATCATCTTAAGTTCATCCAAATTATTGCATTCCATCCCTGGAATGAAATATTAACAATAGTATCACTATTCTAGTTAGTCTCCATTCAACCTCAAACTTTAATAGAAATAACCTGTACGATTTGACTGAGTCTGATATTGCTAGAGAAGACTTGAATATAAACTGTCTGGATAAGGAAAATTGCATGGTCTGTGAAGGCAGTTTTCAATAAAATGGAAATTTTGCTTCTATCCCATTTAGCTGTCAAAAGGCCACTTCTAATACTTTCATAAAGCTGTTGCCTACAGAGCAAAGATAAAGATCTGGAAAAAAACACCCCAACACAATTCCAAAGCAAATAACCAAAATATAGCAACTAGAAAAATTATCCTGATTTTCTAATTTCCTTTGGTTTTAGTTTAATTTGTGTGTGTGTGTGTTATTTCTTGATGAGACTTTAAAAGTTTAAAAAAAGCTGATGAAGATTTATTCCAATTGATTATTAGATTGCAGCAAGGTTATTAAACACATTCATTTTACTTAAGATTTTAAACTGGGAAACAGCAGAGAAAAAGCAGAGTGAAAATGTAAATGATAAGATAAGCAAATTTTAAAAATCTACTGTTGAAGTTTCAGACAAACATCAAAATAGATTAAAAATTATAATCAGAAGCTCTGGACAAAGCTGAAATGAAGACTGAAAGTTTTACAAGATGAGGGAAAATATAATGTCTCCTTCCTAGCAAAAAGGCTGCTTCTTGGACTCACACTTGCAGAACATAATGATCATATACACTGAGAAAAAATTCACATTAAAGACACAGTTGGCATTAACTTAGTGACTAGAATAATTGGTGGAGCCTTTTTTTCACTTTTTTTTTTTTTTTCTCTGCAGCACTACATGGGATGCATTATCTGTCTGCACTTCATCTGACCAAAGTACAGAAAGAATTAGCATCTAACACACCCTTCTGAAGATTTTAAGCCCAGAATACACTGTACTCAAGTGACCTCATATACAGTGCACATCAGAATGTTCACACAGGTGTTTGAATGAGCAGGGCTATTTTATAGAGCTGCCTTTCACCCACACTGATCCTACACTATGCACTACAGAAATTGTAACAGAGACACACAGACCTAGAAAGGTCTGAGAAGGATGTCAATATTCACTCAAAACACGAGAAGTTTCTGGGTGTCACATATCGACCCAGCTCATTGCCCCTTTGCAGTGCTCCCTGAGGAGATTTCCTGTTTCTTCCTTCTCACTGGAGAGTGAGTGTCAGAGGAGATGGCAGTGCTGTCATCTCTCTGTCCCTTCTCAGGATCACAGAACAAATAAAATTGAATAAAAATGTTCAGTACTCTCACACAAATAATTCTTCAGAATCTGGCCTGTGCCCCTCTTCAAAGCAGTTGCTCTGCCCCATGGATGAACAACAATCATGAATGGCACACCCACTGATTTGGAACACAATACATGCATATTTTTAGACTTTAGGAATATTCCTGTGGTGCTCTGGGTTTAAAGAAGAACATTCTTCAGGATAAGAAAGCCAAAGGAAAATCTCAGTGAAGGGCAGGAAAGGATTTCCTTTCTAAAGGGAAGGGCCCCATTTTTGCAAAAACACAAATAGAAATCTGCACTCTGGAAGGGAGGAATTTCATGTCAAGGAGCAGGAGTTCAGTATTGGAGGTGTGAGGAAAACAAATCAGAGATGTCCTAGTTCCCAGTTCTCCAAGGTGCAGAAAGATGAGAGCCACAAGACATGTGATAGACAAAGGGATCTCCCTGCAGCTGCTGGGGGACATTGCTGGGTGGGGGCATAGAAAAATGGAGCAAAGGACCTCTCAATGCCTTATTCAGCCACTGCTGGTGATGAAATCAGGCATCAGAGCATTTCCCTTTCCTTTCCCTTTCCCTTTCCCTTTCCCTTTCCCTTTCCAATTGCCTCTAAGTCTGGCTGGGGAACAATGCTCACAGGTTCCTGGAAATGGTAGTTTACAGTAGGTTTGCTGTTACTGTGGGGTGGCAGCATGCCCCCTTCTGCAGTGAATATGACATCTCACTAACAAGAGAAGCAAATGTGATGGAATTTCATCTGCCAGCCTGGTGTGGATATGACTTGTGTATAAATTGTGTAAAAATATGCAAAGCTGAAACAGAATATTTCACTGAGAGAGGGAGACTGATCTATTGATGTGGATTATTACCTCTTTCATAAGGTAAAGACAAGAACATCCACGTGAATTAATTAATTAATTCTATTTCACTACAGTAGGTACACTTGCAACTCAGATTCAAAGAACTGTTATCACCAGAAAATAAACAGTAGAAAATAGTGGGACAAGCAACAATAAGGAAAAGTAGTCTAGTCCTTTTCCAGCAAAGTTCTTTATTGTGTGCATTACTGTAAGGATGTGAACAGTTCTGTTGACATCAGTGAAGTCAATCCTGCTCCTCATCTCACTGTTTTGTTGAATGGGATCCAAAAGGATAGCAGGCAACAAAGCTTGGTTTGTGATATTTTGGAGGGAAGATAACAGTGGCTCTAAACCTTACAATAATTATCATTAACAACAGATTTCTCTTTCCATAGCAAAGATTGTTCCTAATCCAGCAAGGGATTAAAAATATCATTATTTTGCTGTCACCTTTCTGCTATGTCCTTTTCCGTCTAGTTGACAACCGAGATAACAGACAAGGAGACTCTCCACCTGATATACAGTTTTCCTTTCCTTTAGAATGATTTGTGACAGTTTCCACTTGTGACTGGCAGGTTGGGTTAAAGCAGCCTTTGCTTCTCAAGTTCAGTCTCAGAATAGGCATGCTTCTATTTCCTTGACCTGCATTATTTTAGAGAACACTTGTGAAACTTAGGAGAAAACAAAAACTCAGCTCACCTTCCAGACTTTAAAGGACACAAAAGCGAGTTCATACAGGACAGAAACTACTGAGAAGCAGCAGGCAGAGAAGCAAACAAACAAACAAAACCTCAAGTCAAAGAAGAAGCAGCCTCAGCAGGTCACTAAGAGGGAATGTATTGCTTGCTTGCCTGCTTGAAGTAGTCAAGTCCTAGAGCAGTTCTCAGTGTCCCAGCGAAACTGCAGACAGCTGGTTGCCTCCCTGAGAAGTGAAAGGAAGCAGGTGCTGTAACAGCAGCAGAGAAGCAGAATTTGAAGTGCAGAAGTGGCAATGTGCTCATTCAGGGATCACCTGCATGGTGGGCAGCAGACACAGGAAATCTTCCACAAGGGTTTTGTTCTATTTTGACAAGGGTGGTTCAACACCAGTGTTTCTGAGCACTCCATGGATACGGGAGAAAATATTCCTGGAAGGGATTGTTAAAGAGGTTGCAGCGTTGTGGGTTCCTAATTCCACTTTAACAAAATCTACACTTTGTTAGGGCTGCTCAAGGTCAGCACATCCCTCCTGTGTGCTGGAAACGGCTGCACAGACTCCGTGGGTACAGTAGCACTTGTTTAGAGCCACAGGACCACAGGCATAACTAAAGGCACATCTTGCTTCAGTGTGCACTCTGCTGGGCCCTGGCTCCTGTGCTTTGAGTCCTAGGGGGAGTTGATTTTTCATGGGGAGCTGCTAACAAAACATCTAGAGTTTCACGATGTTCCTTACTGCTTTTTCTGTCTCAGGTTTAAGAGCAAAAGAGTGAGGCTTGATTTCATTCTTCTGCATGCAGTTTTAGTTTATGGCTCAAATTTTTTTCTGACTTAAGAGTCCCTGTAGTGGAAGACTATTACCCTTAACACCTGTAGAGTCAGCAGGGAGAAATCAATGGCCATTTCCCCACCTAAAATTTGTATCTCTTTCAAAAGAGCACTGTCTTTTCCTACAGAAAAGATTCTCATGGAGGTTAATCTAGTCTTCTGAATTCTAAAGGTTAATCTGTAGAGTTTGGAGCCAAATATAAGGCATGATCACCTAAAGGACTGCGTGGGGTCATCCCACTGTATTGAAGGTGGAATTGAAAGTAATAATTACTCTCAGAATCTTAAGTAAGTTTAGAAAGTACAAACAGGACTGCATGTCTTAATTATCCACAGATCACTTTCAAAAATGAGTTTGTAATATATATGAGGTTTGAGTTTATAAAATTTGAAGTGGATGCCTAAACCTGTGTTGCTCAGCCTGAATAACCTGGCTATCATGCATGCTGTGGGCAAAGCTCTCCTCATTTTGCCTCCTGCATATGTTTTAGTTTACCTCAGTAATTAAACATTCATTGGACAAGAAAGAGGTTAGGGGAGTCAAGCATGCAAGAGGAAAGCCAGGTTATTGCTCCAGTGGTTATTTAATTAGTTAAACAAAGTTGGACAGTTTCAAAGGACACAGCTGAGGAGATCTAATAAGCTTGTTGACTCAGATATTCTGCTGGAGACACAGAAAACTTGTGTTGAAATCTCTTGTCCATATTAAACAGCCTGAGGACAGAGACTGGATCCTTTGCAAATGGATATCCTAAATCACTGTTACTTATGGAGGCATAACTTGGGAGAAGCAGATTTCACTGGATTTGCAAAATCAAATCTAATTGGAGAGCTGGTTGGGAAATGAGAAGCATGTCCCATGCAATTGTCAATTGAATTCTCTTGGTAGGCTGAGATCTTCATGTGGATGTAAATGGACACTATCAGCAGCACTTCCAGTGCTCATTTGTAAATCATATTGAAATTCAACACAGGTGTTGTTTGGAGTGTGCTGATAAAATGCCTTGGGAAGCCTGTACAAGAGTATTCTGTTGAGGACTGTATTAGAAAGGGAAGGAAAGGACATCTTGATGTTCTTTATATCACATAATACTGTGTGTTTTTTATGGATTTAAAACCTCCTAATGGCTTTTTCCTCTAAGGGATTCATCACCTGTTCAACCATTTACACTCTGGTTAACAGTGCTTCAGTATCATCTAAATGCTATAAAAATTGCTCTAGTTTAGTAAAGTATCTCACACTTTGATTTATCTTTGCAAGTCTCTTCTCACATATTTTTTCAGCCTACCAAGGAGGCATGCAAGGTTCCCAGAGTTGTTTCAAAGCACTAAATCTCCAGCACTGGATATTCTGAGGGAATAGGTAAAAAAATCTGTCACATTTAGATTGTGGGATTTGTGTGTTCATGAAAGGAAATGACAAACAGAGTGAGAAATGAGATTTTCTGCTGATGCCAAGATGAGGCATGACAGCATAAGAGGAAACAGGACTGTTGTTACTGTAGGGGTAGTAACCTCAACAAAACCTAGTTATATTCTAGCCACTGCACGAGAGAAAATAGTTTAAAGTAGGTGGCCCATTGCTACAGAAATGTCTTAGACTCCCATCATCCAGAACATTGTATTTCTTTAGCAATCAGCAGTTTTATTATAAGATTTTTCTGATTTCTCTGCTCTTAAATATCTATCAGACTCTGGAGGATGCTGGAAACTGAATGACCAAAGTAATGAGAGAATAAAACAGTGAAGGAGGGCTGAAAAATAGTAATGACCTTGTATGTTTTTCCCTTCTAGATCATTGATTTTGTTGTAACTTGGAAGAGACAGAAAATTGTTACTGAACATTTAGTTGCATTGGCAAGATACCTTGAGCATTTTCAGTCTATTTCTATCTATTAGAAATGAGATACCCCTTTATCAAAACCAACATTTCAGCTTGCACCATCTGTAGAAATTCTGATGCATCAGAACTGGATTCCCTCTCTTGGAGGTAAGGCTTTTACGAGACTGGGAAAACAGGACTAAAAAAGCCTTTGGGGCCTCCATTGTATTAAAATGGACAGTCCAGTTCTGTGCTTTATCTGGGAACTGTCATAAGAAAAATAAAAAAAATGCATCTTTAAAAGATGATGTAAAAATTATCATTATTTGCTTAAAATCATAATGAAGATTTAAGGAGTAGTTAGAATTATTTAGCTGTATTCTTCACACATTTCTGTTTCTTAATGTGCTTGCTTAGGGATAACTTTTTTTTTTTTTTTTTTTTTAACGAGACCACTGGGGACAAAAGGGGGTTGACCCAGGGGAGTACATACTGTGACAGAGAAAATTCCTCATATATAGTGCAGGGGATGAGTTCTGGAAGTAAAGACCAAAGTGATGAATATGAACACTTACAGTAATTTCACGAATACAAGCCGCACCAATTTGACCAAAAGTTTGGTGGAAACCCGGAAGTGCGGCTAATATTCGAGGGCGGCTAATACATGGACAATATTCTAAAAGCTGCCAACACGGAAGTGAGAGCCCGCGGCAGCCCCAAGCCAAGCTGGAGCCCGGCCGGCCCCGGCTGAGGTGGGAAAGCCTGGCAGAGGCGGGGCCAGCAGTGTGGGGGGCGGGCGGCATAGCCTGAGCCAGCAGGGCGGGGCAGGGAGGGCGGCAGAGCCCGGGCCAGCAGGGCGGGGGAGCCCGGGAGAACTGGGGCTAGCAGTGCAGGGGAGCATGGCAGAAGCAGGAAGGCCGGCGGGTGGGGCTGCCTGGCAGCGGGGGAAGCCCAGCAGAATCGGGGCCAGCAGCGTGGGGGTGCCCGGTGGTGCGGGGGCCTGCAGTGCCGGCCAGGGCGAGGAAACGCGGCGGCGGTGCAGACGGGAGGGGGCGGCCGGCGAGCCTGGCAGCGGCGGCGGGGGCCAGCCCGCCAGCAGGGCGAGTAAACGCAGCAGCAGGGCGGCCGGCGTGCCTCGCAGCGGCGGCGGCGGCTGGCCCGCCGGCAGGATGAGCAAACGCGGCAGCAAGGCGGTGCTGACGGGAGAGGGGGGCCAGTGAGCCCGGCGGCGGCTGCAGCACCACCCGGCCGGCCCCGTCGGCAACCATGAGCGGGCCGAGCCTTCCTGGCCCCGCCCCGAGCCAGTAAAGCCCGCTATGCCGCGATCCTGTTACTAATTGGCCAATTTGTGAAAGCTGCGCACGGATTCTCGCGACGAACGAAAGTGCGGCTAATATTCGGGGTGCGGCTTATCTATTGACAAAGACAGCAACATTGTCGAGGCACCGGGGGTGCGGCTTATAGTCCGTGCGGCTTGTATTCGTGAAACTACTGTACTCTGTGTCTGAAATAGGATAAATTCAGTGATATTTCTACCAGCCATGTCTGAGCATTAGACAAGCAGAAAGTGCTTTTTGACTGAAGTAACTCTGCACAAGGAGTTTTCATTCCAAGGGTTTTGCATCTCCACCTCCACCAGTGCACATTAATGCATAAATATGTATGGCCTGTGGGATTGCTGTGGGATATGTCTGATGCCATGGCATCCTGCTGTTTGACAGCACAAACCTGTGCCCTCTGCCCTGAGCTGCCTCCAGCCGCTGGCAGCTCCTGGGGCTCTGCTGGAGCTGAGCAAAGCGCCGGGCTGAGGAGACGCTGCACAAACTGCTGAGCTTGTCATCTTCACAGAGAGGTCACTAAACATTTCAATGGGCATCTCCCCAACACTGTTGCTTCCATCTGCTGATTCATTCATGCCTCTCTAGCCTTAGAAATCCATCTACTGTTAAAATTAATTGTTTTTCCCTACTCCACTGTTCACTGTTATTCTTCGTGAAATGGCTATTTGTTTTCTTTTTCCCCAGTTCCCCATTTTTCAGGTTCACATGTGCATTTTGTTGTCAGTCTTTCTTAAAATAATGGTTATCCTTATGGATTCATCATCATCCTCAGGATCATTATTATTGCTATTATTACTGTTGTAGGTCAGATAATTTTGACCAATTTTGATAAGAAATAACAACAAGGCTTATGCTTTTCCAGTCCCCTTTGTTTTGCTTGAAGGAAAATCTATATCTGATATTTATTATTTCTCTACATAGCAGACACAACTGTAGAGTATTTTATTTTTCTTCTCACTTTTTTTCCTGAGATGAAAACTTAGCAAAGTCAGCGTCTGTGAACCGTGTTTCAGTCTTTGAAGGGCCTTCAGGACCAGGCACCCCAAGGAAATAGAAGAAATCCTGCAGTTAGGTCTGTTTTAAAATGCTTTCATCCCCATGTGATACTCCCTTCCTGAGTCTAGAGAAAGACAGCTATTTATTACTGCACCTTGCTAATAAGAATACAAATAGACTTTAAAAGGATTTTAAGGCCCACTTTTCTCGTTCATAATTTTATGAATATGACTGCAGTAATTGTGTCAGAGGTGAAATCCAGTTGGACTTTTGCAGTGCTGAGGAGGAAAGGTGGATCCTGGTCAGTATTGGGCTTGAGCATCTCATCAGCTCACAGATCTCTCTGAGCCAGCCACACACTGATAAAATCATGGGTCCACACAGTTTGGGATGGGGTGTACAGAGAAACCGTGGTACATCACAGAGATAAGGAGCTCTGCTGTACTGTGGAGGAACTGTGTTTAAGTGTGGTCTATGATTTTCAGCAGATTCTAGAGATATTATCTGTAGCCCAGGAAGAGTATTAATTATAGATTTACAGAGTTTCTCCCGTATGAAGCCTGGGCAATCACATATGAAAAGGACTTGATTGAAGGTCTGTCTCCTAACCTTGGAAAACACAAGTCCACTATCCCACACACCTTTCAATGCTTTGGTAAGTTAGTCTGCTGCAAACCTTGCAGGTAGAGGAAAGCCAAAATTTTCTGCCTGCAGAAAGAATGGAAAAAAAAAAAACCAACCTAAAAACTCTTATTTCAAACTTTAGCTGAATTCTGATTTAATTTATGAGTTTATATTATTAGACAAAGAAAAGACATTTTCCAGCCAGCACTATGATTACTTTGCAAGTTCTGTCTTCTAGAACTTTTAATTCAGTTATTCAGTCTTCAAATGTGTTATGAAAACCCAGAATTTCATAAGAAACAAAAAAAATAGGGAAGGATGACATTGCTAGTGAAAAGATGGGAGGACACCAGGGATTTGGCTTCAGGCACAATGAAAGCTAGATACTGGGAAAGCTGTGAAATGTACCCAATTAACTGGTCTGTAAGAAAGCCTTTTCTCTTGCCTTTTACAGGTGAAGAAATTGCATCTGTGGTAAGAAAGCTATTTCTCCTTAATGCAAGGGTGATTTTTAAATTCTCCTCTCATGATTCATTTCCCTTCACTCAGGCTTCTGGGTAATGCTCCAGAAGAAGATTTTGTGAATCCTATTAATTAAAAATAAGCATGGAAAAAACCCCAAAAACCAACAGCTTCTTCTTTTCTGTAAATGCTATTTACAGAAAAAGCTATGTTATCACAGCTGGTTTAGCTGCTTGCTTAACTGTCTAAAGAAGAAATAGAGTATTCAAGTGAAATAAGAATGGGAAGGAATTTTTGTTCTGTGCAAGGTAATGGGTTTAGAAAAGTTAGGGCTGATCAAGTAAAAAAAAGGTAGAAAAGTAAAGAAGCTGAGTAGTGAGGGAGAAGGTGGTACATAGACTTTTGGATGTGGTAGTTGATATAAAAATGACTTGCTGCATGGGAAAACTTCATACTTTCAAATTCTTTAAATCCTTCTGTAAAACGTCATCAAGAAACCGTGAAGCTTAAAGGAAAGGAGAAGGAATGGATCCTAGAAGAACAAAAAGTCATCCTTAGGAACCATAAGAGTAGAAAATAAATTGTAACTTTTCAAAAAGAACAGTTCTGAAATGTTACCCTGAGAGCAAAAAGATTTTAAAATGAAATCTACGTTCATAGACTTCTAGCTATTATCCTGTAAATGTAAAGATGAATCTCAACTGAGTTTCTATTGCAAAGTCCCCAAAGCTTTTGTGCCTTGTTAATTACCTTGGCATCTTTGTATGCATTTGGAATGCAGCACTTAATGAGCAGATCATATAAGCAGCTGCCTTTTATTTAAGGCATGTGGTTGCAGATCAGATCTTAATTATGTTTCTGTATGAAAGAACAAACTACAAACAAGGTTATGCTTAAATAGCTTCGATGGGGGAAGAAAACAGTGGGTGGGAGCAGCATTCCGCAGCCATTCTTAATGGAATTTCAGGTGATGTTGCTAACTTTTTGTCACTGTTTTCAGAACATGTACATGTTTTCCTAAGGCCCAAGATCCTGGAGCCGGGTGAGACTATTCACTATTTTCATTTCTAAGTGTAGAATGTGGATCATGCTAGGCTTGAGTTGGCAGGTGTGGTTCCTGTTTGCTGGGAAAGATTAATCTTCTTTTTATTATTTCCTAAGTGAAAGTTTAATCTTAATTGGTTTCTAGGAGTTTGATAAAAGATATAGGAGTGCTTTGGATATGAGCAGAATGTGTTGGATGGTTATAATCAGGCTCTTTCTTGTCAGCAATTTATGCCAGCTGCTGAAATACGAATTTTTCAGCTCCTCTCACTGATCAGTGACTTAGGCAAAAGTGCGACCATTTTAATGGTTATTTGTTTTTTAATAATTGATGTGTATTTTTTCAGTAACTTTTTAGAGTTGACATTTAGGAATAAAACCATTGAGAGGACAGGATCCACAAAGAAGAGAAAAATGGATGAGTGAAAATCAGTCAGCAGATGATTATTCCCCACCTCCAGGGAATCTGCGATCTATATTAAGGTCTTTGACTCTCAAATACAGAGTAACAATTAAATTCAAGTAAATAAACCCAAGCTAAATAAGAATGATTGAAATTCTCTCTTTCATAAAACCTAACATTCCTCAGGCATTTTGTCGGTGTCATTCAAATCAAGTGACAGACAATGTGGCTTCTTTTACAGAGTACTTCTCTCAGGCTATTCCACTGCAGATAGCTGGAGTGATTTTGGTTGGTTTTTTTTTTTTGTTTGTTTTTTAAGGTGTTTTGCTTTTTCTCCTCCACCTCTACTATTTTCATTTAGTACTGCCTATTGAGATGTTATGGTTTTAGTACAAAAAAAACCCACAACAACTATGGCAGGGACAAGAAGAACCTCCATAGAGGAAATTTACTGAAACTGGAATGTGAAGATTTAGTAAGGTCTTGCGGCAACTTCTCTTGCTAGTTTAGAAAAATGGCTCTTTGCCCTTCTCAAGAACACACTTTTCTTTATTGTCTGCCTTTCTGGGAGGCAGGTCACAGCTGTTCTCTTTAAACTGGGAGATCTTTGCCAAATTTCATCAGCTGAGGATCTGGCTGATGTTCTGTCAGTATCTTTGTTGAGGGAAGACACCCTTATGCTCTCTCTGTGAGGTGGGAGGTGTTACTGGAACCAGCTCTCAGTGGTGCAATGTCAAATTCTCAAAATGTCAGATTTATTTGTGCATGTGATGGTATGATTCGGCTTCCTGCTGTGCAAATGAAAGGATTAATTTCCATATTATAGAAATTAACAGTGCAGTAGATATTTCTCTATCTCTCAGTACAAATTAGCAGCTGGGGATGACAGCAGCCAGCTTAACCTTCTTTCCATCCTCCTTCCAAAGAGCCATTGGTGAAGACACTTGCCCCAATTAAATAATACTGAATGCCAAATTGGTGCCATCTCCTCCTGCTCCATTGCAGTCTTTGGTTGTCTGGCTCTGAGGCTTCCACTGTTTTCAACAAGTCATGACTGTCTGCCCTTACCTGAGCAAGAGTAGAGAGGGTGCAGGTGCTCCAGCAGAGGCTCTGGATCCTGTGTGTGATACACAGGACAGTGAAGCCAGTGGGGGCCATGGTTCCCTCTGCAAACTCTGCTGGGGGGGTGACATTTGGGGTCAGTCACATTTTAAGCCATCTGGAAAAATACTGCAAAGCCCTTGCCTCTGTTAAAGGCTTTGCAATTCCTTTGGTAGATTTATTTACAGGTGATTCAACAGTATGATGTACTTAGCTGGAGACTTAGAAAACGTTTTGAGTTCCCCTGACTGTGGGGTAAAATCTTCTTTTTATTGTGCAACAGGTCCTTGAGTCATATCTGGAAGCTCTAGAACCATTCCACTGCTGGGTCTTTTAGAAAAGCCTGAAGTGAATATATAAGAATATATAGTTCAATTTGGAAATTCAAACACATCAAGAGGCTGTGGAAAGACAGGAGACTCATGCTCTCCCACTTCTGTTCCTTCAGTCAGATCAGCTCTGGAATTACTCAACTGAAAGTAACAATTTCTGCTGACATTAATTGTGGTGACTCGCATAAAGCAGATTACAGGATCTGGATTATACTTTTTAAACTAGCAAAAGGACATAAATGGATTATAGGAGCTTGCATGTGACAGTAATTCTTCAAGGATACAGATCATCAACAACATCTTTTTAGAACATAAGGGTATATTGAGGCATAATCTCAACACACTGGGGTGACTTCAGCTTCTCCATTGAACTAGAGGCATTTTTGCCAGGAGTTTCTCAAAGTGTAAAAACCATCCAAATTTTATTTTTAGCTCTAATTGTTCCATAAAACATCATAAGCTCTGCATTATGCCTGTCTGTGAGTAATCAAACCCAAAAGAGGTGTGAGAATGAAAATACTAATATAAGCTAGCATCCCATACCCTGATAGTGAAACCACTTGGGATTCAATTCTGTTTGATGAAATAATAACTGAATGCACCAGATTAAAGAAAATGCCCTTGTGATTTGATTTCTTCTTTGGCTAAGCATATCTGTGATGATATATAAATAAAAATGAGTGTGATTTTAAGTTCAGCTAGGAACTAGAACAGCACAAGTACAGGTAAGCTCTTATGTTGATCTGTCAGATTGTTTTTCCTTTCCAAGTAGGAGTTAAATGACATATTATAAACTTGTTAGAAAGAGGAAGACAGTGGTTCTTAGGGTGACAAATATCCCAACCACTTGTAAATTCATAGCTTGGTTGGAGCTGGAACAGAAACCCTCCAGCTTTTGCAGAATCTTTCTTACTCCAAATTGTGACTCTCAGTTTCTAGACTTTCTGTACTTTTGCAAGAAGAAAGAGTGGAGACCTTGAGCTGTCTTTTAACATTATTTTCACGGGCCTCTTGAAAGCTCCTATAAAGCTGCAAGTGCTGGGCATTGTGAAAAGCTGCAGGGCTGTGATGACCTTGGGTCAGCCTGGGGTGGGAGGTGGCAGCTCCTCTGAAATCACAGCGTTTAGCAGGGCTCCCAGTGTCTAATTGCTGCCAATGTCAGGCTCAGTACAGCTGGGAGTGATATGAGTGACACTACACACTCAGAACCTGGAGTTCCCTGTTTGCTCCTGCTGGACTCACTAAATGTGTGAGAAAAGAAGGGCAAAACAAGCAGCAGTGTAAACATGATGGTACAATGTGCTTGATGTGTGTAGGTTTTTCAGTCTCTAACACTATAACATCTCCATCCAGGAATACTAATTTCTTCACTGAGTGCTTTCCATGGGCTGCTATAACTCATATGGCTGAAGGACATAATGAGTTTAGTTTTTCTAGATGACTTTTAAAAATAAGCAAATGTTAAAAATAATTTTTTAACTACAGAAAATGTCAAATTTTCATGCTTGATATAATGACCTTGCATGCAATTTCCATCTTTTTATGAAATCATTATGGAATAAGAACAAATATGCTTATATCTGCCTTAATATATGTGTATGATATTTGCACAGTAATGTGTTCAGGAGTTACAGCCTTGAAAAGTGCCACTGTGCTCAGGACTGCTATTACTGAATTCCTTCCTGTATAGTGATTCTTAATGGGTGGAACCTGTGGAATGTATCAGAAATACTTTTGTGAATGAAAGGAATGCATTTACTCTTAAAGAGGGGGGTTATATTCTTCATTGGACAGTATCTAGGCAAACAAACACCAATTTCTTGGTGAAAATACATTCACTTTGAGAAGAAAAGTGCATCAAACAGTTATGCTGAAGTTCTGACATCTACTGATAATGATTTTTAAAAAATCTAGTTGTTTAAAATGCATGGATCATCTGCATAATAACTATCTTCAGCCAACAAAGAGTTATACAGTCTAAATTGTCCCACCAGTCTTCATGTGCCATTGGTGGAGAGAAGGAAACAGAGTGAGTCCATTCTAAGATGTGTCTTTGCCATGAATTCATCTCTAGAGACTCCTCTCTCTTTTCATTGATTGTAAACTATTAAACTGCTGCATTTTGTCTGAACAGCTGAACTTAACTGAGACAAATCTGCTGGTGATGGAGCTGAAGTACTAACAAGTGCCATTGGTAGGGATGGGAAAAATGAGCATCTCTATTGATTGTTATGCAAAAGCAAAGTGAGTGGGTTACAAAGAGCCAGTTGCATGAAAAGAGTGCATCAACCTAAGGTGGGAGGCACTTTTGAATGAGGAGTTATTGAACCCAGGATGTCATGTACCCCAAATTCAGTTCATACATGGTGTATACCCATGGCTGTGCCTACTGAGAGCCCTGCAGAGTGATTACTGTGTGCATTGTCACTCTGAGTTACTTACTGTCTGGTCATGACTTTGGCAATAACAGGGAAATGCTGCATGTAGCTTGGAAACAGCATAACCACATTAGCAAGTGAGCCAGGGAAGTTCTGCTGTATAAATATTAATGATTCAGTGTCTCTGCACAGGTCTGTACTGCAAAGAGCTCTTCTATCTACACTTTTGGGTGATTTGGGATGAAGCATATTCTGACTTTTCCTTTTTAATTCAAGTATGACATTAAGGAAAAGAAATAATTTTCTGAAAGAGCTGTTTCAACTGACTTTCTGCTCCTCTGCCTTCTTCACATCAGTGTAGACAAAGCTGCAAGAAGCACACATCCATTCAAGAAGCAAGAAGCACTTCCATTCTCTTGAGGCAGCAGTGACTTGTGGCAGCATTAATGACACTGAAGGAAAACCTAGGATGCTCAACAAATACAGACATTTGTCCTTGCCATAACAGGAAAAGACAGTTCAGGTAGATGCTTTCCCACCTGAGGAACACAACAGGCATATATAAAATCATGAGATGGCATGGACCTGCTTAGTGTGCCACTCAGAATTAGCTGGCTCTTGCCCAGCTCATCCACCCTCCATAAGAAGTACATGAGATTAGAAATATTTCTGGGGATCCTACAGCAAGCTGAATGAAATTTGGATTGGTTGCTGAGGAGTTTTTTGAGTGCTTTTTTTTTTGGTGGCATTTGTTTTTCTTAATTGAGGGGTTTTCTATATAACTTGCTCCCCTTATGATTCTGTCAACTACCTGTATAAATTCAACCAACAACCTCGAGTGAAAAAGAAAACAGAAACATGAATTTGATGAAGTATAACATTCCTGTTCCTTAAGTATATTTCTTCCTCCCCATCTAGCCAGCTTTACACCTCCCTTGCCAGTGTGCAAGCTCCCTAAATTTATGCTAAGCTCCTGCTTGTACCCATATAAAGTTCAGATACCTCAGAGTATCCTTTTGCTTCTCTGTCATAAATAAACAATGACTTAGCACAGCTCTCATTTTTAGGACTGTTTTGCCATGTGTTCTGCTTCCCAGAGAGTGGGGTGGGCTTTCACACTGACTCAGTTATAGGAGTTGTTTCTGAACCTGACACAATACGAACAAACAGCCCTTTGAGGGCTTGCAATGCACCTTATTCCAGGGTGAGGCCTTTCACTGCTTGAAGGTAAATCCAGGGCAACACAACTGGATTTTTCCACTCACATGGTCATAGAGAGGAGGACCTCCTTCTGTAACTTTATTAATTTGATGGCAAACACACTTACCAGAAGTCCTGCCCTTTTCTTTCCAAATGTTTCCTCCAGATGAAATCTCTGTTAGCAGTCTGTAGGAATAGATCTCTTCGTTTAAAAGGGTTTACCCTGGTAGGTACACTGACTACATCATGAAAAGCCAGCAGAGAAAAAGTAAGAGAAACACCACTTACCAGGCAAAACCAGGTGCTGTTTAGCTCATCTCAATATAGGTATTTTTCCAGTGATCTTTTACTGCAATGATTTACCAGTTTTGTACCAGTGCTCTCTGAAATATGATCTAATAGGTAAAAGGTGTTTGAGATTGTTTTTCTAATGTCAGATGATTTTTCTACTCAAAAAGCTTTATATTGATGTTTTCTGCAAACAAAAAATATTTTGAAACCCAGTTTTTTATTCAAGTGTTTTTTACTTTTATTATACTTTAGGAAATGCTCATAGGTAGGATTTTTTGTATGCTTTAGCAAGGCTTGTTAAAATTGTTGGTAAGAGTATGACATTATTGCTTATCAGCACGCTGAGGAATCTTGCTAGCAGAACCTCTAGGAACTGGAGTCTCAAATACATATATATATATTATATGTATGTACGTGTCATATACATATATATGTGTGTGCCAGTATGCACAGTCAAAAATTTTTGGCTGGAAACCTAGACATTTACAACATACTGTAGAGAATTAGGTCTGTCTATTTCAAATTGTCTTCCTTGAAAAGATCTGTGAAGGTCTTGGAAAACTTTTAGTTTAAAAACTAAATCTTTTCATTAAAAAAATTTGGTTTAAGAGAGGCAAAAAAATCTAGCGTGGTTCCTCTCTTAGTCTGAGAGGCATGAGAAAGGTTTTGCTTACATCTGTAGGATAACAATGCTCTACTTTTCAATACCCAATAGTCCCTGGTGCCAGTATCAAATATCAATTTTTTCTGGAGGACCACCCTGGGCATTCCTGGGAATCAATGTTTAAATGGTGGTGGGGAGGGAGGTTTGGTCTATTTGCTTCTCAGCTTTGCATTTTGAATGTCATCTGCAGTTATGCTCCATTCCTAGAAAAGGAAGTGTGAGTTTGAAAGAAGGGGTGATGCTTTTTATATGAATATAGAAATTTAATGTTAGAAATTATTTCAGTAAGTGTTCAACAATCTCCTGTGGGATGCACATGGTTCCTACTATCAAACAAAATATATTTTGTGAGCAGGGTGGGCACTAAATTCCTATTTATATATGTTTTAGTTTGAAATGCAATCTACAGGTTAAGCCAAATAAAGGCTAACATAGTGTAGGATGTGCTACATAAGAACTGTGCTGCTAATGTTTAGGCCTTTAGTTTGTGTAACACCTCTGCTCCTCTCTTTCTCATAAGAAGCAGCTTTAAACTTGGCAATACCTTGTTGAGAATCACCAGATGGAGTTATTGCACACATTTGAGAGATTATTTTTCTGACTACATAAGCATTGTTAGAGGCATGGTTACATCAGTTTTCATTTTGTGAATTAATCTCTGACTGTAGGGTGCATCATAAATCACAGAGGATGTTATTATCCCTTCTTATGCTCCCTGGTTAGAATCTTTTCTCTTAGACCCTGGGAAGTAAACTGCTATATCTGTTCCTACTGTCTTTAGACAACTGTCTGCATGTTGTTTAGCTTCTCTGTTTTGGGATTGTATGGACAAGGTAAGCAAACACTTTGCACCATATATATAAACCCAAACTGTGCATCAGACAAGTTTGTAAAGGTGAGGAAATAATGTGAGTGAAAGATAAGGTGTGTTAGTGTTGGGTAAGTCTGAGTCACTCCTGCTGAGGGTGAAAAAGGAATCAAAATGAACAGTGATGGGGAAGTTGTTGTTTAGATGCTGCAGGAAAAGAGATGAGCAGAATTGTGCAGGGGTAAGGAAACAGAAAAAAGGTACGATGGATGTATGTAATGCAGGTGAGGAACACAATGGGAGCCTTGGGGTATAGGGCAGACAGGCAGGTCCAAAGCACATTTCCAGGGAGAGCTGTGGCCTGGGCAGGGCTGATTCTGGCTGCAGGGGTGGCAGTGCAGGGTGGGTGAGGATGACAGGTGTCTGTCACCATCAGGCTCCCTGCTGGGGCATGCAGGAGCTGCACATATCCCAATCTAATGAAGGCATATTGATTAATTTGGAATCTGTATGCACAGTTATAGCTGTTCAGTCTTAATGTCAGTGAGATGATGTGCATACTTACCTTAAATGTTAAAATATTCTTTAGATTGTAATCACATGTTTCCTTTGCTCTTTGGAGTCAATCTACTGAGATCTCTGACTCAGAGTGATCTTTCAAAGTCAAGTTGGCATTTGAATGGCACTTAATATCTGGCCCTAAAAATCTAAATATCCATTAAATGAGGGTACTCAGCATTGCACTCTAAGCTGGGGTAACAGCTACAAATGCTTAAGTAATCATTTAAGAATTAGGGAGCAATTAAAAGGAATTAACTGATTGCTTTCCGAGGTATTGTGGGGTAATTAGGATGTCAGTCCACTTTGCAAATAAGAGCATAACAAATTAATGAAATCAAATCAAGAAGATCACAGTAACTTTCACTGAAGAGCTTAGCAGTGGATATGCTACCTCTAAATCTCAGGTGTGCTTTGCTTTACACCAGACAGAATGCCCCCTATCTCACTGAAATAAAATAAGAGATGCTAATTTTCCCTATATCATATTGAGTTAGAGACATCCTGGATTTTGCTGTTGTTTAAACACAAGCTCTTTACTGAACCTAGAACTGCACGACCTGAGAGGGAATTCCATATGGTACTTGCCCTACTGGGTTGATGGGTGAGAAAATGCCCTAAGAAACACTTGAGTACATAGTTCCATCCTACTTTTTTATTGTTCATGTTGGTACATCTTTCTCCCCTTCTCTTTGTGCTTTTTCTCAGATGATGCTTTATTCTCCTTCTGTTATTAAAATGATATTGCAAGAGATTGCCTATTGTGAAGCTGAAGAAAGAAATATTGCCACTGGCTCCTGTCACTTTCCTAGGAGTTAAGAATATTAAAATAAAGATTAAGGGCAGGGGGAGAAGAGGGTAATGGGGTAGAGGAAAAGCTAACTGGAAAAGGTAACAGCCCTTTGTCTAGGAAGATCCTCTGAGAATCCAGGGGAGGTGCTAATCAAATAAGTGATTATTGTCCCTTTTGTAACATGAGTGTCTGTATATAATTAGGTGTGCAAGCTGGCAAATCTCTTAGAAGGGATGGCGTGGGATCTGCATCATCACTGATGATCTTTCACATTATTGGTATGAATGCAAGGAATGCTAATATCCCTGCCTGCTTACCTTTCAATAGATGTACATTTTCTAGCTGCAACTTGTTGTAGAAGAATGTGGAAAGGAGAAGAAGCTTCTGTTAATTCCGCTAAAGAATTGACTGATGTAATTTCATCGGGAAATCTTTTGATTTCTTGATCGGATGTAGAAATGCAATAGAGTGCCTATGGTCTCCCTGCAATTTATTAGAGGTTTTTGCTTATAATTATTTTTCACTTCTAAGGGAGGAAAAGGTTGCAATACAACCATTTTAGCCAATTTACATGCGTATATTCTGCTTTTTTGTCTGAAATACCCTGGGAGTGAGAGGTGCTTTGCTAAATAGTGAAGGGGGATGTGATGCATGAAGAGTGCTCAAGAATTGCAAATGTTTGGCACTGTCTTCTACCTGGGACCCAATGGCTTATCCTAGGGGTTTCTGTATGTAACAAACCAAGCTAAGCCCCTTGCCACTGAAGTTAAATTAGCTATGTAATAGTCTGCACAGAAGCTGTAAATTACAAAATGTTGAAAACTACTTCAATCTGCTAAATAATGATTGGTAAGTTCCATACCTGGCTTTTGTGATCACACAGAAACTACTTCTAGTTTTCCTGAACAGTTTGAAGAGGCTTTCTTTTGTTGTCTTGTTATAATTGTACAGTGAAACAACCTTGAGAAACTGTAGGGGAATATCAAAAGATAATGAAGTGCCTTTACTTCTGTGTTGTACTCTCATGTCTTAAAAAAGTAGGCAGTCTCTGCTGAAAGGATAGAAAGAAATATCAGTAGATCATTAAACTCAAGGCCGAAATGAGTAATCAGTGAATTTGGATTGCCATTTCCAAGATGTTAATAGAGAGCAAAGAGTGTCAGCCTTGAAACTTGAATTGTATGGAAGAGAATCTTTCCATTTTCCAGAAGGTTGACAAGATAGTACAAAAAGGCAGTAACAGTGAAAACTCTCTTTTAGGCTTTCCCTCATCAGAAGGAAAAAAAAAAATTCTTGTGAGGAGGAAAGCTTGGTACCTTAAGTAAATGTGAATGACTTCAAATGGCCCTAGTTTTAGAGTAAAAATTGCATGAAGAAAGGGAGCTGTTTGTGTTACCCAGAAGTAGATACATCAGTGATGATTAGAGAGTGGCAAGATAATTTTAGGAATCAGAATGCAATAAGATGGAAAACAATCATTCTGCTCTCTTCTATTAAGAAGGAAAATTGGTCATCTGGTCACTCAAATATGAAGAAAGGTTGGCATTTCCTGTCTCCAGTGGGTTGGGAAGCAGAGCAGCTAAAGGAGTACTCCACAGAGTGTAAAGCTTCTCTACAACCTTTTCTAAAATCTGTGTCTTCTCCACTTAAAAGTTCTTCTTCTCTCATCCTGTAAAAGTTCACTTGTCCTGTGAAAGCCTCCTTTTACAATGCAAGCTGAACCATGTTGAATCAGACAATGGAAACCAAATATCCCCAGTCTGAAGAGGGACTGCAGCTCATGGCAGTAATCTCTGCCCTCATACTGGCAGGTATTGCCCAGAATGACAGTGACATTCAGTCTGTGCTGTTTATGAGGCACTTAATACAAGCAGTGCAGAGCTTGTTCTGAGATGCCTGTGACTGATGCTATGCAAACAATTATGGGGGTTACATGCTTGAGTGGTCCATTAGTTCAATGAATCCCCTGTTTACTTAAGAATCTGCAGGGTCTAGTCTATGAACAGTGGATTCTGATTTAGGATGTCCTGTGCATCACCTTACATAACCAGACTCTAAACACGTGGTGAGATAGTGTCCCTCTGGACAGGGAAAATGATGCACCATTCATTTAAACCCCATTCTTATAACATGGATGTATCTGTTGTGGGTCCCTTGGCTCCATAAACTCAGTCCTGAATGACTGGAATTGGTCATAGTGGAGGTGAAATTCACTAGCAGGAACTATAATGGCAATGAAAATATGCTCAAGAGAAAGCTTAAATGTCTGCCTTCTAAATCAATGTTTGTCACTAAATAAACAACACATGCCAAACCAGCTGGACCCCTTGAACAACACCCCTCCTCAGCTAGAATCAGTAAAGGCATATGGTTGACAGACAGCCAAGCTAATTGTCTCTGGTTCTGTTCATATTCAGTTTCTGGCATGTCTTGTTCATGTAGTGCTTGCCTCAAGCTACTTATCCCTGGGCCAAATCACCCCAGACCCATCTGATCAATCTGCTGATGGGTTGGACTTGAGGTCCGTGGGGTTGGAGGTGTCTGTGTGACACACTATTGCATGATGTAGATGAATATGTGCACTGTGGTCCAGCAACTTTACCCTCTGTTACCCAGTTCCTGTCTTGAGCAGCCCTGGGGTGCTCAGGTGAGGCTGGGGCTCTGGGGACAGCTGCTCATGGATGCAGTGGCAATGGCCTCAGTGTGCAAGGTGTACTGCAAAGACATTAGAAATTATGTGACCTCCAAAGCCACTGTCCAAAACGCTGATGGGGAATGAGTAAATGCTCCCTGCAGATTTATTCCATTAGTTACTAGGTGAAGACAAAGTTGTCAACAATGATATCTCCTTCCCAATTAAGCTCACTATTGCAGTTCATAAATCACAGCATGCCTTCCCTGTGGGGAAAGAAAACTTGCAGTTTCTGAAAATGTTCATAAGCACAATGTGTACGAAATAGTTATGTTTTTTTTAACCAAGCACATTCCATCATGTTGCCTTAATATTGAATCATGACCAAGGCTATTAAAGAGACCAGGAACTTGTGTTACACCTTAATGCCAGGTGAAGGTCTGCTAAATGTTTTTCTCTCACAGAAGACTGCTGATCATTTTGATTAGTATTGTCTTCTAGCCCTTTCCCACCAAATCACAGAGAACAGGACTACAGGGACATCTGTTCCCTTGTTCCAGTGCAGAGCTTGTGCCTGTCTTCCTAAAGGCATCCAGTGGCAGGGCTCCCTACACCTTCCCCTGGGAATTGATTTCAGTGCCTTGCTACTATAATTCAGGAAGTTTCTATTTTTGTTTCCATGCTACAGTATGAGCTCATTGCTTCTTATCTTTCAGTTAGACACAGAATTTGTCATAGAAGACTGGGATTTTTCAGTGTTGCCTGCTTTATTTTTTTCCTTTGTTTTTCTTGTAAGAAAATGTCCTGAGTACTGTGGGCTGCTATTCCTTTACACATTGGCACATGACAGTTTTAAGGTGAGAGGAAGCACCCCTGGACTGGGTGTGGGATGGATGGAATCCGGATTTGCTTTGCTGTGTCCCTGGAAAGGACAATTACCATTACTCCCATGGTAATTAACAGCTGGTGATTGCTTCCCAGACATCCAGGATTAGAAAATAAGCAGCATTTTTGTCTGTAGGAGTGGTTTTATGAGGTTTGCCTCCCTTTCAAGCTGTTTAAGCACAAATGAGAGAGTAGGAACTGTAGTGAGCCCTTGAAATTCTGTGTAGGCACCAGAAGAGTGGATGGAGCACATTGGCATTGCTGACAGGGACCTGATATATTAACTGGGTCAAAGAAGAATAAAGATATTCTTATTTGAAACACAAGTCTGTCTGCAAATGATCCCACAATACTATTTAGAAGAAAGAATCCTTTATGAAGCAGTCATTATTTAGGGAACCAATGGTCAAAGATCAGAGCTGCCAACCTCTAGAAATGCCCTCTACAGGATTAAATTGGGACTGTGAGGGTAGGATTTTATCTTCTGAGGTATGTGTGTGGTAAATTGTTTTGCTTAGGTACCTAAGCTTTAAAAATCTAATTAAATGCTACAGTCATCAAAGACTTGGGACAGGGATGGATGTTGACCCTTCTTGAAAGAGATGTTAAGACAGAGATTGTTTACTACTGGGGAGTTTCAAAGACAATGAATCAACATCTTTGTATTAACCTCACAGTCTGGCATTTTCCATGGAAGCAAGTCTGAAATTTGATGTAAGAGCTGAGATTGCTTTTCAGAAAATTGTTTTACCTTTTGTGTATAGGTACTGGATTTCTGACATATTCTATTGTTCTTTATTTTTAAAACATTTTAGTATTTTGAAAATTAATTTTGAGCTCCAGCTATGCAAACAGCCTGACATATTTGAGAGGGCTGTGAGGAACAAGAAAATCCGATTGAAGGCAGGAATGATAAGCTAAATCTGTTGCAATGAGGAATTATGAAGCTCTGATTAGTGAATGCGAATCTATTCAGGATGTACTTTGGAAATCATCAATATTTAAGTTTGAATTGTTTGGGTCACATTTTCCTACTCTTCTCTCTTCTTACTGTTCCTCCTTACAGTGATAAATATGCTTATGTACTTTTTGTTTGCTAGCTTCAAACCATGCTGTTTGTAGTCTGACTCCCTCCTCTCCAGTGCTTTGAGATGGTGTTTTCCAGCAGGAGCTCCAGGATTTTCTCTTGACTGTTTTCTGTCGTTATTTCCTCTCTTCAGGGGCTGTGGCAGCATTTGCATATCCCAGGCTGTTGGGACCCTACTGTGCTGGGCACTACTGCAAGCAGAGCGGGGAGGAGAGGAATCCTGCCGTGGGTAGCTCAAATGAAATACTGAAGGAAAGCTGGCAAGGAACATAATGGCATAAATTGTCAGCAATTGTACTCAGTGCAACACTGGGACAACATTGTGACAAACAGTAGTGATAGTTACTGAGAGTGTCAATAGGCTGGGAGCTGTCCTGACTGATCATGATTTTGTTCTGATATCTTCATAAAGTTGGTGAAGTTCCATGTCTCACTGCCTGTTTGCTAGCAGCCCTAATCCAGTTCTGCATCAATCCCAGTCACCTCATGGGTAGCTGATAACTTCTAATTGCTGCAGTTTGGGTCATCTGAGGATCTTAAAGGAGCTGTGTTCTCCTGGAGATGATTTAAAACCAGCAAAGTAAAACATTACCCAAATCAAACTCCACAAAGATAAAAACAGCAATGGAGAGAGGGGCTGCTCAGTAGGGCATCTTGATTTGCGTGTGTGTTAGTATATGTATTAGTGTGTGCCTAATTACTTATCCCCTTAACTTTGTTCTTGAGAAAATGACAATAGCTACTAGAAGATTGCTAACGACAAAAAAAAGTTCACATTTCAGCCTGAGATGCTGCAAAATGTTGCTTTTGAAAGGAGAGTGAAGAGAAAAAAAAAAACCCGACATATTTTAGGCAAAAAGGGTGGAAAGATTCTTTTTCTCCAGCTGTAAAATGTGTGTGTGTGTGTGTATACATATATATATCTCTGTATATAATTTGCAGCTCCTAAATATTAGCAGAATTCTGGGCACTCTGCTATGGCTTATACAGCAAATCCCTGACTGGTGCTGCACTAAGGATACTGACACACTCTTGCATGTGTGAAAGTTTATTTTTTTAAGGTGATGTCCATAGCAAATTGCCTATCAAGATAAAAGTAATTTTTGAGGGACAAAGTAAGAGAATACAGAGGAGAGGATGGAGCAGAAGACAGGGAATTTAGCCCTCTCAGTGGAGGATTATTTAGCCACTTGGCTTTACTCTCAGTGGTCAAAAGATCATTCCTTTTCAAATTTTAATGAAAGAAGTATAGTTTGATGTTTTCCTCATTCTGAGACTGCAAATGAATGCGACTGTTGCTATTGAAAATACCTTGAGGTGCTGAAATGTGCTCTATCAAGTGGTGTTTTACATCTGGTAAGACTCACCAGAGGAGGATCTGAATTTCCATGCATTTTTAGAGGACTTGTTGATCAATTTGCTTTAACACTGCTTCCAGAATTTGATGATAGATCAGTATAAATATGAACTGGAGAATGCTGTGGCAGATGCAAGTGGAGACGATTAGATTTGTAATTTTGAATATGGTCTTTAGTAGCATTCATAAGAAAGTACCTAAGCTTCTAAAAAGATATTTTAGGTAATATTAAGAAGATTTTCTTCTGTGGCCATAAGAAAATTTTTGGGGAGGGAGAAAATTTTTGACATCTTTATTATTGAGTGAAAGGCTAAACTGAATAAATTAAATATGGGCCTTGAGGAATAAAGTTTCTTTTTGTGTTTTGAAAGATGGAAAGTGTTGGTTGCTTTTCTGTTTTTTTCCTGCTTTTTTTGTTCTGCTTTGTTTCTGTTTTTTTCATGGCTAAAGGAAATTCACTTGTGTGGTTCTGATCTCCTGAGAAGCAAAAAAAGAACCTTAAGAACAGGGTAAACAAGCTAAGAACTTTGGATGTAGCCTTGAAAACAAAGTTGAGAACAAAAGAATGAAAGACTGGCATTATTTGCTCTGACAAAAGGTCACAATCTGTAAAGCACTGAAGAATCCTGTATTTTAATGCAAAAAAGTGTAGTTTAAGGTGATGCTTTTCTTGAAGCATTTTATAACTGGGACAACATGAAACACAGGTGTCTTTCAAAAAAACCCCTTGTACCTGACAAAAAAAAAAATCAGTGTTCAAGTTCCCCAAAATTCAAGCCAGTTTCTCAGAGCATGTTGCAAGAAAATCCATCACTCCTGCTAAGCATCATAAATGCACACACTGCAAATCCTTTGGGAGTACCTCAAGTTTCTAGAATGAGGGGCTGAACAAGAAGAGAAGTTGTATGGGGTCCAAGCACATAAAAACAATTTGAGTTTGAGGCCTGTCTGCCTTGGAGGAGAAGGAATGATGCTGAACCTGAAATGTATTTATGAAAGCTGTTCAGAAAAAAAAACCTTCAAAGTAACAAATAAATTTTGAGCTATCAGAACTGCAGTGAAAATTGGGACATATTTTCCATAAATACCACAGACAAATACTCTGATCAGCTCCCTCAGTATTTAGAAAAACAAGTAGTTAGAAAAATGTCTTTTTATTAGGCATTGAAGATGATGTCATATGTAATTTCTCCAGGATTTGCAATGAAGGCATTTGATCAGAGATTTGGAGATGGACTCTTGTGGTCTGTGTCTTCCCCAGCTGCCTGAAGCAGTGTGTAATTTCTGATGCAGTACATGCCTGCTAAATGACCAGCCAGACTGTTAATTGCTCTTATTGCCCAAGGCTGATGGCTCTGTGCTATGTTAAGAAGATAAATATGTGGAACCTGTCTGTTGCCTCATTCTTTCACCAGCCCAAAGAAGCCCTAAAATGCAACCATTCTAAGGTATAATTGTGTTTTCTGCCATGGAGGGACAGGGGATCTGAAATAAGACAAATGGTGAAGGAAAGCATAGGGCCCAGTTTAGTGGCCCAAAGTCATGTTGGGTGGAGAAGCAGACACTTCTAGAAGTAAGGAAAGAAAAAGAATGTTTCTCCATTCCTAGACTCTGCAGGACTGGCTCTGACCTGGGATTTATGCTTGAAAGTAGATATAGGAATACAGTATACTGTATAAACAAATTAATCCACATGAATTTTGAATGGACCCAATCTCCAGGCTTTCTGACTCATCAATCAGCTGTCCCAACCTGCTTGCTGCAGTGCTATAGCATGCTGCTGTTTGGCATGAGGAGGAAAAATCTTGATGGGATCAATTTTGCAAATGGCTGACTTCTAAAAAGCACTGTAAAGTGTAGTTCGTAGAAACAAAATAACAATGAAAAGTCAAACCCAAGAACCGAGTCCTAGAGGCTCTGATGTGTCATTGATGCAAATGAGCAGAAGATCCAAGGCCTAAGGAAATTAAAATGTCATGCTTCAGTTCAGTTGTAGTGCTTAAAGGTACGTTTATTTCTCACTATTTATTCATGCAATCTTTAATATGCTAGCAAATGTCAAGGTAAGTGTTATTCTTGTTCATTAAAATATTTTTTTGGATCAATGCTTTCATGATGTGCAAGGAGAAAACAATCTTCTCCATTATTTTATATTTTGACAGACAAATTATCTTGCCTATATCTTCAAAGAGATCTGGTGATAACACAAACATCTCTTTTACCATATATTTTAAATATTCATTAGGAGATCTGAGCAGTCAGTGATTGCTCATGAGACAAACCTTTAATAGAGCAATAATTAGAGTAGAAAATACAAGATACCCAAGTGCTTCTTGGTTTACTTCACCTGTCTTTTCAAAATGTTACACTCAGACCCTGGTAGCTCTATGGTAAACCCTCTTGATTATTTTCATTTTCTTTAATAGTAGAATGAAGACCAGTTTTTTTTCCTGGATAAATCACTGCTTTGATATCTTTTCTCTGAGTTTAAAAGTCCACACCAAAGTAATGTTTTTTCAGTTAGAGCTCAGTTTGGCTAGAAAAAAAAAATGTATTTTGGCAGAAAATACAAAACAAACCATCCCAGGTTTCCCAAGAAAATAATCAATTTTATTTGCTTACACAAAGCTTTTGATGTCAATTAAAGTGCATGAAGATTTGCTTAATTTATTAATCCTCATTAATACCCTGGTATCAAGTTTTGAAGACTTCTACAGGAAGTTTTCTTGAAGTAAACTATTTTTATGCAATTAATTTGGACTTTTGCATCATTCTTCTAGTAGTCAACTGAGCCACCTATATTTGTTTATACCTCAGTTTGCATCACCATTGCTTGGAAGAATTATCAGAACTGTTCTGACAAAGCTTTTGCTTGCATTATAACTACCAATCATGCTCTTACAACAGTTTGGATTTGCCAGAGACAGAGCATTTACTGTCATAAAAAGTGAGTGAAGGAATGAGGTCTCTGACTCATTGCATGATTATTGGTTTCTGGGAGAAAAAAATGAAGAAAAGTCTGTGATGGATTGATTCATAGATCAAAGTTAGATAGATGCAAACTTCCTAAACTTTGAACTACTTCCCCTCTGCTTTTTTTTCCCCTAAAAACCAGAAAATGCCAGAAAGTGAGAGAAAAAGTAAAGAAGAAAAGAGGGTACTTTTTTAATCCTGCCTAATATTTGAGGTGTTTTATAAATGCTGCTAAGTTTCACAGAATTTACTGGTGGAGCTCTGTGTGCTGCAGGGGAGCAGCCTGACCCACCTGTCTGCACCACAGGCTCCAGGGGAATGTCTCACATATTGTCACTCCTCTCTGGCTGCAGGTGCCTCTGAGCAGGCTGCATTTTAAAATAAATATGGTAGAAACATCTATTTTAAGCCTTCTGGCAAGAGAATCATCTAGAGAAAAATGTCTAAGGACAACAATTTGAGTTCAGCTGCTCTGGAAGATAGAAATTTTGTTAAATAAATAACAAAGATTTCAAATGGCCAAGCATCATCATCATCATCGTCTCAAAATACTCTTCATTTCTTGAAGTCAGACTCATCTTTTGCATTTTAATTGCATCTATATTCCACTCTCTTTAATAAATCAGACATTTTTCTCTCTAATTTACAATTGACATCATCTGTGATGTTATTTTTCCCCCCTTTTTTCCTGCTCTATCTCTAATTCAGTTCTCTTTTCTCTGGATCAAGTGAGGTATCTCTTTTATTTCAATGCTGGAGTTTTAAAAGTTATTCTATGGATATTGAGCTCTATTGAGATATATTAACTATTCTGAGCAGGTGGTTGTGAAATTTCCTCTCTGATCTATGAGTATTATTGCATTATAATATGGACAAAGCTTTTTTTAGATATATTTGATTTTTTTTGTGTATAATTCATTGTAAACCTCAGTTCAGATCTCAAAAGCTAATGAGTTGTCAGATTAAATATTGTAAGTTATTATTGAAGGATTAGATAGCAAAGCACAGAACATCACTGTGCCATTGTCTAAGGCAGTGTATGTCTTGAATACTGAACACACTTCTGTCCATCTCATCCCAAAGGATTTAACAGCATGAGTAAAAGTACAGAGAAGGGCAAAAAGGCAGATCAAAAAAATGGAATGGCTTACATAGACCAAATGCTGAGTAGAAAATAGAAAAGAATTTTAGAGTAAATGGTAGGAATACATGAACTATAATAAGAAAAATGTACACAGAATGTGTATTCACTATCTTGCAACACAATAACCACTGCAATCAAAAGGTAACCAGATTAAGCAAACAAAGATTAACTTTTCACCACAGAAACTGATTCAGTTGTGAAACCCTTGGTGCAGCCTGTCTGAAGGACAAAGGAAAAAATAGATTTGAAAGGAGAGAAAAGAAACTCATGAAATAAAACTCCTCAGAATGCATTTTCATTTGACTGTTGTGACACAGGTAAAGTTTGACTCCCAAAAGGTGCTTTGTCTCTGGTAGGAAAATTCTTCCTGGAGTATATGGAGTGTTTTTCCTTTTCCCCAGCACTGGAATGAAACAAAGGCTAGCACGGAACTCAGTTCAGGTCAACAGCAAAGTTAAAGTGATAACTTTAAGGCTCCAGAGATGACAGAGACCAAGAATAAAAAAAAAGAGTAAAAAAGTTTTTCAAAGATGTCTTTATTAATATCAATCAGATCAATCTTTCTTTACAAAAAAACAAGATGAAACAAAACAAAACAAAACAAAAAAATCCAAAAACCAAACAAAACACTCCCCCACAAAGCCCAAAAAACCCTACAAAAATATCTATCAAGAAACCACCAAGTTTTTGAAGCATCAGCTCACTTAATCTTAAAAAATGAAATTTGACACTGATTTTTTTTAACATGACTTTGGATGCTTTCTCAGATCACCAAGCTTCCCAGCATTTTTAGTACTGCAATTGATTTCTCTCTGGCTTTTATAAGGTCACTAAAAGCGAGTATCACAATATCATAGCTGCCATGCATAATTCAGCATTTGTTGACACAGAAGGCAGCTAAATAAAGGCAATTTGACTGCTTTTAGAATAAATTCAGAGATCTTATTTATAGAGTTGGTGGATAAAACTCCCATTCTGTTTGTCTTAGATTAAGAAAAAAGAAAGGGAAGGTAATTTTAAAACAGTTTACCTGCTTAAAATATTGCACTTGCGCTATACTCTGTTCTGTTGTTTCCCAAATCCTTTCTTGAAGATGAATAGCAATCTGTTAAAATATTTTTATTTTCACTTGAGGAAAGATCCTTCATATTCATCAGTCTAGCACAAAAAGAAGAAAATTATCCATATTTTTTTGTGGAGATTTGACTGATGAGGGTATTCCTTCCTTAAATAGTTATTATGAGTGACAAAATCCCGAAAAAGAAATTCTCTTTCAAAACAAAGAAAGAAACAACCTCAGATCGTGTTCATTGACTAGAGCAATTCTTCCATGCTGTAAATCAAATAACAAAATGATTCTGCTCTAAATCCTTGAGTAATTTGGGCCTCTTTCAGCTGCATCTCTTCTGCTAATTAAATTGTTTCTGTTGGACACCGAGGGCCTCTACATCCAGAAAATATTAGTCCCAAAACTGAATCTCCATATAAACTGCCTGTTAAGGACCCCCAAAACTCCAAGCTGCCAGACTGCTCTGAGAAATTGCACACAGCACGTGCTAATTGCAACAAGGCAAACACACAAGGGCAGTCCCACCCTTCAGGAGCACGGGCAGTCAGGTTCCAGCAGCCAGGACATTCCCACATCTTGCCTGCAGTTATCACTTATTTCTGGAACAGCTTATGCTTTGGCACACAGGAAGGTATGGTAACACAAACATACTGCAGTTAGAAATGTTTCATTAGCGTCTCATTAAGTTTTCTCAATTAACACCACAAATAGTTCTAAAAGGTCCATGATTTGGATGATCATCAAATTTGAGCAGAGGCCCTAATCGAAATCATCTACAGCTTGGTCCTGTTCTAATACTGGAAAGAATCCCTGTAAAAAAGGCAGTAATATTGCAAAGGATGGAGATATGCTGGGAAAGTGCTGGAGTCCCATGATCCCTGCCACAGAAATCTTGAGTCTTGTTTTACTTCAGGATACTAAGCCTTTAGTAGAGTAGATCTGTTTTGTTCCCCTACAAATCTGTGTTTTCAGCTCTTGTTTTGAACTCTGGCTCAAAAACTTTAAAAATTGACAGTGTTCTGCAACACAGTTACAAGAAAACAGATGCTTTTTATTTTACTGAAACCTGTGAAATAAGACAATTTTGGTGCCCTTGGAAGGGACGCTGAGAACTGCATCCTTCAATATTTTTATTTATTTTTTTTATTATTATTTCTTTCTGACCAATATTAACTAGCTATTACTTGGGTCCCTTGGGAATTCTGATTAAGGCAAACTCTTATGCAAAAATCAATCTTTCAATGGCAGGCTTTGTTAATCTTCCAAATCCAATTTCCATTTCTCACATTCCAGGTTTATTGATTATATGTCAAAATTCTCAAGTCATCTGTAGGGCTAACTGAATTACTCTGTGTCTAATAATTTAATTGTTTTCAAAAACAGATGTGCCGCTTCCATTGAATGCTAAAATTTTGTTGGAAATATCTAAGAAAATGGCAGCACACACTCACATAATTATTCAAAAGCATTTAATTACCTAAACTTTCAAATGGAACTGCAGTGAGATGGTGAGCATAAAGGGCTGAGCAGAGTGCACTGTGTAAGTGAGCCAAGTAAAGTCCTGTTTCTGCAGCTTTGCCACAGGAAACTTTCAGTTCCAGTCAGATTTTGGGGTGAGCAACAGATACTTCCTAATGAAGAAACTTTACCCTAGCCCTAAGTGAAGTTAGGCTGTGTTTAAATTGAAATGGCTGACAAAAATACAGAGAAAGTGGAAAGTGGCTTGTCTAGAATTATATAAGCAAAAAATCAAGGACCTGCAATTCTTTATACATAACCAAAAATATTATTTGAATTAATTAATTTAAATTAATTAAACTGAGACTTATTGGAATGATTGAAGTCATTGGCATAGTTCACACATGTAAGTAGAGCTTATTTGGGGAATGTGAAGAATGAGGGAGAGTGTGTAGCTGTGTGTGTTGAGCAATGATGTGAAGATAGTTTGTGGTAATCTTCCTAGTGCAAGGTGGCCCTGGAAAGGTGAAAAACTGGGTGCTAAAGAAACCACAGAAATCCTCTCAACACTATTATGGGGGCATTTAATTTAAACCATCAAAACAAGAAGATCAGGTGCAAGGTATTTTTATAAGCAGCTGAAAAGCAAAGTGCAGTTCAGGACTTGCTGCTAGCGAGGGATTTTGACACCTTGGCCCCTGCAGGGAGCAGAGCACATCAACACTCAGGTAATTTTGTTACAGAAGGCAGCAAACTCTTAGAGGAAAGCTCCGTAGGTTTCATGCTAATCAAGTGGTAATAACCCATTGAGGATATCAGGGGAGAAGATAATTTGACTGGGAGTAACCACAGAGAATGCACAGAGTTCACCAAAGAGGAAATAGGAAAGAGGAATAGCAAAGCCCAGTTCTATTATCCTCAGCCACTCTGTTGGTAAGACTTCCCTAGTAGCTACTACCTGAAAAAAAATACACGTTGTAATTTATTTTGACCATAGGAAACCTTCTGATATTTTCTCACATCATTTTCTCAAAAGCAAGATAAGGAAGGGATTTCTGATGAAACCACCACAAGGTGGATGCAGAGGTGATTGCTAAAAAACTTACTTTCTCTTTGGACAGCTCTCAAGGACTCTGCTGTTCTTAAAAAAGGACAGGAATTAAATTGCAGAAAAGGAGGCTGAAATTTCAATCCGGAAAAGTGTGGCAGTAAGGGTTGAAGCACTAGAAGAGCTTACACAGAGAAGAGATGGAGTGTTGTTTACTGTTAAAAAACCTTAAGAACTGTGTAGAAACAGATCAGAAATTATTCAGGTAAGGGCAGTGTCACTGTGGTTTACCAGAAGGGACAGAAGGAGCACTTGAGGTGTTTTCCAAGCCTGTAGTTGCATGATCCACTGATTTTTCAGGGACATGCAATAGTTGTCCCTGTCAGGTCTGTTATTAGGTGCTGTCCCCATGGCTCCCAACCAAAAAATTTGGGATTTTGTACTTGAGAGCATTTTCCCACCTTCACAACATAAATTGTTCTAAATGGTAACGTTCTGTTCTTGCTTTTAGGTATCTTTTGAATGTATACAGAACAGGAGCACAAGACAAAAAAATATAAAATACTAAATTGTAAACAGAGTATGCAATCAATTCTCCCAGTCAGAGAGGGTTCAGAATTCATAACCCCGTTCAATAATTCACAAATCAATTAAAATAACATTATTTTTCTCTCTTTCCACTTAGCAGTAACGATGTGTAAAGGTCACTTGCCATCTAGTTAGGGAAAAGGCAGCAATTAACATCAAAGTAAAATCAGAATATTCATTTTCTGTTACACAATGGAAGCGTGACATGATTTTCTACTTGGATGGAGCCCTCAGCAATAGCAGGGCTGAATTTTCACCTCCTAGAGAAATTAAGGAAGAATCTTTAAAATGTCGCACTGACACTAGAAATGTTGTAGTTTCTTGTAAAAACACTGGGAACCAAAGATGTTAGAGATTATAGAAAACCTGATTCCTTTTCCCTTAAATGTCAGCAAAAAGACTTTTAGGAACAGTTCTGAAATATGAAAGGAAATTAGTTTTTCTATTGGTTCACTTACACCACTCTAAGTGGGAATTTATGTCAGAACTGTGCTAGAAATTGAAGAATTAATGCTTTGCTTCTGGAATGGGGCTTCTTAATTTTATTTGTTTCATTGCTTTTTTGATTAAAAATAAATATAATCTATTTTATTTTAAATTTTTTTTTCTATTTTGAAAAATTATTCATTTATTATGTATTTATTATCTGCATTTTTACTTTTTAAGTTTTTAAATTTACCTTATGAGTTTTATTTTTTAAATTTTTTATTTATTTTACTTTTATCTGATTTTTAAATTTTATTTTACTTCTTGGATTTTTTTTGTTTTATATTTATTTGGTTTATTATTTTATTTTTAAATTTTTAAAAATTATTATTTTTGCATACTTATATTTACTTTTTAAAATTTTCCTTTTATTTTCTAATTTATTTTAATTTTGTGTTTTGTGATAAATTTATTGAATTTTTTATTTAACTTTTTATATTCACTTTATTTATTTATTTTAAAAATCTTTTCTTCTCAAAATTTTATTTAATTTCTTTCTATTTACTTTTTGTTTTTTTTATAATTTAATTTATTTCATGTATTTATTTTAACTTTTGATTTTTTATATTTACTTTTTATTAATTTTTCATTTATTTAAAAATTTACTTTTAAAATTATTTTGAACTCATTTTTTTATTTTTATTTAAATTTTATTTAATTTTTATTTCATTTGTATTTCATTTTAATTTCATTTTTATTTCATTTTTATTTCATTTTAATTTATTTATTAATTTGTTTCTTATTTTTATTTTTCACTTTATAATTTTTTTTTTTACATTGTATTAGTTTTGTTTTTAAATTTATTTTTAATTTTTAAAGTACTTCTTATTCTTATTTTTGGTTTTGATTTGATTTTACTTTTCACCAGTGAGGATTTCCCAGTGCAATTTCTCTTCCCCTCTTCTCTCTGGCATTACAGAGGCTGTGGAGCTGAGTGCACTGAGCCCCAGCCTTGTCCTTGTCCCAGCCACCTTTGGGCTGAGAAATCCCCGAATTCCCTCACACAGACTGTGCAGCATCCCTGATAGCATAGGGTTAAAAAAAGGGAACCAGGCCCTGGGAATGAATGTTGAGCTTTGCCTTTATTGACTCATGTGAAACTACACCTGTATAATCATCATGCAATAAATAATATGATTGCTAAATATAATAATTGTTTGGTAAATTGAATATATTATTGTTTGATCATAATAAGAATCATGAGAAAGGGTATTTTGGGGACCTGATGAAAATCACAAGAATCCATGCTTAGGTAAGATCAATGTATACACTAGAACAATATGGGTTTAGTAATTATTATATAGTTACATAATGAAAAGGGTATAAAAACTGTCCCTCTGGAATCCATGTCAGAGTCAGATTTGGGTTTGTACCCCGACTCCCAGACCTCTTCAATAAAAGCACCTGCATGCAATCATCCTGTGGTTATGTGTTTCTGTGCTAACATCCCCACGGGAGCAGGATGGGCACTCCTGTGCTGGCCCAGAGCACTGACTGCATTCTGCTGCCTCTCTCTTCCTGTGCTTCATCTCCCAACATTTTCAGCACTTTCTGACAAGTTTATGCCAAGTATTCAGTGGCTTTTTGTGGCTCCAGATAAATCTCAAAAAATAATGAGAAGAATGACAGAGTTTTTTTCCCCCAGTTATAAATGTTCTTTTCAACAAACCATAATATTAATGTTTATGCTTTGAAATGTCATAAAGTTGCTAATGCTGCATAGGAAGCAGGGGATAAATTTGATCTTTGTCTGCTAAAAATACACCATTTAGGTAGTGCCACTTTCAGTCTTCCATTTTTCTGGTTTCAGTTTACTACCACAAAATGTTTTGAAAGCTGTTAACCAATTTGTATTGATACATTTGCCCTCAAAGATACTAAGTTCCTTCTTATTTTAAGGAAATAAGAAAGGGCAATGAAGGATAATATTTATCAGTACTGTCTGCAAGACAAAGAGCCATGACCTCAGCTTTATTTACTGCTGCCAAGGAATCCACATGGGCAAATTCATAAAAAAAGGCCACCAAAAACTGGGCTTCATGATCTATTAGAAAGTCTTAGGAAGATTCCAGTCCCTATGAAATGGCAAAATATTGTGTTTTTTTCAATCTCTACTGTGTCCTGGGCATAAAATATAATTTAGACTTTTTCCCCCTCTCACTGTAAGAAAGCAAACACAAAGAATTAGATGTGGAACAAGAGTTTTCTCATTCATCTTTGATGAGATTTTTTCAAAAGCAAACCAGCAAATGCTTTCTATGTGGACTCCATAATTTTCCAAATGCAGAGTTTAGAGACACTAAACTCTTTTGAAAATGTAGTGTCACATTTGTCTTTTTCTTTTCTAGTGACATGTTTAACAAATGTTAAGCATTCCTGTCATTCTCATGTTAGCATATGAAGTGTGAACATTAATTTTACTTGCTAATTGTAAAGATAATTGGTTTGGGGGTAGCAATTGTCACTCCATCAGGGAGAATAAAACCCAAACTCTGTCTTCTGTGAACCTGCAGGAAGAGGTGGAATGGATGTTGTCTGGAAAAATCCATCTGTAAATTAATTAAAAAGGACATACAATATGGTTCTTATGAACCCACCAGTTGAATTCAATGAAGGAGCAACATTTACTTCTAAAAATATTCATCTTCTAGAAAGAGATTAATGACTCTACTAATGCACATTGCTATTGCAGAAAACAACCTTAAGAGCTAACTAGAACTCACAGTGGGATCTCTACAGAGAGTGAACAGTGACCATGATCTGTCCTTCTCTTATCTGCTACTGAAAGAAATCTGTGCATAAAATGTGAGGAAAAGTGAATGCATCAAGACAGTGTAAAGTTTTTCTGCAATCAGTGCCTAGCACATCATGCTTGGTGCATTATGAGATGTCAGCCCTTTTGATTAGTTCATAAAATTGGTCTCAGCTGTGCACTGTTAAATTCCTGGAAAACGCAGTGGCTTTCTGCCACACAGCTTCACCCACTGAGGTGGCAAGAGCTACCCTGTGTTTTGTCTCCAGACAAATTTCCATAGCTTTCCTCTTGTAATGGTTGCAAAAATATTATCATCAGGATTATGGGTGGGCTGAATCTATTTCCTACTACAACTCTTTTGCTGTTTACTTGCTGCTTCTTCATCTGCATCTTATATTTACACTGTAAACTGTGTGGGTTAGAGATCACTTTGTATTCTGGTATTTTCACATCACCTAGCAGCAGTCCAGACTGAAAGTAGGAGTAATACAAAATGTTGTGAGAAATCATTTACTATATGTTCCCTCTTTTGAGCTGTTGGGAGGTCCATCTCTCAGTAAGTTATATGGGAGAAGATAAGATGACAGGGATGAGGAGGCAAAGAGGAGGCTCTAGGAAATGAATATCAGAGCTTTTTAGATTATTCTCTTGGAGCTTTAAATAGTGTATAAATGACTAAAATGCACAGGACAGGACAAATGTTCTCTTTTGAGAGATGAACATACAGTGATGGAGAGCTCAGACCAAATTTCACTGAAGGCACAGAGTGATTGTTATTTTTGTTTGGTTCTAGGTCTGAAAATCGGCCCAATGCCTTTTGTCTACTTTCTCTCTCTATAAAAATAAATGTTAAGTATTTGGCTATGAGTAATAACATGGTACTAAGAATAAAAGCTTTATTGGTCATTGTAAGTGCAATCAGTATAAAGGCTTTGCAGAGTCACTAAATTCAATTCTATGTTCAGAACTAAACAGAAATTAAGATCTTTCAACTAAATTTCAAGAGCATTACTGGAATACAGAACTATTTGGTGGTTTTTTGCTACATCTAATCATGAAAAGCAGAAGATAACAGCAGGAGGAATTAACAAAATTATCACAAAGGAAAATCATATAAATATGTATTAATATCTCTCTATATGTTAAATATTACATAAAAGATAATGAACCTTGACATAAAAGTGCTCAAAATAAATTTGTTTACAGAATAATATGTTGGGCTGATTATGCATTCCTTGGTATCATTAACAACATTTTAGATTAAAGACTGGTTGATGTGTCTATGTTTCAAGGGAAATCTGTCTATTGAAAAAAATAATATGCAGAAAATATATTATCTGGAAGGCAGTAATCATCACAATAAATTCACCATTTCTAACCTTCCTCTTTACTTGTAAATCCTAGTTGTTTCCATGGTATTTACTATAGAAAGTATTAAAAGAATTCTTACCCACCCTTATCAATGTAATAAAAGATTACATTACTTACAGAAAAAAAACCCATAATATATATTTATAAGGTTCATAAACTCACAGGCAGGCTAATAATTTATTAGCAATCTTCTTGATTTCTTACACAACTGATTAGAAGATTTTTATCAGGCGTTGACCTGGTGAAATACCCTTCGGACTTTTTATAAATGCAAAAGCTTTTCCAGGAGGAACTACACCTGAAATAGGCACAGGAAATAAAAAGTGAGAGAGAATTCAGAGCCATTGGGACAAAAATGACTCTGTGAGACAAGAACAGAATCCAAAATTCCTGACTTCTCCCTCCAAAGTACTATCCATTAAATTGCATCAGTGTAATTGTATAATTCTCAGGTTTTGAATTTTCTGTTATTTTAGTTCTGTATCCAGTATAATTGATGCTGCCTTTTTCAAAGTACTTGTAGCCAAAATGCTGTTTTGGTGGGTTTTTTATAGAATAATAGGTTGTTGAAAAGAAAAAAAGAAAAAAAAAAGTGCAGGTCACTAGGTAACAGGAGACATCAGAACCATCAAAAAGGAATTTTTTCCAATCTGATAGAATTATACTCATCTTTTGCAAGCAGGTGAGTTATTTTGAGTAATTACGAAGATGTGATCTCGAAACTAAGTAGTTTTTCTGATGTATATACAATTGTCACATAGGAAGCCACTAACACCACTTGCAAATCTCAAGGTAAATTTTAGCACACCAAAATTTGTCTGAGGAAGTTGGGAATAATCAAATCCACTCTTTCAAATTTAATTTAGTTTTAAGAAGAGGCTTTTTTACACTTATGGTGTGTCCCTGCCACAGTTACATGCTGAGAGTATTGCACATCACATTAGATTAAGGTCAGTTAGCAGTGCTATAAGGACTCCTTTCCTTCCCCTGTCTCTTATTCTCTTTTAAAATGAAGCATCACTGCAATTTTGTGATTAAAACCCTGTGTCTTGGAGCATGATGAGAGACCTTGGCTGGCTTCCAGCTGTGATTAAGGCTATGATTTTTGGCCTAAAGGTTCATGTGGAATCACAACTTCATTGACCCTTTAATCAGAACTGATTAAGAAGTGATGGCTTGCTTGCTGTTTGGTGCTCCATTACCTACCATGTGCAGCCTGTAATAGGGGGATATTGCTCTGTCAACAGCCCTAGGAAAATTCAACCTTTGGAAGACTTTGTGCACAAGATCTTTCAAACTGACAGGAAATTTTGAGTACTTTATCTTTCAGTTAAACAATTTGAGAGGAGACAGAGTTTTAGAAAGTCTTTAGAATCATGTTGATGGAAAGGTGAATATTTCCCAGACATCTTTTAGATGTAAGGAACTGAGATATTGTAAAGTTCTTCAGGTATTTGGTGTGGCTGACACAACTCTTTCCAAAGTCCTGTACAGGCTGAAAATAAGAGAAGGGACCAATGACAATTTCGAATTCACTATTCTAGCAGTAGTTTGAAGGGGCAATACATGAATATAAACATGAATAAATAAGTGTTGACAAAGAAATATCCAATTCATCAGCTGGTATTTTGCATATCTGCATATGTCTACAGCCTCTCAGATGAAAGACTGCTAAAATGTTAGCTGGAGAGCCCCCTATTTACTTGGTAAGTAGATTTATGGAGAATCTTGATAGTTCAGCCAGGAAATTAGTTATCATGGAGAGTGGAGCTCATGGGAAGGGTTTCTAGTTATCAAAAGGGGAAATAATTACACTGAAATAGAAAAATACCTCTTCATTTTTTAATGCTTGATAGTAGAAGCTGTCTTCTAGTTATTCAAAACTTCTGAGAGTCTTCCTCTGATACCTAGCCAGAAGAGGAACATGGAAACATGAACATTTTTCTCCTCTTCAACTTTGGCTTTAACATTGGGAGTGATAGGAAGGAACAATTTTTCCCATATTAAGAGAGAGAGAGAGCGAGAGCGAGAGCGAGAAAGAGAGAGAGAGTGTGTGTGTGTGTGTGTGTGTGTGTGTGTGTGTGTGTATGAGTGCCTGTTGTATGTACATATATATCTATATCTATATCTATATGGGTATATCTCAGTGTTTTAAGTCTGGCTTTGCTCTCTGAATATGACAGCCCAGAAAACCAGGTGGGAAAGGGACAGTATCTGCTCCTGTGGCCAAGTTGGTGACCATTGTTAGTCAAATGAATGGAGTTGAAAAATTCCCATCTGCTTTATTAGGGGTAGGCCAATGGTAATCTGATGGTGTGTCAAAAGAAACAAAGAATTATGCCCTTTTAATGGACTCTATACTCTTCTATTGGACAGTCATTAGAGGACAATTTTCATAATATACATAGTCCAGGGCTATCTCATTTTGTTTTAAATGTCATACAGGCCTGGATATGCATTTGTATGCTTAATAAAGTACATTATAACCAGGGAAGTTAATAGCCTTAATGTAGTGGGCAATGTTAGTGAGTCCATGACTTAAGATCCTACAGTTCAATTAGAATAGACAATGAGCCAGAAATAAGTAAATATTCTATGAAAACATTAGACCTGATAAGACCACCAAGGAATCACTTGGCTGGCTATTCTGTTTTGGCAAACCCAGGAAGGGCTGGTTAGAATCACAACAACACCCCCTTCTAAATGGATACATATTCTCAAACAAACCTTTTTTTTACCATATAAAACTCACCAAGGAGATGAGTAGTAGTCAGTGTGATAATATGTGAACACAATATGATAGACATAATTGTGACTTATGGCATGCTTTGTGCATAGAGTGGCAAATGTCATGTTTTTTTACTGCAATAAGGTTTCTGAGTCTTACATGATTATTCTGAAATTCAAAACACAGATACGTTGACTAAATAAAATTACTCTTAGATGAGTGGATATTATAAAGTTAGGATACCATATGCAAAGAGTAGATATGAGATGTTAGATCTCAACAGCTTTTTGGGATCTGCAGGTGTGAGCTCTGGATGCAGGATTATTTGGAATTAACTGAAAGAACATTCAAATATGTTGGGAGAAAATAATTCAAAAATCTTAAACGTAGTTTGAAGTTTAATGTTATATGACCAAATGAACTGTATAATTCCTAGAGTGTTTGTTTCCTATTATTTCCTTAAAAAGGAGGAAATAATAGGAAACACACACAGCTAGTGGAGCTCAGTGTTGAAATCAGTGAGAACCTTATTGCTGAATGTCAATATATAAAAAGACAGGGTCAAAGATAAAGTCAACCCAACAGCTTTGAATTAAGATTCTATATCTTCCTTGGATATTCATGTACCTTTTTTTTATATTCAGCATGATTTTTATTTCTTGGACACATTTCCATAGCTTGCTAACTGTCTTTGTCAAGAAATTTTTCATAAGAGTAATCCTAGCTTACTTTTTGCTTATTCTGCCTCCTTATTAGGGTTAGCTGAACACTAAAGACTGATTTCCCACAAAGGTACATGAAGGCCACAGGATCTTCCCAGAACAATATAGACAGTAGGAAAGTAAGAGAGTTCTGTACTGCTTTTAAATGTTTAACGTCTGGAGCATTATGTATAGGGCTTAATGATGACATTAGAATGTTTCCAACAGATTCTGCTTTTCTCCATTACTTTTCTATACTTTTCTATACTTTTTCTATAACATAATAAAGTACAATTTACTTAAGGGAACTTCATCCTGACTTAACTTGTCGCCTACCTATGACAGATGTAAAACTTAAGTCAAAAAAGCAAACAAGGAAAACGTCATTGTGTTTAAAAGCTGGAAATTAACCACTTGAAACAACTCCAGTTGCATAAGGAATGTAGACCATCTGTAATGTACTAACTTTATTTTCTTAACTGCTTTTGGAAGTAAAGACAAGTATGCAGTGTCTTACAAGTTTTTCAAAACAGTTCTCAGACAATGGTATTGCATCTTTAATTAGAGCTACTTTTACCTCAGTGTAAGCCCATAGACTTCATATGATATTAGGTGATGGTACATCAGGTATTTTTCACCTTTCTCAGGGTCGATATTTTCACAGATATTCTCTTCCTTCTGCATGCAGAAGACTGCTGTGATTGATCCTACTTTGGTGCTGAGTGAGGATATTTTATCTGCAAACAAATATTACTTGAACTTATTGTTCTGAAGACTAACTTGAATGAATGGAGTCCATAAATTCTAGAGACTGCAAGAAATGCCTTGATACATCTTAATCAAATTCACTTTGTCCACTGGAAGAATAGTGGTCTCAATGCATGCTGCTGCAAACTGTTAATATTCCCCATGTCTAGCACTTGTTACCCAAAATTTTCTTGCCTTCAATACATTGGATTGAAAGGTGAAAATTATTAATATGGGGAAATGTAAGAGGAGTGATAGCACAAAGTTCTCCAAAATTGAGTTTTGTGTGTTTGGTTTTTAATCTCATCTCTCCACATCTGTTTTTTGTTTGGGGGTTTTTTTGGGTCTTTTTTTTTTTTTTTTTTAAAATAAGGAAACATCAAAGAGTCAGGTATGCAATTTTTTTTTTTTTTTTTTTTTTCTTCTGACTCTTCAGTGCATTCAGGAAATTATTCTATACTGCAACAGGGAATGTGTTCTAACTAAGATATTTTGTATGGATTCTCATACTTCTATAAATTAACTTCAGTGACAGTAGAGTAAAGGATGTTGTTTGAGTGTGACTCAATTGCTTTCTAAATGATAAACATTAACTTATGTTACAAAAAATGGCCAGAGAATGTTCATTTATTTCTACCTGCGGACATTCAGCCTGAAAAGTTCATCAACTGTATTGAGGTTAAGATAAAATTAATAACAGATTGACAAAAATGTTTAAGAACTTCAAGAACTGTGTGATTTTTAAACCACAGAAGGGATGCAAAAGAACTTCCCAAATGCATAAGGACAGATTTACCACAGGCCAAGTGAATACAGTACATTTTCAAAGGTTAACAGAGTATCAAAAAGTCTGAGGCTACATCTGAGTAGCTGAAAGATTTCTTTGTATTGCTGTTTTTGCAACACTGTTGGTTAAAGGAGTTATTATTTAAAGTAAAAAATCTGGAGGACTTTTATTAAAACTATTTTGTCATCTTAAGAGGTTACACAGTAGTTGGACACTACCAATTGCAAAAATAAAGTTCTTTTCTCTTGTGAGATCTCTGAGCTTGACTATGATTTGTAAGCACTCCCTAAAATGACCTAAAAGTAATGGGGAATGGAAATTGCTATCTATATTTAAAAATGAAATTGCCAACAAGGAAATTACCAACAAGTAAATGTGACTCTAATTCTGCATTGGGCGTTGTATACGGTAGCAAACAAGAAAATTATTGGAGATGTGGATTAACATATTAAAAGTGATAAAGAAGGTATTCAAAACTCCTACACTGGAGAGAGGAATGTGGAAGAAGTGAAGAGAGTACTTATTAGACCTGAAGAACTGGTAGATGCTCAAAAGGCAGGCAGTCAGTCATCTAGAGGAGCTTAGTTAAAACCAGCAAGTAATATTGGTAATATTCAGAGAAGCCTCTTGCTCTTTGAGAACATAATGATGAGTACATTTCAAGGCACTTTGGAGAGTGACCTGTCATTATCACCATTCTCAGCAAGGAAAATTGAAACATGAAAAGGGAAAGGTGCCTGACAAGGGTCGCACGGGAGGAATTCGGCTCCAATACAAAACGTGGCTCCTAAGCTCCCTCCCAGGGCTTGCCTTGACACTAATGGGAGTCAGAGCTCTTACTGCAAATAGTGATGGGTGAATCACAGTTCCCATTCCCCTCCTGTCTGAGAGATATGTTACTGAGGGGCTGGTAATTGCACGGCTAATACTGAGAGGTTTTGCACAAAGTAGAAGACAGGAAAAAGCCTTCATTATTTCAATTAGGAGACTAGGCCATGCATAATGAATTCAGGCAGGAAAGCTGTTCCAGTCAGAGTTAGTTTAGGTTCAGAGTAGGGTGAATTGGAACTTTTTCTGAGGGCTGATTGTGAGAAGGGATGAAATATATAAAGGAACTGTGCAGATGGTGAAGACTGTTATTATTTATTAACTACTTGAATTGTCTTAGTTTCTTGCCAATGTCCTGTTTGGAAGGGCAAAGTAGGACTTTTTAAAATGGTTTGAGTAATGACTTAACAATTATCCTGAGAAAACCAGACTATGATTCACTAGAACTCACTGGTACTGAAGAGTATGAAAAGTATCCATATTCCATGTGCTTTATTCATAACTGAGGGAAATCTATTCTGACACTGGAGGGTCCTTTGAAGTAGCAAATAGTGATGAAGTAACTGAAAGCAGGAGACTAAAAAAAAATCAAATAAGACCAAGTAAGATCAAATAAAATGGACCAGTTCTTTTTTCTTCTGGCAGTCCAAGTAGAGTACTATCAGAGCAAAGGTAAGTCTTGGGGAGGATCAAAGAATGAAAATTATCACAAGCCTTTCTAAAAAACTGTGGCCTAATTTGATTGTGATTTGGTGGATTTTTATATAGGGTTTCTGACAAAACACTTTCTGTAGTGGCTTGAGAGTATTTTATTGGGCTCATACAGGAGTTCATGACTTTTCTCACGTAGGTCTCCTTGAAGCAAATGCAGTTTTGAGGGATGCTAATAGATTTAGAAGGTTACCCTGTATACTGTATATTCCTATGCTGTTCTTCCCCCCAACAATTTTTGTGCAAATCCAGACTTGTCTTTGTGCAGCATTTTTCTTCTCACATCCATTATGGAGTCTCTGGTCTGTTTGGATTACAAAAAGCATTGTACAGAAGCATTGTCTGAGTATGTCCTTACTGACAGCTATTGAATAACTCAAATAATTTGGCATCCCTTGGGTGTAACCCAGCAGCCTTCTCAGGGGCTCCTGACACATCCAGAGGCTCTGCAAAGGAGCTGGATCATGTCTGAGCAGCAGGATGTGTAGAGTGGCCAGATCAGTCTGTCCCATCAAAGCAACCTGTCCTCTTGTTCTACAACACTGTGTAAATATGGTTCTTCATTTTAAAGAAATGCTAAACTGGTTACAGTCCATCTGGGCACAGCTGTTTTCTGTAGCACACATCAGTCTTCACTGTATTAGCAGTTCCACTAATAAGTATGGAAATATTCTAGGAAAATAAGTTTTTCTTCATAATGCCAGCCTTATCTTTCCATATTTTTCCCTGTTTGGTAGTTTTTAAACCATGCAATACTTATAGAAGAAACACGTTGAACAAGAGGTTCTGAAAACTGTTAGACCTATATTTTAAAACTCATATCCATGTCTAAAGTGTCTTCTCATTCTGAAACCTCTCTTATTTAGTTAAGACTTCTGGCTTTCCTTTAACACTCTAACATCCAGACTCTCACAAAGATATCTGAAGCTGAAAAGACAACATGCATTAAAAATACTTAAACTCACTTAAAATATGAGAACACTAGAGGTTTTAAAGCATCTGTCTATGTTGCTGTATGAGTGAATCATGCAAAGGAAAGCCCAGAACTTTACAGACTTCTCACAGTATTCTGTGAGGTGTTTCAAAGAAAGAAAATTTTTAAAAGAGCCAGAATGAAAAAAAAGAGGCTTTGGTAACGTTGGTTAATTAAAAAAATAAATAGAGCATAATTTATTACTCTCAGACAAGCTAAAGAGTAGGATTCCAGGAGGTTTTTGGTTTTTTATTTCTCTAATGCTCATTCCTTCTGAGTCAGATATCTAATTAAGTCTGTGTTTAACAAGTAGATATTTTGTTCCTCATTTAGGCACCTTGTAATTTTTCCATTAATGGAAGGAACAATGTGCCAAGTATTGCCTTTTCTACCCTCTGTTCTCTTTCTCCAGCTGTCCCTGTTGTGGCTGGGGGGTTCCTGCTAGAAAGCCATAAATTCCTCAGCCTCTTGCACTCTCCTCAGCCCCGGAGCTGAGATTTGGATGCTCCTTGCTAACCCAGCCTGGGATTTATCTGTTTTCCCTGACTCTGCCAGGCAACCAGGATAAGAGTTTGTCATGCTCCATCCCTCATTAGTGAATAGTTATTTATTTGCCTCGAGTCTTCGTGCTAATAGCTGTGGCTGTCCTCTAAAGCTGGCTGTGCTGTTGCTGGGGTTTGCAGCCCCCAGCCGGTCACGCTTTAGGGATGGGGCTGGCAATCCATCCCAGCATCACAGCTTGGCTGACACCAGCTGACACATCCCACACTTGGCAGCACAGCATGACAGCTCAGAACACGGCATTGGGTCACAGCAGCCCCCCCAAGACTCCTTACTCATTTCAGTACTCACCTCTTCTCCGCTATAAAATATAAACACCCTTACATCAAAAAGAGGGAAAAGAAACAAAACCCCACGATGCATTACACCAGTTTCTGTGCTTTAGCAATGCAGATTTCTGATTTTGGATATTTACATGAAAATTTGGTGTTACTAATCCTTTTAAAAAAGTGTTTCTACTAAGCTAAAAGCTTAAAGGGGTAAGTCAGGTGGAAAATGCACTGAAGACAAAACAGGTGACTGAAACCTGGCTTAAGCTCCTGTCCTGCTACAGCCCTCTGATCCAGGGCTGGTCACTTAGGCTAGATTCTCAAACTATTTGATTGCCAAGCACCAATTTAGAAATTCCTAATACCATTAAATAACTTTAGCCTCTGAGTAAGTTTAGTTTCCCTTTGTCTGAATTGCCTTTTTTAGAAATTCACTGTTTTCTGCCCACTGCATTAAAAACCAACCAACCAAAAAAAAAAAAAAATCAAAAAGCAAAACAAAACAAATTAACAAAAAACCCCAAAAAACAAAAATGAAAAAACAATGAAAAACAAAACAAAAAAAAGCAAAAAAACTCAAAATCACACAAAATCCCCCAAAAACGCTTGGTAGTATTAAAGGAATAACTTAGGAAGATGGGTGGAAAATATCACTTTTATTTTTCTCTATTTCAGTAAAGACTCCAGACTCATAATGTACTGTAAATATCCTGGTAAATTGCCTTCAAAGGTCCCATATTTTTCTAAGGGTATAATTATGGGATTCTGTTATTATTGTTTTGGCATCTAGCATTTATTCTGTGCCTTTCCTCACCGTGTATCATGTAGCTGCCATGCCATCTGTGTTTTATCTTAATTTCAGGCATGGTCTATTCATTGAAACTTGAAATCAATTGCAGTCTGCAGTTGTTTCTTTTTTTTTTAAATGTTGGCTAGGACTGTAAATAGATAGGAAAATCTCATTCTATTACATATAGTTTTTCAATTCCTCTTCAGTTTTGGCCACCATAAACTTCAGGTTTTTAAGTTTCATCCTTTCTTTCACAGCACATGAAGGTCATCAAGTCCTTCCTATTTCTAATCCCCCACCACCCCTGTTTTCACTCAATTTTACTATCTCCCATATGCATAGTCATGACTATTTAAGAAAAGAAAAAATATATCCTGGTTGACAGCTGTGACAAATGTTCATTCATTACTTTAATGCATAATTAAATTATTTCCTTAATTAGATTCAATTAATTTTTTAATTTTTTTTACATTCAAATTAAGACACTTGACTTACAATAAGAGAAGTTTCTCAGAATTATGAAGGACTCAAACAATACTTCTTGTGTTTCACATTGAAACTAAAAGGGAAAGTTCAGAGGATATACCTGAAACAAAATCATGGAGAATCCATGAGGAAAATTTCCTTTGGTATTCAAAGTGCACTTAGAACCCAAGTCCTAGCATCTCTAAATTTATGCATAGCTAGACATCTCGATGAAGTTACTGATAAGAGGAGCATAAATTCTACCAAAATTTGGGGTCACATCTGTCTGCCTTGCTACATCTGGCAGTGTGTAATAATTAGGTTTTCTCATGAAGATGAGAATTACAAAACAATGCATTTGTAGAGATTATTATCCCTTCAAGAGATTTCAGATCCATTTTTAATTGATGTAAATAACAGCTCTGCTGAAGCCAGTTGAACCCTGCTGTTAGCTGCCTGCAGGGAATCTGTCCTTCCATTCTGAGGTCAGATTTGATAAGATCTGTGTGGCCCATGGTTGTTTTTGCTTTGTTATTTTCCAAAATATTTGTTATCATTTTATCTTGATGGGAAGGTTTCTTCACTCTGTTTTTATTTCAAAATTTTTTTTTAAAAAGTAGTTAAAGTACAAAAAAGTATAAAGCACATTTGTTTACATAGATAATGAAATGTTTCACTAACAATAGCAGAATTATTTAATTTTTTCTAAAACATTTCTCTACTATTAGCAGTGTCTAATTCTATTCAAAGGTACAAAATGCCTGCCTACATTTAATACATTTATAGAAAATGAGATAGTATGTTTCCAACTTTTAAAAAGAAATTTTCTTCACTCTGGGTAAGTAAAATATTCAAGAAGAAGCAATTAATATGTCTTTTCATGACTTTTTGCACATAGTTGCACTTCATCTTGAACACAAATTTCAATGCAGGTTTGCTGCTGTTTGTCCCTCACCTTTCCGCGTGCTGTGGGATGGTGACAGTGACCGAATTCTGTGTGCAGAAAGCAGCTACAGTACATAGAACAAGAGAAGGATTTTGCCCTCATTTGCTTTTAAAGAATGGCGTCCTGGGTGAAGGATGAGTGTTTTCTAATGTGTAGGGAAGAAGGTCAAGAAAAGGTTTCTGTCTGTTTTCATAGAATCAAGCCCAGAAATTATTTGTACAAATCTGTTGTGCCAAATCCAGCTCTATAATGCAGGATTGATCAGACAAAAGAAAAAAAAAACCCAATGGGAAAGGAATTTGCAATGTTATCATAAGGGAAGGAATGCCTTCTTGACCCCAAGTTTATGTCCTGAAGAATAAAACCTGATAGAAGCTGTCAGTTTTATCTTAAGCTGCAGAGCTGTAAGGATTATTTCAGCTGAGGATCTTAATATTGGTCTCTGCCTTCACACAAGAAATGACACTTATGTAAGGAGATAGCAAGAGCTTTAAGAATGAAAATGAACTTAAACCACAGGCTCTGTAGGGTACGGATGCACTTTCTGTCTGGATTCACACACACACACTGATACATTTTCCATTAATTCTTTAACTTTCACCAAAAACCAAATGAAACCTCAAAGGCCAGATGCAGCAGCAAGTTTGTCTTTCCTGTATGCTGTCCCATATCTGGTGGGAGAGGGTAACAAGGAGAGGAGAATTGTGGCTTCAAAGTAAAATTCCCTATCTCCACTGAGATTTGTGCCCTGCACCCCTGATGCCTCTGCTGCCCCCTTCAAGAGAGGGAGGTCAGGGCTCTGGAGCCTGCAAAGGACATGGGGAGCAGCAGGTTACCACTGGTCCCAAACAAAGAGTCAGGGGAATAATTTTGTCTAAGTGATGGTAGCAGAGTCCTTTTTCTTACCTTAAACATGAGTGTTAAACTGGGAGGTTCACAAAACATGCAACTAGAGACTTAGAAAAAGGTGGATGGCATAGAGGAGCATAGACATGGTGTTGGATGAGAAGGTGAAAACTTCCCACCAGTTGTATAATCAGGATGTGTGCTGGCCAAAACTTTTTCTCGATGCCTCTACCTCAGCATGTCTCAGGAAGGACCAGCCAGGAATGGGAAATCTGTAGCAAACTGCAGGTGGAGATTGATGGCTCAAAGGCAACTTAGGATAGCATTTCCCTGCAGCTCGCTGCTGGAGACCTAGGCTTTGGCTCTCAGTTGCAGAAAAAATTTTGGGGAACACTGAAAAATATCCCAGATAAACAGAGGAAATTAAGAACTGTTTAAATGTCTCTCATTTCTTGTGTATTTTCCATTGAGAATGAGGAAATAAGAGAAATTTCTTAAAGAGAATGGCTGAATGCCTTAAGAAAATAAAACAAAAATAAAAAAAGAGAAAGAAATCTGTTGGCAATCCTGGATCTCTCTAGGCAATTTTAGGTACCTGCAATAAAATACTTTCCTAATCACCGTCACAACTGCTTGCTTGACTAGATGGAATTTTTTTTATCAATACAAAATACGAGCTTTAATAACTTTTGCAGTTTGCTATGACTGTGAAAATTCTTTCTGATATACTTTAGGCAGCTTTAGAGATTACTGTCTTTCCAGAACTAGACTTTTCAAATGAAAGAAATTATTTTTGTTCACTTTTGAGGAGTCATCCATAAGAGATCCAGCATAAGACATCCTCCAGCGGGCTGTTGTTCAGTAATGTTGTTCTCATTTAAAACTTCATAATGAAGGGTCTCAGCAGGCTCTAGAAATTCTCTGTGGTTAGCCCATGATCTTCCAATGTCGGCTTAGAATACATGAGCAGGTCAAACTGCAGTGCTCTTTATTTCTTTTATTAAGATCTTTAAAACTCAGTTCAAGGGTCTTGAGGGATCTAGGAATGTTGTCTTGCAGAAAGTACACACTCAACATTAAATATTGGTCTAAATTTCTTAATCTTTCCTTTTAATTACAAAGTGGTGGTATTCATCCTCACAGTGTCTTCTCAAAGATTTAAATGCTATCTATTGAGAATTATATTCTATGATAACAAAATAAGAGATGAACAATAGTATTACATTTTTAGGGGGTTATAAAATACAGGAATCATTTAATAATAGTTGTGGTGTAATTAGTTTAAAATTATGAAAGCAGTTCATGTGTAATTTTTTTTATTCTTTTAAATGGATTCAGTTTGCATGGAACATTAAAGCAATGAGCTGTCAAGCACTATAAGAAAGTAAAGGGCTAGACACACAATGAAGCAGAGTATTTCTTAAACACTCACTGGAATATTTTTAAATACTCCAATATTTTAAAAGATTAGTTAGAAGAATACTAAGAAGTTATGAATTATAAGATAAATAAAGATATTTATTAAGCTGTTGACACCTTAGATACAAAAATTCCTATTGTCTGCAAATCCTAAAATAGCAGCAAAGTTTGCTGATGCTATAACATCTCAGTGGAATCTTAGAAATTGGAAAGATTATAGAAACACTTCAGTGTCATAATATGAAAATGCAAGAGAGAAATGCATACCATAGATTTTAAAAGTCACCCTTTTTTTGTTTGTACATTTTAGGTAAGTCTGTCTATATGTAATTTATGGATAAATCAGATAAATCAGATAAATCAGAAAAATATATTTCATCTTTACTCCTTTTCCTCCTGTTGAAAAAACCTCCAGAGCAAACTGCACAAACAGGGGCCCCAAAAAAGCAAAGTTATGTATATAAAGGGGTTTGGTTCTTTCTCACCAGTCTTAAATTTGCTCATAGAACCAAGTTAAAATTACAAACTCATGGGATTTACAAATAAATGAAGTAGCATTTCAAAATCTGTCTTATCACTAATTAATAATGTAATATCAGAACAAAACCCAGATTTTTGCATAGTTCCCTACTCTCTCTTTCATGCAAAACAAAATATTTCCTGGGTTCACTGGTTCAAATACCTGCCAATTTATAATTAGATTTTTCTCCTCCGATCCCCTCATGCCAAATTATTCCAGCAACTTTGGCCTATCTTTATCAAACTTTCTTGAGAGATTTGGGTTTTTTTTGTTTGTTTTTTTTTTTTTTTTTTTTTTTTTACCAGCTGTGCAGTAGAATTGCTGCACTAATCTGGGTTTTGTGTTTTGGGTTTATAGTCATCCAAACTCTGACATATGTTATTTGAAGGAGCCCTGAAGCTGCTGCTGGACAGACATAGGAAAGCAATTTGGTATCCATGTGTGAGTAGAGGGATAATAGGAATCCTGCCTCCCTCTGGGCTTGCAGGGAAAATGGAGAGGGATGAAGCAGGACACAGTCACCACCTGTGGATTCAGTGGCCTCTTGTTTGTCCTCCTTCACCCTGGGCTCTTGCTGCTGGGGATCCCAGAGGCTTCTGGGCTGTCACCGTTACACAGCCCAAATTCTGGGTATCCACAGAGTGGTCACAGGTGCCATTCCCATAATTTTGGGTGATGTGTATAGGAATTGCTTCCTTTCCCACAGTTTGCCAGAGTGGAAATTTTTTTCCTGGTGCCTTAACCAAGATGTGCTAACTCGACCTTAGCTCTGCTAGGCCTGGAATTAATGCTTTCCTGTTGCAAATTCCTCCCTTCTGTGCTTCTCTGAATTATCCCTGTGGTGCCTTGTCATCCTGTGGCAAGTTCCTCTTGTGGCCTTGAGATTGTTTGAGAAAGGCAACTGTGTTCTTTAAGTCATTTCAAATAGCCCTTCTTGGAAGTTTTGTTAAATGTGGCAAATAAAATTTAAGGAAACGTCTTTCAGATTTCAGGGAGGGCAAATTAAGGTGACTGAAATTATTTCTACACTAAGCATATTATATGCACATGTTAGCTACCACAGCTTGCTTAGAACCAGGGTATCAAATCACATCATTCCAGTTCTGGCATTAGAGGTCTTTGTTAAAAGACAACAGTCTTTTCAGCTCTTGAAGCATGAGAGTATTTTTATCAAATACTCTGTGAATATTCAGGCATGAGAATGAGACTGTGAATGGAGCAGGGTACGTGTTATTAGTGGAACCATATGCACAGAAAAGATTTCTTAACACTGTAGAAGACAGCTAGAAATTAGGAGCTGGTTAGCAGTCTTTGCTAAACAGAGAATGTCATATTTTGCATGATGTGCCCTTATTTTATCGATGTATAATGTACTGTCTGGCATGTCACATCAGAGAGCTTCCTCAGCTGATGCAGAAAGTGACTGTGACAGCTGTTTTTATTGCAAATCTCTCCTCCAGTGTCCCTTCTGCTATAAAATTGGGAAACAAATGAGGGAACTTGATGAATAGCAGATTCGGTTTATTGGCAGTTACATTTATTTTTCTATCTTTATATAAAACATGGAGCATCAATATATCAATCTTTATGCATGTGACTGTAACCATATTTTTCCAGCCTGTGCACAGTGCTTGTATTCCAGGCTCATAAGGTGTGTGGGAAAAGGCCCTCTGAGTGTTTGAATAACTCTTGGCACAATAGAGCTTAAAGGATGATTTGTGCCTTTGGGCACTGCAGCCATGTGAGTACGGAGCATCTGAAATATATTCTGGAATATGGAACTGAAAATTAAATGGGAAATGCTCATTATGTTGCATGTGTTGTGATCAGCCTAATTTGTAAGAACTGAAGTGGTTTGTCCTCAGAGGGACATTAGGTAATATCTGGACGAACCCAGAGCAGCTTTGGCTCAGATTTACAGTGCTATTCAGGCACTTCCCTTGCACTGATTTCCAAAGGCAATGGGGACAGATTGACTAGACTCCAGTGACCACCACCATTTATTCTTTTTACTGAGGGGATGTTTTGGAGCAGATAGGTTGCACATTATCTACCTGCTGAAATCCTGATCAGCCTTAGACAGGTGACCAACACTGTGACAATGAGCCTAGGGAAACAGAGATAGCTCTGATCACAAACAGGTGCCAAACTGACTATTTTGGCCTCTTGAAATCTGTACTTGGACATTGGTTGCAGACTTAAGCATTGGGTAATCATTGAAACTCTTTCTTAATTCAGCTCAAATCTTAGGATTTAGATTTTAATATAAGTTTTTTTTTTTATGTTCTTGAGTGGATAGAAGAGGATAGGAGGGGGTCAAGGGAATGCTGGGTCTAAACCTGGCAGCTGGGTTAGGTACCAGTGCCCCAAGTACAGGCAGACCTGGAAAGCAGGCTGTAGCAGGACGTTGGTGCTTGCTGGAGACATTTTCAATAGCCTAGATTAAACATGGAACTAAACTGCCACTGTAAACCTAAGTACATAATTCATTATGTGGGTCTTCTGCATATCTTTTGAATGCCGAAGACATCTTTGCATGCTTTAAATAATTATTGATATTTCACATAAGACACACTAACCATATTCCAGGACTGAGGTGTCATTGATTTAGCCATTACTTTTTACATTTCTTCTTTACCCTTAGAGGATCTGCTGCTCACTGCATTTTATAATTATGGCACTCTGGAATTTTAAATGCTTCCAGAAACACTCCTGCCTTTCACTTAATAAAACAATAGAGTAGTGCATTAGATAGGATATTTGCTTTTGGTTTTAATCTCAGGTTTATATCTTACTTTTATCATATCTGGGTATACAACAAAGTGAATCATTATATATAGATACAATCTCACTGGCCATAAGTCTCTAGGGAGGAAGATCCCATCTTGACCAGAACCTTGTGCTAGGTTCTATTTTTCAATACTGATCTGAGAAGCTGGAAAGGCATAATGTAGCATCAGCTATTGTAAAAGAATCACCACCTTTCTCCTGCCATTGTCCCACACACTTTGAATTCAGTATAGTCTCTTCAGCAGGGAATGTGCCCTACCTGCAGATGCACACACCACTCCACTGAGTATCCAAGAAAGTGAAACTGCAACCACTTAATATAAACAGAATCTTCAATCATTGAAAAATAACAAGTTTTTAGTAGTGTTTATGAAGAATAGGAAGGAGTTCTTCACTCGTTAAGAGATAAGCACGTATGTATTTTCACATGTGCAATGTAACTATGGGTTACAAGTATGGGTTTCTCAATATATGTATACAGATCCATTCTATTATCCCACTTAAACAGTTTGTCTTCACACTGACCCCATGTTTTTATTTCTATAAAATGGGAATACCAGGATTTGCCAGTATATGGTGTTGGAGACACATGCAGTCAGTACAAAATCGCCTGGAAATAACACAGGCAGGACAGGATATGTGGCATGTGGATGTTAATTTGTGCTTCTTGGTTGTGCGTGGCCAAGAGCAACGCTCAGTGTTTTGAACACTAGTCTGTGCTCACACATGGCAAGGATGTGGAGTGAAAAAACAAATGATGGAATTGGAGTCCTGTGTAACCTTGTTTTTTCCTTTTCTGTGCTTTAATTCCTCTGCCTTTCACAAGGAATACTGTAATTTTCCTCAAACTTAAAGTGAATTTTAGAAGAAAGGAAGAGTGCTACAAAAACCCCACACTGGGTAAAAGATATAGCTTGGAGCTAATCTTGAGGACATTTAAAGGCAGCTTTCTTCATGTTCTTTTAATGAATAAGAACACTGGTTCATTTTTGGAGCCATAAATTGTCAAATTCATGGGTTTGACCAGTCCATATTTGTGACTCCATAAAATACTATATCTAATATAATATATATCTTGTGCAACAAGGAATAGTTGATAGACAGACAATAGAATTGCTCCAATGTTTTATTTTCTCCCAGTTTGCTCTTTTATACTTTGCTTTTGCGTTTGGTTTTGAGCAATTTTTGGGACCTCTGATTTGACACAGGCATTAAAAAATTGGACTTTTTCCCCACTAGTCACCAAGACAGGGTCCAAGTGCTTCATGGAAACATAAAAATATCAGTTTCATTTAACAATAAGCATTTTTTCCCTTTCTTCCTATCTTCATTGTGGTTATCCAGAGGATATTGGCATCTAAAAAGTGCTCAGTGCTAAATTAACTGGGTCACCCTGTGACCTGTTCTGCACAGATGTTGCTTTTTCAGGGCTTCCATGCCTTCTGGCCTTTACTGCCTTAGCAGGCTGGGAGAAGGAGGGTAGGAAAATCATATATAGTAATTATATAGCTTATTTGCATGAATAGTGTCTTTTTAGCAAACACAAAATTTGGTGTCTTTAACAAAATATTCAAAAGTACTTGTACTTGCAAGCATAAAAAGAAAAAAATTAAGTATCTTTCAGTTCCCATACCAGAAAACTGAATTTATTTTCCCCCAGGTTTCTGGCAGAAACATTAGAAATTCCTAGGAAAATATGGTTACTACTAGATTTTTAATATGAAACTCATTTACCAAGCAGTTCTAATTATTATTAATATCTACTTCTTCATGAGGAAGAGTGGAGGGCCAGGCACTGATTTCTGCTCTTTGGTGATTGCCTGTAGGACACAAGGGAGCAGCCTGAAACTGTGTTAGAGGAAGTTTGGGCTGGATATTAGGATTAGGTTTTTCAGCCAGAGGGTGGCTGGGCACTGGAACAGCTCCCCAGAGCAGCGATCACAGCACCACCCTGACAGAGCTCAGGAAGCTTCAGGACAATGCTCCAGGCACGGGGTGTGACCCTTGGGGTGTCCTGTGAGGGTCAGGAGTTGGATTCAATGATCCTTTTCTGTCCCTGCCAACTGAGGAGATTCTATAATTCTAAATGTATTTTCACAAGCAGGGTGAATAAGAATGTCCACACTAAAATCAGAGGAACTGTGATGGTTGTCAGCAGCCAAAAATTTGCCTTGGAAAATATGAGCACAAGGTATTTATGCAAGTTAATTTTTTGGCTTATTTTTTCCCTCCAGTGATACAGTCTCTTCTCAGAGTCCATTTATTCAAGCTGGGATCAGCAGATAATTCCTCCTGAGCTGCTAAAGATAACTTTATGTTATACAACTCACGTTACTGGTATTATTTTAATAACCTAATGATTAGTTCATTCCACTCTTAATCTGTTCCATATGCAACAGGTTAGTCTACTTTGACTTTAAGGAACATAATTTGAATTTCAGTCCCCAAATTTTAGTTTCAGTTATTGCTATCAGTTTTAACAATCAGTATCAGTTTTAATAATTCCTCTTTCTAAAGAGTATCATAATCATGTTTTCTGTCCCAATTTGATGTCCATCTTCTATGTTGGTAAGTATGTAAATAATTAGATTTTGTACACAATATGTAATATAACCTCAAATGCATACACTGGCCATTTATTTTGATAATTGCATACATTTCCCAAACTGAGCCATTCAGTTACTCTTATTTGTAAGACAGGAGGTCTGAGGAAGAGATGAGATAGGAATATGAACCCACATTTTTCAATGTAGGTTCTTAACTATGGAAGAATCTTTTTCAAAGGTTTGCACAGGAAATATACTTGGAAATCTTAGGACATCTACATAAAGCTATGAGAAAGAATACTTTTTCTCCTTCCAGGAAAAACAGGTTGCAAGAGCTTTCTTAGTGTCCCCTAACCATCACAAATGTATTTTCCTGGTTTGAGAGCAAGAAGCATGAGATAAGACAAATGTGTAATTACTTCTTGACCCACTCTTCTGGGTTATACATTTTCATGAGGTGCCATGATTCATTATTTGCATTGATATGTACAGAAGGATGGGGCTGCTTAGTTGATATTCATTTATTCAACAGTCTGTAATCTATATTTAATGGAGTACCAGACTGTGGCATAATAAACCGTTTAAAAAGATAGCTGCTGCTTACACAGGGGTTATTGCTTGCATAACCTGTACTTACTTTTCATTACAAAACTAAAAGAGCAAAGCATAATTCACACAAGAAAATGAAGTTAACATTTAATGGCTTGAAAAATGATAGTGTACCATAATGCTGTGCAGTACTCTGAACACTTATAAAACAAAACAAGAGAGCAAAAAAAAATAAATACAAATAAAAAGGCGTTAAGAGTGCACTGTGAAATATGGACACCAAAGCAAAACAATGCATTCTAGTTTGCCACCTGCTTAGCAGACCACTCAAACATTGCTAATTAATCTGAAGCAAGTTACTGAGCACACAAGAAGACCTACAGCAGCGCAAATGCTCAAATATTTTTTGCTACACTTTTTCCTTAACATTAGTTACATTTCTCTTCCTTATGATTTCCTCCATGGAAATAGAAGTCCTCACATCATATATAAAGTGCTGTTTGCTCTGCATACAGCCATGGAAGCTATTGACAAACATGATTGACTCTAGAGAGACATCTTACTGTAGGTCAGATAGCATCCAGATTTATTAAGATGAAAAGTCTGATTTTGATACTGATGGCAGAGTGAGGGAGGAGTGCCCTGGTAACCACTGTCAGTGAGGAAAACGTCAAGGCAGTTGTTGGGATGATGATAGTAAACCCCAAATTTTGGGGCACTTACAAGTCAAACACCTTTGACTATTTCTGTAATAACAGGGCTTTCCAAGTCATCTCTTGCTGGACTTCCCAATCAGCTTAGCTTCTAAAAACAAATGCTGTTTCAGTCAGCTCCTGCATTTTGTGCAGAATTCTGCCGAATTCTGAAGTTCCTCAGACTGGGAAGCGAGACTTTTGTTCTTGGTGAAAGCTTGACAGGATCAAGTTCTTGCATGCACAGGAAGTTACTGAGTCAGCAGCAGAGTGTGGGTTCAGCAAGTTCAGCTGTTCCTCCCTTGGGGGGCCACGAAGTCCCCAGCACCACCCTCCACTGAGGCACCTAAAAACAAAACCAGCAGATGGACATGTCAGTAGAAAAGCACATCTGTAGCCATCTCCTGCTGGTATATGGAGTTTACCTACAATGATTTGAGGGGAAATTTTCACCTTCCAGGCAGCAGAAAATTTTCTTATTAAGTATGGTGACTCCTGTTTAAGATAAAAAAAAACCTCACATAATCTTCTTAGATTAATGTGAAGAAAGAAAAAAAAAAGCCAGATAAAATAAATAAATAAAAGAAAACACTCTCAAGGGCATTAGAATTATAATTAAATTGGTGGCTAAGGGATTTCAAGTGCCAATTAAGGGTCATTGTAGGGTTGAAGAAATTGGAGAAGTTTTTTTTAGTCCTTACATTTAAGAAGCTTTTTCTGCTTGTTATGCTATCACATTGTATAACTCAGCAAGTAAACGTGATATACATAGAAAATTAATGATCATGCCTTGTTGCCTTTTTAAGGTCCCTTTTTCTCTGAATGTCTGCTGAAGAACTTTTCTATTTTAGTGTCTTTTCTTGCACTCTTCTGGGACTTGCATAAACACCACAGAAAGCTGACACCTGGGAATCCTAGCAGTTGCCTTAAGGGCAATTAGCTATAAAAGATAGGGCTAAAAGCTAATTGCTCTGGTTTAGTTCTCAAAGTGCAGGTGAAGTTTGCTGAGAAATGAAAGTTGAAGAGGAGAAAGGCCAGTAAAAAAATTCTCTCTTAACTGCAGCTTTTAGGACTGAAAACTGCCAGTTCAGCAGTAAATCTCATGTTCTAGTGTCTGCTGGGATGAGGTCCTGAGTTTTCACTTTTAGTTTACTTTCTTGGGGATATTTTGTGCCTTTCCTTCCCTTTTCAGGGAGCTGGCAGAGAGTGAAAGGTAAAACAGCATCAAAAATGTGATGGGACTGGAAAGAAGAAAATGTCCAGAGTGCCAATGTTTCTAGAGCTTGTGGGTCTATGATGACAGCTGGAGGAACCAGCAAAAGGAATTTGGGATGTTCTTCATTTGGCTTGGCAACTAAAACCATACTTTGTCTTCCTAGGTAATTTTTACATTAGACATGTAGTTCAAAAAGGATGTTTAGGAAAGATTTGAAGGTGGTTCTATGTATTTGAGTTTGGGTATGGGAGGAATGCAATGGAAAATTGAAAAATAGCTGCTGTATTCTGAACAGTTGACTCACTGGAAATAGGAGAGGAAATGCCTTCCCATCTCAAAATCATTGAGTTCTCAAATAATTTTCCTGTCATGAGTAAAGATGTTTAAAATGTTCAGTTTGCAATAAACACACAAAATGTTTGTTTCACTGTCTCTAAAACATCCTGTTTCTACCACTTTATGGGATTTTTTTGACTCGACTATTTGAAAACAAAATTGAGACAAAAGTTTTTCTTCTATTCATTTTGAAATGTCAAGAAATGTTGTATGAATAATGGGTAAAGGAAGGAAATCACAAAGTCTGGATTCAGAAATCTGCCTAAATTACCCTGTTCTACAAATAGCACTGATAATGCAACACATGTCTTCAAAAAGCTCCCAGCTGGCTCTATTTCCATGAATTAGACCTAGATTTACTGACAATCATTTGCTGTCAATGTTGAACAAACTGTAGTTTGCTCCCTCATACTTCAAGGAGATGTCTTGGTGTAAAGTGCATATCCCAGAAATGGCAGGGTGCCCATGTTTGCCACCTCCCTCTCCACCAACAGGGGGGTTGTGTTTTGTTCCCTGGTATTTATCCAGCTGCAGAAGATGGGCCAAAGGAGCCCATTCCACGCACCTTTTTCTGTGCCTTTGTTTCTTACTTTCTGATTAAGAGAAGTTATTTGACCTTTCATGCTACCATGTCCTTTGAGATTGATACAGGATTGTCCTTAGCAGTTTGGACAGGAGGGGAGAATTAGGAAGGGACAAGACCAGGCATGTTCTCATGACCTGACCAGATCAGTTACATTTCCTTTCCTAAGAATGAGGCAATCTAGCTGTTGGAGACCCTATTTTACATTTGCTAAATTTATATCCTTGCTGTAATGAAAGACAAGACAGAGTTTAGCAGCAAGGTTATGTAAGAACAGTTAATAATTTGGGAGGTTTGGACCCGGATACAGCAAACTGACTTGATGAGTGTCTGCAAACTACCTCCTACTGAAAAATGGGGAGAGGTCAGGTCTTCACATGCCCTGGAGAAGGAGACAGTTAGATGTATGACTTGCTGGAGAAAGTAGAAATTCGTGGATTTGTGATATGTGCTGTGGAAGGATATAGTATTGATTTTGTATGTTCAAGTGCAAATGTGAATGAATATAATCAAGGCAAGGCTGTCACACCTCTTGAATGGAAATCCAGAAATAATTTGTTCAGATTTCAGAGATCACTGCTGAGACTAGTAAATTGCTGGTTTCAACCTTTCCTGAACAGTCAAGTGGAATTCAAGTGGAATTCAAAGATGAGATATTATTTTATTTTCTGTTTAATGTAAAAAAAAACGAAAACCAAGAACAAAACGCCTTCTTCTATTCATTAGCATTTTCATATTTTCAAGCAAATCAAGATTACTTTGATGTGTGTGGACAAGAAAACCCTCAACTAAAATAAGTTTTAGGCTAGTAGTTAGAGCATGCATTGAGGGAGAGGGGTTCAAACCCAGGCAGGGGAAGGCCAGGTTGGAGTGGAGAGCTGCCCTGCTGCACACAGCGGCTGTAGCCCCAAGATGATGGCTGGAAAGCATCACCACTGTCTCCTCTCTTCCACACCTCACAGAGAACTGGCTGCCTAAGAACTGTACTGCTTCCCAAAGGCCAGTTTGCTGAATAAAACTGAAGATAGAAGCTTATGTTTTAGATACAGGTTTGACTCTGTGGTTCCACATCTTAAATACTCTGTCAGTTCCTGGCAATGCTAAAAATGGGCACAGAAATAACCAGAGACATTTAAAATGTATGAAGATAAGTGGCTCAAGAATCAGAAGTGGTAGAATTTTCATAGGTCTCCCTTTAAGGTTGTTTTGCTGTTTTTTTGGTTTTTTGGTTGTTTTTTTTTTTTTACATATTTGAGTGTGTTTTTTTGGTAAGTGCACTTTTCTAAGATAAAGCTGAATAAGACTGGCAAAAGCAGCTCCTTGTGTTCAGCACAAGGAAAGACCCATTCTGCAGAGGCAGCCAGGTGCAGCAGCGGAAGGACCAAGGTTTCCTGGCTTGCTAGGCTGATCCTGAAGCCTTTGATGACTAGATCTGTCTGCTGCTAGAGGCGCTGGCGGGGGCTGAAAATGAACCAAAGGAACAAGTAGCAAGAGAAAAACATCAGGGCATTAAAAGGAAATGCGTGCTACTTTGAAAACGCCATTTCACTAAATAATTGAGTTCCCTCTCCACATGCATGCTTGTTCCATATGCTCAAAGTTTAAGCTAAGTATTTGCTTCTTTTTATTGCTTCTCTGTTATCAGTACAAACATGTAATCTTGGGCTTACTGCTAAGTGTGTATCTGTCTTCAGTTTTTATGCTCTGTAATTCCCAAGGAAATCAGTTCTGGATATCTTGCATTGAAAAACTGTTCTCACTCTGCAGGCTAGAGGAGTTTAAAACTGTAGGCAATGATGGTAATCCTTTATGTAGTTACACCGGTGTAAAGCCTGAGTAATTTTAATGTAGCAAAGAGAAGCATTAGGGTTGCTATTCTCAGGAGGATGCTCACTAATTATTTTTAGATAAGGTGATGGGAATAATCAGTGCCAGATATTGGAATGAAAATTCAGTGTAATTTGTGTCCACATAATAATACCAACACTGACTTCTGTTCAACTTCTATTATCACTTTTTTCCTTTTAAATTGAGAAGGTGCAAGAAAGCTTACTAAAAATACAAGAAGTGAACAGTACATGGATCTTTGTGAACACTGCAGATGTGTACCAGGCAATGAGGTTTATAATAGGAGTGGATTTGTGTGGCAGTAGGGTCACTGTGCAGTTAATGTGCTATATGGGATGTGCTGAGTTTGAGCTGAGCTCAGTGGCACTGAGTGCTGGGATAGAGGCTACAGAGAACAGGATGAACCACCCACTGCTCTTCAAGGAAAATGGGGAAAGAGACACAGTTTGGGCTGATGGAGACGTGCTTGGTTTCCCATGCTGATCTGAAGCTGTATCTTAGTTCTGATCACTCAAGAATTATTTCTAACACACATTAAAAATCAAAGTTCTGCTCCGAATGAAACCGCTGTGTTCCCAGGTTGGTTCCCTTTCCACAGGGAGCCTAGTGAAGTACGGATAATTTCCTTTTCTTGGAGCATAGCATACTGAGATAATTTGTGCCTGGAGGTATCAGGAATATATTTCTCATAACATCCACAGAAGGATATGGAGATTAAAGTTGTCCTAAGTGTAAACATCTTATTCTGAGTAGTCTTCTGAAATTATTAGGATTTTTTTACATTTTTCTTTTAGTTTGAGGAAATTCTTCAAATCTTGTTCTCTTCCTGGAAACTGCTGACTCCCAACGGTGCATTGCACACCAAGACCTTTTTCTTTTTTAGAATTATTTTAGCCAATCAGTTGTCAGTTGCAGGAGCTTACCCTGGCAGGGTGCCTATTTTGTGCTTTTTCCTTTATAAATCTGTTTTTCAGTACAGGTTTGGGCTTTGTCAACCCAACCCCAATACACTTTTTCAGCTGGCATTATTATGCACCTTTAGAGATAGCCAGGTGCTGACACTGAGGAACACTCTGATATTAGAGTTGTTTTGTTGTTACAACAGCAGTGACCTCGTGGCATTTCACCTGTAATTTCTTTTACACAATCCCCGGTATCTTCAAGTTCAAGCATTGTGTAATTTTATCAGGCCTTCAGGTGATGCTCCCACTCAGCCATCAGGGATCATCTGGAGACCTTCCCTTTCATTCCCTGCAGTCACCATGAGATGGCAGCTGTCACTTGCTGGACTTGTTTCACTCCATTTGAACCACAACGACTCAAAGCTTATTGATCCTTGGAGACACTGCGCTTTGCAGCTCCGCTGCTCGCTGTTCGCAGCATGCAAGTGTGAAACTTTACAAGTGACTTTTAAAGGCAGCCAAGGAATGTGTGAGACAGATTGTTAGGGGAGAAAAAAGCAAACCAAAAACAAAACAACAACTCAACATTATTTAATTTGATGGTGCAGAGCTTTATGCCAAAATAAGGCATGTGTTTGCTGTTAGCAATCAAAGAGGTTTAGCAATGAAAAGTGACATTTTGTTTATGGGATTTTACAAGCAGGGGCTCCCTAGGGAAATTAATTTGGCCCTCTGGAATGCTGCCCTCCTCCATGTCACTTTCCCTGCAGCCCCAGCATTTTTTTTTTTACCGCTAACTTTGTATTATTTTTGGGTAGATAGACCCCAGAGGGAGGGATGTGGGTGCAGTAGGTAGCTTCCCTGACTCCACATGGCATTGTAAACCCATGGCAGGTCTCCAGCATTTTCAGTGCTCCCTAATAAATCATCAGGCCCAGATCCTGGACTGCAGCTAATAAGCTACCATCTAGAGAGCTGGGTTTTATTTTGTCCTTTCAATAAAATCCCAGAGCACAATCCCAAGCTTTTTAAAATAGTGGTCCCCAAACACAGCCTGGAGGCAGTCTAAATAATTTAGATCCTTCTTCATCTCTGTATTCAGTAGAAAAAAATAAAGAAGCCTGAAAATTCTCAACTTATTTCTTAATAACAGATTTCTCCAATTTGTGCCTCCATTCTCTCTAGCTATATTCCCACCCTCCATTTTCAGCTGCACAAGTTATTTTCATCTTTTCATGAACTGAATGTCCTATAATTTTTTTCAATGTGTGTTTTCAAGCAGTTGCTCCCCTCCATCCTGTAGGTTGTCAAATGATATACACAAATAAGTACTTTGTTTCTTAGTGATTTTTTTTTTCCTTTCTGGAAATCAGTTGTACCTTATATTTATAGCTTGCAAATTTTACCATCTAATTTTCAATGTAGCTTTATTTCTTTATTACTAAAACCATGAGTGGGTGCTATAGTTATAAAACATTATCTCCATCAACAATTTTAAAATAATCAATAAACGACACCTTGGTTGATTATATCCTGGGGGATTCAAGAAAAGGAAAGTGATAAAACCGTGTAGAATTGCTGTGTTTTCAGCCATTTTCTTGCAATGCCAAGGTCTCGAGCCATGGAAGTGATCTTTACACTGTCAGCCATCCTGATCTACAGGATTGATAATGGAGGATGAAATTGTATTTTCCAATGCTTAGTTTACTCCTCTTTGAAATGAGACCCCAATTTATCTAGGCTAGAAGGGACTGAGATGTATATGTCTGGGCTCTTCTATAACAGGATATTAAATTTCACCCTTGTAACAGACAATTTCAGAGTATAAAGTTAGATTTGGTTGAGGAAAGGCATCAAATCCTGGCTTTGAAGAGGTGATAAAGGCTCTATACCTTCCTCAAGAGTTTCTCAGTCAATCTCTTTGTCAAGCATGTGTGTAGCAAATTTCTCAGTCTTACATGTGTGATTCAGTTTCCAGACTCTGGCTGCGCCTTTCACCAAAAGATTAAAGGGTTCTTTATGCACCATACCTCCTCTCTTTGAACATATATATTTCAACCAAGTTTTCTTTCCCTCTTCTTTTCTGATTAGTTAAGCAGATTGAGCTCTCTGAAATCCTACAGTCAAGCATTTTTTTTTCCAGTCTTAGAAGAAATTTCTGAGAGTCACTTTATACCTTTCTACTATAGTGCTTCTCTTCTGATTCATTCTTACTATTCAGCATCCTAAAATAAAGAAAAAAAAAAGTAGAGTTATTTTGCAATGCCTGGTATCTAGAAATCTAATGAGCTGTAAGAGTCTGAAGCTCTAAATAAATGTAAGAGGTCATTTAATAAACAAACTTTTTCAACCAGCGACTGTGAGGGAAAATCTCATTCCCCCTTGGAGTCCATAAAGGGAGACAATGGTAAACAAAGTTCTCAAACTAGCAAAATCAGTCATCTTAGAAGAGGAGGACTAATTTTTTTTCCCCTTTCCATTTGAAGTTATGTCATAGACTTCAAATAAAAGAACAATTTTAATGGAAAAATAGGAATCCATTCCAGAATAACCAGGGTCTCGTGTTTGTCTGTCTCCAGTGAGTTCCTTAGTCTCAATGTGTCAGGGTGAAATATATTTTTCCAAAGTCTCTTAAGGACTACCCATAATACCATGTGTCTGTTTCTCTCTTTGTGGGGCAGAATCTCTCCTTCTTAAGGTTATCTGATCCACCAGTGTCATTTCCAATTCAGAAAAGGGTGGAAAGAGCAGTACTGAGGACAGGACTGGCAGATTGGTAGCTCTAGGGCAGCGCAGTCTGATTACCACAAGAAATGTTAGAGAAGAACTGTGTGCTGTTCAAAAATTTTTAAGTCTAGATAGCAAAAAAATAGGAAAAAAAATAAAAGTAAGTAAAGTTTTGTATGTGAAGGGTATTTTTGTGTCTCTCATGAACCTTTCCTTTGCAGGAGTCTGCCCTGACTGGGAGTTAGAAATAGGAATCATGGACAGAAAATAAAGATGAATAAAGAACTAGGAAAGAAAAGAAACACAAATCCAACAAATCAAAAGATCTTCACTCTGGCAATTTTTCTAGAATATCTTTGTGAATACCTGATGAAAAAACAGCAGCATAATGTAGCATATCAGGGATTCATTTTCTGTTAAGAGGACAACGTGGATATTTTACAAATAAGGGTTTTTTTTTTCTAAATCTGCCTTTAGCAACCTGAATCTTTGCTACACACAGCGAAGAGCATTGCATGTTTATATATATATATATATATATATATATATATATATATGTATGTATATACATTCACATATGTATGTGTGTGTGTGTGTGTGTGTGTGTGTGTGTGTACAGCTTTTGATATAGCTTTAAGGACATTTTAGTCTTTCTCCCTCCCTACTCTCTTTCCATCTCTTTCCCACCTATTTGGTTTAGCAGTTCAGTTTCACTTCCAGCAATTATGTATTATGCATGCACAATTCAGAAAAGCTAACAAGAGTTCTGCAGCACACTATCTTTGTACATAAGCACTCCTCTTGAAAGCATAAAATCAGATTGCAATTGTTTAATAACAACTGCTTTTGTAATAACAAAAGAAATTAGACTGTCTCAGACATATTTTTATGGGAATATAAGCCCTGTAGATACTTTTTTGTTTTTTTATTAATCTCATGATTTTTGGTTATGCACAGAAAAATATTTAAAATAATTATTTTTTTTTTGCCTGGAAATTGTCCTTTCCCATGTGTTCAATGCTCAGTATAAGTTCCCAGTTTGGTTAATATTGCACTTACTTGATTTATACCACTGGGTTTGCTTATATAGGTATGCATATTTCTTAACAGCCTACAAACCAAAGTCTTAAAATAGTAGAGCTTTGCTAACATTTTAATGCAATAAAAATGTATTGGTTTTAGAGAGGATATTTTTCAGAACTTGTAGCACGAATAAGACTGTTTGGATTATTTTTTTGTAACACTCAAATCTTTAATTTTATTATTCTACATGCACTGGAATGACAATTGTTCCCTTAAATTGAGAATTTCTGGACATGTGTGACTGCTAAATGTGAAATAGATTTCATATGAAAATAATAAAAACAAACTGTGATGAGCATTTACAGGAGAATGTTGGTGTTATTGGTTGGTGGCTCAAAAATTTCGTTGACAGATGAAAAGGAGAATGCACATTTTGTCTTCCTTCAAGGTATGCAAATCTAATATTCGCCTTCCAGGAGGCATTTCTGACTTAGAGGATGATTCCTCGTTTTGGGGGGTAAAACAGGAAAACAAAAGAGATAAAATCCCACTCCAGCAGTCTCTTCTTTTTTTTTCCTTTTTTTCGTTTTACCACTATTTGAGCTTTAAAGGTGGAATGGAAAAGGAAGGAAGAGGAGCACATCTGGAAGGGCAATAAAAATAAAGAGTCCAAAAACTCTTATCACATTCCTATATAAAATAGAAGCCAACCACTGAAACGTGAGAAGATGAGAAGAATAATTACAGTGAAAATAGAATCCTTTATTTGTTAACAGTCAAGCCATTAAGACATTTACAAAATATTGTAGTGCAATTTTTAATTTCTACACATTTATTTTGTTTCTTTTTTAAACCTGAGCAACTTAGTAAAAAGAAATTTATTCGCTTAATATATCCAAATTCCAGAATCTGCACTGTAAGGTGAATTTTTTTTCTTCATTTTCTAAATTAAAAGTGTTTTTTATCTGAAGCCCAATTCCTATAACATCACCAAAGCAAGGGGAGAAGCTCACAATATTACTTTGACAGTGTGTCTGTTTCTTCATTTTGTATTTGGAGCAGCTCTGATCTAGGAATAGGCTTTGACTTTGTGAGGAGGGAAGCTGGGAGCTGGGGTAGGGCTGTGACAGCAGAGCTGGGGAGGTGGCAGAGCTGGAGCCGGGAGGGACCGAGCGCAGGCAGCGCTGTCACGGCTCCTCCTGCCACTGCAGGCAGGTCCCTTCAAAAGATGCAGCTCTCCAGGGATTCCTTGAACTTTTCTTCGTTTTCCCTTTTGTTGTTGTTGTTGCTCTTTCCCCATTTCTGCTTGGCTTTTCTGTATCACTGCATCTTCTTCCCGTCCCTTCTAAGACAAATTGGGAAGCTGTGAATATCTCCTGGTCTCGTGTCTTCTGAGAATGTGAATTTTTAGTTGTTATTATCATCCATAATCATCACTATTTTGTTGCATTTATGTAGTGCTGCGGGTCTGGCTAATGGTTTTAGAAAACGAGGGAAAGGAAGGTCCTAGCCTAAAGGATTTTACAGTCTATTTGTGAGATGAGCAACATCACAGTCAGCACAGTCTGGGAGCTGAGGGGAGCACTGGGATAATGAAGCCAGAGGAAAAGAAAGTATCATTTAGAGAGTGTTTTCCTCTTGACTGTTTATTGACTTGCCTTACCTTGCAACAAAAAACTTCTGTGAGTTTGTCTGGTCAGGCGTGAAATTGGCAGCAGAAATGTAGAAAGATAAACAAACACAAAGGCCAAAAAAACCACAGACAGATTTTATACACTTAAATTCAACTCAGGCTGACACCAGCCCTTTTATGAAGGCATTCTCCTTTGGATTTGTAAATTTAGAAGAGCAGAAATTACAGGTCAGGTGTGGCATTGAGCCCATCTCAGCCAGCACCATGTCCTAGACCATGTGGTTTAGAGATGAGGACAGATTTGTGCTTCAGACACACAGGTCACTGCAAACTTCTAAATTGCAAAACCTATTTTTTCATGGCACCCATCCATACCTTCTCTCTCGTGACACAAGTGGCTATAGGAAAGGGAATTTAATCACTCAGAAAGACTATCATTTTCTTGGCTGATAACCCCAGGACAGCAACAGCAGACATGTTGCTGGCACATGTAATCCACTTAACGTGAGGGTAACAAAATTTTTACAAGTGAATGAATCATTGGAATAAATGCAGGTATCCAGGGGTTGCTGTAAAATAGATGGAATGGAAACAAACAGTGTATTTGCACTGAACCTTACATGGGAATTTCCTGGTTTTACCAAAGGGACAATGTGGTCTAGAGAGAGACAAGAAGTGCAGAAACATAATGCAGTCCAGGAGCAAGAAAAGGTGTCTTCTTTCCTAATGTGTTGGTCAGAAAATTGAGGAGAGATGATTTTTTTGGGTTCTGTCTGAAGATCACTTGCAAATTTCAGATGAGGAAGGAGATGGTGGCTCTGGCCGCTAATGGAGCTGGGTGCCATGAACAGATTAAACACACTTCATCTGCTTCTGGGTGCAGTTCAGCAGAACGTAAGGCAGAGCGTGATCTTCTGTGTCATTCCCCCTTCCCCACCACACACATGTACACTAAGATCAATGGAGATTTGCAAAGGTATTGATTTGCTAGAATTTGTGATGGGACTTAGACATTTTCCCAAATAATGAATTATTTGACTCCCATTTCAGTTAAAATTGTAAATTACTCAGCCTTTTCACAGTGATCATCCTGATGATCTGTTTTTTTCTTTGCAGAGAAAGCAAAGCCTGTGTATAGCAAGGCAAAGCAGCTTACAGAGCATTTGTGTAAAATTTATTCTGATTTTTTCCACAAAAGCTTTTAAGAATGTCTCTTTTTAAAGAATTCTAGAAGAAAAAGGTTTATCTCTGGGTTAAAAAAAAAAAAAATCCTGCGTATTTGCTGAGTTATCAAGATGCCCTCTATGTTCATGTTCTCATTCTTTAAATTATATTTCTCCTGACAAACTCATTTTCAGTCACAGTAATGAGCAGATAAACAAGGGGTAGCAGTGGATAGCTGCAGAGTGAATAGAATAATTCAGAAGGGGAACTTTTTTCCCTGAAGAGCATGTCAGCTCCTAAAAATTTATGCATCTAGCCCTGAGATATGCAAGCCATATGCATAAATAAATAAACTTTTGAATGCATACCATAGGTTTTGGCAGTGCTGGAGATACCAGGTGGGGGGAAAACCTGAAAAAAATTCCATTTTTTCTGACTCTTGAAGTACAATTATTGGGTGTAGTAATTAGACAATGAAGCTGTCCCTAATAAATCTGTTTTACGGCTCTTGGAATTTTGGTAGCCATGAACATGAGGTTGTTATCAGACGCTTTACAGTCTTCTGCTGAGCAAATTATCAGCTTATGAAATTTTGAAGAGGAATGTGTCCATCCCATAACTTCACCAACAGAGGCAGAAGAGACAGAAGTTAATGATATTAAGAGATAATTTGCCTTTTCAACAAACTAGATGTGATACCCACCCAAGTCTTCCAGCAGTGGTGCCTTAAGCAGAAAAGCTCAGAAGTGTCTTAACCACCCGACTCACTGCAAGGAACTGTTTTGGTGCTTTAATTTGGAGATGTTTTTATCTGCTTTGTTGAACAGGGATATTGAAGTTTTCTGCAATAGTTCTGGGATAAGATGGGAAGAATATCTTTGTGGGCTTTTGTATGGTGAAATCCTATTGCGCTTTCCAAATTCTGGTAATTTCTGTTCAGATGAATGTGTGTGGCTGGTGGCTGAGCTGTTGTGGTGCTGGTGAGATTCTTGCAGTTATGTAAGGCATTATCCTGGTTTTGGTACTATTAGCATTTTTGCATGTTGACAACTCCTGTAGGATTTACTGGCTGGCTGTCAAAATGAGTGAGGAGAGCAGTGACCTCTTCCTCTCTGTTTGCCTTCCTTGGTATCCAAAATTATGGAATAATACTCTTCAGGAAATTCTTAGTTTACAGCTGAAGGATGTCATGGTTTGGCAGGTAGCTCTGGTGGGAACCCAGGGAATATGTATTAAAGGCAGGGATCCTCAGGATCTCCTGAAGGTGTGTTTTGGAGAAATCCGTGGGAGGAGCTCTCTGTATTTCTGAAATACTGCTTTATTAACTGGAATACAATATTTTTTATTAAAAATAGAAAGATCAGAAGGTAACCCATCAAAAAAATACCCAGATCTTCAGAGATGGTGTAATCATTATTTACTGTACTACTAGAACAATCAGATCCTTAAAACTGATTCACAGTAACACTAGAAATAAGATTTGCCGTGGTTTTCTCTTTGTCTTGAAAATGCAAGGAACAAGGTCTTTTACTGCATTTTACAGTCACTGATGAGACATGAAGCAACATGTTAATTTCATAGTTCCTTTAATACTAGAATGTTTTCAAGGGTTGAATAGAAAGTCCTTCTTTTCCTGTGAGAAATATGTACTTTTGATTTCCTTGTTCCATTTTTTTTTTGAGTTTTCAGTCCAATCTTTGTAAACTGGAAGTATTTTTTCTCCTTATAAATGAGTGGGACAGGCTTTATCATTTAGTACTCTCTTATCAGAATCAGTTTTTAAGGAAAAAATGACTTTTTAATTCAAATTTCCATTTAATGAAATAAAATTAACTCCTAAACCCATAATTTCTAATCACTACCTCCTATAAAATATTTCATTCATGGTATACAGAATGTGTAGCCTGCAAGTTAGAAGCCAGAGCTCAGCAAAGCTGTAAACTGCTTAAACCTTTACCATGTGCAACTTTATCACAGCCAGTAACTTGTACCTTGGTGGCCTGGCTCTCAGTTCTTAACATATCACTTACTTCCCTACTTTGAAATTCATCAAAAGTGCCATTTTTTATAAGAGGTTGCCCAGTAGAGTACCAGAAGACAGTGTTTGAAAATAGACATCAGGCTGCACTTTATAATTGAGGGTCTAATATCCCAATCTTCAAGACTTTCTTTTTAGAACAATAAATGATTAATGAATATCATCTTTGGCAAAAATGTTTTACTATGAAAAATAATTTTTGATATTTAGTGGCTGAAAATTTTCTATTGACTGCCTTCCACATGCAACATTACCTCTCACTTTACTTTGAAATGCTAAAATAGATTTGAATATTTTTAAAAAGGAAGATAATTATTGCATTTCCCTTTGTTTTGTTTTCCATTTTAGAGATTTAGAAAAAAAATAATGTTTTTTTTTCATTAGGCTTATATTTTAATTCCCTCTTACTCTTGTCTTGTCCCTTCCTTTGTTTGTTTTTGTTTTTTGGTTTTTTTTTTTTTTTGCTTTTGTTTTTTGTTGTTTTTTTGTTTGTTTCTTTGTTTGGTTTGGTTTTGTTTCATTTTTTGTTCTTTAACAGGAGAAAAATTTTAATCATCCTGGTATGCTAGCTAGTTGATGGTATGTGATGACTGTTTGATGATGGAATATTCAGATATGCTTTGTGCCTAAACAGCCAGTACTTTTTGTTAGCCTGAATCCTATCACCTATTGTGTTACCTTGTGACCTGGAACTCTTCAGAACTGTGTGCTTGCATGTTTGATGCTGCAAAACATCTATCCCTGAATTGGCTGAGACTCTATGACTCTAATACTTGCCTAAATTTGTCTTATTTACTGATATATTATCCTCTTATTCATCCCTCCCCAAGGCATATGTACAGAATTATGTAATATACTTACCTTTGAAAAAGTAACATCTCTTCAGTCTATTCTTTCCATGGTGTTCCTAATTTGACTGAGTTTGGAGTTTTGAGTTTCACTGAAATATCCTCTGATGTGGACTTCAGAGTTTGTAGAATTGCTCTCATACATGCTTTATATGAATCAGAATAAGCATTTTCTCACATTATTCATGATCTTTCTAATGCTTTGCCTCCAACCTCTGCACACCTGATATCCACTTTAAGCAAATGTCCATATTTTTATTTAGAAGCTGGAAACCATCTCTCAATATCCTTGCTATTTTTTCCTTATCCTGTTATTCACTTCACACACTGACTTCTGAGACAACTGGTCTTTTTCTAAGTGTTTTTTCTTAGCTGAACTCTTTAGGATACTTTTTCTGCATGAAGATTTGTTCTCTTTTCATATACATTTCCAATTTGTACATACTTCTTTGCTCATCTTGAAATCTTTAATTTTGCTTCTCGCATCACGCCAATAACATCAGTGTGACACTGGGCACTGGAACCAGCAGGGGACAGAAAAACAATCATAGATTCTCCTAATCACTCTCCTGTTTTTTGTCTTTGGCTTGGACACATCACCAATGTAGTTTTATTCCTGGGGCACTATGTCACCAAACAGAGAGTACCTGCTGAGGAGTGCCGTCAGAATAAAGTTCAGATTTATTTTCTACCAACCTGTAGAAGCCCAAGCATAACTCAGGTAGTGAGAAGGGAAAAGAAATGGGAAACTGGTAGGTCGTGCAGAAAGCCAAAAATCACCACTAAAGCTGTGACTGAGGAGTGTGCTGCCTTAAAGAGCTCAGCAGAGCAGGGGCTCTTGGTGCCAATTCTGTCACCTCACCATTTGCTCCTGGTGCCAGTTCTCTTCTGGATGTTGTTGCCTGAGATGTGCAGAGGGACTGGGTGTGTTGTGGGCCACAGAGCTTTGGATTTCCCATGTTTTACACACCTGAAGTCTGCTGCTTTGTGGAAATGGTGCAAAAAGAACCTGGTGTCAGTCTTAATGTAAAGGACTTGGTGGTTTATAACTGTTGAGATCTCATTCAGTAGCACTTGTTTCCACTGTGCGGTGATGAAGGTATTTGGGCATCTGTTTTGGCAGAGGATTCAACCACTTCCATTGCTTTTATTGGGACAACTTCCATTCCTACAAGTTTGGTGTATAAGCATCTGTATTTGAAAAGAAAACTAAATTCACCCTTAATCTGGACTCAATTTTCTTAGCAGCTTTCAAGAGTGATTTCTGAAGATGAGGTATAAATAGTCAAAGGATTTAGATTGACAGTAAGAGACTCTGGATTGAAATGAAAACAGGGAAAAATATAAAAAGATAAATTTATGATCTTATAATTCTGTTGAGTCCCAGCAAGCTAGAGCACATAAACTTTTAAATGCTAACATAGGGATTTTAAAATCAATGAAGTGTTTAATAGAATTCTGTACAATGCATGCAAAATCGGGGAAATGTGGCAACAGGCAAATTTGGAATGAGTGAAATCTTGAATGTGGCTTGGTTACAAAATTAAAACTAGACAAACAAAGGGAAATTCAATAATCCAGCCAAGAAGTCACACAAGTATAGATTGGTGTCTCACTATCAAGGAAAAAAAAAACTAATCAAAACAAACCCACTGCTAGGAAAGCAGATGGCATTTTGGGAACCACTAAGAATAAAAAGGATTTTAAGTAAGAGTCATACATGAATTGCTCAAATTAGGCACTGAACTCCCCAGTATATGATTCAGCTGAGGGAGTGCCTGGGATGACCATCCTGATACACACATTGTGTGTCTGCCCTCAGGGCTGTCCAGCACCACATGTAATGTTTTCCCTCCTAAGAGACCTGGAGCAGGGGATAAAAAAAAAGAGTGAGAAATGCAGACATGATGCTGTTACAGCATAGGAATTATTTTTTGGGTGACCTTGTCTATGACATGGCTGAGAGGTCTGAGAGGTTGGCAAAATGTCTCAAATGCAAGATATTAATGTTTTGGCAAAACAAGAAAACATCCAGCAGCAGCCATGCTATAAAAGACCAATCCTTTCCATCACAGAACTTATCTTTCCTACAGAAAGAAACACTCCAGCTTTTACTGTAGCTCATGCCCTGCTGTGCCTTTCCTAGATGCCCAAATGGGTTGGTTTTCCTCTGGACCCTGTCTGGACCCTATGACAGCAGCAGAGAGAAAAGTGGAATTTATCATGGACAACTGGGTCCAGCTGAGGGACTGTCTTGTCGTGGAGACACTGCCTCAGTTTCTGATTCAGCTGCTCCTGTTATGACATCACAACAAATATTCCCAGTTTTTTTCCATCTTCCTCTTGTCCTCTTACACAGCAGAGATTCATTCTCACTGCAATTCACAGCACCCTCATCATGGCTGGGCATCTCACTGGAACAGCAGTTACCTTGCAATTCTTCTCTGTGATTACAGTGACAAATGTGGCTGATCTTAAGAGTTTTAGGAATTAAAATGTACTCTGCAAATAAGAGGTTTGAAGAATAGCTATTTTCACAGATTATGGGATACTTTAAAAAGAAGTACTTGGATTAAAGGAGTCTTGGTTTTATTTTAGAAGTCAAAGACATGTCATACCTTTTTAGCAAAATGTGATTAATACAAAATTTTGCAGTCAATTCCTAACACTAATATGAAAAACCAGGGAGAAGTGGATAAAAATCCAGTCATCTGGATTTTTCACTTCATCATCTATTAATCCCTCTCTGAATGAGAGGTATCAGATGCAATTTTCAGGTAACATCACATGAGCTGGTACTTAACAGTTCTCTTTTCTGACTGAACAGCAGTAGGTCTGCTAAGATTTAGTCCCATGAATTTATTTCACCAGAAAACTCCTGGCTCTGGCAATGGCCCCAGAGGATTCTGGTTTTGGTGGAATTTGGGTCTCAAGGCACAGCTTCAGTGTTAATTCTTTGATGCCATACGAAGGCTGTATTTACATGGTGACAGTCTCTTCTGTAAGGCCACCACGGGTATCTATGCGGTCCTGGCTGTTTTTATGTTCCTTTCACAAAGGTGTAACTGTGAGATCTTTAACTTCTGCCATTTTTGTAGAAAACTGCCCAACAAATCCCAAAGAGATGGAGAAGGGCTGCTGCCACATCCCCACCCCAGACCACTCCAAACACTTGCTAAAACAGTCACACCTCTCCCTTAAACCAGGTGAGAAGTCTGTGCACTGTCCATGCTCATAAATTTATCTCATACAAGCAGTTTAAACTCCTAAAACAAACCAATTTTCTCTCCTGTCTAAAAATAACATTGTTATGCACCATGGCCAGCACTTCTTTTTTCCTCAAACCGAAAAATAATTAAGAGCTTCATCCTTTCCCTCCATCTCCCTGGCCAGCTCTACGATATCTCAATCCATTTTTGCATTGCTATTACAAATTTTAATTCATCCATATTAATCCTGTAGTCACCTTCAACAATTTCATTGCAGTCATGAGATGAGCCTCTAAGTCTCAGATGATTTGTAGGACAGGTTTTTGGTTTTTTTTTTCATTGGTGATGTTCTTAAAGAAAAATAGTATTTTGCCCAAAGAAGAATGAAAATACATTTTCCTGACAGGCAGAAAGGGAACATTTTTGTTATGATTGAAAAAAGTCTCAAAAGTTGTGGGGATAAAAAATGATGAAATTGGGATGCAAAAATATTGAGAAGAGGGTAGAGAAAGTAGCTGCACAAGCAAAGTGCCAATACTCTGGGCCTGTTTCTGCCAGCAGGGATATTTAACAAGGATTTTGCATGGTATGTGTCTCTGATCTCACTTGCATACATATTGTAGCATTAACACATCAGAGCTTGTCCTTTAAGGGCCACGAATCACCTGCCATGATTACACTGCACACAAGAACAGGGGTGAATGCTCATGTGGAGGATTTCTGTACCTTAGGGAGTTCCCTGCCAGCAGCTCTGGGCAAGGCTCTGAGTGAGAATCCAAAAGATTAACTAATATGGATTCACAGTGGAAAGGGGCCAACACCCACTGTGGTTACTGAGCACTGAGAACACCACAGAATCCCTGTGATGCCTCTAATTGATGGAACAAATTAAAAAGCGTTTTCTCTACATAAATACCCAAAATTACACCTTCATTTATCTGCAGTCTGGGAATGAACCGGGAATTCTGGCTGCACACAGGGTTGTAGTGCCTTAAGAAGAAAGTCCCTTGACACTGGTCATATGTACATATATGCATTATACAAGTAGTGTCACTGAATGCAGTCAGTTACTCTCGTATGTGAGTACTGTTTAACCAGCAGGGATTCCAAAATCTGTCTGCTTATTGCTGACTCTCAATTCATGTTTGATCAAAGCCCCACTGATACATCTATCAAACTCGCTGCTAACTTAATCCCTACTGCTCTCATTTCAAGTGACTGAGTTATTTCCCCCTGTTATGTTCAGCCTGCTGTAAACACCAGCACTTTCTGTAAGCCTCTCTTTTCACCCTGCTGTTTAATAATCTCCCCAGCTTTTTTCCCATGAAAAATGTGTTCATATTTTTGGAAATTTTCATGCTTATTGCTTTTGTCATTTAAGCCCTCCTAGCACTGCTGCCCTCTGTTGCTTTCTCTGTTGCATACTTGTGCCCCCATGATGTGAACAAATGCTCATCTTTCTGGATTTTCCTGCTTCCTTTTCATACGTGCTTCTAATTACATCCCACAATTTACAAGCTGTCAGTATGAAAAATTATTAGATATAATGACTATCTGTGATGAATTTGTTCCATTCTTGGGTTAAAACCAAATTTCTTCATCACATAAACATTTATCGCCTTTATTCTCAATTTACTGAATACTAAGATTATTTATTTTTATTATTTTTAGTTGATCATTTAATGTATGGATTCAATTAACTATAATGTTTCTAGGCAAATTTTAAGGTAAAACTTGACATTCTTTTCAGACGTGTGATACATCCTCAGGCAAAAAAACTGCTTGTATGTTTTCAAACTCCCACACTTCATGCAAAGTATGAGCGTTGACTCTTAATCCTACTCATTTTACATCTTATTTATTTATTGTTGTATGATAGCTGTTATGTCATAAGACTGACCTGGAGTAGGCAAGAGCATTTTGAAGAACAATTTATTTGAAGGCAACAAAAAAATCCATAAACCAGGGTTTCAGTTGTGGAAATGTGTCTTTATATATACATGTTTATATATACATGTATAAACACTATGTAGATATATGTGTATATATTTAATTATAGTGTATTGTTTTATTACTGTTATATTTTATTATGATTATTTTAGGGAAGCAAGTAATCAATCAACCCATATGGTATTGGGAATATATACAAGTTCCTCATAAAAATGATTGAGATTAAAAACAATTTAAAAATCCAGGAAATATAAACTCATATTATGACAATTGGATTTTGAGAGAAATATTGTGGGTTCTTTTTTTTTTTTCCTTTTGTATTTGCAATGGACAGATTGAAAGTCCTCATGATTGATGTTAGCTTTCAATTCTATGACTTGTTCCAGTTTGTGTCACAATATTTGACTGATGTAGGAGTGTATTGTTCTTTGTTTGGATTTTTTTTTACCCAGTGATGCGTGACAGCATCACTTTGAAATCAGTGCAGAAGCAGGGCAACATGTCAGCTTGATTTATTTAGCTGTTTTTCTGTTAATACTCCTCATCATGTTGGTAGAATGATCAGGTAGCTGGCACTAATGTCATTATGCAAGGGGCATTTTAATCATTCAAGGAATATATATAATACCAAAAAAAAAAAAGGTGTTTTCCCCATATTTGGGAAGACATGTTTGGATAAGATGCAGGAAGTTACCCAAGTTATCCAAGACATGCCAATCAGCAAGAGGGTGGATGAGATTAGTTGGATGAGCTATCCTGTCTGATTTGATATCTACCAGATATTTTGCAAGCTGCTGAGTCACAAGGAAATACTGATTTCAATAGTAGTCTTTTATACAAAGTGAACCTTTATTAGTTTTCCTCTGCAGACAGTCTCCTGTACATGTAGATGAATAATTTGTACTGCATTTCTGGTAGTTGCATTCTCCTGGACATCGTGGTATCTGGATTACAAAATAGTTACTGATATTAATCAGTAATTTAAATAGGGAAAATAAAGCATCACTCAAAGATCTTTTTCTTGGTTTGAGTTCTTGTTATCATCTGTCATTGTATCCAGGTCTGGTTTATACTGGCAGTTTATATTGCCACTGGTGTGCCTTGCTGCATCCAAACAACTGTAGGTAGGATGATCTGTAAGTTTAGTTTGAAAGAAGGGGCAAGCTATCTGCTGATTGCCCTGGGAATATCTCACAAGAGTCAAGTCTTCATTGGGTGTAAATGAAACATCAGTCTTTCTGGTCACTTTACATAGGTGTCACCAGCTTGTTCAGGTTTTCAGTTAATTCCTCCCACCCCAATTCCAAATGGCTAGAATTAGAAACCAGAATTTCATTCTGAGCTTGAAATGCCCAAGAGGGCAGGTAGAGGTGTCCATTGCAGAGTGTGCATGTAAACAGCTCCACTCACTGACAGGAGTGTCCCACTTTTCCAAGAATTGACTTTAGTAATTTTATTTCCCAAACTCTTAAAAGCACAGAAGAAATTGGATGGAGAGCTCTCTTAACTCTTATTCTCTGTCATACCTCATTTTCTTTAAGGTTTCTAAGTGTTTATTAATGTTATACTGGGCTAATTTGAAGAGACAATTTTTCTCTACTTGTATAGAGACACTGTCATCTGATACATCACATTACTACCTTGTTATTAAATAAGAATGATAAAAAAATCTTTTACTATAAACTTTCCTCTTCTTCCAGAAGTATGCTGCTGTTTTCCTTTTCCTTTTATTTATTTTTAAATTCTTGATAGTGAAGAGTCTTTCCTATGGGATAGGAGAATAATTTTGAGAAAAACATGAGAAGAATCTGACTTCACCTGTTTATTTTGATCATTTCATCAATCCTGTGGTGCCCTTGAGTAAACATTTTCTTTAAAGTCTTTCATTGCCATCATTCCTCACGTCCTCTGCAGTATGAGTTTTTCAGCTCTCTCATGAAAGCTTCATATATATTCATCTAAAAGAAGCTCACACTGCACCACTGATCCTTGCTTTGCTCTCACCTATAATTCTTTTACACTTAATAGATTTTATCCATGGACAAGTATTGTTTTAGGCTTTTTGCCAATATTTAGTCCTGTGAGCCAATTTTCTACACAAAGCAGTTTGCAGCAGCTCTCTGTGAAGAATGTTCTGGCCTTCACTTACACTGAGAGATCTAAACTAGCAGACCTGCACAGAGCAATATGCAGTGTTAGGAAGACACCAATCATTCTTGGCCAGAAATGAAATGTTCTAACTTTCGTAAAATAGTATTCAAACCAGAAACTGTTGAGTTTCCACTTTTCTTTGCCTAAGCACTTTGAGAAGGAAGGAGAGTCCACATTTCTCAGAGTCCCTCTGGCTGATGCAGGGTGGACTTGGACAGGTCTGTGCCACAGCTCCCTGTTAGCTCCTCATTATAAGATGAATTAAAGCTGAGTCATAGCTTTAGAGATGTTTAGCCAACAATGTGGACAAAGGGGAGCTGAGATCTTCACTCTGAAAACCCGTGGGAAGCTAGATGGATGTCCTCGTTTTTTTTCGTACATTCATTGTGGGGAAAAATGGGGATGGGGGGGGGGGTGTGTGTGGTTATTTTTTTGTTTGTTTGTCTCCTCTCCGTCTTTTCTAAAGTTGATATCCTGAAAAACAGGAACATGATATTCCAAAGTGCTCCTCACTAGTTTAACAGATCCTGCAAAAACATTTTGTATAGCAGGAAAAAAAAGGTCTAATCCTTAGGATAACCGGGACAACATCTCAATCAACAGCATATTAATAAAGTTGACAAATATTTGGAAAAGCAAAGCTGCAAGTCAAAGAGCATTCATTTCAGAAACAGAGGTGATCAGAGAGCACTGTCAGTCTGTGTGGAGGGGAAGGTCAGCAGTTCAATCCTTGGTGTTACTTCATTAGCTCTGGTTATGGGAGACACGACAAATATGGGGGAAAGAGGAGAATTTTTAGTCACTGATCAGAATACAAAGGATCTGATATTTTCTCTTCATTACTGCTCTACTGAGAGAAAGCAGAGATGTCTGCAAAATTTTCTAAGTTATTCAAGACATAATGGCCAGAGTCACCTTTTTTTTTTTAATTTGCATTTTTAAAATTATTTTTCACATTAAGTACTTTACCAACTCATATGCAAATAATTCATCAGGGAGCTTTATCACCTTCAAGCAACTAGCTTGATCTGAAGAACTTAAAAGCCCTAGCAAAGTCAGAGAAACCACAATGGTGAGACCATAGCCAAACTGAATCTGAGCAGAGATTACTGCTCAGAGTTTCTGTGCTGCTTTATGGAGTGAGATGATGTCAGCCAGTGCCAGTGTCCCTTTTCCTCTTTTTCATCATGAAAAACCATTTGGATTACACCATGCTTAGTGTTTCTAGTCCTCCAGTCTGTTAAGATATCAGATAAAAGTCTACAGAGGTGTTTTCTATTATTTGTAAAGCTTTGACAATCCACTTTCATCTATGGTCTTTGAAAGCAGACTAAGTACTAATTTAGACTAAGAAGAAAAATAAAAAAAAAAGGTGTTGCAAAGTTGCAAAGAGTTGGCTGATATTTCTGTGAGTATGCTGACACATCTAACATGGACCTCAAAAGGGGAAAGTTTCCTCATGGTAAAAGAAGAGGAAAATAGAAAAATAAGGCCTGAATTGCATTGAGTTCTATGACTTTTTACATCTCTAACTCTGTGACATAAAATGTCACAGATGTCCTCTACTTGGACTCTGGGAGAAAATACATCAATAAACACAAGCTATTAAAACTTATCTCTGTTTTGTTGAGCTTTAGAAATGTTACATGGTGATTGTTTCACCTGTTTTCAGGCTGGGTAAATGAAATCTCAGTAACTGGAGAGGGAATATTAAAAGCATGTGGCATTCGAATGGCAGACATAGAACCAGCAGCCATTTCTCTGAAGTTTTACTCTTTCCCCTCTAAAATAGTATTTTTGAGAGACAGATAGTAGTTCTATATATTTATATAGATGTTTATGTTTGTGCTTAAGAATACTCTGAATCATATCAATTATGAGAAATATATTAAATGTACTGGTGCCAAATCGATTTATGTCAAGTATTATTGATTTCAGTGAAGTTTCAGCTCAAGATATTTGTGTGGTTTATTTGTTCATTATTTTTACTTGTGGCATTTCTAAAATCTAATTTTAAAAAAGGATTAATCTTTATGTCAAATAAAATACTTTCATTTTAAACATTTTTAGCCTTAAAAAGTACAAGTGGAAGATAGTAATTGTGTATTAAAATGCATGTATTATTTTTTCAACATGTTTCATTGCAATAAAATGAATTTAAGTATTTCCATTGTACAAAATTTTTTTAATATAGAAGTGTTGAAAACAGCAAGATGTTACAAAATGTCATTGCATTTTCTACTTTCATAAGAAAGGAGGCACAGGTGAATAATAGATGGAAAATGTTGTTCCCTACTACCTTTCAAGAAATATGGTTCCCTAATCAAGCTGTTCAGATTCCCAGAATCATGGTGAATAGCAGTTAAACTTCAACTCCATGTACAATAGGCTCCATATGACCCTTTTTGACCCTAAGAAATTTTTGAAAAGCCCTGAACATAATCACAACAGACCTGGTAAGTGGTTTTTTCTCCTTTAGATTGGAGGTGATAATTGGTAACTAGAGGGGGAAGACTGGTTGTTATTGATAAGCAAGAATCAGCAGGAAGTTAAGAAAAAAGTTTCAAAATTTCAGTCTATTTTGTTTTTTATTGTTCTTTGTTTTGCTGCCACCACCCTGTACCCCTAATGGTAAGGATTATTTTTGCTTTAATTCCAGACCAAAATGAGTGAACCATTGTAGCTTCAGTGGAACACTAGTATATGACTGAAACTACTCAGAATTAGATGTGTGCTTTTTTTCCCCTTTTTTATTTCTTCCCCCTTTATTATGTAGCAGGGAGCAAAAGAAATGGGATGAACATTTTGCTGCTTGCTTCCAACCAGCTGGATTATTTCTAGTTGGCTGGTCACGTCTCCTACACCTAGTGATATAAATGATGGGCTTAGTTAAAATGGTCTGTGCTTTTTAATTTATTTTCCTTTTTTATTAAGACAATCCAGCAGATTGCTTTATTTTTCTTAATGGCAGCAGAAGGAGCATGAGTGAACATGCCTGGACTCCTGCTCCCTGGAGAGCAATCACACATTTGTGCAGACATGCTCCTTGACCCTGTGCTAAAAGGCTAATCTGAGAAAAACAGGGCAATGAGGTCTCTCATTTGTGTGTTTTCTGTGTTGTTGCATTCTCTTTCACCAGGTTTGTGCTGGTGTGTTGCTGGATGCTTTTAAATACAACTGGGTTGCTTCCTCATACATCTCAATCCTTTATACAAAGGTGTATATTGGCTCCCTTGGTGTACATATATATTTTATACTAATATTTGAGAGCAATAGCTACCTACTGCCTTTTATCAGCCAGCTGATAAAAGGATATGGACCCTGAATTCTGCATCTCTTTCTGTAACAAGCCCTGTTGCAGAGGAGGTGAGTTTCTGCCATGCTTGGAGTGGCCAGTCTGAGTTTTGGAGCTTATGATCTAGTCAAAATTTATCTTATGTTCAAAATTTCCACAGGTGTGTGCTAAATAAAGGATGTTTCTCCTTTTCTCCTCCCTTTCTAGTTCCTTCAATGTATTCTCTCCTACTTGATTCTGTCTCCCCAAACTTGTGTAAAACCAGAAACAAAAAAAATATGGGCAAAGCAGGGGGAAAGCTCCTGAAAAGTGTGTTAGATGGAAGTCATAAACTGAAGGAAAATTGCTATAATGTTGTAGCTTAGTGATAAGTGTTTTTTGGCTGAGATTAGGAAAGCTAAATTCTAGTGCCTGATCTTCAGGCTTTTATTTTCTTTATTATTATTGTTATTGATAGTAAGTCTAATTGACAAAATGAATTTTAAGTTCATGTGTGTGCATACACATGTCAGTTCTGCCTAATAACTTTTGAATTTGTTTCCCAATTTCAACCAAATTTAACACTGGTAAAAATGTGATTTGTCTGGGGTTTTTTATCTGTTTGGGGTTTGTGGTTGGAAGCATTAAGCTTTTTGAGGGGCCAGGTTGTTTGTTTGTTTTTGGGTTTAGATGTTTTATTTTGTGGTTTTTGTTTGTTTTCCTAATGGAATAAATCACTAAATAAAACTGTGGAGAAGAGGGATGAGTGCTTCCCAAGAGAGAAGAGCTAGAGGGGTGAGCTCACCTCTGGGTTTGCACACCAAAGAATCCCTGCTTTTCAAATTCAGGCTGTTCTCTGGAGGATTAAAATGCTGGGATAATGGAGCCACCTTGCTTCCCTCTTGGGTTGTGGTGGAACAGAACCGTGCAAATGACTGTGCTCTCAACTAATTGGCAATTTAAGAGCAAATTGTCCAAATTCTGTGGGGTGATGTAAATTAAGGTTAAAAACAATCTAAATATATTTTAAAATCCCCTAACCCTTCAAATGTTTCTTTCCAAATAATGAAACATAAACTTGGAAATGAAAAGTAAATCAGAGTGTTCCGAGATAATTCTTGAAAAAGCATCAAAACAATATTTTCAGATAAAAATGTTGCTATATGAGAAGAATTGCCTATTCCCAATGGAGGTGGTGGTGCCAGTTTTTGAGGTCAGTTTAAGAAAAGTAAAACCACTTCTGATTTATTTATACTCTTAACCCCACCACATATAATTATTTTTTGCATTTGGGAGCCAGTAAGGAAAATGTCAGTCTTGTTGCTCAGCAGCCATCTAGACTTGACTCAATTTCCAAGTCAGAATTCTCTCTCCACTCATGTCCTGCCATGAAAGAGCTCAAGGTTTCTTGGAACACCATTTAAGGGTTGGCAAGCAGTGAGGACTGGGAGCTGGGAATGTTTGAGACAGCAGGGTTTGTCCATGGAATTTACAGGGCTGATCTCTGTGGGAGGAATGCAGTGGGTGATCTGGCCCCACTGATTCCAGAGTGTATCTAGAGAGATGAAGGGGTGAACCTGCCTGGCCAGTGTAGCTGTTTATACCCACACGTGTGTGCACTGCCCTGGGTGTGTGCAGTGTGACAGCTGATTGACAGTGTAAGGAGCTTTATCAGCTCATCCTGCAGGCTCTGAAGAGACCCTAAGCAGGGCTGGCTTCTCTGCCCTGCTCTGCCCAGTTTGGGTGCACCCTGGGGCAGCCTGGGTGTCCTTGCTGGCCTGGCTGCCCGAGGAGGAGCTGGCAAGCTCTGCTGCTGGCAGTGAGGAGATTTTCCTGCCTGCTCTCTCTGTTGGCGTGCTGCCTCCTTTTGCAACAGGCAAGGCAGGGACATCCTCCCCAGCAGCTCAGATCTAAATCCCAGATAGGGAGATTGATTTCCAGCACAGCCTGTGCTGTGTATAAATCCTGGATCAAACAGGCTAATCATTGTTAATCACTGCTAATCAGCATGATGGTGCCTGTAGACCTTTGCAGCCCTGCTTACTGGCTGGGGGGACAAACTGCCAGTACATGCTAAATCATTAACAGTTGCTGGTGAATTTAAGTAGCTGGTGGTGTTGAATTTAAGTGACTAGTGCTACTGTCATACACTGCCAAGAAATGAAATATTCCAGAGCCATGGCATCGCTGTGCATTTTTCTCAGCACGACTGTGATTCAGGCTCAGAAGAGTTCATCTGCCTCAGCACACGAGCAAACTCAGTGGAAGAACTCCTTCCAAATAAACTGCAGAGTGCTGTACTGCTGATTATTCTTGAGGTTTTTTTCATAACTCCATCATAGGTTATGTTATAGCACTCTGCTACCTGCAGTTTGGCATTTACACTCAGCACTTTGGCTGAAAGGAAAACTAACACTGGGTCTCAGGTTCCATTATCTATCATTGTCATTTACTGTATGGTTTATTCTTGGATAACTATTTGAGAAACTTTCCTATAGGCTACTGTGATTTTCATGCTTTTATTTGCACTACACAGGTTTGATTGTCTTTCCTTTTTTTTTTTTTTTTTCTTTTTCCTATTTCTTTCTTTTAATTTGCAAATTGTATTTCAAAATAGCAAGGAAATGTGGCAGGTTGTATAGTTGGAGAGAATTACGGCCCCTCTCTGGTAGTTAATGTACCCTGAGCTTTTGGCTTAGGTGCTCATAATGCCACATGAGGCATGTGGAAACTGCTCAGAAACACATTTGTTAGCTGTCATGTCAGTGCTTAATTATATCTTACTTCTGTTTCAGTGCATCATGCATAAGTCTGCTAAATGTTCTGTGTGAATCCAAAACTGATTTATAGGCACAAAAGTACCTTAGAGAATACCAGTGGAATAAAAGAGCTCCCTTTAATGTGCTTTGCTATCTGCAGAGCTCAAATTTAGTGTAACTTTGTTAATCTTTGAATCAGTAAACAATATTGCATGCAGTGTGTAGCTTTAATTTAAGCAGATTGCTTACTTATGATCTTGTTCTCAGGTGTGCTATGAAAATTAAATTTTCTTTCTTTGCTAGATTGTGAGAAGAGTTGAAAATGTGTGTGTGTTTCTAGATCCTCTGCTACTGCAATTCAGGGCAGTTCAAATCCACGACAATACCACTGATTTATACCATCTAGTGTTCAGATTTTGCTGCTATTGGTGATGGGAAACAAAACACCATTTTGAGGCTGCAGCTTTCTCCCTGTAAGTCCCTGAACTAAGGGAATAGGGAGGGCAGGAGGAAGGAGGTTGTGATTATGTAAGGAAGTGAGGTCCTGCTGCTGTGTGCTGGCGGTGTTGCTGCATTCTTCTCAATAAATTATTTTTGCTCTCTCAGTTGGTTGCAGCAGCTTCAAGATGCCATAAGTGCTTTTGCTCTGAAATGAGATTTACTGAGTGCATGAGCCTGGAGCCTGTGAGCTTTTGGAAGCTGCTGAATGGTTGCTCTCTGCACAGGCAGACTAAGGGCAAAGTAATATCACAGCACTTGGAGAGTGACTTCTCATGTGTCCTATGATGCCAAATAAATAAGTTTGTTTGCTGTTTACCAGTGAGGGTAATGCAATATCTCAATGCCTGTCCAAACACTTCTAGGGACATTGGATGATGGAATAAGCCTTTTCTGCTTTGAAACTCCTGGTAAGCCCCATGAAGGGTTTCAGAGTGAGTCTGAGGGTTTCAGTTGCTTAGACTGTTAATGCACAGGGGTTTTTTGTGTTGATAGCTGAAGCCTGTCCCTCCTTACATTCCTTCCTGTCTGATCCAGTACATGGGAAAGGGTGTTAGGCCTGGAGTTTGCTAAATACCTGGAACCCCTAAAAGATACTTCTCAAGCAGCTAAGTGGTGGAACTGAAATAGCCCACCTCAAATTTCTGAGTAAAGAAAGACAGTATGTTTGATAAATTTTGGGACCAGTGACAATTGTGGAAGCAGGTTAGTGATTTAGGTTGAAATGTTACCCATTTCCTCGTTACTGTTCTGAAAAGAAACATTTTTGGTTTGCGGATTCCTGCACAGCCCTTTTGGTGACTCTAATTTCTCCATGAAGCTCAAAGCATGTGAGAAGGTGTTTGCAAGGAAGTCATCCAGAATGGGGATTGTCTATCCTGAGAAACTGGATAAACAACCATGAAAACCTGTTTGGGCTCCCGTGGAAGAGAGCAGGAGTTGGTGGTTCCTCTTGGAGGGCACCAGGGTGAGTGAGGATGTGAGGTGAGGCTCTGCCTGGAATCAGGCACTGGGAATGCACACCCTTAAAGAATAGAACAAGATTTCTTTCACACTATGAAAGTGAAGTTAGCAGTGAAGTTTACAGATGATTCCAAGAAGTTAATTCCACAAATTAAACTTTATTTAAACCAATAGGCTTTTTGCAATAGCTCAACTGACCTGGAATTTTATCCCACGTAGCTCATGGCTATCAATGGGCTTAATGGGAGCAAGTGGAATTAACAACAAAGGTCAGAAATGGGCTTTTAAATATCAGCTTTGAATTGGAGAAAACTGTGGAGAAGCCAGATATTGCAATTTCTTGAAACTAAGTCTGAAAACTTTAGATTAAAATTGCACAGGCTCTTTTTGGAAGAGAGATGAAATGTCTTTAAAATACTTTTATGCACGTAACATATAAGGTGATGGAGCTTTTTTGCTTTTTTCTCCTTTCATCATGGTTGCTTACCACAGGCATTTCCCTTTTTATACTTCATACTATAAACCCTGGTGCAGCTGCATTGTTGCTCACCTTAGCTGAAGATAAACCAGGGAAGATTTGCATAGCTACAGTTGCTTATCTCTTTGCTGTTTTCTCACCATGCCCAGCAGGCATGGTAGGAATTCATCATTTACGGTGACTTTATACAGTCCATGAAACCCAGAAATTTCACTAGGAGAGGAAGTTGCTGAAATCAGTCAGTCTGTACTGTTTGAAAGGGAGTTCTTCAATGATAATTCTTGCAAGACTATTTAATGAAGATACCTAGCTTTGGTTATATAAATACACACATGTAAAAACCCAGATGATGCCCCTTATCTTCTTAGATCACCACATTTGATTTCAGTCTGCGCAGTAAGGAGTGAAACACCTTTCAATTATTGAAGGATGGACTGTCTCTGCAAATTAGCTCCTTTTAAAATTTAGAACAGTTTAGGGCTTACACGGGGGTCTTGGAGTCATAATCTTCAGGGATTTAAAAGCTGCTAAGAGCTGACAAAGGAAGAGAGAATCCAAAATTATTGCTGCAGTATGCCAGCCAAGGAAGTCAGCTGTGCCTGAGGCAGACACAGACACAGCTGCTAAAACCCTTGTGCTTGAATTCTGCAGAGGCACCCAGAGGTTCCAACTATTTTAGTGCAGGCTCTGTTTGAAAAGCAAGGATTTGTTCCCATGGATTCAGCTTCACAACAGTCTTGATCTGGGTGCTCTGCATGTTCTACTCATAACACAGTTTTGATGAACAGCCATCAACACATCAAACAGGGTAAATAAATCAAGGTTAAAATGCCTATCCTAGGGTTTGAACATCTTGAAATGAAGATCTTTGATTCATATGTGTCAGATGAGTTCCACTAAATATTCAGCAGGGCGTTGCTTAGGTAGATTAAACCCTCTTAAAGCAGTAGAGTTATTCTGGTGGCAAAACAGTTTAATGGATGCAAAAAATCTGATGATGAGAGTAAATTATGTCCATGTAATTAGAGAATGCCAGGACTTGATTTCATGATTAAATTAAATTATAACTTAAAAATATTATTTTAAGATCAACATGGAAAATGGGGATTAGATTAATCTTTCAGATTTAATTCGGATTTGAGATTTTTAGGTACCTGAGCCCCTAGAACTAAGGTAAAAAAAAAAAAAAGGTGATCCATCACTGTACTTTTTGTTTACAGAAATAATCTTTTTGTTTAAAGTTCAAGTCCAAAAGACAACATCAGATGTTTTTCTTAATATAAATAATAAATCCTGGGCCATTAAACATAACTGACAGACATCTAAAAGAGAGGGTTTTTTTCATTGGAGATCTTAAATTTAGACTTAAAAGAGGAGATGGACATTTGCTGCATACAGTATGTTGAATGAAGATATAAAAATGTAGTTGTTCAGGAAGACTTTGGTCCTAAAATCTGCACCTCTGTCAGACTCTCATCAGTCTTCTCCAAGATGATCAATTTAGACAATTTCTGTCCCTAAAGAAAAGTTTATAGGAGCTTTGTGTTTCAAATTCACTTTATGTATTTTTGGTGATTGAAGAGAGGTAAAGACTGTCTTTTAGTGGCAACAGTTTCTGCTTCTTGAAGGACTCTGCTAGGAGATATTCTCTGCACATAGCCTCTATGAGCATTCACCATTAGATACATAAATCTGAAGTAAAGCTCTCTTGAGTAACATGTGATGAATTCAGCTATCTAATGAAAGGGAACAAGATATTCTCCATATGGGATACTTTAATGTCTGATTCTCCTTTGGAAGAGAGAGAAATTGACCTCTAGGGTATGGTGGGCCCTTGCTGTCTGGTGAAGGAAAAAAATAAAAGTAGACTACATAAATATGTTTTTTCCCCTCTTCCCTCACAGGGACAGGTTGGTCTTTTTTGTTGGTTTTTTGTTGGAATGTGGTAGATGAAAGAGAAGTTGAATGGATAACATTGGCAAGAGAACTTACTTTATTTTGAAGATTTAAAATAGTCTTAGGAGCTATTTACATCCTCTCTTGAATTAAGATAGTAACCAAATACAGGTATCTCTGGTACTATGCACAGGAATTCGCTGAACACTTACTGCTTTTTAAACATACAATTATTTATTGACTGTCTCTTTAAGGGTGTGTTAGTTTTTTAATTAATTTTAGAAAGTTTTTGAGAGATATTTTTAGATTTAAGAAGCTTTCTAAGATAATCCCTTATCTACTCAGCATACAGAAAGAACCAAACCTATCAGCTCAGCATTGTCTCTGAGTTTTAATGGGTGCTTTGTGATGTTAGAGTGTAATGAAGTTTTCTAGGGAAGGGTTGGATTAATCCAGTCCTGTAGGAGAGCTGTGCCAAAATAAATCTATCCATGTGAGCAAATTTTAAATAAATGGGTACATTTGCCAGTCTTTGAATGCAGGATTAATTTTTATGCCTGATTGATTCATGTGGGATCTAAAAAAACATGAGCCTAAAGTGTTGGAAATGTATAGGAAAATTGTCATTTGGTCATAATTCACCTTGACATGAGTGATGGAGAATTCATATGGGTAAGTGAAGCCTTTGAGGGCATGGGCCATAGTTATTAAATCAAGCTTTTCTATGAATACAAGATTTCATGAGGTTGTGCCTGCAACACACAAACTTTGTATTCAGGCAGACTGTGGGGAAGGAGTAAATAACATATTTGTGAACGTTTGTTTGCATCTGACATGGCTTGTTCATTTAGTCAGACTTTTTTATGGTTTCTCACTTGCCCTCCGTAGGGTATGCAGGTAAACTGAATTTTGTTTGCTAATATTCAGGCAGGGTTTTAGCTTGTTGCTTTTCAGAGTGTCTCCTAAACACACACGGACAGCTGTGCTAATATCAGAATAGAAACTTTGTCACTGGTGTCCTTTCTTGATTAAGTTGCTTCCCATCCTCTGTAATAAAAGAATCTGAGCAGAAACTGTGACCTGCTGCATCTTTGATAGACAGAAAATCATTGCAATGTACCTGCCTACAAAAACAAAGGGTGATTATTATTCATGTAGAGAAAAGTTGTGGATAAAGGAGATGTTTACAAAGATCAGAATGAGTTTGCAAAAGATTGCATGGGAGACTTGCTCCTTTTCTGAGTGCAGAATCTTGATTGTGCAGGAGCTTACTCTGTGACCCAATCAGCTATTTAATTATATCTTGGATAAATTTGTTTTACAGTCTCATGCCCAAAATATTTAATTGGTTTAAGTTACAGAAATAGGATCAGTTAGCAGCAGCTCAGTTTTCTAGCTGTTAGCATTTTTACCATGCCATTTACTGGTATAGAAATCTTTTCCTATATATGCTGCACACTTCTACAAATGATTCAAATTCTTGCTGTCTTTTTGACATATTTCTGAATATTTCAATACAGTGTCTCTCCAGTTTTTCAATTCTTAATCGTATACAAAGAATCAGGCTTTCATATTTCTGTCCATACCCAAATTTTCCTCAATGTACAGTAAAAAATTTGTACTTCAAGTACAGTAATTTCACGAATACAAGCCGCACCAATTTGACCAAAAATTTGGTGGAAACCCGGAAGTGCGGCTAATATTCCGGGGCGGCTAATCTATTAACAAAATTCTAAAAGCTGCCAACACGGAAGTGAGAGCCCGCGGCAGCCCCAAGCCAAGCTGGAGCCCGGCCGGCCCCGGCAGAGGTGGGAAAGCCTGGCAGAGGCGGGGCCAGCAGTGTGGGGGGCGGGCGGCAGAGCCTGAGCCAGCAGGGCGGGGCAGGGAGGGCGGCAGAGCCTGAGCCAGCAGGGCGGGGGAGCCCGGGAGAACTGGGGCTAGCAGTGCAGGGGAGCATGGCAGAAGCAGGAAGGCCGGCGGGTGGGGCTGCCTGGCAGCGGGGGAAGCCCAGCATAATCGGGGCCAGCAGCGTGGGGGAGCCCGGCGGTGCGGGGGCCTGCAGTGCCGGCCAGGGCGAGGAAACGCGGCGGCGGTGCAGACGGGAGGGGGCGGCCGGCGAGCCTGGTGGTGGCGGCGGCAGCCCTGCCGGCGGGGCGAGCGAAAGCGGCGCTCGCGAAGCGCCGCCGCCGCTCGCGGAAGCGCCGCCGCCGCTCGCGAAGCGCCGCCGCTCGCCGAAGCGCCGCCGCCACTCGCGAAGCGCCGCCGCCGATCACAAAGCGCCGCCGCCGCTCGCGGAAGCGCCGCCGCCGCGAGCGAAGCGCCGGCGCCGCGGGGCGGGCGCGGCGCTCGCGAGGCGCGGCGCTCGCGAGGCGCGGCGCAGGGCGAGCGAAAGCGGCAGCGGGGCGGGCGGCGAGCCCGGCAGCGGCAGCCCTGCCAGCCGGGCGAGCGAACGCGGCAGCGGGGCGGTGCTGACGGGAGAGGGGGGCCAGCGAGCCCGGCGGCGGCGGCAGCACCAGCCGGCCAGCCCCGCCGAACCGTGGCGCTGAGCTGGGCCACCCGGCCCCGTCGGCAACCATGAGCGGGCCGAGCCTTCCTGGCCCCGCCCCGAGCCAGTAAAGCCCGCTATGCCGCGATCCTGTTACTAATTGGCCAATTTGTGAAAGCTGCGCACGGATTCTCGCGACGAACGAAAGTGCGGCTAATATTCGGGGTGCGGCTTATCTATTGACAAAGACAGCAACATTGTCGAGGCACCGGGGGTGCGGCTTATAATCCGTGCGGCTTGTATTCGTGAAACTACTGTATGTGGTTTTTTCTAACTGTTTGTAATTGATAATATATAAGGGGTGGTAAAAGGTAATCTAGTCTATTACTTGCAAAAAATCATACAGAGCTTATCCCTTTAAAAGTTAGGCATCTGACCAAAATAAGTGCCTAACTTTGCCTTTGAAGAGGAATTAGTCCCCTTGTGAGCTGAAATGTGTGTCTGCTACTAGTCTCTAACAGCAAAGGATCTCCAGATGCTTAGTTTAAGTAAACACCTACATTTTAGACTGTTAAGTAAGTTCTCATAAGCAAATTTCTTAATTAGGTTTGCCCCCCCCCATCATCTAATCCAAGCTCTGTGGTCAATGGCTTTCCACAGTCTGTGTTGGATCCATTTTCATGCTCCATTACACCTGATTCTCTTTCCTTTTCCCTTGGAATGAAACTCTGGGTACCAGCTGGAGTGTTACTGGAGACTTTACTCTCTGTGACTGACACAAATAATCTTCCAAAGTCCTTTGGAGCTCCAGTGACTATGTTGATTTATATCAGCTACAAGTCTGGCCCAGTGGCTGTAACCAAACTATTGATAAAATCCAGAAGTTCAAGTAATGCAAAGAAATAGATTTTTTAATATACATTTCCATTTGAAGGGTGGTCCTTAGAGTCATTCTTTGACTCTGAGTGGTAATCATATTCGTGTTGTTCAGATGATATACTGTGCCTGGGGTTGCAATGCGTCAGGAAAACCGCATTGTGTTGGATAAAAATACAATCTGCAGTTGAATAGGACTTTTTTCACCGTTGTCTATCAAAACTTCTATTACTAGCTCAGTCATTCATTAGCAAAAATACAAAACACATGTTCCAAGTTCTGCACAGGACATCAATTATGCTACTCTTGTAAAGAAGTACTGGCATTCGTTTTGAACTGGACAGCAGATTTTTTTTCTCTTCTTTTCACGAGGCTATTTTTATTATTTTTTTAAAGTGGAAATAAACATCCTAGCTCATCTTCCAGGATATGTCCCCGACACAGGACATGGAATGACTAATTTATAAAGAAGCAAAGCTGAGCTTGAATCCAGGACTTAAAAATTTTCTTTTTTAAACTTGGCTCTTGAATGAACACTGCTTGAGAGAAATGTTATGACTTTTGTATTGTCTCCAAAGAGCAGGAAATCTTGGATAGAAGAATTCTTCTGTCTTTCAGAGAACTGCAACTTCAGTTTTCTTGTCAGTTCCTATCTGTGGCTGGTTTTGGCAGACCAGAATGCTTTAGCATATTACAGAATTTTTTTCCTGTGTAGTTGGACCTTATTTCTAGACAGGTCTATTGCCATTGTAAATTATATTATAAATTACTATTATTGCAATAGACTAACTAAATCATCATCATTTGAAGGAAACTTAATCAAGAGCTTTGATTAAGGCTGGTTAGCACCCAAATTATTAAGTAGGTGGAAACATTGCTCCTTAAAAAGCATGAAGGGAGAATGATGCACCCAGTTAGAGTGAAGAAGGATGGAAAATAAAGAAAATATGCCTGACAGCAGAAAATTAAAATGCATGACATGCTAACTTTTTCTAGATGTGTGTCTGCACCAGGTTAATGTTTTATGGTTAGAGATTCATGGTAATAACTTCATTAAAGTTAGAGGGACTGAATGGAAAAGCACATACTTTTTTGAAATTGAAATCTTTGCCTATCTAAGAGCATAAATTAGTATATTAAGAACTGCATCACAGGTCTCTCTGTTTTTTTAAAAAATACTTTACAGTGTGTAAATTGGAGCTTTAACAAAGGAGATTAAATTGGGGGTGGGAGGTAAGTAAGAACATTTCAATTTTGTTAAAATTCAGAGATTTTCAGTCTGAAATCATGGTCCTAATGAAGTAATATATTCTGCTGGAGGAAGTTTTCTAACCATCAGTTTTAAAAGCTTGGGAAAAGGGGATAGGAATAGCCCATTCATAGGCAAGTAGGTTGAGAGGAAAAGATAGGTAAATGTGAAAATATGTTTTCTAGGATTTAGTTTAGTTGCTATTAAAAATGCACCATTTGGAATAGAATGGCTCACCACATTAATATTGTATTCCAGGCTTAGCTAGAGGCCTTTTAATGATGCATTAATAGGAATGTGTGGGGATTCCAAATAAGCTATACAATTCTCTGTTTCACATGCTTGACCCTAATGTCACACAACACAACAGGAACACCAAATTTGTATGTTTAGCAGCTGTTAGCAGCACCCTTGCTTGTGTTTGTGTCTGTGAACAGCTTGGTGAGTCTCACTGTTTGTTTGTGATCCCTGCTCTGCATTGCTGTCACATAATTCAGCCCATCAATAATAATCACAGACGTGTTTACTTTAGAAATATGGGGAATGAATATGCTTTGCTTCAACCTAAGGGAAACTTCATAAATAAGCACCTGTGAGGGAAATAATGAACCTGCTGATAAACATATGCATTTTCTACTGAAGACTATTAAAGCATTTACTCATGTGTCTTCTGAAACAGACTGAGGAAACACAACTTCATGGTAATTCTTATTTGACAGTGACTAGAATAACATATGCCCTGCATACTCCTTTTTTTGGTTTGTTTGTTTTCCCCTAAATACTTTCCTATAAATAATGAACCAAAACTGAATTTAGTATGGCAAGTATAGATTATTTTGTTTATTGTGTAATATAACTTAGGATTTCTAGCCTAGCATCTTGCTCTCCCATTTTCCTGCTCTTACAATGCAGCTGGGGAGAAACAATCTATTGCGCTTCATTAATCCTTTTAATATCTGTTGTCTGCATTATTTGCTCTTTACTTTGTGGTTAGAATTAATATTTAACTTCCATTATGCAAAGTCCACTTAGCTGCATTAAATTCTATTTGCTAGACTTCTGTGTCAAAGTGCTGCTGGGACAGCATTTAGAACCCAATATCTCTTCTTATGCTAATGTTTAGGCAAATCTGTGAATAGTATTTATTCGACTTCTTTAATTTCCTGAAGGAATTCTTATTCCTTCATCTACATAACTGATAGAGATGGAAAACAAGAAGTATCCTTTCTATCCTGTTTGCCTCCTTCATAAACAATTGCCTATTACAACTCAATTTCAAATTTCTAGCCAGTTTTCTACTCGACTTGCTGGTATTTTCGCTTAATTGATTACAGGCACTTTTTTTCTCATATACGCTTGTTGGCAGCTATTTGAAGTAGACAAATTCTAAACCTAACTGTAGTTGTGAAGACCTAGACTGGAAAGTTTTTTGTATTCCCTCTTTATGTTTGCTAATGATGGTTCTTGATGGGGCATTCTTAATTTTGACTGCAAGCACACTGGGGAGGTGTCTTGACATGATGTGACTTCTCCAGTTGCATGTCAAGTAGCCAAATTGAATGAGGACAGTTCAGCTTAGGCAGGGATCTCATCTTGGTTACCAGGGTGCTAACAATCAATAAAAATCCCACCATTTCCTGCGTTGTATGTGCATCAATGAAAAAACCCAGCAGTCACTAAGACACTTCCTGATCACGATGGAGAGAATATGAGTTCAATGGCATTATCAGCTCTATGAGAATTTATATTTAATTCTCCTAATTACTCACAGACTAGTTGTTGACAGGCTTTATGGATGGGATTATTAGAGCTGAGTAAAAATTCTTAAAAGTTGCTTTCACTCTTTTCACTGGAAATAAAACACCGAATGGATGAATGAAGAACTTTTTTTGAAACTACTCAAGTTTTTCTGAAGTGCTTCAATGTAAAGTATTTTCTAGTGTTTCCCAAATTAATTATTTTACCTTGTTGTATGTGTCTATATTACAGTCCTGGTCCTGTTAATGTTTTGAAACTAAACAATAAGATTGAGAAGTTTGAACAGGACATAACTCTGTTGGTTTTTATGAAGTACAATCTTAAGGTAGAAACAATGCTTTCAGCTTTTGAAAAATTCTAAGGAAAGAAGAAAACCCACAAAACTCAGGAAAAATATCCCTTTATTCACTTCACCATTTTCTGCTTGGATAATTTTTCTCTCCTAGAAGTGTATGACTTTTAAAAACAATTGACAGTTGCTTTGGGGGTTTTATTTATACCAGGAGAAATACAGTTTCAAATACATCTGGAATTCAACAGATGGGATGGTAATATTAATTCTGACTCAGCATGGAAAAAATATGGAACAAAAGTAAATACCGTAGAAAAATATTTGTAAATAAAGAACTCAAGACCAAAAATCAGGGAAATTTGGAGAAAAAGTCTTGGAACTTGAACCTAAAGAGCACTAACAGCTTCAATGACACAGTGTGAAATTTGAAAACCATGTAAACAAAAGGATAAACACATTTGAGAGTAGACTCTAACTTTTGGGAAGCTGTCTGGGAGCAGAAATTGAAGGTTTGCTGGACAGTAACAGGGGAAAAATTCCTTGTAGGTGTCTGCAATGTGATCATTAAAAAGATACTGATCGATGAACACACTGGGGAAAAAACAGCATTGAGCAAAACAGAGCCCCTGTTCACAGGCAGGAGCCCATTGCCAGGGCTGCCCACAGTTCTGAGACTGTCCCAAAATGCTTACTCCCCCGAGGAAGCTCAAGCCTGTCTTTCAAATCAAAAAGAAGAGGAAATGGTTATAAAAAAGCCAAACTTTGCAAAGTCAGCTCCAGCCTGCTGTCTTCAGTTTCCCTTTTGTCAGCAGAAGCTGTTGAGAGGCAGCCTGGCAGCCCACCTGTGTTTGTTTTTCAAGTTATTAAATGTCAAACTTGAGCCAAAAAGAGTGGAAGTTAGAAAATATGTTAGAAATAATGGATGAAATCTTAAAGACACAAAGGTGAAGCATGATCGGTTAAACAACCCTAAGGGATACTGGCAGCTCTCCTGTGGCTGGTCAGGTGCTATTATGCTCCAGGTTTTCTAATATTGTCTTGGCAGTGCTTTAGTTAGTGGCTTACAGATAGGAATGCTCCTACCATTGGTAGGAAGCCACTTTTACAAGAATCTTGTTTTTCTTTACAAACAATAGACAAGCTAACCTGGAGTTCTCTTCCTCAAGAACTATGTAAACACATCTTTATTTGTGTTTTTTACAGTTTTCTAGCCCAAATTGCCAGACTTTGTCATATCAATAGATCTTCAGCTGCTGTAAATTGGGGAGTTTTACTATTCTTCTCATTCACTATTTTTCATTTTTTTCTGGACAGCAAATCTCTGTGCTGAGCTCAGTCTTTAATAAGCACTCTCTGACTTGAAAGCACTAGATTTGAGGAAGTGCCAGTTCTTCAGTAGGCTCCACAATGCGAAGTTTTGAGCTCTAATTCCATCCATAAGAATTTAGGGTACTCAGATTGGCAATATATGATAAACAAAGACTTAAGGCACTTCACAAAGTATGAACTGTCCTGCATTTGATACCACGCTGTATTGGGTTTGCATGGCCACATTTTGGAACTGGGGCAGCTACAGGGTTGGTTTGTGTGAGAAGGTGCTGGGAGATCCCTGCCTGTCCAGCAGAGCCAGTGCCAGGCAGCTCCAAGAGGAAAGTGCTGCTGGTCAGGGCTGATCCAATCAGTTCATTCATCTTCACTCACTCTGCAGCAGTGGAGCAATTGGTTTTTGTTGTACTCTTGTTTGGTTCTGGGGTTTTTTTTGTTTGTTTTTTAAAGGATTTTTTTGGTGATTTTTCTTTTTGGTTTGTGGGTTTCTTTGGTTTTTTTCCCAATGTAGAATCCCTGAACAGCTTTAGTGATGCAGAACACACATTGTGAATAACCTTTCAGTGGCAAGTAGCTTTGTTTTAATTCTTGATTTATTTCAAAAATATTGTAAGTAATTTTGTTTCTTACCTTTTGAAAGCACAGGCTGAAATCCATCACTACAAAGCAAATGTAGGGCTGTGTTTATTCCCAGAGCTCAAACAGGCAGGTGAAGTCGAGCTGGACTTGAGCTGTTTCCTTCTCAGAGGCAAAAGCTGCATTTCTTATGAAAGTATCAGGTAATAGAAATTTCACAGTATACTCTTGCATGTTTTGGAAACTGATATTTTAATCAGAGCTGTAGAATTTCTTGGGAATCATTTGCTGTGCATATGAGAAAAAAAGGTGTCTGCTTCCAGCACTCTCTGCTCCTCCACCTCCTTTGTGTAATGCATCATCAGTGAAAATTGTTACTGTGGAACAAGAGAATGGCTTGAGTTGTGCAGCTTGAAGAATTTCTCCTGATCCTTGTTCAAGCTGACAAACAAACAAGATGAGCAGGCTGAATAGGTGTTCCTAGATGATTTGCATAATGGATTTTTGAGCCTTGGCTTGCTGGCCTGCAAACTGCGTGCTCCCTCCTTTTCTTCTCCAGTGTGGAAATGTAATCTGAACTCTTGTCATGCGTTTGGGAAATGGACTCATACTCGTGATTCAAGGTAATCAGGATGCAAATCGTGTCCTGTGACCTAGTAATCTCAGCTCACCTCTATGTGAACAATGATTCTGACAGAAATAATGACATTAAACCAAAGTCCTGCTCTCTTGTATGCATGTGAAAAATCGAGGAGGCAATAGATTTATTCTTATTCTCTGAGAGTTTGTCTTGGTCTCATTATTGTATTTCTGCTTAAATAAGAGTTTCAGGCAGTGCTGTAGAAATGTTTCTTGCAGTCAAAATAAAAACTGATGTGGAGTTTGCCATGTTTTCTGATATGCTGGCATTTCCACTAGGTATTTGTAACAAGAAGTTTTAACAAATCCCAGCATGTGAGGGTTGCTCTTATATAATTAGTTAATGGGAGATACTCCAAGACAGCACAGCTGGATGAATAAAACATACTGGGGGGAAGCTAGGAAATATTATTGTTTTGACTTTCCCAGTGCTGAAAACATCACTGTGCCAGGGCTGTCAGCATTGTGACTTGGGAAAGAAAAGAATCAGATCAAGAACATTTCAAGTGTTGGCTTCTCCTACCAGAGGTGTTCCTGCTGCTCTTGCCCCACAACCTTGCCTTTGCCTGTGCCCCAGCACTGAGCCAGCACTGAAGGAAACATAGCATGCCATGGCCAGCTAGGCCCCCTGGAAAAGCAATGTATGCTCACTTTAGGGATTGCAAACAGTTAAGTTGTGTCTGGCTGCCTCAGTGGCAGTCAGGAACCTTTGAAGAATGCTTTCCTTAGGCTTAGTCTGTACCCACTTGCTACTTCCCAGGAGCTGTCAATGATGAGCAGAAAGCCTGGCTGCTACATCTATTTCTCTGATGCCTTTACTCCTTGAAAAGTCAGAAAGGTGACTTTGCAGAGAACATTTAAAACTGTCCTGAGGGTCCCCTTGCAGCCCTACCTTAATTGCCTCCTTCAGCTCAAAGTGTCTCCCGTCCTTTTGCCTTGCTGTGGCAGAATCTCCTCCTATGCTGCATTATTTAGTACCTCAAGAGTGGGCACTGTGACTTCAAATGCTTTGAAGCCTCCAAGCCAACTTATTTAAAGAAGTAGGGGATTTCTCTGTGGGTCTGAGTAACCAGGTTATAGGAATGTTTTGGGTTTTTTTCCTTTTAAATACTGGACTGTGGATAGCAAATACTCTGCCTGGATAAATTGAGGATGCTCAGCTAAATTACAACAGAGAAAAACCTCTTCCTCTCACTTTGGCTTCAGCCCCTCCTGGAGAGTTCCGCTGGGCCCATCCATCTCTTTGGCTACACAGTTGTGACTTAATCTGTGGGAATTAGCACTTAACTTTTGCATTAGTGCCAGTGTTATGTTCCACAGAGGTGGGAAACCACACAAGTCATCAGTGAGTGTGGTAGCAGTGTGTTACGGTTTAGGGGTGTTACTTGATTAAGTCTTAAGCACAACACTACAAACCAACAAAATCCTTCTCCATTCTGGTGGAGTTCTTACCTACTGAGTACCAGATACTTTTGGGTGTAGATTTCAGTTCAGATGTCAAGAGACTTTTCTAGGTCTTTTTTATAGAAATTCTTTGCTGATAGTGTAACTTTTTTCTTTTTTAGTTTTCATTGATTTCCAATTTACAGATGAGCTAGCAATTCATGAGGAGAACCTTTGCTATGATATTTGTGTACCTCATTCAAACAAGATGATCGCGACTGTGCTGGCAGAGAAGTTTAAGTCAACTCAGTTTGACTTCAATTTTAACAGCAAAATTTTCTCTTTCGTACTTGTAGTGAAGGCACTTCTGATGGTCTGTCTTTTTTTGATACCAATCCAGAAAGCATGCATTTCTATCATTGATCCCTGAAAGTTATTAGAGATGTCCTGAGCTGTGTATGTTTTTTGTTGGTGTGTAAATGATTTGTTCCTGACTTTTGATATGAAAAAATACTAGTCTGCACTGGGAGCTCTCAAACTTCAGAGTTCACAAATTTGGTAAGCTATAAATACTGTTATTATCCATAATATCAAAGATTAATTATAAAAATTTTGATTTGTTCTACAGACAAGAGAAACTTCTCATTTAATTGCAACCAAGTAAGGTAATCTTTTTGACACTTGATGTGAATATATCACTGAAAAAATCCAATTCATGTAATTTTTTGTTTAAAAAATGTGAATATTTTAACACTACTTGAAGGTGTTTTCATGGGGATGTATAGCCCAATGACCCAGTGTTTAAAAGGATACAAAACTGAAAGCTCAGAATTCCATTTGAGTTCAGGAGGATACAGCTAGCAAAGAATTTTTAGACGCATGTCCTAAATAATGTGTTTATCCCTACAACCTGAAAGAGCTTGCAAAGCCAGTGACTCTTAATGCTGGTCAGAAACACCCCAAATCTCTACTTTATTACTTTTTCTTTCTCTGGAAGAAAATGTGATATGTTTGATGTTTTCTTTTGTATTAAATACATCTGATTTCCCTGGGGAAAGTACTGATTAAAAGAAACAAATGAAAAAAAGTCCCAGACATTTCCATCAGATTTCTGGTCTTGCAAGGCCGTTCATTGGTGTAGAAACTAACTGGAAGAGACATGTTTCTGGGGCTATTTCTGAGATACCTTGCCTACATGTCTACAGTTCTTGATGAAAAAACCTCACATTTTTCCTTTGTTTGATGGCTTTCAAGGGCTTGCTGCTTTGAAGTTAGAGGCATTGCAATTTTTTTCCCTCTATCAGTTTTCAGGCTCAAAAGCACTTTCACAATGCATATAGATGAAGGTTTCATGCAGTCTGATTTCTTCAGTGGTGAAAAAGGCACAAGAGAAATTCGTGAAGTTCCTTGGTTTTTGTCTTCACTGTGAATAATTTGGTAGTCTTTAAAAGACTTGAAATGTTGGTAAATCACTGCATTTTATATATTGCAAAAACGAAAAATAGAAGAAGAAAAACCTGTAATTTTAACTCTTTGCTCATTATCTTGGGAAAGACTTGCACTGCAAGCTTATGCCAAGCTACTGAAACCATCCTCTTAAATGTGACTTTGGTCTATTTGTGGGCTGAAAGTAGCAAAGACATACAGAAATCCCGCTGTTTAGAAATGGGCATAGCCCATTAGCAATGCCAAGACACAAAAATGAAAAAGTATTTCATTTAACACGACTGTCAAATTTTCAAATATATTGTATGCAAGCAATTACATGAGTGTACTTGAAGCTCGTTGGAGTATGCAGTGTAGCTCCTACTTCACTAGAGGTGATTGCAATTGTAATTAAAGATGTATTACTGCATTTAAATATGAAAATGAGCAACTATCAGTCAAAAGAGCTGGTAAAATGTCTATCAGAGGTTGTTATCCAAACTTATCTAGGAGCTGTGTTTTATCCTTCAACATGCTTTGAGTATGGATTTTTCATAGCTAAGAAGCTATAAAAAGTAATATTGCCCCAAAAGGTACTCCTGAAGCCATTCACAGCATCTCAAACCTGTCAGGATTGTATGTTTCAGCAATCTAAAAATTTATCATTCTCATCAGTCTGTTTGATGAAATGAAATCTATGAGTTGGTTGTGGGATATAAATTACCTGGGAGTCTGAAGAGTAAAAGTAGCTCCTGAACAACTGGAATGAGGGGAAAAAAAATAAAAATTGAGCCACATTACCCCAACTCACTCGATTTTTATATGGAAACCTATTCCCAGGCAATTGATTTTACATTATTCATTATTTTTTTGAAATTTGAATGGCAGCTAGACTATTATAAAAAATAATGAAACTCTCCAAAGGCAGTGGAAGTACAAATTCAAGCCCAGTTACAGGTATATGACTCAAAGAATGCTCTTATCCTTGAAAATGAGCTTCATTTATTTTCAATACACTGAGGAAAAACAACTGCATTTGAAACTCAGTGTTTTGTTCATTAGCACTTTGTCTTACCTGTCTTGTTTTAAGCTCCAAAATCCTCCCACTGTTCTGATTATTTGCCTGATAGGGTGTGATTTCAGCTGAAATTTAGGAGATCAGGAATAGACAACCAGGTAATTCATTCTTGAGAAGCCACAGAGATTGCTTGGAGCTTGTGAAGTTGAGCAGGGGGAGGGAACTCTATTAAATCACAGCCATGCAGAGAGAAACATCCCAAGCTGGGGTAAGGGGAGTTTGCACAATAGCTGGAATGATCCATTGTGCCTTACAGAGAGGGAAAGGCACATCACTTCCCAAAATTCTGATACTAAACCGAGGCTGTGGTCTGTGTGAACAGTACCATGAGCTATTGCCAGACCATTTCTGCAGAAATATCTATGATGGTGTAAGACTTTATTCCGTCTTCCCTCTTCTCCCACCAGTACAGTAGCACTGTTCTGCTCTCAGCTACTGCCTATGCAGCAAAGCTGAGGAAAGAGAAGCACAAAGGCTAAAGTTTCTTGAAGGGTCAATGCCAGGTAGTTTTGTATCGTTTCAATAAAACCTTATCTCTTTTTAAATTGTATGTTTGTTCTTGGAAATTACAGAAATATGTTCATTGACACTTTCTCAGTAAGTTTTGCCTGAGATGGGGACAAATGTTGGGAAAATACAGCTGAAGTGTTTACCTTCAGCAAAGTTAGAAGCAATCAAATTTCCAGTGATCTATTGGGCAAAGCTTGGTATTGGACATGAGAACAGGCAAAATGTTAAAAACCCCAAATAATCAGAAGTCAGAAAATTGCATGAGGCTTGCTCCTCTCTGCTTGCAAAAGCAGCAGCTTTCACATTGCAAATGATCATTGTATTCATTGCAAATCTTTTTTGTTTTATTATGTAGAATCATTAAGAGGAGGCTTTCAAATGTTTTTAGCATATAATGACTTTTAAAGTGGTGGTGAAACAGGCTGGCACTGATTTAAAAATGTTATTGAAATGTATTACTTCTGAGGAATTTTGACCACATTGAAATAAGGCATTTAAAAAGCTCAGTAATTCTGAAGTCTGCCAGTTGCAGGCAGCTTTATGGGAGCAATTGTTCCCTGCACAGCAACACAGACCTTGTGTGGCTGAAGCTCACAACCCTGGGCAGGCAGTGTCACCAAAAGGTGTCCTGGTCACTTGTTCCTCTCACACTTCCTATGCTGACTCTAATATTGATGTGATTACATATAAGCTAGACTGAGGGATTGATTCAGCTGAAAATTTTTTAAAAGAGAAAGTAAAAAAATTCTTCCTTGACTATTCGAATAATTTCAGTTGGAAGAAAGTATTGTTGTCTCAAAAAAAATATAAAAAATTAAGAGAAAAAAACCTTTCCCAGCTCTAGCTGTAGTGATGGATTAGTTTTTCTACAGGTTTCTCTCTAGGGCTTTTACAACATTAATTTTCATAGGCAGGAATGCTGCATTAGGACTTGAAATTGCTCAGACCAAAGGCTTTTTGTGTTGTTGTTTTTTTGACTTCCCTCTTCAGAGACATTACTTTGTTCATGATGAATCCATGGAAACTCAGTCTAGATTTGTTTGTTACCCAGGGGTGTAGCTTAACCCTGCACTACACACTGGGTGATATAAATGATGTTTATATGATTCCAAATGAAGTAGAAATTGATGTCAAGTCTTGTGGACAAATTTTGTCATATAATGAGGGAACTGGAATAACCAATGCACCCAGGAATAATATGGGAACGATAGGTGCTTGTCAGATTTGAATATTATTCATTCTCACATCCAAGGCTTATGAGACAACCTGTTTAATCCACACTGAAGTTTTGTGCCTCTTGGGTTTAATTAACCCTGATGTAACTCTGATGATTTCATTAAAGATGGACAAGAGTAGTGTCTGAATCATTCACAGGACCACAAGTGTGATATTTTTAAAAGATCTTTTAAAAAACCCACCCAAATCTGTGGCAAGAATCTTCGAGAGAATAAACTTTCACTGAATTTCCCAAAAGTACTGAACAATTTCTGCATTTCTACCTATGCTAGTGGGTTATATTTCAACACAGACTAGAATTTGTTACAAATTCGTATTTGTCTTGACCAAAGAACTAATATGGTTTGGTGTCTTCAAGAGTAAATCCCAAAACTATCAGATGGGTTAATTAAGTAGGATCATTCCTGACTTGTGTTCAAAGGGGCCATTCATTCCTGCAGATGATTATCTAGGTCAGGTCTCAAAGGTGCACTTAAAAAAGGCATTGCTCATACACACCATGTGTTCTTTTAACTGCCCTCATCTCCCAAGGCTGTTCCTCTCACAGTTTCCCAACAGAATCACATTGCTCCTGCATTTTCTCAGTCCTTAGATGGGTTATTGAGGAGAGTGACTGGAGGGAGCTGGAAAAGTAAGCGAAAGCAGGGACAGAATCACAACATGAGATGTGAATAAACCTCTTCCAGTGAGATTCAGAGAACTCCCCATAGTCAGTTTTGCTCTCACAGTGCAAAACCAAGTATGAGAGGGAAATATCCACCAGATAATAACCTTTTACTCAGAGAGAGTCATCCTGGGCAAATTTTAGTCAAGCACTGGCTAAACTAATCCAGCTTGACACCAATAATAAATTGTGCAAATTCCTGTGACCTTCATCGTTCTTATTTTGTATTAAATGTCATCTTGTTAGATCATGCATGAATGAATGGCACAATATGATAGATGGCATGAATTATTGTTCACTAATAGATTTTGTTGAAACGTCTCCTCTCTGGGTTGGTCCTTGAGAAATATGCTCAAAAATATTTCTTAACAGGCCTTTGAAATCAGAGTTGAGGCCTTCATAGGAGTAGAAAAAATGGCTTTTGGTTCGTTTTAGTGTGAAGCTTTTTTTATTTTTGGTGGGGTTATTTTGTTTGTTTGTTTTTTTATTTTAGGAGGTTTTTGGGGTGGTTTTTTGTGGGCTTTTTTTACCATCTTGATTTTTCCCCCTCATTTTGATACATGGATTTTTTTCTGTGCTTTTACTACTACATGACTGTGGAGTAATGGACACAAATGCACAAGCTGGACTTGGATCCGACTCTGTGGGTCATGGCCATCAGAAACTTTAAGAAAATAAGACAGACTATTTCTGAAATACACGAGGAACACCCAGACTAAGCAGGGTGGAGATTAAACTGAGAGCAGGTGAAAACAGATTTGTTTACAACCCCTTAAGGCCAGCACTTCCCACCCAGGCTGTTTTCATGTTCCCTGCAAAGCCCTGCCCCACGGATGCTGTAGCTATGGCATTACAAGGAGTTCAATAAACTTTTCCCCCTGGCAAGCCAAGCTGCTCCTCAGAAACCCTTAAACCTCCATTAAACAAATGCACTAGAAGAGTGTTTGCCTCTGAAATGGCAGAGTCCAGGCTATTGAATGACAAAGATATTTGCTTAATAGTTTAGAATAATAAGGATCCTACCTAGGCTGATCTGATAATTTTGTTTCCAAAGTGTTTTTGTCCCTAAACATGTCCATTTTGGCACGCAATGAAATTTTAAAGTTTACTTTTCACTAGACCCTATTGATAAATATTTTTAATATGCTTCCAGAGTTTGTAAAATAATAAAAATTTTAATTGCTAGTGGTTTTCTTAAAGAAAAAAACAAACAAACAAAAAAAACCCCTAAAACTATCATCTTTAAGGCTTCAAGATTGTAGATAATTAGATGTGATCCATCTTTAGCCCCTTTAGTCCTTTTTCTGTCCACAGTTCTATATAGATACAACCAGATGATGTTTAATATACCAAAACAAATTCCACAAGGCAAAAACCACTGTTCTCTGGCTGAAATCCCTTCTTTCCAAGATGAAGGATTTTGTAACATGATTGTGTGTCTCAGGGTGTGGTTTTAGTCTGAGCCATTTTCTTTCCCATACCTGTGATATCTCTGATATACCTACAGGTATACCCTAGATGGGTATTAGGAAATTGAGACTGACTACAATGTCAAGTTTTCTGATGCCTTTCTCTCCCACCTGGGGTTATATTTTTCTTGTCTACCAGCATAGCTTGAAGCCATCCCTAGGCTGCTTTAAATATGTTGGTGTTCAGAACTGATACCTGTAGTTCAAATGGAAAAAACCCTAATATTGAACTTTTGATTGGAAGGCAGCAACCTCAACTTCCATAACTGAGTAAAATCCTTACTAAATGTTTTTGCATATCTAGAGTGGATTTCTGTCAATGGACTCAAAAATCCTTGTGCAATTTTAGCCTTGAATAAGCAGCACATTTTTATTCTAACAACTATATTTCTGTAAAAATCTTTTGATGTGTCATTAAGTAGCAACCCATTTTGCGCAGGAACTGATGTTTCCCTCTTATCCTGCTGCATAATGGAATTGTCTTGGGCTCTTTCCACTCAACTGCACATTAATTGGGTGTCACAGAAGGTAGGTGGAAGGCATAAGAATGTTCCATCTGAGTAAACTTCAGAAAATTTGGCTAAGAGCAGAAAACAGCAAAAGGAACATAGTGGTAGGCTCCACAGTGGCTGCAGCTTCTCTGGGATAGCAAGAAAAAAATTAGAGAAATCTTGGTACATAATGAGCCACCACCCTGGGGAAATGACCATATAATTGGATAGATGGTTTTCCCTGTTGTTCTTTGTCTTAATCTTTTTCCCCAGCTCCTTCAGTCATTCTGTTATAGAAATACTGAAAGTTATTATTTGAGGAACTTGAAGAAAGTGTCAAGAAGATGTTCTTTCTGAAGTATATTTCTTCAGTCATGCACCTCTTGCCTGAAACCATGAATATAATCACAAGGAAAGTTACGTAGAACAGAACAAGCAATTATAATATGACAACTGGAAGGGATGGAGGGCTATGTTGATATTTTTTGTGCTAAATTTTACTTATCAGACTCTACACTGAGTACCTTTTCTGTTTGCGTTTGATAGGTATATAACAGAGTTTGTTTGTGGGATGTTTTTAGTGTGGTTTTTTTTTTAATCTCCAGAAACTTTGTTGTGTTCTGACTTTGATATGTTGCCAGTTTGATTTAGGTGCATCCAATGCAAGAGTGAAATTGTGACTAGTAAAAGTTACCAGCTAAATTGTTCTTTTGGGACTATGCCAACCCTAAATAAGGTCCAAAATCACCTTTGCCTGTAAGGCAATACCCTCTTGCTGAGATTTTTCCTATGCAGAGCATAAAAGCGAAACTTCAGAAGGTGGGTACTCAATTTAGTCTGCTTGTGGCAGGGATAAGATTTACCAAGACTGTAGCGGGTGTTTTCTAAGAGTGGCTGACCTGAGACAGAGTTGACATTCCAGCGAGAATCTGCAGTGCATTAATTTCCCAAAGATTTCAGCAAATCTGATCCAGGTGTGTTTAAATTCAGAGTATCCCTGAACTGAACAAGCTGTGTGATTCTCCACGAACCTCCTGCTTCTGGGACTGGAGTGCTCCCTGATTTTTCACTTTCCAATGTCTCATTCAGTAAGTCCTTCTCCCAAAAGGAGGTATTTGCACCCTGTACCTTATTCCACCATATAAAGTAAGATCAATCTTGTTGAAATCAGTGTGAGTCTAGTTCAAACGGTATTTCCAAGGAAAAAAATCTTTAATAAGTGTTCACACGACATTGCAGTCCAGCATTGGTTTGTATCATGTAAACAAGCAGGATTTGGGAAAATTAGGCATGTTGATGTATGAAAAGTAAACTTCATCCTGAAATTTTGCAAAATTTAGAATTTCTTAGAATTAGAAGCAGTCTAACCTGGCTTTAATTGAAACACTGAAGATATAAAGGGTATATAAAGAAGCCTGACCAGTCCCAGAATTTACAGTCTTTCCTAATTAAAGGATGTGAGGTCACATGAAGACAATAATGGATAAATTTCAAGCAAATGAAATGAAATATTTCCTGACAAAGCACTTAGATTATGCTGGAGGTCAGAATCAAACAGTGGAGCTGCACTTTACAAAACACGAGCTAACTTTATGATCATCCATAAAACTTTTAGCTTACCTGCTAGACTGGGGTAGTCTGAGTTCATAACTCAGGGCATTAGCTGATTACAAAATGATTTTAAAATATTTTTCTTTTCCCTATGTAAAGCACGGTCTTTCGGCACTGTCCAAAAAACACCCCAAAAAACAACCCAACCAAAATTGCCTTCATTTCTTAGCAATGCTATATGGTAACAATACAAACCAAAAAAGTTCTGTATTATTAAAAGAATGATGCATGTAAGCAGGTGCAGTTTGAGTTGATTCTACGTCAAACTGTTCTCAGAGTATCTTGAAGTGACATGATGTTTTTTATTAGAGCTGATGTCACATACATCCCTTGTCCTGATAATGTGATACCCACGTGTGTGTTGCTCTAATTTAGCATACAATTTTAAGATACTACTTGTGTTTGTTTTCCATCTTTTTTCATCCTATTATTTCAGATTTTATAGGGTGCATTTCCTCAGGTTTAATAGATCATCAGCACCATACTCTTTTGTCACATTAATATAGAATACTTTAAAGTCTTTTCTGTTTTAAGAAACACTGAAACCTTCAATTCTTCTGAAACTACTCCCTTTCAAAATCAGCTTTAAGTTATCATCTTATCCTCTTGCAATATGTGATCCTACTATGTCTGTGAACTATGGAACATTTTATTCAAAGATACTTTGTGTCATTAAGGCAATACCATAATGCAACTGAAGTTCAGGAATTATATATCAAGTCTGGTTTTAAAATATATGAAGCTGAAAGAATTGGAAATAGACAGTTTCACCTGGAGCACATCACCTGTGATGTCTTCCCAGGTTCACTAAAATCCAGATTGTTTCACCACCTGACTGGTTGCTAGGGCTGGGTCAAAGAAGGTCCTAGGAACAGGAAACTCAATGTCAGTGGGGTTATGAAACAAGAGGTAGGTGCCCAAGCCTTTTACTCAGTGTAAGTAGCAAAGAATAATTATCAGGATCAGTTCCCAGAAATATTTTAACATTATGAAAGTCTTTACAAAACTCCCCCCAAACCCAACTGATCTCTGAGGTCCTATAAATAGACTGTGGAATCACTGTTGACTCAGGATAGTTGTCAACAGGAAAGTAGTGGCAGCTGCTGGTGAAACTGCAGTTACCTTGAGAGAAAGGATGCAGCAATATCTGAGACACCTTCAGTGTTGTATGGCTGGAAACACAAAAAGAGGGATTGTTTTCACTGTTAAGACACTTTAATCAAATATTGGTTCTGACAATGCTCTGATGTTCATCATCCATCTGTAACAATTCTGGTGGGGTTGTGGTTATTGCCATCAGAGTGCTCTCAGGAAGTTTAGTTTGGGCCCTTTCCAGCTGTCTGTGTCCTGTGCAATAAATGCACTCCTACTGTGTGAATCCCACTGCCTGCTTGGAGAGTGCTGGCCTTCCCCGTTGCAGAGGTGGCTGTGTTTGCTCCTGTGCTGTAAGCAATAGAGGATGCTGCAAAGTAGAGAAAGGAAAGCAGTGAGTGAGGGGGAGCCCCTCTGATGCATACCCCAAGTAAAATGTTGGCAAGGGTGCAGAAAGCTGTTTCGTTTCATAGTGGAAATTTTCAATCTCCAGGAGTGCTGGTTAAGTGGGAGAAAAGAGACCAATGAGTTTGAGACTAAGCAGACTCCTGTTCTGGGCTTACCATTTAAACCCTTGAAGGAAAATTTAAAATTGCAAGTTCCTCAGCTAATTCTGCAGTGAGGAGGGGAACTAGGAAAAGACTATGTATATTAACAACATGAAAAGATCCGGATTTTTTTTTCTTTTTTTTTTTTTTTTTTTTTTCCTTTTTTTTTTCCCTCCAGGCATATTTGTTTGATCATGCTGGAGCTTTGAGGCCAAATAGCCTGCAAATTGCTTTCTCATTTCAGATGTTTCCATTGCTGCAAAACAAATACTTTGTTTTGCAGTTTTAAATTATCCTCCCAAACATCTCTCCTTCTTATCCTATTTCTCTTCCTTGCTTCAGCGTTTTCACTGCTGCTGCCATTCATTGCATTTCTTTCTTCTTTGATATTTATGAACTCAGCTTCAGCAGCAGAGTTCACAGAAAGCATTCCCTCCTTCTCTGCAAGACAAGCCATGTAAAAATAGTTTACTTAGATGAAGGAAGAAGACAAAAAAAAACCCCACCAACCCAACTTCTTGGTAAATCAGGTCCTCAGTCCTAATTTCACTGTGATGTGGAGAGTATTACCTGGTTATCTCCCAAGGGAAGAAGTCTGGAATTAACCTACCTTCCTTCTAAGATGCACAATGATGTCTTAACCTAATTTAGACTCTTCCCAGGAAGAACAGTCCTGTGGTAGTCTCACAGGAAGAACAGGACTTCAGCAGAGTGAGGGGTTCCAATGTGTGAGACATCCCTGCTCTCTCCTCCTAAGAATTTCTTCCATCTCTGCTCCACTGTGTCTTTTCTTCCACTCCTGTTTCAACAATATACTTTGACAAAAAAAACTTGTGAAGAGGTCTGGGTGTGAGTATTCCTGCCTTAGGTCTGCCTTGAAGGCAGGTATTAGTTCTGTTCTAACTGCTATTACTTTCATTGCCAAGGTGCCTGAGAGACACCCAGTGTCCATGTTTGCTGATGTGTTTAGAGAACCACTTGATTTTTTTTCTTCTTGTATTCTTTCTTTTTGACTATGGGATAATTTTCCAGCCCCTAATGAAAAAGACCAAAAAATATCCTAGATTTGCATGGGCAGGTATCCACATTAGAACTAGAATTATGAGAAGGAAAAGAGAGAAGAAAGTTTCAGAAATTGGAATAGGGCAATCTTTTCTAGTTTTCTAGTTTTGTTGTTGTTTGATGTTGCGTTGTTTAAATTAACATTCACAGTGAACAGGCTGAGCTCCCAGAAAACATGAGTGTGACAAACATTCCTATCTATAGGTAATAAGATCATTTTCTCTGAAACACCCCTCCCCTAGCTGGAGGGCTGGAGGCACATGATGCATAAAGGGAAATTGGCAGCATTTTCTGGCAATTCTTCACTCACTTTGATTTCATTTTTTTTCCTTTCTGGATGTTTGAATTATTTTAAATATTCTGGATAGCTAATTTCTGAGTTTGTATATCTGTGTGTGTATATGCCTGAATATGAAATCTCAGAACACTTTATTTATGCATAAGATTTTTCTCTTTCTTCCACTGCTGGAATTACTGCATGAAATCCAGATGAATGATTCTGTTATATGAGACATCAAAATAAATAGTGTGAACAATCTCTTGCAGCTTTAAACATCTATGAATCAAAATCTATTTGCTCTCTTCATTGTTATGTTCCTACATCTCGATTAATGAGATTTCTGAACAACAGTGTGGGAGTAAGAGATTTTAATGGAGTAGATAAAATGAAAAAGTTGAAAGGAAAAAAGCCTGATGGGAGCCAAAGGGACTTTCTCCATCTCTTGCATTGTTAATATGCCTTTTCTCTATAACTTCCTCAGACATTCTTCTTGAGATCAATTAACTTTCATTTTAAAGTTCACATTTCCTCACATTTTGCTTTTCTTTCTGGTTAACACTTCACATTGTCAGACTTATTAGCTGTGTTGTGAATAATCCTGTGTCCTCCCCTTATTAGTCATACTGCCATGAAAAGAATGGTTGGGGCTGTTTATCTGTATATTTTAACCCTTTCATTTATCTAAGGGTGCATTGCAAGATTAAAGACACGGCAGAAATCAGCCTGGACTTTTACCAAGCCACACAGGGCTGAGCTAGAAGGAAAGCAGCATCCTCATCAACCAACAGTAGGCTGGAAAAGAGGATTGTAGGTGATGCTGGGAATCACAAATAAATGTGCAGGCTGGTGATACACAGCCAGCATGGATGGCCCATGCTGTATTTGATGGCAGGCAGCGTTCCACTCTTTTCAGTTTAACTTTGTAGTTTGCTTTTGTGTGCAAACATCTCACAGACACTTTGACTTCTCCCTTAGTCTCCATAATGTTAGAAGAAGGACTCCAAGTGCCTGAATGCTTTATCAATTTGTGTCTGCTCTGTCAATTACTGCTCTGTGTAAGGGGAGGTCTCTCCCTGCTCAAAACCACCACTGTAGCTATTGCTGTGCTAGAGTTACTGGTTTGAGCTGACAGCAAGTTAGGATTTAACTCTGTTAATGTAACAACTTTTGTTTCTCTCTTTGGAAATTCCACAAGCTGAAGATATTGAAATAATTGAAGTGTTTCTGTGTGTTTCAGAGTGTGATGGGGATGGGGAAGCCTGTTGGCTTAGGGAAAGAAGTTCTTTATGGCCAAACTGTAAGGCTGGAAGCTCCCTGAGCCCTCTGATAGCTTTTATTTATGAGTCAGTTTCAATAAAATGGAGCAGATTTACAATACAGTAACTTCCTACAAGTTTTATGACAATCAGATGCTAGAAAGACAAGGGACACCTTGCAGGTGTACAGGCAGGTCAATCCTTAGTGATTCCTGCCTAGTTTGCTCAGTGTGAATGGCCAATGCACGAGTCAAAATGCAAAAACACAAGGCAAACCAGATCAAACTGGGTTTACTTTTCAGCTAAGAATGCAGGGGGGGAGATGAAGATAGGGAAGGGGTGAGGGTCAGAGATCTTGACAGAATCTTGGGTGTTGTCAGGGGTGCCTTACTGACAGGAGTCTGAGGAGCAGATTGCAGTCTGCAGAAGAATTTGCTATTAGGTTAGCAGATATAAATAACAGAATTTTAGGAAAAAACTCTAGCTTTTCTGTGACCAGTGTAATAAGTTTTATTTCTGACTAATCATTGATACTTGTTTATCATTTTCACTTCAAACCATGAGATTCAACTCTTATGGGTAAAGGTGATTCACACTGCTTTTATTTCCAGATTGCTTTTCAGCAGGCAATTAGAGACAGTAAAAGGAAACAGTAATAAAAAATACAGAAAACTGCAGGCATAGAAGAATCTGGAGGATGAGGTATATAATTCATGTGGATATGTTTTTAGGAAAATCATTCATTTTTCGAAACATTTTCTGATGTTCAGTGGCTTATAATGGGGTAAGTTTTTAATTAAGATTTCTATCTATGATATTTTCATTGTAAAATCCCTTCTGTATGTTATGTTATTAAATTCAGAAACAATGTTGTAAGATGATGCAACCGCCATTTCTAGGACTGAAATAATGAGAGGCAGCTTATGAAATCCCATGACATTTCTGGATCTGCTAGAAATGTGCTGAAAATGGAAACAATCAATTCCAAGATTTTTTTCTTTCCCCTAATACATTTTAAACATCTATAATTTCAGATTATTACAGTATATCTGGAAGAAAGGAGAAATGTGACTCCAGATTTCAGCACCACCAGGATAATTGTTATTAAAACTTAGCCAATGATCAAGTCATACACAAAATGTAATGATAAACAGCCCTCTCTGAAGTGGTCTGTGTTCTTCTGCTACTTCCCCTAGCACCCATTTTTTACCCCACAGGGGTATCTTGCTGTTAAATATAATGCAGGTAGTTATGAAGGTTATCACAGATTTTCACCCAGGAAATAAATAAAAAGCTTTCTAATCAGCCATTGTGTACTGTCTTCTATGTTTAAGAGGAATACATGCTTTGTGAGTATTTCCCTGGGGATAGTTATGTCTAGGTTCCTCCTGAAAGGCATAAAATAAATCCGTCTAATCGGCAGTCTGCAAGCATTTGATTTCTGCATACTCAGCCCAACCCAGCCCATGAAAGGTGAATGCAAAACTATGAGCTAATGAATCAAACAAACATGCAGCTTTTGAGGGAATTTGCATGGTGATAATATTGGAATAAATGATAAATTCCAAATGAAATTCAATGAGACTGGATCAGCCTTTCTGAGATTTATTTGTTTGTCTTTTTCTCCTTGGAAAGTATCAGAGAGCAAAATGTTTATTCTTTTTTTGTTTGGATTTAGTGTTGGACTAGGCAGACTGGATCAGACCCAAGTTCCACACTGGCCAATATTTTGTCTTTGTTTTTGCCCACTGACACAGACTTCAGAATAAGGCCAAAGAGATCTGTAGGGAGCTGTCATGGGAGCTGTGCTCCCTGTTTTAGGATAAGAGGCTGCAGATCACTGAGGTTGCCCCCAGTTCTTCACATGGAGGTGGTCTCCACAAGCAGAGGAGCTCTGGAAATCCCAGCCTAAATGAAGACACATAGACAGTGACTTCTAAACTTGTTGTATGGGCTCTCTTGCTGGTTGATAGAGAAAGATGTGCTCTTGTAGGATGCAGTTTATCTTGCTCTAAGGCAGACATCCAAGAGATTTGTCTGGTGCCTAGGAGAGACATTCAGAGAATTGTCTCTTAGATACGTCTACTTCCTCCTACTGATTGCAAAAGCAACCTGCAAAACTAGCTCAGAGGTAGACATCTACAGCTGTGTGAGATTAGTCTTGTTCTTGCCAGCTTGAAATATGTGGGTGGGACATGGTGTTGATTTTTTCAACTCTAAAATATCTTTTATCATTTCTTATAAAATTCTGCTAGTTTAGGAGTTCGAGAGTTATTAGAAACAGCAGGAGAGGACCACTGGAGATCTCCAGGGCCGAGAGGACAGTGACAGCAATGAGTACTGATGTGTAGACAAAAGCCCAGCTGTTGATGAGCACAGGAGTGCAGCTGTTCTCCTGCTGGTTGGTGCGTTCAGTATCTGCTGATTGTGATGTGCCACACTAAGATAAAAACAAAAGAGATAGGAGAGGCAGAACACAAACCATGGAAGGTGATGAAAGCGTGCTGGAAGTCTTTACCCTTCCTCCTTCCTGAAAGCAAGGTATATGTGAAGATAATGGAGAAAGCAATGGCTAAATGGTTCCTGGAGATCAGCACTAAGGGCCAAAGATCAAATGTAGCAAATACCTGGGTCTGTGTGGAAAGACAAGCCTGGTTTCTGAGAGGAGAGAGATGTCTCTCTCCTTTAGGCAGTATATATATAAATATCTTGGCCTTTTATCAAAGCCTTTTGTCACCTTATTTGGAGAGAAATTTCTTTACCAAACTGCAGCTGACTCATGGGACTGGAAGAGTCACACTTGCCTTGCTCAGAATCAGAAAGAAGCTTTTCCCCTCCCTTTTCCATTTCTTCTGTGTCAAAATTGCATGTGTCTCTAAAGAGGGTATTTATGTGGTTGTTTCAATGCTTTCCTCTTTTCACTTACCAGATTTATTTAAAATCCATGTTCAGGAAAGTTGGAAAGAGAAATCTGCTTTATCCAGGGAGATACTTAAATGTTCAAAGTACTTTTAGTAGTCTGTTCCTTCTCTTTTCTTACTTTGGACAATGCTTTTAAAGGCAGAGGAAAAAGATACTTGAGGCTTTCTATGGAGAAAAACTTGTTGGATACTTTATGTAACACTTCATCACTGCCTGTTTACAAAGAATTCAGCTAACTTTTGGAAGCAGCATTTTGGTATCATTTTTTCTAACAGGACATGTCCAAATAAGAAAATAATTTATCTTTTCAATCTTACTCTCATGTATATTTTCCATTTTGGTTTAGCTTTCCATTCATCATGTGGCACTGGTGCATATTGTATTAGGGTATTAGATCAAACTGTCAAAAAGCTGACTTTTTTTTCCCCCTAAGCATATGCATTTTTGGAATAGTAATTAATTCAACCAACTGGAAGTAAGTAATTAGTGACTTTTTTCCTTGTGCTTGTTGCAAGTTTTGATATGAAGTATTTTTAGAAGGCTGCAGCTTTAACATCTAAAAAGCCCATTTTTTGGGTACCTTGGTTATACAGGAAGAATATGCTAAACATGGTTTTTGGAGGGAGAAATGCCTAATGACCTCGGGGAAGAGCCTTGTGGATTATCAATGGATGTCTGTATAGGTGGTTTGAATATTCAAGCCTTCAAGTTTCATAATTATAACCAACTACTGCGACTAAATGTAGGATTACTCTGCTCCATTCTTGTAGTTGTAGGTGACAAAAAAGTTGCTTTAGATGAAGCTCAGCTGCATGGGACCAGTGAGGTCGTGACTGATAAGCAGCAAGATAATAGAATTAAAAGCAGAATGTTTGTGCTCTGAAAGGACTGGAAAGCTGTGCACAGGAAGGTAATGCTGACAGGGCAATGTACAAGTATAGCAAAGAGATGTACACAACATAATCTGAACCCACAAGTGATTTAAAAGATGCATTTGAAAGTATGAAAAACTATGCAAAAGTCATCGAGCTCTTTTAAAGAATGTCTGGTGGAACGATGGAGGATAATGGCTGGCAGGGGAATGACTAACACTGCAGAAAAGGGCCTGATTCATTGTGCTTAGGAAAGGAGCTGAGGTTTGAATTCAGGATGCTGGGCATTGAATGCCCACTGTGGGCTTTTCAGCCATGCCTTTGCAATGCTGAACTTCCTGCCTGCTGCCCTGAATAGACAAAGTTCTGCATAAATCCAGCATCTCATTATGTTGAGTGGATGCTGGTCCTGGGAGTGAAGCATAAGGAAAATGTTTGAAATGGTTCCTAGAGCCAGCAGGTGTTCTCTCAGCTTAGAGTGCTGAGACTGAGTCAAGTTACTGGGAATGCCTGGAGGACCAGGAGTCCTGGGACCAGAGGGAGTACAGGATGGCCAGTGTAGAGTATTGTGAGATTGTTCCAGTGATACAATAAATAAGCAGAGGATACAGAGCCTCTCATCTCAAATCCATTCTGATCTATAACTTTAACCTATGATTGTCTGGGCTGAGATGTGCTCATCTCTCTCTTACACTGTCTGTTTCAACCCGTGGCTTTGGTGTATTTAGACCATAATGTGGAGAAATTAATTTGAGGGTGGTGAAGATGAGTCATTATCTATTTACTAAAAAGGGAAAATTTGTGACCTAGATAAGAGCCATGATTTCGTTTCACATGGCTTGAGGTTGCTTAGTTTTGTTTAGTGCAGCAAAGGCAAGAAAGGAAAAGAAAAGCTTTCTTTGGGGCTTTTTGCATCTTTTATTCCCATCCATGTGATATGCTTTTCCACACCACATAATATGGTCCCCAAACACAAAGCTTTCTTTTCCCTCTACAATATTTATTGAAAAACAAGATTTTTTAAAAAATTTGTTGCTGATCTATAACCTGTTGAAATAATTTAAAATGCATGTTCAGGCTCCATAAATGCAGAACGAAATCCGCACCCTGTTTTAGCAGTCTGAACATGGAGTGAAAGTTGCTTTGAAAAGGCTTTCATTTTCATGTGATATTTACCTGGCTTCAGATCATTAGAGTCTCATCCTTAGTGAAGATCTGGACAGTTCTTTTATGTCAGTCTAAAGACACTTCAGCACTTTGTTTTGGTTTTGTTTTGTTTCTTTTTTTAGTCTATTTAGGATCTGAGATAAACTGTTAAAAGAATAAAAATAATAAAAGGTCAAATGTGTTGTTTCTTTTTACAAGGAGGTAAACTAAAGGGAATGAGATACTTGGGCTTCAAAGGGCCAGGTCTTCCATCTGCCTAGCTGGCAGAAAGCAGATAAACTGCAGTATGAAAAAACAAAAGTGTGAACCCAAGGTTTTGTCCACCATTGTGTCCCTCCTCTTTTACCCCCGTGATTTGCTGCATATCAGTGGGATTGGGATAACGGGCTATCCATGCTTTTATAAATCAATGGATTATTGTCTTTTTCTGCCCACGTTATAGATGAGGGTAAAGCATTCATGCATGCATGTATATGTGTGTGTCTGCAGAAATGTGTGTATTTGTACAATATAATTTCTGTTAATATGTATGTAGTGTTATTCTTCCCATACCCCTTGTTTGACCTCGTCTAGAAGACAACAAATATAACATTAACCTTGCTGCTTCTATGATTTTTATTAACTTTTTCTAGCTGTTTTAATTTTCTTATTGCTAATAGCTCCTGTAATTCAGGCACAGCACTGCCCAATTGCATGGTAATTTGGAGCAGGGGGAAAGTCAGGCTCTTTAGTGACCTTTTCACTAGAAATTTCTCATGAAAGCGACTGTTAGCAAGTTTGAATGTGTCTTTTTATAACCTTTACAGTTCAGTTTGTGTCCTTCTAATGAGCTATTCAATAACTCAGTACCTCAGCTCTGCTAATGCTAGTCATACTTAACATGTGGTTGTGTGGTCCTGAAATTCATTCTTTCTTTTTCAAGGCAGAAGTAAGCAATGCTGAGAGTCTGGTAAAGAGTTTGTACTAAGAATTTTGTTGCTGGGAACACCTAAGATGCCTCTAATTCATCTCTTGAAAAATAGACAGTAGAAAATGCCTTGAAGTCATCTTAGCATATGAACAAGGCTAACAAATAATGATTCTTACATTCTCTCCCATCTAATCTTACAGGATATTTTGGTGATCAATATCTAGTAAAACTTGATCATGGTATTTTTCTCCCATAATTTTATTAAATTAGATTTGAGACAATACGAGTTTTGAAAATTTTCAGAATTATTCTTCTAAATGCGTGTCAACTTAGTTCTTTTGTTCATTTTGTACTAATAAATAAATATGTTGGAGATTTTTCTTATTTTTCTCTTCCCCCATGAGTCATCTTTTTAGCCATTACAATACCTGGTTATAGAGTCATATTTTTTATCATTTGGTGTCTGACTGGTTCTGCCCAAGGGTTCTTGCTGAACAGAATACTAAAAGTCTTATCCTGATGATCCCAGAAATAGTGTGGGAAAATTTGCTGCTTGCCAGTTTCTTTCTAAATTTAATGATTTTTTGTGTATTCTAAAACATTCTATCTCTGGTGTGGTCTGAGCCTATTTTTTATGTGGGAGCACTTATAAAGACAAAAAAATGCTTTTGAACTTGACATTTAATCAGAAGTTAAAATGCTGAGGTGTGGTTAAAGAAATTTAGTTTTCATTCTTAACTTTATAACAGTTTTCTTATTTTATATGAAATTTTTTTCTCCACCTGCTTTATTTATTCCAAGAGGACCGATAGCAGTTCCTTAACCTGCAAGGATATTGCAATAATAAATTTACTAAAATAAAGGAGCTTGGATAGCAGATTGCTGAGGGCTGATGAAGTATCTAAGAAGAAAAATAGAAATCAGTTTCTTACACGCTTTTCTCAGCACTATACTGCAATACTTAAAAAAAAAAGTTTTAAAACAAAAAGGAGTTATTTTACCAAGTTGTCTTAGTAAGTTTGTGTTTCTCCATCATCCTTCTCTGCATATCCTTCTGTCTGTAACAATAATTTCAAACATGAAAAGGCCCAGAAAAGTGCAACTGTTAAGAATTGTAGCTTCAAGTCATGTTAGTTTGATGCTTTGTAGGCTTTTCTCTTAGGCTGTTTCTGTTCGGAATTGTAAGCAGCATGTCAGAGTCCCTACATGCTCATTTGGACCTGCTGCTGTCTTTGACACAGCCTCTGGTCCTAGCTGAAGAGTCTTATGGCTGTCTCTTATTTTTCTTTTCTTTTCTTTTTTGGGGGAATCTTACAGGTGTGAAGGCTTTCTTTTGATGAAAAACTTGTAACACTTCGAGGTAATATGCATCCACGGATCTCTTACCAACAATAACAGCCAATTAATAACCAGGAAATATCATTACTGAAGCTACACTCCAGCTGCTGAAATAAAGCTGTTCCTCTCATTCATTCCATTTAGGAGAAGGCAAAGATTTCTTCCCCCATTGTCTGCTGCTGACTAGAGGTTTCACTTGTCATTCCAGATGCATCACAGGGTGAAAAGATGGTCTGGGACCTTTATTCTGGGTAGTTCAGTGACCTGTTTGAAGAACCAGGAAGGTTTCTGTTTTGTGGAGTAGGGAATCATGAGGGTACTCAGCCAGTAGAAGATGCTTAAGGCCCATCACCTCCTGGTGCTGAATGTCTGCTGCTGTAATGAGGGAACATCCTGAACAGAAATGCAGAAGGGAGGAACCAAACACAGGATTTCCACACAGCACCCCTGCCCCCCCTTTCTCCTGTACAGAACTGATCAGAGTCACTTCCTTGAGAGGGAACTTTGTGATTCTAAGCTCATTTTATCTGCAAAAGGTCTCCTATTGCATTATTTATGTGGGGCCTTTATTGCAGGAGTGGGCTGGGGATGTTCATGAGTGATGACAAGTAGAATGTTAACTTCCTAATTGGTTGTTGTCTCTCACTTCTATGGAAATACAAAACGTCTCTCAGCTACTTTTCATTAGAGGAAAGTACAGGTGCTAACTCTGAAAAAGAAAAAATGGCTTTTCCCTTATAGTCTTCTGGCCATTTTTGGATTATCAACCCCTCTGGGTGCAAAAGCAATCTGGATTAAGTTATTTTATTCAGAGCAGCTAATGCTCTGAACGGCTCTATCATCTTTTCCCTCTTTTCCTGGAATGCAGCCAGATTTCCAGCAGTGTTGTCAAATAATATCTATACTTTCAATTAACATTAGATACAGTGCTTAGGCAAGCTAGAACTAAATTGCAAGTCACCCAGTCTCTTCTCTCTAAAATCAGAAAACTGCAATTTAAACACTAAATTCAGGCAGAAGTTGTTTTTGGCTGTGAAATTTTCTGTGTTTAACACACTAGCCACCAAGATAAGCCCACATGCTTTCCTTTATTCTGTCTGTGGTTGTCAGGGTGTTATAAAAGCTGAAAAACAGGTATGGGGTTTGGTAAATAAAGACAACACAGTTGGAACCCAAGTTTTCTGGAATGCCATTTATTGTAATACTCTTTCTTTAGGAGACTTGTTATTTGAAGACTAACCCATGGACAATGAAATTTCAGAACAACTTGTGGTTATACCTGTTACTGACAAAGCAGACCTATTTTGTTTGTGTTTTCAACCTAGGTTCTAACCAAAAATCTCCTGTGCATCTGAATTTGCAGGTGCAAATTTTACTTGCTAAATGTGAAACTACGTGGAGTCTTGTGTAAAATAAAATGTCTCCCTGCCCTCACAAAGTAAAAAACCAGCACTAAAGTAACATGAATTTGTTGTCGACTTCTTAGCCAAAAGCAGCAGGGAAATCTGTAGTGATAAGTATATTCACCTAGAAGCTCTGTATGTAAAGGGCAAAGTTGCACAGATGACAACTAGATGTTTTGAGATGAGTTTTGCTGCTGAAAAGCATAGAGAGTGTTAGGACTTGTTATATTTTTTTCTGAAAAACAACTGGTGACACACTCTAAGGTCAACATGTAATATCTTTCCCATGCTCTTCTAAAAAGTCAGATTAGTCCTTTCAGCAGTAACCTTTCTCACATTGAGTATGTTTGCTTTCCTGCCTTTAAAATTCATCTTCTCTATCTGTGATTCTGACGGCTAGTAGGATTATACTGTCCATATATCAATGTAGATGTGCCCCCTTTGTCATATTTTGATTAAAAGAAGTGTACTTTTACTTAGGCTAAGATAATATAGTGTACAGCAGATATATAACCTTTTAGAAAAGCCTGGTTTTTTTCTTTTTTATATTTTTAAAGAACCTTCAGATGCCATTTAACTATTCAAGCTCAATACAGTAATACTGAAAAAGGGTTTGGTGGGTTGAAGAAAAGATTGTCTCTTAATCTTTAGATAGATACAAAGGAAAGCAGGGAAATGTGAAATGGAAAAGTCCTTGGGAAAATTTGAGTAAACATATATCAAACGCTTCTCATATCCATTTTAGAAATGATCCAATAAAAATGGGTTCATTGCCCTCATTGTCACTTACTTTATAGTAGATAACACTTTTCATTTTGAGGGCTCTCACATCCTGGCACAAAAGCCATATCTGCACATAAACATGCTGTTCTTGGAACATGAATCTGAAAGAGACCTCCTGGGCCACTAAGTCCAGAATATTTACTTTTTTAACAACTATACCATTTCTATAATCGGTTTAGCTTTCAAGTGATTTTCAAAAAGAAAAGAAGAATAAAAAATTGTTTACTCAGTTAGCACAACACATTTTAAAAACATATAATAATATATTATATTTATTTTTATTTAAAAATAAAATCAACAAAGTGGGACATGGTTTAGTTATCATTGCACTGAAGATATTTGTTTATCTGATTTTGAACACTTAATTTTTTTTTTATTTAGTTCTTCCAGCTGAAGGAAAAAAGTGTGAATATATGGTGTGAATGATAAATCATCCTTTGTTCTAAGCTAATTTTGTAGAATATGTCCTAGTTCCAACATACCACTGATTGTCATCACTTTTACTAGGACTGAATGATATTACTGGTGGGTTTTTTTTTTCACAAAAGGCATTAAGTACCTAAAAGAAAAGTAATTTCTCTAATTGTACCAAACAAGGGGATAAAATACATAACTGGAGGCAGCCACCCTGATAACCAGTTGTGTTCTCTGTCCTTTGGGCAAGCTGCTTTCTTTCTGTCTGCTTTTCTCCTTGTCTTCTATAAAGTTCTGTAGGAGGCTTTCAGTCACTTGAATGGTTTTTATTATGGGGGCTAAACAGAGAAAGTTTACTGTGGGTCTGCCCACTGTCCAAATATTTTTTGAATCAGCTACCACTAGATTCAGAATTAGGTGGATTTCAACAGTCTATGAAACTATTGTAATGTAGGATTGGGCAGGACCTACATTGTCCTAATTTTACAGTTTTGTGGGATTCTTCCCACTAAGTGACTGTTTTTTGCCTTAGAATGAGTGAGGTTTTCCTTGATGCTTTTCCAGGCAGGCTGTTGCAAAACTTTCCAAGCTTACAGACCGTTTCTCTTCATTTTCTCTGTACTTTTCATTAGGTCCAAGCTGTGCTGCTTTATTTCCTCACCAGCAGTGACCTTGAGGTTTCAAAATTCCTTTACCTTTCAGTCCTTTGTTATACCTGAAGAGAGCTCTATTATCACTGCTTTCCTGGCTAATCAAGGTGAGATCTCTTAGTCTCTGCAATGGTTTCTGAGTTCCCTTGGGTATCCTAATGGCCAGTCTCTTCATCTGTTACCATTTGAGCAAATTTCTCTCCAATAAAAGTGTCCAGAATTATGTTCAATATTCTGGATGAAGGCTTTTACAACATCATTAGTAACTTGTATCACTACTGATCTGCCTAACAGTAATCTAAAGAACTAGCACAGATTTGGCTTTTTCATGATCACACCAAATTAATTGCTTCTCATCATCCTCTCATTGAAAAATGCACATTTGGTCTGTCCCCTCTATTTTTTCTACCTGTTGAGACATCAGCATAGATCAGATAGTCTTGATGTTAGTCCCTGTGAGTACGACCTTGTACTTTATAGTAGCACAGTCTACACAGAGCTTATTAATGCCCCAGTTTCAGATCATAAGGACTATTAATTAGCATATGCAGGCCTGGATTTATGGGGGAAGAGGGAGGAAAAGCATCCCTGCTCCCATCTTCAGTAGCACCATCTTGTACTGGGTGTGCTTTCACATCATCAGCCAGGTGGCTTCTGACCAGACTGATCGTGTTAGCCCTTGCATTCCTACTTACAAGGATGACCTGTATCTCTCTATCTTCAAGATGACAAGGGGATTTTTGTTATTTCAGTTCCTCTCTTATGTTACAATCAGGATCACAGACCCTGGAGTAAGATTGTTTGTTCCCTTGAGTCCCTTCAGATGGGAGACACCCTCCAAGACACGAAGATTTTGTCATTCCTTAATGACAAAGCCTAGGAAAATTAGACAAACCTACACAATATCCTGTGGTCAAAATGAACTAGTCACTTTTTCCTGATGAAATGTAGGCTTCTAATGGGCACCAAAGTGTTTTCAATTTCACTGGATTTTAGCATTTGTTGAGCTTTCCCTGAGTGTTCATTAATCTAATTGTGAGGCAAATGCCAACTTCAGACTAAAGGTGACCTAAATGTCGCACCACTTTTAGCACTAAAATAAAGAGTGTTCAAGAATTAATGAGCGTAGTGGCCACATTCCTTATGCATAGCAAGTGGTGAATCTCAGCTTGTGCCTCTTTGACACAAAATGCTCCTCAGCCAACTCTCTATTTCCCAGGTGAGTTGCTTCTCTTGCAGTTGTCAGATAGCTGTTTTTTATCAGTTTATGACAAACCACAGGGGCTGTGGATCATAGGAGTTTGGGCTTTTGATTAGTTCTATGCAATATGAGAAGTTTCCTTTCCTTCAACAAAATCTGTTCAACTTTCAGTGTTTTCTCCAAAATTACAGGATATACTTAACTTTCCCCTGAGATACTTGAGAATAGCAACCTGTCTCCTTTCAATTCTTTTTTCAGATATAGCATTTCTATTTTCTTTCCTCTTTCATCTTGCTTTTTATCCTTTGCGAAATGGCAAAGGACAGTGCTATGACTAACAGGGTAGCAAGAAATAAAAGGAGGAAAAGCCATTTTGAAGTGTGATGTGAATTACCCAGTTAACAGGTCACAGATTTAGCCAGGCTTATGTTGGAATAATAGTAGTCTTAACCATTTTTAACATGTCTGTGGTATATATGAGAATTAGAAATTTGGGCTCTACCTGAAATTACAAGAGAGAAACTGTCTGGAAAGGGCAGGGAATTTCTCACTTTAACTGAGTGTCTAAATTGCCATTGCTGGGGGGCAACTTTAACCAGTGCAGGTGGGAGCAGAGCTGTAGGGCAGAGGTTAATAGGGACCTGAGCAGTTATTCCAGAGATCTCACTCCTTCATGGTAATGATCAGTCATCTCAGAGCCTGTTGTTTTATTGGTGAAGCAATCACAAGGCCCTTCAGCACTTCCAGCAGTCTGCCATCGTCTTTACCACAGAATAATTTTTATTAGCAGAAAACTTTGACATCTCTTGCTGTGAACTCCAAGCCACTACAGTAGCCTTGAGCATGAGTGTAATTTTTAAGTTCTTCTGTGAAATACAGAAATTTAGTCCTCAGTAGACTCCAGTGGTTTACTAATATTTAAGTTATTGTATTGATCACCTAGTGTTTGGTAGATTCCCAGTAATAACCAGGAATATGTCCTCCTGGCACTAAACTTTGTGAAGCTCTGCAATAATTGGGACCACAGGTCACAATAGTGAGCATCTGACATGTGAACCCTGGTTTCTTATGTGTTTATTTCATATGTTCTGTGTCTCTGCACTGCAGTCATTTCAGCTTCCCACATCTTCTGTAATCACCATTGTTAGAATACATTTTCTGTCCTCCTCTGTCTTGCAGGCTAAACCAGAACATTTTTTTTGTCTGGTTAAGAGCTACATATGTACAGATTGGCAAGCTGCCATGCATGCCCAGGTGGCCAAGCTAGTTCATGCATTTTAAATGTGCAAGGATTGAGTTTGGTCTGTCTTTTCCTCAACTAAAAGAATAAATTTAGAAAATTGATGTTAATCAACCATCTAACAATTTGACACAAGTGTAGAAAATTATCTGGGGTATTTCTATTTCTGATTGCAATGACTGTAGGAAGAAAAATTAAAGCCAGATGAGTGGGTAGCTAGCACAATAGCACAAACTGTGCTGGTTTAGGTTTGTGCATAGGTGGAATCCTATCCCCAGGACTTGTTAAGTTAAGAAGTATATGGAGACAGTGTAGAAGATAACACATGGTGAGGGTTTGAGGACTGGGAAATGAGGGCAAGGACCAAAGAAACTGATGTCTTGCTTGAGTAAGAATGCAGCTTCCTCTTGTAGAGAGGAGACAACTAGGAAATAATGATTTGGTCCAAAAGTGACAACGTTTTTGAGCTTGAGGACATCAGCAGGTCTTGAACTCTTTCCACGGTATCTCACAGTTACAGCATCCCTGTGGTGTTTATATTCTCCTCTGGGCCATCACGCTGTGTGGTTGCAATTAAACAACTAATATTGCTGATTACTAACCCTCTCACTCTTCTGGCATTCAGTGAAATTCCTATGTGCCAACTTCAACTTTTGTGAACTTTTGGGGTCATTGAGGGTTTTACCTCTGAAATTCTGTGTGCTTCAGAAGAATCTCTGACAGCAGCCATGTTTGACAGCTGTATGGCTTAAAGTGTTTAGGTCTCTTAATAACTAATCTAAGCTTCTAACTCTAACGCTACCCAGTGATGTCAAATAAGAAAACAGCTTTTAACTTGTCATGCTGAATAATATTTGACATTATACTACCATTTTCTTCCACCTTCATCCTGTCAGCCTGGAGGGAAATCTAGCCATCTCATTTTAACTTTACTATCAATATAATCCATCTATTTTCCATTTATAATCCATTCACTTTCTATCAAATGCATATCATATCATTTTGCAGTTACTAAGGCAGTTATAGCATCACAATATGTGACATTGCAATTAAAATTTAAAACAGCCTTTGTTTGATCTTTGTTGAGGGAGAAGAATGTTGATGATGGTGAATTGCAATGACACAGTAAAAAGTTAATCTAAGAGAGTTTTCTTCTCAATCTTTTAATAATGTTTCTTCAAATTTCTGTGATTTCTCTGATAATATATATGATCACATTAAAATATGTGATAGAGACTTAATAGTATATGGGTTCTATGCTAATCAGTGATGATAAAAAGTAAGAAATTTCAATAAATACATATACTCACAGATATCTAGAAATATAGTCTCATCAGTCCACAGTAATTTCAAGTAGCATGCTCTAACTTCTAAATTTAGGGGAATCTGACAAGGTCTCATGCTTTCATAAAATTTGGATACTACTTCCTCCCTACAAGTGCCTAGCTTAATAATTACCATATCATTACTGAAATGGCTGCCCTTTCAAGGTCTGTCTTTTTATTAATGTGCTTTTCTGGTAGCTGGCCATTTAAATTTGGCCAGGATGAGCTGTCGTGCTGTGCAGTAAGTGGATATTGCAGTTTTCTCCCTCCCATCTATGCAATACTTTCCAACTAAAGAGCATGTGAGATCGAAAGGGATTCCTCAGCAATGAAAAATGAAATAATGGTGTCAGAAGGATTTTCAATTTATCGGAGAAAAGGCATAATGAAATCCAATAGCTGGAAGAGAAGGCAGAGACAGACTTGTTAGAAATAAGGTGTGCAATGAAGGATAGCTGTCTATTGGAAAAGCATATCTAAAAATGCAATGAGATCTATGCTACCTGGATCTTTATATATAAAAATTGATGACTTTTTAAAATATAAATTTTAACTTCAGGGGAAAATATGAGCCTCTTGTTGATTTTTTTTTAAGTGATATCCTCTCTTCTATTCAGTAGATGAAAAAAATAAGTGATAACAATAACTGTTTTCTCATCTCCTAGCTGATGAATATATGTTCTACTGCTTCTCAAAACTCATTTTTGAACAAAATCAAGAGGAAGTGAGGAGAAACTGTAGCTGCAGTATGATATGTCTTTATATTTTTAATCTTTTTTTAATCCTATCTCTTTTTGATCCTGTTTGCCTGCTGAGAAGGAGATAGAGAACACTTCTTTACCCAGAAAAAAAAAAATATATTGAGAAGAAAAAGCCAAAAATCTGATGACATTTAAAATAAATTTTCATTTAGAGGTGGGCAAGGAAAACAAAATAGAACACTCAATCTGTAACTGTTTTAACTAGTCTTCCATTATATTCTTTTCATAATGAACCAGCACAAACTAATCCTAAGCATGTGGTGGGTGACTGACTGGGAGCTCTTAAGTACCTAGTCCAGCAACTTCAAAGGGAAGTGGTAGATGTTCACTTATATCCAAAGCATGTCAGGAGAAAAGGTGTTCACTAAATATTCACACACGATTTGATGAGGGATGAAGATGGCCTTTCCTACCACTAGTTCAGGTTTTTTGTTGAAATAGCATTTCTGGAAGGAAAGGTTAATAAGGAGACAGGATGGGTTTTGTCACTGGTATTTTGCTTCATTTTTTTTTCATCGTTTCACATGTCATTCCTTCAGCTGATTGTGACTGTTTGAAGGATTGCTTTATACGTACAAAATGAGTTATCTGAGTTTGTCTCTCCTTCCTTTGTGTCTAGAGATCTGGTCAAGTCTTTTGCACTTAGAAATTTCCCATTGATTGTGATCCAAAGTCCATGATGGAAGGGAGTGTCATGGGTCTAGTGAAGACTTTGCACGCCAATAATTCTCATGGTAAATTTAGAGATTGTGTACTGTAAGAGACATACCTATGTATGAATGAAGCTATGATCTTTACCCTTAATTTTTTATGGGTAAACTCATCCATCAGACAAATAAGAGAGATAATTGCTGATAACATAGGTCACCTAAACATTTTGTTTTCTTACTTAATGGCTTGATATGCTGGGCAGAAAAGGATTTTTTTCAGTTCTCTTTGTCCCAGATATACAAAGTATCACCATTAATAAATATATGTACTTTTATAAAAGGAAACTTCAATGTCAAAGTGACACATTCATTTATTGATATAAATGCAACAGGCTGACAGATGATATTTTTTTTCCTAACTGAAGTGCTAATGCAAAATTTACAACTTGTTTCCTTAAAAAGAAGCATTTTGGAATTTGGAGTGCTGAGTCATGCTCCTGTCTCCCAGAAAGGGAGTGCAGATAAAGAGCATATCTTTAATTGCAGCTTGAGATTACACTTTTGAAGTGCTAGGTACAGGGCAGCCAGGCCAACGTGGAGCTAATAGCAGGTGGCTGAACCAGCTGGAGTAGAATTGCCACCTGCTGCAACATCCACCATTAATTAACTAACTCATCATTAATTGCGTGGCCTTCTAACTAAGATCATGAGGAATATCTGTACACTATCTAATGACATCGATGCTTCTGAATGATAAAGCTGAGCTCTCAGGGATACTGGTTATGACCTAATGCTGAAGACAAGGGATGTGTGTTTAGAGAGAAGCCTAAATCCCAGGAATGTGGAGTTCACAGAGCCAGATCTCAAGCTGTTTCATTTGGGCACAGTCCCAAATCAGCTGCCCTTTGGGATCAGGGGGGAAAAATCGATTTTGGCTTGCTGAGAATCCCAGGCTGGAGGCCTCTGCTGAATGCAGCTTCATCCCACTATGGATGATCTACTTTCTCCTGAGGCAGAAGGTGATTATCAATCACAAAAGGACCTCAGTGCTCTGCAGTTCTTTACTGTAAATACTAATCAATAGCAACTCTATTGTTAGCAACCCAGAAACTTCTGGTCTCTTGGCTTCTGTCAGATGGTGAGGTTTTTGCATCGTTCCTGTGCCAGCTGCTTAGGTTACACCTCCTTTTGTAACCACTGTCAGTCATTTTGAAAAGCAACACAAGTCAAAGAAGCAGGGGTTGAAGTACCAGCCACAGAAATGGCTTTGAAGCTGCAAAATAACCCTTAAGTTCTACCTAAAAAATAGGCTGGTTGTTCCTTAAATACTTGTTGATAGAAGGATGGGGAAGATCTTCAGAAACCCAGCTACTGAGGCAGCACTTGTAGTGACTGAATATCTAATACTTTTGCCTTGCCAAAAAGGAAATCTTAACCAATATGGTTGGAAACTGGAAACTATTCAAGTAAACTATCAGTGTAACCCAGTATGTTTGGATGTTTTAAGACAATGTTTCTTTTTTACATTGGCCCTGCATGATATAAAGTCAGCATTTTTGGGTCTAATTCTACTGCCTATGTAAATCAAGTTCAAGTGCAAGTGGGAAGTTATTGCTAGGGGCACTTAATGCAAGTTTTCTGGTTGGCAATTTCTATGATCTTTTTTGGCTCACAATCAAAAGCAGACATTGTGGTTTCACTGGAATAAATAATTTAATAAGCCTGACCAGCTCGGGGAAATGGCAGGTTTCTGCATTTCAGGTTAATCTCAAGCCAGTAATTCATTCTGATTCTTAGCTGCTGTTCTTGCTATGATGCCAAAATACCAGTTCCTAGGCTGATATATTCAAATTCAAATTTTCCAGTAATTAGTGTCCTCCTGAAAATGGGTTCTTTTTTCTTTATTTTCAATCACAATGTTTAATTGAAATTCAGAAGGGAAATGCTGCATCATATTTATAGATTGAAGAGTGTGGTAGACAATTATTATGATTTTAAAATACAGCTTGCTTAGAAATAAAAAATAGGTGTTCTGAGTTTGATATGGAAATTATTATAAATATGTAAACAACTTGAAAATTAAATGAAATTAGTATTCTATTTTTGTCATTAAAACAGGAAAAATGAAGCTCAGATGTTAAATGTAATTATTTTAGAAAATTAAAAAGAAAGTGCTAAACAATCGCAAAAAGCAAAAATTGCAAAAGAAGTTGAACAGGAAAAACCTCACAAATCCAGGTCATAAAGAAATCCTACATGAAGGATAGGAATTTTATTTTTATGTTTATTTAAAAAGGCTTTATATCTGCAGAGCCAAGGGCAGTGCTGCTCACTGCAGAACTACTTTAAAGAGAAGAGAAAAGCAATTGTCTTGATGCAGAGCATTTTAATGCACATTTCTACACCTTTTAGTTCTGATCTCAGTTGAATTGACAAGCAAGATGCTGAGACTGTTCAAAGCCCTTAAAATGGGGCAAAGGAGCAAGATAATTATTCTGATTTGCAAATGGAATAGGTGTTCAGACAAAAACTGGTGTTTCATATAAAATGGTCCTTTCTCATTCTTACTAAAAATGGGCTTGTGTGTCAGGAATGTGCAGCTTTTTTTTGGACAGCAGCAGCAGCAATACTGATAACAGGTTTCAGGTGAAGGAGTCTGACCACTGCTATGGGTTTGGAGTGGGTATTGTTTTTTTCAAATCAGTGCATTTTTCACAAAAAAAAAAAAAAAAAAAGATAAAAAAGTGGAATGTGTGGAATGGCATTAAGCTGTTTGCTCAGGATTGAATGACATGATGTGGTCATCAAAAGGAGGTTAGTGGAGATACTTTCAAGAGAAGTAATTTTTGTTCTTACACCATGATGCCCTGGTATTTCTGTAGCTAAATTATAGAAGATCTAAATGATTTTAAAAATTGATGAAAAAAAAAATTTTAATCTCAATTTGGATTTTTTTCTGAATGTCAGAATAGCAGAATGGGCAATCCCTTTTGGGAACCATTGCAAATCTGAACTCACCAAGATACCCACCCCAAATGCAATAAAAGGGTCCTTTGATTGTCTTGTTTTGTGATATTCAACTTCACATGGTCCCTGATTAGGTCCAAGATTGCCTTTTATTCTCAACATGACCATACCTAGCTTTTCTGTTTTCAGATTTCCATACATGATGCCATCTTTTGTAGCTGTAATTCATAATCCAGCCTTGGATCCTGCCATGTTACAGCATCTCCCACCTTTCACTGGCAAAGGATTTATTTCCCTGAAAAATAAGTATTTTCAGCTTTCCTGGTGATATAACCTTCACACTGATACTCCTCTAAAACTGAGGAGTAAATATTCCGAGACATGATTTGGAGATCTTTATGGCTGAGGTTGCTTCTATCTAAAAGAAATCTCCTTTTCTTTTCCAAGATCCACATAGCACCTGGGAAGTGGCAGTCCTGGAGTACATTGTGTTTTATTGTAAAAATGCAAAGAGCTTCTTTTTATCAGCATTCAGACTTGTCTGCTGCTCCACTCCTTTAAAATACTTTTAACTCTACTTCTCAGAAACATCATTAGGCATATATTATTACAAGAAAAAATGTTAATAGAAAAATAAAGGTTGTTTAGACAACACAGGACTAATTTATTCCATTAATTAGAGCAAAATCTTATGCAGTTATTCAAAATAAGTAGACATGCAAGTTATTCAATCACTTAATAAATTACCATAAAGTCTACGCTAAATCTAATATCTTTCAATTCCTCTAAGATGAACATTCTGATATCAATGACTTTAATAAATTCCACATAGGCAACTTCACTTTGGCATAAACACAAACAGTAATGGAGTTAATAGGAAGTATGTTTCTATACCAATTAAATTTGACCTTGAAGACCAGAAAATCAACTGATATGATGGGGTGTATACTCTTTTTAGGATATTTCATAGTATTAAATCCTATGATGATGTAAATGGAGTCCACAGAGAAGTAACTTTTTTATCTTTCTAAAAACAGGCTGATATATGATTCATTCCACAAACCTTCCTAAAATTAGTTTAAAAGTTTTCATTAGGACTTTTTTTTTGACAGAAAAGGACATTGCAAGGTACCTTGGTTTGATACATTTTCTCAAATTATTTTCCATTAAAAATGAGATCTTTATACTATGTGTTTTCAATAATCTCCCTTATCATGACTTTTTAAAAAATAATTTGTTTCTGTATAAATGACTTATTTTGTTCTCTAAATTAGAAAAAGATATTTCATTCTATTTCTCTAATAGTTTTATGTACAATAATAGAGGGCTTCGAATACTGTAGTCATTAAACATCTATTGCTGTATCATGTCTTGAAATTGTATGTCAGTAGTACATGTTAAGAAATAAATGGAAAAGTTATTCTGTGTGGGAGGTATTTTTAAATGAGTTCCCTTTTGAAATGTCACATATTGACAGCCAACTTTCTACAAGCTAGATTTTTCCACAAGTTCTTGAGATGTGATTTTTGTTCTCGGCAATTTGGCACAAAGCTAAAAGTTTGAAACATTGAGATTTTCAGGAGAAGGCAGAGTTTGGTTATGTTTTGTTTTTTAATCCTCTGATCTTTCTGCAAAACTTTGTAATCTCACAAATTTGTTTTGGTTGTCAGCATTAAAAAAAAAAAAAAATCACACAAAGGTTAAATTTAGTGTTTTGCACTGTTTAAATCTTGTGTTCAGATAGTGGGTGGCTGCTGTTTGTTGTGAGAATGATCCCTATTCATTCTTCTCTCAAAGGCCAGCTCTTGTTCAGCACAGATGAACCCACAGCAGCAATGAATGGGTGAGACTTTGCAGAACCTCCTGAACTCGGGTTTCCTCAGCTTCTGCTCTTTCCTGGACGGCTGCAAATACAGGCTGATTTCTCCTGAGTCTGAGAGTTGAGCATCTGTCTCAAAATTATTAAATTAAAACATAAATTATTAAACCTGTGGCACAACACTATTGCCTGGTGTTAAATGTTGGTCCAACTATTTAGTTAAGTTAGCAAGAGTGTAAATGCTTTCATTACCAGTGTCAGCTGGTTGCTTTCTGGTTTAAAACCCCACAGTCAGTCAGGAAAGCAAGGACTAAGGCAATAACTGGGTTTAAACCTGAGTGCTCCACACTAGGAATTATTTTTATGCTGCATGCCTTCATAGCAGCAGGAAGATAGTCAGCAGTGGTTCTAGTTAATATACATCCTTCTCAATGTTTTGAAATATGTTTTAATAATCAATATTATTTCAATATTTTCACATGATATTTTTGTAATAATGATATCATATTTTCCCTTACTTGTCAAAATTAGTTGTTTTTATATGCTTTATGAATGTGGCATCCTATTTAAAATGAGTAATTATTTAGAAATACTCTTATATAGTATCTTCTCTTGTGCTAATTTAATCAGAAAAACTGATTCTGACTAAATCTGAGCTCTTCAGAGAAAATCACATTTCCTGAAAAAAATGGCCTCAGCAACTGGTATCACTTGTGTTGTTATTAATGTTTCACTGGACTAGTATTATCTGTAAAGCAATAAGGGCTTGTCTGTGAATCAATACAGAGGATAGGTCTTTGAGAACAAGTAAGCCTGTTCATTTTAAAGTGTATTACTAACCTGAATTAAGATTGTGAAATAATACTATCAAAAAGAATTAAAGCCATTTTAAATTGGTTTAACATAATTCACTTTGGAAGACAACAGAATTAAATTTTGTTGAATTCAGACTTCTTTGTTTATTTAACCTGGATGGGCCTGTCCAGAGCAGGTCTCCAGTGACAATGGCTGTTAGATACTCTGTGACTTAAATGGGCAAAGCAAAATGCAGAGCTGGGGCAGCCTGCCCTGTGGGTGCTGAAGGTCAGGGTCCTCTTTGTGCTCCCTGTCTGAGCTTCCCAGGGAGGAGCTCTCTGCCCACACTGGGGTGCTGGTACCTTCCCCTGTGGCTCCAGCTGGAAAACTCATGGAGAGAGGTGACCTTCCCAGCAAGGCTGCAAAGCTTTCCTTTAGCTGTGTGCTTGGATGACAGCTGTATGCATAACTCTTCCCATAAATTGTGAGATCAGTGGGTTCAGGTACTCCCTCAAACTCACCTAATAAATCAGTGAAAGCAGCTTTCCAAGACACGTGCTCCCTGCTCTAAAAACAGACTGAACGCTGGCAAAGTGGCAAAGTAGTTAAGTGTAGATGCTCCATAGGAAAGAGGAGATGGAAATGAAATGTATGTGATGGGAGAGGATGGCAAGTGAGGTCCCAGCCTGCTCTAAGGGTGATGGATAGCAGACAGAGATGGATGAGAAGCAGCAGAGCTGTGAATGTTCTTCCTGGCCAGGATAAATAGCTGGGGAGTTGTGTATGGAGGGCAGCCAGGGGAGATGCAGTGATAGAAGTGAGTGAAAGATAGATGCACCACTAAACCCTCTGATATGGCAGTAGAAGTTTCACAGGGTTTCAGAGCTGAAACCAAGAGATTTTTAGACCTTGTTTTTTGGTAGAAAGAATAAATTTTGAAATGTATATATGTATATCTAGAGATATGGATATATGTATGTGTGCATATATATATACGTATAATCCCCTATATTTTCTTCTGGAACTTTGAAGTTGGTTTCAAACAGTAATACCAGAGCTCAATTTTTTTTCTTAATTTTTTCATTTCCCCTCAGCTTTCCTCTCCTCAGAGAAAAAAAAAAAAGAGAGAGAGCAGGAGCAGGAAGATACTAAGATGATGAGTGGTGAAGGGACTCCTTTTCCCAAAGCAATTTTTTAAAAGCTACCAAAAGAATGCTAATAGTGTTGAAGTTTGATATTTATTCTAGGAGAGAAAAACCTCCCAATAATAAGAACAGCAGGGAGTTAATTCCATTCTAATTCAAATAGATATGGATAAATAAATAAGTCACAATGACAGCCTTTTAGCTATTGGAGGAAACTATCAGAGGAAATTGCAAGTTTTGTAGATTTTGAGTCTGCAGACAAGGTTTGTTAGCAGGATTTTTGATAATCTGTCCTATAAGCCCTTATTGTTTTGAAATAATTGAATTTCACATTGTTCTGAAAGCAGAAAGTTTTGGAAAGGCTAATGTCAGGTGCAGTCAAAACCACCTAGGCAGTAGCAAGCAAGTGATCAGGCAGCAACAGGAATGCTCTTTGTAAATTCTTTACCAGCCAAGGCAGCGCCCAGCCACAAATTTCTTGCAAAGAAGATCTTGGGTGGAGGCAGAGGGTTGTAAATGCCAGACAGAAGTTGAGGGGATGGGGGAGAGGAATGGCAGGCTGGGTAGCTGCAGAGCAGGAGATGTGCAGGGGGAAGAGTTGCTGCATGAGTACCTCTAGAAACTGTGCAGGGAAACAGCCTGGCTGTCATACAGGAGTGCTCTGTGGCACGTGCTGGAATTTAATTGTTCACTGTCTGTGTTGGTTTTTCTGTTTCTTAACAAAGCTAGCAACTTTCCTTCAAGACTGGGTGTCTGTTGGTAAAAATGAGTTTTAGTTAAACATTAGGGTCCTTCTTTACTTTTTCAGCTCACTGAAGGTAACAGAAAAAGATAACGTTGTCTGGCATGTTAGATGGGAAGGAAAACTTGATGAGCTAATGATCTCTTCTAGCCTCAAATCTATGAATCTATTATGAGCTTGACTAATCAAGATTAAGTGTTTGTTTGCCCTCCTTTTCTCTTGCACAGCAAGAACAGCAAAGGGAATATTCATTGTGTTTGGATTGCTGAGGAAAAAAGTGTTATAGAATTACAATCTTACTTATCTTTTAATTTGCTTTTTCCCAGATTTTTTTTAGAGCAGTGTCTAACTATAATTACAATTAATACTGTTCTGAGTAAAAAATGCATAGCTTCTACTAGAATTCAGGAAACTGTAACAGCAAGAGCTTGTCAAGTGATTAATGCATGTGTGGGATTTAGGATGGCACATTTTTATAACCTGTCTAGGAAGCACTGACACTGGTGGATAGCAAGCTCTCAAAGAGCAGTAGAAGATGATTATAGATAGGGTCGCCATTGGTTACAATGATGGAACTCCCTGATTAATGACTTGCAACAGTAAAGAAAGACCTGAGATTAAAATTGGCAAGGCAGTCAGCCTGTGCTGATGGAAGACAGATGGTTTCAGGAGAGGAGATGATTTTTGTAACCCAAAAAATATAAGGGAATATGTGTGATAGCAAAACTGTATAGAATTTGATTTTTTTTGTGTTATTGCATGATCTGTGTCACTGCGATGGATCTAATGAAAGATCAATGAAGGTAACACAAATAAATGTGTTTTATTTAAGAAAATGCACTTTCTGAAAATTAAACTGGCACCCTGCAGGAATCAAATGTTCACAAGATGGAAATCACTATAGTTCAGTGGGATAATGTTTGCTCATAGCATTACAGAATCTGTTTGAGACTCCAAGATTCCTTTAGCATTGATATTCTGTTTTGTTATCCTCCACCTGAAATCAGTATCCACTCAGTAAGATGAGCTGGCCTCTGAGGGAACTGTAGAGCATTATTAACATCAGCACAACTTTTACCTGCTTTGTGATTTTATTATCAGTGTCTGCAATATTCACCATAATTGCCTAGCACCTATTCTAAGCAAGCAAACTCCCTTCTGTTTGTTGCACATTCAAGAAGGCTCAAGTTTTGTCTTCATTTCTTTAAATGTTTATGCTTCCCTGATCAAGGCCCCTAAAAGAACTCCAAGAACTTCCCTGTTCTGAGGAGTTTCTGATCTATCATGAATAACAAGTTTCTTAGACTAATTGTGTTCATTATTTTCATTATCTCTAACTGGAAATATATGCCTATAGAAAAAAATTGTGCAGCTTCTGCTCTGATTCCAGCGTGCTTATGGCATTCTTTATTTTTGCTATAAATTTAGGATAGGTGATTGGTAAGCTCCATTCATCCTTGAAAAAGTAGCTTGTGCATTTCAGTGCCAGAGATGCAAGGGTGTGATAGCTTTGCTAGGAAAGCAATGTGTCAGGGACAATCTTGTCAATTATTCCACAGTCTTTACTCTCTCAATATCAATGGAAATTATTGAGGAAGGGGTGAAACTTGAACACCTCAGGAGTCCTTTGCCTTCCCTAGATCTGATTTTAGCTAAGATAAATTATCGACCATGTGCCAGACATGCCTTGTGGTAATGACAGGAGATAAAAGCCAAGACAGTGATTTCTGCTTATGCCTTCAACCCTTCACAGTGGTAACAAAGCTCTCTATGTCAATGGAAATTCCATTTTGTAAAATTTGTAAAACAATTCAATTTTGTATATGAATCCTGAAATCACTGGAAACCCATTAAGTTGGGAAACAAAGATCTGCGTTGCTAAAAGGTTTTCTGGAATTCAGACTGAGCACGGTTTTTGATACTCTGTTTCTTACTTTCCCTTTTTTTTTTTTTTAACTATTACCACTTTTTCTGTGGAGTCTTTATTACTTTGCTGTGCCTTAGTAGTTTGATATATTAGATCATACTATTATCTCTGGTCATCTCCTGCTGAATGTGTGCATGCTTAATAACTGTTTGCAACCTATAACTGTTTGTAACCTCTGGTGTTTGAATAAGGGTATTTTGGTTTTCCATATGACCTAAGAATTTATTGTATTTCCAAATGCTTTTCACTCATACACACAGAAATATTTAATTAGTAAAACTTACATTGTTGTTTTAATAAGAGGTGTTTAGAGATTAAACAAACAAACAAACATAAGCCTAATTGTAAAAGCAGTGACAACCCAAAGGTTAAATCCAGGAGATTACATATGAAGGATGTTGTTGAACCATTTTGGATACATTTACCAGTACATGCACTTTTTCCATTTGCCTGACCCCATGTACCATCTTGAGTAAAAGCATTGGTAAATGGGTTAAAGGGTGGGAGAAGAGCTACAGGTATATAAATTTTTACTTGCTCTAAGTGATAGATCAAAAACTATCGTCAGTACACACCTACGATTTACTTTCTTTTGAGGATCAAAAAAAGGAGGTATTGCAGGAGAGAATGGTGAAAGCAGTAAAATTTTCAGTATTAAATTATGTGCATTTAATTGATGCAGAGAAGTTGGCCCATGTTAAAAGAAACAGTTGCATTCTGCTACTGAAAATATATTGATGTACCTGTGCTTTGAAGCAAAACCAGGAATGTGCTTTTAGAAATCTTTGTGATATTGGTTTACATATGTTTCATAATTCCTTAGATCTTTTGCAAATAAATCCCAAAATAACTGTGTTCCAGTCCAAGGAGTGCAGGAGCTGCAGCCCCCAGGGATGCTGAGACATGGTGAGCATGGCTTGGGCACACTGGATGAAGAACACAAGTCTCTCCAGCACTCTGTAGTGCAAATTTCAGAGGGCAACCAAACCGGCCAGGAGGATTTTTGTGTAGAGGAAGAAAGTGGCAAGATCAGGATTTGAAGTTTACAGCGTGGGTTTGAAGAAGGCATATCTGAGATTCATTATCATAATTCTTTATTTTCTGCTTTGGAAATTCACCCAAGCCTTAAATACTTGTCCAAAGCACCTGCACACCTCTCAATGCACCATCTGCCCCCAGTGCTTCTGTTGGGTCTTGACAGTTCTCCAAGCATTAGCAAAGCAGTTGTGAGTGACAATTCATGAAAGAGTGGGAGGTTTGCCTTCATGTGAACTCTTCTATTAATTAATGTAGGTATAATCAATCTGATCTTTCTGAAGATCACTGAGTTTATTGAAATGTGTAGCTCATATTTCTATCCAGGAAATTCAGAGGAGGCACCACTTCCAAAGAAATATTTCATAGCTCATCTTGTCTTAAGTTTTTTAAGAGTGTTCAAACTCTACAAACATCCTGCACAAAGAAACCCCAGAAATTCATGATTATAGTCTGCCCTAAATCACAAATGCAATGAGACCACTAGCTTCTGATGGAAAGGGCCTTACATGATCTGCCATCAGAAAGTATTTTCTGTAGGTATCTACACTGAAATATGCTTCAGATGGGAAAGTTGTCTTTGATCTGACTCTGAGCTTCTCCTAGTTGGTGATTTCATAGATCTCCTTCAACCTATGTATGAAATAAGTATTTAAATAAGACATTGGAGGAGGTGATTTAGTAAAAAAATTTAAACCTTAAGGCACTAGTTATTTGAAGTACAGACCATAATGTATGTCAGAACCTGCAGCCTTTTGCTTTTAGAGGTTCTTTACCTGTCCTAAAGTCTGGGGTGAACTGTGTATACTCTGTTCCAGCTCAGGTCATTAGTAGCCATTTCACCAGCAGGTTTTGTGCTAAAGCTTTTGAGAATGTTTCACACTTGTTCAGACTCCTTTCTTTCTTGTCTCTCAGGCTCAGGAATGACATCCAGGTTTATTTTGTTTGGTTTGGGGTGGGTTTTGTTGCTGTTCATTTTGTTTGTTTATTTTGTAAATCATCCACCTCGATATTCTAGCAGTTAAGTTTTATCTAACCTAGAATAATGACAAAAAATTAGCTGGTAAAATGAGATCCAAAACACTCAGCAATATCCTTTGAAGCCTACCTGCATATTTGTCTCCATTAACTCCTCTTTCTCATTTGATCTATTAGAAACTAGTATTATATAATACGTAACAAAAAGAGAAATATTATCCTGAGCTTCTCTAAGAAAAAAGAGCAAAAAGAGCAATATTATTCTGGTCAGAATAGCAGGCAGGAGTGAAAGGTACTATCTGTTTCTACCAAGTTACCCAGTTGAAAGAATCTCTCCAGCTTAACCTGTCTTTTTCTCTTTTCAAGTGATATCAGTTGATGTCTGCAAGACTGTTGTACTCCCTGGTGCTAGTGCCTACCTCTGAAAATTTCACCAACAGAATTTACAGTCTTCCAGAGAGAGATAAGACCAACCATCACTGCAATCTTTGGATTATGGTTTTAGCTGTTACAAATTCAACGTTGTTGGTCCTTTGCCAACCAACACATTAGCACAAACTTTATGCATTAGGTGTTTGCAGCAAAACAATTCAGACTTGAAATGTATAGATCTTCCAAGAGGAAGTTTCCTTGATATTTATGTTACTAACCTTTGCAATTTTGTTTTGCTCTTTGAGAGAGTGTACTCTCTATAAATAACAGAGGTAAAGTTCTAGGCTTGTAATCAGTCAGCTGTTATTTAAAGGAATTGAAAAGTGCTGGTTTCAAATTCAGCCCAAAATAAGTATCAGTGTCTGACAATGCTGCAAGATTTCCTGCAAAGCAAGATTTAGTGTCTTTATTTAAGACAGTAATTTCTGGAAAACTCTAGACACAACTGAGCTTAAAAGACCACAATCAATGAATTGCAATATTCTCAGGGACCTGTTCCACTTCTGACTGAGAATCTATTTGGGTATATCTACAGCACCTTTAATATAATGTCATTGACATGGGGAAAGTGCTAATTTGACCTTTTATTTTATTGAGAACTATTTCTGATACATCAGTGAAAATTGAAAAAGCTTTTTCAGTTTAATACAGGCAGATTCATAAACCTGGATGATAGCTGAGGCTGGTGCAAAGCTTTTGCAGATAGCTCAGGGCTGAAGATGCTGTCACTGGAATCACTTCATGAATGAAACAGAAGAAACTATTAATGCAGTTTATACAGAGGTTTTCCTTTCCTCCTTCCTAAACTAAGTGCTTAAATATGGCCTTAGAATATAGGATTTTGTATATATGTGGCAACTGCTGCATTACTTTTATCAGTGGTATTTTTTCCAATTGAACAAAAGCCCTTTTTTTTTTTTTTTAATTAGTCAGAGAGAAATAGTCATAATCAACCACTTGGGTGTCTCTAGTGCCCTGACACTCTGCTTTCATTCCTTTAGTCAGGTTTGAGGATATCTACCAGGCATGAGTTTAACCCACAGAAAAATTACTTAAATTAATTCTACTTTTCCACAACTTCTGTCTCTCACCAGAAATGCTTTGTCTCTAACTGTTGCTTTTTCTCTGAGGCAAAACCTAGGAGACCTGTTTTTGTGAGGAAATCAGAACATATGACAAAAATCTAATGGGGAAAAAAAATAAAATACTTATTCTATTTTATCCATTATGTTCCTGGTCTTTTGAAGAAGCAGATGGCTGGAAATGCAGATGCTTTGACTCTATATTAATAACACACATTCAAAAATGCAGATGTTTAATTAAATTGCCATGGTAATGGTAATTTAATGGTAATTAAATTACAATGGAGTAATTTAGGCAGGGATGTGCCAGTGGAGGTAGGTTGTTCACTGTGCTTCTGCTCAAACACACCCAACTAATTAGGTCATGTCAGAGCTTTGTCCATGTATGTTTTGAATACCTCAAGGAATAGGGTCTTCTATTTAATGGCAGACATTGGGTTTGAGTGTCCTTTGCCTTTTGCCTCCTGCAATTCTCAGTGCCTGAGCTGAAGTGACCATGGAATGCTTCAGGACTGAAAGGCATTTTGTACATGCACTTTGCAGAGGCCTTAAAATCTGCAGTTAAATCTCAAATCTTCCCCCAATCTCAAAGTTTAGAGACATCTGTGGCATTTGAGGACTGTAAGCTCCTCAGGGGAGGCATGGACTGTGGAGTTCCTGTTCATCTTGGAAAAAAAGCTTCTCTTTCTCTTCTTTTTTTTCTAAAATTCTTCTTTGAGGAGTTGGTAGTGGCCTCTTGACCTGAAAATATCTTCCACTTCCATTTTAAGACCTATAATCTTTCTTTTAAGAAGCCTAGCTGTAAGGCATCTGCTTTCTCTGATAAAGGATCTACCATTTATTTCATTACACTGCTGCTGTGTCCTGAAGGTTTGTAATCGTCCTGGTGATGTCAATGCAAATTCCCTCTGAAAGTCTCAAATTGTAGAGATTGGTGGTAAGCAGAGACAAGATGAAATAGTGATCACACTAAAACAGGGCATATTGCACCATGGTTCAGGCTTATCAGGAAGCATTTTTGCTGGTTTTAGAGCAATGCTGTAAAACAGTTAATCCATTGGGATTAATCTATTGGGATGTTAGTTTTCTCTTTCATGCTTGTAAGAATTAAAGGTGCTAAGCACCTTCTAGGATGAAGTCTTTAGAAAATTAACAATTTACTCTTGCAATGAGTCACCCTTGTTAACTTTTAAAGAAAACACTTTTTTTTTGCTTTATCCATATTAGTAGTCATGATAATTGGCTAAGGGGATATCTATATAATACTAAAGTATTTCCACTTAGATTTAAATTAAGATATATTAAAGTAAAATTCATCATCTGAAAAAGACACATTGGAAGAATCTAGCCTCACATTTTGAATGAAAAATATTTTACTGCTGTTTCCTTCTTTGAAAAAAAATTAACATTTCACACGTTATACCTGGAGATAGGGTTCAGCAGCATCACAATTTCTCTTGTCAGATATTTGCACGACTCTTTTCCTTGACTCCTGCTCCTGGTTCATATATAGTGTGTGGGTTAAAACAGTGAATTGTGAGGACTGGGGAATCCTACAACCTGCTACTGGCAGTCCCTTCCCTCCTGCTGCTCCTGTCTGCCCCTCCCTGCCCCTTCCCAAAGATGGTTTGTTTATATTTAGGGATGGAATAGGTTTTTGTAGCTTTACTATAAATCAATATTTCACAATTTCACCTACAGTGCTGATCCTCAAAGCAATGTCAGGGAGGTGGAATGTGCATTTTGGAGCAACTGAAGATGGAGTGGGAGTCCAAACTTTGACGTAGAGGGAGAAAATATTTATTGGTTAGCTTACATTTGTTTCAGTCAATTGCATGGATCCAAGCAGGAGGGGGAATTTGCAACAGTATGGATGAGTCCTGCTGAGAAAACCTTAGAGGATTTAAGATCCAGGCTTCCTCTTTTATCTGCACCTAGAAATCCATGCTCTCCAGCAGCACTGTTGCTGTAGGAGGTTGGCTCAATGCAGTCCTGCAGGGCAGAGCACTACAGCCTGCTCCCCCTGAGCAGAACCTCGTGCTCCCAGGCTGTCTCTGCTCCATGTACTCACACATGCTTGACCTTCCTTTGTAAACATAATACAGCAAAAGTCATGAGGATAATGTTGCAGGCTGAAAATGAAATGAATATGTACAGTACTTCATGCTGTCATTTTTTATTACCTCAAATGTCAGGTCAGTCTTCATTACATACAGGACTAAATGTATTCTTTCTTGCCTTCCTCAGTGGCATTTCTCCCAACCATCTTTGTTCTATATTTCCCCTAGTTCTCAGCAGCTTTCAGCATGTTTAGTACTGTGACACTCCTCTCATTTTATGTAGTGTAGCAGGCCCAATGTATGTCACTATTTCCAGCTTTATTGTGCTTAAACCTGTGTCTGTATTGCAGTAATGAATTGATAAAGTCTGTGATATTATTTCTAACAGGATGAGTCTAGCCAAAATTTTTTTTGCAGTTTCCCCAGTTTACCCAGTCTCTGATGATTCAGCCTAAAGGAGTGCAAGGGATGCATCTTTGCATCTTCTATTTCAACAGTTTCTCTGCACTGATTTTTAAATTTTTTTTTATGCTATATTTCAGTAATTATTTCTCCTAGTTTCTTCTTTTATACTTTATTGGTATCTCCAGTCTTTTAAGCACTTTGGGATGCATAAAGCAGTTCACAAATGCAATTAGAGATAAAACATGCACAATGAGATAAAGACATCATAAGCATTAAAGTAAATCTCAGTGGTCTCGTGACTAGAGCCATGGGACAACATTAGAAGCTTGTTTCTTCTTCAAAATTAACCTAGGCTACAAATCTATTTCATTGTAGATAAATGCTTCTGTGCTGAAGTGCTGATGCTCAGGACAGTGGGGTTCACCTTCCAGCTTTACAAAGAGCTCCCTCTTAGGCTCCCACCTGAACAGGTCACCAAGTGAAATTCTCTATCTGATGGACAATGACAAGGCTCAGTGAGGACGCCAATTAACTCTTCTGCTGCCTCTTTGGTTACACCAAAAACTTTGTGTCTTGAAGCTATACTCTTTTGTAATAAATTGGAGAGTGAGATGTGTTTCTCTCGGCTACATAAGGGTGTCTTGTTTTGCCAGTTCTTCTTGAGTGATTCCTGTTTCTAGTATGTATGCAGAAAACCCCCAGGCTGAGAGAACAATTTATCCATCTGTCCTTCCTGGCACCTGCCTCCTGCAAGCCTCTACAACCCTCTTCTGTCACTTAGGTGGAAACCTGTCCTATTAAATACAGGAGAAGACTAGATTCTTGTCACACGCTGATTAAACTTCAGTTTCCAAGACAAAGGAGTATTCTCCTAGGCTTCTGTGTAAAAGAATCGTGCCATAACAAACAGATGTAGTGAAATTCTTTATTTGAACAGTATTCCCAATCTAATCTGATCTCTTTAATTAGTTGTTATTTCATATTTATTCTGAATGGCTTGAGAATGCAAAGCAATAATTCACACTTTCATAGCATACTGCCAGTTAAGTGTTCGGGTAGAGGAAATTCTTGTGATTTCCTAGCTGGGAATGTGGACTGCATTTCCTTCACAGAGTTGAACAGGTAGAAAAGTCTTTCAGTTAATGTGTGCGATTCAGGTTTCTGATACTGAATTATGAAAGAAAGCAAAGCAGTGGGGAAGAAAAAAACCAAACTAATCAATGAAAGACCTTTCTTATTTAAACCTTTTTGAGGAGTAGGGAAGTTTGTTATTTCCTTATCCTTACCCATTCTTTAGCATTGCAATTCAGCCAAATAGCATCTTAAAATGGATTATATCCACAATGATAAATGGAGGAGTTTGTATTGATTTACCAAAATCACACTATAATGACATAATTACTCTACTTATGAATTGTTTCTACTGTGAAGTTAAAAAAAGGAAAGCAAAAAATAAGTTCCTGCTTGCTCACTGAATACTGGAAAAACAAAACCCAGGCAACATTTCCACATAACATTATGATAGACTTTAAGAATGCTCATTTTTACATTCTCCATGGTTACTCATACAGATTTCCATTGTACAGTTCCACCTGTAATGTTCTTTGACTCTCATCCAAGACAGCACTTATGTAAATATTTACTGTGCATTTCTGGGTTTTGCTTTTTTTTGACACCCAATTCTCACATTCTGTTTGGGTGGTTAGACCACCTCCTTATCACAGCGCAGGGTTAATGCATGTACAGTTGTGTTCTACTGTGCTGGGACAAAACATTCAGTTTTTTACAGCAAGATTAGCATCTGCTATGGGGTTTAGCATGCCTAAGAACCAAGCACAGGAATTAACACTGAAATTCTAGAAACAATGCAACTACTCACTTTCTTCTCTTGTGCTACACCAACTTGAATTCATTTGCAAACTGCATGATAGTAATGTGAATCCTGACTCATGAGCTAATAGTAGGTGACAACAAGGAAAAGAGAACTGCTTAAAAATAAATTTTAAAAAGTAACAAGAGAAAAGGGAACAAAAGACTGTCTGATCAATTGAGGAAAAGCAGCAAATTGAAATAATGAGGCAAGCTTTTTTGTAAAGTCCTGAAAATGTGTCTTCAGAGTATCCCTTTTGTCTTTTTCCTTTATTAAAATAATGCTTACCTGGGACGTGATAAAGATAACTCCAAAGTTCTTAAATGAAATACTGAAGTCTAAGTAAGCCCTTAGGCTTCATCTTACTGAAATTCTTGAACCTTATATTCAAGGTGGTGATATTTTAACCCTTGTAGTTGTAACCTGATAATACAATTTTATAGCTAAAAAAAAACAGTGGAAGGTATAGAAAAAAAGGTATAATAAATCTCCATGCATAAATACTATCAATTTTATTATTTGTTGGTTTTGGTGGTTTTTTTGGTTTTGATTGGTTAGTTGGTTTTTTAAATTAATTAACATGTTCAGCAGGTCTGAGAATATCCAGCTTTTGTTCATGGCACTGACTGTTATTAGCTGATTTAGGTGATCAATCTGAACTCTAAAAAATATACAAGAACATTTGTCCAGTGCAGAATTCCTATATGCTGAGAAATGAAAAATACTCAGTGGTAACTGAATTAGAACACCAGTGTCTACTGATCCCCCAGTTACTATCAGATTGTGGCACAAAATATCGTTCCACTGGATTCCTCAATTCTCCTTGAAATTCTGTCTCCTTCACAGATCTGAGTTAAGGAGGAGGGACTGTATCAAGCACAGAATGCTAAAAATAATCCATGCACAGACAGACCTATGAGGAAAGGCACATTTCAGAGATGAGAACATCTGAAGAATTCATTGTTCTCCCTTTCCATGAAAGTCTTGTATGCCTTTTCTCATGGCTGCAGTGCTGCCTATTTGTTCATAAAGATAATGAATGTTGCATTCTACACAACCCAAGACAGCCATTGGCTTTTCATAGAAACATCATTGCAAACATAATGACAAGGAAAGGGAGAAGTATTTGGGTATTTGTGGATTTTCATTGACATGTGTAAAAAGCTTACCAGCTGTCACTAGCAGAAACCACACAACAGTGAATATGACTTCTTTTTTGCCTCTGCTCGGAGGTGTAAGCCTTAAACCACTGCCTAGTTTGGAAGCAAGAAGCTGGTAAGGATGAGATTCTGATTCCTGGTTTTTATAGGCACCTGGTTTGCAACAATATGTCCAAAGTCGTCATAGGGAGGTGATGTTCCTCAGACACTGTTTTGCCCAGTTTGTAATTTCTGGAATTTTCTGCTGGTCTCACGGTTTCTGAGCAGTTGATGTCTCTCTACTATGAACCTCAAAACCTTGTGAGATTGGCCCATGACAAGGGTAATTTCTTTGCTGTTTTGCATGATTTTTAAGCAGCATACTGAGAAGTGTTTAAATGAAGACATCACTTTAAAGTAAGCTACTACCATCTGTTCTGCCCTCTAATTACAAACAGGGAAAGGGGAGAGAGAGAATAATTTGCAATTGCATCATAGAGACAGCAAGGATAAAGAAGTGACATAAAGGTGTGCAAGTCTCCAAACATTGCCTGCATCACTTATACTGCTTTCTTGATTCATATACAAATGGAAGATGAAACTGCCTCCTTGTGAAAGGAAAATTTCACTTTGGTAGTAATTTGTTCTTAGAATATCTGAAATGACATGTCTGTAACAATGTGTGCCAGTGTGTTCTGTTTTGGTGTCAGTTACTTAGTCCTGGGGAAAGCTATAGATGTGAGTTGTGTGTGTTTGAGGTAAAATAAATGTTAAAAAAGATGATCTGGTAGGCAGTGGATTTAGACTCCAAAGAATTGAGTTGAATTCCAATTTCCATTTATTTCAACCTAAATAAACAACAATTGGGTGTCTAATTTCAAATATAACTCTAGATTTGATGAGCCTTGCATAGTACTTGCTCGTAATACAAGAATAACAGCCCCATATTGCACAGGAGTGTTACCAGGATTCAGTCAATTTAATGTTTGTGAGACAGGAAGGCTCTTGCCTGACAGGAAGCATGTAAGATTCACTGAGATACAAGAGCTTTGATTTGATTCCCTGCAGCTTTTTCTGCCATGCTCATGGCAGCAGCGTGTGCTACTTTTACTCATGCCTTTGCAGGAAAGATGGGCTGGGCTGCCACAAGAATGCTGCTCAATCCCTCAGCAGTGTCAAACCACATATCCTTGCTCCCAAAGGTGCTGCCCAGCATGCTTCATGCAGCTGCAGTGGAAAATCTCCTGTGGTTGTAATGTTAATCAGAATCTTCAGACATGAGAGGGGTGGCTATGCAAGGAAACATCAGCTGCTTGGAGAGCTTTCTTCGCCCTGATTATCTCAGAGGTGAGGGCTCAGAGACTCTCTCCCTCAGGGCACTATGCTGCATGGTTGGCAATGTTGTGCTACCTTAAGCTGGGGAAACAATGACCTTCTGAACCAAATTCCTGCAGGTCCTGCAATGTGTTTATGCATTCACTTAATCAAATTATTAGAGGATTTATCTGAAAGCGTCTGAGCACGCTACACAAACCGAGCAAGAGCAAATTCCCATTTGGTGCAGGAAAACAAATTCAAAAACATGTAGCAAAAAGGAGACTTGGATGATAGTTAATGAATCCTTCCTGTCCAAGAGGATCAGTTGGTGTTTTATCAGTGTGGACAATCAAATAATTGTGAATTCATGCACCTTTTCTTAAATATCCATTGGTGATTAAGTGGTAGGAAGCATGGTGTTCAAAAGGAGGAGCATCAGACCTATAGCTCTTCCTTTTTTTCCATTTCTCTACTTCCAGCCTGAAAATCTGGGAACTTGTATTTTGTCTCCCATCTGTGAAAGGGCCCTTATCAAAATACTGACAAAAAAAAATGGAGCAGAATTGTCTCTCCATTTTCTTCCCCCCACCAACCCCAGCAGTAAAAGTGAACAAGTTGTTCAAAGACGTGACCATTTACCAGTGTGCAAGTGCAATCAAGAGTTTGCCACACTGAGGGTTCCACCAATATCACTATATTGTGTTTGAGTAAAAGAAAGCATAAAATCCAGACCTGCACTAACCAGTAATAATTTTCTGCAACCATATGGTGCAAGAGGATTTCAGCCACGGTGAATGCTCTCACATGCTTGTTTCAGTTAATGTCTCAGGCTCAGAAGGGATTGCAAGCCTGGATTTAATCATGTTTCTAAAACTAGTTGAACTCTTAGGCAAAATAGGAATGCAAATCACTATTAAGTTTGAATCCTGAATGTAGATCTCAGAGGGCAGTGTCCTCTTGGTGCATTTCTCTATATGTAACTATGGCAGATAAAAGATGGTGATAAAAATTCTCAACCAGCACATAAATATATATGATTCTGCTTTTCCTTTAATTATGGATAAAGCAAACTCCAGGCTGATCTTGTGAGAATACACTTATCAGGAAGCACTGGAAATCTACCTACATTTGTAATTATGATTTTGGTTCTTGATAAGTAAAAGGCCATCCTAGGACAGGGCTGCTCAGGAGACAGGCAGGTGCTGCCCTTCACATTCCTGCAGACAAAAGATATTTGTATGGCTATGAACTCACTTCATACACAGATCATTGCTGCTTGGAGGAAAATCAGTGGATATAGGACATTGTTCTGGGGTTAGAGCAAGTCTAAAGTGCCACAGAATGCATGAGGTTGGAATTAATATCTGGAGCAGATCTGGTAGCTACACCAAACTCTCCAGCTTTACGTCCAGCAAAAGTGCCCAAAATTTTGGCATGTATTGGTATGGGGGAAAAGGAGAGGAATGGTTTTATAGCACTTCTGACACCCTCCTGTGAAGAGATGTGCTCTAAGTGTGCCCCATATCTCCCCTGAGCTAATGTGCTGTCTCTCAGAAGAGAATGCATGGTCTGAATATTAATGTCATTTGGTAACAAAGGTTCTTGATTGAGCTGTGTGAGCAATATTCCTTTGCACAGGCAAGAAACCTTCCTAGTCATCTAATTCCCCAAAATGGAGATTGCAAGGTCAACCTAGTTCAAACAGAAAATGAAACTAGTATTGAAAATAAATGTAAATGATAAATGATCTTACTATGTCTGTGTTATTTCTCTGCAGTCAGCAGACCATAGTGAAGAAATAACCTTGGATTTACTTTCTGGTTCTGTGCAAATACAGAAATTAGTTTGTGACACAAATACTTCCAGGAGTCTCTAGTGTACAGCTAGTATATCTCTAATCTAAAATATTTCCATTTATCTGCAATACTCCAATAAAAGAAGGAAGGACATTTTAGGTTTTTCTGTGTAACAAAACATTTTGATGGTCAGTAGTGACACTAATAATATAAAACTACTTCAACACTCCTGGTAGTGGAATTAGCAGCATTTTAGTTCTAAGTAATATGTCAAATAGGAAAAAAATCCTTCCTAAAAAGTACAATTATCACTTTTTTTGAATTAATTGTTTGATCTATAAATTATGTCAAGGAATATAGGGTCTACAGTAGAAAGGACAGCATTGTTACTGTCATTATTACTGCTAATAATTGTCATTATTTCTGCTCTTTGCCAATGTACATGTAGAATCATAAGAAATATTTCCAATAAATTATTTTGAGGTTGCTTTATTTGTTTCTGAGCTTGCTCAGAGCTCAGAAAAAAAGGGAATTCTGAAGTGGTCTGTGACAATAAAAATGTTTCTAGTCCTTTGTTAAGGTATGAAATTTCTATTTTGTTTTGTTTGTTTTGTTACTTTGATGTCTATTGGTTGCTAAACATAGCATTGGAGGAACATTACTTCAAGGTCAAATGCTAAGTATTTCTTTTGTTGAATAAGCATAAATGCTAATTAGGTTAACAAGTTTGTGGGTTGGGTATTCAAGCTGAAATAATTAGCTTGAAAATTATTGCAGGAAGGAATGGCATCTTATTATTTAACAGAGCAGATCCATATGTTTGTTCAGTCACAGTATATTTTGTCTAGAAAGAGAAAAATAACATTTCATTTATTATTTATTTTTCTATTTATTTTTTTATTAGCTCTGTGTACTAGCTCATTTTGCACAAACTAAGTTGTCTTCTCTTTTCTTCTCTCTGCAACAGCTAAATAATCCCTCAGATACCACCTACATTATTCCTTTGCTTTTTGTGCTGCTTTGAGGCTCTAAGAAAGCACAGACAGACTCCATACACAGTTTATATGAAATGTTTCTGTAAATTCAAATTTCTGTGTTTTATGCAGTCACTTTTGATTCTTATGTATGAGGGTTTGAATCATTCACTGTCACGAACCTGTGCTCGCTTTCCTCATTATACAGCAGTCATAAATGTAAAAAGAAGTTATAATGTTGAGACAGGACAAATGAAAATGGAGAAGGGAAGATAGAAAAATTCAAATGTATGAAAGAGTATACTCTAGGGAAAGACATATTTGTAAGAATAGCAAAATGGGTTTCTCCTCAAATATTTCTGCAAATACTTAATGGAAAGTAATAGCAGTTGAAAGAATATTACAGTGAGAATAAAGTAAAATTGGAAGCATTTTAAAGAAAAAAAACCATTCTGACTTTTTGAAAATAAAACCTCTTTTCCTTCACATTTCTAGAGCTGCTTGACAAATAGAAGGTGGCTAATATTTGTGTTTCAGCTTTTCTCAGTAATATTTTTCTAGCCCTCAGATTTTGACACAAATACTTTCTTTCTAAATATGGAAAGGCTAAACTAATGGGTTTAGTTCGGTTCCTTCAGCTGTAATGAAAAAAAATATCAGGCTTTGGAAGCAAGGAGAGAGCCACAACTGGTGGGTATTGCCCAGTCTGACCAGCTGCACAGCACAGCTCAGCATTTCATCTGTTCTGGGAGGGAATGAAAGGTGGCAATCCTTTTCTCGTCCCTTCTCAGGTGCTCTGACATTGGCAGGTCCAGTGCTATTGCCAGTACTGTTCTTTCTCCTCTGCTTGTCCAGATTAGGAAGGAAGGAATAATTTTGTTCTCAGACCCTGTTTGATGTTTAATTAAAGGCTATGTATTCTCAAGAAAGTTCCATGATTATTAATCACAGATGGAAGGAGTCACGCAGGCTTTGAACAGTGGGCGAAACTCAATATTTAGAGAACTTGCTCTGGGGAAAATCCCCCAGGTTCCTCTCCCTGATTCCTAACTCCTTCCTTGCATCTGTGAACATCACCACAAATCAGGTCCTGGGGTACTTTTGTGGGCCAATCCCTCTGTTTAGACATGGAATTTTTTCATGAGGCCCACGAGCCTTTTCCTCAGAGCTAACATCTCGACATGATAATGAGAACCTTATGTATTTCATCTGAGAAAGTCCAACAAGGAATTGAGACATCAAACAAATGGGAAAAGTTTTCATGTTTGGGAAGCTGACTGTTCTTCTAACACACATCTTCACCATATTTTCTTTTTTTGCTACAGCAAAAAAGAAGCATTTGCAAGATGGTTAATTATATAAATTAAGCACTTTCCATGTTAAGATACAGAATTAATGAAATAAAATCTTGGGACCTCTTGAAGTCTGATCCCAGAGGAAATAAAATCAAACACAACATAGGCAAATTCACTGATTGTGTTAAGGTAGAAAAGAGAGAGAAAATTAGACAATATACTGAAGTTTGAACAAATTAAAAAAAAAAAAAAAAGAAAAAAGAAGTTGATGATGACTGAATATTCATATTTCCAGGGTGCTCTAATGCAGCTATTATTTGGCATGGAAGCAGTTTGTGGAAAGTTGACAGGCTGAGTTAATTTAAAGGGCTCAGAATGAAACAATTAGCAAAAGAGAAGTATAAAGACAGGTAAAGGTTTTCCTAACTCTTGAAAGAAAAACCCAAAACCCAGCAGAATCTCTTTTCCCAGGTGTGGTAAATGCTTATTCTCAAACTAATTTTCAGTGTTGCTGGGAAGAGGATAAGGAGTTCAGTATCCTGTGTACAAATACTTCCATCATGTCCTTTGTACCCATTTGAAGGCTGCAGAGTAGAAATTGCTCTGAGACAGAGTTTCTTTGGATCTTTGCTCCTAGATGAGGAAGTGATGAACAGGAAACAGTCATTCTATTTTTCTATTAGACAAATATATGACCATAGCCGACATTCTGAGGGGGGAAAACCCATCTCTGCAGATTCATTCTGGGTCTATTGGATCTGCCTTACAAACCCATAAAGAAATCCATATTCAAATTCATGACTGCTTTCCACAGCTTTAGCTGTGAAATTTTACAGGCACCCTGACCACCCCTCTCATGTAAGAAAACATTGCTTGTGAGCACTGCATTCAGGAGTTGTGCTGGAAAACATGAGTCCTGAAGGGGCCTAAATCAGGCAGAGAATATAAAAAGAGTACTAAATGTATTTTATAGCTTTTGAAGTCTAACTGATGCTTTTCAAGCCCTTGTGTTAAATTTCACAAGGGCCTGGTCCTGCTGGTGTGCATTAAACTTGCTGTGATGAGACCTCACCTGTGTGGGTGAAATCCAAGGCTGAGAAATCTCTGGATCTCTGCAGTGGTTTGAGATTATTCTGCTGAGATCTGTAAGAGCTGCCAGTGCCTTTGGCTGTACCAAGGGAGATTCACCCAAGGACATAACTCTTGTGGCCAAGAGAGGTCACAAACTTCAGACATGAAAGGACTGAAATCCTCTGGGATCAGGAGTGTTCTGGATTTAATTTTATGAGCAGATAATGTGCCTTTTGGATCCACCCTAAGCTCCAGTAACAAATCCAGCAAAATTTTCCTTTCTGTAGCATTTGAGTGCTGACTCCTGAATCAATATTTCTTGTTCCCTCCATTTTTGGAGTGTCCCAATGTGCTGGTTTTGCACATATGGCATTTGGTGAGGAGGGAATAAGCCACCCACGGAAATTATTAAATTAGGGTAAATTAGGGAATTCTTCCATTTCTCCCTCACTTTTTATTTTAATTTTTTGTTTTTTCAGAAGAAAAGAATAGAATAATGAAACCAGGCAAGTTGCTTAGTGTGCTTAATTACATGGTCAGTAGAGTTCTCAGACTGAGAACACTTTTTAATGGGTGATTTTCATTTGGTTGTTTTCTTTTGGGCTAAGTTTGGCTGGTAACACTGCACTTACTAATTTTTTTTTTTTTTTTTACAAGAAACCTTTTCTCATGTTCTGAAGACTATATTTAAGCTTCTTGAAATCACAGGAACAAAACCAGGAGTCGACATCCTCTCTCTTCTGGCAGGGATGGATTCAGTGCTCGTGTCCTCTGAGAGCAGGTCAGGATAAGCATCTCCAGCTGGCTCAATGCTGCAGAGGATTTTTCCCCCTCTGTTATGATTGGCAGCACATTTCAGCCTGGTTTATGTGAACAAAGCCAGCGAGCAAGAAGCAATAGGGCACGGATCATCTGAGGCTTCAAAGCCAAGTTTCTCCCACTTAAATGTCAGTCGGCTGCTGTTTGTCAGCAACATGGAAAGCCCTGACAGAAGGAAATTGAGTCTTTTCTGCTGGTTTAATGCCCCTGTGGCAGGGCTGTGTGCAGTGGCACACCAGGAAATGAAGCGTGCCTGGCAGCAGCACAGCGAGGAGAGGCTCCACATCCCGGGAACAGACTCTGCACCAGGGCAGGGTGCCTGTCCCCTTTTACAAACACTCACCTCAGGGGCAGGGAGAGGTGGAAGAGTGTGTCCTAATTGTTCTTTCCATACCTTACCATGCATCTCTTTGGATGCTTTCCAGAGTGGATAATTATTCATAGAGGTCCAGGAGCAAGTGAGCTCTTCCAGGACAGCCTCTGGCCTTGAGCATGAATTTGTTCTCTGGCCCAACACTGCAATGTGGGAAACACAGCAAGGCTCTGTCTGGTCTCTAGGGGATGAGATGTGAGGCATTCCCATACATGAAGGCAGTAAGCTTAGGGTTTTAAGAACAGGAGGCTTCAGTCCATCACTGACTTTTGAGGAGTTTCCTTGGAAATCAAGGAGGCAGTTTATGTAGGTAAAGCTGTTTGGGAGGAAAAGGATCCTGAATCTCCTTGTATATAGCTGTGCTGAAATCAGGAATAGTGTCTCTGTCATAAAAATATAAATTACAGGCAAAAGACTTACCCTGATAAAAATTTATTTTTATGTTTAAAAACCAAGTGCTGCAGATGAGTCACTGTTGAGTGAAGTTCATCCTTGCAGGTATCACTGAATAAATAATGCTATTAATTGTTTGCATTTACTTCTGTTTGTAAACCCTCTTGGACATGTTATTTGCACTTGTCATCCAGATAAATTTGCACCCTACCAACTGCAAACAAAGACTGTCTTTCCTACCAGTTTATTCATGCCAGTGGTTTCAATTATTTGAAATCTGAAATACATCAGTCTTAGAAAGAGAAGTACCATACCTAACAAGTCATCTTTTCTCTGTGTCAACACAGCAATATCACAATGAAGCTCTGATCCCAGTGACTGGAATAGAACTATGAATAATAGTATCTAATCAAGATATTAATTAAAACTTGTAATATCATCTTAATGGGAACACGTTGCAGAGTTAAATTGGATTTTTTTCCCTTTTAAATTAGCACAGTCAATTAACAGGTGTTCTCCATATGTAATTATTTTCAGTGGAATGAAAAGCTGAGTTAAACATTGCAGCTGTATAGGGGTAGATTACAGTGAGGCACTTTGAGAGAATGAAGGCTGAGAGGAGTGAAAATGTGGACCAGGATGCTCTGGCTAAATTCCAACTTGCTAATCACATCCTACTTTATCAAAACTACCTGATAGTTTCAATTAGTTGCTGTGTTGTCCTCATATTTCCTTGGGGGGCTAGATGCTTTGCAGTATAAAATTGAAAAGCTCCTTCTCCCCATGTGTGTCTGCCTTTAACTCTCAAGTGACAGAAATTTAAAAAGCAGATCTATTTCTACTTCCTTTTTGTGTGCAGGAAAGGCTTCTCAATTTCTCTCTCTGTATACATGTGTATCTATGAACACACTCAAGCATGATTTTCTTTAAAGGCTACCTACAAACTTAGCCTTTCTGTGAGTAAAGCAGTGCTTTTGCTCTTCTCTTGGAACATTCTTGGGTGAAAACCTGGCACATTGTTTTTGCTCAAAACTCTGGTTGTATATTTCCCCACTTTCTGGTGGTACAGCTGATAGCCCCACAGGCTAAATCAGCTCCTCACCCAGGCTGAGTCTGCATGCTCTGCCAGTGATGGCCAAGCTCTGAGCTTCTGCAGCAGGAACACTTTAGATTCAGTGCTTCTGATGGGTGTGTGATGACAGGGGATAAAACAGGGATACTGGGTCTGAAGACATGGATAGAGGTCAAATTTTTGTTTCTCTAGGTAAATGCAGATAGTTTGTTGTCTTGATATTTGTAAAGTAGACTACTGAGCATCTATTGCTACCTATATGTGCAATGTGACTTGTTCCTGTGATTTACGTCCCAAAAACCTGAAGGGATGGATCTACTCTTCAAGTAAGACAGAAGAGACCCTTCAGAATTAACTCTATTTGCCTTATAAAATGAATATTGAAGAGAACAGAATCTATTTCATTCAAAATCTAAAGCCTGTGAAAATCAATAGAAGACTTTCCACAATTTTCAGAGAATTTTAGTTATAAGTAAAAAGAATTAATTTTACAAGAATAAAAACATCTGAACAGCCTTTGCAAGTGAAAAGAAAATGACAGAAACAGTTTGTATTTACACAGAACTAAGGATTTTGTTTTTGAAAATGGACTCCTTGAACAAGTTTTGACTCAATGTAAATATGCATACATATAGAAAGAGATTATTTTGTTTAAAAAGGTTTTTCTTCCCCCCACCCATAACTTCTTAATCCTGCATTTTCTCCCCTCTTTCTGGTTTCTCAGTATTTTTCACCACCTCTAGCCAGACATTAGATTTCCTAAGACAGCGAGATCCATGTCTTGACAGGTTATTAATTATCACAGCTGGAGGTCGGGTGTTGTGGCTGTTCTTTGCTGTTTGTCATTCGACAGTAAAACCAGATGAAAACGAAGGCTTTGGAAGAAAACAGAAATAACCCAAACATTTGTATACAGTGCACATTGGCTGAACAGCTGCTGAGTTATTTTTCAGACCATCATTGATATCTCTTATCCTTCTTTCTTGAACTTGTCTCTGAACTCAGAGATATTAAAACAAAGAATAATGTGATAGCAGACCAGTACAGAAAGTAGTAAATGTTTCTGTAAATATCTTGCCTATGTAAAGATATATTCTAGAAATCTGGGGAGCGAGGCTGGAGTGGGGTAATGATGAAAGAATTCATTCAATACTAATGGAAGATCTCTTCCAAGAAGAAGGCTATTTACCAGGAATCATTTGGGGATCCTTAATTTCCTACCTCTCACTCTTCTCTGGAATCCCTCACTTGTGGGAGGTTGATTTGATTTGATTTGATTTGATTTGATTTGATTTGAGGTGGTCTCCAATCTCCTGAATGCCAGCAGTGGTGCTGGTGTCTGGCTGGGTCAGGTGTGTGTCTGCAGAGCGATATTTGAGTTTCCAGGCAGTTCACCTGTGCCCCTGTCACATTAAGGTGAAGCAAGACTCTCTCAGGAGCACGCATGGACCTCGAGGAAATTCAGCCCAGAAAAGGAAAGTTTCAGCATTGGTGCCAGCAGGTGCAAAGGAGCCAAGCCACTCACTGGGAGCACAGAGCCTACACAACTTGTCCTTTCCTGATTTTTGAGGCACCTCTGGGATGCTGTCAAGCAGGGACATGGAGAAGGTGTTAGAGGAGTTTGTACAGACCATGCCAGGCCATCTCCTGAGAAATGTGAATTTGTATTTGTGCGAATTTTCCCTTTTTCCCTGGCATTACGGGTTTAGCTGCTGTAGGGAAGCTCTGAGGAACAGCGAGCACCCAGGAGAGGGCAGTGCTGCTCTCAGACATCAGCTGCTGGAAACCCAGCACCCGTGTGGAAATAGTGATGTGGAGTGTTCTTCTTATTTAATCAGTTCAGTTAATTAGGGACAGAGTCTTGTGTCAGATTGACATTAATTTTATTTTTGTGTCTGGTCAATCCCTATCATAGAAGTCATGAGATATTGTCAAGGTAAATTGTAACAGCAGCATTGCCTCCTGGTTTGTTTTTTTTTTTTTGTTTTTTTTTTTTTGGTTTGTTTTTTTTTCCTAATTAGAATGAGATCTGGGAGTAAGAAAAATGGGTGAATTGTCATCTTACGCTTTTATTTAATAATAGTGCCAACAAGTAAAGAATTTATTATATGAGAAAAACTTTTCAATGTTTCCTGAAAAGGAACAAACAAACTCTGTCTCCTTTCCCCTTTCTCCAGAAGTTTCACTGTGCTCAGGTCCCTCAGCCTGGGTATCCATCATTTGTAACTCACTCAGTGTGCCAGGTTTTCTCATTCATTTCATCTCAAAGAAGCCCAGCAGCCTTGACTACACTCAATTGTAACTAAATCAGTTGAGATCAGATCCTTTTGTTGCTTTGCAGCACGGTACCAAGGCCTTAAATTGTGGAAGGAGGTAGGGACTGAGCTGATAGCAAAGCTCCTACAATATGGAAGAGACAAAGCGTGTGTTTGAACTAACTGGAGCCAGACAGCGAAGTGCAGTGATCCACACTGGGCTTGACAAATGCTCAGCTCACCCTGTAAGAGAGGGAGAATGACAGATGCACCGTGGCTCCAAGGAAAGATGTATCTGTGATCTGAACTGTCCCAGGAGCCACGAGAAGTGTCTTGCTCTCAGTGCTGCAAACAAGGGTGTTTTATGCCCAGCAGGCTGAAAGGCTGGGACATCAGCTTGTGTTTGTATAATGGATGCTGGAAGCACCTGCCATTTATCTCTTCTGTACTCGTTTTCCAAAACAGCTGCTTCTTTCCTGTCTGAGTTTCTCCTGCCAAGTGTCCAGCTCCTGCACTGAAATGGAGAACTGGACAAATTCTTAAGAAAGTATGTCTTTCAACTCTGAAAATATGTGTTTTAGAAACGAAACACAGTTTGGAAAGTGATGCTCTGAGCAGTCTCCATTTACCAGCCATCGAAAGACTTCTATTATATAGGCAAAAAAAAAGAACAAATGTTGCTAGAGAGTTGAGTTTTCATCTTTATGTAACCCAAACCTCATGGTGCTGTTTAGTCATGTTGCATATCGACAACATTCAAATAAAACTTGTCTGCAAATTTCTCTTGAGGAGAGACTAGTGAAGATGTTCTGTAAATGACCTCTTTTTTAGCTCCTCCCTGAGGGAAAAAAGCTCCTCCCTGAGGGCTTTTTGGAGTCACAACAAGCCTGAAGACGTGCCATTTAAACGATGATCTCAGACTCTGCAAACCCAGCAGGGTAAGGACTGGGACATATTTCACTTGAGAAACTCCTAAGACAAATCCAGCTACCCCCAGGAGGTGACGTGAGGATTTCAGGGCTGAACCAATGTCACTGGATGATCAGTGTTACTGACCTGGCTGTTTTTTCACAGACCTTCCCCCTTAGGTAATGCACTTTCCTACATATAAGGATATTCAATGATATATTTGTAATTGGAACTCCCTCCACCTAGTGGGAAAGCTTTGAGACGTTGGTTATTAGTCAGAAAGCTCCCATCAAGCCCAGTGAAATTTTTAAAATGTTAATGTGGGTAGAGGTGAACATAAAGGAACTTTTCACAGACAATACATTCTATTTGCTTGACATCTGCTGCAGGGTCTGAAGTGGAATTATACCCAAACATATCTAGAGTGCAAATTACTGTGATAGAAAATGGCAAAGTATTTCTTATGTCAGTGACAAACCCTTTCAAAGGAAAGGGCTTACTTGGGGCCTTATCATAATTCTGATTCATGCTTTCTGAGAGAGACAGTCATTTGGGGATTGCTGAATTGTTGCTGTTTTGAAAATTTCAGAAGGAGAAAGGCTGAAATCTGAGCAGTCATCAACTGATTACACCAGTTCCTCCTGAAATGTTAAGTGTATATAATGCTTTTCCTTATGGAGCTAAAACTGATAACAGCCTTGCTGTTAAAAGGCTGTGTTGTGTAATGGAAGAAGCTGATGCTTTCTGCTGGGTGGTGCACTTTTTTCAGTGAAATTTCTGTAGAGGTGATGGGTTCTTTAATATCTTCTATCCAGGAGGCTTTGTTCCTTTCCTGAATATTTGCAAAATACAGGCAGATGTGTCTGCAATGGGGAATAAAATTCCCTCCCCCACCTCAGTGTTTTATTGCACTGAATCTTGACAGCAAACACGTTGCTGGCAGCCTCCTATTTACTGCACACGAAGGTCAGTCACTACCCCACCAGTTTCCATTCTCCCTCCATAATTGCTTCTCACATTGAAAAAATACTTTTTATAACTCACTGCCAGTGTGTGCTTGTGCATAGCTCATGTCATGGATTTATTTTCTCTTACGGCTTGCTGGCATGGCCACTTTTAGTTCATCTTCTAATTTTTTTGCCAGGAAAACCCATATATGTGTGCATAGAAGGGATACAGGCTGCTGGCCCCATAAGTTCAGCTATAGTTGGGTCAATATTAAAGAAAGAAAGCAAATTAACTAGTTTTAGAGACAGTTTATTGAGTGGCAAAATATTTCAGGCACTTGCCTTTATTACTTCATATTATTTTGCATGAGTAAAATATGCTTGTGAAAATTCCCTCAGAAAAGGATAATCTGGAAAAAGTTGTTTAGTTTTGTTACTCTGTGTTACACAGCTGAGAAAGAGGTGGCCTTCAACCAGAAATCAAAGCTTTGTCATAAAATCTAGATTTTCCGTAAGAAAACAACGAGACATTTAGGGTGAATAATAAAAAAGTAATGCTTGTTTTTTAGTGAAAAATCCAGTAGGATGAGTAACAATGTGTTCCTATGGTTAAAACCTGGGGACAGTATTCTCAGTGGACATTGCACAATGCATGATCTAATAGACACCAAATTTTCACGTGGTGCCATTGTGCTTGCAAACCATGTGATAGGTCCAGAGTCAAATTAGATTGAAAAATGCAGATATAACTTCGTGTAAAGTTGGACCATCTTGGTCATCAGAAATGTGTTCCTTGCAGCTCTGGTTTCTGTGAATGCAGCACTGACCTTCCTGTGCTCAGAGCCCACCCTGCCCTGCCTCTGCATCTCTGTTGGAGCAGGCAGGATGTGCCAACATGTTTTGAAAGCTTAATTTGACATGCTGATGTAAGCCCAGCTTCAAGGCTAGCATAAAGACATAAGTTTACTCCTGACTTTGGTGTCCATCCTGTACCACACAGTCCTTTATAGAGTTTAGGTGTGATAACCAGTGAGAAAAAACACCTTGTACTCCTGAGTTGGATTCAAAAAGCCTTTAGTCTCTCATGGCTTGTCTTCTACCTGTAGAAGGAGTTAGGAAGGTGTATATACCTAAAGCTTCTGCAGTTTGCCATATCAAGGATCACAAATGACGCCAAAGCCAAAATGAATAGATGTCTGGTGTCATTCTCAGCATTGAAAATTGGCAGCATAATCTGTGTCTGTTGTATTTTTCCTGGTTTTCCTTCTGTAGCTAGTGTACCAGAATGCAAGTTATTTAAAGTATCAATAGTTATTCTACCATTCCCAGCATTGAAATCCCTTGCTGATATGTTGATGAAACTGTACTCAGATGAAGAGTCTAATTAAGAGCACAGCAGTTGACAAAGCTGGCTGAATTCAGACACTATCCACTGCAAAGCAGGTCTGACCAATATAAAAAGGCAGGGCTTTCTCTGTGGGTTTTTTTCTGTGGTTTTTTTTCCGTAAGACATTCAAAATTTTTTTTTAAATTCTAAAAGAAGGGACCAGTTAGATATATATTAGATATAAGTTATATAGAGATATGTATATATATACACATGTGTAGGTGCATATATAGCTATATGTGTAACAGGAAAAGAATTGGGTTGGTGTGATTGTGAAATTGAGTGAAAACAAATCCCTTGGCTTTTGCTGAAATGATAAAGATTAAATATCTCAGTGACTTTCCGGAATTTTTTTTTTGTTTGACAGAATTCTAAACCACAAAATACTAATTTTGAGCCTTAGCCAAACCCCTTCCCCACCAAGTTCACTGAGATCCCTTTTGCTGAATCAGAACATAAGATTACCGTGTGTGTTTATGGTAACAGTTCTACAACTCCTTTTGGCTGGAAAATTAATGAAACTGCCCATGCTTTTGACTAATTAATGAGTAATCAAATATCATCTAATATTCAGTTTCTTCAGAGAGTCTGCTCATTAGGACTGAATTATAGAGCTGAGAGATATAATTTTCTTTTCTTAACTATGAGTGAACTGATATTTTACTGTTGGCCAGTTTTATTTTCCTGCAGCCTTTTTCTGTGTTGTTTGTCTTGTTTATTTGGTGGACAGCTACAATAGCTGAGATTTGCATTGGATTCAACACATTTAAAATCCAAACTATTCTCGAGATAGATGCTGCTGCTTCTTCTTCCATCCCAGGCCATCAGTTTCCTCCTTTGGTTTTTGCCATGCCAGAACTGGTGTAGGTAACTGATGAGTCAGGCCAAGGAGCTGCTCTGGCTGAAAATGAACTTAAAAATCTGTAGAGGTTTATGCCAGTCTTGAGTACATTGTCATAACATAAATGGGAAAGGTGAAATACATCCTGCTGCACAGAGCATAGATTTGAAGATCCTCAGTTATCCAAAACTCATATTAATCATAAATTGCCCACTTTGGTAGTGTCTGTATAAAAATGTTCAGTGTCAGATGGAGGATTAACAGGAACCAGAGCTCAGAAATACTTCATGAACAGTTTAGGATGCCCAAGATGGAGATGGCTCTGGTCCTTTTCTGCAAGCCTTGGTTCAGTATAATTATGTCTCACCTGCTATCTTTGCAAATCCTCCAGAGATGAGTGAAATTATTTGCTACTAAATCTTACTAAATTAATTAGGTTATGCTGATGGGTTACATGTGATTCATTTCAGAAGCAACACTCCGGTTTCTGCAAAGCACATCACCGTTCTGAGTGCATAATCTTTGACAACATGTGTTCCTTTCATGCAAATTTTTCTAGCCTAAATCCAGCACTGGGCAAAAAGCAGTTTTTTGTTCAGAAGTGAAGTTTTTTTAAGTTTTGTTTTTAGCATAAACCATTCCTAATTCTTGCATTTTGCTCTGTATAAGGAAACTGGAATGAATGATTCACAACATAATCATTTCGTCATAGTTGTTATAGAACAATAAAGATTTTGTTTTCTTTTTAATGTTCTGTCTGCAAAGTGGGGATAGAGTTTCTGTCCTAGAGAAGTGTTAAAAAGATTTGTTGGTTAATGCTTGGACTGCATTTTATCTGTGCTAAATACCATATGATTATTTAATGTCCCAGTTAAAGATTGTTGATAATGAGTTGTATCCTTGGAGTATTGCTCACTTATTTTATTTTTCAAGACTGAAGGTCTGAATGACAAATTTTAAACATAAATGAGTGCAGTGTTTCAAACATCAAAGAGCAAATGTGCATTTTTAAATAATGCTAAGAATAATACTCCAATGAATGAATTCTTGTTTGCTCCTAACACCCAGTATGTTTCTATCATTTTATACAAAACTGTCAGAAAATTCTTGCTGTTCTTGTTTTTAATCTCAGGAAGGCTGTTAGATATTTTCTTCTTCCTATGGCCTAGATTGTGACATGGTTTTATTGCAGCACTCACCTTTAGAGGATAGAGCTATTTATATGATCAAATTTCAGGTGTGCTCAAAAACATAAGTGCAGTGTTGAGGAAGGAGTCTAATAAAAGCTCATCACTCATTAATTGGAAACTAGTTTCAGTGTGTGCAGCTGAGCACCAAAAATAGTGAGACTGAGTCACTAAGAATGCTGGTAGAAGAAAGTCCCTCTGCTTTTTGTAAGATAGATGGCTTCAGAGCTCAACACCACACGCTCTCTGGTTGGCAGCCACTTGTGATGAGCGCTGTCATTTTGAGAAGGTTACATTTATTTCATCGCAATTGCTGGGGTCTCTGTGTCCAGCACCACCCAAATGCAAATGGATGGAGAGCAAAGCAAGCAAGGGCATTTCTCAGTGGTCTAGAAATTGTGAATCTACTTCCCATTCATATTTGATGGATTTATAAAAGAGAAATAAATAAACAGAAACAATCTGAAAAATGTCTGTATAACTCAGTTGCCTTTGGTATACGTGTAGTGGTCTGACTATGGCACTGGAGAGTTGTGTTCTTCCTTCAGTACATTGTAGGATCTCATATTGCTGAATTTATGCCTGGGTGTTGGATGAGTTTCTCTCCTTCCCTCACAGGGGTGGGACACTCCCCAGGGCAAGGGGCCTGACTTCTTGCTGTGGCACATGGCTTTGTGGTAAAGATGAGTCTTACTTTGTATTTTAGGGGATACCCCAGGCTTTCCGTGTGTGCAGGTTGGAAAGAAAACAAACAACCTCTATGGTCATGGCTTATTAAAAACCTGCCCTGGAAATTTTTGGATCAAAAATACAAGTGCCTGATGAGATCATATGCTGCTAAACTGGATTGCTAACTAGTGTTATACTGTTCTGTAAGACTTAGAAATTGAGACGTCCTTGAAGTCCAGTTTTAGATGTACAAGTTTTTTTCCATTAGACCTGATTTGTGGGTTTTTAAGAGATTTGTCTCCTTCAACAGTTCAGATCAGGTTGTATGTGCATTCTTATGGCTTTCTGTAGTCAGTCCTAGGACTTCCTGTTGCCAAAGCTGAATCACATATGAATTTCAGAAATTCAGCCTGCAGACAGTGATCCAATTTGTCACTGAAAGACATCCTTAAAATAAGAGTCTTCAAGTGTGAGATATATTTGTTATATATTTACCTACATTCTCTGAGATAAAGAGCCTTATGGAGGGTCAGACTTCACAACCCTTCATTTAAGGAAATCTGCACCTGGATAAGATCTACCTCACACTACACATTCAGAACCTGCATCCCCAAAAACCAGCGCTCCAAACTTTTAAATCCACTATTGTATACTCACATCTTTCCAAATATGAGCTAATACAGCTTTTTTTTCCTTCACTTTCTATTCTACACCTTCACTTCTCCAAAACATATGCCTAGCTACCCTTGGTTCTATCCTTTTTTAACTTCTTGGAAGATATGATTGGTTCTGGATGTATTTCAGTCTGCTGGCTGTGATCTCATCCAACTCCCAATTCTCTGGAGCCCAGCTTTGCAGTCAGTCACAAGCTCAACAGAGGTCTTTTGCAAGATGCTACCCATTGTGCAGTAGGAAACTGCAAGAAACAAGAAGCAAGAAGCTTTTACCTCCCAAAGATCAGCTGCCACCCAGTGTCTTGCTCCTGCATGAGGAAGCAACTCCCAGCTCTTGAACTTTGAAGTTCACTTCCATACATATTTCTGTCCAAAATTAATGCCTTTCACATTTCAGCATGCTAAAATATGCAGTAAGAAAACCAGCACATTTGATAAGCAAGCAGATCATGAGCAGTTTTTTGCCATCATTATTCTAGTTAGATAAATAGAGAGAAACTGCAGAAAAAAATTCCCATAGTATCTGAATATGGCAACTTTGACAGAGAATTTAACATTTTCTTTATCTTTTGACAACAGAAAAGTATATCTTTGTCTCTCCTGAAACTCCACCAGAGGTACAGCAGGGATGAATCTGCTCCATAAAAACAAAATTACACAAAAGAAAATTAAACTAATAAAAAGAGAGAGAGATTACAATAACTATAAAAAACAATTGGCAAAGGGGAAAACAACTCCCCCTCCTTATTGTTATGCATTCAGAATCAGTGTCTTACTCATTTGTTAAACTTTTATGGCACTGGCAGTCTCAAATACTAATTTTGTTCAGCATGATAGTGCCCTTTTTAATGGGATGAATATGTTGCTTCCAGTGCAAACAAGAACAGGCATCTAGGGGATGCTAATGGTATATTCTGTTCTGCTGGAAGTTTCTAGACAAAATACCTTTGCCTTATTTTTTCTTCCACTGTTGTTCTACCCTAAACTGCTGATACTGCAAGAGCATCTGATCAAAACCCACCTGTTAAAAACAGTTGTAAAATAATTTTGATATCGACATGTTACAATTTTCATTGTCAGGCTAAAAAGTCGTTTTTCCAGCAAGTATAATCTTTTTCCTCAAAAAGGAAATGGTGTCCTGGAAATGGCATATGCATTCCTCGTGGGAAGTGCAGCCAGGTGATGTCCTGCCATGGCTGTCCATGAGCCACCAGCCTTCCATGAGACATCGTGGTGGGAATGCCCCTTGCGTTCTTCCAAATGGTGAATCATAGAAGGGGTTATCCTAGGGACAGGGAGAGAAAGAAGCACTGTGAGTCATATCTATTTGCAGTAATGGGAATTCCTGTAAGAAAAAGAATGTCCTTCATCCTTCTCTGAAAAATGAAAAATTAAAGCTTTACAAGTGACAAATTAAAAAAAAAAAACCTGTGTACAGTGATGAAAGGCTTTGCTTCAAGTTCTTCATATGAGTAAGCATACAGCTGAGCCCAACCTGAGTGGAATTTCAGCATCCATAATTGAAATAATTACCTATACTGGTTCATTTGCACAAGTTTTCATTATTTGCTGAGCTTTATTTAGTGCCACTGTGTGTATCCTAACAATACACAGGACTTTTGAAAAAGTAGGCCATTTAAACAGGCAAATATCATAGGGTAACCTTAACTATTGGTGAGAAGATAGACCAGAAATTATGTTCATGGCCATACCTGCAAGACTCTGATGATAATAATAATAATAATAAAAGAAGATATCATGCCATTGACAAATAGAAACAATTTTATATCTAATAGGATTTAAGTAATAAAGGCTGAAGGGCTGCAACAGCTGCAAAGAGATTAGATACGTTATGTTTTCTCAGTGTAATAAAACTTGTCAAATAAAGCTGAATAAAATCTTCTTATCTGTGTCTTTGGTTTATTTTTCCTGCAGCCTCTTTCTTTTCAGCTGATTGCAGGAATCACCATTTCTCTAGAATGGCTACACACACGACAGTTCAATTAGAGTCAAGTTAGTGAAAGTTATTGCTGGATTTGCTTTTGGTTGCACCTTTTTTAAAGCAAAGGATATCTGCAGCATTTGGAAAGAATGAAACAGATCAAAAACCAACTCTGCCAATCTCTGCTGATATTTAGTGGACAACTGGACTAAACTGTGCCTATCAGTGTAGTATCATTTAATTTTGTGTTGCTTTACACAAGATCTGGTTCTGATTTAAACATAAACCCTCTCAGAATAGTGAGAGATCCTTCCCCAGACACTCTTGATGCTACCTTCGCTACCCCAAGGCTGCCCTTGTAATATCTACTGTTTCTCACCTGTCTGCTCCCTCCTCTGGGCACTCTCTGGAGTCCTTCTCCATTCTTGCTGCTCCTCCTGCCTCAGTTTCTCCCCATGCTTTTAGAAAGTGTCGTGGTTTGTCTTTCTACGGCTGGTGTGTCAGTCTTTGCTGAGACCTTTAGGATACGCAGATGGAATTTCCATTCAGAAGTGTGAGCTGTTATTATGGTTAATTGGATGTGACAGACTGACATTCAGCTTATGTTTTCACGAAATCCAAGGCCAAACCTTTGTCTGGGTTACAAAAATGCTTGGATTTTCCATGTGATCCAGCCAGGTCAGTATTTCTGAGCTTACCTGTCTGTCTGATTTAAATTGCATGAGCATCTAAAGCAGGGGTATTGTTTTAAAACCGAATGGGAAGAGCAAATGACATGTATGTTTGAGCAGTGTTGCTGTTGCCTTTTGCAAGTATTTGAACAAAGTATTTATTTCCCAAGGCAAAGCAGTGAACCTAGTCAGGAAAGCCAAGGGATCTGTCCAAGCTGATGTAATACGTAAAGACACAAACATCATCCATAAATCAATAGGCATTGATTTAGGTAAATTAGAGCTTTGCCCTTAGGTAAGAAAAAAAAATACACTTATTTATATGTATGTGTTTAAAATATTTCATGCAGAATTTCTGGGGACACATATCCAATATTAATTAAAATTTAAGTGCATTGTGTCGATGCATGCAAACCCATTATTTTGGATTTTTCATTTTCTTTTTTTTTTTTTTTTCAAATTAAAGCTTTTCTCCTGCATTTTCCCCTCCAGATAGAAAGTTCAGGAAACCAATGCATGATGACAATATGATAACCAATTAGGGAAAAAGCCCTGAAACCAGTTACTGGTGCTGAAACTGCTGTCAGAATCTGCAGTGTATCTGTGCTGAAACAATTTCTGGCCCACCTTTTTAAACATATCTCTTGCTTGGGATAGAGGGGGAAAAGAAATTTCTGTATAAATTTAATCTAATAATTTAATTGTGTCAGTCCTAATTGCATGGAACTGGGAAGACTTTAGAAAATAAAGGTGAGTGTAAAGCCCACGTCACCCTGCAGAGAAGTGCTGCAGTCAGTTCTCAGTGAGCCAGTGTGAGTCCCCAGGGAGGTGACTGCATTAACCAGACTCTTTCCAGCCTCCAAGCTGGCATCACAGAGCCTGGATGTGCAGGCTTATTGGAAGGATGGGGGAGATTCAGATGCTTCTCTTCTTTTAATAGCACAGGAAATCTGATGACTGGAAGGATGCATTGCTCTTGGTTTAGAGACTCTAAAGCAATGAGACCAATCCACCTGCCAGCAGGTTGTATATGCACATCACTCTCATCTTGCATGTCTGATCACAACTGCAGCCCTGGCCTCCAGCCTGGAGCAGGCTGAAATGTGAGCATGCACCATGTCAGCCCAGTGCTCAGCATCTTGGAGGGTCCTGGGCTCTCTTCCCCATCTCCCCACTTCTCCACCTGTATGTTTCAATTAATGCTGCTACTGTGAGAATATTTTTCCTTCCTCACAATGTAAGGGACAAATTCTATTGGGAAATTATCTTCACAGGTTAAATTCAAGAATGACTCCACTGAATTTAGTGCTGTTCATAGAATCATAGAATATGCTAGGTAAGAAGGGACCTACAAGGATCACCAGGTCTAGTCATTGTCCCTGCATAGGATAAATTTGATTGGTTTGTTTCCAGCTGAAGTTGTCATCCATTTGTTTAGATGACCTTACATGTAGCTGATGAAAGGTATTATGATAGTAGTAGGTGTAAGTAGTGGAGGCAGGGCTCTTCTGCAGGAGCCAGGGACAGGATGAGAGGACACAGCCTCAAGCTGCACCAGAGGAGTTTAGGTTGGATATCAGGACGAATTTCCTCTCAGAAAGGGTGATTAGACATTGGAGTGGGCTGCCCAGGGAGCTGGTGGAGTCACCATCCCTGGAGGTTTAAGGAAAGACTGGACGTGGCACTCAGTGCCATGGTGGTGTTTGGTCACAGGTTGGACTTGATGATCTCAGAGGTATTTTCCAACCTAATTGATTCTGTCATTCTGTAAAAGCATTCCTTTCCCCCACCTGATCAAAGGCTTTTTCTAAAAATCCCTTCCTGCCAGGTGCATTTTTTCCAGTTTGACAGATTTTAAAAGGCACCTGTATGGCTCAACCCTCTGCACACAAAACTCTTCATGTAGGTACAAAGCCATCTTGTTTTTCTAGGAATATGAACAGGAGTCAAGAGAGCATAGATAGTGGAGAATTACATCCTTTGATTAAATTTCTCCCCCTTCCTCTCTTCCTTCAAGGTTATAAAAGAATCTTGTGTGCAAGTAGAGATTTGCTTCAGCTCTTGTCAGAAGTTTACATTTTAATATTAGCTTGTTTCTGTTTTGTTTAGGTTCTCTCATTTGTTTTTGCTGTAAAAACTTAATGAAAGACAGTCTGACAGAAAATGCTGTGATCCAAGCAGTGGATGGTGTGCTGCCACCAAAGTCCTTTAAGCCTTAGAGTTCATCTTTAGCACTGCTATTGGATATAACAGCATTTTCAGATTACTTTCTGGCATCAGTTTTCGCACATGATTGACAGGTGTAATAAACAGGCAAGAAACTCAGCTTGTTGCAGGACAATGGATATGTGCATCAGAAATCTTCTGAAATGCAGAATGTGACTGAAAGCCATAACCTGATATCAGCAGTGAAGATGGCTGCAAACCACTCAGTGTACTTCAGTTTTTAACTTTTTTTTTTTTGTTGCTTATCTTTTGTAATAGATCAGTACTCATGTCCTCAAGGCATTTCTTGCATACCAGGGACCCGCAGGACATGGAAACCAATTAAAGACATTGATATTCTTGCTTCAGCATTAAGACAGTGAAAAAACTGACAGGAATTTCAAGTTCACTGTGCATGCAGGAGCAGGTTATCATTTCCATATGGCTTTCAGTCTGTCTCACACTAAAACCCACACCTGAGGGAGACCCAGAAGAGCCTGGGGCATGATTTGCTCAAAACTGCTTTTGATTCCCACCGGCATAATTTATTGGAAACATTCTGCTTTTTTTGGAAACATTCACAGCCAGTCTGGGAGCTACTGAAACATATTTCTACATTGTAGAAGAGATTTTGAAAGACAGAGCTTAAAGTAGCCATGGCCAGGGGTTGGATAAAGTACCTTGTGACTGTCCTTGCAGTTCAGTCACTTGCTTTTTGGTTTTGGGTTGGTTTGTTTTTTGTTTTCTGGTTTTTGGTTTTTTTTTATATTGGGCATTTAGAATTGGCCACTGCCAGACCAAGCTGGAGTCCCAGTATCCCAGCCTTGCACAAGCAGGATTTTACCAAACTGAAAAGCTGCTGCTCACATGCCCCAGCTGGTGCTGGATGGAATGCTGGTGGTGGTGTCCAGGGAGGAGAAGGTGGAGGAAGGAGAGCCCTAGGGACCAAAGAGGTGATTATCCATATGATCTCTGAGCTCAGTGCACTTTACAGCCTGGCCATGTCCTCGGGCTCTGCTCAGGAGCATGATGTCAGCTCCAGTCTTTGTATGAGCAGCTTTTTCCTGCCTGAAAGAGGAAAGAGGCATAGTGCTACAGATTGCAAGGATTTCTGGGGAGTAGCTTGACATTTCTAATTTTGTCTTGCCTCACCAGCAGCTCCTCAGTTTTAAACACACAAAGCTTGCATAAATACAAGCACTGTATTTCTCAGGAGGAACCCCATAAATTAATGAAACAAAAATATTTTATGAGAGTGTCAAACTTCATTTGATATGTGTGTAAGGTCCAATAGCTGTATTATAGAAGACAGCCTTATGTAATTACTTTGCTGTTTTACCTGTTCTCATCCCAGTGGCAAATCTCATTCCCAACAAGTTCAGACTAAGTAAAGGGGGTTGCTCAGATGACTTTCAAGGCCAAATTACAGTATGATATAATTCTCTTCTTGTTGCATCTTTTCAGTCCCCCATCTATTCCCATTTCAGCCCTAGGCAAGTGAAGATGTGACGTTCTCTTTCACCAGCAGTTTCTATGTGTGGTTGCATGGCTGCAGTGTTCCTCTGCAAAAGTCCTTGTGTTTCAGAGAGAGGTGAAACGGTGCTGGTTATGCTGCACTTTGTATTTCCAGGTTGCCCAGATGGATGTCTGAGATAAGGGACTGGGGATGTTTCTGATTAATACTACCAGTGTTTGCTGTCTGAGCAGCAGCAGAGATAGACCTGCACTGCTCCAAGTGCAGTGGGGGCAGCTAATGAGAGTCCATGGCTGTAAGGAGTGAGGAGGCAAACATTCATCTCACTGACCTTGGCTATCTGCAAGACACAGCTCTGCTCTGACTGCCCTGTCCAAGCTCCCTCTGCACTTGGAGGAGAGGTTAATAAGTCCCTCCAGTTTCAGACCCCTCTCTCAGGCTGAGATTAATAATCTCGGGGGATAATCATTCTCTGTGACTAACATGGGTTAGATAGTTATGTTTCAGATGACTGATTTCCTTATACCATTAGATTTGGTAAACTGAAGTCTTGTGTACAGGAGGGAAAAAAACAGCCAAAGCCATCATTTCATGATGCATGATGCCAGGTAGTGTGACTGCCAAGTACTTACATATCTTCATTTCTTGTACACCCAGCTTGGAAACAGGAATAGGAAATTGGATTGTGATTCTTGCTCTTCTGTAATTTCTTCAAGCAGCAGATTGGTAAGTGACCACAAAACTGATATTCACAAACATGCAATAAATCCATTATATAGTGAAAGATAATGGATGGATCCTTTTGGTTGGGGTTCTCTTACATTACATAACTTATTAAGTCTGTTTTTAATTGTTGAGGCTAAAGAAACACATAGCTTCTGATTTGCCTCTTAACGATTAAAAATATAACAACACTGTAATATTGCCAATTCCTTCTGACCCTGTGGAAGAATAATCATAAAACCAAAAATACTCAGGGCTCAAGGTGAGATTGTCTGTCATTCTCAGCAGCAGGACTGCTCAGAATGTTAATCAATGCTGTTTCCAAGCTTGGAGCCATTTACTTCCAGAAGAAAGCAGCTAAACTCTTCAGTCCTAAATTAAGTTGTCCCTGTGCTGTTCTGTGTTCTGGCTGGGAAGATGTAGCAGTATTGGGTTGGATACCTCCATGTTCCAAGGTCCTTGTACTTGGCATTAAAGATTTGACCACAGTATAGATGATGTATTCATGCCCCATAAATAACCAGTAAATTAAAAAAAAAAAAAAAAAATCAAAATTGAAGCCTGCAAACAGGAAAAGATCATAAAATTTGGCATTATCTCAAGGGCTTGACTTTGACCAGTCCCTAAGTCAGTTCCTTTCCTCCATGGTTTGTTCAGACACCAGCAGGTGTAAAATACCTCTGTTGAGACATTTTAATGCTGCTGATACAGGCTCTGCCACACTACTGCACCAAAGAGCATGGGGTGGCTCCCCTTCCCAAAAGGCTCCATCCAAATATGCAGGAGCATGGCAGGAGAGCAGATCTCTGTGTGCTCCATTCAAGGAGTGAGGGTCTGAAACCAGGAGCAGCTATTTTGACACACTTATTTATTTTCATAGCACTGCATTTAAAGGTGGAATTTGTCTTCACTTGCAGGAAAGGACCAATATATAATTTTTTTTCCAAAGTTTAGAATTAAATACATGTTTAAAGAACTTCAATGGGGATTAAGATTAAATTAAAGATACTGATATGAAGAAATGGTTCTGTGTTTTCATCACCTATGAATGAAACCAAGCAGCAGGACTATGGAAAACCAGCATGAAAAATTCCCACTTAATTTCCAATTAAATTATATATTTTATGAACAGGAAACTGCTTAATTTTTGGGGAACTGCAATTAGAATTTACATATTCTGCTTATAAACAGTTCTTGGGGCAATTTATCTCTGTTTACAAATGACAGTTTCCTTCTAAGTATTTGCTGTGTTTATTGAACATCTGTGTGACAAGTAGAGGTTAGAGGGCATCAAGACTCTAACACTGCATTATTTTCCATTTTTCTCCTCCCCTATATTTTCTTTGGTTTGGGTTTTTTGACCTCCTAATGCCTTTGCTCCCTCACCTGAAACGTCAAGAAACATATCAAGTCTCCATGGGGGAAAGGTACTCCTTAAAACTTGTTTTGGTTTCCAATGCAGCAGCAGCAGCACAAAATCAGAGTACTTTTTGACACAAATAACCTCCATCTTTAACCCACAACCCTGCTTTATGTAACATTCAGTAATTTTGCCAACATGTCAAGGAAAAAGTATTCCTGTATTTTTCTTCTTTGGAGCAAATAAAAAAGCATTTGTCAAGGAAAACCACTTTAGTATCAGAATTATGGTTTTTCTTTTTTCTTTTCATCTCTCCTACTTCAGTCACTTTAGCAAGATGCTTGGTTCTAAGTGTTGGTGTTTGAAAACAGAGTATTTAAAATGGTATTTTATTTTTTTCAAAATGGATGTCGTTAGCTGTAAAAGTTCCTGGGGGACATTTTCAATGTGTACGAGTCTTACTGATCTCCCTACTGGAGATGCATTCCCGAACAGAAACTTTTGGCACCTGCCATAATGAGTCTTTTTGCCAAAACAGAGAGGAGCTGCTCTTGTAGCACCCTGGGATCAGGGCCTGGGAAGCAGCAGCACAGTGCTGTCTCTGGGGGATGTTGGCTGCCTGTCACACATCCCCTGTGTGGCCTTGGGCAAGTCATTTGAGAATGGTCCAAAGCCAGGGAGCTTCACAGGCTGCAAATCTGCAGAGAGACTGTGCTTGTCAGCGACTCTTTCCTGCTCCTGTAGGATTTCTCTGATTGAATTTATCTTTAAACTTTGTTATCTCTTTGAGTAAAACTCATGTAAACCTGTCTTAACTTCAACATGCCCACTACCACTTCAGCTCTTGGTTCTCATTCCCCTGGTTAATTACTATTCATATCAAAGAAACCTTGGTGTTCTTGAGAAAGCACAAAGCTGGGAGTTTACATATTTATTTTCCTTCTATAATATCATTACATAAAGAACACAATAGAGGAAACAGGATTTAATTTCTGACTCACAAATGCCACTACCTCAGCAATACAGTAATGCAATACCTAAGCTGGTTGGATGTCAGAGTCCAGATCCCAGTGCAGTTTAATTGAATATGCTGATTATTAGTTCCTGCAGCCTGAGTGGAACTGAACAGTGGCACTGACCAGCTGGTTTCTTCTCACCCCAGATACCCTGACTCCTCTTCACAGCTCCTATTGGTGAGTGCCATGCTCACAAGGCAGGACTATTTGGACAGGACAAGCTTTTAGGCAGGGCTTAAATTTTGCTTACAGACATCTGGAAGCCCAGGGGAATTATAATGCAATACTATCACTCAGACCAGGCCTCCAGAATCTAACCAGGTCCAGCATGTGGCCAGCTTTTAAGTGCTGAGCTCTCATTTAGCCTGTGCAAGAAAGAGCACTGAAAAGGCACACTCCCATCAGGGATGCTGCACCACGATCAGATAACCAGCATTGTGACAGACTAATTCTCCATGTAGTTTGGGCAGGATTAAGGTGCCTACACATAAGCATCGAGGGAACCCCACCAGGTCTCAACTGCTATTTTAAATGAGTGTTTCTGTTTGTGAAGAACAAGCAGGAAATGCTGTTTGGAATTGTCTAAGGACATTGGAAATAGCGTAGACTCCAATGCATGGATATTTCAATGACAGCAACACTCGCTGAAGAAAAACTCCTAAATCTACTTGGTTTACAAACTTCAGTGATCTATTAAAACATCTGCTTCACAAAGCTAGGCTGCTTAAACCCAAACTAATCCACTGTAAATTTAGTCTTTTAACACAGGGTTAAGAACCTGTGTACCATTGTCCCTTCTGTAGTCAGACAAATTTGAGGCACATCTAAGAGTTTATCTAAAATCTAGCAGATTCTACATGGGATTATTCCAGATTTTCCCAGTACTTTCTTCCTACATGCCTATTTTGCTCCACATGGGATGGATTTTTGCTCTGCAGCAGCAGTGTCCCTGCAGTAGAAGTTCTGGGTGAGTCCAACCTTGTGAGTGACTGTCCTGCAGCCCACGGAGCTACATCTGCTGTGGAAAATGTGTGAGGTGGGAGCAGGTGCCCCCATTGCTCAGAGCAATCTGGGTTTCAGATAAGATCCAGCATCTGGCTTCCTGAAAGTCTCTGGTGCACCTGATGGAATGTAACTCTAGTTAGGTCCTGTTACACTTCTGTCATCCAGAGCAGAACTATCCAGATTCAAAACATCTCTGCTGGTGAAAGAGAGAGGGTGAGGGAGAGGAGGAAACTTAGCAATGGGTGAAATGACATTTCAATGGGAAGTTTGCCATTGGGCTGGCAGCTGAAATCTAAATTTTACAAAGATGAGGAGCATGGAGCTACATGGGCAGACCTTACCTGCTGCAAGGGCTTGAATTTTTCAGGTATGAACTGATTTGGAAATTGAGTTTTACAGTACATCAGACCCAAGTGGTGGGAGGAATGGCCCAGCAAGGGGAATATCCATAGATTGTTCTCATGTTTTGTTTTCTGAATCCATTTGTGTAATAAATAAATAAATGAACGAAGTACATCACTGTCACCAAGGGACTTTTCTGGTATTTATCAGAGAGACATACTGTGTTTTTCTTTTGAAGAGCAAAGCTTTTTGCTGATGACAGATTCCTGTAGGAGACTCTCAAATTCTTAAAGGAGAACTAAATAGATTTTTCAACAGAATTAAAACATAGAAAATGACATATTAGAATGTTTTGGCTGACTTAGCAGCCCCAACAAACCAAGAAAGTTAGATATAGAAAAAGTCAATGTCTGAAAGTCTGGGGGCAACTTTAATTTCTGAGACATAAGAATCAAGATATATTACATTGTCATCTCTATTTTAATTGGAATTGTGTGTTTTATACCATTGAATAGCTATTGAAGTTGCTCTAATATTTATAGCCCTTTTTATACCATTTTATTGGGTCTTACTGCTGATAACCTTCAATGGATATCAGTGGTCATCATATTTTTTCTTGGGGACCATGATCTGATCTCTAGTTTCAGGTGATTTTTTTAAGTGTCAAGTTCTTTACTACTCAGGTTTCCTCTGACATGTTATGCTAAACTGCCAATAGATTTGCAAATAGAGAGGCAGCACATGGGTGCTCCAGACTGTGTAGAACTGTTTAAGGACTCCATAGGCACAGTGAGTTCCTGTTAGTTAATTCACAGAGGTCTTCAGCACAACTCTGTGCCAGTTTCCCACCAGCAATCGGGCTGGATTCCTCAGCTTTGCCTGCAAACTTTCCTGCCCCTTGTTAGTGCCAAAAAATTGTTTGGTTTATCCTGCACAACTTTGCTTTCTGCCAAGATTATTCCCTTAAACGAGTCAGACTGAAAACAAATGGCAATATTTAATACTAAAAAATTAGAAGTGATCTATAACCTTCTTCATCACTACTTTGTAAAATTATGCACCAAGAAAATTCCTCCCTCTTTCCTTCGTCTTTCCTTAGTCTTGTTCATGCTGGTTTGTGTCTGCATTTTGCAAGCTCTTAAGGAGATTTTGAAAAGTAGAATTTTCTGTTGCATGATTGTAAAGACTGTTACATACATTCTCCAATCTGATAGAAGCCAAGGATGTGAAAGCCCCAGAGACTCAGATGTAACCTTATGGCTCTGAATGCCCACCATCTAAAGGTGATAGAATGAGGTGTAGCTCTCCATCAGCTGCTCCCAGCTTACAAATCAGATAGAAGATGAAATTAAGTATGTGTTTCTGAACTAGGCCTCAGGAAATGTGGTTTCAATTCCCAGGCTGCCCAGCAAAGTTGTTGAGTGGTCATCCTTGAGGGTATTTAAAGGTGCAAATGTCACAGTATTGTGACATAGTTTAGTGGATGTGATGATTTATAATTATTTTCCAAACTAAAAAATTCTACAATTACAATATTTATCATGGAATTTTTTCAGGATTGGGAAAGTAGTTTATTGTATTGAAGCCTCAGTTGATCATTGTTAATCTGTGTGATGATGTTCAGGAGAGCATGTTCCAGGAATGTTACTGTGGCCTGAATCTATCACTGTGTATAGGTAGTTTAATAATATGGGTTATATGATAGGACCCTTCAGAGATGAAAACTCAAAACATATTTTTATATTGAAATAATTTTCAAAAATAAAAAAGCATTTATTCTACTTTTTTTCTTCCTCAGGTTTTCCATAAAAGTCATATGCTTTTCAAAGAAAAAAATCTTCATCCAGAACATAATGTATTAACCAAAATCATTGCTCATTGTTAAGTGAACTCCTCATTGCTTTGCAGTTTCTGAGCTCCTGACTTCCCTCTCTCTTCCCTGTTCTGTAAGTGTAGCAATTTCATTGGGTGTGTATGATGCATTTAAACTTCCCAACTGTTTTAGAGCTTCACTTAGATAATTCTCTTCCACATAAACATTATTATTTTTCATCAGACTGATCAGAACTATCAGATGGTGGGTTCCTTCCCTCCCACCCTCCCTTCGAGTATATAAAGGAGGACTTAAATCTTTTTTTTATTCTTGTTTCCCAAAGCTAAACCTTAGGTTCAAGCAGATGGCATTTTTTTATATTTGGACAGGCTCAACCTTTGCACACAATGAGAAGGGTAAGGACTTAAAAGGGATGGAAAAGCTGATTTACATCCTTGGAATAGTATCAGTCAGCCACTTATCCTCATTGTGTCTCAATTTGCAGAACTATAAAATCCAGTAAGAAGCTGTGAGCACCTCTTTATTTCCTTCACTCAAAACCTCTTTCCTCCTTGCTCTTGCTTTTTAAATGATCTGGGTTAAAGGAGGTCAGGCAGAGCATTTCTTCTTCTCACTGCCTTAGGACAGGAGAAAGCTCCAAGCAGTGTCCAAGGGACCCATTTGTGGTGGATTGGTGTACTCCAATTCACCACTCTCCTGCTCTGATAAACACAGTGGTCATTTACATGCAAGTGCCAGTCCAGTTCTCATTTAAAATTCTTTGGAGAAGTTTCTAAGTTTCATTTGCTGTTTAACAGAAACTATCTTCTCTCTCTGCCCCTTCTGCCTCTTGCTGGCTGGTAGATTGCTGATTCCTTGTCTTTCACTCTGATGGAACTATACCAGCAAGAACATAAATACTCATTGTTTAAATACTGTTTGCATTAAACTAACATCAAAATGTTGTGACAACATTAAGGAAAGAGAGAAACAGAGATAGGAAACTTGCATCTAAAATCTCCCATCAGAATGCAATTAAGCTGCTGCTCACCTTCTCCTCTGTGCACTGTCAGAAGGAAGCTTTCCATTATTTGTGTCATGGCAACAAAAGCATTTTTTCTTTCTTCCTTGTCGTATATCAAGATCCAAACAGATTTCTGGTGATCCTCAGCTGTTGAGTTCACTCTTGTTTTAAAAAAAGACCTTTCCTGAAAGTCACTGTAAGCTGAAGAGTATTCCAGAGAAATGCCACTATAGGATTGTGTTAACTCTGTATTTGGCCCCTGCTGTTTGGCTGGGGCAGGATGCTGTGGTCAGTACACAGCTGGGCTGATGTTGCCCAGCTGCTGCTCTGTATCCATGGACTAAAGAAGCTTTCAGAGCAATGGCAGCAGCACAGTGATTTTGCTTTACATGAGTGTCTGCATCTCCTGGCAGTGGCTTGCTGCAGCTGTAAGAGTTTTAATTTCTAATACAAGTGGCACATTATGGTTAGATGCCAAGTGAGTCATCCTGAAAGATCAAAATCCCGTATTTCCTATTCAGAGGTGTGGAAGGACTGCTGAATATGGACAGATATTCTCTTTTTAGATATAATGTTGAGACTGAAGGAAAGGAGCAGAAGAGCAAAAACACATCAAGTCTGGCCTTTATAAGGAGCAATTATATGGATATATCAACTAGTTTCCTTATATTACTAGGGTTTTATACAACATTATTTTCTGGGTTCAGGTGAATTCGAACACAAAAACAGAAAAGTTGCCTTTTTTTTTTTTTTTCTTTTTTTTTTTTTTCTTAAGTCCTCCCATGTAAATATAAGAAGAGACTATGGAAAAATTCAGTAGTAGGAAAACACAGAGGAAAAGCATGTAAAAATTGAGTAGCAGGTTAAACAATTTATCATTACAACATCTTCACACACTCATATATTTTGGTTATTTATTATTTTGTAAAGCAGTTTTCTCTAAAAAATATATGCACACAGAGGAAAGACTAATTTTCAAGATCCTTTGCTTTTATGATAAAATTACCACATGTCAGCTCACAAAATCTCAGAGGACTCTGCTAATCCCACTACTGATGGACCTATGAGGCCGAGCAAATCTCTTAGCTTCTTTTTGCCCTCATTTCAGCTTGCAGAATTGGTCTGTTGCTGATAATTCTAGTATTTGCCTCTTGGTCAAAGTGTATCTCATCTACCTCCTGCTATGCTACATGTCTGTGCAGCCCAAAGGGAGCCTGTGCCCCAGTCCTTTGCTGTCACTGTAGTGCTAAAAAAAAAAAAAACCCAAAAAAAAAACATATTAGGAAAAACTGGTAGCAAAGCTAAGGTGAAATTTTTATTAATCACAATTCTACTTTGTGGGCTACTCACACTAGACTGGATTTTGACAGACAAAAGTCAGAATAATTCTGTTAGGTCCAAAAAGCTGTTCCAACTTGCCTTACATAGTAGGTAAACTTACTGAAAAAAATCTTAAGCACACAGTTTTTTCAACTATTAGGTTTTTTCTCATTTTTTTTCCCCCCGAAGAACTGGAAGAGAATTTACAGCCTACCAAGAGGACATCTAACATATTAAATTAGATCATGGACCAAATATATTAGATCAACATCTGTGCTCCCAGAAGAGGCTTGCATGCTGTCAATAATACAACCTGACAGCTTTAGGATCAATCATCTTATTAAAACTTTCTCTTTTTTCTCTCTCTCTCTATCACTCCTTGAAGGAGTATGGCAAGGTTTATTTTTTTGGCTGGTAGCTTGCTTTTTTCTGCTTCAGAATTTCTCTCACTAATACTTCCATAGGAAATAGATTTGCCTCAAGTAGCTTGCATTAATCTGGGGCACAATAATGAATAAATATTTGGAATAAATAATGCATAATGTCTAAGTCTGATAATTATTGTAATGATGACTGACATCCTCCTAGCGCCTTCCAATCCCAAATCCCAAGGCAATTAATTGAATTACTGGAGATTTGGGGGCTGGGGGGGAAGACGGGGAAAGCTCCTGAGCTGCCCCAAGCTGTCAAAGCTCTGATTTGCTTGGGCCTCTTTACCCTGCATGCAGTCTGCTTTTGTTGGCAGGCCCCTCACTATTACCTATAAAATAGGATGCTTTTTATAATGCAAATGGCTCCCTACATTGGTGGTGGCTTGCTGGGCAAAGAGATGTAAAAGGCCTCTGCTTGGAAGAACTTGCAGGGCAGTAGGAGGGTGCATCAGAATTCAGGGTACCAGCACCTCTGGGTTCCACCTCTCGATGCAAAGATGTTCACTGTGGGTTGTTGTTTTTATTCCTCTCAGCTGGCAGCCCTCACAAGTGAACACATTCTGTTTAAAGCTGGCAGGTGTCACAGTGGCTCCTGGTCAGAGTAACCCTGGTCATCCCTTTCCCAGCAGCCTATTCAGCACTGCAAAGTTTGTGGGCCTTCTACAAGTACCATGGAAATGGTAGAACCTTAGGTCTCAGGCATATGTCAACCATTTTAATAGTCTGCTTTGTCCCCAGCTGAATTCTAATGGAAGAAGAAAATCTTCCAGATAATATAGGGCTGTCTCTGAACCCATATGTTCTGGAGCAGATCTATACCAGGGGAGCACAGCAGGGACTTCTTCAGAGAGGTGTACAGATTTATCATCAGGGTCACAGCCTTTGATGAGTGATACACATCCTCCATTTCACAAATGCTCCAGTGGAACTGTCCACAGGAGGAAAGATAATACAATGATTTGCCTATATAAGCATGACAGACAGAAACACAATGTGCAGCTGGAGAGCGATAAGGGAAATTGATTTCTTTTTCCTATTGCTTTGCACTTTATTTCTCCTGCTTGGCAGCAGCAGTTCTGTTCACCAGTACATTTCCTCCTTCTCATATATGGGGGCAAATTTTCCAACGGGCTTGAGCATGCTGCAGGTATATATAAATTGAATAATCTGCCTCTTTAAAATGGAACAGAATTTTCAGGAAGATCTGCTCTGTGCTGTATAAGTTACTGGAACATTTTCCATTTTTCTTTATATTCTCCACTGCAGGACTAAGAGCATTGTTCTGACTGTCATACAACTGTCCTAACCAGCTGCTGCTTTGGAGAGACACGTGTCACCTAATCCATGGGGATTCTTGCCAGCTCTTCTTGGTGTGCTAGACATGGCATTAAACACTTAACCACCCATAAGATTTCTGTGCAGCCTCTGCTTGTGTTTAGGCTGCAGATGAAGCAATGTCAACACAAGCATGATAAATTGGAGGTTTCTTCCCGAAGCACTTGCACTCACACAAACAAACACTTCATTAGCAAGACGATAAACAAAACAAAATCCACAGCAGTCCCCGCGAATGTGTCAGTAAATTGCTTCAGGGTGAGAAAACACCCTCTGCATCAACCTCAGGATCTCAGGGACGTGCTGCCAGGCTGGAAGCATCTCTTGGCTCGCTGCCTCAGTCAGAGGAAGCTGCAGAGTGGAAATTCTCCCCTTGCCCAAATGTCCTGCTGGCACATTTCTGGCTCCTGCAGCTCTCCAGCATTTGGTTCTTGGCCTGTAAACCACTCCTGTCCAAAACTGGAATTACTCCAGAGGAAGTAGTTGGTGAATTCTGCCACATGTGCTCACTGAGAACTAGTGTCCCCCTTCATTTTAACTGCAAGTTTTGAAATTCAGCTCCAGGGACTGGTGCCACTTAGGGAGAAGGGAAAATTTGGGTTCTCTAGGGTGCAAGAAACACAAGAGATTTAGAAAATCTCTATTTAGGAGTTTTAGTGATGTTTATATTTCTACAATCACTTTGGAGAGAAGGGCTTAGGAAATACACACAACCAAGTCCCATTAGGAAGTATGTTTTTCCCTATGATTTTTCTTCTTTTAATTTTAGCTATAATTTAAAATGTTAACTAATTTAACAGTCTTTGCTATTGAGCACAACAGGAAAAGTTGCAACTGTGGGATTTAGCTCTTTTCCCCACTTATGTATCTGTTCAGCTACCTTGACTTGTTAAAAGGTAAGGCAAAGCAATTTTAATTTTTGTTGCCAAAGTGGTCTAAGATGCATCTTGACTTTTTTGAATATGTATTTTTACATTATCTTTGTTTCAGACTGTACTGTTATTGATTTCAATGGCTGTAAATGTAAAGAAAATTTGGCAAGAGAAGAGAAAAAAAAACAGGTTTGAGATTGATTCATACAGGAGAATTTGGAGATGAAAGTGGTAGGAGGAAAAATATTGAGCTTCAGGTATTTAAAACTACAAAAGAAAAGAGGATAAGCAAATAATATGTTAAATTTCATGAAATAAAAATAATACAGTATTGGTTGGTTGTAAGTATATTTCCTATAAGGGGATTTTGAAAGGATTGAGGCTGGATTTTTTGTTGAATAATTTTCTGTGTGAACTTATCAGATAGCTGGTTCATATGCTAACTTTAGACAGTGTGATGCTCATATCCTCCAGAATCAAGGAAGCTTAGGCTATCTTCACTCATCCTTTTCACTTGCTGATTCAAAGTATTTCATTAGGAGAATTCTGTGGAACTAAAAAAAGGCACACTTCTTTCAAAGAAGTTTTTCTCTTCATAAGAATTGGAACAAATTCTCCACTGCTGACAACTTTTAATGTTTTATGTTACGTATTATTTCTGAACCAATATAGCAAGGTAGGAACACTGCCTTTTCTGGAAACATAATCCATATACATTACATTTGTGTTCTTCTGAAACATTTTTTTTGTTGATTTTTTTTTGTTTTGTTTTGTTTTTTTCCTTACTCCCTGCTGAAGCTGCCTGTAAACTGGTAAGGCTCACAGCTGTGGTTTTTGGTTTTGCAGCTATATCGTGGTGACCTGTTTCTGTTTGCCTGCTTCTAGCTAGTGAGTATTCATTTCATTGTATGGGGTTTATTTTTCAGTTTAGTTTTGTTCATATTAGGTTTGTTGGTGTTTTTTGGTGTTTGTTTGAGGTTTTTGTTTCTTGGGTTTTTTTTATTCATGGTACTTTGGTGGTTCTGAGCATGTCAGAATATGCAAACATCCAACAGAGTTTGTTATGGGGTGAAATAAGTAACTGCCGGAAGTATGGCAGTGTTCTTATTGCATAAGAACCCTGAATCTTTCACTGTGAGTAAGACAATGGTTTTTTGGTTTAGCATTGAAAGAGGCTACTACTTAAATATCTTGTGTAATATGGTTTCCTTAAACAAGGCACTGAAGCAAAAGGCATGAATTCAGGAAAATGTATGCTGGACCTGTAAAACAATCCTTCAGACATACAGTTGAATTGTTTGTCTTGACAGGTAGATTTTGGTTCTCTGTGTGGTTGTATATGCTTTCAAAGACTTCCTCTGAATTTTTAAGCTTCAGTTGCTTTGAAGATGGGTTTTATACTATGCAATCCTATATTTATAGTAGTGTCCCTTTGGTCTTTACTAAACTAGATATTCCTCTTTCTTTTTCCATTTCTTGTCTCTTTTTAAAATTCAGATTCACAGAAGTTCATGCTTCTTATTGCTGAAGTCCTTTCTTCTCTTTGTATGTTTTAAGTTTATATATATAATACTGTGTCAAGGGTGGGACTCAGCTAATGAGGAGCCTGAAAATCTGAATCTGTAGTAACAAATACGCTAATTTTCAGATAGATTTTCTTTCATTCGTTTTCCTTTTCTAAAAAAGATCAAGTACGTCTAGGAAATGATCTCACTTTTCTTCCCTGTAAAACATATTTGAGAGTGTGACATGGGCTTCTCACAGGTTAATAAATTATACACCTGTAATGAACTGCAAAAAGTACAGCAATGATCACATCAAGTGTGTCAACTGTTGCAGCCCCGTACTGGAGATGTTCAGTTCTTTGTACAACTAAGCTTCTTGATTATTATATTGCTTCTATCAACTCTAATTATTTTCCGGCATTTAATTAGCCACTGCACATGAGAAAATAACAGTTCCTTTAATTTTATGTTTTAAAATAAATGTCACCAAGACTCATTGTCTCAGAACTAACTCTGTGTATAGAAGTTTGAGACTGGTGTGTATTTACATAAAAAAGTATTATAAAATGAGACTTTAGATAGAACCATCTATGCCAGATGAATTAATTCCACAGTGTTTTAGTTCCATGTGTGAATAATAGTTCAGCAACATTCTTTTTCGGTTTTTACTAAGCTTTACCTTCTGTGTTTGCATTTGGTATGATGTTGGAAGTTCACACCATCACAGTCTTTTTCCCACTCCCCTCCCAACAATATGGTAGGATTTTTACATGAATTTATTTAGCAGTTCACTGAGAATCTGACTCTTCTCCTTTATCACTTACTTTTCTTACAGTCTGTGATACTTATTATTGCCTGAATACAGAAAAGGTCTCTGGCACTTAACATACAGAAATTTGTGCTTAAAATAACATTACTGTTGTAACACACCAATAAATCCTGAAGAATTCATTTGAAAGGCTGAAATTAAATCCTTAATTTACATGCTTTTGCTTTCCCTTGTTAAGAACAGTGGTAATGAAGTGTCATCTTTAACTTTGAATTGCCCAGCATCTGTCAGTTTGTAGCATAGCCCAACCCTAGCATTATTTAAATGGTATTTTGTGCATCTGAATATTAAATGCGGCCCTGAAGATTCAATTGAGCCGTCAGGACTATGGTAGTTACAAAATTACAGTTTCTCTGTGTTCATTTTGTGCTCATACATCTATCTAACTAGTTCAGTAAAACAAACTAACAAAAAACAACAGCAACAACAAAACCCAACAAATGAACAAAAAAAAAATCTAACAAGAAAAACCCATCAAATCCAAAAGACACCCCCACCAATAAAATCCAGGGAGAGGGGAATCCAGATCATATTTTTGGAGGTAGGGTTATCAGTCTATTTCCTTCCTTTAAACTTTCAAGTTAAGTCCCCAGAGCAAGGACACTTTCAATTTTTCTCAGTGTCAGGTTTGCAAATCACAGAGTTCATCTGTTCTTAAATTTGCTTTGGTTTTCCTCACCAAATTAATATCAAAAACCATGTGCGTGCATATAATAAATATATCAGCTGAGAGACCCTTAAAGCTGAAGCATATTTCAATCAGAAAAAAGTGGTGGAACTAATTTGAGAAGAGATCCACCACAATTATCTCAGCCTGCAAATGGTGGCAGCAAACCACCTCTGTCTAGATTCTGTTTTAATGCACTGCCATGACTTTGTATGTGTTTACACAGGTTTAAAGGGTGATAAGTTCAGTAACTCTGTTTCAAATGCACAGATGGATTACCAAAATTTGGTTCAAAAGTAGCATTAAAAATAAGGCTTTTGAGAATGTGGCATTTGGTTCATTTCTCAGGACTCACAGAGGTCATTTTTCAGACCAGACAGCTTATGTGGGTGCCTTTTTTATTTCAGAACTGTTTTTACAGTGAAATTAGCTGCTTTGATAAAATCTGTGTAACATTGTGTAAACAGTTTTTTTATGCTTACATTTCATATTTGTGCCATTAACCAAGTTTAGGGTTTTTCTTATTTAAAAAGAGATTTAGAATCACCAATCAGGAAAAAAAGTGCTGATACAGTGTTGAAACGAGTAAATACTTTTTAACTGAAAGTATTGCTTCTTTTGAATGCTTGTACCATCTTGCATTCCAGGTAACTTCAGCTGGCTTCTTCTCAGGGCAGCTGCTAGTTTTTTCAAGGGGAAGAAAATGCCTTGCTGAGGGGAAAAAAAAAATTAAGAGCAATCACATTCTTTCTTCACATTCCCTGCATTTATTCATGTCTCTTCCTCTTAATTTTTCATCTTTCTTACGTGGCCTGGAGCAGAATCTCATCTATTTACAATAATGAGAAAAAATATTGAAAAATAGTAGATCCTTTTCAGGGTCCATTAACTAAGCAATATGATGCATGTTGATGAAAGGTGCTGACAGCCTCTCATAATTCAGGTCTGGAGAGTGATTCCATAACCAGTGCTGGCTCCATTGCTCAAAGCTCACCCTCAATGCTGCTGCTTAAGAAGGGCACATGAGGGATGTCTTTCCTTGGCTGTGCTGACATTGGCATGAAGCCTGCAAGGAGCTGCATTCCACACCTTGTGCTGATTTCTTCCTGGTTTCTGGGCAGTGTCTTTGCAGACAGAGAGCCTCAGGATCCCCAAGTGCCACAATATCTTTGAGTTCTTTGAAATTTCTAAGCAAGGACGTGAGGAAATCATAGGAAAGGGTAGAACTGCTTCAGCACGGCACCTGCAGGCTCTTGAATCATCACTGGTGTGCTCTGGTTTAAACAGGTGCTGGTGGCTCACCAGCATTGCCTTGTTGGACCCAATTTCTTGACAATGATTTCCTTGGCTGCTTTAGGAACCTCTCTGTGAGACCAATCAGAGGCCTGCTGGTTGTCAGTGGCATCCACAACTGAATCAGTGCATGTGAATATGAAAAATGTAAATCATATTGGAGATTAAATGAAACAACTGCAAGTGATTCATGTGCCTAGAATTATGTAAGGGCAAAGCAGTGAGGGCTGGTACAAGTACACTAAGCCAAATGGGAAAATTAGCTCTGGTTTCCAACATATTTTCATCCAGAAGAGAGAGAAACAGACTCAAAGAATTATGTTTTTCATCCTACCTGTGTGTTGCTTCCCAAGGTGTTATTCCATTATGTGAGAAAGATGTGCATAGCATAGCTGTCAAGCAGCAAACAAGCTCATCCTGCAGTTGCTGAACACCTGCAAATCCCACTGAAGTGGTGGAAGGTGCAGCTGCCACAGTCCCTTCAGCTCTTTGAAGGGATTGACTAGTGAGCAATAACAAAAGCAATTAGGAGTCACAACTACCTTGAAATGTCTGTTTTAGGGAGGTTGGTTATATATTGCAGAAAGTCAAACTACATTTCTGTGCTGGAAATAAAAAGACACTAATTAAGTGCTGCACACCAGTGACTACTCCAGTTCTTATCCAAAACCTGTGTAGGTTTTCCTGCTCTTTTTCTTATTTCATGGAACTTTTGGTGGTTTTGCCTCAATAGCAGTTATGCTAAGTTTGAAGAACCTGACAGAAACTCTAATAAGCACCTTATTTAAATTGTTCAGAAGGATAGTGCATAACATTTTATTTAAAAGCAGGATCACTAAAAGAGATTCCATACCTCATACCAACAGAGGGCTGTAGCCAGTGTTGACTCTGAAAACCTGAGTGCTAAATTTAGATCACAGCAACAGCAGGAGATGAGCAAGCAGTCATCAAACTGAGATAATGAGTTTATGATTAAAGAAGTAAAAATCACCTTTCTTCAAGAAGGAGCCACAGGAAGGCCTTGAGGAGCCCAGTGAAAGGCAAGCTGTGTGTGGCTTCTGAAGGTCTCAGTAATGATCTCTACCTCCATTTGCCTCAGTGCAGTACAGACAGGTAGGGATTTGCAATACTCTGCAGCCTGTGTGCAGTGAGCTGCTCTTTCTCCAAGACCAAGTAGCGAAAATGGCTTGGAAGGATTTAAATTTTACTTCGTTAGAAATATTTTGCTTAAAGAGGACAAGACTGCTTGATGCTTCAGAAATGGCTTTATGTGCCTATAAAAAAAGGAAAACCAAACAGTTGGTAGATTGCATTCACTTCAAATCTAATTCATTTACACTTTGTTAAGTAAATCCCATGTTGTTATAACTATTTTTGTCTTTTGGAAGGATGTAAGTGGTGTTTTTGAAGAAAATATAGATCGTTGTGCTTCTGGACATTTTGCAAGCCTCTCAGTGGGGCTTCTGCCTTTCATTCACACAGAAAGTCATGGTTGTGAAATACCTGTTTGAGATGCCCTTTTAAACTTCCCCTGTGGGACAAAGGAGGACTGCATGAGTCATCTCCCAGCTTCATTCATGAAATTCTCCAAGTAATTTCAATTTTACAATGGCTTTGCATGACTCTGTGTGTGATTTCTTCTAGTACTTTCTTCTACCTGTTTTAAGGCCACACTGCACAGAACAAAAAATACTGCATTGGTTATTTTATTGATGGATGCAGGGGAACTGCTGGGAACTTAGAGAATGGAATTGATTTTTTGACTAACTTTCCCTTTGTACCTGTCTTTAAGACTGGCCTCATAAAGTAGGCAACTTCAGTAGCAGTGTATGAGCTTCAAGCAGATAGAATCATCTTTGTGTTACATTTCCTTTGAACTGTCATCATGTCCTTGCCTCCTTTGTTTTTGGTTTTTTTTATTTTTTCTTGCTGAATTTTTTGTTTTCTTTTCTTTTTTTTTCCTTCCCCTTGATTCTCTTTTCTGTCTCAGGTCTTTCATACTCTTCAACTTTGAGTCAAAATGATTTGTGTGTAGTTTGCAACGTGAACATAATTTCATTTATATTTGACAATTAACCAACAGGGAGCAAAGCTCAATGTCAAATTAAAACTACTTTGCTGTACAACTCCCCAGATTTGACTGAGTCTGTATGTCCATGTGTGTTTGGAGGGCAGGTTACTTTTATTTTGTTACAAATGCGCTTCCTTTTTTTCTTTTTCTTTTTTTTTTTTTTTTAAGAAGTACCAAGAGCTAGAATCATCACGCTCAGAATAAGTGTAAGAGTCAGTGTTTTGTGTCTGGTTTAAAACACTCTTCCCATTAAGGCTTGGCTGTAAGCTGGTAGGTGTGACACTGGTAGAGCTGCTGGTGCTGGAGGCTGCAGCCTTGCTGCCTTCTCATGCCTGTACCTTGCTCTGGACCCCAGACTGAAGGCTGGAAGCATGTGCCACACCTTTTTGTTCAAAGTACAGGAAATGTGTGCACACACACAAACACAGTGTGGGTTTGTGTGGCAGCCCCGCTGTTCTGGTCACGGCCATGGGATGCAGCAGTTTCAATCTGGAGCATGTGGATGCTACAGGCTGGCAGCTCAGTAACTCTGTAAAAGTAAAGGGCTTTGCCATGTCAGGTACTTTGAAGCATTTCTCTGAAGGAGGACTTTGGGTTTGGACATGTGAAATCTGTTGATCTCGCAGCTGTAGCTCCCTGTGCCCATGAGCAAACTCCCCTGGAGCACCTGGAGCACACATCCAAGGTTTGTGCCCAAGGAAAGGCTTCCCTGCAAACTACCTGCTCACCACAGGAAGGCTGAGGGAAGTTTGCTTTATATCCTACCTACTCACACTGCAGGGTAGCAAGGAAAATACCAAGGGTGCCAGGAGACAAAGTAGAGTGCATTCCGTTCTTAAAATCCTATTGGCTTCATGGATGGTGAGTTTGCTTCTTAAAAAGGAGTGGAGTTGTGGGAGTAAATTTCATACATTCTTTTATGTACTTTTGGAAAATAGAGATGTTGATATTCCTAAGAGGTTGTTTATGTGGTGAGGCTGATCTTGCTGTTCTTCCCCAATTTCTTTCCTAGAGCACAGAGTGCAAGCACTGATTAAACAAGATAAAACATTAAGGATAAAACTTAAGGATAAAACATTTTCTTTTCCCACTGAAAACAACTATTCAGACACAGTAAAATATTTATGTCCTGTCTCATTTTAATACATTCAAGTAAATAATGTTATTTTCAATTGCTTTCAAGTTTGGGGAGAAACTTTATTACTGTCTAATTTGTTCTCTGGTTTAATGCATTCTGTGGATTTTTTCCCCTATAACTTTTATTTGCATATTGTCATACATTTTAGACAGCTTTTAGCCTTTTTTCAACTGTCACAGATAATGAAGACTTTACGACATCTATAAGTAGTTTCTCCTAATGGCTAATCACCTTGCTGTTAACAGATTGTAACTTTACTGTGATGACTTTTTCTTTCTTTCTTTCTTTCTTTTTTTTTTTTTTTTGGGTCTGCTTTATGTTTCCAGCCATTGTCTTTCACTATCTAAAAAACTCAACTTGTCAGTTGTGGGTGAGTTGCTTTATAACACTGTATTGGTTAAATGTTATTGAGAGGCTTCCTTTGTTTCTGCTGTTTTACTGCAGTTTTACAGAAGTATTGGTGATGACTGGTTGGCTCTGGGATTTGGATGAGTGTTGTGCTGCTTCAGGGCTCCCCCAGATGCTTTAATAGATTGTGGGAAAATGTGTGTTTGAAGAAGCAAAAAAGATTTGAGGAGAGTCCCCTTCTCTCAAAATGAAAAATGAGGATTAGTGGAACTGTAAAACACTCAGACTTCTGCACAAGTGCTGTGTTATCCCAAGGCTCTGTAACTCTCTCTCCTTTGTGTCTCCCACCACAAGTAACTTTTTTTCAGACACAGTTCTTTAAAAATATAATTATCTGAACACTGACCTTAGGGTAAGCTGACCCATTGGCTCAGTGCATTTAAAATTATTATATCTCTGCTAACATATCCATTAGAAACGAATGAAATAATGATGTGGATGAAGCTGAACCAAAGCACACAATTAATTAGATTTCATTTTATATTGTGATGGATTCCTGGAGCTCTGTGGGCACTGACCAAAGATACATTTGCTTTTCTCATGCAGGGTAATTGGATTACTAGGTAGTATGAGTCTTTAATCTTTGCTGATGGAGTGAGATAAATGTCTGCTAAATACACTGAGCAAACAAGAGTAGCTTAAGAAAAGAATGACAAAAAAGGTGTTGTGAATATAGGAGCTTAAGCAATATTTCTTCTGGTGATGGAGAGGAAAAAGCATTCTGTTGTCACTTGGCTGGTTAAACATAGTGACAACAGGGGTAGCTGCTTCCCTGCACATGTCAATAGTGTCTCCCTGTATGCATTCAATTTTGGAATGGGCTATCTCCTTCTTGTGCCTGCATAAATGTCTTCGCTTTTCAGGGAATGGGTGTTTGAAAATACATGGAAATTTGTCTCCGTGAGGAACTCTGAAATTGAGGTGTTGGTAGTCATTTCTGGGGTTGAAAATGAACACCAGTTTTTCATCCTGTGATCCGGAATGAAAATACAGAGTGTGCTTTGGTAATTTGGGGTTGGGGTATGGTTTTTTTTGTTTTTTTTTTTTTTTTAATGTACTAGAAGAGAAAGAAATATGACAAAACTGAAATAGCTTCACAATTTTGGCAATTCATCCTACCAATCACCACCCTGAAAAAAACAATGCCACTCATCTATGACTAGTCATAGGCCTGTGGAAAACCTTTCTACCCAAGCTGTAACTTATACCCATCTTGAATACTTAGGCAGAATTTGAATTCTTTTGGATATCTGAGAAACATAGGAGGAAGCACAGATGTAATTCCCAGCTGTGGGAAATAACTGAGCTTCAAGTGCCTCTGCAGAGCTCCAGGGCTGTCCTACCCTGCCAGAGACGGGGATTTTCAGAGACACTGTGTGGCCACCTTTTCTCAGAAGCCACTTGGGCAGAGTGTTCAAAGCATCCAGGGTGCCTGGAAAACCCATCCCTTCAAGGAGCACGTCTGGATGACTTAACAAACAGCTTGAGATCCAGTAAGGGGGCAGATGTCCTCCAGAAGTGTTAATATCCTGAAATCCTGTCTTGAAGGCAGCTCTGGGCTGTAAATGAGCTCAAAGGGCTGCTCTCATTTTGGGGGGGGCAGATCACTGCCAGTGACAAATTCAAGAGGAATTGATTACCGAATTCACTTGTTAAAGCTTGTTTGAATGAGTATCCTGAGTTTACTCCATCTTAGGAATGCCACGAAGATCTGACACCCAAATCATACCACACAGACGAACTTCCCCTTTTTCTGGGCTGTTTTGTGGCAGTAGGAGTCTGGGAGACATGGAAATATATCCTGAACTGTTTCATAAATGCCAGAGAGGTCAATCTTCTTTCCTTGCTGTTTCACAAGGAAGTGATTGATGCTTGGCACTTCTGTATAATAATAAAACATTTCCAAAGCTTATGGTCAATAAATTTGTGTAATAAATATTGCATCCCAATGCTATTATAGTTCACACTTCAACAACTTTTCTAAGTTATTTTCTAAGGCTAAGATAATGGAAATTTTAGATATGCTTTTTTTCCTTTTCAAAGAGCAAAGACTTTGACATTCCTTTTAAGCCTAGTGCATGTTAAGGTTAGTGTCTCCTTGAACTAGTGATTTCTGCTGGAGTCAAAACTGTGATTTTGATTTGAATTTTCTATGAGTGTCTGCAAAATGGTGTGGTCTGTGATTTGAGTGTTGTCCAGATATCTTCATGTTGCTTTTTGTTCTAGACACTTCTGAATACACTTTTATTTTTTTAGTGAAACAGCCCACAAAACTGGCTTTCTGTTCTTTTATGAAGTGTTCTGACATTCATGATGTAACCCAAAGAGTGGTTCAACCACTGGATAACTCTTCATTGTCTCTACTGAGACATGAATAAAACCCTCAGGCAAGGTAATAATATAAAAGCACTCATCTTCGAGGCATAAAGTTTATAAGATCTTTGTTTTTCTATGTTCTTCTGTTTCCTCTTTTTTGATTTTTTTGTTGTTGTTTTGTCGTCTATAAAGGAGGACTCCAGTCCTGTTCCCACTGATGTGGGTTTGTGTTAAGAACTGTGCAAATTCCCAATGGTTCAATGCAATAGAAGTTGGAGACCAGATTAGTGAGATTTTCAGCCATACAAATCTCTAACTGTTCCAGAACCATGTTTCAGCCAGCTTTAGAAATCAGATTAATAGTTTTAAATTGCCTTAGTTTTCCTTTTAAAACCTCATATCAGGTTTTTGTGTGTTAGGCCACTTTTTGCCTTTGCTGTTTTCCATGCAACCATGATAATTCAGCTCCAATTTAATTGCCAGCAAAAATACAGAGGAAAGGGCAGAATCAGGTTCCTCAAGCACTGCAGAAGGGGAAAGTTACTCTCTAGATCCTGTGCCTGGTAGTCTCCTGAGGTCTGCAGCAGCTCTAAATCTGCCAATGTGTAGACAACTGAATTGATATCTTAATGTTTGATTTTGTTTCCTTTTGAAAATGTGACAGAAGAAATAAAAGATAGTCTGGACTAAAAAAGCCCTGAATTTTCCTTTATTATTAATTTAAAATTGAACAAGTTTTCTCACAAAACTGGAAAAGGTGACTAATAAAATATTTAGAACATGAACTAGTAGAGAATAGAAGCTACCTGATTGTTGCAGGTCCACCTTGCAATAAGCTACTCTCTAAAAACTGCTTCTGAAAGGCAGTTTCAAGAAATTTGTTTCCTGTAGCAGATATTGAGGATACACAATATTCTGGGATATTTGTCTCTTTGGGATTGTCTGTTCTCTGTTAGGTTGCTCAGGCTTGGTGGGGCAATTCTGGAGACCCAGGAGGAATATAAAATATCAGAACTGAGACTGGAGGAAGGTGCCAGTGGACAGCATTTCAGACTTTGCTTGACAAGGGACTCATCTTGCCAGGCTGAATTTAGCCAACTTACCCAGCCCCCCTGATGGAGAATGATCTCCAGAAAACAACTTCTCCCATCATCTTCAGAAAGGTGTTAACAAAACCAGAGGCCATGTGAAATTCATCCTAACTTACCCCTTCACCTTCCTCTTAAGAAGACTTTGTGACAGGAAAACTATCTTAACACCTTTGCTTTCCGTTTTGATAAAATTTTTACCATTTTTCCTTCAAGCAGTCTTGTCAGGAGATGGCATGTGATCTCTGCTATGTCCTCATGCCTTCTGTGTCCTTTTTACTGTCCTCCTGCATGCTGAAGGCATGAGATGTAGCTTTTTCTATCCAAAAAATGTAGAATCTTATTTGTAGAACTATCCAGTCCTGTACATTAGCTGATATCTCTGTCTTCTATCTTTTTCTACTCATTCCATAGAGGCCAGGGCAGAATTCTGTGCATGTAGACAGTGCTTCAGCCTGGCACCCCAATTTATTGTCTAAAGCCAACTGTTTCCCCCTTCTGATTTGCCCCACAACAGCCTCCTGCAGGGAACATTAATGTCTCCAAATTCACCCTGAAATGCCAGGGATTAATTTAGGCACACAAAGCAAGTTCATAAGGAGTCCTCAGTGTCCGTGTATAAAAATACTACAGCAGATTTGCAGCTTTTGAGGCGCAAGTTTAAAAGAAGAAAGCACAGCAACTGATGGACAGAAAGAGACTGCATGGGGGAGAAAATACATGGTCACTTGTAAGCTGCAATCTGCTGAAGCCCAGAGGGTTCTTTTAAGTTTATCTTTTCTCTGATCCGTGTTTGTTTATTTCAGCAGAACATGTTTTTGTCCGGAAGATATTTTGTGCTTTGAATGAAGCATGTGGCTTTGCACAAAGAACTCTCTATTTTAAACTGTTTAAAATATTATCAACCTTTTATGAAGTTCATTGTAGAAACTGCACAAATAGAAAGGTGAAGATTACAGATTTTAAGGGCAGGCTTTTCTCTCTGGCTGTGTAGGTCATATTGTCCATCTCTTTTCCTTGTAAAATCTGTATATTGCAAATAAGAGATTTTGAGGCCTCGTTCTAGCAGATAGCAAAGATAGGACAGTTTTTACAGCCTTGGACTTAAAGCTACTTGTGACCTTGTTCTGTGAACTGTTGTTAATTTTAGGTAAAGCACTTGGGCTTAAATTAGAAATATTTTTCTTTGTCCTCTCTAGGTCCTCTCTTTTCATTTATTCTGTTACAGTCAAACTGAATATTGCTGCAGAAACTGAACCACACTGTATGCAATGCTGTAAATAATAAGTTGTACTTTCTGTGCTGAAGAAACAAACAGGCCAAAAAGAGGAGAGGACACAGAGGGGGAGTCAAGAAAAATCACTCACTTAATAAAAAAATGCTGAGAACTTGAATTTCAGAGCTTGTTCAAGGTCACTCAGGAGCTGAACACAAAGGATGAGATTTAACCAAGCTTCCTGAAGCTGAGGCCAGCCTTGCAATCATTGAAATATCTCTTCTGCCAGAAGTTTGCAGTCACTTGACATTTGTGTTAATGCCTGACACTTGACTTCAGCATTTCAGCTTTGATAAGGCCACACCAGCATCACTTAAGATGAAAAGTGTTTAAAAAAAAAGAAAAAAAAGTAGTGAACTGTTTGTTGTGCAGGCTTCTCCATGGAATGTGAGGAGAGCTCACTCACTGTCAGTGAATTTGTATAAGAAACAGTCAGGGTAAAACCTTACTGTAGGGATAGAGCCTCAATAGATGAATATGATCTGGATAGAGGTTGCTTGCACTGCTGGTTGAGACAAAGCGGGCATCTTCTCTTTTCAGCAATACTTTAGGGATATATTGTCAAGAAAAATCAGGGGTGTTTCTCTGCTTTTTCCACACATATTTTTTATGTCCTTATGCCTTTTCATGCTTTTTTGTGTGCTGCCCAGTCCTTTAGGGGAGGAAGAGGGGTTGGGGTGAAGAGCAGGAATAAATCCGAGCCTACAGGACACAGCTTGTGCAGGGGTGTCACTGCAGGGTACAATGACTGGCAGAGGCCACCTTGTGGAAGCCAACAGCACAACTGTACCTTTCTGCAAACTAGGGGGAATTTTCTGTTTTTCTGACTGATTATTACTCACTAGGCAGGGAAAAAAAGAGCCCATTTTTGAGACTTCTGTCATTGCAGTTTCATGAGCTGACATACAGAGTGCCTAAATTGTAGCATTTAACCTAATGGAGGCAAAGAGCTTTGCAATTCCAGTATTTTCAAGAATATCTGCTTTTTTTCTCCTTCCCTTTTTCTTGTACCCAGCTGCCAATTCCCTAATTAATACTGTGAATCTGTTTATTTCTAGTAGGTTTTAAAGAGGAAGCTCGTCATAATATCAGCAATGACTCTCCAGGTTTCTAATTTGTTACTTGTTTTTCTAACACTGCTTGCCTCTACGTCTGCTCTTTTCAAATGTTCTCATAACTGTTAATTTTCTGTTGGATTATATTCAGAAAATTGGTTATTTTAAAGTATATAGGCAAAGTCACTTCCCAATTTTTACAGAAGGAAGAAGGGACAAGCAGCTATAAGCAAAAAAACAGCTGTTATGTACCAAAAATGACATTAAAAGGGTTGTCAATGGCAGGTTCTGTGAACAAACAGCTCCTACCAAGGCACAAAACCACAGCATTGAGGCAGGGTGTCAAGTACACTGAAAATTTGGGTACAGTGCTCCCATGTGTTTTGGGGTGGGGGTATTTCTTGCACCTCCTGTTTTCCTGTGGAATTTTCCTTGTGTTATCATTCTGACACATCAGGTTTGTGAGAGTGGCTGTGGCCAGGGTTTGCCTTGCACAAAGCAAGGCCAGAGAAGGCAAATGGTGTATGGGACATTTTAACAGATGGAATAAAGAATTATTTGCTGTGGGGGTTTTTTTGTTGTTAAAGTAGAAGTGTAAAGCACCTGTGATCATACAATGGGATTAGTGCCAGCCTGGTTTCAGAACCTAAAGAAATAGAAACTTGCACAAAAAATTAGTAAGACTAGTGTACATTTTTCTGCCTGAAAGGAAAGGCTAAAAAGAGAAGTCTTTTTAGAAATTGCAAAAACACTTCTATTCAAGACAGTTAAATTATTTTGTTTAAAAATGTTTCAAGTAGTCATACAGAATAGAAGAAAGGGACCCATTTTTAACTGAAGAGGAAACATGTCAAATGAGCTGTAAATACACTTTTTGAGTTCTCCGTTTGGGAAGGCAGAGACAAGTTGTTTTTAAAGTACCTAAATGAGGGTTGAGTTGTTGTATGACATCTAATAAATTAAAGGCGTGACAATTTGTCTCCCAAATGATTCCTTGCAGTCACCCCTGCTGGGATCCTAGGGGGAAAAAATATTAGATCAAGTCTTCCTGCTCCCTGGTACAGCAGTAATGTGCTACAGCAGAATGCAGGAAAACAGACCAGTAGAGTGGTGGAGCCTCCAAAAATAAAGAAAAACCAAAAATAATATGTGCTCAGTCAAGGAATCTGATGGGTAATGGCAAATGATGCCTCATCACTGTGCAGAGAGGAGCAGGAGCTGTTTGTCTGAGCACAACCTGCGTTAACACAGCCTGTAAATCAGTGTGCTCTCCGTGAGAGGGGTGGTGGGCAAGCTCCCGTTAATGTCAGATTTATGTTCACGTGCTCTGAGGAAATCAATACAAGGTAGCACTGTTTGCATAGGGCAAACAGATTTCTGGCATGCTTGCTGCTTTTGATTAGCCAAAACTCGTGTGTGCAAAGCTGAGTCTGCACTGCATTGTGCAAACCAGAGGGTACTCCTGTGTGAGAAAATAACACATTTCAATAAAACATCACAAAGGGCTTGGAGCCAATTTCCCTGTTGCTTGGCACAGGGGTAGGGGCTGCCCTTTACAGCAGCATTTCTTTGGTCTGAATTGTATTTGCTTACATGTTGACTTGTTCTTGGGGCAATCTCTTTAACTCTGCCAGGAAAGTGTAAACTGGATTGTTTGAAGATGAAGAGAGCATGTGGGAAATCTCAGACATAACCAAAATAAAGGGCACAGAAAAACCTGTTCTAAAGGGAAAAAGTGTATGCAATGATGCTCAAAATGTCCCAGCCCTCACCAAGCAGTTATATCTGAAAGGCTGTGTGCAAATCTAATCAGAAATAGTATTTGATTCAACTTTTAAAGTGTTTTTGGAAATTGTAATCTGCTCTCTCATTAGTGGTAACATTTTTATGAACTGCAAGCTAGATTTTTAATAAAAGTTGGGAGAATTTGCATCTCTGCAGCTCTGATTTTTTTTTCCTCCCATATTGTGGTAATACCTGTTTTATATTTTTAATATCCAGTTGTTGGTTTATTGTAGCTTCTTCCTAGGAGAGCTTTCAGTGAACCTGGTCTCTCACCCCTTAATGAACCATGGATTGTTTACTGCTAATGAAGCTCACAGTTGCTCACTTTAATTTGAGGCTAATTTTCCTGGGCCCAACCTCTAAGCCATAAAGAGTGTAAGTGGGGCCTGACTGAAGGCCTGAGGTTGTTCAGTCCTCAATTCCCTCTTCTGCTCTCATGCTGCTAGAAGTTATTTCTTTTCATAATGCACGAAGGATGTGACATTCCCAGCAGGATGGGGCTGTGGGGAAGCAGGGAGTTTTTGCCAGCTTTTAGCTGCTGCTGCTGCACTAGGTGGGATGGACTGGGGTTTTGGGCTTCAAATTTTGTACCCCAGAGGCAGGAAATGTACTGATTCTCATTTTTCAAGAGCAAAATCTTTCTTTTTCACACTCCTAGATCTGGAGATGCTTCCAGTTTGGGAGCTGGTAGGTTGCATCTGATCCTTTTGACCTGTTTGGGACCAGTTCCATTAAATCAAAAGCTCTCTCAGTGAGAGAGATACAGCACTTCTTAAATGAAGAGCATATTTCCTTCTCTCCCTCTCCTACCTTGACTGAGCAGGTTAGTGTTGTACAGAGAACTGTTAGGATGTGTTTCCTCTTAAAAGGATCCATCTTGCAGGTCTCAAAAGTGCACAATGTCTTTTTGTGATGGTAGACTTCTGCAGATTCCTATTTAGGTAAGAAAAGTGAAAAAAAACCTCAAAAAAACCCTTGCTCTTTGCTACAACTTCAGTCCAGACACAGCAGCATCTGTATAATTTAATTCTAGGCTGCGTGATCCTTGGTTTCTGCACCACAGGATGGAAGACTGATTTTCTCCCTGCTTCTCCCCAACCCATCAGTATTAATAATCCAAATAATAAATCTAAAAAGGACTCCTCAATTCCCTCCCTTACAAGAATAGCCTTAGTGTGTTGTGTTTTGGTTGATATAATATTTCTGCTTTGTTTAATTCAGATGCATTTATTTCTCCTTCCATCATTCATTTTACTGCATTAAGTTAGTGGTTCTGTGGGGATTCAGTTGATTAATGACTAATTTCCATTCTATGTATGCTCAAGAGGAAGTTACTTTCACAGTACTTCCCTCCCTCCAAAATAATATAATCTTGAGAGAGAGGGAGCAAAACCTTCAAGTGAAAACAAAAACCTAGTAGAAGTGCAATGGGAAAAATGGGCTGAAATAAGAACATTTTAATTTCAGCAGTTTCCTGAGTGTGAGAGAACATCTCCTGACCTGGATACCTTTTTTCATGCATTGCTTTTTGGCTACCCCAGCAGCTGAAGATGTTTCTGGCACCTACCAATTGTGTTTTGACCCACTTGGAGGTTAAACCTCCAGTTAGCTTAACTGACTGTCCGAATTCTTTCCAGATAATTTCAGTTTCCCTCTTGAAGAGACAGAAAAGGATGGGTAAACACAGAGTCATGATCTTTATTCCTCTAGGAGGGAAATGAAGCGGGGGCAGAAAGTGCCTTGCTCTAGGTTTTGCAGGTTGGTGGCAGTCAAGAACTGGTCACAAATCCAGTTTTCTGCTTAGCTCTTCATATTCGCACTTCTGGTACATGCATCCCACTCTTGGTCTGAGTTTCTCCAAAATACCCCAAAAATATCCCTCAATTGCTAAATGTATCCTCTGAGACATTCAAATCCAAGAAATGAGCAGTCAGCTCTCAGTGCTGATGGAAGATCTCCAAAACCCCATCCAACACTTGGAAGTGTGTGAGTGACACTTCTGAGAGTCTCTGAGCAGAGAGGAAGATGGGGTCTTGTAAATGAAGTGAGCCTGGAAGTTTACATAAAAATTCAGTCAGGTCCTGGTAAGCCTTCTTTTGCAGGAACATCAATTTTGCTTGCAATGATCTGGATTCCATTGTTTTGCACATCACAAGAGCCATAGTGATCTATCTGGCAAAGGACACTGACAGACTCACGTCTGGTTGCTTCCTCATGTTTCCTCTGAGAATGCAGTAATCTTTTAATAGGTATTGCAGTGCAATCACAGACTATTCTTTTTTTTTTCCCTTGTTGGAGATGAACCAGAAGCAGAGCTCCATGGCTAAATTAATTAGAAAGAAAACTACAGGTGCTCTTGCAATGCTGTTGCAGGAAGGCAGATTTCCTGATAAATCAGTTTGTCTGACACACTGTTAATGAGAAATTAGGAACCATGTTGTATTCTGTTCCTGAGTTTGACTGACTTAAATTTCTTTTCTTTCCTCTTTGACTGTAAAGCATTGTGGGGAGAAAAAAGGTATAGTAATCTCAAATGAAAGGTAAATTTTTACTCAATATGCACATTATATATGACTCTAAACACATACTGTTAATATCCTGATAGGGCTTTCATTTTCCAGCTGCCATGGTGCACAAAAATTGTTCTCTGATTACTAGCAACTAAAGCATCTTGTCAAAATGTTCTGAAGTAAACCTGTGAAGTAAGATATTAGAAATGATTATGTAGCATCGTACTAAAATCAGAAAACATGAGAGCTGTAATGTAAAATCCATCCCCAAAGAAATCATTCCTGTTTTGAACTGTCATCTTGTCCTGTCTTAGACTTTGACCCCATGCCTATGAGCTATTTTGTGAGTGAAGTTTTGGTCAACTGTGTTGGATAGACTGAGCTATGAGTGTTTAGGCTCTGATCCTGCAAAGCATAAAGTGCCTTGTAAGAGCTGTCCAGTATCTGGTGTCAGTGTGATGAGAAGTGACAATCTTCAAATGCTGTATCTCTGGTTATGAATGGAAAATATATGTTTTGGCAATAAAATGGTTCTGTTTTGCTGTTATTGGACCACATCAAGTGTAAAACAAGTTCAGTCTCCAAAACAAAGGCTCATGCCCTTGCCTTGCCTTTTTTCCTGGGAAGTTACCATCCATACTAGAAGGGAAAAAGAGAAACAGGATCCCCCAGCTGTCACAGTTCATAGCCACAGCACAAACATGACTTCCCCAGGCATTAGACATAAGATCCCAGACTGAAATATAACCATGGAACCATCAGCACCGATTGCAGCTGAATTTGACAGTGTTCAACTACAGCAGTAAAGATATTTGGACCCTCTCTCCATCGGTGTCAGTAAGGACTTTTGCTATGATTTTTTTGTGTGGTTTTGGTTTTTCTGCATTGTTTTTGTTTTTTTCTTTTGTTTATTTTTTTAGGGGGGGTTAGTGTTGGGTTTTTCCTTCTAGTGAGAGCAGTGAGCAGGTTGTGCTGGCCTCAGTTATCTAGAATTGCTCTCAATAGAAGATAAGCTTCATGGTGGGCTAATTTATGATGCTTATATGTCTCAATTCTATAGTAGTGTCTGAAATTTGTTAGCTATGCATGGGCAGATCATTTTTTTTTCTACAGGTTATTACTCTTCCCCATGAGATCTCACAAAGGCAATACATATGCAAACACACACATGCATTCTATTTAAAAAAAAAAAAAATCTGTTTGCTGCTTCATTAGGATGTGGGTAGATAATCTGCAAGTCTCTAGTGATACATTCTTTGTGTTCAAAGTCTGTTGATCTCATGTTTTACTGGATTAATTGCTTCCTGTCTATCTTTCTTTTTTTGGTATGGTTATTTGAAAAAATATTTTTTGTGTTTGACGCAGAGTAGAACCAGAATATTTTTTTAATGTAATAGCTGTTAAAGGCATGGTCCCTGACATGGCAGAGTAGGTTAATAGTTAAAGGTGTGTTCATGTTCTGCTAATGTAGATTAGAAGAGCTCTGCTGAAGCCAGCAGAAGGAATCAGTTTTTACTTAGAGTTGTGGTAAATCTATTTAAGGATGGAGCAAGTGCTTTTACAAAAGTGAATTAAAAGATTTTTTTTTCTGGTGACTCTTTCTGTTGGTCACACCTCATGTGCAGTTCATATTATTTTCAGAGTAGACTACACCATAGTGTGTTACCACTCAGATCTACATGGACCTGGGTTCATGGGAATGCCAAGCTTTTGAATATGAAGCACTCCTGTTTCTATTTTTGAGGTAAAAGGTAGGAGCTGCATTGCTAGATGAACAGGCCAGGATTTTAAATAACAGCCTGTCAACACAAAGTAACTGACCAGTCAACACCAGCTGGCCCCCACTAGAAATTGTGTTCTGTGCTTCATGATTAATTACATGAATTCAAGACAATCTGTCTGATCTTTACTAGTCAGTTATGAGGAAAAATCACAGTGTAATTCTACTTCTACATCAGTTTCTGAAATCTGCTTTTTTGTTTGTGGGTCCTTTTTTGTGCAGTGCTAAGGAAGCTCTCATTGTGTCCTTGGTGACTTGAGAGAGGCTGCAAGGTCTCCTCTCCATACAAAGTGCTGCCAAAAAAATGAATAAGAAAATAAGTGTTGAAAAATTCTTCCAGGAAAATACATTAACCTGAGAGGATATATTAATGAAAGGGCTGTGAACAAATGTATAGATCAGCCCTTCTCACCACTAGATATGTAAGCTGCTAAGCAAGATCAGCCTTTTTTCCTTTTCTCTACAACACCTGACATGGTATCATACATTCCTACCTTGTAGTAATGTCCATTTTATGTTCTGCTTCTCTGCCTATACCCCTGAATAACTATAATTTGCAGTAATTAAAGGCCTGGCTATAATTTCATTGACCTGACTGGTGAAACCTTCACTGACATCAGTGGTATCAGATAAAACCCCAAACAATTCCATGTACCACCCAAGCCTTGTTTCCAAGGGCTGCTTAAAGGAGGGGTTCCCTAGAGCAAGGTCCTGCCAGCCCTCATATCCCAGCTGAAAGCCCTTTGGCTCTGGAGTCGTACTGTGTTTGCTCACCACCTTCACTTGCACCCAATGGTTGTGAACATTTAGTGTTTTGCAGAAAAACATGCTTCCATTTCCACCCTGGGGCAGATTAGATGCTGAACTCTTTTTATCTTTTCTCGTTTTTATCAGCTGGCATACATCCTCCCTCACCAAAGAATAACTGCATACAATAGCAAGGCACTGCTTACAATAATTTACTTGTAAGCCTTTGAAAATGGTGTGTGGTCACAAAAAGCAGTGTTATACAAAGCAAAACACCAGAGAAAAGCAAATTCTTATCAAAGAAAAGGAAAAGCAAAGAAAATCAGAATGTGTGTTAAAGATAAATCTTATGTCATGACCTTAAAAAAACTCCAGCTGGGATCCTGCTATTCAGAATAGCCCCTGGAAATTATTTTCAAAGGTTAGCTGCATGTGAAAAAGGAACAAAATAAAGTTTGACCACCCAGGGATTTGCAAACGTGTGTGGGAGCCACCAGAAGGCCCTGATGAAGACGAAGAAATAGTGCAGTTTTCCGACCAAGCAAGAGGGAGTGAATATTCAGTAAAAAATTTGAATATCAAAGGAAGCCATTACAACCATAACCTGACTTCACAGAGAGCCAATTTAATGAACACATACCAGAAAAAAACATAAATTGCAGGACTGGAATACTTGGTAAGGTCACACTATTTTGATGTCTGTCATTTTCCAAAGACTTTTCTGTGCAGGTCAAGAAGCAAACTCTGATCTAAACCTTGTCATACGACTGGTAGGGCAAGACAAAAAAGCTTAGGTTCAGAAAGGACCTGGATTGATGTGTAACATTTGAGCATGCACCTGGAGCCAGCTGCTACTAGAAAAGCAAGAGACACTTGGTGTACAGCAATCCTTTCATCAGGTTTAATGAAACTTTGTCTCACAGATCGTCCCTTCTGGCTTATAATTTGTTATTACTTATTGCTGATGAAAGAGAACTACCTAAAAGCTGTGTTGAAATCTGGGCTTGGTTTCTGAAGCATCTTTGCAGGTGGACAAAGGTGCAGAGAAGCCTTAAACAGCTGTCCTATGGATGGGCACCTTGAGGGGACCAGTTCCAGTGTGGTGAAGGGGAAATGACATTCCCATCAGTTTTGTACTGCCTAGCCCTATGCACCACCAACTTGCATTTACTTCCAGTAAATTAAATGCAAAAGCATGAAGAAAAAAACCTATAAAACCCTCATTCATTTCAACTTCTTTCATTTCCCTTTTCTGGAACTCATTTCAAAGTATCAGGGCTGTTTTGAATCTCCTGAAGCTTTACTTTGTAAAAGACTGAAGCAAAGAAACGCAGTGTCCATACCCACCATGTGCAAGGTTTTTTACTGGCAGAAACAAAACAAAAAAAAATTTTTAAAAAATAATGTCAAAAATACAAACTGGCTCACGGAAGGGTTAGATAAATTCATGTCTCTTAATAGTAGCCTGGTTGTTACTTCCAACTCCAGATGTCTCAGTACCACTAATTACAATAAATCAGGAAACTGCTCTGAGGAAAAAATTATTCTTAATATGTCCTCATTATTGCATTTCTCAATTAGCTCTAGTGCCCTGGTGGAGCTGAGAGGCTGCACTCAATGGGCTCAGCTCCACCCCAGTGTAATGCTTATGTTCACCTTGTGTGTAAAACCTTTACAGAAAATAGTCTGGTTTTGATATAGAAAGGCTGACAACAGGCAGCGGCAATGTAACGAAGCAGGAAATACAGGATTAGAAACACAAGCATGATCAGAGATAAAAAGGAAGAAAGAATTCTGTCAATACAGATCCACTGGCAGCAATGAAAATGTGCTGGTTTACACCTCCTGTAGTCTTTACCAGGCTAACAGTATAAAGGATCTCTGGGACTATGACAAATGTTTCTCTCTGGGCCCAGAGGATCACAGCTAGCCATGGCTGCAAGCTGTGTGTGCTTACACCAGGGTTCAATTTGGCACAATAGCTGTAAGCATCATGTGCCTTAGCAACTGATTTATGCTGGCTTTGTAGGCAGCTGACAGCAGACACCTCCCAATAAAATCTTATCAGGGAGTTACAGGATGAGAAATGAATAGAATCTTGGATGGTGTGGCCACCCAAATCTGTGCAATATCTGTGTTGTCTTGGTACACCTCTGTGAACAAAAGATGCAGAGGAAATGAATGACTGAGCCACAAAATCATTGCATCAGGGGTGGGCAGGTGATGTCATATTCCCCTGTGAAGAGAGTCAGAAGGGAAATTATCCAGGGGTCATAGGTGGGGATGCTGCCCCATCTATGACACTGAGTTTGGCAGAGAGATCAGTGTGCTTCCAGTCTGCCTCTGTTCTCTGCTGCAACTAAAGTGTGTCCTTAGGTTAAGAACTTGAGAAGGGATGGTGGGGAAAATCCATTGTTCTAAGAAAAACTGTTGCAAACTGGCATTGCTATGTTTTCCCCTAAGGTGTTTGGAAATGAGCAACCAGAGCTGAGCTATTTGGTCTCTTTTGGCATCCTGGGGGCGATGTGAAAACTTGGGCAAATCAGAAGAGCAGCTCTGTCCCAGCAGAAAGTAATGAAAATGGAGCATGCCATGGATATTGAGAAGGCATGAGCAAACTGTGCATCCCTGAAATACATTGAGTATACACAAAATAACAGAAATTCCTACAAATCCTTTGTTTGAAAAAAGGACAACCATTTTTCTATGGTAAAGGATCCATGTGCCTATTGCATGTCCTGGCTCTTCTACACAGAATTTTATCTGTTTGCAAGCAACAACCCTGCTTTGGAAAATAGCATTTGGAAATAAAGTTCTCATTTTTTTAAAGTAAGTAGTTATGAAAATATTTTTAAGACAAATACGCAGGAAAAGGTCATATTTTAAAGTTATCAACTCTTTCTGTATTTTACAATAGTTAGTGTCTGGCAGTGGCCACAGGCAGAAACAGGACAATGGTTGAGAGCTATGGGTTCCTGGATTAGTAACTCTCAGTGTCTTTGTCTTTGAGTGTATCAGCCAGGGCAGGAATGATGACTGAACTGTTCTTCAAAGAAAAAAATATGTGATGTGGGGAACTAAAGCTGTAGTGTGTGCTTAATCAACACAGGGAACTTAAAGCAGCTTCCTCTACCAACAAAGCACACGTGTAAGGATAGATAAGTAAATATAATTATTACTAATATCAGAAGGTAGAGAAGAATATATGTTGAGACTATTCACCATCATTAAACCATGCACTGGAATACAAAGTAATGCTGTGATTAGCACACTCTGAACTTCCCACGTTTTGCCTCCAAAATTCTTTGAGATCACCCATCTGTTCTGTTCTGCAGCTGGCTGCTCCTTGTGTATCCCATTACAACATAGCTTAAAATATTAGCTTACATTGTTGGCTTTCTCACCAGCATGGGCCATATAAGTAGATGCCACCGAAGGATTCATACATGGTCTCATGGTCAGGAACACACCCAAAACACCCAGCTTCTGTGCTGTGGTTGTAAGGAAACACATTTGACAACAGGAGCAGAAGATAGACTTTTTTTGTTGTTGTTTTTATTCTTTCATTTTATGATTTTTTTACCTTTATTTTTTTAGCTGAGAGAAAGGGAGTAAGAAGAAAAAATGGCCAGTGAAACAGTGTTCAGTAAAAATTCCTTGCTTTTGACTTGTGCTGGTCTCTGCTGTGGGTGAGCTTGTCTAAATGTCTCAACAGTGCTGTTTGCTATAAACCTTCTCGGGTAAGATTCTGTTCTTGCCATCTACTCTATAAAACATGACCATTTTGATGCCAAATGATCTGCCTTAAGCAGAATTGTTAAAGCTTTTGGGGGATGAGCAGAGGGAATATAATTCTTATTTTATATAAAGAGGAAAAAGATGGTTGCTTTTTACCCTAGCAATGAGAAAACAGAAGTCTCCTTCCCATGTTGAGGAAGGCAACAAGAGCAGCATCCTCTGTATAAATTTACCCTCCAGGAATTCTACAGGATGGCAGCACTGTGTTCTGGTCTATTCTGGTTTTAGGGAGAAAAATACTTACACCTCAGCCAAATTATCATGCTCTTTAAAGAACTGTTTATACTTTTTTCATAAGCATTAGCTGCAAATCCTCAGATTTACACAGCAGTAGATCAAAACTAAAATGCAAATGGGAAGTCCCTAATGCAAGGGCAGTTACAAAGCACCTGAGGAATTAGCAGGCCAGACATGCTTTGGTGGATGCAGTTTTTAAAAAGTTTTCTCATGTGAAGGATTATTTTGTATTGTTTGTGTGAGACAAACTCTGTGAGTGAAAGATACTGGGGGAGGAGGAAGAATCATGCAATAAGAGGAGTTATTTCCTGAAAAGGAGCTTCCAAATCTCTCTTTAATCTTAGCATCTCCCCTGTGTCCTCTGTTACTGTAATACCTTCCCTCCTCTGCCCCTTTCCACTCTCAGTGACCTTCGCTGAGAAGTTGGGTCAGAAGAAAAGCCAGGACTCTGCAGAAGAGGGTTTTTCTGTGTGAAGTTTTGAGTTAGTGTGGCTGGACCACAAGCAGGACTTAATAAACAGCTTCACTGAACCTGAGATTTGCACCTTTGCCATAGCACCAGCCTTCCACATCCTTTGGGATCCTGGTATTGGATTTTGTCCGTGCTCCTGCACTGCAGGTGAGGAAGCAAATTTGAACAAATAAGTCCCTCTAAAATGCAGAAGATCAGAAACCAGCAAAGAGTGCGAAAACTGTATATAATCCTATAATCCTCAGTCCTTGTTTTCTTCTTTTAGAGAAGAAAAACACTTCCCTACTTTTTTCCCCCCTCTCTTTTTAAACACTGCAAGCAAAATTGTTTGCAGTTATTTTTCATGTATGTAGTTGTTCACTCTAATTTGATTGTTATTCCACTCTGTTTGCTTCGGCAACTTTAATTTCATTTAATTTTTATCTGATTTTTTAAGTCAATATTTTCTTAAAACCAGTGTTAGTTGGTAATTTGAGGTACATTTAAAGATCTGAACCAAGTTAATTTTTTCAGAGTGGCAGGATAATTTAAGATTTCATCAGGGAATAGAATGCAGGTTTTCCCAGTCTTAAAAGATACCCTAACTTCCCTATCCAACAAAGAAATTAATGTAGCAACCAGGCTGGACAGCAAGACTCTTCATGATTCCTAGTCCAGCTTTTCAGCTTTTATTATTTCTTCCCTTTCCTTATCTTTTAGCAGTAGCAAAGACTAGATGCTTTTTACTTCAGCAGTGTAGTACAAATATCTTCCCATCTGAGACCATAACCAGTCTTGTTACAGCTGAGGGTTTAATTTTGTTTGCCAGTAGGTATGCTTGATGCTTACTTTTCTGCTGTATTTTTCATCTTATCAGCCTTGTTTAAATTCATTCTCTTTCCCACTTAATCAACATCCTGTCCCACTCTGTTCATGGCATGTTCGTTAATTGTAAAACCTTTAAAAGTAAATTTAAAGAAAACCCCAACTCTTAAAAATATATTGTTAATATTCTCCAGTTGTCTCAGATTCAGCTTCAGCACCAAATGTAATGCAGAGTGCAAATACCCTTCACTTTGATTTGTGATGTAGCAGCTCCTGGAAATGCTTGGTGGGAGAGGTGCTATGCATAGGTTTAATTAAGGCCCTAAATTGCAAACACTTGATAAACATGATAGAGTCAGGAGGCAAATGAGGGTCTAAAAATTGCATAAAAGCAGATGGTAGCATGCACTGGGTCAGAGAGAGCCCTGCTAAATGGCAATCAAGATTTGGCCTCATCTTGCCTGAGTTCAGAGTGGCCATCCTCTGCCTCATTTGAAAAACCACCATGGAACAAGCTGGAATTAAATAGGTACCGTAACTCTCATCCCATATCTCCTGCGCTAGAACAGAAAAGTATGTTTATATAAGAGCACTTTTTGCTGTTCTTACACTTTCCCACTCTCAGCTAAAGATATTAATGTTATTCTCACGGTATTTATTTATAAAGAAAATTTATTCTTTTGGGGGGGTGGGGGGTGACATTTATGCTGATTTTACCACAGCCTTTTCACTGCCTGTGTCTTTTATTAGAGCTGTATTTCTTTCATAGCCTGATGTTCATCCCCTCCTAGAAGTAAAATATTTTACCAAGCTGACCATCTGATGAAACATTTTTTCTGCTAGCTTCAGAATATATTTACGAAGCAGCATTGGAGGAGTGAAGGCATATAACACTTTCAGACAGTGTGCCACAGCATAAGGGTGATAGAGGTTTATGGGAGATATAAGAGAAAGGAGGGAATCACTTCCTTAGGGTGATTAAGCAGATTTTATTTACAGCACAAACTGGAAACATGAAAACTGTGTCTCTATTAAACACAACGCTGCTTTAAAATTTAAGGCAGATGGAGATGAATGCTTTGGTATTAATTTTCACCTAGCATACAAATGCTAGATCAAGTTTTAGGATATGTCAAGTATTTTAAGTTAAAAAAAAAAAAAGGCATGAATAACTGGGATTTTGCAATTATCCTTAGAGTATTTGGAAGTATAATTGCAAGTATAATAAAAAGAAAATGGAAAGTCAAATTTTCAAGGCAAGTAAACCATGTAGGAGAAAGAAGTGCAAAGCTGAATCATAAAGTCTATTTAAGGTCTGCTAGCCAGTTCTTTATCACAGTTTATTCACACCATTGTACCTAGTGAGAACTGGTAGAAGTTCGATTTCTTTTTCTCTCTTACCTCTCCCTTCACTCTCAGTCTTGACTCCCAGCAGTTTAATCTGTGCTTCCCACTGCTGCTGCTCTGTGCAGGAGAAGGGGAAACCCTGGGGTTCCCTTCCTGCTGGAGGAGGCATTTGGGTGATGTGCAGAGTGCAGCCTTGGAAGGAGGTAACATTCCAGAGGGGCTGATGGAGGCCCAGGAGATGCAGAGACGTTGAGACCACCTGGCTCTGGCACAGAAACTGCTGATTAGAGTAAGTGGGAGAAATTAATAAGAGCCAGTCTGGACCAGACCCAGATCAGTGAACAGTCGTGGTGCCAGCTGTTCCCCCAGCCGTATTGTGAAACTGCTTTTTCCCACTTCAAACTAAATTGAGAAAACACAGTATGTGATTGTGACTTTAGAGTGAATTTCCTTGCGTGATGACAGAGCAGGGCCTAATGAACCTTTTCTCTAGTGGGCCTCAGAGCTGCCCCCAACTCACAGCATTTCTTACACAACACCCCAATGTCACCACCCCGAGCTGCTGCTCTCCCTAAGGTTCAAATCCTGTGAGCAGCACCGAGGAAATCCTGTTCTTGCTTGTGCACACATGCATTGGGTGTACTTCTGGAGAGATGGACCCACACTTCTGACAGCAAATAGGTGAACATAAAGCAGGCAGTCTTTCCTTGACTCAATGCCATGTGCTTTGCACATATTCTCCTTCACCTTCTTCCCAATTTTTTTCACAGGAACAAAAAAGATGCTAAAATGTAGGAGATAGAAAGTTCACTGACTTTACAGGTCTCAATTAAACCCATATATCAATGTTATCCTTATGTGCTTATTTATAAACACAATTTATACTTTTATGCAAGTCATTCATGGAGTTGCTATGAAAGTGCTTCCCATGACTGCATAGTTTATTATCAGCATATTTCCTTAGCTAGTTTCCATTCGCCCTACCTTAGAAATAAAATATTTCATTGAAATGTCCATCTGATAAAATACTCCCCTTTAGACATATATTTACTTGAAGAGTATTTGAAAAGTAAATTTGTGCAGTATTTAAGGCAAGAAGTGGTGCCAGCAGCAATAAATTAGCAGCAGGCTCACCTGCAGGTTTGTAGGCATTCTCTTCCTGCAATCATACCCACTCTGTCATTGTTAGCAGCAATGCATGCACTCCTGTAGATCCCAATTCATGAGACTTATGCAGAAGATCTGAACAAAGTCAAGCACTCCAGTTATCCAAACTGGAAGGTGGTTTAAGTACCTGTTTGGACTGCAGAGTAAAGCTTCCCTGGGAAGTTTGGGGGTTCATAAGGCCATGTTCTTTATGAGCTCCCAAATTAAAAGAACCTTCAGTTAAATACTGAAGTGAGTATTTATTACATGTGAGCACAGTGTTCATTGTTAGTTTAAGCATGGCTTTTAGCTTAGGAGAGGCTGCATTTTTCTTTCAGAGTTCAAAAATATCCCAAACCCCTCAATAGAATTTTCCATCAACCCATGGGTTTTCCACCAGGGGCTGAATGCAATTAGCTGCCAGTGCCCACATTTCAGCTAGTGGTGAGTTTCCTTATCTTTGGCTGTACTACAAAGCCTGAAGTCAGGTTTGTTCCCCCCTCACTGCCAATGCACATATGGGCTGAGGCAGGAGTCACTGGCAGATCACGTTACACGACTCTGCAGTGCACAAATTCCTGGTCTAGTTCATCCACTCCTCAAACATCTTTCTGGAGTCCCAATCATGTATACACCTAGTAAAAAGTAGTTAAGTGCTTGGCTTAAGGGCTCCATGTTCTTCTCCCTGGAAGGCTATAATGAGTCTTCAGTGTGAATTCATAAACAGTTTAATGTCCTGAATGGGATCATGGATGGGATCATGAGTTATACAGGCCAGAAAACAATGCAAGGATTTACCTCATTATGCATGAGTCCATTTCCACAATCTCTCACTTAATGTGTTATATTTGCTGCCCAAGGAAGCCTTCAAACACAAAGGTTCTGAGTGTGGGGAAGAGCCCCAGACACCAAGTTCATGGAACAGGGAATTTAAAGGTCATATTTGTGTAGTACCACTCAGTGTGGACATGGTACCTTAGCTCTGCATTATCTCAGAGATCCTGTTTTCCCAAATCTATTCTCTTTTCATCATAGTAACATCAATGTGTGCTTTTAAAGCCAAACAATACTGGAATGTCTAACATGGCCTCATGTTTTTTTTTGTCTTTACACTGGTTATCTCAACTCTTCTCTTGTATAATCCCAGTCAATGACCCGGTGGGTTAGACCTGCATGACGGTGGAGCTGCCTTCCCAGGGGTATGCCCTGTTCACCTGTCTGTGCCCCTGTTAAATGTGTAATCCTCTGTTTCTGACAAATTAATCTCTTTTCTTTGCGAGCACTAACCGTGACATTACAAGCAGGGGATTATGCCTGCATGCAGTGAAGAAACAGCAGAAGAACATGCACTTTAAACACTCCTTGAAGTTCCTGTTTCTTGCGTATCTTAGTAATAAAGATCTATGCAAGGGTGAAAAATGAGAATTTCTGAGATTAATATATGCTAGTACATCCAATGTGCATTTTAAAGGCCCCTTAAATTCTTCTTTCTGCCATGCAAAACCCTTAAGTAAATGAATATTGCTTCTTTGGAAATCTAGTTAGGAATATCTCATTGAAACAGATTTTGAATTTTGAAGGAACTTTTAGATAAAAAAACACAGGTTTGAGTCTAGAATGAGAAAGTGGATGTACAGTTTTGTGGGGTTTTTCAGTGCTTGTTTATCATTAGTCAGCTGGAGTGACCTGGACACCCTGTCTGCTGGCAGGGTACCTCCTTTCCCGTCACTGGACTCTGGTGGTATATGACTTGGTGTGGCTGGGGACATTGGCCAGATTCAGAGCACTTCCTTACATTTTTCTTTCCTTTTCATCACTTCGCCTCCAAATTGTGCCTGCCAGCAGGCATTTAGCACTAAATTCAGCTCAGGAGTGGCTTCCCACAGGATCAGATCTGTGGTTTGTGACACAAGGGACAGGTGAGATGTCCACTCCAGTTAGTGCCATGTCACCAGCCTGTCCTTCTCTTCCCGGTCCTCTCCCCTCTCCCATGATTTTTGACATAGGAAGATTAGCAGGGTTTGCTGCAAGGTGCTTGCTGATCCTCTCCCCACTTCTGCAGTTCTTATGAACTTCACAAAAGCCCTGTTTTGTGTTGCAGCCACAGCAGCAGTTCATGGAGGGTGGGAGCAGGTGAAACTCACTGTCACAGACAGAAGTTTTATAGCAGTGGAGTGCTCAGGCCACAGATATCTTTAGCTATTTTGTTTATGTGCATTGGTGCTCTACTCATGCCCTTGATGCTGTGGAACCCAGAGTTCAGACTGTAATGTGGTGCAGGATGACGCAAATATTAGTAATTTTTCATCCTTGGCCTTTTCTTTCTAGCTCTTCTGTTAAAACTCCACTGAATCATCCCAGACTAAAAAAATAACTAAAAAGCAATGATTTAGTACCTATCCAATAATTTACATAGAAAAAAAAAGGGAGAATTATACTTCTTTTTGTAGTAAAACCACCCTATCTTATTTTCCCTTACTGAAATGTAATCAACATTTGTTTTTTGTGAGGCGGGATGAAAGAAAGATTAAATATTGAATGGGCACAGGCAGCATCTAGTTAATAAAAATATTTCTCTTTGAGTATAGCTGGATAAATTATAGGGCAAATTTGGCATACTTAAAAGGAAGGAGAGAATTCCTGCTGGTGATCCCAGTGATGCAGATCACAGACTGTAATGACTCGTACAGACAGTGAAAAAAGTAGAAAACCAATTTTCAGCAGCCTATTTGAACTAATTTCTAAAATTTTCTAAAGCATTTCTTACTTGGGATGGCATATTTCTACAAAACTTTGGTAAAATTCCTGTACTTTGTTTTAAGAAGCATTTTAATTAATACTTTTTTTTTGTTATAAAAACCTTTGTATTAAGTGAAAGAGAGAAAAGAAACAACATGATAAATATTTTCCTGATTCTATGGTGCATTAATAAATTCAGGTTTTTCTAATAGAGTTTATGATTATTAAAAACACAAATTGTTTGATTAATTATAAATTATAATTTGATTTATAAGATGGTGTTACATATTAAATAATGCCAGATGGTGCCATTAAGGCATTAGCTCCCCATAATAGATTCTGGATGACAAGGGAATTAAAAGAGGACAGAGTCCGGGAACCAAATTAAGCAAGCAGTAAAAACTCTGCCAGAATAAAAATAGTTTCCAAAGCATTTCTCCTTCTTTCTCTTTCTCTTCCACTCCCCTCGTTTTTTAAAAAAAAATTAAACATACTTCAAAACCTCTTTTTTTTTTTTTTTTAATGCCTTCAGTGCTTATGATTGCAGCAGTACTCCAAAGGCAGTAAACCATGGATTGAATTTTCAATAACTTCATGTGCTTTATAAGCTTCCTTTAATAGCTTTGCATTGTTAGTAAAATATCTGTTGCTATGTACCAAAATCTGAAAAACAGTTCTGGATTTAGAGCAGCAAGGTTTGTGGCTTGTACTGCTTCTGGGTAATACAGATCCTGTCCCCATCTCAGCACTGGTGGCTGAAGTGCATCATTGTTTGGAAGTGCAGCTCTTCTTCCTCTGCAGATTTTAGCTATGCACTCACCACATTGACTTTACTTGCAAAGTGGACCTCCAGGGAACAAAATACATGTTTATACACAGAAAGCTCCAAGTACTACTAAAGTGAATAAAATTCTTCCTTTCCCAAAGGTGTGAGGTGGTAAAAGAACAAAGGATGCAAATATATAGATTAGGATTACAGTTATATAGAAGTGTTTAAAATAATTTTCAGTGCTGATTTTTCAAGAGGAGTTGCCTTTATCCAAGTCATGTGTGGAAGAAGATTCTATTTCAGCCCTTGCCTTAATATGTCTCTTCTCCTGGCTCTCAGTTCTGACTTCTGTTCAGTGTAGTTAAACACTGCCTATGCTTTCTTTGCCATGGTTAGTTCTGCTATGTTTTGCCTCTTAAAGTGATATTCTGGAGTCAGCTAAAACATGCATCTTATAGTGGCAAGCTTTATACTGAGAGGTTTTCATTAGAAGTTTGTTTGTTCTTTGACCAGTACCCAATTAATGTGACCACTCTCTGCTGGTGCAGTAATATCCCTCAGAGCATCATATCTGCAGCTGCCCCATCAGGAGAATTCTCATATGTTTCTAGTTTTAAGTTTGGTGTCCTTATTTTGGTTTAATTTTTTAATATCTACGGAGACTTTTCCATCCAACAGTGCCTTGATGGTTCCGTACCTGGAATGCAGGGTGGGTGTGTGGGACTGAAACTCTGTAAAGAGATTCTTGTTATGAGCTGCAAGAAGCACCTACAGAGCCTGAGAAAGTCTTTAGGCTCAGCAAGTGCCACTTTCCTTTATGAGCTATGCTTCTTTTTATTTGCATCCTTTTTTTTTTTTTGTGCAAAAACCAGTGAAATAGTAAGGCTATCTTTCTTGAACTCAACCTCATGTATTTTATTTTGAAGTGTCTGATTCAAGAGCAGCAATCTTTTTTCTTGTACTCTTGAAGTTCTTGTTTTGATATATCGTCTTTCTATTGAAAAATGACTGATGACTTCAGGCTCTGCCTTGCAGGCAGTGTTTATAAATGGATCAGAAAAGCAACATTGCATGTATTTGCATAAGAAGATAAAGTAATGGGCTTGAACCAATTTTAGCTCTGAAATTCCCTATTTAAAGTGTACAGGTCCTCAATGTAACATGGTGCATAGTGTTGAGTCTGGATTTCTTGCCTTAGATCTGAATTTCCACTCTAGGTGATTCCAGCATTTCCAAATTTGTTTGGTACTGAATAAATTGAAAAGTTACACTATAATACAAGTTAGTTATATTATAATGCAAGTTATGAAGGAAGGTAGCATTTTTGTTTTATTTTATTTTATTTTGAAATTACCTAGATAAGCTGTCTCTTCCTGACAAGATTCAAAAATTAAATTTCAGTGTTTTGTTTTAACATTTATTTTAGATTATAGTTTTAAGTCAACAAATAGTCCATTTAAAGATGAAATGATGAATTTCAGTCACTGAAAAGTTCCATTACTTCTAGTACAAATATAGAAAAAAGTGATCTCTATTTCAGTTGAAATATTACACTGTTTCTAAAGTATTCACTGATGAAAAACACATTCCCCCCCATACATTTTAAAGAAGTATGTGCTTGCAAGTTGGTAAGTGCTGATTTTATTTATTATCCAAAATGTGTAGAACTCATGTATTTCTACTTTGTCCCGTTTGTCCTGTGTACCACAGACAGTAGCAAGAACTGTCTGAGTCTCTTGAATTTCACACAACATAGTTTTTTAGAAACTTGGAAAAAATATTGATTTTACATATTACTTCTGCTATATTTCAAGTAAAGAAAACAAATTTCAACTTTATCACAGGTGGAAGGTGTTTTCTGGAACTCTGCAACCTCAGAATTTTTTCTGGTCACATCTGTTAAGAATCTTGTGTTATGTGATTTAGAGTGGAAGAGAAGTTGCTCTCAGAAGACCTCCAAAGCATGTCTATGTAGTTTTAGGTATGTTTAAATATATTTAATTAAGGTAATTGGTACTTTGAAGCAATTCTTTCACCAAAAAATCCCACTTTGTTTCAAAGAATGATGGTGTCTGTCATTTAATAGGAAGTGGCATCCAGAGTTTCCTTCCTCTTGGAGTCTCATCACTATGTCTTCCTCATGAAATACTCTTTTTCATTCTCCAGCTTTCTACCTTTGATTCCGTGAGGTGAAGGATCTCTGTGACTTATTTTTAAATAGGTATGTATTTAAAGGATTATAAATCAACTAAAAAAAAAAAAAAAAAGGAGGAAGATAAACCAAATATTGGTGGCCCATCTTTTGATTTTCTGGTCCTGACCTGTATTACTGAATGGGTGTCTCAGCCCCATTGCAGCTGGGCTGCTGGAGCTGCAGTAGGAAATAGCTTTAACATCTGCTGTGCATTCAGAGGGACTGGAGCCTTTGATTTGCCTCCTCCTGGGTGTATGTCTGCAGCACAGGGAGCCCCTGTGGCATGGGCCAGCAGGAGAAAATGGCCTGGAAAAGCCCTCTGGCTGCTTGGGTGTTCCTGCTGCTGCTCAGGGGCTGCTGCAGCAGAGGGTGAGAGTAGGGAAATATGCAGGATATGGAGCACGAGAAGGATTCAATGCAAAAAGAAAGTGCAGGCATTGAAGGAGTAAATAAAAAAAGCAAAGAGACAGTAATAGATTTCCAAAGGAAGGCTACCCAGTTGCTTGTGTTTCCATCTTCTTCTATTACTTAATAAAGGAATAATTGAAGTCTCCAGAAGGATATTTAAACAGACTAAAGGAAATGTGTGTCTTCTGTTTACTTATTTATATTTTTTATTATCATCATATTAAGCATTGTATGACAAACTTATGAAATGCTGTCCTGAAGGGAGGGATGGGAGGAAGGAAGCTTTTGTCTGAATCATTTGAATGAGTTATATTGTAGATAAATCTTTCTTAAAGTGTTCAACTTCTTAGTTTTCAGGACTCCTCTTTCAGTCAGCTCAGGAAATTTGTTTTCCTTGCTCTACAGAGGCACCTCTTAGAAAAGTGTCTATGAAATGCTTCAGTCTGGCTTCCCATTGAGGAAATCTATTGATCCCATTTGCAGCTGCTATTCATATATCAAAACAAATAATGTCCACAAATAGTTCTCTACCCCCCAATTACTTTTAAGACCTGCTCCTGAAAGAGCTCTTTAGGAAAGCACAATTTAAAAGAATTTCCTACGTAAAACCCCTAAACTAAACCAAAAATGTCAAACAAAAAGAGAAACAAACAAATACAATACCCACCGTCCCCCACCCCCTTCCAGAAAAACCCTACACTACTTAAATAAAAGGAAAACAGCTCTTTAAACAATGAGGAAATTTATTGGAGTACATTTCCATGGATGTGTATTTGAGACCCAGGTAAGCTGCAAGCCAGTGAGAAGTTGGGAAAACAGAGAATTTACTCTGATGTAAAGTTTAATTGCCTGTTTTTTTCCTTACACGAGTATCAGCTCTAGAAGTGAAGCACCTCTAAATGGGTTTGCTTAGGTACATGACTCCATTAAGATCATTGTTCTTATAAAAAGACTCATCTAGGCTGGGACTTTAAAAACAGAAACTTGACAAAGCATGAAAGATTGTTGAAATATATGTACAATTAATTAAACTTGTGTTTCTAACACACACAATACCAGGCATAATTTTTTTAACCACCCTGCTTTCCCGCTCTATTCATTGCACATATAAATTCATTATAGGGGGAAAAAATTGGAAAAAAAATCCTGGTAGTTATTTTTATGATCAAATACCTTTTCCAATTAGTCTTGGCACCTCACTATAATCACGATGAATGTTATTAATTCAGCAGTCTACATCCTATTAAGGGTTTCATCATAGCAGTGTGTTCAGGAACTTAATGGCTTTTGCATATTAATGCTGCAGCCTGTGGTCTTGTGTCCATTAGTACTGTGTAATATGATGGGTTTGCACTCATACATAGATATGCAAACATAGAAACATATGGTTACACACAATTCTCAATCAGGGGAATGCAAGGTTATGAAACAGCATTTGGAATTCATGCAAGCAACTCCTTTAAGATTATTGCACATTCAAAGGGCTCTCCACGTAACAAAAGAGGTAATCAGATTACAAATCAGTAGGATATCAGTACAAAAACATACAAGACAACAGTATGCCAGATATAACGCACATGGGAGTGGTGATCTTTGAGATGATGGTAAAAGTACAACTCACATTTAGAATATTACTGTTGAGATTTTTTGAAGAAAGGAGTGGAGGGACAAGGTGCTTTATGAGAAACTGTTAAGGTTTGTAATGATTTGTGGGGCAAAAATTTTGGTAACTACTAGGTAATAACAGTCTGACTGTCTACCTTGCTTTCTGTTGACAGCAAAATAATTAAGAAAATACTTGAACTATCCAGCCAAATCCAGATCCTGACATAACACTGCTTTTTGTGCACTTTCTTACTAAAAAAGAAGGCAGCAATATACCCTGATAATGCCACTGCTGCAAGTCCCCTAGTGCTGGGCAGGCCTTAGATTTGGGAGGGAATGGCCCTATTTGCTTCAAACCTGAGCTCTTCCCCTGTCTGCCAAAAGGAACACTACACAAGATCTATTTCAGTATTATGCCCTCGTCAGAAAGTGCATTAAGAGCTGAGCAATGAAGTAGTCCTTGTATCACTAATTAAAATTCAGTGATGAGGTTGCTTAATTACTCCCTCCACTGAAAATTCTTACTTTACTTTTCACATTTATTCTGGTAATAATGTGTTGAAAAGCTCATCAGCCTCTGAAGGAAGGCAACAATTTTTCTCATGTACATAATCATTAAACTGACAAATAGGCACAGCACCATACAGTTATCAGTATTAGCACTGCAGACCCTTCACTATTAAAACTCTTTGCAGCAGAGGATTAAGTGCATAAAGGGGGTGTGTGGGGAGGGAGGAAATGGTAGGAAACATGCAAGTTTGAAATCCTTCCCTTCCTTCCTTTTTCTGTCAAAGCTGTCACCTCAAATCAATTCATACTGAAATTTCTTCTTCCTGTACAAAAGCAAGGTAATTGAGTGGATTTGATTCTGTAAAAAATTAATGATCTTATTTGTTTTTTCTTTATGGTTTAGATTAAAATGCTCTTCTCTTTTTTCTTTATTTTTTTCATTCATATTCTTATGATCTTAAAGCTGATGGATGAGTATAACTGCCTGCTGGAGGCTGCTTTCAAAATCAGTCACCAGCTTTGCCAGTGAAATAAGTGTGATAGAGGGGAAAATTTCTAAATTAGTTGTTGAAAATTAACTTGGGTAAAATAACCACTTTGCAGCTCCTCAGCCATCTTCTCTTGTCCTCTTCAATGCCACCAGGATAACTTGCTAGGAAATGGAAAACCCGAAAGATCCCTTGTGTTGTCATCACCATTCCCCCAGACGACAGTGTGGGACCTGAGGGATGTGTGTGTGGTGCTGCCTGCAACTCTTCCCTGCTCCATCTAATGCAGAACTCTGGATCCAGACATCTCCATGCACTAAAAATTGGCATGGCAGCACTGCCAAAATAGGTAGTTTAGCAGCACTAAAAATCTCTTTGAATAAAGAAGGAAATGATAGCAAATTTAAGCTGCTCAGGAAAACAGCAGTACAATAAATAATGTATGGAAATGGGATGTTTCCTTAAGAGATAGAGGAAGGAATGCTGAAGCTTTTATTGAGCAGTTAATGTCCCCTCTACTTATCTCTGGAGTTTTTAAACCTTATGGCAGTCAGACATTTTAAAATTGAAGAATTTAATCTCTTCTACTGTGAAAAAGAGGGACCCAAAATGGGATTTGATCTTAAGTTCCAGGATGTTGGTTTAATTTTGCAGAATTTGATGTTTTCTTTTGGTTTATTTCCTTGATATCATTTTACTATGGATGTACAAAAAGGGAGGTAAAACTCAAGACATGTATCTGGAGTGTGTTGCCTACCTTTCACAGGCATTTTTGCCTTAGAAAGACAAGTGTTTCCTAGAGGATAAAAATTACTGCTTTTCCAGGTTTGCTGGTGATAAGACAGGTGAAGGAAAGTCCAGCATTTTTAGGAATCCCATCTTGGGCTAGTATTTTGAATTTGAGACCTTTGTTCATTGTGATCATCTTGGACTGTTACATACCCAACTTTATGTTCCAGTCCTTTGAGGTACACAAAGAATGATTAAGAGTAGAAAATCCACATGGCTTATATATTTTTGGTGACACTGTCAAATCTCGATGCAGTTTTTTGTCCAGAATCTTTCTGTATCCAAATTTCCCCATGGAATTTGGTGGCAAACCATTGAAATACTGCGCTAAACCTGTCAGTTTGGATCAGACCCTCTGAAAAGCTTAGAGTCTTTATTTTGGATGCATGACAAAAACAAAATACTTGCAGTGGATTACAGAAGGACTAGATTTCAGGTAATGGCAGACATGCTTTGTTTTGGTACTTTAGTTGCCTTCCTTACATTGCAGGCTGTCAGAGTCACAGCTGGATGAACCCTCTGAAGGAATGGTGGGAGCTTCACCACTTGGAATTATTTAAAAGCAATCTCTTCAAGCAAAAGTCATTGGGTCTAATGAGGTACTATAGGTGGAAAAGACCAGATGTAACTGAAAACTCTCACTCCTCTTTTTCTCATCTAGTTTAAGTTACAATAAATGAGTGAGGAAAGCAGCAAAATCAAAGGCATGGCCTCAGATGAAGGCTTGGATAACTCATACCTAGGCAGGACACACAGTTTGGAATGATGTTTTCATCTAGAGAGATGATTTACCTGAAAATTAATATTATGCTGGATATGCCATCTAGCAATTATACAGTCCTTTATGTTTTCAAATCACCATATGACTATTTGCTATTCTTAACCTTTCTGAATTTTTTGGGGGGGAAAGCAAATGAAAGCCATCTTTCCCAAATTATATGCCTGCACAGCAAATTAAACAAGCATAGGAATCATTCAATGAATGTCACAGAGTGGTTAGCTATGTCATAAATACTTCTATTCAAAAATTACATATAGCAGCTCCACTCCCCAAACCTGTCTGGGGTTAAAGAGCTTTCAGAGATTCCAAACTCTAATTTATTGTGCTGTGTAACCAAGGATCTCAAGAATTATTATACTTTGTAGGATTTGCTACGGTCTAATCTTCTTGCTAAAAGATGTTTTCTCTTTTTATGTCTCTCACTAAGCACCACTCAGAATGCAATAAGGGTTTGTATTTTCTGCTTGTTAACAAAAAAGAAAAAAAAAAGAAAAACAGAAGAACAAACACCACCTCATATCCCAAACACACACAAAGCAAAGAGCCAAAGTAACCCTGTGCTGAACCCTAGTCTATTTGCAGTGACAAAGTACAGCTGATTAATAAGATATGATTATCTTTCATACTTTCCACCTACAGTGTCAATGATGGCATGCAAAGCTTTTTCTGACTGGAAGGAGCCTTCCCTCTGAAAGTATATTGAGATATTTAATTTGGAAGGACGGTGGTGTAATCAGTTACCTATCAAAATGAAATAAATGGAAGTGACATTGTGCCTGAACTCTGATATCTTTCTAACGAAAAAAATATTTATGGCTGTATTTTCAGAATTACACCATTCGTAAAATTTCCATTTGGGAAATCATTTCTTGGAAGGATACTGAAAATTCAAGCTGTAAAGGGACAAGAAAATCACAGCTCATATTTAAAAAAAATATACCTGGTATTTATTTATTTATTTTCTTTTTTTTTTCTTTTTATTATTTTTTTTTTGGTAGCAGAGGAATGTTATTACCTTTTCTGTGTCATTTTTGGACCAAGAAATATGAAATTTGTCACTAAACATATTTAGATATTGAGTTAACTTTGAGAAAACCCCTGTGGTTGAAAAGTGAGGAGGAATTATCACTGAAATTGTGACTGTCCTAACCAGTGGTTCCTGAAGCTGGAGATGTGGTGAATCCTCTCCTGTGTCCAGTTTTTTCTTTGCTGTTGAACATACCATCTTCACTGGTGAAGATGAGAGACATTTCCTCAGCAGAGTATAGCTTGCCTCACAAGCCTGAGATAGAAAGGTATAGCCCAGAGAACTCCACGTGTTGATTAGAAAAATATTCTGCTTGATCAGTAAGGGATTACTGAAACATTAATGCCTGAGGAAGATCTGAGGGCTACAGTGCAATAACAGCTGTAGCAGTAATGTGTAAAGACCTCTTCTAAGTTAAGTAAATGCTAAGACTCCTACCCTTACAAGTGAAATCTGTGGGATCTGAGCTATATACTTGTCCACATTTTAGAGCACAACAGAATTATTCTTAAAACAACTGCTTGAGGGGCTGTTTTTGATTTTTTCCCTTGCAAATGTGTGAGACAAAATGCTCTGTATCTATTTGAAATGGGAATTAATGAGCTTCTTGACTGATGAAGCTTGAACAGTGACTTTGTGTTACCCCAGCAGAGATGATGAGCACAACCAAGCTCTAACTCAGTAAAGATCTCAAAACTGCCAAGGATGACAAACAAGGGGCAGAAATAATAAAAGCAGATTTCCATGAGTTTTGTTCTGGTGTACAACTTTTGGAGTCCCAAGTAGGTCTTGAGCTCTAATTAAATACTTTTCAGCTCATGGGCTATTTGCAACATCTGTTTTCCTTTCCAGCTATTGACTAATAACATTTGAATTCAGTTCAGTTTTGAGGGATTGGGATTTTTTATGCTTTTGTCTTTTTCTTGTGAGATAATTGCAGAGTCTTGTTCCTTTAACTGGTTGCTGTTTATCTTCATGTCAAACTCCTGCTGTCAAATCTGGTTGATGGAGGCCAAAGAGCTAAAACAATATTTAGAGAAGAGCATGCACAGACAGTGCTGGTAACATTTTCTGAGGAAACAAGTGCTTCTGGTTCCTGGATCCCTTGACCACCAGATGCCCAAGAATGCTTTAGTTCTTAATGCAGCATGTCAGAGCTGAGCAGAGGGATGGAGCTGGGGTCAAATTGCCAGGAAGTGAAATTAATTTCCTTCTTTTATTTTCTTTCAAAAAAAGAAAGTAGTGTGATTGGAATGCAGGATTGAGATTTTCAAAACTATTCGCAATAGTGGCATTGGAGTTCAAAATAGGGCAAACACACTGAGAACATTATTGCAAATGTTCACTTTCCTCCTCCAAATGCTTTCATATCACACTTCTTTCCTGGAAAAGGAAAATGCAGAACTGTGGAGTATTTTTGTGTGAGAGTGTGGTTATAACCTGATTTCTCTTGTGATTGTAGTTTACTGGCTGAAAGTTTATACAGATTCCCAGGTACCAAGTGTTTTACTGGGTCACCAGCTGGGTCTGCAGTTTTATAAGCTGTCTTGTTGCCAGGCTGTTCCCAGCATTACTGGGTGTGAGGTTATAAGGATGAAATAGAGAAAAGAAATAAACAGCAGAGGAGTAAAGGCAGGAGGCATAGGGCGGTGGGACAGGTGGTTAAGTGGAAGATGCTGGTTTTCATGGAAAGCCTTTGTACACTGCTCTGCACCCTGAGGTTTCTCTGAACCCAAACAATGTAACATTGTGGATTCAGCTGGATGGTCATCCTCCTGTAATGCTGAATATTCCTATTATTCCTTCCTTCTATCTGTTTACATGATGGATACGTTTCCTCTGTGTAATACCAGCATGTGACATTATTTCTTGAGCTGAATCTCTTTAGTCTTTCTTTTGTTCTTCTTCACAGGACTCTGTTATTTCTGTCTTGCGGGTGTTTGCAGATTCTCCTAAATTTAAATTATCTGTGAATTTAAATAACATGGAGTTTGTTACTTCTGGAATGTTAATTATTGCATTAAACAATCCAGATAGATCCTTTCAATTTTCTGCATTACATTATACAAAAGCATAGTGGTAATTAGTTAATGAACCCTACTAATGAACCTTTCATTCTTAGACCAGATCTGTAAATTAGCATCAATACAGAGCACTGCACATTAGCTTGGCTCAGTCTCTGCTTCGTCAGAGAGGGCAAAATGCAGACACTGGATCACTGAGTCTGCTGAATCCATGTGAAGGGATTACTTGAAGAAAATAACCTCCCTGATTCAGAGACCACACTCTATCTCACCTCAGATAAAAGAAGAAGTTATCATTTTGTATTTTCTTTAGTGGGGATTTCACCAGATTTAGCCACAAATTAGATTCCTACAAAGTAGGGAGGATGATTGGGAGAACTTTATTCTATTTGTTTTCTCATTTTGCCTTTGAAACCTCTTCCTTTCATCAATATAAAGAAAAGGCAGACACATCAAACTAAAGATTTGGAATAGGAGGATCAAGAAAATCTGATCAGGCTGCAGGAGAGAAGAGAAATTATTTGAAATGTCCAGTTGTCCATGTCACAGTCTCTCCTGCTCAGTGGTAAAGGTTCTGGAGAAATATGGATGTCTGCTCTAGCAAACAAGCAGGAGTTCAGGTTTTTAAGAGCTGTGACCTCACAGCAGCCTTGTGCCGCTGGGGAACTAAGACATAGAGAGATGAGTGATTATTCTATGGTTACAGAAGGTAGAAGACCCCTCACCACTGGGTCTCTGCATCCCCTTTTTTATTATCTAATCCCATACCTGGTTGTGGAGATTAAATATATCCCATTTTCTTCATGAAAGGAAGAAATACACTGATTTACTTTCTGAAACGTGGCTGTTTATAGGTGTAGGACACCTTTGTTTCATATACCTTGAGATAAGATGAAGTAATTTTCAGGATTTCATACTTAATTCTTAAAAAGGTTATATTGTTGATTCATTTAGAAGCAGCTAGTATTATCCATTTTTAAAGAAAAATAATGAGGTTACCCATTCACTTTCATCTATAAAAAGAATATATTTGCACTCTGTCTTTTATATTTTAATGTAAATATTGCAAATATATAATGTGTGGAACTGAAAAATGCTATAGTTTTTCTGTGATACATTTTGATGTTCTGTCTACAATTTCAAAGCATTCCCTTCTTGAATTATTTGCAAAGAAGGAAAGCCTTTGTGAAGAAAGAACTGTATGGTAACAGCGTATAATCTGTTTGCATAACTCACTCACAGTCTTGTAGGGATGCACAGGATGTGATGTGTGTGTAATGTCACTTAGTCACACTGGCAGGGAGATCTGAAATGCACTGGATCTGTGTGAGAAGGCCATCTCCTTCTGTGACCTGTGCAAAAATTGTCTCTCTTTGTCCAAAAGGATTTTAAGAAATCCTGAGGGAATGTTGACAGTGACTTTTAAAAACTGTGCTGTGAAACTTGGTTTTCCAGTTACATTTTATGAAATAAGAGAGAAGAGTTTGGGGAAATTACACAGACACTTTTGTGCCCCTTTCCAGATGAAATGTGGCTGGCTTTGTTTTTATAGAAAATTCCAACTGATCATGTAAAATTTCTTTTTAGAAATCAGCAAGAGAGAAGAAATTACATTACTGGTCATGGTGAATGAAACGGGAATGACTCATTTTTCTTTGCATTTAAGTCCCAGGCCTACTTTATCTCTACTTGGTAGCTTGGTGTTTTCTCCAGTAACTTCTAGTGAGCACCCAATTGTTTGCACACCAATATTCTCATTGCAGTAAACAACTAAACCCTTATGAACATGCTCTAAGTTTTCTTAAACCAGCTGAGATAACTCTGACAAACACAGGCTGAATCTGTTTATTGTCAAAAGATGTCCAAGTAGAGTACTTTAAATGAAATAAGATCAATTATGCTAAAAGGTCTGTTGCTCACTAGGGGATCTCACAGTCCCAAAGTACAATAAAATGTGTGGATTGAACTTCAGAAGTGTTTCCCTTCAATGTATCTTTTTCAATTATTTTCTCTTTTTTTTTTTTTTTTTTTTTTTTTGCCTGCTTAATTGCTTCCTCTGTATTTCTGCTCTGTGGGAGAGGTAGAGAGTGATTCTGAAGCAGGAGGATGTCATATTTATTCTGTAGGCATTAAGAGTTCTAATTACTCCCGGATGATTCCCATACACAAAGCATTATATTTATGATGCTTTTTCTTAAATGATTAAACATGTATCTGTTAAATGTTTGCTAAATATAAGGGCATCACATCCTTGATGCTGCTTCCCAGTAGGAAAATAAGAATAAGGAAATATTAGATAGCTGTTACAGGAAAGTCTTTCCCAATAGACAGTAGCTATTTATCAGAAAGATGCAGGCTGTCCTGTTTTTAAAAATATATATCTAATTATACCACATATTTTTTAATATGTGGTTCCATCTAAGTTGGTTTTGTTTTGTTGTTGTTTATGATTTTTTTCTGTTCCACATCTGTTCGGTCTGCTCTTCATCACATGAATAAAACCTTTTGAGGTTTGACTTTGTAAAAAATATATCTCAGGTAACTCATTAGACTCACTTCTTTGTTTCCAAATTGGCAACAACATTTCTTTTAGAAGTTCTTGCCTTTAGCATGCTGGAGATCAAATGGAGTGTGTGCAAAGAAGACCAAACTGAAGGACACAGAGGGGAAGTTAAGCAGGGAGAGGCCCTGAGTGGCTCCCCTAGGAAGGCAGGCCTCGTAAAAGTTGTCTCTGTATTTCCATTTTATTTGGGACCTGTCCTTGCCTGCTGCTTTTTCTCCCTTTTTCCTTATTTCATATTGACTCTTGAGATTCCCTTTATCTAACTTGTTCTTCCCTTAATTGACATTATTTCCCTTATCCCTTAGCTCCTTGTTTCCTATTTGCAAGCTGCCATCTGTGGGAGGGGTGACCCTGGCATCTGCTGCAAAATTCTGCACTCACACATCAGCTCCCATCCTCTGCTCAGACCATGGTTGCCAAAAGCCTTGAATGATGCTCTGAGTGTGAGTGTGTGCCAGCTCAAGAGGTGCAGTGGGAAGAGCTGGTGGAAAAGTGTGCAGAGAGCATTGTCAGAGGGGAAATGGGTACAAACTGCTCAGGCAAGCCCTCATTCCAGATCTCAAACAGCTTGTTGAATCTCTCTCTCCACCCTTGGCAGGCTTGTCCTAATCTGAATTTTTGGGAACTTCTTCCATGCTCTTAGTGTGAAATACATGCACAACCTAAAATGATGTTACTTTAATCTTGATGTAAATAAGGAAGAAACAATGTATGCCACTGTCATCATTATATCGCTTTTCATCACACCAATAGCTTTTAAGAAAAACAAAACACAGAGGCAGCAACATAAATTACTTTTGGTAGTGCATAAACTAGGCGAGCTAAAATAACCATGATCATCGTGGATATTTGATTGTTCCAGTAGAACATGTCAAAACAAAAGGGACAAAACGCTTCAGGTGTTATCTATGGAATGAGGATGGAGTGAGGCTTTGAGCCCCACACAGACTTAGGACTTGAGGTTTTGTAGGCAGACAAAAAATGCTTTGAAAAATGCTGTCCTTCTTGGTGTAGTGCAGTGAGGCATTCCAAAGATGTATGTCAGTGGGGGAATGCAATGAATTTCTGTGGGCAGGAAGCACAGCTTCACCATGGCACTCAGGGCTGAAGAGAGCCGTGGCTGGCTGGGGAAGTAGTTTGGTCCTTGCAGCAGCAACTGGGTAAACACCATTGTTCTGTCACTCCTCCAGTCTTTGGCCAGGTCTGGAGAGCTGAACATCACCAAGAAATGCATTTTTCAGTGCAGTGTGATTGGTAAATTTGGCAATCCTTAAATTTGTAGCTCTTTGTATGTCAGGAGCAGACTGTGTGTGGGGCTGCAGATAAAAAGACAGGATGAAATGGATTTCTTCAAAGCATTTTTATTTCCTGGGCCTACTGCACTGGATAACATGTAAATTCAGAACAGCTCCACTGAATCCAGGGATGGATGGTGTTTGCTCTGCTGAGGGTGAGATCAAAGTGAGTCTGGAAGATGTATGCATTTTAGTGCCTGTAACGTTATGTATTATGCACACAAACCAGCAACTCCTGAGCTCAGTTCCTGCTGTTAAGTGCCTTCCTCACAACCTGCAAAGGCAGATTCTTTAATTAACCTTTAAATGATAATTATTTCACTGGCAGTGCACCAACCTAGAATCAAAGTAACTCAGTTCATCCTGCATTAGGCTTGTCTCTGGAAGATATGTTAGATTACCTGGAGTATCTTAGTGAAGCTGAAGACTGCTTCACCTACTAGTATTTTTTCTGTATCCTGGGGGGTCTGTGGGTGAATAGGATAAGAATGGGGAGATATATGGGGCAGGGCAGATGATTTGCCTTCTTGAGAACATTACATGGTGGAAAAGGCAGAGTGCAGTGAGGAGTGTGTGGGGAAGCAACATGAAAATGTACTGGGAAGTCCACAGGAAAACTGTCCACCTTTGTGACTTTGGGAATTACCTAAATGGACCTTACTGCAAGAATCCTGCTGTGCAGATAGGGAAAGACTTGCTATGACATTTAGGAGACATATATTTAGTAAATAAGTGCTATCACTTTCTGCCACTTTGATGAGTTGAGCATGCTCTGTTGTGCAGGTGGCTGGTTCTCGTGCCTGGCCTATTGGGCCTACAGGGAGCAATAGGTTAATTCCTCTCAAAACAAGAGAGGTAAAGGATTTCCTAGGCATTTATCATGTTTAATTTCTGACCATACCCTCATTCCTTGCTGAGTTTTATGCAGTAAGTCTGTATATATCCTGATATTTCTGTACAATCACCTGAACCAAACACATAAAGAAGCACAAAGTAAGCAAAGAGATGGAGGCAGATTGCTGCATCCTTTAGGTCTCTCATAGTGCAGTGTCCATAAAAGCTGTGGTTGAATTGTCTTCCCCAGCCTGGGATAGAGATGCCACTGAAGAGGAAACATGTCTAAACATGTTGTGGTGTGTTGCAGAGCCATCATTTTATGGAAGGTGATGATGTCAGGGCAAGCAGCCTTCTCTTTTCCCCAGAATTTGCAAATTTCCTCCAAGTTTTCAGGAAGAAACTACCATGAAACAAAACTGCAGGAAAGGTGGATAAACCATCTTCTGCTTTCAGGGCATTTTTTCAATCTGATTGGAAACCTCCCTGAGAGTGATGGTACTGCCTTTTGTTATTTAATTCCAAAATGTCCCAAGAAGCTTGATGCTCCCACCTTCAGCTTTTTGATTCTGTCAGCAGCACATCTCTGGATGTGTGCTTTACTCTTCACTAAAGCCACATTGTGGCTGTGCACATAATTCACTGGTTCCCATTTATTCCCACGTGCTCATCAGCAAGTCTCTCATCTGAATGACTGGAATATATTGCTGTCTCCAGGCTAGTAAAATAAGAATAAATGGATGAGACCACATTCCTTATCTCCAGACTGCAGAAACTTTTGTCAGTCCACAAGATAGACTGGGCAGAAGCAGAATGCATAACAAGATCATTTGGGGTCATGGTACAATGATTAGATTCCTGCAGCCTGTGTTACTGTAGATTAGTACTCTGACTCCCTGGAGGAAAAACAAATTTGAAATTCTGCACTGCAGCCAGATGCCAGGGAGGCCATCACAAACAGAGTGTGAATCAGGGAAAAACTCATATCCTTTTTAAGGTACTGAGATCTTTTCCAAGCAAACTCTAATCTTGGTCCTAAATGCAAAGCTCAGTTCAGCTTGCATGCTGTACTCAAATGGGAATTTTCTGTCTGCTTGCATGGATCATAGCTGTGGTTTGGTAAGGGGTGGTGCTTCTTCAAAGAGGGAGAGAGGTCAGAAATATACAGAAGCTCTAACTCCAACTGAATGTTTTCAAAAACCTTGTGGTAAGACCTAGAAAAAAGCAAACAGGGATTACCTTTGTGTCATGGACTCAGTTATGAATTCATTGAATACACGTGAGAAACCACGATGTACTGCTTAGAAACACATCAGTACTGGGCATGGGAGGTGGTCTTTATTCAGCTCTGGCAAAGGGAAGTTTTCCAATTTCTGGATGTCTGGCTGTGGTTTCATAACATACACAGTAAAGGGCATTCTCCAGGTCAAAGCTGATGTTCATCTCTAGTCTGTGCATTTGCTCCTGGGACAGGGATTTATTAGTGCTCCTCTCTCACCTGACTTTTGCAGAATGGTAGCTGCTTCAGATATGGTTTGTCTTATAGAGAAAAGGGCTTAATCCTGATTTAGAGGCAGCCTCAGAGTGCTTGAGAGCAAGTACTTTTGTCCAAAATCTTGGCATCATGTAATGAGAGAAGTTCAGATTTCTCTAGACACATTATATACCTTCCACAGAGAAATACTGTTGTAGGAAACTGAATTTCTAATGCAAGCATCAAACAGGGAAGTACAGTTAAGCCTCATATCATAAGAAGAAAAAATAATTCTCTTAACAGGGCACAAATCCAAACAACTCCCTGATCCTTCCTTTTTATGTGGCAAAAGAAAGAGAAACATTTCATCCCGCCAAAAAACAGAAAACAACAACAAAAAAGGTGTTAGCAAATGTGATCTTATTCCAGCAATGTCCAACCTAAGAGAACAGTTTGTGCTTCTGCCAGTAGATACTGCAATTGGATACTATTTTGTGGCAGCAGAATTGTTGTAACTGCTGTGAAGGCACAGCATGCTGCTAAAAACCTGGCAACTTTTATGAATGCCATTTATATTACTGTAGGCTTTCTATAAACAGTGGCAATAAAAAGCTAAACTGTTTTAGGAATAAGATGCAGATATTAAAGATGAGTTTTTCTGCAATGGTAATGCCTTTTGGCAAGTGTGCTGACATTTAAAGAAAAAATAAAAATAAAAATAATAAAAGTATCTCTTAGAGATAAAGACTTTGTAGCTGCAGCCTCGACAGCAAGCAGAACCCCTTCCCCAAGACAGAGTAGCAGCTGCAGAAATTAAACAGAATTAGTTTTATTGCTAATCTTGCAAGACCACAGGGATAGGGCACTGCTCCCAGACAGCAAAGGCATTTATTTTATGGATGAATATTCACAAGGGAAGGAACAAAGTTTTTTGGCTACTAATGCACAGCTCTGCTAGGTAGAGCACAGCTTTACAGATATTTATGTTGACCCATTTGAAGTCATATGTTAAGAGTTTAAGACTAGTTTGTTTGTTTGGCTTTGGTTTTCATTTTTGGTTTTGATTTTTGTTTTGGGTGTTTTTTTCAGCTGTCGCCTTCTAGGGTTTTTCCTTTGGGTCAGTGGACTTTCCAGTTAAGACCTTGGAACACTTATTTGTGGGCATCACTGTAACAGGCCATCCTGATCTCACAGATATATATTTGAAAGCTTTGAACCCCATCAGCTTTGTTAGTTTTTATCCTAGCTGTAATTTTGGTTTCTAGAGTTAGAAAGGTATTCTTTCAGTCAGGTTCAAAACAAATTGTCTCCAGAAGATCCCTGAGCCAAAAATGGCTGGAGGTTAAGGAACATGTGTGGTCTAGTTTTATATTCTTCATTAGTCGTGTTCTTTCAGCCATCACCAGAGACTGGCTACCAAGCTTTGGTCTGAACTACTAAGATGTTCCCCTATTCACATTTTCTTGTGTACTGGTGATGTTTTCCATCAAACAGCTACTGGGTGAAAAGAAAGGGGAACATAATGGGAAATATCTTGCTAGTTTTAAGCTCCAGGATCCTTTCATGCAAGAACAGCTGTATACTAGAAAATAAGTCCTGTAGACACTCTTACACCTTGCAAGAATGATCTCTCTGCCCCAGGAGCCCTCCGTTTAAAGAGGGTGTGCATAAGTCTGTTTTATGCTTTCCTACATGATTTAAAGTATTAATAGAATCCCACTCATACCTAACCACAGAGAATTTAGAAAATTTGTAAGCTTATGGGGTACTTATAGCCATTTACACTTAATCATGGGCTGATGGAGTAGTGTGGGAATGGTGTGCGCAGCTTTCCCATCAGAAACCTCTTGCAAATACATTGGGCACCTGCTCCAGCCCAGCAGTGGGGCCAGCGTTTGCAGGAGTGTCTCTAAGGTTAGGTTGGAGTTCATTGTCTGCAGCACTAAAATTATGCCTACCCAAGCTGTTCAGTGCCTGCTATTTATCTTACCTGGAGCAGGGTAACAAGAGGCCATGATATCAGTGCCTGCTCTCCTGATCACAGGTGATTATTTCTCCCACGTTGTAGGAGGCTGTGAATATAAATATGGTTAAATATAGTTTTACCCCTATTTCCCTATTGTGCCACAAAAGCTTGAATTCTCTCTGCTGCATTTGGTATTGCCTGTCTTGCAGAGTTTGGTACAATATATAACACTTTTTTTTTGAAAATGAGACTTTATTCTCCTTCTATTTGTGGACTTCTGGTGTACAGAGCAACATTTTCTCAAAGTTATTCAGCATGAGATAATTAGGGACATTGAAGCATGAAGTTTGAGGGAAACTGGAAAAGGAAGGCTGATTCACTGGCTGTATATCACTTCTTTAGGGATGATATTTACTGAGCACTGAGATTCAACATGCACGCTCTTTGCATTCAATTCTCTAACTTCAAGGCTTTGTTTCTCTTGTTTGAATTGTAAGGAATCAGGAATCAGCATAATGGAGCTTTTTCCCCAAAATAATTGCTCTCTGCATTAAATCTGAAATATTTGCTTACAATGACATTTTGAGTAAAAGTTTAAGCCCACATGAATTTGTAAGAATTGGGTGATGTGACTTAAAAGGTTTATGAACATATCTTAAGAAACTTATTTAAATCTTTCCTGGAAAATGTACAGAAAATTTTTTTTGAGGCTAATCCCCAGTTTATTCATTAAATAAATGTATCTGCAATTTTCATGCTGAGGAAACAAATCTGAAAACTACCAAGAGTCAGTCTGCTATTAGCAGTAGTGTCAGTAATTAGATTTGCCAAATCTGTTTGAGCAGGGCCTCCATAACCTTCACATCCTTTCCCAAGTGGGCTCTTACACCCAGAGCTCCATCAATTTCCTGTGGAATTCTTCAGAAATCTGCTTTCAAAGCTAACTGAGGGAGGCTGGGCAGAGTGTGAGCTGAGCCCTCCTCACACAGAGGTGTCATTTGGGCAGCTTTAGGGCACCAGGGGTCTGTGGGCAGTGAGCTGAGGGGAAACAGGGTGCCAGAATCTCTCTGGAGGAGCAGCTGGATGTCACTCAGCACATCCTACACCTCTGGAATGACCTCAGACACATTTTTATAGAATCACTGCATTGCTGAGGTTGGAGATCATCTGATTCAAACCCCATGATCAAAGTAGGACAGCTAGGGCACATTGTCCACAGCCATGTCCAGTTTTTTTCTGATCATTGCCAGGGATGGAGACTTCATAACCACCATTTGCAACCTGTTCCAGTCCTTGTGTACCCTCACAATACAAAAGTTTTTCCTATATTTTGAGGTGTTCTGATGCCAGGGCAGCTTAGAGTATTACAGTAATTTCACGAATACAAGCCGCACCAATTTGACTAAGATTTTGCTCCTAAACCGGAAATGCGGCTAATAATCAGGAGCGGCTAATACAACCTCAGAAGTGCCTGCCAGAGTGCTGAGCCGAGCAGCTGCAAAGTCGGCATTTTGCGATTGTTACAAATCGCTACTCTGTTGCACCGCGGGTGGAGCCTGGCTCCCTGTAGGCAGCACGGGGGGCGGGGAGAGAGGCGGGAGAGCTCTCTTTCCTCCTCTGCCACAGCTCAGGGGAGAAACGGGGGGGGGGGCCCGGCGCCACCATTGCCGCGGCCCGGGGAGGAGAGGGGGAACCCGGGCCGCCCCTACCACGGCCCGGGGAGGCGGGGAGAAGCCCGCACCGCCATTGCTGCGGCCCGGGGAGGAGGGGGGAAGCGCGCGCCGCCATTGCTGCGGCCCGGGGAGGGGGGGGGAAGCCCGCGCCGCCATTGCCGTGGCTCGGGGAGGCGGGGGGAGCCCCGCGCTGCCATTGCTGCGGCCCGGGGAGCCGACGGGGTGCTTTGTCCCCGCCCGCCGCCGCCGCGGCAGGAGCGGGGAAACTCCGTCCCTGCCCGCCGCCGGCACCACGGGCGCGGGAAAGCTCCGTCCCCGCCCGCCACTGCTGCCGTAGGAGCGGGGGAAGCTCCGTCCCTGCCTGCCACCGCGGGGCAGCGCCGACCCGGGGTGACCGAGCCCAGTGGCAGCGGCGGCCGGCCCCGAGATGCAGCACCGGGCTGGGCCACCTGGCCCCGTCAGCGGCCCCTAGCGGGCCGAGCCTGCACAGCCTTAGCTCAGCCAGTAAACCCCGCCCTCCCGCGGTTCTGTTACTAATTGCACGCGGGTCCTCGCTGCGAACGACAGAGCGGCTTATATTCGGGTGCGGCTTATCTATGGACAAAAACCGAAATGTTTGCCAACACCCAGTGATGCGGCTTATACTCAGTGCGGCTTGTATTCGTGAATTTACTGTAATCCTGTTATGCCTATTCTGATTTCTCTGGTCTCCAACCATTTTTCATTGACATATCCAGGTTCTTTTTTGCATAAGGGTAGGAAGTGCAGACAGCTGTGTGCAGGGCTGGGAGCAAGGTGCCAATGACAAAAGATATTTCAAAACAGTGTCCCCTTAGTTGCTAAAATCAGAGTATGTTGCATTCAGTTCACAGTGGTCACATTCGTGTGGTGGGTAACATGATGTGACTTTAATTTATCTGATTTTTTTTTTCAGATTTCCTTGTGTCCCATCAGGACACTTTATACTTCCCAGGATATTCAGAAGCACACTCCACATGTTCCAGGGTGTGTGAGAGGGACAGGAATCATACATGTCACTTCCCTGCCTCCACCAGGAGGGCAGGAGCTGGGAAATCTCACCTAAGTTCTATCCAAGGAAAGAACATCAGCACCATATACATAATTTCTAAAATTTGCTGGTGGCATAAACATACAGGGGTAATTCACAAGGCAGGGAGGAATCAGTTATGCTACAGGAAGGCACCCCAGGCAAGACCACATTGATGGAGCTTTTTGCAAAGAAACAGAAAAAAAGCAAATAGCTTTCCTGCTCAGTGCAGCAGCCCAGGGGTGTCAGCTGCAGGAGCTGATTAATCTGGGAAAGCAGGGTGTGAATGCAGAGTGAGTAATGCCATGGTCAGTGCCAAGGCAGAGCAGCTGCCTCTGGAACCAGCAGTGCCCAGGGAAACCCTGTGTCCTCCTGACAGGCTGCTTCCAGAGCAGCAGAGCTCAGCCGAGTTACAGATCTGCCAAGGAGTTGGGAAAGCCCTGGTGGGAGCAGTGGTGTGCTGTCAAACCAAGGGGCTGCCCTGCCTGGCACTGTCACCAAAGGGCTCAGTGGAGCTGGGCACTGCTCTGCTCTGTGTCTGCTTGTCCTGCTGCCTCCCTGCCTGGGCACTCACTGCACCAGCTCTGTGAGGCTGCACATCCTGCCTATTCCCTTCAGGGGCTGTGCACAGCTGCTTGCCACCATCTATTTTATTTATTTTGAAGATGTTGGTACTGCTTTTTGTCTCCAGCTTCCTGTGGCATCAATTTCTATGGATTTTTATAATTTAGTGGAATTTTTGGATTTTTTTTGTTTGGTATTATTATTATTTTATTACATTACAGTGTATCTTCAGGCCTGCTCTGAAGATCAGCACTCTACCCAACATTCACCTAATGTAATAGCCCTTGGTACTTTTCCAGTGAAGGAAGCCAGCCAGCAGCCAACCCCTTCTAGTCATTCTCTGTCTTTCTTTCATGTTTCTGTGACAGAAGCAGCAGCAAAACCAGATTTCACCCAATGGCAGGATGAGGAGGGCTGCAGCATCTCCTGCTCCAAGATGGAGCTGCATGCCTGCTCAATGGAAGCAATTAATACCATCACTGCTACTATTCTGAGAATTTTATCTGGTGTTATTTGGATACTGATTGTGTCAGGTAGAACAAAGCTGGGTGAAGAAAAACCCATACACATTCATAATTTGAGTCAAAATCTGAATATCTCTCTACTAACCATTGCAGATGTGATTGTATAAACCTGGGCTATGGTTCTGCATGACCTAAACTCAGATAGGATAAAATATGTCCCATGATTCTAAATCCTTGAGGACAGGGACCATGTATCTTTTTCTTCTAGAGACAAAATATGCCCTAAGTATTTAAGGATTTCACTCTACTACAGGAATTTCACCTTGTAGTAACACCTCACCCAGTAACAGCACACCATTCAAGTTTTGCTAGCATGAGCAATCACAAAAAGACAATTTCAGAGCCATGCATGTGGTGGTGGATTTTAAGCTAATCCCTACAGTGCTATGTGATTTCCCTGACCCTTGGAACAAATGATAGCATTGCTCAAATGGCTCATAATAATCCCTAGGCTTAATATCTGAAACAACAAAAAAAAAATCAATGTAGAAATCTGAATAATGGATATGTTTGAGGAACTCTATCCTCCCCGGTGATAAGCAGAAATAAAAGGTAAAATTTATCAGACTAACTATTGGGAATTCATTGAAATCTGTTCTGTGGGAAGTGATGTGGGCAGATATCTTCCCCCTGCAGATCCATAAAGCAACTTTCATAGAAATAATTCAAACTTGTCAATTCCATTGCTACCACAAGAACTTTGCCAGTTTTTATGATCTAGAGTTGGTGAAATTCTGATGCTTGCTATTGCAAGCACTTGATCAGTCCCTTTGAGTGGAATTTTGTCTGCAGCCACAAGCAACTTGGGTTCCTCACAACAGGAATAAAAGTATTGCAACTTGCACTCAAAATTAGATGATTTTTTTTCTTTCCCTGGAGAGGAGCATATGAAAATTATAATTAGGTTTTTGTTGACATATCCCTGATCATTTTTTTTTCCTTTTTCTTTACAAAAATTTTAGGAAATAAAAATTGTTCAGTGAAAGTGGGTCTCTCTATTAAGAGGAAAGGTTCTGTAGAATTAAAAACATTAAAAAAACTATTTATCCTCAAACATCCTGATTCTCAGACATAGTCCATCCCCATAAGAAAACTTACAGTAATTTCACGACCATAAGGCGCACCGGACTATAAGGCACACCTGCCGGGAGTCGGCAAAATTCGCAACTTTGTAGATCAGATAAGGCGCACCGGACTATAGGGCGCACTTTTTTTTTGCAGCGAGGCTCCGCCCCCAGCTCCCTCCGCGCGGTTGCTGGCCGAGGCCCCGCCTCAACCCGGCAGTCATTGGCCCCCGGGCCCGCCTGTACCTGGCAGGGGCGGTGCCGCAGGGCCCCAGGCCCGCCTGCATCCGGCGGGGCCGGGGCATGGCCGCCACCCCTCCGTGCTGCCTCTCCGGGGCCGGGCTATGGCCGCCGCCCCTCCGTGCTGCCTCTCCGGGGCCGGGCTATGGCCGCCGCCCCTCCGTGCTGCCTCTCCGGGGCTGGTGGGTGCCTGTGGAGGGGCGGCTCCGCCTGCACGGGGCCGGGGGGTGCCTCTGGAGGGGCGGCTCCGCCTGCACAGGGCCGGGGCGTGCCCGCCCCTGCTCCGCCCCACCTCCACCTGGCAGCCATGGCCCTGCCGGCTCCCCCCGTGGCTCGCAGCTCGCACTTCCGGGTAGGCAATTTTTTTGAACTTTGTCCATCAGATAAGGCGCACCGGACTATAAGGCGCACTTCCGGGTTCCAGGGAAAATTTTAGTCAAAAGGGTGCGCCTTATAGTTGTGAAATTACTGTAATTTTGATTTATTTGACTGTGAGGAAAAGCAGTCTTTGGAACTCCCTTGCTGGCTCTTTCCACTTGGGATTTTGTTATCAGGGTTCCCATGAGATTTGCTGGCCTTTTCTGCAGATATCTGAAGTGTAGATCTGTTTTGAAAGAGCAGATCTAGAGAATGTATTAGTCTGTTCAGGTGCACCTCATACTCTTTCTTTGCTTGAAGAATATTTCCTTGAAGGTTGAAAATAAAGATTTTTTTTGCTGTCAGCTGGCACCAAGCACAGTGTGATCTGTGTCTTGAGGTTGTTGTGATGATTCCCTGCAATCTCTTGGCCTGGGTGCCAGCTTGGAAACAGGGCTGCCAGCACAGAATATCTGTTTTGGTTTTGTTCTCCACGTGGCTGATACCTTTTATTTCTGCCCTAGAGAAATCTCACTGCCTGTGTATAAAACACATTGCTGATTTCTTTGAGCTTCGTTTATTTACATTCTCAAAATCCTTTTTAATCAGGCTATTTACTAAATTTGTTTTCTCCAGAAATAGCATGGCATTAACTTGTGATAAATGACATTTCAGCTTATGACATCTCTCACTTAAATTAGTTTCAAGTGATTTTGAGTATATTTGTGATTACATTAAGCATGGGTTTTAAAGGAATATTTTGCCATCCAGTATTCCACATAGTAATGAGGCAGAAACCCTTTCCATCTCACCTTCTTTGGCAGTATGCAATGAGCTCAGTGATTTCAAGGGCTAAACCATTAAGGTTTTGCACAGAAGAACTAGAAGAGTTGAATCACAGAGCCTTAAGAAGAAAAGATGATAGAAGCATGTCACAATAAATCCAGGTTCTTAAGGGCCTGTTAAGGGGAGTGGGAGGGAAGATCCCTGGTAATCTCTCCATATCTGACAGGTATCAGAGGGAAGTGTGTATCAGTGTATCACTCGAGTGCTCTCTAACCCTGCTTTGAAATCTTAATAATCTGTAGGATTTTCTGCATTAAGTAATTTCTTCTCTATTGTAGAAAATAATGTTTAAAAAAATAAAAATTCAGCAGTTTAAAAGTAAACATTAAAAAATGAGAAAGAAGTTGTTTGTGATTAAGTAGGGAGATTCTGAATTAAAATATTAATTTTCAAAAGACCTAAGAGAACAAGACATCAACATGTCTACATTTCTCACCAGGCCAGACCCTGCAACTTCTTTCCAAGAGCAGCGTGGCCGAAAAAATCTCTGCAAGAACTCTTGTGGGAAGGGCTGAGGCTGACATGGCTTGTGCTGTGTGTTCTGGACAGACAGACAGACAGACAGACTCTGCCTGAGTGCCCTGTGGGCTGGCAGCTTCCTCCAGCCCGGGGTGGGCTTGGTGTGCAATTCAAACATTTGATTTTACAGCAGAAACCTCCTGCATAGCCCCTACCACTGGCAGCCAGCTCTCAGGTGAGCAGGGAGCTTTATTTAGCCCAGACACACAGAAATAGAAGGGCTTTCCCATTCTCCAGCACTGTAGCTCCTCTACTGAATAAAAGCTCAGTTAAACTAACTATTTTTCAAACTATTGATATTCTGCTATCAAAGGTTTCAGCTGTGTGTTGCTACATATATCAAGGATTCTTTTAAAAAAAGTATGAAGAAGCAGCTGTATTGTCAACCCTAAAATCTTGTAAAAGTTTCCAGATCCCAAGAGATTATGAGAAATCAGAGAAATGTGAGGGTTCTTTTAATAGCAGTAAAAGTCTAGTTTGATTTTTATTGGTTTCTTTTATCACTTCAGTCTTAAATTTGCATTTATGTCACTTTTTCTCCAGAATCACAGGGAATCAAATCTATTTGAAAAACAGTGAAAAAGCAAGAAAAGGAAAGCCAAGGCAAAAGTATTAACTGGTTTAATGTTGTTGAGCTTAAAACTTCAAATATTTTGAGAGCCAGAAGGAAATGTGATGCTGCTCCCTTTGTTTGAAAAAAGAATGAAATCCTATTTACCAACAAATAGCTCAGTTAATTTAAAAAGTAAAAAATATTGCTAATTTAAAAAAAGGAAAAAACCAAAAATCTCAATCACTCAGGAAAGAAATAATGAGTAGCAATTTACCATTCTTATTCCATTTATGTGTGGTTATTTCTTCTTATTTTTTTTTTCTTCCTTATATACTCTTTTTATGAAATGATTGTGTTTAACTTGAAAGAACCTTATAAATTAGTCACTTTGTCAAATAACCACATACAAGCACCAGGGAACAATTAGGCTGTGGTAAAGAAGACATGCTTTTTTGTAGTGGGACTTCTGATTTTAGTAGCTAGAAACCCTTGTTGTTCTAATGAATCCATCTCTATCTTTCTTTTAACAGTATAACAAAAAGGCACATAATTTTAGACTTCAAAACTCTTTCTATATATTTAAGTTTGTTTTGGTTTGCTTTTGGGTTTGTTTCTATGTCACTGCCCTTGACAAGCAGTCAATCTGCAGTACAGGCTTTATGATTTATAGCTCATACAACTGGATCAAAAAAGCTTGTGAGGTTCAGGTTGTTATATCAGTCTTCTCCAGAACTACAGGATATAAATAAACATAGAAAATTTAGGCTGAATATGATAATAAAAGGCCACATATCTTGACTTCTGCTTTTAGCAACTAAAAGGCAGGAAAAAACCATTGAATATGCATGGAAATTTCAACTCAAAACTGGGAACTTTATTTATCAATCCCCTGAAAGCCTTCTTAAGACTATTACAAGTGTGAACAAACAGAAATAATACTGAAATCAAATGCTATTTGCAAACTCATTTGAAAGATGAGGCACTAAAAAGATTCTGAGTAGCAGGAGGACTTTGCATGTTGGAAGAACCCACGGCTTCTCCCATCTTCAAGGTTTCATTTGCTCTTCTTTGTGCTTTCCATGCCACAGAGGTTCTGCTGCATTTGTGGGATCTGTTTCTTGCAGAAGGGTTGGATTCTGCCCTCTTCCCCAGGCTGCACAGCTGTGTAACTGCAGCTTGGTGCCCTGACAGTAAGCAGGATGGTACTGGTGGGTGGCAGGGGTAATTTGATGGCTGGGTTTATATGTATTTCCATGCAACTTTTGTCAGCAAAGTGAATAATCTGATAAGAAAAGAAAAATCAATGTAAAAGGAGACACATCTACAGTTATTGGTTTGGGAAATATATCCCAAAATATGTTCACAATATGAGTATTTCTGACTCATGTTTCAAATGCAGTTAAGTTGAAAGGGGTAACTATAGAGCTGCTCCTCTCACATGATCAAAGTTCAAGTGAATTTTCATAGTTAAATAAACCTTAGAAATAAAAATGAATCAAAATGTTAGAATATGTTGTCAGTGAAAATACAGGGGGGAAAAAAAACCCCTGAAATTTGAGTAACAGTGTTAAAAATAATGCATTTCTCACAGAGAAATCCCAAGAAACATTCCACCCTGAAAGGTAAAATAATGATTTGTTTCCAGCTTGCTCCCTGCCAGCATGTCAGGTACATATTTTTGACCTCTTCAACCACAGACCTTTTCAGCCCAAAAAAAGCTGGCTGCTGTTTGGAGAGGCAATGGAGCTCATGTGTAGGATGAAATTTGTCATGGGCAGGTACCTGCACAAATGGCCAGAAACCAGCCAAGCTTTTTGTAATTCTCATCTAAACTTCTGACAAACCTGATGGGACTTGGCTGGCCATTCCCCATCAGTGTAAACTATTCCATGTTCATCGAAGTTTTCTGCGCCTTGCAATGATGTTTAGGTGACTCATGCTACAGCAGGAAGAAGTAACTCATGTTACTTCAGGGAAAAGAGTGTTGGAAGGTGGAAAGCGAAGAGAAGAAAGAGGCTAATTTTTTTAATCTGAAAGTGTTTGGAAGGTGTGCCTAAGGTGGGAAACATGACTTCATTCACCAGGCAGAACTGAGCTTGTTGAGGATTCTGCTTATTTTAAGATGTCCAAATTGCAGGCAAGCAGAGTTATTTTCATTAAAAATTATTTAATCGTACAAGTCTTGATATATGTCATAAATATAAAGAGATAAAGAAACAAAGGAGTCTGGGAATGAAATGCTAAAGACTAAAGACATTGATCATAAAGTTGTGATTAAACATTTTTCTATCAAAACGTCTTTGTGGACAGAATATATATTGTTTCTACAGACCATGTTTGTCCAATATATTTAGATTTCAGTGTTTTCCTATATCTTAATTCTAATAAAAATATAGCTAAGAAAAGAGAGAAATGGTTTAAAAATACTTTTACTCAGAAGTTAATCTCCAATCAAATAATGAGTTCTGTGAGTGCAGAGGAAATTTCAATGTTTCTTAAATAACAGCAAAAAATTTTTTTCATATTCATATAAATTGGGGATTTTAAAACAAAATCTTATTTTCCATTCCTAGAAGTGTTTTCAACTTTGTGGTTTTTAAAATTGAAGAGCTGTCAAGAAGAAACACCTTTAGGTAATGCATTGCATTTGTATCTCTCTAAAAGAGGTTGAATTCAGAGTATTGATTTACGTAGAAAAGGAAAAAAGCCCTTGCAGGGTCTCTAAACCTTTTACTTTTGCAGCTTTCTAACTTCAAGGCTTTATTGTATAGCAGATTTACATCTGACATTTGGAGTAAATTTCAGGAGGTCTCAGAAGAACCTGAGCTCTACAAGCATGCAGTACCCTTTAAAGTCTAACAGCAGAGTTGCTCTCGTCCAGACCTGCATTAAAGAAAGCAGAGCTGGGTAATTTGATGTTCTCAGACTTCAGATTTGTGGGCTGTTATATCCAATCAGTGTAATCATTATAGTGCTATGCTCAAAAAAATGCTGTTCTGCAGCACCTTCTCTGCCTCACTAACATAACAACAAATATGGGGCTTCAGTGATGTGGTGCAGTTTGAATTACTTTGTATGGTATAAGTGTGCATAAACAAATATACTACTCTTTTAATGTAACCTCTTTCAAGTGGGAAAAATAGCAATATGTCAACTTATGCAGACTGTAAACCCACTAAGTAAGCCATCAGTTTTGTTTTATCAGTGCTGCCTCTTCCTATGAGCCACACAAAATTTTGTGACCCTTCCAAAACCCTTCACAGCCTTCATCTATTTATCCACAGAGACCTCTGTGACTCTTATCTAGAGTCTGCTCTCACACTTGACTGGAGTCAGCATTTAACAGAGGAACCAGAGAGGCACCTACCCAGACACAAATCTAGCTTGTTATTGTTTTTATTTAAAGATTTCCCTTATCTGTTCCCACTTCTCATTCACTTATTTTTGGACTAATCCCAGCACATCTGAAGATTTTTCTTTGCTATGACAATAGTCTCAGTTTTCGGTAGTTCCCAAGCCAGTATAGCTGGACTGCAGATATATTAGTTTCTAGGTATAGGGTTATTTTTTAATCCTTTTCATTCATCTGATTTGTGACTCTGCAAAATGAAAAGACATATGTCTTGTTTGGGCTTCAGAGAGGGAAAATGCTGTAAGAGAAGTAGGATTTTTTGTGGCTTTTTCCTGGCCAAAAACATTCTAGATTTCCATCTTTGCTTGTTTGTGAGCCAAGGTGATAATTTTTCCCACACTGTTATATTTCAGCTGAAAAGAACATTCCTGTGCAGTAAAACCAGAGATGTGCATGGAATTTGAGGGGAACCAGAATAAAATAAAGTAGAGCAAAGAGGAAGGCCATCCCAAAGACCTCATGCCAACCACTGTGTTACTGCACACCTTTGTTTCCCCACCTACATAATTGTAGTAATGTAGTATTTTTTGCACATACTGATAGTATCAAGGCTCAAACACTTAAAATCTGTTGTTTGGGAAGCACTGTGACAGAGTCGTGTATTCTCTTGAACCTTTCAAAAGCTGAATACTGTGTCCTCCTTGGCTATGAAATACAGAAATAGGAGGAATGTTAGTTTTTATTATTTTTAAATAAGTTGTTTCAGATCAGGAAAGATCTCTCCTGGTTGACTTGACTATCATAGTGTCTACCCTTCATCTGCAGACTTCTCTTTTTGTTCTTGTGATAATTGCAATATTCAGTGTGCATGTCTGTCTTTGATGACTGTTCAGCTGATGTCTCAGTGTGCAAGAGGCTTCCTTCTACAACAGATTGATATTTTGTCAATCTCTTGGTTATTATATTGGCACGGTTTACAAAAGGACAAAAAAGTTTTATAAAATTACCAAAATCAAATACTCCTTTTACGATCAACATCGTGACAATGACTAATTGTGACTTGGGGGGAAAAAACTAAAGAGCGAGTATCAAAACCATGATGCTTGAGGTGACATGAAAAAGATTTGCTTTTATCCCATTGTGATCATCTGTGGCTGGGAGCCTGTGTGCCTACTGGTAGAATACATGAGCAACAGGTTGCTCATTCCAGCTGCTATGTGAGGCTACATTTCCTTCCATCAAGACCAGTCAAACAGATTACCAGCTGTCTGACACTTCCTTCATGAACAAAGAATTGGATCCCCCAGTAATTACTTTTACCATGACTTCTATGAGACCCTTGTCAGGTCCAAATTTTGGATTAGAGTTGCATTTCTAAGAGCTAAAGGGCTTACCTGAGACATGTAGGATGTGTGCTGGATGTGTTCGTAGGGATTAACAGTGAAATGAATAGCCAGGTCCCACAGAAACCAGCACAAAAACTGCCACTAATGTCAGTAGAAGCAGGATAGGACTACTAAAAAAATTTCCTAAGTGAAAATAGGACATTTCCAGTTATACCTACAAAGAAAAATGTCTCTGGAGAATTCCTCCCTGTAAAATAGCGTTGCAATGTTTGGAGCTTTTGTATTTCCTTATTTCACACCCTGTATCTGACCTGTAGATATCATGCACAGCCAGATATGAACTAGTTTTGGAGCCTTGTGTAACATATCACTATGCTGTTTAGAAAGATACATTACCCTGTATGTGTATTTAGGTCAAAGAGTTTTCTCACAATTTTGCAGTGAGTGTAGTACATAAAAGGATAATGCAGATGTGAGAAATAGTGCAGGCAGAGGTGATTTCAATGGGGAAAGGGCTTTGTATAAATCACCAACATATTTCAAATGGTCTTTATCTTATGCAAGCACAAAAATATCTAATGCCTTCACTTAGAATGAAAGAATTTTAGAATTAGAAGAGTCTCATTAGTACTTCCCTAATCACTCACAACAACCGTCAGCCACTGGGAGAGGGGGTGAAGAAAGTATTCTAAAGCCCCTCAAAATCAATGGAAAGATTTTAATAAATTCTGTGGATGTTGAATAATTTGGAGTGAGCACTGAAAGGGGAGTGGAAATTTCTCTGAAAAACTTAAACTTGCTTGAGTAAGTCCTAGAGCAGGTGTTACTTTCTAAAAGGGCTCAGATCTCTTTCACGTTCAAATCTGGCTTGTTCCAACTCAATACTCATTGAAGCAAAGCATTTAATATTTCATTAAAACAGAAAAAGGGATAATACTTTTCTCCTTGTTCAAGCTATCCTTATATATAGGAGGTACATAATGAAGATGGTTCAGAAGAGGATAATGATATAAAAAGCTATAAAATGAGTAAAGATGAGAAATTGGAGATTTTTACTTCAGAAAAAGAAAACCCATTGGGATTTGCTGTGGTGTTCCTTAAATGTGAAAAATATCATTGAAAATATGAAAATAATAAACTTATTTCTGAGGATCACCTATTGAATTCAGCTAGGTTTGACACTGAGGAAAGATTTCTGCTGTGGGAGTTGGGAAGCAGGGATTGCCAAGGGACACATGGGATCCAAAAAGGTTAGAAAACGGCTGTGAGGAGAGTTGGGTAGAGCCAGTCTTTCTCCTGTGTTACCTCTCTTATCTCCTAAATGTAACTGGTTATATCTGTTGACTTGAAGCATAATTCACCTTGGGGCATTAATTATCTGCCACCTGCCAAGAACCCAAATTTTAAACAAGATTTGTTATTATCATGTTCAACTCCTACACTCAATCCTCTGACTGTCTATGTATTGGTTATCCAAATCCTCATTAAATCAGTGATTTTAAATTTTTTTTGCATCAATAGACAAATCCCAAATCTTCTTTTTATTAAGTATTCACCCTGAAAATTTAGAAAAGTAGTAATTTTGTAAAATTATCTTTATCATGCTGAGGTCACTGCTTGTTGGCTCTGGATTTGCTTGTATTGCTGTTCAATGCAGACAGTTGACCTGATTTTTATCTATTTATTCTCAAACAATTTTTCATCTAAACTTCTAATGTAATTCCCATTTAATTTTATATGCATTATTGTCTTTGGCTGCTAAGCACCAGACAAAGTAAGATTAATCCTCTATAAGAGGAGTGGTGGGAAAAAAAAGGAAAAATTGTTCTCTTGAGTCTATTATCAGCCAAGATGTGTATTTTTCCCAAACTCTTGCCTCTTGCATTATGCAAGCTCAAGAATTATAATAGTATCTAATGTTTCCTAACAAGAATGGGCTGTGCCTAATACATTCAATTATCATAGTGGCAAGATAGAAAAATTAATTTTTTCTTCATTATCTTCCATAGCGACAAGTATTTTAAATCCATCATGTATATGAATTGATCTGAATTCATGTTTTAATGGTTTATATGGACAATTTTTCCAGATCCCCCAAAACACAAAAATTCAAAAGCAGTAGTAAGTTACGATCCTTATTGACCTGAAATTACACCCTCATGACAGGATTTTTCAAACATGTTTTTAAATAATTTCATCCTAACTTTTAGCAAAATTTCAAAGCTAAGGATAAATGTGGGCCATGAGTTTTCACACATAGTATTTAGAAATTCTCTAAGTAGATCTACTAAGCTGTGGTAATGAAAAAGACCATTCTGATATACAAATATTGAATTGAAAATTAAACATCCCTATGTTTTGGACAATTTCTTTTATATTGTGTTTTTGGGGTTTCTGTATGTGTAAACTTGATGCCAGTATTAAAACCTAGGTGTGGAAGATAATTCATATCTTACACTCCCCCTTTTTTTTGGAAATTATTTTTCTCATAGAGGGTAATATCCAGAGGCCTACCAGGCTCCCAGGTGAGATCACCATATGATGCTGCCTTGAAAATGGAGCTCAGGTCTCAGAGTCAAGTCCCCAACATGGCTCACTGCTGAGTGAAATCCCAAAAACTGTGATTGGAAATAGGATTATGTATTTCAGATCTGCTACTAGATAATTCAGTACAGGTACCAAAGAACTATTTTTATTTGACATTAAAAAATTAAAAAGGAATACCAAAGATGAAGAAGCAGCCATTTTCCCATTTCAGTTTATTAATGTGACAGCTCCTCAGGGGGCTGAAGCACTGGCTCAGAGAAGGAATACTGAGTGCTGGGAAACAAATTCTCCCTGTGGGCGTGACCTGATACATAACCAACATATTTGTTAGTTGAAAGCTTGACATGGTGTAGCTGAATGAAAAGGTGAATGCCCCATTTTTATTTAGGAGGGATGTGGCTTTTTTGTGAGGGAGTTCCACTGATCCTAGAAGGGGTCAAAATTGGCCTAGAGAAAGATTTCTGTGTATGGCAGACCTGACATGAGCAGGAGAATCAGGATAGTTTTGGGGGTTTAGACTTGGAAGGGATATGATTTGAATAAGGTCAACAAATACTGGCAAAGTAAAAAGACTTCTGAAAGCAGACTGATGATCTGTATCAGAAAACTGTACGTGGTGTAAGTTGAAGACTTTTGACTCTTTAATAATAAGGTGCCAATGCCTATTTGAGACAAAAGGTAGTTTAATAATTGGAGTAATTAATCTACAGATAAGTTGAATTCTCCATCCCTGGAAATCAAGGACTGGAAACCTTTTGAGAAGCAGATCAAATTAGAATTACAGCCTTAATGCAGAAATGCAGAAAATAGTTGACTCGTATTGTCCAAAGCACAAATTGGCAATCAAGAGTAAATAAATGAGTCAAAGTTGTTTAGCCTGTAATGTTAGCACAGAAACACATAATCACAGGATGATTATATGCAGGTGCTTTTATTGAAGAGCTCTGGGAGTCAGGGTACAAACCCAAATCTGACTCCGACATGGATTTTTTTAATACCCTTTTCATTATGTAACTGTATAATAATTACTAACCCATATTGTTCTATTGTATACATTGATCTTATCCAAGCATGGATTCTTGTGATTTTCATCAGGTCCCCAAACGTCCTTTCTTATGATTCTTGTTATGTTTACATTGCTTCTCATGATTCTTATTACAATTAAACAGTAATATATTCAATTTACCAAACAATTATTACATTTAACAATCATATTGTTTATCATATGATGATTACACAGTTTCACATGATTCAATAAAGACAAAGCTCAAGATTTGTTCCCAGGGCCTGGTTCCCTTTCCCAGGCCTACCAGACTCAACCTTTCTTTCCACCCCCTGAATCTGTTGTATATAATTCCCATGATTTTAGAAACATTTTTAACCCTACGCTATCAGTAATATGGAGGATCTTTACATCCTGATTTGGCTTTATTAATATATTAACTATCAGACTGTTGTCCAGAATTCTTTTATGTTGGCCTTTTTTTTTTTTTTTATGGTACAGCTTTTTCTTTATTTTTTCTTAACCTTTCTTTATCCTGGTGATGTCTTATAATCATAAATAAATAAAAATTAATTTTTAATTTCTTTGTTTTATTTAGTTGACAATATGTGCTCATAGCTTATGGGAATTAGTTCTCTAAATATAAGTAAAAACCAAATTGTTCTGATTCCTGATATGATATTTCAGAGGTTGAAATGGAATTTACCCCTACTAAGAATCCAGGCCACCAGTGACATGTTTTCGTATCAGATTACCTAAACATGGCAACTCAGCAGCTGAGAACCACCATAGACAAATGAGCCAAAATATGGTCAGGCAGGTCATTTCCCTGGAGAAGCAGTGCTCTGCAACTTCCTACTCCCTTCACTCCATCTATTTTTTCATAACTGGGTATCACTTGTACTCTTTTGACAGATACTGCTAAAATTGTTGTTTGTGTTAAGTATTATAAATTCTATCCAACTCATAGTGCTCTGGGACCTGTCACTAAGTCAGTTAAAAATCCTTTGCAAAGCATTTTTTCTATGACAGTATTTGGGATATATCAGAGACTAAGCAAGCAAATGAAAATAAAACGTGTGACTTAAGCAAAGTAATAACTTGAGGATTTCTAAATACCATACTTATGTCCTTTATTGACCCCTGGCATGGGAAACAGAAATACTGTACTTGCTGGGTGGTCCTTTCAACTCTACTGGAATCCAAATTCCGGTGTAAAATATAACTTAATTTTAGAAGTGAATTTTAAAATCCATTTTCTTAGGAACAGCACTGCTGTGACTGACCTTGAAAGATTTGAGTCTTTATAAACTTACTCTAAAACATCCTGACACTTCTTTTTTTTTTTTTTCCCAGTGCCTGAAGCTGAGATGTATTTATGTTAGTTTTCAGCATTATTATTTGTTCTGCAGAGTGAACTTATTGTGTAATTATATCTACCTGTATATCTACCATCAACTGCCACCCAAACAGAATTACTGGGTAAAACAGTCCTCCACAGAAGCCTCTTTCAGTTATTCTTGTGTTAAATCACACTGTGTCACTCCCAGAAATATCCCACAACCAGTTGTGTGCTGCATCCTAAGGGAAAGGGAACTATAAATCACAATGGTTCCTAGATAAAACAGAAATGATGGCAGTATCATCTTTCCTTCAAACTCTTCTGGGCTCCTGTAATCCTTGCAAAGAAGTGACACATTTGTGTGGTCCCTAGCAAGTGCTGATAACACCTTGCTTACAGTGTAAAGGTGCCACTGGGAAATCTCAGAGATAGGCAGCAGTTAAACTCAGGCTGCTCATTGAAGGGTCGCACGTGTTAGGTGTATTATCCACTGGCATTTGGGCATAAGCCTTGCCTGGGATTACTGCATCAATCAGTCCTACATAAAAGGGAGGATTGCCAGGTTTTTCATATTACCAACCAGTGCAGAGCAAAACAATAAAGCAAACAAAAAAACCCATCAACAATAACAAGAATAACAAAAAAGGAAAAAAAACCACACACAGGAAAAAAAACCCCACAAAATAAAGGAAATATATGGGAGTTGATTTGATACAGTCCATTAGAGCTCTCAAATCCCATGTCTGCATGGCAGGTGTGCCAGCAAAGAGGCTCATGCAGGTGGGCAACCCCAGCCCCCTTGTCTCTTCCTGGAGGTGATGGTGCAGGAGTGGGACACTCCTGATGGCAACTGGCCCATGGCTTTGGCCACAGGGAGCTCCTTCAGCACACACCATGCCCTTGAGTCAGTACCGTGGGCCTTCTGCTAAAAACATGAGGCAAATTTACACCTAGAAGGTGCCACTTGAGCACATCAAAATGCAAGTAGTTATTCCAGCTTGCTCCAGTGCCAGCTGTACTCATTCACTGTCTCATAGCAGCCCTGGATTTTACCATCATAAAGCATTCCATGAGCAAAATGCTCATGTGAGAGCAGCTCTCTAAGGACTTTTCTAGGCCTTCTTGAACACTGATAGCTGTGAAAGGGTCAGTGCACTCAGCATCTGAATGCCATATAAAGCACTAAAGAAATACTGGGCAAAACAATTCCTGTCCACAGTCAGACATCAGCACAAGCACTGGCAGCACACATTCCCTGTGGCAAGGACCTCGTGTACCTTGAAGTTTTCTATCACACCAGATGCATACACAGTTCTGCTTTGATTTTATGTGAGCCACACTTGTTCCATCAGATATTTTCAGATGGGAAACTTATAAGAATGCTTGCTGTTCTGTGTGAAAGCAGCAGGGCTTTGTTTGCTTCCCTGTGCTTGAATAGCCTGAGGAGCTCACAAATGTGTTTGATTTGCATTGAGTGAAGAACCTCAGGAACTGCTGGGAGGAGCAATGAGAAGCACAAGTTAGTACAACAAGCAATTGGTTGGTGTGCAACTCTCATCTTGGATGATTTTGTTTAGTTCTCCTATGACGGCATATTCTTGAGCTGAGACCAGAGACAGATAGTTCAAAACATCTTGTAGATTGCAACAAATAACTTACAGGTGCCTGGAGTTCATCCCTCATTCCAGGAAAAATCTGAACTGTAGGAGTTGGCAGCCAGACCCACCTGCAGGTGCTCTGAAGACATCTTCTGCATGCAGTGTGCAGTGCTTGATTTATGTACAAGCATCTGGAAGCCAACACACTTCACTCCCTCATCTCACAACAAGGCATGGACAAGCAGCTCTTCCAGCGGGAAATTAGCCCAGTCTCTAGAGTATTTATGGACAAGTATTTATTGACTGTCCTCTGGGGCCTTCCAGAATATCACAAAAGATTAAATAGGGACCTCTATCACAGCCTTGGAAATGCTGATTGAAAATGGTGGATCAGCGATTATACCAAACAGAGATAAAAAGTAGTCATCTATCACTGGTGGTTAATCTCTTTTTCAGAAAGGAGAGCATATTAATCAGAATCAGAATGCCTAAAGTTAGGTACACTTTAAATGACAGTATTGGCACCTAGACATGCATCAATGAGGCTATTTTAATGTGCCTTACATCATTCTGCCCAAATTATTTCATTGGCTCTTCTATCATCCTTCTAAAAACTTATTGATCTCTTATTTTCCTTTCTAGTTGTTTTATTCCAGGATGTTCTTTGTTGCACTTGCAATGATGTTGCAGGTTTCCAATGGTGTTCTAATTTCACCAAGATTTTTATTTGTTAAGTTACAGTCTCAGAGTGTAAATAGGTAGTGAATCTAATGGACTTGCTTTCAGCCTGTGTCTCTCAGTCCCCGGTGCTGTTGTTGTTAAAGTAGTCTCACTAGGAAGTTCCAGAATTATTCTTAAATTGTTAAACAATGCTGAAAAGAAGTCAAGGATAATTTTTTCTATTGTTAGAGGAATGTGAGTAGAGGAAGAAAAGAGTAATTTTATGCAACTTTTTACATTTTACTTTTCTTTTTTGGTAATTACCTTCATTTCAAATAGTGAAATTTTCATCTTTCACTGCTCTTTACCCTGATTAATATCAGGAGCATGATGAGAAAACGTGGTTGTGTACAATTTTCAAGCAGCCCTGAGTGTTAGCTAAGGGTAAAGGCAAAGGGACTACTTCAGTAGATCATCACCTCTGACAGAACCCAAGGCAACTATAAACTGTTGAAAAGGACATAACCCAATTTTCTACTTTGTTTGTTTCCTTTCTTCGCAGTAAAAGGGCATATAAACACTATCAACATTTCAGGCTCTGGAAAATGTCTCCAAGACTTCACACAGGAGATGAAAAAGTGCTGAAACTTTCTCCTCTTGCTGTATTGGCAAATATCTTCCTGCAACCAAAGGTCATTCATAGTAAAAAGAGGGACTGGCTGAACGTGATGTTTTTAATAGGTGAAGCTGGTGCAGCTTTTTTCTCATTTGGCTTGTTCCATTTGAAAGTCCATTTGTAGATTTCTCTTCAAGGTAAACATGTCTAGATCATTAAATCTACCCTGAAAACACCATTGTTAATAAAATAACCTGCTTGATTCCTCACAAAATAAAATGTTTTGCACATAGGCTACACTCCCTGTATGCAAATATGTGAAGGGAGCACACATTACTGACATTACAGGAAAAGCTTGACAAATTGCTGCTCTGGACCTGAAGAAGACTTCAGAACTCACTATTTTTAGGGCAAAAGGATGAAAAGAATGTTTAGCAGTTCACCATAAGTACTTGAAGAGTACTTGAAGAGGTGGGATTAGTCTTTCTGTCACGGGGAGATTCACTGCTAGCACAGCCAGCTGTAGCTAGAACCTGCAGTTTCTTAGGCTGAGAGGACACTGGTTGCTAATTCTCAAACTGTTCAGGCAATAGTTGGCACTGTGCAGAATGGCAAAGAGTTAATATGACATGTGTGATGGTATATCCTGCAGCAAAGTAAAATTCTGTCTTTGGATATGAAGTAGGTTCCATTGTAATTTACAATCTGCTCCAAAGCTGCTTTCTTTGAAAAAAAAAAAAAAAAAAAAAAGGAGTATTCAACCTTCTACTTTCTGTGCCATGTAACTGAATATAATATTTGAGGTAATTTCAAACAAGCATTTTGCAATCAGGACCATATGCTTCATAAATAGTCCATCAATGTCAGAATGCTAATATGAGTTGTTGTTTGCTGCTGCTGCTGTTTTTCCCAAAAATCAACCTTTCATGCAGAGTCTTGACAATTTTGAAGAAATCAGAAGAAAGCACAGATTCTGTAACAAGTTCCATTTTAAGAGCTGTTTCTTTAATCTGTAAAACAACTCATAATATACTCTGGAGTTATGTCTTTTAAATTAAACATTTGGCAAGATGCTGTGCTAAGGAACTCCATGATGCTAAATGAATAGCAAATTCTCTGGGACTGTCTTTGTAATTGGACAAACAGACTTGCATGCCATCCCAAAGACCTTAATTTACTACATTTTGTATTGAATTCAGTCATGAGCTGTCAATTATTTGCACTGTGGGCTGTTTTTCTTTTGTTCTTCGTTGTTATCCGTGCCTCAACTGTTGTCTACAATTTGTGGCACAGTTGTAAACTTCTGGCCTTGTAGAAAACTCCTCATTGAATCAGCAGTTTCTGCTATGTGCTTTCAGGCTAGATCCTTCTCAGCACCAAAAGTGTGTCTGTTGGTGCTTCTTGATGTCTGCTGCACATCCTGAAGTCTTCCCCCACTATGGCTGCACCCATTCCCCTAATCCACTGTGCTTCCACCTATTGTTAACTTTTCTCTTGGAAATTCTTCTATAAAGGCAGAAATTTAAATCCACCAGTGACTTTAAAGGAATTGTCATAATCTCATTGCTTCTCCCCTGTAATGGGCACAGCAAATTGTTCTTTGCCATTTCTAATGCCCAGAAAGCACCTCGATTTCCTTACCATTGTTGTCATTATCTGTTGTTCCCTAGTTATAATCTCTTATTTTTTGTAGAGGTCTGGGCTCAGCCCATCCTCGCTGTGTGCTTCCTCTGGGTGTGCTGGCAGTGATGGACCTGAACTACAGAGTTTCAGCCCTCATTTGTTAGTGCATTCCTACACTGACAAATTCTGTGACTGCCTGTCTAATGCCAAAATGTCTGGGAAAGCAAAGAAGGACCTTTATATTCAGAACTTCATCGCCTTTGAGCAGCCTTGAGTGGTGAATGCTCTGTACGCTTCTGCTGCACTCTGACTTGGGTCACCAGCTTCCATCTCCTCAAAATATTATCAGTGAGGGAATACTGCACATGTACACTGCTTTGTGCAGCTACTTCAGGGTTCACAATCTGCATGTGCTCCAGCTGTTCAGAGCTTCAGAGGACTGAACCACCTTCTGGTCTCTTTACTATATACCCTGGCCAATGACTTGGCAAAGATGTCAAAGCAGTTTAGGAAAATGCCTGTGATCTGGATAGAATTGAAGTCAAGGGAAGGAATCCTGCTGCATTAACATTTGGATGAGATCTCTACTGAAGAAGATCTTCAGCTATACAAGCAAATACCAAAGTTTTTCTCTTGGCAAAACATATTGCAAGTCCCTTGTTGCTGTCATCTGTAGATGCTGTTTGAAAGAAACAAAAATGCAGGCTGTAGAACTTGCTTTGGAGGAGAAATTTTGGGATAAAAACCCATATTGTGGAGTTAGTTCAGATTGTGTGGCAGACTTTATCACACTAAAAGGCAGAAAAGAGTACAACAGATTTTAAGAACCAGAGATGATGTTTTGATCCCATTATTTAACCCTTCTTATAATGTAGGTCACGTAGTCACCCATTTGTTTATCATGTATGTTTACCAGCTCTTTCTTAAGCTGCACAGATGTGGATTTGGGACAAGAGGAGTATAACAGAGCCTCACATCTGTAACTCTATTATCAAAACATCAGATGTAGGTGTCTTCCTCTGTCACACAAGAGCTTCACTTACTAATGAAGGCTTTCTCTGCCTGTGGCTACCCAGTCCTCTGAGTTTCTCTTTATGTTCTTGTATATCTTTTTCATTTCTACAAACAGGAAGAAATCAAAATGCACAGTGACTGTATATAATTTGCATACTATAATTTCTCCAAAGGTGACATATTGACAGCATATGTAGTTTATTTATCTGCAAAAGGTGTGAGATGAATTCCAGAGGAGTCTGCATTGCTAGGAAATAACTCTCCCTTCAAACACGCACCAGCTGCTTCCCTTTTTCGCTGAGGTGTTTGCATCATGTCACCACCTGACATCATTTGCCCTGGAGGCTCCAGGAAGGAATAGAACGCTTGCCATGTTAATTAGAGGAGAGTGATAAAACCTGATGTTTTATTTATTTTCTTGAAGAGGGATTTGTGCTTCTTATCTTGTTTTATGGTAATATTTTTATGATGAATTTTTTGAAGTTTAGCTCAGAATCAGTTCTCCTGAGGAACAAGAGATACAGCAAATTACAGGGGACTTCAGTGCTGGTGATTTGTCAGTAAAATTAACCCACCCATGACTGCAGTTAATTAACTGTCATCACATGCTCAAGGACCCTAACTTAGCTCCTGATGTCATAGATAGAATTAGACATGTGCACTGTTAAAGCATTTATCTTTGATGACTGAGATGGAATCTGTACTGTGATTAAAACCACTAGTTTGCAAAAGCAGCAAATAGCTGACAGTTGCAGCAAGGAAAGGGAACAGAGTTGTCTAGATCTATTTCACAGAGGTTCAAGATCCGAACACCTTTGTGGATATTGGCTCACAACTGTTCTTTTGCCTTTGTAAAAAAAAAATAAAAAATTGGTTTTTGGCAGAACTCATGAAGTATGGTTATTGCATTGCTGTAACCAAGGATAAGTCTGGATGTGAGAGTGACCTGTGGTAATCTAAAGAACACAACTCTCCTCTTGGAACAGAGCTGGACTAGAAAGCCAAGCAGACAGAGAAGAACAGCTGTGGGTTTTTTTGTCTCTGATTTGTCATAGTTCAAGGTTAAGCTTCAGATTGTGCTGTCACACATAGTGGAACCTTTGTTGAAAATCAAAGTTTTAATCCCTTCCTTGTGAATTTCTAGAGGAATTATTTAAAGACCAAAAGGCAAAGACCAGACTTTTATGGATATCTTGCTGTACAGATCCATTTTACATGAATAATTTGACTGGACTAATCCACACTGCAGTCTTGATATTTATATTATATTAGTTTTTAAGACCTCCAAGATGCACATAGTATCCTCTTACTAAATACTGCACTAAATACTAAATTAACCAAAAGATGCAATTTCCACAAACATCTATAACACAAAAGAAAGCTTAGGTGGTGTCTTGGTTTTGACTGGGAAAATCTTCTTCGTAGCTGGTACGGCGCTGTGTTTGTATTTAGCATGAGAATAATGTTGAAACCACACTGATATTTTAGTGGTTGCTAAATAGTGCATGCTCTAAGTCAAGGATTTTTCAATGTCTCATGATCTGCCAGTAAGGAGGTGCATAAAGAGCTGGGAGGGAGCAGGGTCAGGACACCTGACCTAAACTGGCCAAAGGATGTCCCATGCCACAGAGCATCATGTTCTGTATAAACTGGGGGAGTTGGGTGGAGTGGCACCAATTGCTGGCTGGGGTTTGGCTGGGCATCAGTGAATGATTGCACTGTGCATCACTTCTCTTCCTTGGGTTTTACTTCTCTCCTTTTCATTACAGTTATTTTTGTAGTTGTCATTGTTGTTCTTTATTTTGCATTGCTTCAATTATTAAGTTATTCTTATCTCAATCCACAAGTTTTGCTTTTTTTTTTTTTCAATTCTCCCCATCATCCCACCAAGGAGAAGGCAGCGTACAAGTGGAGGAAAAAAAAGTCCAGTAAGAGAAATATCATTTAGTTGACACTAACTTCAAGCACAGATAAAAATAAATTGACGTTCAGCAAACAATTTAAGTATTTGTCCCATTAAATTTAGCTCACCGTCCATTTGGTGCAAACACAGGGTTTTGTGCTTGGGGAAATAATCCTAAATAGGATTCTGATTGTTGACTGGGGCTACTTGAAGGAATTGCAATATGAATGACAACAAAACCACTCATAATTGTCATTAATTAGTATCACATATCAACAAAAATACCTCTGAAAAACACCTTTCTTATTCCAGTGTTTTACTGGTTTTTGTAGTTTCTACTGCAAAAAACTTTTGGGTTTAACTTTAAACTCTTTGCCCTGGCTGCAATTTTAATATGAAGGGTTTTTTTAATGCAAATAGCATATTATTTACAATTTTTCAGTGTCTTGTGCTTGATTACATTATCAGCTTGCCTTCTGTACTTGCTGTCTTGCTGCTAATAATGTTACAGATCATATAATGAAGTTAATAATGAAAGCAACGTGGTACTTTCATCATCTGTACCACCAGTGTACACAAATTAATAGAGACTGCTGCAATGATTTTGGAGACTTGATAACCCACCATGTGTGAGAGGCTTAACCCATCAGGTGTGTGGGCTTTTGGTCATGTTGCACCATTCTTCTCCAAGTCTATTTCTTGCTGAGAAAAAAAGAATTTTTATACTGTTTTCCAAGGCTCTATCTTTAGATTTTATTAAGATTATTTGCATAAAAACAAAACTAGTCAGATCAAAAATGGTACAAAGACTCAGTTTTTTCTCTAATTGTCACAGATTTGAATAATATGCTCTTGCCAGCAATTAAAATGCATCACTTTACAAAGCTGTTTATGCAGCACGTGAATTACTTGGAATAAGTTTCATTATGGTGATTAATATGCATGACACTGCATCACAATATGAAACCTATCAAGCCTGGCTTGTTTATTTTATTGTTGTTGTTGTTGTTGTTTTGATAGAATGCCATTTAAAAGCAAAACCACCCCCACCAAGAAGATCTCTGTGTCTCTTCAGAAGCTCAATCTCAGTTCATATTTCCAAGATACGATCATGTTTTTGAAAAGCTAATTTGTATGCATAATACCTTTGTTACATAAACTTCATAAAGAGCAATTGGGTTTGCAATAGACATGGGAAATAATTTTCACACATTTGGGGTTTTGAGCTTAATGATAGACACTGTAGAGTTTCCTTAAAAGAGCTTCAGTTAAGGCTGGCAGAGGATATGTACCCATAGACCTTGGGTTTGCATCTGAACAGCCCTGGCTCCAAGTGAAAAACTATTTGAATTTTGCTTCTTTCTTCTCAAAGCCTTGTAATTCTGTGAATGCTGCCAAAACCTTGACCTCAATGTATATTTATATCCTTTCGAGAAACAAGAAGGAATCCAAAGTGTGGTATAAAGCATAAGAGCTAGGGAGTTTCAGTAGGTTTGGGTTTCATTTTAAATGTTCCTGTGAGTTTTGGTGAAAAGCACCTCAATTGCATTATACCATAAAAAGCTCCTCATCAGTCCAGTTTCTGTAGATGTAACCTAGATTGGTTTCTGTGAAGCTTTTCTTATTTTGCTAAAAGAAGAAATTATTGTCTAAGATTACAAGGAACAGAGCTAATAGAAGGCTGGACAGGTGCATGAGAAATTGAAATAACAGCTAAGGAAAATATTGGGCTGAAGGGAGTTTTTTAATTGAAATCCTGGTCTTGCTTCATATACCCATCACATTTTCGTTGTGAGCAGTGTGATGCTTTTGAAACATGTTAATATTTCAAAGGTAAAAAGGATATCAATAAAGAATCCAGGTACTATACAGAATTTGCTGAGTGGTCTTGAGGTCCTGAAGTAATGGAAAGAGAAGGTCGTGCATGCCAAAACTAATAAAAATATTGGACAGTATTTAGCACTAGGTGGGAAGGAAAATAAGTTTGGTGTTTTTCTCAGCTGTGGTATGACAAACCTATGGAAAAAAGAGAATATCTTTCTACTGTGCTCAGTCAAAGTGTTTACAACAGAAATAGCAAAGTATTAGCAGCAATATGCAAGGCCTGTACAGTTCTTAATTCCTGTACCAGGGTTTTGTGACAAGTGGGGGCTATCATTTCTGTGAGAAAATGCTTTAATCTTCTCCCTTGTCTGTTGGAGTGAATGCCAGATGGCTCCAAGGTGGACCTCCTGATGGTCAAGGTCTGTCCCTATCTCAAGCCACAAAGTTTTAGTTTTATTTTCTCTCCCCTGTTCAGGGGAGAGGAGGCCAGTGGTAGAGTGGCTTTGGTGGGCATCCTGCATGCAGCCACAGTCAACATACTACAATTCCTATTATATTTTTCTACTCATTTGTGTAAGAGAATGATTTGAAACTGAAATAAGTGCAGAGAAAAATAAAGAAATTGGAGATACAGGAAAATGAAAGGGTCTTTTGCTTTTTTAACCTAAAAACGCAACTCTATTCCTCCTTTAATTTTCTCAAGAGAGAGAAAGTATGGGTATCAGATAAAAGTCAAGGTGGAGAAAGAATGCAGTACATATAAGTTAATTATATTGGAATTATATAAACAAAACCCACATTTTCAGAGCTATGATTTGGTATCCTATATCAATAATGAGAAACCTGCCTATGTTAGCACAGATCAGTATGCTACATTAAGGGCAGGAATTAAACGAGGACCCAAATGCTGACAGGAATCTGATAGCCTGGAGACTCAGCTGAATCCTGCCTAGCCTTGCACATGCCTCTCTCCCCAGCTGAGTGCCATGCTGAGAATGTGACTTTCTCTTGCAAACTTTCATATTTAACAATCCATCCTACCATCAAAATGAGATGTGAAAAGGGATATTTCTACTACAGATTGTTGCCTTGTAAAATTTTGTGCTTCTGAAGTAAACAGAAAAGATTGCTCTTGCTAGAGCAAGTTCCAAAGAAATCATAAGCATGTTTATATTTCTTTTGGTTTTGATTTCTCCTTAGAAGAACAGCCAAGGGAGTAGAGTATTTTTAACTTCAGGATAAAGAAAAAAAAAAAAAAAAAAAAAGAAAGAAACGGAGGGGCATGGAAATGACACAGCTATCATTGTCTTTAAATGGTGCCCTGGGTTTCAGAGCAGCTCCTTAACAACTCTTAGGTATCCAAAGGGGGAAGATCACTCTGCCCAGAAGGTAGAAATGGTGATTTGTATTTATTTTCCTCAATAGAATAGTTAAGCTCTGGTACACGTCCACTGATGTACAAGAAAGGTGAACTGTCAGGGTGTTGTGACTCACTAGAAATATCTGGTGTCAAATCTTGTAAGACTAAATAACACAGAATGTATTAGAGGCTAATAAACAGCCATTAACCACCCAGCATTCAGATTTACCAATTACCACACTGTTCTAGGCCATGGACCTGCTCGCTGTGGCTGACAACATCACATTAATGAATCTCAAGTCTTAACCTCCTTGAATTCATGAATAACAATTTGACTCCATGTAACTTGATTACTACGAAATGGAAACTTTAGTTGAGTCTAAACAGTGGTTATGAGGTTGAGATGAGAGAAAGACAACCCTACTCCATCACTGGTAATTTAAACTCATATGAAACCGAGCACCTGTCACAGTGATAAATGGGTTTTCTTGTTATCTTGCTGTCGGTATCATTTCCCAGTCAGATTACTATCAAACACCCCGACAACACTGTGGAAACCAAGGTACAATTGTCTTCATTTTATTTCTCTTCCAGAGAAGTGGGTAAAGGTTACAAGATGCTTATAAATGTGATTGATTTCATTTTCTTTGAGTCATTCCCAGAACACAGTTTAATTTACTTGTATATGCAAATGTAAGGTTTTTATAGGCACCACAGAAGAGAGAGCTGCTCATTGTTTACTGATGCCAGGCTAAAGCTGCAGCCACCCTGAATCAGGAGGTGCCCCTGTGGGTTACAACTTTCAAACTCCATTTCACTGTGTATGATTAAGAGAAATAAATTTTAAAATCTGTTTTGCTTTAGATCAGTGCCTCAAAAATTTAAGTGTCTTCAGCCTGAGGAATGAGACTGAAAGTATAATGTGAACAAGCTCCTTCCTTGCAACTCCAGTGTGTTTTTCTTCCAGGCACATTATTTTTTTTCTTGACTCTATCTTTTGGTAAGGTTTTTTCTTGTTTTAACCTTTTGCAGAAAAGATGTAGAAAAATAAATAAAGAAGGAAGGACAAAACTTACAATATTTAAAAATATTAAACTTTGAAGAGTTGTCTGTTAAAGAACATGTCTGAATAGACAAACACTGTGCTCATTTCTCAATGTAGAAACTGTGCACAAGCTGTCACCTGGTATCTGTATGAATAAAGATCTATCTGATGGGTTTAGGATTAGCTCCATAATACTGCAAAGTATTTTTATTCTTTTACAACTTCAGTGCCTTACATCCAACAAGATCATAGTAAATTTTCATTCTCGCTTGCTGGGCTATGAGTTCTAAAATATATATTTGAATGTTTATGGATTTTCCTGGAAGTTGCACAGAACAGCTTGTAAACATGGAATGAGCCCTCCAGAGGTTAGAATAATGTTATGGATTTCTTTTAGTTGTAGTTGTAGCTGATTTTCTCTCTTTTATAGAAAACTTGAAACCAGCAGAAGGCTCAGATTCTGTCTCTACCTGTTGCTTTTCCATATTCTCTCCCTAGAGTGACTCAAATAGCAGGCTGTAGGTTGGTTCTTCCCTGTTGAAACTGTCTCTGTGTAGAAAAAATATTTCTATTATTTGATTGTGAAATAGGAGGTGAGAGGAGCAACAAATTTTGCCTGACACTTAACAGTTTTCTCTCATTTTGTTAGAGAGGAGCCTGCTTTTAGAAGATGCTATAACAAGTGGTGCTGTGTTTCAGCTGCCGGTAAAAGAAGTAACAATCCTGGAGAAAGGAATAGCAGGATCCTTTTTAAGAGTGGCAACAGGATTGTTTGTACATTGGAAAAAAATTATCCAATAATGTGTCTTCAGGACAGTGTCCTGTGAGGGACACAGCCCGAGGCTGGGGGAGGGAGGGCTGGCCCTGCTCCCCAGCAGCAGGCAGAGCTGTCCTGCTGCCAGCGGGGCGAGCGGGAGGAAAACGCAGCAGCAAAAGTCAGCGGTGGAGATGGAAGTGACGCTGTAACAACATGGCAATTGTCAAAGTGTTCCACTGCAGAACTCCTCTGAGATGTGAAATCGAGTCCTGTCAGATAGAGCAGAGAATAGAAACCACTTCTTGGGTGAATCCTCATCTCCTAAGTCTCTGTGTATCCAGGGCAAGTGCGTGATACTTCCTTCTCCAGTTAAGTGTGAAAGAAAGGCTGAAGAGTACTAAGCTCTTTGGAAAAAAAGAGATTCTGCAAGCCAACATTTCAGGAGCATTTTTCAGGCTTCTTTCTGACAGGAAAGGGGATAAAAGTTGGTTTTGTCTTCTCTCCTATTGCCTGCTGGTTAGGTGTAAGATGCTCCTCCTCAACTGCTGCCTTGCTTTGGATACAACCTGAGCATCTGAATTTTCCTTCAGTGCAAGGGTTCAAATCCAGGCTCCCATTCTTTAGTTATTATTGGAGTCCTTGTGAGGTCATTAGTGAAATCTTTTACTTGATTATGAACTCTGTGCTTTATGATACTGCATAAGTCATCACAAAGAATAAAATCCTTAGGATTCTCACCTGTTTCCTCAGGTTCCCCTTTTATCAATCACCAGGCAAAAGAGTCCATGACTCTTTGGGCTGTAAAAATGGAACATAGCTAGAAATGTGTAAAGTTTTGTATTTATTTAAGTTGAATGTCATCCTTTCTTCAAAGAAGGCTAAGAAGGCAAGGAAGTACAATTTATCCACTGTATTGACATTTGGGTTTGCAAAGTACAAAATTACGTGAGCTGCCCGTACTATTAATATTAACAAAGTTTAAAAAAATCCCCTCACAAGGGCTTTGTGTTAATCTTACATGATTCAGCTCCTGGCTGCATAATGAAGATCTTACATTTTTAATAAGCAAATTGAAGCAGTCCCAAATGAGTGAACAACATTGCGCTGTAAAAAGACATGGGGCGGAGAGGAGGGGGAATTCTTGTCAGATGAGGTGGCTGAAAAAACACTGATCTAGTGGCATTTTTATGTCTCCTATCAAATGTCATTGTGAATTGAAAATGTAATGTCTGAAAAAAAATAAGAAGCAGCAAGTTTCTATATAACCTGATGAATGTAACTCCATTGTTTCCATGAAATTGTATTAAAAAGGTCATCACTCTATGTATGAAAATACCATGGCAGTTATTGTATTGCTCTTTCAATTTGGAATAGGCACTTGAATGTCATCAAAGAGAAATTGCTGATATTCTATAATTAAAAGTAGATTTTGATTCACAGTGGGGAAGATGATAAGAATGGATCTTTCCATGCCGCTGATGTAGACATGCATCTTTCTCAGGAATAAAAGAAACTGTCTGGAGGATGAAAGGAAAATATGATTAAATTAAAATGTCTGGGGTATAAAAATGTGCATGTGAAAAGAACTGAAAAATTCCCCCTTCTTGTGGTGTTCTACAAGTAACTCCTTTGGGTAAAGCCTTTGCCATAGCAACAGATAAAACCTTTATGAGGTGCAAAGTTTTGCTAAGAAAATGAAGGCTTTCCATTCCAGTTCAGTTGATGTCTTGAAATGATAATAAGTCTGGCATAAGATTATCATCAGTTTAAAGATGCATTTTTAAAGACTATGCAACAAAGAGCCTGTGCTGCTTTTTCAAAGTAAGATCCACATGTATACTGCATCTCCTGCTGGAGATGGAGAGGAGAAATCAGAGCTCAAATGAACTGTGGCTGTGCCCACTGTCCTGTTACCTGTTCTTTCTCTTTCACGTTTCATCATTTTTAATATCTTCATTGCTATCTTTACTTTTAGCCTCTCTATGTCTTGCACATTCTATATTTTTCACTTTTTTTACAAATAGTTACAAATACAAGGAAGCATTGGGAAAGACCTTAATATTAGGGTGTAACTATTCCTTGTACCTCTTCTGGCTCAGCTCTTTGCATTACAACCCTTTCTACCCGTCACTGTATTGTCTCTTTCTTCTATGGAAAATCAGAGATCCAGGCCTTCCCTCATGCTTTGTCCTTGATTTTGTTTTTCAGCTGGCAACAGCTCTCCATGACACCTGCTCCTTCAATAGGTTTTTGCTTCTGTTCATGGTGAGGCTCTCATGCCTTTTTTTTGCAGGATTTCAGCTCTTGCTTATTCTCAATATTGCCTCTGTGGATAGTCTAAAATGTAAATTGTCTCATTCTGTGCATTCTTATGAAGGGCTCCTAAAGGCAGAGCTACAAAGGTTTTCATTATGTCATCATCCTCTTCACTGAAGGACCCCCAGCTCTTCACAAGATACAGGCAGCTATCTCAGAGGATTAGGGGGAGTCATAAGAGGATCACCTGATTGTCTGACATTCCTGTGAGTTTTTTGGCATTTGTGCTTTTGGAATTTAAACGGTGTCAATTATACCTTCACACAAAGCTTTTCCTCAAACTATGCCAAAAAGCACTGATTTATCTTGCCTTTTTGCCTCTACATCAGTTAGCAGAGTGAAAATTCTCTGTGCTGCAAATTGCTGAACACTTAAACGCCCCCTCTCCTTTTCCATTTTTTTGTTCCCTGGGCTTCATAGTTATTTCCCCTCTTTTGTCCCCTTTTCATTCCTCCTTACATGAGGGATCTGTCCTGACACTGTGGGACCGGGATTGCAAGATTAGAATGGAAATGTGTGAAATGGAAACCCCTGTCTATCACTTTGCAATCAGCACTCTGCATTGCTCTTTCCTGGCTGCTCTCAAAACTCTGAGTTATGCTTTTATCTGCTGGTTTGCTTTTATTTATATTTTTTTTTTTTTCATCAGCTGGTCCCTTTTTGAAAGCTGGAAGGGCAGCTGAGTGTCCTCATGTGTGGTCAGTGGTGTCTCAGGAACCTGAGCCGACCACCTGTGTGTGTTATAGAGTGTGTTCCAGTCCGAGCACTGGAGAAAGAGTCAGGAGATGTCTTCTGTTGTTTCCAGAGGTTATTGATTTTATCTAAACTAAAAGTTCTTTCCCTGCCCAGCCCAGGTCTGTTCAGCAGGTCAGCCCCAGGCACACTGCCTGCCCCTGGGGTGGGATTATCTTTTTATACTATAAACTACATAAACATTATTTACAATTATCTTCCAATACCTATCACTTATATTGTACAGTCTGGTTCTACTCTAAACCAATCTAAAAATGCTAATATCATCCAAAAGATGGATGCTAGAAAGAAGGAGAAAGAAGGACAGAACACGCCCAAGTTCCTCCATCTTGACTCCAGACCCTTATTATAAACAATCTTAGAAACTACTTTTTCACCTTATAATAATCTAACTTATAGTCTACTTAATTTTTGTGACTTGTAATTCTTCATGTAAGGGTGGTAATTTTTCCCAGGGAGAGAAATCAAAGGCACAAAGGTTTTGGGCTCTGTGCCAAGGCTCCTGAGCCCTTACTTGGGTCTTGAACAGTCCAGGGAAGCCAGAGGGATGTCTTGGGTTCCCACACTCATGCTTACCTTTCTCCTGAGCACAGTTGCTCGAGGTCCCAGAAGTGTGGGACTAGAGAAGGCATTGATCAGAAGGCAGGGCTGTGCTTGTGCCCTGTGCCAGCAGTGGGTGTGATCTGTGCCGAGGAGGATTCCCACCCACTCTATGTGGGAGTAAATGAGCTCCGGGCAGAGCGAGGCAAAATGGGAGTGAGATGTGCTGGGGGTCAGCTCATCACCCCACTCCTTGCATCACATTGTGACTGAGGCCTAAACTGCAGTGCTACCCAGTCTTAAACTGTTCTGCAAAAGTCATACAGCAGCAAGGAGAGCCTACCTCAGAAGTAAAATAAAATTGCAAAAATGAAAAAGGACGTTTTTAACAAAAAAATTCAGCCATTCCAACTCAAGATTTTTCTTCCTTGTAAGTGACAAAATACTCTCTCTATATTTTTTTTTCCTAAAAACCTTGAGGTATGTGATTAAACTTACTTTTCAGAGTAATTTTGGTATTAAAGCACCTCGTTTACTGCCTCTGGCACTTCATTCAAAGAGAGGAAGTAAAAAGAAAAGTGAAAGCCAAATCAATTATATGGGGGGAAATCAGTCTTTTCTTTAGAATGCCAATTTTTTTTATTAATCGCCATTTGATTTATTTTCCTCTAGCTGGTGTGTAACAGTGGGGAGGCTGAGGATGTTGATTCCTGGGTCTTTTTGTGCTTCTGGTTCAGTGCAGACAAATGCAATTTGTTACCCCCCTGCTTCTCATGCGGCTGCCTCTTTGTTTCAGTGTGCACATTGTTTTTGTTGGATGTTCTGGACTGCACTGAGGTTTGTATTGTTATATATACTAATAATTTGACTTTGAATTGATAATTAATTATATTTTCAAGCAATTATTTTACTTCCCAAGCATTCTGAATGTATTATAACCTCCCTGAACTGTGAAGGCCACAAAACTGCCTTTTGAATTCAGAGCAGTTTTGAATGAACTGGAACCTGCTGATGTTCCAGTGCAGGAAATCTTTCCCTCTTCCCATTTTCCATTTCTCACTGAAGTTCAGAGCTCTTGTCTTTCCCCTTCCTGTAGTCAATTCCCAGAAACAGAACGAGGTAAGCAAAATACACATCTAAGGTGTTCGTTCAGTGAAAATGTCAAGGCTGTTCAGAATCTTGTTTTCTACAGCAATTAGAGCCCTTGCATGTTGAACAGAGACTCCACCACTCAATCTTCTGCTTTCTCAGCATTGCACTGTATGTGGATCCCAAAATCCAGTATCTTCCAGGAAATCCAGGTCACCAGTGAAGAACAAGGATGAACAGTGAAAGTTCAGGACCCAGATTGCTGCTATTGCTATTTTCAAAGTCCTCAAGGCAATTTACAAACCACTAAGGCAAGTAGAAACCACTCTAAGTCCTTTTTTTAGAATGAGTCACAAAGAGGTGCAATGAACACACTTCAGCACAGACTGGCCATGCCTGGGCTCCCAAAAACTGACCTGGATCACCCTGGGCTGGGATCCTCCAACCCTGAGGAAAGCTAAAGGGGACAAGGCCTCCTGTCCTTGGTCAAGCTGAAGTTCTTTGGAAGCACTAGGATCTGAAGCCAGGTCTCCTCAGTCTCAGAACACTTCTTTTATTTCTGTTTCTCCTTCTGCACACAACCTCCTCGGTTTATCAAGCTACTCATTAACTGTTATAGACTAGAGCTGCAGCTATGGCTGAAATGCTTTTAGTGCAGTTTGTCTTTAACCACATCAGTATGACAGTGTTTGTGCTGTGGTCACTGCAGCAACTTCATGGCAGTGTTTGGTGTTAGCAAACTCTGAGCAGAGCTCAGCCCTGACCAAGGTGTTCAACAAAAAGCAGGAATTCCCATGGCACCTGCCCTCCTGTGCAGCATGCCTGACATCATTAATGCAATAATTTCAGTTTACTCAATTACCCAAAGGTACAGTATATCTCTTTGAGTAATGCCTGAGTTCATCACTTTTTTATGGTACTGTAGTATAGGCTATCCACAAGGCTCTGAGTTTTGGTACATGAGTCTTAGAAGTAGCAGAACTGGAAATGCATGGGTTTGTGCATTTATTTAATTTTCACTGAGCAATGGTTTATTTTGAGAGATGATCTTATATTTTCTGTTCCAGATTAATTCTTTGGAGCATCAGATAGTGAAGAGTTCAGCAAAAAAAAACTGAAGTAAATCCCCCTTTGTTCAGGTACCTCAGTTTGTGTCTCACCTGAAGGATTGCTAATCCCAGCGGTCAGGTTAAATTGAAAATCTAAATGTCCTCTACATGGTCAGGCCTTTGAGATTCTTTGGCTTTGGCTTAGTTTGCTTTTGCTCCATATTTTCCAGTATCGTTCAGGAAAGTGAAGAAGAAAAGACAGAGTTAATTTTGTCTCTCAAATGAAAATCCCTCAGCACTGACAAAACCTGCTCTGCTTATGCCAGGTCTCTAACAGCTTGAAAATCAAATTAGGCCCAGAATTATTACAGACACTGTTTTCTGTCAACAACCTGGAAAAAACAAAAACAACCAACCAAAACCCTAAACAAAGAGAAAAAGCTTTCTCCAGTAATCTCAATAAGAGCCTGCTTCCCGATCCATTAGAAGTGTCCCACTCCAGCTCTGGTGTTCCTTGTTTCCAAGTGACTGGAAACAGGGGCTGCAAAAAATGTTTTAAAAAGTCATTTGAAAGGGAGCAGAGAGATTGCATGCCAACTCGAAAGCATGACAGCAAGAAATCTCTGAGCTTGCTTTGCCAGTGATGAGAAAACCCTCACCAGATTCACTCTAGGCTGAGCTCTGGGGTGGAGGAGGGGAGTTCAATCTCAGTGGTGTTAGTTTCCCAGTGCAGTGGTTTATGCCACTGATGGCATTTTTTCACAGGCAAGATGAATGCCAGTGCTGCCTTAGCTATGGCCACTGTCCTTGAATGTAAGAGTAGATACCGTGGGTCAGATTAAAAAAATTCCCTCTAGCCAAGTTTCTAGCTTTAGTCACAAGCAAATGTCTAGAGTAGATTAAGAACAGCCCAAGCACATGACACTTCCCCCAGTGCTCTCTGAAATGCCTGTCAATAATAATAGTTGATGGGTTCTCTGTTATGAACTTAATTACTTTATTGCTCAATGCATATCAAATGTTAGCACCTACAACATCCTCTAGCTTCCTGTTCTATGAGTTCTTACACCCTAAGGGGCAGAAAATTCCTGATTTTCCTCTTTGTTTTCTTTTCCTGCTTGTTTTGAACTTGTCAACGAGAAACTTCACAAAGCATACCCTGTATCTTGTACTCACGAAGAGATGAACAATGAGTTCCCATCCTAACTCCCCATACTCTCCACGGTCCTCATGTTTTCCATGTCTTTCCTCTACCACAAGAATTACTGTATATTTGCTAGGCATTGCTGCTCCTCTCAGAACTTTTTCCAGTTCCAATATGTGCTTGGAAATAAAAGGCAGGATGGGATGTCTTGCTGCACAGTCCCTGTTTTCAGCAGAGGCTTTTGCAGCATGTTGCTGCTGTTGGATTTGTGCAGTCATCACCGTTAAAGCTTGAGGCTGTCAGGCAGCAGCAGGTGAGCAATTTCAATTTTAAAGAGTTTTTCTTTTCTCTCCTCCCCAATATTGCTAAACTAACTCATCATATCAAGCTGCTTTTTGTTTTTTTTTTTTTTTTCTCCTTCCAAGTTGTAGATGTAATCTTGCCAATGTGCAGTTACTACCTCCCAGCAGGCAGGTAATGCAGGCGTTGTGAATCAATTCAGATCTTAGATTTTTTTCTTGGTGTGGGAAAAAAAGAAAGACAAAACACCAAAAAGAAAAGAAAAAAAAAAGCAAATCTGGGAACAATAATTTAAAATCAAGCAAGAACCTAAGAGAAATATTTGTCAAATCTCACCTTGCCTTCTTAAGTTACTAGGCAAGATTTCTATAAGCTACTTCTGACTAATCAGAGAGGATATAAAGAAATGCAACTTGTAAGTATGGATAAATTTTGTAATTTTATGTTGTCACTCCCTCTAGACATTTTACCTCTTTTCATTGTATCATGTTGAAAGGAAAGTGTTTGTTTTGATCTCAGCCTTTTTCAGCACAGTGTGCAGCTTGTTTTAGCGATAGTACTTAATGTCATCCAAGAAATCCTGTTGAGAGTTTTCAAACACCTCTTGTTTGCAGACAATAAAAAATAGTTAGAGGTGGGTGGAGAAAAGATAGAAATGAGCTGAAGGTTACAGAAATGTTTCTAAGAAGAAAGTTGCTAAAACTACGAAGAAATATCAAATTTTACACCAGGGTCAATTTAAATTGGACAGTATATATCCATTGGAATGTGAATTTGTGTTGGACTTGAGGGGCAGATTAAACACTCTGGTTGGATTTGGGGATAAGATTTTCAAAAGCAGACAATCTGCTCTTTCTATTTAAGTGATAATAGTGTTCAGTCAGCATCCAGCACATTTTGAATATCCTAGGATTTGGCTCTCTGGTTTTATAAGCTGAATCTTCAGTTCTTTATCACAAAAAATACCCATCAACTCAAGCACAAATTTTCCTGAAAATTCCTGTTTTTTCAGGCTCCAGGCTAGTAAAAAGCAGACTTATTTTGTAGTATTTGAAAGCCTATCAAGGAATCCCTTGTTTTTACAGCATCTTGGATCACTATTGAACCTTTTTTACAGTCAACTGTCTCATTCCCCCAAGGGTCCTTTTGTGTGATCAGCCTTTGGGGTAATATTATCCTAATAAATCCATCACTACTACAGTAGCAGATCCCTACCTTTGTTATGTTGAACTCTTGACAGTGGAAGAGTAGAAAACCTACATTTAAATCACCCCAATTGGATCAGCCTTGGGAAGAGGAAAGTAAAAACCTTACAAAGACTGAACTGATTTTCTTTAAGGAGCATATGAGAACCACCAGGTGTATCCATTGCTGTATCCATGCATCCTTGTGCAAAGCAGGTCTGAGTCGAGCACGTATCACGGTGTTCCCTGACAAACTGCAGCTGCAATTGCTCTTTTCGTGAGCTAAACATGCAGCTTGAGCCAGTTATAGTACTCATAATTCTGAAGAGAACTTTCCTGGAGCTGTAGGCTGAGCAAGATATCTGCAGAAATCCCTTTCCACCCAAGTTTCCCTATGACTCTGAGTATGGAATTGACAGTACCTTCAACCATGTCCTCAGCTCCTGTAGGGATTCACTGAAATTATTGTAGATCTGCAGTTCTAAAACCACCAAAGGACTGCTCTGGGTACTGACTTGTGGAGCTGCTGAGGACAGGGCACTGTCAGGACATATGAATGTTTGAGGCACCTTTGCTTTCCCAGAATGTCTTTTAGGCTCCTTCCAGTCCGGGTGAATCCCGGTATTTCCAATGTTTTTGCATGCTTTTCTCTTGAGTGGAAACACCAATAGATTTCCTGCAATATTCCTCTCAGGTTTACGTCTTGTCACAGCTCTGGCTAAAAAAAACCATCACAGTAAATTTTGATGAAGCTAAAATAAGATATGTATGATTGCTTAGACAGGTTTCAGGTCACTGAGAATTAGCAACAAGCAGTAATCAAGTGGGAATGGCTGGTGTTCACCTGCAGCCTAATAGATAACACATTTCAACTTGTAAAAAATCTAATAACAAGGCTTAAATTAAAATCACTTTCATTCCTGTACTGCCTTTATTTTCTTTTTTTTTTCCCTTTCCTCTTTATCATGCTTCCACGTTCCCTAAACTGATTATTTGTTTCTTTCTGGGTAGCCTCTGGAAAGGGGACAAGTCTAAAGACTTAAAAGACTAGTGAGATAGTAATCATTGGTTCACACTGTTTCCCTTCCAGCTACTTGCTGTAAGCAAGAACAACAACAACAAAAAATAAATATACAAGACAGAAAGAAACACAGCCTGAGGAGAGAACATTCATATTGTCATTTAGATGAACTATGCAGCTATCTCTCTTGACACACCTATTTCACCAACATGCTTCTTCTCAACCTGGTATTCATTTTCTGTCCTTCTTCATTACATTAGCGATCCTTTTCTCCTCTCCTGCTCTGACTACAGCCTGAACCACTCGTTTATTTTTTGGCTACATTAGCCAGGTTGTTTGTATTGCTGTCCCGCGGGTGACCTAGCAGCTCAAACTAATAACACATATTTCTTTGTCAACATTTTACTCTCCAAGCTTGTTGAAGACATTTTATATGTCCAAATTGCTGTGATGCATTTTGAGGATAATAACACAGAAGTGGAATTAATGCCTTTTGGACCTTTCCTTTCTAGCAGGATTGGAGTGGCCTGGCTGAATGCTTTTCTCACCTAGCCTATTTTGGTTTTCTTTTTTTCAAACAAAAATTGAATTTCATAATCTTGGTTTTTTTCCTCCAGACCTCTTAATAGAATTTTAAATGTTTGTTTCACTCTGTTTGTTCTTGAAGAGCAGGATATGCAAGTTCTGGTTCTAACTAAAAATAGAATAGATTGAAACATTCTGATATCATGAAGGTGAGATTGGTTTCATTTACATTGCAGAATGCCTGGGGCATTCTCTGTACAGAGTCTCTATCATAATGAGGTTTCCTGACTAGGAAACTGGTGTGTGTCTAAGATTCCTGGCACATGATTGAGATAATGTTAATGATGAATTAATTTCAGAAAGAAGATAGAATTATTTTTAGTCTCCTTCACTTATATTATCGTTAAACTTGTAGGAACATTATACCTTCAAATCTGTGACCAATTTTGTTGAAAATGACCAGTCAAGGTAGATGGGCACATAAATGTCAGATGATCACAGGAACTTTCTGTGTCTTGACAAACAAAGCTAGAGAACTGGCAAAGAACAGTTATTTCTTAACTATGCAATAGTGCAGAGAAAGATGTTCTGTCAGAGCACATTGCAGGTAAGGCACAGCAACCCACATTCCTCAGTTAAACACAGACAATAATTATTTTTTTGCAAGCAATATGCACAGGCGTTATGAAGTAGAGATAAAGCTTTAGGAAACAGAGATGAAGTTTGATTCTCCTGTAACACTCCATCCACATGCAGGAGCAAAACTTCCTGGTTTTACAAATGTTATGATATGAGAGGATAAAAAAGAAATGGAAAACAGTAAAATAAAATAAATTTGCCTTTTTTTAGCACCTGGAGGATTTACACAGGTTTAAGTTTAATTCCACATCTCCACAGAAAGTTAGGTGCCCTAGGGCTTTCTTGGGAAATAGGTGCTTAAATCCTTGTGAAGTTTTGTGAGGGTGACTTACCCAAGGAGATGCACATAATCTCTACAGGGTTGAGATCGGAATGAGACCATATAAATGTCATTCCACTGCCTTACCCAGGTAATTGTGTAACGTAAGGTTGTTTTGACTGTGTTGTATCTCACCTGGCTGTGATTTCTGTTTTTGTTATGCTACTTCTGGGCACAAGTACAGGTTTGATTTGGACTTAACATACAGAAACAAATTCTAGTCATATGTTATGCAAAAAAAACCCAGAACAAAACAAAAATGTTTGAAGCTCAATTATAAACCACTGACATATCTAGTCTAACTTTAGGGTTTTAAAACATAGAAATTAGCCAGTGAAGTTAGGACCTGGTGCTGTAGGAAGGATACTGGTTTGTTTTGCTGCAGATTGCCACTCGTAGTTCAGGTTGTTTATTCAGGTTGTTTATTCAGCTGCTCCTCCAGGTGAGGTCTGTGTGAACATCTCAGCTCAGGTGCTGTGCCTCACTGGCCATCAGCCAGAGCACTGCAGTGTGGCTCCAGTCTGGAGCATCCAAAAGTGGGATGAGCAATCTGCTTGTTGGCTTCACCTGCCAGCAGTGTGGGTTCAGCCATGCATTGTCTCTGCACACTCAAACAAGCCACCAAAGACAGGGTAGTTCCCTGAGGCTAGGGATATCATGAAGAAGAAATGGCTCTTTCCTCACAGAGACCAATCATGCATAATTTATTGAGGTTGGCAAAAAAAGGGTGAAGACTGAGAAGGCACAAAGGAAAACCAGGCACATTAATATAGTTAAAAATGGGTATAAACTGGGTAAAACAGATACTGGATGAGAGTTTTTGACCTCCTGAGGTCCCTTTAAATAGCTGAACAATGTTTAAAAGATCCAACTAATTTTAAGACAAAATGGATCCCTTTTGAAAAGTACTCTGTCTAAACAACTTAGTAATTTCCTCTTCCTAGCTGATGAACATGACTTACCTCAGAGGGAACATTGTGGGGGAAAATGAATGGATGACTGTGGGATGCTGAAAGAGCTATTAAATACTAGGTACCCAGAGGGATTTGGCTGTGAATGTTGACAATAGCTCTACGTGTAGGATGTAGGATGTCTTGACTTCAGGGTATCCTTTCAAATTAGCCAGGTTCCAGCAATATATAATATAATGTACATGAAGCAGTGTGTAGTGGAGGGAAAAAGAAATAATAGTTATCACACTCAACAGCAGATTCATGTAGGTAAAATGAGCCACAGTTTTTGAAATGTCAAAATTGTTAATAGCTTTGCATTCGTCTAGGTGTTAATTTGTATTTATAATTGAAGCAACAAAGTGTGGAAGGTGTAGGTGACATGCTTTCACCAAAATATCTACTGCAATCATTTCTTGATGATAAAAGCATTTAGAATATGTCTAAGAGATAAAAGAGCCTTTCTGATCAACTGAACCAAGTGTGAGGGTTAACCATCTTCCCATATTCATGGGATATATATTTATATACAAAACCCCAAAGATAGCTTTGATGTACTCTAAGCATTTTCAGGAGTCAGGTTTTAGCAGCTTGTGTGTATTCTGTCAGTCAAAACTCTTTTGAAATGTGTAAGGCAAACTCAAAGCATTAACAGTGGGTTTCAGGGCTCTCTGCTGGAAGTCAGGGATCTTCCCTTCTCAGTCAGCAGAGCTGTTTCTTCAGGTGTATGTCAAACAGCCAGAAGGGGAAAGGGGGGGGAAAAAAAGGAAGTGGTTTCTCCAGTAAGGAAACGTGTAAAGTGACAGAGTTCCAACACACAGTGTGGTCACAGCCCAATCTGCTCATCTACTCCATGGTGGTTACCATTCCTTCAGGCCCAGCAGATTTCCTGTTCTAATCTGAGGGAATAGCTCAATGGCAGGGTAAATTTTCCTAATGTGCTGATTTTGGGTGACAGCTTGCAGTGAGGGCACCAGCCATCTCCGACTGCACGCTCTAGAAAGTAGAAATAAAACCAAGTTATCTCACTTGAGCACTTATCCAACATGAAATTTTCATTTCATCAGGCACAGTGTTGGTGCCTTGAATTCTAAGCACTTGGCCTTCTGCTGCTGTAAACTGCTATGTGAGCTCTAAAGCAAAACCAGTGCACATTTTTTGTGTGTCAATGTTCCTCTTTATTCCCATACCAAGATAATTCTTGGTGAGGTTGCACAATGGGCTGTTTTGCCTGCAAGCTGCTGCTTCAGAGCTCACTGCAGAGAGCTCCAAAATCTGAATTTCAGCACTAGTTCTTGTTTATCTCAACAACAGAGAAGGAGGAGCTACGTGAAAAGAAATTATATATCTTACTATTTTTTTTAAACTTCCTTATTCTTGAGCAGTACTCAGTATATCTGTGTGCTTATGTACAAGTATGCAAGGGTAAACACCTATTGGCTTGTGACTTGTGTAAACTAGGCAAATATTTAGTTATCATTCTTGTCAGAAAATTCCTTTTACAAGAGTAAATTGCTGTTTACTGCCCAACTGTTGTGGTCTCACACAAGAGAATCAGAATCTTTTTTGTTTCTTTATTATTGCTGTTGTAACTGCAGGTTTGCTCATCTCTGAGGCATTGGGAGTACATTATAGACATCATTAAATTTATGGCTCTTGTGTTTAGGAAAAATAAAAAAGTGGTCATACTGCTGACAAGTTTATATCAACACCTGAGCATGTAAAAGATTAAAAGGTAAGCTTAACCTTAAGCTTATTTTTGCAGTTCCCTTCTAAGTATGTTTCCTATTACTGGCATTTGATGTTTGTCTCAGTGACTCATCAATCATCTGACTTTAGATATTTTTCCAGTAATAAAATCAGGGTGTTAGTATGGATAGACTGATATAAATTTAGACAAATTACCTCTTTCTTTCTTTCTCTTTGGTTTACACTTTTGAAAAGAGTTAGTAAGTGTGAGGCACCTGAATGCTTTTGCAATTCTATGAAATTTTAGGCTGTTTTCCAAATAAATACTCAGAAACTATGACAATAATGTAAAAAGAGGAACCTAAAATGATCCCTGAAGTCTTAAATTTAGCCTTTAGATTCTCCTAAAGAACTTTCAGCTGTGCAGTTGCAAATAATATTGGTGATATCATCTTAATCAGAAAGTGCATTGAGGTATCTTAGTTGTACTCCATGTTTATAGAATGATGATTGCATTTGCACTTAGTCACTTCATGCACCAATATCAGGAAAATATTAAAGAAGCCAAAGAAACATGCGTTTTTTCTTCTCTCTGTAGCTGTAGAGGCAAGTCTGCCAAGAGCCTGAGCTCCACCGCCTTTTTTTTTTGTTTTGTTGTTGTTGTTTGTGGGATTTTTTAAAATTAAATATTGCTGCAGTGGCATTTCATGTATGCAGTCTTTCAAAGTTGACTATAGCTGATGGAATGGCTAAATGATTAGCCAGCCTCCCTATTATCAAATCAGAGCACAGCCTTACAAAGTGAGGTGCTGTTTCCTTTCCTGTCTCCATTGATTTGTGGATCCATACTCATCAGAAAGTGTGACTTTGTTCTTGTTTCTCACACTTCCCCTGAGCTAGCTGTGACTGTTATTGTGTTTTGGATTTGGCTTCAGGTTCCAACTGAGATTTTTTTATCTTCGATACAGAGTGTGAATTTTAAAAAAAAATATTAAAAAAAAGGGAGAAAAAAGCTGGGTTATGATGTCTGTCAGTCTTGTGGCTTGAGATGGCTTTCTAGCCTAGTCTGCACAAGAGGCTTTCCATTCCATCCTGATTTATGTCTTTTAACCCCACAGTAACCATTGCAATTGTGCACTTCATTTCGTGAGCGTGGATTGAAAGGTGAGTGGATAGCAGAGTTCATCTGCTCTGTAACCAAGCCCAGGGAACTGCTCTTCTCTCACTGGGCTGCATGCTGGGCTGTACCCTTGGCTCACCCAACCATAATACATCTTCTTGCTTACAAAAAATAAAGAGGAGTGAGGGAGAGATGGAGGAAAGATGAAATTCAGGAACAGAAATTTTGGGATTGTTTCCCATATAGCGTCCTCTGCTTGCTGCCTCTATTTCTCTACAAATGTGAAAAATATTATAGAAACAGTGAAACTCAGGTAAGCACCAGACTTAAATCTTCCTCAGATGTGGAACTTGAAGAAGTGTCTGCATTTGGGGTGGTGATCTGTTGTGGGGGAAACTAAGGGTTGTATAGAATGGGAAATGATCAGATATGGCACCTTAGGAAAACCTTAAGGTTTGTCTTTATCCGTAAAAAAAATTATGTTTATACTGTGTATTCTACCTGGAAATCCTAGGCTCAATTCAGATCTCTAAGTATGGGATATAAAGAAGCCAGAATTTCCTGTCTAGTTTCTTGAGCTGACACAGGATCTTTACTATTCCAGTTTCCTTTAGTCTAAAATTGAAATAATCTATCTTGTAAGAGACAGCATGCTGATGATTTGTTTCATATCTCACTCTAAAAATGACATATTATTATGAATCCATCCCTTCTTGCAGCGAGTGTGTGATGATAAGGAATCACTGTACCTTTAAAGCAAAGCCAAAACGTGAAATAACAGTTGCTCCTTTGGAATTGATGAGTTAACCTGCATTTTTTTTTTTTTTTTCATATCCCAGGCTATCCAGACTGAGGAATTCATAATAAATTGCTACCATTACATTTTTCTGAGGCTTGTTGTTACAGAAATCCTTTGAAAGGTTAATTGTCAAACTTTAGTTTAGTACGGTATAACATGCTTCAAAACTCCATAACTTCACTGAAGTATTAGCATAAATATGGTGGGTGATAAAAAGAGTTGTTTTTCATATTTTTTTGAAAGGTTGTGCTCGTATCATTATTCATGATTGAGTAAATAGTTCTTTATTCCAGGATACTAACAGCACTATAAATGCTCATTTTAAGGCTTAGAATCTCACCTGAGTCCCACTAAAGTAGAAAGGTATATCTTAATATTCATGTTCTTTGGATAGTACTCTTTACCAGGGATGGTTGTAATTCATCTTTCCTTGGTTTTTTAGGGCAGTATCTTCAAAACTCTCACTAAAGAATTAATTATGAAAGCAGATGGTGTTTAAGCAAATGCTTGTGTTCTCTTCCTCTCTGGTGAAGTAATGGAGGAATTGTACAAATTACAGATTGCTACCTGCCCTGCCCCATACTAGACAGACCTTTATTTTAGGGAAAAGTGCTATGCAAGAATTAGATAGAAGTATTGCTGTTCCTATTTGTTTTCACTTTCTCTAACACTGTGTACAGACTTGCGTCTTCTAAACACAAGAACTCAGCTGGACAAAGCCAAATTTCATCTTACAGTGACTGCAACACAAATGGTTTTAAAAGCGAGGATAATAAGGAGCACTGACTCTATTAGAAAGGCTGTGAATGTTCCATCATTGAGCATTTTGGAAGAAAGGGCAGAGAAACATCCATCACAAAAGAAGACACTTTATTGGGAAGGGGCAGCAGAGTACAGAGAAAGTTGAGTTCCTTCCTAAAGGGGGATAATTTATTTTTAAAAAATTGATTCCAAATATAGCTTGAGGCAAAATAACAGCAGATTTATAACCAGAGCCATTCTTTTCTTCAAGTTTATGTTATTTTTGATGGTACCAATTCCAAAATTTGGGAAATATTTGATGGCAGCTGTTCCTGTGGAATAACATAGCATTGCAAAGGGTGTGTCCACAGTCTGCTTCTAATAGCACTGAACAGGATCATCAGTCACTGTACAGGGTGCCTGCTCTACTGCTGCTCACCAGGTAGAAGGCAATTACAAAGGATACAGAGAGGAAGCCATCAGGGAAATTCACTCCTATCAGTTGCCAGGTTCTTTTATTAGGCTTTGCAGAAAACAGGTTGTGTGTCTCTGAATCATGGTGATGCACAGCACTGAATGTCCAGCAAGCAGGAATATCTGGGCACCTACAGCACTGCCAATCCCTCCAGCCATGCAGCTGGGGCTGGATGGAGTCTCAGTTCCTCCTTTTCCTCGTGTTGTGTCCAGCACAGCCAAGTTACCACAGGACTTAGCTGTGGCAGAGGAAGACCAGAAGTCATCTCTGACTTGGTCATTCCTTTTTGTTGGGAGTTGCAAAAATCTGTCTGCTCCTTTGCTTTGACCAGACTGTAGGGTGTCCTAGATAATATAAAAAATCTATTCAGAATGTACTATATATACATATATATGTGTATATATTTGTGTGTGTATGCGTATACATATGTGTATATATATATTATATACATCTATCTACATATAAAATACAGAACTATAATAGTGTGTGTATCTGTGTATACCTGCTGAAGGCACAGTAAAGAGATGTATAAGCCAAGCAAGTAATAAATTAAGTTGATGTTAGTTTTGGACAGTGCTTTCCTGGCAGGAAAATTCCTATAGATCATTCTGTCACTGGATTGTGGTTGGGAGTTGGCTGCATCTCTGAAAAAGTCCTCTGCAGAATATTGTCTTCTGCAGATAAAAGTTGAGTGGCTATTTCTGTAAAGGAATTTTGTCTCTCTGAGCACAGTTTCAGGACACAGCTGCATTTACGTGAACCTTGTTATAGCATTTCTTAGATCATACCAGAGAGACTTATGACCTTCATAAAGCCAAGAAGGACAAACATTGCTGCTTTAAAAGCTTTTAGGAACTGATCATTTTTCATGCCCACTTGTCTCTGGCAGTTATAGTAAATTTGCTGTTCTCTGCATGGCTCCAAGATACACTTTGCCTTATTACAGAACCACAACAAAAAATACTGTAGTAATATATGATTCTGGCTTCAAATGCAGTTGTACTGCTTTGGCTCATTTCCATTTAACTTAGTAGTATTAGCTACACACCAGTGGTTCTTCTGCCTCTAAAAGGTGACATCTAGAAGTCCACAGAAACAGGGTTTTTTTAAATGTACAGCTTTCTTTGGTCCAGGTGCCCCTAGAAGTATTATTTTTGCTATAGTAGTAGGTGCTCACCATAATCAAGAATCCTGTTTTGTTCTGCTGTGTGTATTTCCTAAGGAACAAGACCATTCAGTCTCAAAAAGTGTAGGATTTCTACTCTTTTCATCATTATTATTATTATTAATGAACTAAGCAGTACAGTGATTCCCAACCTTAGGATTTATCAGGGCAGAAGTGAATTGACAAACAGAAAAAATTACTGCCACAGAAAACAGTAATCCAAAGGATTTACCTGGACTTGCTGAACTGCATGCTATACAAACAGAAACAATGCTCTTCTGACACCAAATATCTTATTAATTAAATGTAAGACAAGATAAAAGGTATAGACTGACTTTTTGGAAACAAATGTAGAGTTGTGATAAACTCTCCTGGAAGTTCAACTTCAAGGAGAGCTGAGTCTTGCTTGATCTTTATTATCAGTGCTGTGATATAAATAATTGACACTTCGCTAGAAAGTGTCCTTGAGTTAGAAATATTCAGTCAATTAAGCTGTCCTTAGTATAGTTATTATATTTTATTAACAGTTTCCAAAAACAGTATTTGTGCTCCTTTTTTTATTAAAGACAGGAGAGAATTCATCAGGCAAAAAAGCACAACGTTAACTGTGCAATAATTCCTTGATGTTTGTTTTGAGATGATTTGGCTTGTTTCTGTTTGTTCATGTAGCAGTGGAATATGCTTTTTTCCCAGGTGGCACTTGCAAGGGTTTCTGGCATCAAGTCTGTGAGGCAATGTGTGCCCAGGTTTCAAAAAAATGGCTCAGTTTCTGAATAGAGCTTAATGGCTCAAAATGGAGATTGGAAACACACAGAATATCCTCCTGTGGGGATTTTCACAGAACTTGGTCAAAGGCAGTAATGTTTGTTTTTATTGATATTAGCCAATTAGACAACTTTAAAATATCCTCCCTCTGGAATAGAATTAGGTAGAGCACTTAAAAATCTCAGTTTAACAATGGAACAGAAAGAAGGTCGTTTGCTCTTAATTTTGATAGCAGTTATCCTTAAAGTTTTTCTAACCCAGATATATCAACATTAGAAAATAACACAATGTGCTGACAAAGAAACAGGAAAAAATGTAAATAGCTTGACTAGGAAAAACAGGAAAAACTCAAATTATTTAGGAGACCTGTCTTAGTATAATAGAGGGGGTGAGATGCAGCTAAATCTCACATGAGGATACAGTCTCTGTGTTCATAGTGCTGTGCTGTTGTGAGGGACCTGCTCATGGTGGTGGATTCCTGTGTTGATCAAAGCCCCAAAAGATAGATGCACCCCTGGAGAGGCATCACTGTAAGACATCCCTGCCAGCCAAAGATGTAGAAGAACTGACTCAGGCAGTGGGAGTCAAGAACTAGGGAGTTTATAAGACTTCATAAAAGAAAAAAAAGAACAAGATGCTAAACAAAAACAGCCTCAAATGTGCAGGCACTTTTATTTCAGAAACCAAAGCTGAGAATTTCTATCAACTGAGATGTTACAAACACTGCAAGATTCATGATGAATTATTGAGAGATGGTAAGACTGCAATTTTTGGAGTTAAAGAAAGTGTGACCATGTGAATCCTCCCTGAAAGCTCAGTGTCACTGACACTGTATATACTTTACTACAGCAGGGAGGGGAAAATATCTTGTGGTTTTTTGGGTTTTTATCCACAGACCTATTCTGGAGCTCAATAATGATGATTCACAATGTGGTATCAAACATTAATGTTCTTTACAACATCTGGAAAATACTGACTGGAAAATTAGGAGGAGATTAATGTTCCTTCTGATATTTTTATCCTCTTCACGCCTCATCATCATGCCCACTGTACCATGAGATCAACAAGATTAGATATCTTTGAAATATGTTCACCAGCAGAATATGATATTCAAGCTGAGGTAAGAAGATAACAGCAACTGACCTGCAAGATTAAGGTGACAAATTAGGCATCCAACAGGACATCTTTGTTCTAAATAAGTGAGGTATGAACCCATGATGCATAGTTGTGTTGACTTCTCTTCAGCTGAATTGTAATTCATTAAAAATATAGACAGTGTTTTGTTTCTGATTGTTCATGGTTCAAGTGACAGTGAATAACACTGGTCGACACAGAAGATACAGGGAAAGAAACAAAGAATTTTGAATAAATGAAATGAAAATAACCAATAAACAATGTATATTTAAATTTCACAGTATGTAATAATGTAACATATAAAATAATATCTGTGTAATATATATGTATAAGTAATATATCTTTGATAAATACTATATTTATAGATGCCTATTCAATACATTTATGTATATAAAATACAGTAGTTTCACGAATACAAGCCGCACGGATTATAAGCCGCACCCCCGGTGCCTCGACAATGTTGCTGTCTTTGTCAATAGATAAGCCGCACCCCGAATATTAGCCGCACTTTCGTTCGTCGCGAGAATCCGTGCGCAGCTTTCACAAATTGGCCAATTAGTAACAGGATCGCGGCATAGCGGGCTTTACTGGCTCGGGGCGGGGCCAGGAAGGCTCGGCCCGCTCATGGTTGCTGACGGGGCCGGCTGGGTGGTGCTGCAGCCGCCGCCGGGCTCAATGGCCCCCCTCTCCCATCAGCACCGCCCCGCCGCTGCGTTAACGTACTCGCCCTGCCGGCGGGCCAGCCACTGCCGCCGCTGGCAGGCATGCCGGCCGCGTCGCCGCTGCGTTAACGTAGTCGCCCTGCCGGCAGGGCAGGCACTGCCGCCGCTGGCAGGCATGCCGGCCGCGTCGCCGCTGCGTTAACGTAGTCGCCCTGCCGGCGGGCCAGGCACTGCCGCCGCCGCCAGGCTCGCCGGCCGCCCCCTCCCGTCTGCACCGCCGCCGCGTTTCCTCGCCCTGACCGGCACTGCAGGTCCCCGCACCGCCGGGCTCCCCCACGCTGCTGGCCCCGATTCTGCTGGGCTTCCCCCGCTACCAGGCAGCCCCACCCGCCGGCCTTCCTGCTTCTGCCATGCTCCCCTGCACTGCTAGCCCCAGTTCTCCCGGGCTCCCCCGCCCTGCTGGCCCGGGCTCTGCCGCCTCCCCTGCCCCACCCTGCTGGCTCAGGCTCTGCCGCCCGCCCCCCACACTGCTGGCCCCGCCTCTGCCAGGCTTTCCCACCTCAGCCGGGGCCGGCCGGGCTCCAGCTTGGCTTGGGGCTGCCGCGGGCTCTCACTTCCGTGTTGGCAGCTTTTAGAATTTTGTTAATGTATTAGCCGCCCCGGAATATTGGCCGCACTTCCGGGTTTCCACCAAAATTTTGGTCAAATTGGTGCGGCTTGTATTCGTGAAATTACTGTACATACATATAATCTATACAAAGCAGAATATTTCCATATAAATATATACATATATATATATATATATATGCATAAACAGATAGATACCTAAGATGTAGATATAGATATAAAATGTACATTAAAATCAAAATAACCCAGTGTCCATCTTCCTTGAAAAGTAGCTCAAGAAGTAATTGGCTCAAAATGCAGCTTGATAGGTTAGACCTTGGGAAGAATCCTAACAATTATGCTCATGGATCATATGGAACAAAATAGTTTATGCTGTCAAAAATGAGCATGAACAGCTGCTGGTCATGATATAGATACATTTAATCCTTAAGATTGCCTTTCAGCATCCTGCCAGCCTTATGATACTATATCCTTCCAAACTTTTAAACTCTGAACATCAGTAATGTGTTTAACTGAAGTGGTGCAGTGTTGAAAGGACATATTGCTTCTTTGGATTTATGTATTATATATATAAAGGGGATATCTAGTGAAGAACATGCTCCTCTGCCCAGCAGAGAGTGAATTGTTGTAGGATTTATCCATATGATATAAAAGAGCACCTAAGCTTAAGTGACAGTGCATTATGAAAGTGAAATTAAAGTTGAAAATGGTCAGCATTTCTGGAGCAAGAGCTGGGGGAGGAAAAAGATAAATAGCCAGGTGTATTTGTGCTAGTGATTAAATGTTCCACTCAACACAGGTTTTAATATGATGATGGGAAAACCCAAGACATTTTCTTCTGTCAATTACTCGTTATTTATTGCTCAGAATTTTTGTTATGCAAGCACATAGAGGGTAACTAATGCATCTTTTTTTATGACAATCTCCAAGATTTGTGAAGGAATATTGCAGGACTTTCAGGATCAGATAAAAAGGAAGTGGTTTGCAAAGGGCACCACTAAATAAATGCATTCATAAATAAATGTTGAGTAATTCAATCATCAGAATGTATGAAGAGAATAAGCTCCAAAGTGAAACACAGTGACCAAAGAAATTAGTGGAGCCAAGTTGCTAAGCAGAGATAAATAGGGGTCTAATTGGTTTTATACATCTCAATTGAGGTACTTATTCATGTGCAAAAAACTCACAACATTAAAAATAATTTGATTTAGAAATTGTTTTCATGGAAAGCATTTGGTATGAAGCTCCTTTGTCAATGTAATATAATGACAGCAGAAGAGAAGATATTTCCAATTAAACACTTGAAAGCTTCATATCCATAAATTAGTTGGTAGGCAATAGAGTTTGTATGAACTGTGACTGAATGGGAAAATATGTTCTCTTCAGAAAAGTCATGCCATTGAATGGCATAAATATGATCTGTAAATTCTGATAGGTCAGTATTTATCTTTGTACTTAAATGAGAATTATGCTTTGTAATATGTTTAACTGCTGTCTTCTACTGGAGGATATCAAAGTAGCTTCAAATGTTTAGAAGATTTAGATTTAGACTCAGAAGCAATGGAAGTATCAGAATCACAGAATATGCTGAGTTGCAAGGGATCCAAAAAGATCACTGAGTCCAACTCCTGGCCTGCATGTCCATCCCTCATTAACTACCTCTTTGGAACTATTTTTATCAGTCAAAATTAGTTTGGACTGCCATTACCCAGGACTTTAGAACCTCAGGCAGATAAAGAAGCTGGTAGCTAGATTATCCAGTATCATGCCCTAGTCTTTTACTCCTGTTTTGTTCTTACCTAATTCTTGCTGCTCAGTGAGACAAGAGGGGTGAGAGCAGCATATTTAATAGCTGACATATTCCAGCTGGTGATGGATGGGGGCTTTGAACCTGTCCAACTCAAGATGGAATTCAACATGGGTGTCTGACCAGATGGAGTCTTTATTTGCTAGAGTTTTCAAGGTGACTTCTGTTCTCTTACCTGAGGAGTCTCACTGGGTCAATCTCCTTCAAAAAAATTCACAAGGACCAAGAGCACTGGTTCCAACAATTTTGACCCCATTGACTGGGTCCATGTGGGCCACATTTCTGATGGATGGACATGCCCAAATGAGTCGCTTCAGACACCTGAGTTTAGGGCAGATTTCATAACTAATTCAAACTCTGGCTTTGGGCTATATGCTTCCAAACTGGCTGCTTTTATTTCTCATAAAGAATGCTGTGGACACAAGAGCCCTGTATTTGTTGTGGCTCTGTGAAGAAAGACACTTAAAAATACATAAAATTTGGCCAGAATACTGAGAAAATGCTTAAAGCAGTAGCTCAGTAATGCATTTGGTAAATCAGCTGAAGAGTAGCTCAGTAATGTATTTGGTAAATCAGCCGAAGATGAAATCAGATACTGACCTTCTATATTCTTAGAAGGAAACAAGAAACTCATGGGCACTGCTGTTTGCTGCAATTTAATGAAACATGCATAATTTGATGAAAAGAAAAGAAAATAATCTTCTGCCTGAAAAGCATACTTTCAAGACAAAAAGATATGTCACATATATCCTGATATTGCCAAATTAATTTTGAGTTTTGAAATACTAAGCTTTAATTAAAATTGTATTTTAGTAAATGGAAGGTTGCAATAGTTCAGGCAAAGAAAGTAATGTAAAAAGGTTTTTTCTAAATTAAAATTAGGCCTGTTTCATATCCTTCTAACAAAGTTTTGAAATATATGATTTTGTTTCTCAAAACAAGGTTCTGTGTTTTAACTGAAATAATGGTCCTTGAATATTCTGAACATACATGTAATAATGTTTATTATGATTTTCATCAAACTTAATGCCCTAAAATCTATTAGTGAGGAAAAAGAATGGAGAAACATCTCTGAAAGACTGGTGCAATGAATGCTGAATGACAGCCACTCAGGAAAACAAAGGATTTCTTGTTTTTAAATGAAAAACAAGATCATCAGATTGCTAGATTTGCTAAAGATTGTCATTTAGTACTCAGCCCAGACAAAAAGGATATCAAGTTGAAAGCTTTGTGACTGAGGTGAAGACATGGTCTTATTCACCACACCTCACTTTGGAGTTTTGAATTCTGAATAGCAGAGATTTTTTCCTCAATTAAGAGAGTATTTTTGTGAAATTAAAAGCCTCTTTCCTAACAGGAACTATCCAGGATTGGTGACTGAACTGTTTCCCTGGGCATACTGTTCCCAAGCTTGAAACCCCCCCCCCGTGAAGAAATTTTTCCCAGTATCCAATTAAAATCTCTCCTGGTGCAACTTGAGGCCGTTTCCTCTTGTCCCATTTCTTTTCACTGGTGAGGAGTGGTGACCCTCACCTGGCTACAATCTCCTGCCATGTGGCTGTACAGAGTGATGAGGTCTCCCCTGAGCCTCCTTTTCTCCAGGCTAAACACCCCCAGCTCCCTCAGCTGCTCCTCACAGGATCTCTGCTCCAGACCCTTCACAGCTCTGCGGCTCTTTGGACATCTTCAGGAATGGAGATGAAGCCAAAGAGCAAACAAAACAATTTCTCTGCTGAAGCACTGCAGACTTGTTCTCAGGAAGGCTAAGAGAGGGAATGTATGTCAACTAGGAAAGAGAGCAGGAACAAAATACTTGGGAAAAGCTGTCAACCCCCATGGCACAACTGATGACTGCTCTGCTTTCTTCCACATAGCTCTTTTAGGAAGGTTTATCTTCCTCGTTGGAATCAGTTATCAAAAATTATCAGTTTGAGATTAATTTTTGAAAATTGTTTTTGTTACATGTTCCCAGTCAAAACAGCAAAGGCAGAGACTGTTCCAAAGCCTGGAAGTCAGTGCAAGAATTTCAACTTTCCTTAGGTTAGCTTTGATATTTCTCTTCCTTTGAATTCTGGACTTTGTACCAGAGAAGCAATCAGCAGAAAAACAGCTAATTTGACCACAGAAAGAAATAACTCAATACTCTAAATTTTTCTAACCTGTCCACCTTTAATTTCCAGCAACAAGGGAGTGTGACCCCCTTGGGGAGTCTGTTCCCTTTGCTTGAGTTAACACAGTAGAGTCAATTTTCCCACTCAGGAAGGTTATTTCCAGAAGGAACACAGAAGGCTATTTCCCAGCTGCTAGAAGTAGATACTTAGTTGCTTTTAAAACTTGAGGAGTTCTGTAATTGAAACACTAAGTTATTCTGTGCACAAAAAACCTTGATCAGTTGCTGCTCACACAACAGATGCCAAACTTTGGGGTTTGTGCTATTTTCTTTCTTTTTCTATTGAAAACTACAGAAAACTGAATTTTTCTTCAAGAAGAGGAAAAAACTCACCTTTTTTCCTAATTCGATAGTCCTAGAGGATACTTTTTTTCCCCATTAACATGTTGAAATGACATGTTTTGGTCTATTGCTTAAAATGAGCAGATTTTATGTTGACTGTATTCAACAGGATCATTGTTATTTTGAACTGCACAAGAATGTTGATTTAGAAATTGTTGAATGTTGCACAAGATCTGGAGTTCGTACTAGACATGTTGTTTACCAGAATTAATGCTCACAGCTAGAGAAGTTTAAAGCTAAGTTTAGGCCTGCTGTATTGAACAGGGTACATACTTAAAAAAACTTCTATTGAAATACAAAACAGCATTAACAGCTGTTTGCACATTTGTAAGTTTATATCTTCCAGTGTTTGTGCTCTCCTGATCTCTGAAGCTGGCTAAGAAATAATTAGATAATGTTTTTAGAAAGTGTGTCTTGCTTTAAAAGTTTTCAAGATATTGAAATAAATGAGCCACTTATAAAACATAATACAATCTAAATCCATTGGCTTTCGAATATATCATATCAAATAATTTATAATCTTTCTTGAGGGTATATGTTAATTTTCTTACAAGAAAATTTTCTTACAACTTCTTAAAGGTATTTTACTTTCTAATTCCCAGGGAAATCAGTGTGGATTAGGGACTTAAATTGGCATTAGACTTTTAAATAATTTTGAGAATCTGGATATAGTCTCTTAACCACAATGGCATTTATAGCAATTAAGAAAAATAATACTCGAATTATAAGTATAAAGTCGTTTTCATAATTGACTGAAACATCTCTTTTAATGCACCAAAGGCAGTCCCCCAAGTCTGGGAACACTCAGCTCTTTATTGAAACAGTTGTATGTTAGAAGCAACAGGACTGAGCCATGGCCAGTACCTGGATAGAGGTTATCTGTTAAAAAATGAAGAAATCTTTCAGTTGCTGTCTGCTGGCTCCAGAGGGATCCAGTGAATGTCACCAATGCTGTGTAGCCACAGACCCTTGCACTGTGCCTTGTCCATGTTGACAGCTAGATTAGGTCACTTGTCCTGATCCCAGTACAGGCCATCCACTTGTCCCATCTTCCCATAACTTCATTCAAATGCTGCATTCCATTTTGGTTTTGTGTTGTTTTCTAGACCCTTGAAATATTTACTATCTGCTACCAAGTGACAGTTTTCTTCTGCCCCAAAGGTGGCTGCATTCAGCTCTGTGGTGGCTGAAATCATCCTTGGGCAACATTCACACTCATAAAATGCTCATGGGCACTCAGATGAAGGTGATGGATATGGTCTACAGGGAAGAGAGTATTTTCCTCTTGCCTGGCTGACACAGGTGGCTGAATTATGTCAGCTGATGTGAGTATACATATATACACACAGGTGTATTTATATAGCTTATAACACACTGCATTCTCACCAGGTCATTGTGAGTTTTTCCCATTTCTGGTAACTTGGTACAACACAGCATTCCCATGCATTTGCTTTAACAATCACTTTCTTTTTTATCCAGAAACTGTCCTTTCAATTAGCTGTTGCTAATTAAAAAAACCTAACAAATATCCAGGCTGTTCTGAAAACTGGTGATAGTCTATGCATTAAATGAATAAGGACAAGTAGAAGTTAAGCTCATTAAGGCTTACAGGGGTTAACGAGCAGGAACATTAGTTGAGCATTGCTCAGAATTTTAAAGAGGGACTTCACTGGAATATGAGCTAACACTGAGGCTGGCTCTGAAGAGGTGTGTGGGGACATGAGCAAAATATCACAAGTGAGGGCAAGGAGTTACAGACATCAGTTACTTCAGAGCTGCCTTTATGGAATAGCCAGTGTGCTGTGAAAACACAGGCTAAGTTTCCCTCTGATAAAAGAAGGGTGAATGGCATTAACTGTGTCCTGCAATGATTGGGAGCTGTGACACTTGGAGAAAAAACTTTTGCCTGGAGGCCAAGCACAGCAGGGCCTCCTGTTAGTGCAGCTAATCATAAAGGTTTGTGTCTGTCAGGAAAGCCAGGAAGCCAAAGCTTTTGGGGAAGAGTGTGGCCAGCAGGACCAGGGAAGTGATTCTTTCCCTGTACTCAACACTGGTTAGGCTGCACCTTGTGTCCAGTTCTCAGCCACTGAATTTAGGAAGGATGCTGGAGTGTATCCAGAGAAGGGAAAGAAGGCTGGTGAAGGGTCTGGAGCACGAGTCCTGTGAGGAGCAGCTGAGGGAGCTGGGGGTGTTTAGCCTGGAGAAAAGGAGGCTCAGGAGAGACCTCATCACTCTGTACAGCCACATGACAAGACACTGTCGCTAGTGGAGGCAGGGCTCTTCTGGAGGAGCCAGGGACAGGATGAGAGGACACAGCCTCAAGCTGCACCAGGGGAGGTTTAGGTTGGACATCAGGATGAAATTTCCGCTCAGAAAGGGTGATTAGACATTGGAGTGGGCTGCCCAGGGAGCTGGTGGAGTCACCATCCCTGGAGGTTTAAGGAAAGACTGGACGTGGCACTCAGTGCCATGGTGGTGTTTGGTCACAGGTTGGACTTGATGATCTCTGAGGTATTTTCCAACCTAATTGTTTCTGTGATTCTATATGTAGAGAGGAATTGCTACAATATACTAAACTATGTTACTGCAGAATATGTCTTTTTATATATGTAAAAAGCATGTGGTGCTTTATCTAACTGCTGAGCCTGTGCTCCACACCACACTCTTGCACACTACAGCATTCCCAAACAGCTCCCTTAATGTCCAAACTGTCAACTGCAATAATCTCCAGGACAGGTTATTTAAAATAAGCAAACAAAACCCTTAAACCAAACCAAATTAAACAAACCCATTTTCCTATTGTTTCAAACAGACCCAACTAGTTAGTGCCCATAAGTTAATAATGTTTCATAAACTGGGTTCAGCCATACAGATACTGTGACTGAACTATCCAATAGAATTTGTATTCTGCAGTGAGGTGGCCACTGTTTTTGTAAGGCAGCAGAAGATGCTTGTACTGGCAGGAGGAAGATAATAAATGTCATTTCAATTCTTCCAAATGTGGATGATAAGGGGTAAGGTGAGGGTGACTGGGAATAGGAAAACCAAATCTAGGTAGAAGCATAGGTGGAAATGGCAATTAGGCAAAGGAAAATTGAGCCAAACCAGGCCTAACAGCAGCAGAGACAATATTTTTTTTATTAAATAGAGGACTTAATTAGAAAAGACTGAATTCCTCATGTACATACATAGAATTCACTCTTGAATTAAGCCTTTACAAAAAATGTTTGCTATTGGCATCCTCTCTGAGAAGTAGCTGGTGATTTTAAGGTTCTCTGTGAGAAGGGGCTTGGCTGATTTTAGACAAAGGAATGGGCTTGCTTTGCATAAAAGCACTAAACCACCTGTATTAAAGACTTGAACTCTCAGGTCTCAGGGGAACCAGTGACATTTACCTCAGGTGTTGACCATGCTTTAAGCATATTTGACCGCTGCCTGGTACAAATTCTGCTAGGGGTAGAGTGCATTGATTATTCTAGAGGAAGCTGCCTCTAGTCAGCTGAGAAAGAAAACAAATCCCTGATGACTTGCAAAGGCCTTGGCTTCTTCCTGGTATTTTTAGGCAAGCTGAAGTATGAGGTCTCTGAGGCTCAACAGTTTCATTTTGGCTTCCCTGGGACCCAGGGTATTACAAAATGCCTAAATAGGACTAGCTCTTTTAATCTTATCTGACCTTTGCTGTAGAGATGTGTTTTTGTAATTCTTCATTCATCATAACTTGTCTACATTACATTTCCATGGGAGGAAAGCATTAAAAATAATTACAAAGAAAAGTATCCACTGAGTTTTCAGCAGAACGGTTGCATTTGAAATTATTCTTTCCTTTTTCTCATGTTTTGGATTTTAGGATCTATCAGTAAGCAGAAATAAATTAGCCTTCATCTAGCTCTTCTGTGTGCATCTTATTAGGCTGCAGTATGCAAGGAAATGTGTCTGAACAAAGATGCAGATTATCAATATTAAAAGGTCATTTTCTTTATAATTAATAAATGGGAGGACATAACTGAGGTACTGAGGGGTGCTATTTTTGTTTGGGGCCTAGGGAATGGGAAGCAGCCAGTTTGAGTAGCACAGAAATATTTCAGGAAGTTCCTTTGCAATGGTGACTTATACTGAATTGCAATACAAGGTCAGGGTCCCTACAAGTGGCACCATCTTTGCACAATATAAAACCAATCGTCTGCCCCCAGCAGAAGGAGCAAGATCGGACAGCCAGCAAATGCTTTACAAAGACCAAATCAAATGCCAGGAAATCTAATCTGTCTGCAGAAAGATGCCACACTCCTGATAAGCCTGGGCCATGACCCAGTCTGTCTTGGACCCTGACCTGCTGAGTTTGTCAGCCACGGGCCAGCTCTCCTCTGGCTCATGAGGTAAGGGAGGATTAGCACTCGTTTCAAGGGAATAAACACCACATTGTCAGATTTTTCTGGGTTGTTTTTTGTTTGGTTGGTTTTTTTGTTTTGTTTTGGTTTGGTTTGTTTGTTTTCATTTCTTGGTTTTTTAGTAACAAAGCACGCAGGATTTTGGATTTGGGCAGGGTGCTGTGGAGTTCTGCTCCTTAACCTTGGTGGTGGCTTGCACTAAGGTCTGTTTCCTTGATGGGGAGATTGGTCCCTGAGTCTGCTATTTGAGGCACTTTTTCCTGATTTGTGATTTATTCTTTTCCTTCATGGGAAATTACATCAATTTGCTACAGATCAGGACCATTACAAGTGCAAAAATCCTCTTTTGAGATTTGTACAGACGGTTTTGCAGATATTTGACTTCTTGAGTAGTGGAAGGTTTCTGCATAGAAAGCACACCAAAACTGGGGGGTTTGTAGCAAAGAATGAAGTAATGTGTTTATTTCAAGTGTTAATTTATTTAACATTATTTGAAAACCACCCCATCTTTTTGGAAAGCATCTGGCTTGCTGGGGAGAATATACAAATGAATGTTCAAATCAAATTTTGCAGACAATGGCTGTAGATATTTAACTACTGGGCAGGGGGTTATGCCTTTATATTTTAAACTATTTCCAGGTCTATTATAACTGAGGGGAGATGGAAATATGTAACATTTTTGGTCCTATGAAGAAACCAGACTCCTGATTCATATGTGGGAGCAGTGGGTATAAAAAAAATTCTGAATGTTCCCCCCAACCAAGAACCATCATGAATTGGTAGTGGTGTCAACACCACAAACACGTTCCCTATCCTGGGTCAGTCCTATCATGGAAGAACAGTTAGTCTGCAGGAATTAGGAATGCATTACCATAATGACTTCTAAGGCACCTGCCACGGAGGCTCTGAATATTTTAGTGGATGCTCTGAGCTACTTCAGGGTATGAAAGCCTCCAGGTGAGAGAGCTAGGATGATATCTTCAAAGAACTTCTTCAGAACTGGGAATATTCCAAGTTGCCTTGAAGATATTTTTAAGTCCACACTTTTCCTAGTAAGTAGTTATCCTTTGCTTAGGCATCAAATATTTTAGCAAATTTGCTTGAAATTCAACAAAGTTTTGAGGGAAAAGCATAAAAGTTTATTTTCTAAAACTAACTATAAAAAGGGAGGGAAGATAATTAGGAAAGAAAAATGCAAAATAAACAGTGCTTAGTAAAACCGAATAAAATATATATATTTTAATTAGCTTTGCTGATGAATATGATAGCTACAGAGTCAACTAACAAAGGTGTTTTGCTTCACTGTCTGTCTTGAGAAAAACACAGTATTTAGAGAATTTTCATAGAAAATCATCCTGAAAGTCTGAGGATTTAGTCAGATGATCTAGGAGATCTGGGTTTGCTGAATATATTCTTTCAAGACTTTTCCCAACACGGGTAAGAAATCAAAGCAGGAAGTTTCTCCATACGAAAAACAAACGAGGTCCAGTTTTGCGTGGCTCTGGATGTCGTGACTGCATTATCTGCTCTCACCTAATGAAATCCAGGATCAAGCTTTTCCCGAGCTGGTTCCTGTCTTTCCCCAGGCCCAGAGCAGGATCTCTCTTTTCCAATCTTACACATCTCTGTACTTTCTCGAAGCTCGTGGGAGCGCAGGTTTGTTGAATCTCGAAGGATGCTGGATGCTTGGCAGCGGCTCCCGGGGTGGAACACCAGCAGATGGCGCTTGGGAATGTGCAAATGTGCGATCTGCACACTCCGGGAAAAGGCTTTTACTTCATTTACTCATGCCTCCACTTGATGGAGGGTAACACCTGAGACACGACTGGCTTAAGGCAAAACCACGGTAACACAATGACCTGTAATTGCTTAAAACAGAGAAATCCAGTTTATTTTATTTTATTTTATTTTAATTTTCTATTTTTTTAATACACCCTGGAAATATTTGACCCATTTCCCTCCTAATACGGAGATCCTTTGAAGACTGACAATGTTTGTCTTTGGGTTTCACAAACCTCAGGGGAAGATTCACCTGGATAATGGGAACTCCCCTGAAGCTCCCCCCGTTTCTGGTGTTTCCTCCCCTCCTGGTCAAGGCATCCCTGGCAGGTTCTGCAGGAGAGCTCAGCCCAGGACAGGCAGCCTGAGCACAAGCTGGGCTTTAGAGCATGAAATCAGGATTATTGATGGTGGTGGGAATCAATGCTGAAGAGCTGCACCTCCTCCCTGTGCTTAGGAGGGATCACAGCTGTCCTGCAGCAAGGCGCCTGGGGTGATGCTGTGCTGAGTGCCAGGGACGTGCCTCTGCAGGGAAAGTTTCCTACCTCTCTGTGCTGCCTGCTTGAAGGGTACTAAAAGTCTGCTGCCTTTTAATGACCTGGTCCCCACACTTTGTCCAAAACTCTGCCACCAATGCTGTAGCCCTGAGAGGCTTTTAAGCTAGCTTGGATTTTTTCGTTCTATTTGTGCACTGCAGAGGTCCAGGAAGTTAAATGTCCTGTAGCCAGCTACTCCATTACATAACAAAGGCTAGGCATTTGTTGTGACTGAACAAATAGCAGAAAAGGGGGAAAATGTCAGGTGTAGGGGGTGTGTGGAATTTATGCAATTTTTCATAGATACGGCTTACCGTTTTCCTAGCAACTTTACCACGAGGGACCTCAGAGCTGTAGATGGAGGCAAACAGCTTTGCTTTAATGTGAGAGAGAAATTCTGCTAGCGCTTTGGCAGAGTAATGGGCACAATTATGCAGCTTTGTCCCCTGAAAAGGCTGGCATTGCAACGGGCCTTTTTATCCCAAATGAGCACCTGAATAATATTTTTGACAACTTGTTGTGAAGAAAATGCACAGTGTTTCTGAGAAGGGGTTTGTTTTCCTTTCACATAGCTGCAAACAAATTCACCTTTTCTCCATTGCCACATAATATACATCTGAGCACCTCTTTCTAGCCTTATTAATATGGCATATTTCATATCATGTAGAATATTTTGAATAACTTACCCATGAAAATGTTGACAAAATCTTCATATTTCTGTGATTTTTACATATGCAAATAAATCACTGCTTTTCCATCAACATTGCATCCAGAATTCTTATTATTACCCAGAATTAAATTTGTTTTCTATAAACCTTTCCCTTTCAAGTGGCTTCAGAAAAGCTAATCCATAAAACCATGCAAGTCTTGGTGACCCAAATCTGAATTTCCAATTTATAATGGCTTAGAGTGTTGGTTCAAATACAACTATACCACTGAGAATTTTTCCATGAATCAAAATCTGACACAGAGACATGTACAAATGCACATGTTTGCTCTCTGTTCCTTGAAAGAGGCAATATTCCTACTGTTTTCAGTTTGTATTGGAGCAGGTACTAAACATTTTGGCCAAGTTGCACAGTGAGTCAGTTTTAGCGGAACAGATTTCAAAGGGTTTTACTACACTGTGAATTCTTCCTACATTCATGCAATTTAAATCCTGAAGAGAGATCAAATCATTCATTAACCTCCCACAATTATCCCTAAAATATTTTATGAAATTTAGAGCCTTCTACTTGCAGAGAGGTTAAAAAGGTAAATAGAGAGAGAAGAGTGTGGGTGCGAAAGGGAGGAAATATCTCATTTAGGTCTAGTTGACCCTTGAGCACAGATTAAATGGATGAAGAAGAAAAATGAATAATTGCAAAAATGAGAAAACAGAGAGAATTTGACATCTCTCTGGAGGATGAGGGTGAGAATGCATGCATGTTAGGATGCTTGACGATTCTTAGCATTCAAAGCAAAGCTGGTTACCATTCAGCAAAAACCAGAGGACTATACAAAACTGCAAAAGTGATAATCTTTCAGAAAACAAATCTGTGGGTAAGATAAAAAATTATCTGGGGAAATTTCTGCTGAGATATTGTGTTAAGAGTTAGAAGGTAATTCAGTAACTGTAATCCCATGGAAGGTGTGCATTAAAAACAAGGGAATTTAGTTCTGGGAGAAATGTCCTGGCTGGGTTAACAAACTGCGTCACTATCTATTACTTGGTAGAGAAAAATATACGCAACTAATTAATGCTTTGGGGACTTAGGAGGAAGAAAAAACAACAATGAAAAAAACCCAAACCAGAGTTCTCCTTCTTCCCCCGGGATAAGGAAATGCAGGAGGTAGAAAATGATTTATTATTTTATGTTATTTTATTTCAGGCAGAACTTTGTCAGAGGGCTACAAAGCGTAACTCAGCTTTAATCAGTGTAAATTTTGAGCTTGATTCATTTCTGAGTAGCGTTAAATTTCACTGGGTTTATAATCATATAAATGCAGGGCTCTCAAGGTGATCTAGTCCTTAATAGTTACTGGTGAATTTGGCCCAGACATTGCATTAGTTAACTGTACCATAAGGATGATAATGAGGGGAAGGGTAAGTCAGTAATTCTTTGCTAGCATAATTCCAATGAACTCTGAAGGAATTCGTTGTACTGTAGCTTGTTTCTTCTGAATAGCATAGTCTATAATGCAAAAAGAGCAAAAAGAACTTTTGGTTGGATGAAAAAAAGTTAAGACATATTTAGAAACAAAGGTTACTTATAAATAAAGAAATAAACCCCACCAAAATACACTCACAAACCTGAACATAAGCCATGTAAAAATAAAATTTCAAATATAGGGTCTCTTGAAAAGCAGTTGTTAAGTACTTTTAATGGAGGTAAGCTGTGAAAATGTGTGGATACTGAAAGAGAGGACATGGACTGTTTGACAATTCTGGGTAATGATAGGAAAGCTGCTGGAACAATAGAAATGGGAAATGTAAGGTCCCTTCTGACTCACTCAGAAGACAGTTTTGACCTATTGACGTAACTCAAGAAATTCCTGCTGATCTTCCAGGGAGCGAGGGACTTTGATTCAGATACTGATGAACTGTTTAAAGGCTCCTGAGCAGCGATGGGGTGGAGTGGGAAGGCAGGGGACAGTTTTGAGTTGAAATATCAGTGTCCTGACATCTCAGATGTAAAATTTGTGAAAAGCAGAGTGAGCGTCTTCATTTCACCTCAATGTCAAAAGCCTCAGCATGTATATGGTGAACATTCACTGGGACAAACAGCTGTTCAATATTTTTTTAACTATGCTGATTATTTTTAGTTCAATGCCTCTTTAAACCTGAGCTGCTCCCTTATCACCATACCTCTGAGAAGTCTGCCTTCTAGCAGAAATGCTTTGAAATTTGGAATTTTTTTGCCTATCAGGTGCAGATGCTTAGCAGCAAGCCTATTTTCCTTTCTTTGCAACCTTTTACCCTGAAAATACAAAAGGAAACTTCATCCAGGTTTGATGCTGTGCATGAAATCAGAGGGTTATCTGGCAGACTCGTGACTTCACTAGATTTTGTGCCCATGTGTGAAAAAGTACAGATTTGATTAAAATGGGAACTCGTGCTGCAAAGCTCTGCATACTGATGATGTTTTTCAAGGGTGCTGAGGTGTGCTGTGTCTCAGATGGCAGTCTGCATGCTCTGTGCACATCACACATGGACACCTTTCAGCTTCACATTGTGTGTGGAGGGCTCAGCTTGCAAAGTAGAATGTCAGCACCTCTGCACTGACAAGGAAGTTAAGGGTGAAAGCTGCTTGCCTAAATACTGGCATCTGGTGCTTTTACAGACATTTTTTGGTTACATGCTTCTTATCTACTACTCTGGTACTTTAGATGAAGTCCTCCATCATGTCTGCCAACAATACATTTTTGTTCCATAGTGAAAATGTCATTGGAACTGTATTTTAAGGGAGCAAATTGGGTCCCTAAATTAGGTTACCATGAAGCTGAATCCCATCCTTGCTAATCAGTCATGATAGATTTCAGCCTCACATTCACATAACTTTTCAAGTAGAGAACAGTGTCTCACCTTAGAAAGGCATCAATCTCTATTTAATCATTACAAGATTCTGTTCCTGTCTTTCTTATCTGTGCTCAGTAAGCATTAGCACAGAGGTTTGTTACCTTCTCAGCAGATGTAAGTCCTGTCCAGGCTGCTCATTCTTATGGGTCTACACATGCTGCAGGTTTGTGTTTGGGCTCTCAGTCAGGTACTCTGAGTGAGAAAGCAGCAGACAAACTGCATGAGAACAAAACTCTAAATATATGTGACATGATTTTCTAGCTGTGAAAGCCTTTTTTTTTTTTATTTCCCAATTATGCATAGTGTTAAACCCGTAAAGTAGCACTGATAATGACACTACTGCTTTTGCATATTCTGCCTCAGGCTCTTTCCTGGTGCTAAGCACCCAAAAGCCCACAAAAGTGAATTATGTTTGTGTGGTTCCTGCCCACTGATCCTGCCCAAATGAATTGAATTAGTGCAATATTGGAACTTTAAGCTCTTCTGAACATAGCTGGAAGTTCCTCTGCACAAAATTCTTGTGGTTGGTGAATAATATTTTTAGTCTTGGTTCTGTATCTCTTTCCATAGTGTATGCAAGGTAGTTTATTTTCGAAGGCAAGGACAATCTTGTTGTATCTTTGTATTTTGGTGAAGATAAGTTAACTCTTCATAGTATTTCTCTTGAGACTTTTTCTTGTACTGAACTAAGAAACAGACAGAGACATTCAATAATGGAAGCCCTAGTTTAAAACTAGCAGATGTTTTTAGCTTTTTGCTTAAGATGGTGAGTATCAATACATATAAAAACATCATGGAGATTTGGACTCCAGAAGCATAAATCCTTAAAAATATTCACAAGTCTTTTACAAAGATTTTAGCATATTATGAGAGCACTGTCAAATCAAATGCAAATTTCAATCTAATTAATTCCCTACAAGGGTAGCAAACCCCTTTGCTGTTTAGTTTACATGAATATGTTGCTAGACTGGGCCTGAAACATAATCCTTAGCCAGAAAACACACTTAGGAGATGGCTTCAGATCCAGAAACCGCTTCCTTGGTGCACACATGTAGTGCTGCAGTGAATGTTTCCAGTTTCCCATCCTGGGAAGTGTTTTCTGCAGGCAGTGCCCAGACCCAGGCCTGCCATTGCTGGGGTGGAACAGCAGTGCAAAAATCCTGAGCTCAGGAGCCCCCTGAGCCTCCTCCAGTTTCCCCTCTCTACAAAGAGCTGTTTTGCTGCTGGACCTGCCAGCCCCAGGAACCTGTCTTGCAGATCTTTTTATGTTTCAGAGAGCTGCTGCTGCTGCTCTTCTTTGGAAACCATTTCCATTATCATTTTCATGGAGCTCCCACTCAATTCAAAATCTTCACACAGCTCTAAAAAACTTTTCCAGAGACAATTTTTGTAATGAAGTTGCAATTTGATTCTTCTTTGCCTTGAGATGTTTTCTCTTTTCTTCTAAAATTATCAGATTTTTTTTTAACAGCAATCTCTCATAATGGAAATAAATATTAATTATTGTCTTTTATTATTTATTTTAATAGCATCAAAATTTAACCTCACCAGTAAGCAGCAGCCACACTAGGATCATGAGAGGCACAGGAAACAGAGGCTGAAGCAAATATAAAGGAGAATTTTTTGAAAGCACCATTATTATTATTATTATTATTATTATATATTGGCCAATTTGTGGCATATTATCTCCTGTATCTTCTAGTGGCCCATAATCTATTCATTAATTGTCCTCAGTTTTGGTTTCATTGGGCACACACCACACTAACCCCATGTGTCACTGAGATTCAAAGCAGAGTCAGTATTTCCCTTCACCTCCTTGTACGTGCAGCCAGCAGCTCAGCACTTGAGCTGTGCTCCCAAATGCACGAGCCCCGTGGGTATTTTGTGCCAGTCAACAAGTGGGATTTAAGATGCTAAATACCACATGGGATAAGAGGCAAGAAGCAGTGCAAACTTCTTTTGTGTTAGCAAACTAAAGGCCTCCTGCTTTAAAGGAAAGAATTTATTCCAAGGAAATAGTAATCAAGAGTTTTTTTCAATAGCTGACAAGTGGAAATGTATGCCAGAGAGGGCTTACACATATAAATACATATAGATACACCCCATACATAGGTGCATGTACGTATAAGTATTTTATCTGGTGTGTGTGTATATATTGAGTAGATTGGTGAGTATATATATATATGTATATGTATTTGTATGTGCACATATAAACCAATATTGGTCTTGAGGAATGACTGATTATCCTTTGTTTTCCACAGTAGTATCTCAAAGTGATATGTTTGGTTTCGGATCCCAGGACCATCACCTGCCCTAACAGATATATGAAATCCCTTTGGACTCTCCTTTTAACCTGCAGTTTCTTTAACTTGATAGTGTTGAGGAGTCTCTGGATCCTGCACAACAGTCTGCCCTGGGAAAAAAAATATTCTTTCCCCTTGCAGTAGCTTTCTTATTGCAATATTTACTGAACCCTTGGCAGTGTTGGGGGGGAAAACAGAACCCCAACATCATCTCTTCCTTGTCACTTTTAAATGGTCTCCTCCCAGCTGGAGGCAGATTTTTTTCCTTCAGCTTGCAGCCTTTTAGGAGGATGAGGTGAACTAATAAAGGAAAATTTTTGCTTAACCATTTGGGGTCGAGGTGCTTCTATCCTGGGCACCAGCAGTGATAGGAAACAGAGCTGATGTCTGTGCCAGGCAGCTCCTTCCTGATGCATGAGGATTTGTAGCAGACTCTTAAATCATATTATTGATGCCCCATCAGTGTTTTGGTTTGCAGGGTGGTTTGGGCCCCATCACTGCAGAGGTCTAAAAGCATTTGGTTAGAGAAGAGTGCCTAAACAAATAGTTAAGATAGTTAAACAGGAAAAGGGCTCCTGCATGGCAGGAAGGGATTGTGCTGCTCTTTCCACTGCTTTGGCAATAGGACAAGCTGTAATAGGCTTAAACTGAGGCAAAGGCTATTTAATCTAGGCTTTGAGAAAGGAAGAGAAATGATCTCAAGCTAAGAAGAGGTAAATACAGACATTGCTGGCATGGGGGTTTGGGGAAAAAATATGACCTTGTGTGGCTGCATTTTATGATTACTTGGAGGCCAAAAGGTTTAGAAAAATAAGCAGTGACTGCAGCTGCCTTGTACCTACACTGTGGGGGAAAAAGCAAGAAGTGCCACAGCTGATTCCAGCAGGGCTCTTAGCTTTCTTTCACAGCAGAGTTCTCTTAATGGTATTTGCCTGTGTACATTAGCCCATGGGCCTTTGGTTGAAGGAAAAAAAGCTTTAACATAAAACACTTGCTACTGGTGTGGAAGCTGCAAAAGAGGCTTTTTTGTTCTCCTTACTTCTGCCTGATGATATAAAAGGAGAGCACGTGCTGAGGAAGAAGATTTGACCACAACCCACAATAGTCCCCTCTTGTCCCCTCTTCCAGCCATTGTTAACTAGACATAACTGCAATAAATGAAGTTATGAAGTTTTGTCAGTCAGCCAAATAGATACATGCATTTACATTACATGAGTGCAATTATTTAATGTTACATCTGAATAATATCTTTAACTCATCGTGTTCCTCCTCAGGAAGAAAGAAGCATAATGCATTGAAAAAAAAACCAAAAAACCCAAACCATCCCAAAATCTTGGGGGATACTAAAGCACCCACTTAAGGTGTTAAAGAAATAGAAAATAGTTTTTCTCTCTCCACTCAGAAAAATGAAAGTCAATTAACATTGACATTTCCAGACTGAGCCATGCAAACTTAATTCCCAAGGTCTGGATTAAAAATAAAATTTTAGGAGATTATACTATCCTTACAAACCTTTGCTTTATAAGGTTACTGCTCTCACTATATTAGCTATGAAGAATGTCTGAAAGATTTATATAGCGCCGTCTTGCTTTTTTGTTTTTCTTTTTTCTGTTTTCTTTTTCTTTTTTTTTCCTTTTTTTTTCTCCCTGACTAAAGCACTGGATGTGGAATTAATTGTTTTCCATTTCCAGGCAGGACTACAAATCTGTTAACCCTGTGTCAACCCTCCTTTCTGGGTGACAGGCTGCCCAGAAATGAGAGGGAAAAACAAAACTCACAGAGAAATTCCTAAGATGATGGGACCCACATCTCCCCTGATAATATGAAGACTGAAACACAGAATATGTAAGTACTAGAAGTTTATGGTGAAAATTGCAGCAGATCCAAGCATGTGAAACTCTTGAAAAAAGTCTTCCTATCTGTACTTCCTAGGATGTTGCTATTTTCTAAGTCAGTGTTTACTGGTTCTCAGTCAATTGTATCAAACACTGTGATTTTCAAAGGAGACTAAGAGATTTATGTGCTCAGCCTCCAAGGAAGGGAAAAAAATAATCAGACCAAAGACCTAAAGCTAAGACAGCATCCCTGAGACTGAGCCATGTCCCATTTATCATGCTAGGGACACGTGTGAAGGCAGCAGGGTGTGAGTGTGGTCCCTGTGGCAGCAGAAGTGCAGCTGTAGTGTGGGAGGACCCATGAAAAAACAGACACTGGATGTTTCTGCATGGCAGGCTGGGGAGGGAGAACGTGTGTGCACACATCTGTGAGCTGTGACCAGGCAGGTTTTCTAAGCAGAACCAGGGTGCATCTGCAGACATGACTTGTAGTCAGCCCACCAGCACCAATGAGTTATGGCAGGGATGTGGATGATGAACCCTGGCATTAACTTTTAGCCATAGCTGAAATCAGTAAATCAATAGTATCATCCAGTGAGGTATGTTGGCTTAGAGTTAACATGTAAACACCTAAAAATTTGCTTTCCCATAATCAGCACTTTTTAATGTTCATTCAGCTAGAAGATAAAATAAAACCACAAGAGGAGGCATTTGTCTTCGACACAAAATCATACAAAAAGTCTTTTTTTATTAAATATACATTACTTACAGTTTAAGTCTTTCTTCTGTACAACAGTAACCATAGAAAACAAAAGAAGCTAAGGCTAAATTTTTTCAATCCCTTAACAGGGTATTAAGACATGTTACATTGTCTACAAAACTGACTTTGACTGAGGCAACGTCCTGTGGAACTCTCTTTAGAAAACCAGATAGTGAAAGGGGAATAATCTAAATCTCCATTTTGCTTTTTACTGTAACTGAGAGACTCTTGCTTTACCCTTGGACGAACCATTAAAAAGTTCTTTTTTTTTTTTTTTTTTGCTTTGCTAATAAAATGAACAGAGCTCTGAGACATTTATTTAATACAATCTGAATAGTATAAAGTAATAAAGTAAAGTGAATGATGAAGGGCTCACCTGTGGAAAGAACCATTTTTTTATTATTACAAATACTTAATCTCAGCTGCTATTTTGTCTTTTTTTTTTTTTCTTTTCAGGGTGCCTTTATCCATTAAAATCCCATAAAATCCTTCTAGTGTTAGTGTTAGGGCGGGCTCCTGAGTTGGTTGACAAGACACCACCACAAACCAAACTTCCCCAAACATAAATTTTTGGAAATTCCTGAAGGCGACTTAAGCCATATCATGGGAGCTGAAGTTCATTGCCTTATCCCAAATTTTATCCATAGGTCTGCTAGAAAACAGCAAAATTTCAGTGAATTCAACTTTTACTCACAGCAGTAAGGGAAGACAAACATAAGTTCCTGATTTGGATCCATGTATGTCAGCCCCAGTTTGCAGGAGATCATTAAAGCAAGAGCAATATGAGGCTAAGTGCATCTGTGATGCATCTACATTGACCTAAACAGGACTACAACCAGGTCTGAAGCTTTCTCTGTTTCCTTCACAAAGGGGGTTTCAAAGCAGGTCAGGTACAACAATGTTAAGCTTCTCACTATTGTTTAGATATAATAGTCTGTGTTACACATTTCATTTGGAAAAAAATCACAGAGTAGAGATTTTTATGACTGGATAAAAGAATGTATCTGTTTGCTGTCCTAAGCTCCTGAAACTTCAATTCCACTGTGTTGTGAATGGAAAGTGAGGCTGTGACTGGCTGTACCTAAGCTTTACCTGAGAAACAATCCTCCTACTTTCTTGACAATATGGGTGCTGTATTGGCAGCAATGACAAAACACATCAGAAAAGGGTGTGTCTAAAGGACACAAGAAGTTGCTGTAAGGGGCATGCAAAAATGAGTAAATAATTTCCCATGCAGAATTTATTCCAAATGGACTCTATTTGGGGTCTGTGGGATTGCAATTTGTGGGACAGTTATGATTAGCATATCAAAAAGTAAGTGGTGCTGCAATGTGACCAGCAGTCAGTAGTTTAGAAAAAACTACTGCCACAAGCATCCTGAACAAAGGAGTGGAAAGTCTCTAAGCAAACACCATTCTTTGGATCACCTGTTGTACCCAAAATTTGATTAAATGTTTTGGTTGTTTGAGGGAAATCATCCCCAGTTCTCCTTTGGGTTATCCAGGAGACTTCCAGTGATCCAACTGGGGAGATTCAGATCTGCTGTTAGCCAGACCTTTGAATTCCTCTCCCATGTTTGAAGCACATCTCTGATAATTTATAGATCATCAGAACAACTCAGACTATGTTCTGGCAGACTAAGCAGCAATTCATCTTATGGCAAAGACCAACCACTGAACAATGCCTGAAAGCGTCACATCCACCTCATGGTTACCGTGCATGACTTCAAACAGAAGCCAAGAGCTTTTGCCTCCTTCACTGCCCCATCACAATGTCCTCTTTTCTCCTTAGAGGCCACCATCTCTAGGTGACAGCATTTCCCTGATCCAGTGCAGTCTCCCTCTGGTTGAACACCCAGATGACATTTTGGTTTCTGGGACTGCCAGGAGAAAAAATCATAATCTAAATCTGAATTGTGAAACAGCTCCTCTGACTCCCACCAGCAATTTCATAGCTCCACATGTTAAAGAAAAAGGAGAGAAGAAGAAAACGGAGGTGAACTAGACATGGAGTGACACAGTTGACACAAACTGTTGCCTTGATCCTTCCTTAGCTCGGCTTGTAGACTCAGCACATTACAAACAACAAACAACGAGCTCACAAATTACAAGAGTTCACCAGAAAGTGTGCTTTTTTCCAACTTTTGTTTTTGTCAGAGTAACTTAGTGCAAAATATCACAAAAATAAGTATCAATACACTGAAATATTCAAACTCTCTAGATGCATGTCTTGAAATAAACAATCAGAGGAAAAAGCTATTTCAGACCCAAAAGAAGAATGTGTTTAGAAGTTTCATGTACAAAAGTAGCAGCGAGGAGGGGGCCACCCACACTGAAAGAGGACACGAAGAACTTTCCACTGGGAAAGAAAGTGCAGCAAACTGCAGAACCCAAGGGAACAAATCATGCTTTGAAGCTGCGATAGCAACCTGCGAAGAAAGCCCCCAAAACCTTCAAAGGCATGGTGCAACTCTAACTAAAGTCAAGCAAGAGGCCTCCCACCAACCTCTAAAACCTCTGGATAAGCCGTTGGTTTGGCAGGGGTGTAGCTATAGCACTTGGCTTGTTTGATAAGTGGGCATTTAAAAAAAAAAAAACTGCATGAAAGCTTTGAAATAGCACCCAGAAGGTCTCAGACTTTGCTCAGGTCTTTTACAAAGTGCTGCTTTCTGAAAAGTAAAATAGAAAATAAACTCCTTTGTGTCTGTGAAAAAAAACCAGCCGTGCAGAAGAATACTTGAAACTGGTCTTGTTTAGGGTAAACTTTGTGTAGGTGAGAGCAATAGACAGCAATGGCATGAGATGGTGGACCTCAAAGAGGTCAAGCTCTGCCTCCTCTACACGCTTCTAATTTGGAATGGAGGATGTATGTTAATTGACAGACTTCCTTACAAAAGGAAGGTTGATTTTATTCTGAAGATGGGATTTATTTTTTCAGCAATTCATCTCATGGAGAACTTAGGTTCTGGGGAACCAGAACCCCTTAGGAATGGGAAATATTAATAATTAGAAAGCCAAGAAGTATGAGACATAGCTACTTGGGGCTAACAGATGTCAGGATGTGACAGACAGGAGACTTACATCCTTCCTGGAGCTGCAGAGATGCTCTGGTTTCATCTCAAATGGCACCAGGCATGTAGAGAGGCATCTGAGGGGGCTGAGTTAGCTTTAGATTCAGAAATATGTGGATCTGGCTTCATGTGTGCTATCTGCCAAAGCTTCCATGTGAGGTCAAAAATGGATGTTGATCTAGAACAGACTGAAAGGAGAATTATCCATTTCCTACCAATTACTGATGAGATTGTTGCCGGCTCAAAGCACTACTTTGAAATTCCAGTCTCATGCATTTGGCTACAAGGACATGCACACATTTACTAGGCAGAGATGTTTAGAGTAATTTTAGATGCAAGGTGTCCTTCCTTGACCCCAGCTGTCACCTCAGTAAAAAAAAAGTCACTTGTAATATCTGTGGAGATGTGTCTACTGTATCTTTAAAACTATTGTAAAATTCTGAATGATAGGCAGATTCTGCTAGAAGTAACTTATCTATTGCCAGGAGACTACCCTATCTCTATAATCAATGGAGAGAAAGAGGCATCTCTAGTGATTCATTTAATCTCACAGGATGTTTGAGACATTTGCCCTGTCCTCAGCAACCACAGGGCTGGACAGGACTGAGTGACAATTGTAAAACAGGCAGTCAGTGAAACAAAATGCAAAATGAAACAAACCCAAAAGACTCAGGTAAGGGCAATATCCAAGTGCTGCGTTGGTCTCAATCTTATCTTCAGCAAAATCAATAACTGACTTAATTAGGAAAAGATTCATAACCTCTCCCCATAGTGAAACAATTTGATATATTGATTGCTCCTCACCCAATATGTGAAATATGTGATCAGCTAAATTCTAATATAGTCAAAGATCTCATTAAAATGAGGGTTTGGATTACACTGTAAAAATTCAGCAATTGATAAATAGGATGATTTAAGTCTAGCTAAATCAGGTTAAAATAAACATGAGAAAAAGCATCTTATTTTTGTAATCTGGTTATAGTTTTAACTTAAATATCTGGGGCATCTCATGACTGAACACACTCTGATAACTGCACAGCTCTATATGTCTCATTTTTACAGTAATGTAAATTCCCTGTCGGGAATTCTGGCTTAGCCCATATGAGTTAAAATTATGTCTTTTATTTGGCTTTTTCACTGCAGAAATAACCTAAGTGCTGAGCCATGGCAAGAACAAGGAAAAAAACCAAACAGTGTATATGTTAAAAACTGACCCAAAACATTCACACTGTCTTGTCTCTGTAAGTGAATAAGGACAGATGAAATACTAACTGCCAATTACATAGGTAACTTACTTAGGACCAAAGTTCTATTTCCAAAAGAGAAATGGGACTCAATTTTCAAAGGTATTTAAATGTCTTGTAGTACATTAGAACATTCCAAAGCAAGGAAGACACAGAAATGAATTTGAGTTAAATGCTCATTTTGTTTGGTCACTTAAGCATTGATCCACATCCTCAAGAGACTAAATTCCTTGTAAAGCCTATCCTTCACCCAGGTGGCAGCCAAGTTAGTTGGAGTTAGCTTTCTGACATCCGGATTTCCTTAGTTTTCTACAGCCAGGCCCTGGAACTCACAGAGTCCTTCTGGGCATCCCGCTCAGACTGCATGAGTAAATATAACCATGGCTGTTACTGGTCAAGTCTTTTCTGGAAAACAGGAATTTGCAGTGCCTAAATTCATATCTAAGATTCTTCATAATTTCACAGTCTAAAAATCCCTGCCTAGCAATAATAATTTTCAGAGGTTACATATCATATCACATCACCAAGAGAAAAAAAAGAGATAGTGTCTTTCTACTGGTCCCTTACTTTTATTATGAAACTCATCTTGGGAAAGGAAGAAAACCCAAACAGTGCCTCCAAACAACTCTTTGACAGTCTCAGGTTTTCCACTTTAGTGAAATCTAAAAATTTTTAATCAGAAGTATTGTCCCTGGCTTTACTGAAAAATATTATCTAGAATGACAACTAAAATAAAAAGGGGAACACCCCATTTAAAAAGAAACATTAACAAAAATTGCAGAAATGGTTTTAAATTGATGTGAAAAAAGTTCTAATTTGAATGAAGAAAATGAATTTTAGCTCTAGTAGCTTTTTCAAAGCTGTATTTCTTCTCTTTTATTTAAAAAAAATAAAATTGCATTTAACTACTACTGAAGGAAATCCAATTATGTCCTCACTAAAGAAAGCATTAAAACAAAAAACAAAACTACTTAAAAAACAAAAAGGAGTTCATATTTAGAGCACTTCATTTAGTATATTTTAGCTATCTTTTAATAAGAATAATTTTTACATCCTAATTTAGAAGTGTTCATTTGTTCAGCCCTGTAGCATAAAAATCTCCCCATCTCAGTACATCCACAGGTACAGATACCCATCTCTGTATACTCAGGCACACATTCATGTGATGTTCTTTCTTTTTACAGATGTGCCCCAGCCTAGCTAAATTTCCAGAGTTTTGCCCTCCTGCTCCATTCTTCATGTAGCCAATTAAGCACATCAGCACATCAGAGATGTCTCATGCAGAGGCCATTTCAGAAAAGATGACTCAAACATGGGCAGAGGCACCCATGAACTCTCCTATTCCTCCCTTCTGCCATGCCAAACAAAGCAGTTTGATCTGCAGGAAAGAAAAAGATGATTGCTTTGCCAGAATTTTACCACCAAAAACAAAGCATTGTAAAGAGAATCCAGCTACTGAGTCCATCAGTCCAGCACTCACCACACAGAAACACTGTTGAGCAGTTGTGTCACTCTAACAGCCAGAGTGTGGTGAAATGGCTGCAGCTGATCATGGCTGAGGAAGAATGGCACCAAACTAGTTTCAATGTTGACAGCTTTATAAAATAGCTCAGTGAAGAGTTCTGGTTATAGGGCTGGCCTCATATTCCTCTTCACCTAGGAATGATGTCACTCCAAGACTGCTTTCTCTTCCCTGAACACTCCACAAGAAGGGGTAAAGAATCACCATGTCCAGTCATTTATTTATTTATTCTTCCTCATCTGCTCTCTCCTCTCATTAAAAAACTCAAACAAAAAACTTGAACAAATAAACATCTACATACCTTTCCAATGGACTGCCTAGAAAACAACACCTGTTCATGTGTAAACTCATCTCTAGTTTGCTGTGGATTATTACCTCATACTGGGATTCTTTAATTTTTAATCTATGCAAAAAGGACCACTGTGTGGAAACCCCAGGATGGCTGCACAGGGTGTGGGGCAAAGAAGGAAATTTAGCTGCACAATCAATTGTGTCTGATTAATTCTTATCAAGAGTACTGCAATGAATAAGACTTTTTTTTCCCCTTAAATTTAGGCTTAATTCTACCACCAGAACATTCTACATACTCTTTAGAAGCCCTGCAAAGGCAGATGTCACACAGACACAAGGGTGTTCAAAACCTCACTGGCTGGGACTCCTTAATTTCTTACTTTTTTTGTGATTGAAAAGGAGGCTATTCATTCCCACACTGTAACCATGCAGCACGAGTAAAATGGGCAGAACTTGATTCTTCAGGAATGTTCCCAATCAGGAAAGGACAGAAGATTTGAAAAAAAAAAGGACTGAAGATTAATTTGAAGTAGAGTGTTTGGGATCTCTTTGTTTCCCTTATATTCTTCCTTGTAAAGAGAGTTTATCAAATATTCCTCTTTTTAGACATGACATCAGACCTCTCTCTATTTAGCTTTGGAGAAGTTATTCAAATTTCTATGAACAGGAAATACCAATCAATCTTTCATGCAGTTTTGGGAGGGTTTTTTGAGTAATAGGGTTTGGTTTTTCTTCTCTTTTTTTTTGGTTTTTTTTGTTTTTTTAGGAAAACTGGCAGAAAGTGTGAGTCATATTTAAGATTAAACTATTTTGTTTTTTTCTCATCTATGTTCTTTTTCTTTTCCACAGTGGCAACAGCGTTTAACCTCAGTGTGTGATAATCCTCCATGTGGCATGAACAGGCATATGTTCATTTCTAACATTTCAGACAAATATAGAGCACCTAAGTCCTAGCAGCTTCCTAAAACCCTTGGAGATTCAAGCTACTATTTTCCATGCTTCAGCTAGGGTTATACTAGTGTATGTTGGGTCTACATAGCCAGCCTTATGAGATGGAGGTGAAAGAGGTGCATAGGAATGATATTTATTGTTGATACAAATATTGTTGGAAAATTATTGAGAAGCCTTAAAGTTACAGTAAAAGGACAGGAGTTTGGGGGAAGGAGCTTAATGAGGACAGTTTTATTTTCTTTTATGTCATACCAGCTTTTCAACTGGTACAAATTGATTTAACACAATAAATTTAATTTCTTTAAATCAATAAACAATTTATCAATTAATAACATTTGAGAATTTGGCTGGTTCTTTATGATTGTTGTAAATGAGCCCATGAAATAAATCAGGTGTTCTGATCTCATTCTTTCCCTCTATCCTGTCCCAGTATCTGCAGAGCTATGTGTTCAACTACTTTACCTGTACTTTACATAGTCCAGCTCTAGTGTAAAAGCAACTACTTAAATAGCTCCAGAGGAAAAAAAAAACAACAAATAAATGTAGGGGCTTTGAAACATCCAAGAACTGCCAGCAGAAACCAGGTGTGCACGTGGATCTTGTTTAGTGTAGGATGGGATAACAGGTCTCTTGAGCTGCAGAAGTAAATGTGATTGCCAGGTTCTTGTGCAGAGAGTGAGGCACTGTGATTGTTCTCAGTGTTTCCTGTGCAGGGCGGTCTTTTCCAAAGGAAAACGAAGCTAGCAAAAAATGAGTGTAAAAAAAAAAATTCAAAAAGAAAAAAGGGAGGGAGAAAGGGCTAAAGAAAAGGAGTTTAGGGGAGGAAGAGTAAGGGGAAATTGCACTGTCCATCAGATAAAATATTCCCGTTTGCACTCGCTCACTGTGTTTTGCAAGTCAATGTCAGCTTTAAAGGAGCTCTCAAGGTTTTCTGGGTATTCCTTCTCCTTCTTCTGGCTATTTCGATGTGCTTGTTTGTGTTGATAGAGGAATCTGCTCATGATGGCAATGATGCAAAAGATGATGAATATCACAACTGCTATTACACCTGTAAAACAGAACAAAAAGGAAGGATAGAAAGAGTGAAAACCAAAACAAAAGGCTCAGTTACCTCAAAAATGCACATCAGCTAGTTGGTATGAAACATCAGTTCATTTCAGTCCATACACAACCATAAACCTCTATCAAACCCTCCCTGGTGGTTTTTATTTCTATTTTGTCACCTTAAGAACACTAAGAATAGAGCATGTATTGATATAATTGACCTAATTTCTGTAAAGTTATGCTTCCACTGGAAATGAAGTTAGCTCAGTGTGTTTGCTTTTAAAACACTCTATCTGTATGCTCATAAAAATTCCTGCTCTGTTATATTTTCTTCTATGCTATCTCTGGGAGTCTTGCATGAGCCTTGTACACTTTGGTTTATAGCTTCTTGATATTATCAAAGGCATATCACTACAGGGCATACTATAAAACAAACAGAGATAAATTGCCTTCCAGGCTGTTACAGGAAAATTAAAACCTTACATGAAATTATGAGGACAATGTTCCCCAGTATATGAATACTTCCATATAACCAGGTGAGTTCCACTACACCACCAGATTACAAAGAAAGAGCTCAGGAAATACAAGATATTGAATACTCTGAAAAGTCTTCACCAGAGTGGTATGAAAAAAATTGCTAATTAGCTGTGTCTTAGAACACAGACTCTCATGGAATCAGAGAACACGTGGAACCTCTGGAGATCATCTTGTCCAGATCCCCTGCTCAAGCAGGCAGACAGACAGAATTTAGTTATATTTTAGAAAACTCAGGTTCCTGATGATCCATGTGTAAGCTCAGTAATCCATAATGCAGTTGCCTACCTAGGTAGCTTGGCACAGATACGTGCTAATAAACAGAGCAGATACTGCATCAGATTACCACAAAACCCCTTGGACTAGATTTCATGGAGCCCAGACTTAAAGTCTCCTAGATTTTTGCTTTGACAGAATTATTTTTTGACTGTAGTTTTTAAAAATGAATTTACCTCCAATCACAGCTGAATCACTTCTGACTGCATTGGTGAGAGGTTCTCTTTCATCTGTCTTCCCAAAAGGATCTGCAGTTGGTTAAACAAAAGAGAACTTATTTTCTGTATCAACTGTTCATTTTCTCTGTGGCTTAGACAGAAGTGTCCTCTTACTCTCGTGAATTCTAATATGTTTTCAAAAGATATGATTTGGGGGATTGGAGAACTGAACCAGAAGGGTCTGAAAAATAAAGTGAGTTTTCAGAAAAATTTTCTTCTACAACTTCAGGAGCAAATTCTATTAAGGGTATATTTAAAAGGAAACAGAAAGTTTCCCACTAACAGCTGAAAGTGCTGTTTCAGTTCATCACAAGAATCAGAGAGACATTTCAACTGAACATTTCAACTGTTAGGATCTTTTCTCAGTCAGAGATGTATTATTATCTTTTTTTGTTGTTACCTAAGAATTGATATCAGAAAGAAGTCAAAAGAAAGGGATGCTAGGCAGATTTAGATCCGACCTATGCTTGCAGTTGAGATATACAGCTCAAGTTCAATCCCATGAAGAGAAGCAGTCTCTGCTTGGGACAACTTCTTGGAAGGGATGATTTTGTCTCTGTTATAGGAATGCAGTGGTCACATTGGATCCAAAACAGAGAGGGATCAGAAATCAACTCATATTAAACATTCCTTGGTGTTTGAGCTCTCTTGTACTCTGTCTCTAAATGACTGTTGTAGAAACACTGAAACAGCATGTCAGTTACCTGACTCAAATTCAGATCCAAATCTGAAAGGTCAAGGCCTTCCTTATGTCAGTGGAGTTACAGCAGTGGACTTCTCAGTCCAGCATGTTTCAGAAGATGCCATGTTTTCTACTGCTAGCTAAATCCAGTTTTTTGGCACCTTCACATTTTTCTTTTCTCTTCAGCTTACCCTTTCCTTTGAAGGGATTCATGTTTGTGTGTCTGTCCTTCACAAGCCTCCAGGCTATCATACAGAGAATGTGCACAGGGAGAGAGTCAGGGATCACTGTCTCTCCTATGTATTATGCAATGCTCTGCTAACTCATCTTTCTGATGCAAGAGGTGGAAGCCTCACTGAGAAATTCAGTGTTGCAAGGTTTATTGTAAATAAACATCCCACCTTGGTAACAGACTCAGCCCCATTTTGGCATGCCATTGCTGAGGAGAATGTTTTTTATTGAAACAACAATTTCATGTCTGTTCATGAAGACATTGAATCATAATGATGGTGGGTTAGGACTATTTAGGTTCTTAAAGGGGAAACTTTTTTTTTTATTATCTGTGTCACTGATACCAGCCCCAAAGAAGTGCAAAAACATGACCCTCAAAGAGACTTTGATATTTTAAGAAATGCAGCTCTTGCAAGTTTTAGGGGTGGAAGGATTTCTGTTCAATCTCACCCATACTGAAAAGATGCAGTCCCGTGACTGAGCCACAGACAAAAGGAATTTTGGGGCCCAACTGAACACCTGCAATTACCAGAGGAGTGGAAATCACCAACCACAGATTTGAACCCTCAGCTGGAAACCTATTGATGAGTTATTGTGTGCACTGGTTATTGTGTGAGAGTGACATTCCCAAGAAACAGTCATGGCAATGCTTCATCTTATTTACATTTGTGGGACTGGAATGGGAATAAAAATATATCTTTACACACAAATACAGAATGCATCATAGAAAAGCTTCAGCTGGAAAGGAAATATAGGGGTTATTTAACCTAATCTCAGGCCTCTGATCATAAGCTCAAAACAGGACTAAATTCAACATTAGATCACAGTTGGTAATAGTTTTGTACATCATCAGTACATTCATCTCACTTTATTTTTCAGTATATATTGAGTTATTTATATATATCAAAACTAGTAATTTAGGGTTTTTTATTTTTTTTTTTTATTTAATCAAATAGGAGAAGAACCTACAATTATTTTAAACCCTTAGATGGTTGTCAAAGATTGATAGTGTGACTCACTTTCTTTCCACAAACCAGAAGAGGAGAGCAATCATTATTTCAGACTGAAGATGAGTTAACTTTTTGGATAATGGAAGTTTGGTGAGATGTTTTTTACCCCATCCCTCAGCTGAAGCCAGTGAATTCAGTGACAATTAAAAATTTACATCAGTTCTACAACAGCTCTCCTGTACTAGAGAAAAAATTGCAACTTGTGTCAGTGCATGGCACTAGTCAAAAAGAGTAATGAAAAATTACTAACTAGGTATGAAAAAGTATTAAATTAAATTTCTATATTAAAAATTGTATAAAACGTTATTTGTGGATTATTTAAGATTTGACACCAAATGCAACCATCACTCTACTATTTCTTGGTAACCTGAATTTAAGCACTGAGAAGAAACCAGAAAAATTTTGAAGAGCAGTTTCAGAATGGAGGCCAACAGCCACAAGCCCCAAGAATTATATTTTGTCTGAGAAATAAAATCAGGATACAAGGAGAGGATGGCTTGTTACAGTGCAGCAGATGGCCTGTAATAGCAGAGCCATCTCCACTAGGAGCACAATAAACTCTGAAGCCAAGGAATAGCAATACTGGTCTCATCTAAGACTTTAAGAGGACATCCTCCTCCTTTTGGATAAAACCAATGGCATTACAGTTTGAGTTACTGGGGTTGGAAGCCCTGCTGAGGTCACAAGGCTACCTAGAAATCAAATAGTCCAAACCCCTGCTCAAATCCATGTCTATTAGAGCAAGTTTTTCAGAGCTGTATCCATTTGGATTTTGAATATATCCAAGGATGAAGACTTTACAACCTCTCTGGGCCTCATGCCACTCTTCTCAGCACGTCTGTATCCCGTGGGATTCTTCCAAGCAGGTCCATGTGAAGGTCAAAGGTTGCAGTCATGCATTTCTGCTGTTTTTCCTTCTTCTGAAGATCCTCAACTTCACCATCTCATAGCTGCTACAGCCAAGGCTGTCCTGGCATATCCCCAGCCAGTCAGAGCTTGTTTGGAAATACCAGGTCCAGCACAATTAGCAAAGTGAGATGGAGCTTCACTGTTTAAAGTGCCTTTCAGAAGCAAATCTTTTCTGTGTAGTTCCAGACTTATGAAAGCATTTGACATTTTTACTTTAAATGCCTGAAGACCTGCTCTCTGCTGAAGAGACTAGCAGCTCAAGACTAGCATTCACACTGCTGAATCCCCTCTGTAATTTTTACAGCATTTTAATGTTAAGAAAAAAATATGATAGGAAAAGTCCATTATCTTTATACCATCAATATAGAGTTTAAAATAACAAAATCTTTACATGTGTCTCAGCGAGGAAGAAGATGATCTGCAGATCTTTGTTAGATATCAAAACCACAGTAAGTCACCTCTCATTTTGTGTTTCCTAATCAGAAAAAGTGTGTTCAGATGAGAATGGATTTTATTTCACATCTGTCTGCGAGGAAACTTTTTTGAACACAAGTATTCCTTTCTGAAGGAAACAGCTTCAATTGTTTTCAACTTACAAATATAGAAAGCTTTTTTCACATACTTAAAGAGTTTTCCTACTGGGCTTTTTTGTTGTATCTGCACATTAGACTATTGATGCAGACATGTACAGCCTCCTTTGAAGTTCTATTTTTCTTCTCAGACACTCAATAATGAGAAATTGGGAAGTGATGAATTGAGATATGAGCACTAAATTTGAAAGTTAATCTTTGCCTCTGTTTTCTTTTTATTTCTTAAAATGTGTCCTTGCCATGTAGAAATGTAATGCTCAAGTACATCTATAGAAATTGTAATTTGTTACAAATTGGAAATTTTTTGAAACAAGAATCAGCCGCCCATTGCTTTTACTTTAGCATATAAAGACATGAAGTCTTCAGAACTCACTTGTTCTGAAGATCTTATTCAGGCTTTAATCAAATCCAGTGTGAATAGTGAGACTGGAATGTGAGATAATTCATCACATTGAGAGGAAATCATATTTTAGAGCACAGAGTGGCAAGACGGGCATGAGTTTTTACAATAATTCTACATTTCTGATGCAACAGTGCGTAACCTTAACAATAGAAAGCAACTGATTGTATGTTTTAAATATTTAAGTTCAAATGCTGCACTCTGCTCTGTGTTCTGCCCTGAAATTCTGAGCCACAGGTTTTACTGCTTTCTAAACTCCTTAGAAAAATTATATCATTGAGGTGACAGAGCACAGGGCAAAGAGTTCATATTTTCAGTGTCATTGCCCATCCAGGATTCACAAGACACATTTGTCTGTGCATCAGAGCAGACACCTCAGACAACTGGAGGCAGTGGGAAGGAAGTGGGGGGCTGGGGAGGAGCACATGCACACTGGCAGCCCTCTCCAGAGTAATCAGCAGCCTTTTTCCCCATGCAGAATGCTAATAGCATCATTTGTTTTCCACTGAATATCTTAGGCAGAAGCTGCAGGAAATGGTGATTTGATGCAAGTACAAATGTGAAAGGAATCGTATTATGATCTAAACCAGGGTTTTATTAGTTATCAAAAAGGAGAAAGTAGCTTTATAGGTCAAGGGGCAAAACCCAGCCTTTAATTTGTACCCTTTTCTGGTCATTAAGAAATCTGCCATATCCACTGGTGACTAAAGCAGGAACTTGATTGTCCCTGTTCATGGTGACAACACTTCCAGCTGCTCGCAGTTTCCTTCTCTGCATACAAATTCGGATATGCAAAGTACATCAGATTCCCAGAGGACAACTTCAGGATTGCAGAAGATACACAAACGATTGGGATCATCTTGCTGGTACTGCTCAAGTAGTGCTACCTCTCTTTAGTCAAACAGAATGAAGTACAAGAGAGTCCAGTGAAGTCACACATATCAAGGGGTTTGTACAAGAGTTTCTACTCATTTCTCTTAGGGTAAGAACAAATTTGAATTGCTTTTTGTATGACTTCTATTGCTTTATCACCGCTGGGATACAGAATCTGTGTAACATTTATGTTCTCCTTTGAGATATGCGGCGCTGGAATTATCTGGAGTGAACAGGGACGACAAATCAGGTGCATAACCAAACACTCAAAGTTTTTCCACTACAGCTTTGGGACTTTTTTGTCTGTTCTGGCAGGCGTGTTTTAGGTGATCCAGGAACTTAGTCTGAAAACATTGTTTCAGAACAATGACTTTTAAAGGGGCTTTGCCTAGTCCTGATGCCCATCCTCAATACTCCTGATCCTGAGGGAAAAGACAACTTCCCAATTCCACTGTTCATACTGTCACAATTGCGTTAGAGCAGAAAGGAAGGAAACCTCACTGTACAGTGCCCTCTAACCTCCTCAATCCCCTCCAAGCAGGACACACCTGATGAGGAATATGTTGTGGTTGCTGTGTTCACGTCAGCTTCCATCATGGATGCACAGTTGGATTGTGTCAAGGAGCCTCTGACAGTCACAGGAGCGATGCTGGGGTGGCGCAGGGCAGCCTTCAGGGGAGCGATGTGGTTGTACTGGACAGAGGACAGGCAGCCAGTGAAGCCATAGGCATTCGCCTTGGAGACTTCAGGGTCCAGGGACAAACTGTCTGCAGAACAACAGAAAAACATTCTGGCAATTGACAGGTTTAGGAAGGCACTAAGAAAATTAATTCTCTTCTGCCTTACCCACTCCCTTTACATCTATTATCAAATTTCAACTGTTCAGGTTCTCCTTCAACAGCTGCAAGTTCTCCTTTGCCTGATCCATGAGGTTCCTAAAGTCCTTTCTCTATAATGCTACTTACCTTGAATTGTCTTGCATATAAAGCCTGCACTGCACTTTTTTTTTCATCCATTTTCTCTACTGATAGACAATATCTAGCACATCATATCTACTAACCATGACAATAACAACAAAAACAACAATAATAATACTAGCAATAGTAAGTAAAATAGCAACAGTAAATACTATAGAATTCTGGGGCTAATACTATTTAACTTTTTTTTTTTTTTTTGTATCTGCTAACAGCATCAGTTGCTCATATATGGACCATACCTTTAAGGCATTCAGCCTCCTCCACTCTTTGGATGAAAGACCCTCCTCTCTATTTTCTGTTATAAAATGCTTTATGTGGCCTGCCACTGAATGGCTTGCTACCTCAGCTTCCCATTCTTCAAGAATTTATTATTCAATATTTCTGCAGCACCTATTCATGTGCTACTACTTTTTTAGTATCAGAATTCCTAGAAATCGTCCTACTAGCTCTACTAGCACCATTTCACTAATCAAACAAAGAATTAAACTATACCTCTTCTTATCTAAATCAAAATTAAAACAAATATCTCTGTGTTACTATCCAGTCTGTAGATAAAATAGCACAAATAACTTATCCATTTATATTTGTTCAGTTTCATTTCACAAAGAGAAAGTAAATCAAAGGCAAGATTTTTTTATATAATGATAGAATGGTTTGGCTTGAAAGCAACCTTAAAGATAATTTCATTCCAACCCCCTGCCATGGACAGGGACACCTCTTACTAGACCTGGTTGCTCAGGGCCCCATCCAAGCTGGCCTTGAACACTTCCAGGGACACTTCATTTCTTTGCTCCACCAAATGCTCCGCCTTCACAGTAAAATATTTAGTTCCAAAAGTTTTAATATCAAAGATTGTTTGGGAAAGTCAGGGAAGGACAGTGAAGCCATTTTCTATTTTCTCCAAACTCACACTATTTACTTTCCAGAAATTGAAATTCATGCTCCTCAGAGGTCTCAAACATGATGCGCTTTATATCTAGGTCAATCAAACAAGAAAAAAGCCTACAAATGCACACAGATACAATATCAAAACTTATTCAAAGTCTTAAAAAATACCTGCATACAGAAAAAAAACCCCAACCTTCTAGCATCTAGAAAGTTTTGAGAACATTTTCAATGACACTGGGAAATAAGAGTTCCTAACTTTTCATCTTTGTTTTCAAATTTTGAAAGAATAAGATCCTAAATTTTAAAATAATGTAATAATCTTCTCCATTAATATTAAAATACAATAGTTTTATAAGTGGTCAGGATTTAGGAAAAAAAAACCAAGCCAATAACTTTTCTCAAAACTGACATTGCTATTTTAATTGTATAAATGTTTTTGTATAAGAAAATACAGAGACATCTCAAAGCCAGCCCAAATCCCACATTATTTTTGTGCTCAAAATCTGTGACTGTTATGCCACGCACCCAGAGGGAATTAGCTGAAAAAGATTTCTAACTATGTTTGAGCATCTTTGTGGAAGTGTAACACAGAAGAGTGTGATTGTGTCTCAGCAAGGCAAGGTACAGTATCTGCTGGCTCTCCCAGCGCCCTTACAGGAGAAACACTCAGTTTGCAGAGCTGTCAGGGGCACAGCCTCTGAGCTGCGAGATGGGAAGGGAAGCAGTGAGGTTTTGCCACTGGAAAACCTGCAATCTTGCACAAGTTCATATTTGCCCTTCTGAAGATACGTAGGAATTGACTACATTCTGATTTTTAATGAGATTTTGGCTGAAATGTTATAAAACAAAGAATTGCTTCCAAGTTCCTGCGAGAAGGTTTATATATACTAAAAGACTGACTTACAGTATTTGCCATCTTTGTTGAATTTATAAAACCTTTTGTAAACATTCCTACACTCAGCTTTTATTGTTTTCTTAGCTCTGACACAAAAGGTGAATTTGTTGCTATCTCTTATAACCAGGCAATCTCAGTTCTACCCCAGTGTGCAAAAAGTAAAGCCTAAAAAATAATTTGTTCCTCTGCCATGGTACAGCAGTTTGAAAAGTCTAAGATTCAGTACTTTTGTGGGCATTTTTAAAAGTTATATTAAGAGCCAAATCTATGAGCCTTTTGTCAAAGTAAGCTTTGCATGAATGAAAAATCAGATATCTGTTGTTGAAACACTTTGAAATTTTGGGGGGTGGGGGGAAGGACTCAAAAGAACAAACCAAAACCAACTCCTGAGTCCTGTGGTAAAAATTCCATGTGCACAGTTTGCTTTATCACACAGCTTTAGGTGTGTGCATCCAGCTTTAGGTGTGTCAGAAAGGAGGGCTTTCACTGTTCTCAGCAAGAAAGCTGCACAACTTGGCTGTGAATGACTTGTTCTGCCCTCTGAATTCTTGAGAGGATAATGTAAATCTGTGATTATGACATGGTTAGCTCTATGAAAGGCTTATTAAAGAACACTGTCTTTTGAAGGTTTTGCATCACAATAAAATGTTTTTTCAAAAGGTGTTTTCACTGTATGACACAGTGCTCAGTGAGAAAAGCAACTTGGTGAAGTTCTGTGTTCTGTGCTGCAGCCAAGGTCACAAGAAACTTCAGTGGCCTCCCTCTGACCTGGCAATGCTGGGAATCTTTCCACGCATTTCACTGGTCTGGAAAATCACACTGAATTGCTGCTGATGGCTTGGTTTGATCTTCTGACATTTTAGCATTTCATTTCTGTTCCCAGCATCAGAGAATGAGTTATTTTGGCTAATTTCTCCACGGAGAATAAGAAGGCAATCTTTTTCAGCTTTAAGTAATTAAAGTGCTCATTCTCCACAAATTAAGTTTACCCTACGTTTAGGAAGTAATTTTTAAGCTTTATCTGCTGAGTTGTGCATAAGTTGGCCTGGCTTCTTGTTGGGTGCTGTAGTGGATCCCTGGAAGCTGTCTGCAATGTCACAGCTCAGCAAGCTTTATGTTGGTTTTCCATGTATTTGCAATAGCTTTCCATGATAATGAGGATTAAGTCTAACATGTGGTTTTATTTTTTAAACTTTATGGATTGTATCAACATAACTTATGTGTTGATATATCCCTATTCAGAAAATCAGTCATCCTATTCCCCTGCTGTTTCATTATACACCTCTGCCACATACAGCACACTTGTTTTAAGACTTTAGATAAAGTAATTTTTAGTCTTCATATCTCAGTAATGGGAAAATAATTTTCATCATTAATAGAATTCCACAAGAATTCTCTAGGACCAAACATCAATCTTATCAGTAATGGAACAGCAAGTTGACATAGTAAATGATAACAAGTAGGACACGTAACTGTTATCAAAGAGAAATAAAAAGTGTTATTTTTGTGCAGGAAGAGTGGGTAAAATATCATCTTTCTAAAGGTATCACCATGTAAAACAGGACTATAAACATTATTCAACATTTTTTTGTTATTTCTTTATAAACATTATTTTCATGTCACTCAGAAACTTAAACCTCATTTTGCCAAGGTGTTGAACAGGACTGGCAAGGTTACTTCTTGGACATTGTCACCAGATTTGAACCCATGACCTCGAGGTAAAAGACACTTGTAGTCTCCACAAAGTGCACCTGTCTCAGAAGAGCTGACTACATGGCACTGTGCAGTGACCTTGAAAAATGTGCTGCTGTGTCCATCAAGGATCTCAGTAAACACTGGTGACATTAATCATTCCATGAGAAAGGGCAGAAAGTGTGTCTTGGGTTAGCCTGGAACCCAAAAATACAACTTTGGAATAATCTAATTTCCTTGTGTGAGTCTGCCACAAAGACAGTGGAGTGAAAAACCACAAAACTTTTTCTTTGTTACAACAACTGAGGTCAACAAGTTCACCTCCTGCTTGATAAAAGAATGAATTTGAACAAGGGACAGATTCAGACATTCAATGCCCCTCCCAAGCACTTGTGAAATAGCAAGGAGTAGCAAGAGCCTCTTTTCATGAGACTCCCCAGGAATGAATAGAATGTCCAAACGAGCACAATGAGCCTGGATTTCTTTTGTTGCAGTTGAACATTTTGTGCCAAATGTAACATTTAAGGATTTTTATTTCATTAGGCTTTGCAAAGATAATTTAAGGCATACATTCATTATGTTTTCTCAAAGACAGTTTATTATTGAAAATGAGGCACTTGGAGTAGCAATGGGAAATTTGTTAGATGTCATATTTGACATTTGAATCCTAATCTGTCACAACACAACCAGACCTATGTGATTCTGCATGGGCTGAAAACAATCTATAAAAAGAAAATATGCAAGAAGATGGAGAGATGATGCACAAAAGAATATATGCTTGTCCCAGAAGCAGACAGCTCAAATCAACTCAAGTAGCAAGAATTCAGTCTAAAAATAAAATATCTGGGTAGAAGCAGACGACCTTGGACTCCTATTTAGGCAGCATTGTCATCAAGAAAACAGGTATTTAGCATGGTGTTATGATCACAGGGTAAATTATATTGCTGGGGAAAAAGTTGGAATAGATCTGGCCTCTTTTTGATAGAGACTTGATGGCATTATTATTAGCTTGGGCCTTGGATTGCTTGGACTGCCTGGGGTAGCCAAACTTTGTTTATTTTAGGCGCTTGCCATCTTGGTCCCAAAAGTCTCTTCTCTTTTATTTTATGTAGTAATTTCCATTTTCCTTTAATGCTTTAGTAGGCTACTAGGAGGAAAATCAATGAATGACTTTTAAAGGCACCCTAAAATTCACCTAAGAGATCTTTGTTGAATATATGATCTAAGAAATAGGTATTTAGGGTAAGAAGAGTCTGAAGTAAAGAAATGAGCTTTGCAGTGACCAGAGGAGTCCAGCCAATATCTCTTGCAGATACTGTTGTATTGTTTAAACTGTAAAATGTGTTCTGCTGAGCTTAAAAACAGGAATATCTTTCCATTGAAAACAATAAGGAAAAAAAAAAGGAAAAATGGAGTAAGCATTTTTCATAGAAAGTCTCTTAAAGGAGGTGCTTCTTTAAGGCAGCTTTTGTATTTCAGAGTTAATGACAACTTACCCCTTGTGATTTAATTAACCCATTTTCAGCTATCCCTATATAATATTCTTGGATGAACTGCTCTGTGGTCTCTTCAGTGTACAGATTCCATTTTCTCCTTGTGAACTTTTAATAAGAAAAGCTATTGTAGAAATCATAAGAATTGTACTATATCTACATAATGATTTTAATAAAGTTACTTTCCAGTTAAACTTTCTTTTAGGTACACTTTATATCAAAGCTGAATGACTCAGTGGAAACTTGAGTGTGTTTTGGTTCAGGTATTTAGAGATAAAAGATATCATCTTCCTGTGCTAGAATACACAATCATTTATGCTACCAGTCTGGAAAGGTCTGCTAATTGATCACTTTGAAGACACAAATAAATTAGCTCAATATCAATAGGTTCTAAAGAAATACTTGCAACCTTTTTCTTCAAAATCCTCTTGAATCCTTTCAGTGCCACCTTTTACCCTGGTATCCCTACACAGCTACTGTATTAAATTGTTCAGGTGCAAATACACAAACAATGAAATTCACTTCTCTGCATCACAGATTATTTTTCCCAGGGACAATAATGGTGACAAATTTAGACATGTTGGGGCACAGTACAATATTTTCAAGAACTCATTAAAGTAAACCTGCAAACAAATAAATTATATTTTCCACTGAGATAGCAGCTTTTTGTAGACAACACCTGAACGCATGCAAATGCATCTCTGAGATCAGAGAATTACAAAATAATTTGAAAGACACCTCTGAAGGTCATGCAGTTCAAACCCTTGTTCAAAGCAGAGTCAGCCTCACAGTTAGGTCAGAATGTTCGTGTGGTTAAATACAGCAGGATGATCTCTGCAAGGAGCACTTAAAGTAAATGAACTGGGACTCTGGTTAAGATTTCACTGAGGTTTTGCCATAAACTGTATGACCCACTTGGGGCTTGAATCCAGTGCTCACTAAAATCCATGGAAAAACTCCCATTGATACTGATGAGCTTTGGACAGGTCCTTTTGTGTCCTGACTCTATATTTGTGAAGTAAAAATGACAACAAACTACAGGATAATAATATTTTTCTATTGCTGTTGGGTACAGCAAGGATGAATTCAACAGACGTCTGCTGGCTACTTGAATGATGCTTCCTTTTACTCCCTTGTCTTCAAAGCCACACTTATATTTAGATTGATCTTTCCAAGGCAGCTATATGGTCCCATTACTGTGTATCTGAAGAGCTCACAGCCTTTAATGCTTTTATCCTCCCAGCACCCCTCTGATGCAGGGCTGTTCTATTATCTATGCTTTACTGATAGAGAAGGGAGATAGTAAAGCTCAGACTGGTTCCAGTGGGAATAAAATGCCTGCTTACCTTTATATCTGCACATAAATGGCTTACCCAAGGTCATTCAAGTAGTCTGTGGCAAAGCGAGTGTCCCTATGTTCTGAATTCCAGGTGAGACTCCTCTGCCTTAAACAGAGGGTTTTTTCCCCAAAATTCACAGCTGGGTGTAAGGCAACCATTGGAAAAAATATAGCGGTTTGAAAATAAAAAAAAATATTAGAGTATATGTATCTAAGGAAAGTGTAATGGGGCTGGGGTGGGGGCTGTAGAAGCAGGGGAAACACTGTTGTTTAAAAAACTGGTCATTTTATAAAAATGCACTTTTCAAAAGTTCTTGCTCTCACAAGAAAATCTAGTGAGGAAAAAGTTTCAAGCTTTTATGATGTCCTGCTGGAAGTCCTCTTTGAGATTTCCCAGTCAGTGGAAAATTAATGGTCGAGTCAAAAAAGAAGGTGGCATAATCATCTGATTAGGCAGCCAGGATCAGGCTGTAAGAGCAGAAAAATGAGCAGTGGTGTGACAGGAAAGAAGAGAGACAGATTTTCAGAAGATTATAGCATGGATATGTAAGACATGTAAAACAGAAGTTTTTTTATGGCTCTCTTTTAGTGGACACTTAAACTTTGTAATGAATACCTTTAGGTAATCCCAGTAGCATCCAAAATAAACACTACAGGAAGTCTAGGTCTACTCCAAAACATCACATGCCTCTGGAAGTTTATGCTTTGCTGAGGGCATGAGCAATAAGAAGGAAAAACTTGGCAGATACTGGTTTAATTTACACATATTTACCTGGTGAGTCACCATTAAAAGAAGCTATAGTCAACATTTTACCCATACATTAGTATAAATTATGATTTAATGTATTTATGTAAGTTCCACAGTCCAAAAATGACAATGTCCACCTTGCCTCTTGGTACAACAAAGCAGTACTCTTAGCATTGTAGTAGTGGGAATTTCTAGTTTGGTTTTGTTTTTTCCAGCATGGAATAGTGTGTAACCTGAGTAAGTTTGGAGAAGATACAAAATTGTGAAGAGTGGTTGGTAGATTAGATGGATGTGTCACTGTTCAGAGGGATGTTGACAAGCTGGAGGAATGAGAAAACGAGAACATTTCATTTAGACAAAGGAAATGCGAAGATCTGCACTTGGGTCAGAAAGAACCCCATCCCCAGCACTGGTTGGGGCTGAGCAGCTGGAAAGCAGCTCTGCAGAGAAAGGCAGTTTCCCAAAAACATGGACTTTCTGGAGTGAGTTCAGTGAAGGGCTGCAAGGATGATTTAGGGACCAGAGAACCTCTCCTGTGAAGAGAGGATTGATAGAGCTGGGACTGGTTATCCTGGAGGGAGATAACTGAGGCAGATCTGTGATTTTGTGAGGGCACAAGGACTCCACTCAGCATAGCTACAGCTGTGGGATAAAAACTGGAAAATTAAATCCTGGTATAGAAGAAATAGTTTGTGAAAATTCACTTAACATATGAAAAGGAAACTGGAACTAGGGGTAGGTTGGATTTGAAGTGATTTGCTGGGATGAATTGTGTGATTTCCAGGACAGCAATAATATTTTTCACCACCTGGACAGCCAAGTTTATGGCTTGTCATTACAGAAGAGGAACTATTGCTATTGCTGAAACAAAATCCCAATGAACTTTGGGGCAAGAGAGACATAAAAGAAGGAGAAAAGTTGGTGGGAATGCCTGACCTTTGGAGATACACCTGGGCTTTTTGGCTTTCCAGCAACTTGCATTTGTGAAGCTAATCATATTTGTGACTAAATCTAGTTTCTCTCCACAATGCTGAGCTGTACCATGTCAGCTTGCTGGCTACATTTTTGAAGGTCTTTGTGTTATCTTCATCTTTCTGGTTAGTAAATCCTTGCTTTATTGATTTGGTGTCTATAGCTGGAGTTCTAGGTAGAGGTCAGGATGCGTAATGTTCTTTTAGCTTTTCATCACTAAAGCTGACTGTTGGCAAAATGAGAATTTTAGTTTAGCTCTGAGTTGGGCTGAAAACAGTCAGGTGCTCAAACCTGTCCACAAAGGCTTTAAAGATGTCTGCACTCTGAAAAAAAAACCCATTATATATAACTAAGGGGATAATCAGGCCCTGCTCTTAATCTACTTAATAAAACGTGATGCAGAATGCACTACTGTCATTCTACAGAGTTAGACTGCACAAGCAGGCACTAGAGGATGTCTGCAGAGTCTGTCTAGCTGCCAGTCCCACAGGCCTTGTGTGCTAATAATGAAACATATGAAATTGCAGTGGTGACTCAGGTGTCAGGCTTGATATGGAGTTCCAATTTGAACAAAGGACTGGAATGTCTGTAAAGAAGGAAATATTTAGAATCTTACTGAGAAAGAACAAGACTCTTATATAAAGGAATATTACATACTTGACAACAAAAAAGAGCAGTTCTATTTTCCTAATTTTAGGCAGGGTTTTCCTGGTCTTGTAATGGCTTTGTAGTGTTGAGGGCTAAAGATCAAGAAGGTCCATGTACAGAACATGCAGAATTGTGGCCCAAGTGCTATATGCAATATTCCTTGCAGAATTCAAATGAAAAACACTGGCAGTGAAAAAAAAGGTGGAGAGGATGAAGCCTCATTGTGCTGTTCTTATCATTAGGAAACAGAAATGGCTGGAGAGGAGCAAGCTGCAGTCAGCAAAATGGTATCATTAGGCTAAGATGCTGCCCTGTGCAGCCACACAGGCTCTGTGAATCCCTTCACTGGAGGGAGCAATCAGAGTACCTAATATTGCCACCGGTGCAAACAAGTAAAGCTGCCAAAGTTTAGCATTGATGAGATATATAAATAGGTGCATTGGAATGCTCAGGTCAGCTCTTACAGCAAAACCATCCAAACAAACCCCTAATTCTATCAAAAACCCAACACACAGCACAGGCTAATTCCAGCACTGTAACATCTCATGAATCAGGAATATTTTTAGTAGAACCTACCTGTGACCTTGCCCAAGGTGAGTGACTTAATGGCCTTAAAATCAATCTCAGAAAAGTTGTGTTTGAGTTTGAGAACTTGATCAACCTGGAAAAGAACAATAAAATTACTTCAGTACAACAGCACATGGGCACCCCTAGATCTCATTGTACTGCAAACTTCTGGGAACGTTCTCAGCTGCAAATCAGTTAATTCTGCCCCCAAGCGTGATTCAGTCTCTAAAGATAGCAAAGTGAATGTGCTTTGATTTTAGCATGAGAAGCTGAAAGGCATACCAGAATAGTCATATAAAGGACTTTGAAGAAACTTCCCCTGCAGAAAAGCTTAAAATGTTTGACCCTGAAATCCCCCTGCTTCCCAAAACCCATGTCTAGTCACTTCAAAATACACTCAAAGGAGGCCACTCTAGAAACGTATTGTGAAGAATTAGTTCTGCACAGAAGAAAACCACAGAGCAGCAGACAATAGAAGACTGGTACTTGAGGAAAACCCTGGCTTTTAGCATAACCCTTCTTCTTAGATAATGAGGCCTACCCACCGCAGTTGTGTGATGTGATTTTACCACCCAGAGATGGAAACTGTAGAGAAAAAAAAAGCAGTGCTGTGTGTTTTTGTCTTCTCATTCTATTCCTTAAGATACAACCTCTCATAAACTCTGCCACCCTTCCCTGTTAAAAGATTTTTTGCCAAGATCTAGCTAACCTGTTTTGCAATATGGATGGCTATAATTAGAAGAAAAGTAGAAAAGTAGAAGGAGCAGTAAGTTGGTCCTCTTCTCCCTGCCTTGGAAAAAGGTGATTCAGGGAAATAAGGCAGGGGAGGGGTTTTGTCCCTCGTGAGGTTGTCACAGCCAGCATGGCTTGGTCCTAGTTTCTAGGAGGAGGTACTGCCATGTACATGGTGACTGCACCCTGCATTCTCTCAGCCCTTCCTTTTCTGTGAGAGGATAAGGCAGCTGGGGTCACATTCTCCCTTGGGAAACATACCCTAACTGAAATGAAATTCCTCAGCTTTTTTCTCCCTTTCACTGCTTTCCCATGATCCATACTGCGTGTTTCAATGGAGACCCCAGATCACACAGACATCTCTAAGCTCCAGACCAACTCCAGTGGTCCAGATGAACTTCTGGCCAAAGATATTTCCTAATTCACAGATTGTCAGAAGCAAGGGAAGGACCCTTCAATGGAAAACACCACTGTTGGGCACTCTTTGAATAGGGTCCAGATGGAGCTTTGTTGGAAGCTACAGGGCTGTTCTGCTGCTGAATCAGTGTGAAATCTTTGCCTATTGACAGTGATCAGGCACTGAGATCAGGACTCCAATTCCTGGAATCCATAGAATCATAAAATGGCTTGGGTTGGAAGGGACCTTAAAGATGAGACCTTAATGATGCTCCAACCCTTTTGCTGTGCACAGGGACACCTCCCAGTAGATCAGGCTGTTCAGAGCCCCATCCAGCCTGGCCTTGGACACTTCCAGAAATGGGAATCCACAACTTCTCCAGGTAACCTGTGCCAGTCTTTGTGGCCTGAAGTGTAATTTAACACTCAGCATAAGCCATGGCATACCTGAATGACGAGCTCTCTGCCTTCTCTGTTAATCTTCACATGGTGTAGCTCTCGGTTGGCAAAATTCCCAGAGTCAATGGTGAAAATGAGGAGCCCATCCTTACTCAGCTTGTATCGTACCTGTAAACTTCCTTAAAAGCAGAGCAAAATTGTATGTATTCAATAACCTTACACAACAAATAACTCACTTTCTTTTTATTGCTATGGAGTAACAAGGTTAATAAGTCAAGAAGAAGGTCAAAAGAGTTCAAGCTGTAATGAAAAGTGTGAAGAAAATAATGCATTGGAGGAGCTTTCCTTCCTACTGAGTTAACAAACTGCTATGGAGACACATAACCTAATGAGTAACTCAGTATACCAAAGGTGAGTGTGCCTGTCTGCAGGTCAGACTGAGCACTGCCAGAAGCTGATCCACATCATCCTGTGAGGGATCACTTCCAGCAGAGGGCATGCAGGGCTTGCACTGCTCTACTAAACTAATAATGCTGGGTTTTTATGATTTCTTTTCATCCAGATGTAATGTACTACACAGAAGACAATGACAACTGTAAGAATTATAACTTAATTTCAAACAGTTAAAGGCCTGTATTTACATTATCATTTACATGCAATAAAATACCTTTACTTCTAACATATTTGAAGGATTTAATGTAATTCATATAAAAATGAATGCCAAACATCTCATTCAATCTTGCTATCAAAAAAATGCATTGTGACTTCTGATAAATATCATAACTTATATGAATAGAATATAAGTATCATAAAGAATTAAAATGCACAAGGAAACAAGGTATCCAGTATGAATTTTAGTCCTTCAACAAACAGGGAATGTGTATAGATGATATAGATAGATATAGATGATATATGGACACATGGAGCCACATATGACATAATGCAAAAGAAAAATAAACTGTTCTGGTAACATCCTTTCAAGCATACCTTTCTGGGAATTTAGTAGTAGAGAAAAAAAAAAAATCGGAATTTTTTTAACTCTTTTTATGCATCAGCAACCAAAATTCGTGGAACTGTAGTACCATAGAGTTAAAAAGCTTTTCTGGTGCTATTTTTTACTGTCTCCAAAGAGGAAATGAATGCTGACAGCACCCAAACCCTAAGAAATGGTCCTGCATTTACTTCCTGTTCTGAAAATTGTCAGGAATTTTTGCACCGCTATACACCTCACAGTGAAGTTGGAAGTCCTTCAAGCTGGAATCCCTAGTCCAGTTAAGATAATTTCCCCCTTTTCCTGTGCCAGGATGTTTTCCTTCTAAAAGCTGTACCTTAAAAAAAAAAAAGGTTTTACAAAATTCAGTATATCCCAGAGGAGCACTGACACTCTCTGGATTTGTAGGATCGAAAAATAGCTTCCAAAATCAAGAGGGAAAATGAGCATGAACTACTAGGATGACAGCTTTTTAGCTGATTGAGAGGTCTGCTGGATCAGGAGAAATTTTAAAGTGAAAATAATAAAAAGAAGTGCATTTGAATTCTTACACATAGCTATGGACATTAGAGGGGAATTTGTGAAGACATCAGGGTCAGTAAAAACTGCTAAATTATTCAGTGTGATATTACAGGTCCCAATTCAGCTGCCCCAAATCATAGTGCACAGCTCCCAGCCCTGGTAGCATAGTGAGGGCAGGGAGGTGCTGTCCATCACCATGACTGCCACGCTCAAAGGCACAAACCTAAATCACAATCACATTATCTGCTACTGAGAGGATGAGCCATCAACAGGGATTAGCAGTGTAAACATCCTAGAAACACTTTAGAAATACATGAGAAAAGAAGCCCAAGCGTAAGGAAGCTCTCCAGATTTTCCCTGGGCAGTGGAGAGCTGATAAAAAGCAGAAAGGTTGACTGACCCTGCACACCACAGTCAAGATGACCACACAGAGTAAGATGGAACTAAAATTGTTCTAACAGACTGATCCAAACTAAAAATCATGTCTCAGCAGAAGCACTTTATAGACTGCCTCTAACCTGGAGCCTTTGAAAGGGATGTAAAGCAGAAAATGAAACAGTGCCTGGGTGTGGTCTGTGACTTTAGTTTGTAAATGTGAAAATAAACTTCTCTGCTCTTTTTGAAGGCTATGAACACACATGTATATAAAATTATAATTGGTACTACTTGTATGCAGGTGATCAACATCAACAACCAGCACATCTGTGTTCCAGGGGAGCCAGCAGGACATGTAGTCTATCCAGGCTCTCAGCTGCAGCAAACAGGGATTCACCCATTGACTGTGTCAGGGAAACACTGATTTTAACCCAGAAACCATCTGTTCCTTTTATTGGAAGACAATGGGGGAGGTTCTTGGCATCCATTAAGAATAGATCTTACTTTCTAAAGTGATGCAATTTCACCTTAAATCATGTAGAGAGATCAGAAAATGGCATTTTATTTTGTCAAATTGCTTTCAGTTCCAGTGGCAACTTTTTTTTATGGACAGCTGCTCTTCAAAATTATTGAATTCAAGTTGGCATTTTGCCTGGGGCCAAATTTGCATTAATATAAACCAGAAGTACATGGGTTCATCTTCTGAGGTGTTTTTGAATTTTCACATTGTAGATGACAGCTAATTTTGCCTTGCATTCAATACTAAAGCTTCTGTGTTCAGATTGCAGAATAATTTTGCTGGCATATTAAATTGCCATTTTATTACTTGACAAGCAAAATAAATGGATTGTTAATTAGGATTATTATTAAGAATTTTATTTTGCCCTCTGAATTTTGATTATCTGGTCCACTGACTTTCTCTATCACATCAGCCCAGTGTCAGTAACTGCAAAGTGAAATCAGTGCATAAACCAGCTCTGTTCTCCCTAGTCTCTATTTTGCATCATTTTTGCCTCACAACAGGGGTTCACACTAATCATGAGCAATGTAATTTCTGTCAGTCTTGCTGTAGTCATGCCTGTCATCCTCTTTTCAGCACTCCATGTCTGAGCATGCAGACCTGGAATGTCCTAATGCTCAAGCAATGCACAACCAGTTGTGTTCCTTCTCTAATGCACATTGAATTGCTGGAACAATTGTTATTAAATAAGTAAGGGAGAGAGAGAAAGGAAAAGAAAGATATCCTCCTTTTGGCCTTGGGCTGGAAAATTTTAGTGGGCACATTACCCCAGCAGTATTAGGAAAGAGTAGATTCACACATTATTATAGTTATCCATCTCCTTCAGCTTTGAAGTTTGCCTCTGGAGCAGCCTGAGAGGGGACCAGGCTTAGCTTAACCACAGAGTTACTGAGCACAGCATGGCTTCTTTTCAGCACATCCTGAGGAAATGATGGCATGTGGGCTGCCATGCTGCTGGGATGAGACCACTGCCAGTGTCAAAGCTGGCTCGCTGCACATCGCTGTGGTTTTCACCCTTCAACCTGCAACACTAAAATGCACAATTGTAGGGCTGAATGACATCTCCCTGATGATATCAAACAGCTAGGAGCCATTTTAACAGGATTCCTGGGGGTTCCCTTGTGCAGAGGGAAGTCCTGGCCAACAGAGACCAAAGGGCAGCATGCTGGTAACTAAGTCTGAGGTGGCTTTTCTGAAGCATAGCACTCCCAGGACACTTTCAATAATGATGGAGGCCAGCACTTGTACTTGCTACAGGAACATTAATGATCAGTGTCAGCATAACCAACCTCCAGGCAGCTACAGGAACAGCATGGTGCCTTCAAGCTTCTTTTTTTTTTTTTTTTTTTTTTTTTCCTAAGGATAAGCTGCTGTAGCAGCTCTTATGTCTAGCGGTAATAAGGACACAAAACTGGTTAGAGATTTCAAAGTGTTCAGTCTGAAGAACAAAAAAGATATTCCCAGACTGCACAGTGTGAAGAAATAGTATGGTCATGGTGTTACATATTCTATGTCCCAAACCTGTGCTGATTCAACATGCCAACAGGAGAGTTCCTTTCTTCTGTCTGTGTCTACAGCAGCGCCTGAGTGGAATGTCAGAAATAATCTGTTGGCTTTGTGGCCTATGCCCACCAACTTTTCTGGACTGCCAAAGCCTGTACTAAAAATCAAAGAGTAATTTTTAAATCATCATATAGAAAGGGGAAAATGTTACACAGCTTGAGTGTTCTAGCTCAGGAAAAGACTTCTTGTTTGAAAGACCTCACCTGTGCTAGGTATTTGACAAAAAGATTAAAGCAGCTTTGCAGAAAAGAGAAATGGATTATCAGGAATTTGGTCTGTAAATCCATCGTTCTTAAGTCAAATTCTTGTCCCACGTGTCAGCAGGACCACAGGTCTTGTGTCATTTCATCTTGAAGGACCAAACAGCAAGGAAGGGAATGGTATCCATTGGAGTCTGAGACTTCTCTGCAGGACCTTTATTTATGGAAACTGGTTTTAAACGAGCCCAAATTGAACCCAACATCTCTCACCAACTTCAACTGCACTTTTTAATGACTTAAACTGGCTGGAGCAGCTGGAGAGACATCTTGCTCTGCTCAGAGAAGCTGAGGTTAATTCAGGGAGCACATGTGGGTGGCACATGTAAAACACACAAATTAATCACCATCGTGTAACAACATTTAAACACTTAAACCAGGGCAGCTGACAACTCTGATTGGGGAAAATGTGTATATATGAAACAGTGAAACACTGCATTAGATAAAAGGGCATTGAACTACCCCTGCACGTCTTGTTGCCTCAGAGTCACACAGAAAAATGTTTAGGAGTAACAGATCTGTTTACATCTGTCTCAAATTGGCAGCCACCCTTGTTGGACTGCTAGACTTTGACTACACCACCACATGTGCCCTCCAGACTCACCCAAGCTATAGATTAAAGAGAAAATAATTAAGGAAAGCACAAATTAAACGAAGGTTTAGTGAGGCTACTGATTTTGCAATTACGAAAAAATATTAAATATAAAAAAATTGAAGTATTTAGCTGGAAAGCCATTTGCAGCTCATGAGGTATAAATGTTTGTTCCCTCCTGACTGCAGAACAACGCATGACATTTTTCAGTCATCTCTACCCCAAAATATATCTCTGGGAACTTGCACAGCTTCAATGTGGCAGTGTCCCTCTTCATAGCCTAGATATTTTAAAATGAATCACTGTTTTCTCAGTTAGGAGCAGCTGGCTTAGAAACATGTTCCTTAATTAGCAGCTTCTCCCCAGGGATATTTACTCAGTAAATTTACTCTCCATTGGAAGTGCTGCTGGTGATTTTAAGAACCCATCTCTTCAGTGTCCAGTGGCATTTAACTAAGAAAGTACTTGCATTTTTTTAGGGGGTGACTCTTGCTATTTGTTTTGCATGGAAAAAACAAAGAAAAACGGTTGAGCATGTTTGCAGATATCACTACTCAGCTATTGCACTTGCTTAGATATTACTGTTTCATGGGTTTAAAAAAAACTACCACTCAATTTTTTGCAGTCTCTTCCTGTAATAAAAAAAAATAAATAGGAGGTTATTTGAATGCCTCGCACTCAATGCTTGAGATATTCAGGACTCAAGGATCACATTCAGGCCATCCTATATTTAAAAAAAAAAAAAGAAAGAAGAAAATATTTTCTCTTCACATTGTATTTCCTCAACTCAGAAAAGAACACGCACAGCAAAAGGAGCCTATCTGGAGGCCCATGACCTCAGTTCACTTTACAATCCTGCTAGACAGCTGGACCCAGATTGAGATTGTCACTTAGACATCAATAAATGTAGCTGGTTCCCTTACGTGACTGAGAAATGTGTTTAACCTTCACAGACATCTCATTCCTAACAGCTGCCAGTTGGCTGAACACAGACTGACCAGCAATTAACACGGAATGGGCAGATGCTTCTTGCTTCAAAGGTAGAAAATATAGCAAAATCTAAAAATGACCCAGAGGATCACAGTTAGAGAGCTCATGATGCACATACTGAGTGGCCCCAACACAGAGTTTATTCCAGTGATTTTAAGGGACACTCCTCTAAACAAAACAGCTCGCGTACGTGGTGATGTGGATGGGTCTAAAATGGGAATAGGGCTAACCCATGGGTGTGGGAAAATAATAAACACTGTCTCTCCAGTTCAGCTCATGGGTAAGCATACACAGTGGTGCTTTTATGCACCCTGGAGGCGATGGACAGAGCACCGCCACAGTTTGGGATCTACCAGCTTTGCTGACAAATCGTTGTCCCTCTCTATACCACAGTTTATCCACAAATGTTCATCTGTTGGAAAATGACAGAAAACCTCAGAGGGAGAAGCAATTTCAAAAACCCACTATTAGTCATTATCATTATCTCCACATTCCTAGGTATTTCTTTTTGGCGAAGGAAGTGTTTACTGTTTCTTTTACAAAGTGATGCAACATTAACTGTCTTTTTTTTTCCCTGAAGGTGATTGAATATAAAGATTAAGAAGAGAATGAGGGTTTCAGTTGCAGTTAAATTTCCCTGAAAGCCTCTGCTTTCTGATGGTAAGATTTAAACCATACCTTTTTTATAGATTCTTTGAAATTCTAAAACACTTTCACTTTAAGACCCCTCATTAGCAAAGGTTATCACAAAATCATAGAATGGTGTGGGTTGGGAAGGACCCCAAAGATCACCTAGTTCCAACTTCCCTGCCATGGAGAGGGACATGGGAAGGGACCCCTCTCATTAGACCAGGTTGCTCTAAGTCCTTTCCAACCTGGTCCTGTACACTTCCAGGGATGGGTATCCAAAACTTCTCTGGGCAACCCATTCTACGTCCTCAGCTCCCTCACACTAAATTTCTTCCTAACACCAAATCTAAACACACCCTTTTCCACTTTGAAGCCATTCCCCCTTGCCCATCACTACATATCTGGTAACACTCCCTCTCCAGTTTTCTTGTGGCCCCCCTCTAAGTACGGAAAGGGCTCTAAGTCTCCTCACAGCCTTCTCTTCTCCAGACTGAATGCCAAATTTCTCAGCCTGTCTTCACAGGAAGGGTGCTTCAGCCATCTGATCATTTTTGTAGCCCTGCTCTGGACTCTCTCCAACAGGACCATGTCCTTATGCAGGGACTGCAGAGCTCTCCGAGTGTCCAGGTGGGATCTCACTACAGTGGAGTGGAGGGGAGAATCCCCTCCCTCAACCTGCTGACCATGCTGCTTTGGATGCAGGGACCAGGCAGGATCTGGTTGGCTTTCCAGCTTGTGAGATCACATTGGGCTTCTCATTAATCAACATTCACAAGTTGTTTTCCTCAGGGTTGACCTTAACCCATTTTACATCCAGCCTACATGTGTGTTCTTGGGATTGCCCACAATCATGTTCAGGACCTTGCACTTAGCCTTGCTGAACTTCATGGTATGAAGCCTCTGTGTCATACTATTGGACCCAACACTCACATCTCTGCTCAAATCTCCCTTTCTGTCTTTAAACACACATGGGAAGCCAATAGTTTCACACTCAGACATTCAGGCCCTGTGGGTTATTCACCTTTGTGTGAAGAAGAATCTGGCCAGGTTTCCATCTCTCTCTATGTGTTTTAATTAAGACTTGCAGAGCAGCCAGGATGGCAGGCAGAGTTTTTATTCTTTACCCAGTGAATGGAATATAAAGTGTCATCCTATGAATTTTATTCCAAAAGTTCAACCCTGCTTTGTAAATTATGCAACATCATTAATGCTGTGTGAACAGTCTTGGGAAAAAAAAGACAGACCTGTTGTTGTGATACCCTGAGAAAGCCATCCCAGCCTGCCCTCATTCTGCCTCATGGTTTCCATTTCTCTTAATGTCTTTTAACCATTCTTTTTCCCATTTTGGCAGTACAGATGCCTGTTCAAGCAAGGAGCCGTTTCATACTGACCTAACAAATAGCCATTATATTCAGCAATGAGAACACTGAAAGAAGATGGTATGAACAGGGAAAAGAGAAGCAATTTGAGCACTTCATGATGCCTGAGCAGGAAAGCGATCAACAATCTTTTAGACAAAACTCGTGAAAAGTAATCGTACGCTTCTTCTAAAACCTCCTTTTCATTCTTAACTCATAATAAAGGCAGCACAGAACTTCGTGGATTAATGGCTTTCTGGGGTTAATGATGCTTGTTTGTGTTGAGATCTAGAGGAACTGCCTGGCTGGACAGGAATCTCTGGGAAATTTTCTGCTGCTCTGACCAGCAAGTCCATCTAAGGATTGCCTGTTTCATGGGTTCTGCCAGTCTCTGTGAATGGATCCTTTAGTGAGTGACCTCCTGATTACAGCAACCTTTCAAGGGAGATATTTGAGTTTGGAACTAGCTGCAACCAGTGGGATACAAAGAACTGATTCTTAAGTCATCTAATGGGAAAAATTAGAGGAAGAATGAATAATTTACCTAGTAAAAATCCTTTTGCAAGAACCACATAATGGTAGCATTATAATGACTTTCCTCTAGTAAAATATATGCTTATGCATATAAACTTCAAGTAATTTACCTTCAAATGCATACTTTTGTGATTTTTCACAGAACCATAGAATGCTGAGGTTGTAAGGGATATCTGGAGGACATGCTGTCCATCCCTGTCCTACTAAAATTCAGCTGCCCAGTCTAATGTCCAGATATATGCACATATATATGGAGCATCTATTCAGACAGAACCCTCTACCCTTCCTCTCATTCCTTTCAGGACAATTCCAGGGAAATTCAACAATACAAATGGTTTATCAGCTGGAAAATGTGAACTAGAATTCTTCTGGAAGATAAGCACCCCTGTACGCAAATGGAAACACAGGTTTTCTTCACAGCTGATTATCTGCAGCCAGTGGCCTGGAGTTTCATACCATACAGCAGTAAGTTCAAAGTCAGTCTATACATAGCCAGAGCACAGATCAATTATTCAGCCTGTTAAACATTTCCTGCTCTTCATAATCCAATTACAGTTCCCTTGTTTTCCCTTGTGGGTCTCCAGAACATCTATTGGCCCTCAGTATGGCAAAATAATCTTCACGAGTACAAACATGTCCATGAATTCAGCTAATGAGACAGATCTTTCAGTTTTCTCCTCTTGGAAAGCAGAGATAGAGATCTGCCAGAGTCTTTGGTTGAATGTTATGGCAGCTTCTTCTTTCAAGTTAGTTTTGCACGCTCAGAAATTTAAAGTGCCATATGCAACACAAACATAACATAAAATTGGGCTTGGGTGCCAAGTCCACCTTTTTCCTCAAAGACCTTTTAGTACTGAATTTGAAGTGAAAACTCTAATCAGCATTGCTACCTTCTGTGAAGTGTGCTTACAGCACAGAAACATCTACGTGACCAGTGTGATTTCTAACAACAGAAGTTTCTGTGGATAAATAAGCTGCCACCTCAACCCTGCCTACTCGTGGTACCAAACCCAGCTTCTCATTTAAAGCAACTGGGAAAATTCCTTTTATATTCATCAGCACTAATCAAACTGTCTCTGGTTCCTCAGTATATAACATAAAATTTCAGGGGCCGACTGCAGCAGTTGCTTGCAATTATATTTAGAAGACATAGATGCTATCTGCCACATAATGGCTGTGAACCAAAACTAGACTGGGAACAATCCTCAGTCACTCACAGCTGCTTGTCTCTTCTACAAAGCTGTCTTCCTCAGCTCCCAACATGACTTTCTTTCCTGTTCCTGAGCTGTTAAAAGTAACTATACTTGAACCTTGTCACCATTTCCCACTTCAGGTTGTTCAATGCCTGCTGCAAGTCTGCAAGGCACGAGGTGTTCTCAAAGGAGAAGAGAAATGCACAAGCATTAGGGTAGTCAAGAGGGTCTTTCTTGAGTTAGTTAATGTCCCAAAACTAAGGCAGGAAGGAAAGGAAGGAACCTAAGTAAGGAAAAAGAACTAGAAGGATCACTCCCTGAAATCTCCCCAAGTCCTATTTCCCCTGTTTTAGTTTTGACCCATTAAACTTCAGAGTGTACAGTATGAACAGGATCAAAAGATTTCTTGCCTCAAAGACTGAACTGGATTTGTTGCATCTCTTTTCCACTGAGGGAGAAAAGCTTTGCTTGTTCGAGATGCAGCTAAACATACTTGAGGTCAAAAACAATAAGGAGAATTGACATGCTTTCATTAGAAAGGCTGTTTCTGACTTAGACACGGGAGGAGATTACAGGAGATTATGAGTTTATAACAGAAATTAATCTGTAGCTTCTCACTGACAGTATTTGTCTATTTTTTTTTTGTTTTTTTTGGTTTTTTTTAAGAGTGTTAACTCGGCATACCTCTGTTACACATTGTGATTCCTTTTCCTATTCATTTCAAATATCAGCTGATTTCAAGACCTTATAGGTCAAGGAATTGGAGCTAATATAAATCCTGCTACTGTATGCTGAGTATCAGAGACCTTAGAATCACTTAAGATGTTTTCACTTGTACTGTTGCTTTTAACTGTGCCTTTTTCTTTGTATTTAATCTTTTCTATGCAAAATCAGAATCTTGCTTTCCAAAAGAAATGGAGAACACAGCTCAGAACACAGCAATAGATTCTGGAAAGGTGGAAAAAGAAAAAAGGACTCAAATTGTTTAATTTCTCAGGAGATTAAATAATAAATGCAGAAAATTTTTCAATCACTCCAGCATAGTTTGAGATTCTATATCTCTTCTTTGATGCCAGCTATTTGCTTTTATTCTAGATTAGGAATCATATTGTTTCCATGGAAAAAGCCAACAAAACTGAGAATCAAAGACTTGTGAAAACATTTTTCTAGACAATATATTTCATCATATTCATATCACATTTGATTTTTTGCAGGGGAGTAGGAAAAATGAAAGAGAAATAAAATTATTTCAACATTCTTTCTTTTAACATTTTGCTCTCCCGTCATTTATTACCTTTAGGAAGCAAGGCAAAGATAATATTTCAAAGGTACTGGTATCTTAGTGAAATCATGTAATTGCAAAAATGTACAGTGAAAAGCTAGTTTGGGAAAGAAAAAATACTTTTTTCTTGGTAGTATCGTCCCATGATATGAATAATTTCTCTGGATTGACACACTGAGAAGAATAATTAGAGATGTTTACCCATTTTCTGTAGCTTAGTAACAGGCACTATAATTTGAAATTTCTACAGAAAGAGATACTAAAAATGCCAATCATTACAGCACTGCTATCTCTTGGATGTGGGACCAGTGGGACTACATGAGTTTTACATGCACAGTCACCTATATATGTGTGCATGTATATGTATATGTGTATGTATTATGTATATGCATATGTTTATGTATATACACATCCATCCATATATCACACATACACATATGTATGTAGCTGTAATTTAAAAATCCAGAAAAGACTGGAGATGAAAGGAAGATGCTCTTACATGCATACAATTTTCAAATCACACGTATGGTTCCAAGGCATCAATATTAAGTTATGGAGGAAACAACCTCTAACTCATCTTTAAAACCATCACCTTTTGAAACCTTACCTGTAAACTTCCAGGACATGAGCCCATTAATCAGAGGTAAGAACAAACTCTGTGGTATGGAATTTGTTCTATAGGTGAGAACTGCTTCTAGAAGTATTATATATATATAAAGATTTACTGAAATCAATAGATTTTAGGAAATTTTTCACACCTGACTGATTTAGTTGCTTATACAAGTTCACTTTTACACAAGCTCTTTTAATATGAAAAATCCTTGCAAACAGTTTCACTTCTTTAACATCAAATATTTAACATGAGAAGTCAGAAGTGGAAAAAACATTCTTCTCATAGTCACTTTTATTAACTAATAATTTTCCTAGTTATTTTGTAGATAATAGAAAAGAGAAATAACAGAATACATGAGTAGTAGCTTCAAAAATAGATACAAAAGGTGAAGTATTAAATTATACATAGACTGCTCACATGTTTTTTTAACAAGTGGAAAGGGACTTGGGATTATGGTAAGGAGTATTACTGCTCACCTCCTAAGTGAGAATGCCCATTCCTATTTCTCCAGGAGCCTAACCTTTATTTAACCAATCAGTTATCCAGCAGGGACCTGCTCATGTTCTACTATACACTGTCAGACTCAGCAAGATTCCTTGAAAGTGAGCCAATAAGAGAGGAGGAATCACACTCACTTTTAATGCTACAAAGGACATTGATATTCATAGTCCAGTAACTTTATGGCAAGCATAAACCTCTTGGAGGAAGAAAGAGTAACATATCTGAACACTATTTTCATTGGAATAATTTCAATTCCAACAAGACAAAAAAGTAAAAGGACATGAAACTTAATGAATTATTCCATTTGGGACAAAAGGCAGAGAATATACATGACTGAAATGGCTGTCTTGTAAAAATGTCACAGCAGCATGCACTGAGCAATCCTGAAGGAGACTTTCAGGAGTTAACAAAGGTCAGCTAGTTATTTTAATCATTCTTTGCATTTTATAGTCCAGAATTTTGGAGCCTGACATCTCACCAACCCTCTAAAAAACTGTTACCATCATATTACAAGTGAATAGAAAGAGGAGCAGATCTGAGAAAAATGCCATGGTTTTTTAGTGCCTGACTGTGCCCAGACCTGCTCCACCTCATTTCCACATGAACTGAGGGTGCCTGTCTCCATCTAAGTCAGAGCTGAAATCTGCAAATGCTGCAGCTGACAAAATGAAAGGTCATTTTCATTTTCTCAAGCTCTACTCCTGCTGAGCTGCTACAGGACATGCTCATGTCTTGATCCCGACCCCTTCCCCAAGCACGGTTAGAGATCCCCTTCTAGAGCTCCACAATTATAGGTTGCTTATAGTGTATTCCATCAATAAAAGTCAATTGACTCATGTTTCTAAGGTCATTTCAGACTACTCTGGCAGCAATAAAGGTGATTTAAATGGATATTACATTGTGATTAACATTAGGGCTATTTCCAATTGCCTGAGTGGCATCAAAAGACCTGAGGGTAACTGAGAAGCAGATTCCAAGGTTTTACCTCAGCAGGGGATAACCTCCATCACCCTGGAACTGCATACTAGAATATTCATGCATCTGAAATTCATAAACATTTGTCTACAGGAGCAAATTAGAGACAGAAATCTGGGACTGGAATAGTCCCACCTCCCTGCCAAATCTTCTCTTGCAGTAGATCCCTTCAGGCAGTTACTATTCCAGTTGCCTCTCCCAGGCATTAAGGTGCCAGTCCTCTATCCCATGCCAGCCTCAATGCTATCCACCTGACATTACCAAGAGGGAAACTACTGCAAACTCCATATATAAAATAAAATCCCTTTTTTTTTTTTTTTTTAATCTTTCATGGTTTCATTGATGGCACTTGAAAGCTCAGTTATTATGAAATTTTTAAGGCTTCAGAGTGGTCTAGGTCGTTCAGTCAAATCTACACATTCAACCATATTACATTAACTTTCTATTGTTCTGCCACAGGCTACTGAATCACCAATAAGCTTACTCATCACTTCCAGTGCTCCAGTGCCTGATAACTCTTGAAAAATTCAAATTTCCCCAGTCTTCTAGGATGATGTTTGTCTGGAGTAAGTTTTCTGAAAGCACTGCAAGGACTCAAGAGCCAGAGGTTTACTGAGAAGACAAAGGTCTATGCCCCTAAAATCTTTACACATTTTCAAAGTACCCACGTCAAGTATCTTTAAACAAGAAATGGATCTACACCTCATGTTTTGGTCAATTAACCTATGTCCTTATTCCATTGAAACAATCCAGTGAGGAGCAATACATGTGCCAAGATAGAATGCAAAGGATAAAATTATAGTATGTTTCTGCACCAAGCACTCTTGTGAATACACAGTATTTCTCATTCCCTTATCTTGGTGGCCTAATGGATCTCACTATGGAATAAAGAGCAAGGAATTACTATTGTACAGTCTAGCCAAATGGAAGTCAAAGAACATTTTAAGCCCCAACATGATTACTCAAAGACTGAGTAGGCAAGTGTAGCACAGAATGCTGAATAAAGGGACATAAACAAGAGTGATGGCCTTTTCATGAACTGAACACCATGAAATTGATAAAGTTGAAGACAAAGAAATGAACTTAAATCAATGCAGAATTCTATACTTTTCTCCTACTAAAAACCCACAAACAAACAAACAAACAAAACCCTTGGGTGGCAAATCAAGACTGGTCTCCCTTGGGTGGCAAATCAAGACTACTTACCATTCTTGGAGAGAATAACAGCCAAATATTCATGAAAGTAGGTGTTGATGTAGAGCAGAAGGCTTGGAGTGTGTGCTGTGAGAAAGCTGAACGCAATATTCTCCTTGGACACGACTGCATCCACATAAATGGCAGAGCTTGAGGTGCTTGCATTCTTTGTGACAGGATAAGGTTCTTGGAAAGTATAGGTAACAGAAGTGCCGGCTTCAAATAATGCAGAAACCTCTGAAAACATATATGAACCAAAGGAATTATTTCAGTGACTGCATTTACAGATCTTCCAGGCAGGAATGAACATGAACTAAGCACCTCAGAAGTAGAACACTGCAAAACACCCTTGATCCAGCTGACATCACCCTTCCTTCACTTGTATAAGAGTGTGTCCTTCCTCACAGATTGTTTGTTTGGCACGGAGAAAAACAGTGTATGGAGACATAAATTCAACTATTTCAGTGCTGGAATCAGAATTTCACAAGATGGAACAGCCCAAATGTCTGTCAATCAAATAAATGCTTTGTTCACCATCTTCTGACAGTGACATGTAAGGCAATATTTTCTGTGTTGCCCCCACAACAGATTCGTTCTTTCCAGTCTCCTTTTTAAATAAATTAATTATGAAAGAAACACATGGACCAAAGACAGCCAGTAAGGGAAGCTGTCTTTGGGAGAATCAAATGAAGAGAAACATCCACCTGTGCATCCTCAGATCCTTAGAACTCATGCTTCTGTTTCCATTAAACAACTAAACTAATTTACACCAGCAGATGATGCAGCCCACTTAGCAAACCTATTGCATTTGTGAGGTAGGGGACAGACATGGAAATTAAAAATTCACACTGCACCTTGCTGTTGCTGAGCAGTGATTTTGCTAGTTCCAAAAAGCATGCTCTCTAAATTAGATGTTCCATATTTGCCCTGCTTTTCTTCTGGTGTTGACAGCATCTCCTATAAGCCACCACAAAGGTTCAGTGAGGACACATTCACCAAAGACTGAACCATACAAATCAGTTTTCTCCTGAATGCTTCATGCTTATTTTAAAAATTTCTTAACGTTTGAATGGGTTGTTGCAGGAAAAAAAACAAAAACAAAAAAACAACATAAAAAGACTACCTCTTTTTGTCACATTGATGCTCTAAAACTTTGTAAAGAAAAGCCTTAAGGATTTGTTAAGGTGAGCAAAATAAGACGAGGTTTAAAGAAAAGCAACCTAAACATTCAGACATGGTAAAACACCTGCATAAAAAAATATTCAGCCCTATTTCCTAATGTCTGGGAATAGTTACATGCAATGGAATACAGGAATCATAGTGGGATAGAGTGGTAAAGTTTATTAGTGCAGCTAACACCATTTTAATTTCTGAGGACAACACAGAAGTCAATAAAAGCAGGTGTTAAAGCCTCCTTAAGATAAATATTTAGGAACACTGAAGGGACAGCTGATAATAGAACATCTTGAGATGTGGGGGACACCAAGCTGACAGGGCTGAAATGGTGCTGTAATTCAGAGTTATTGCACAAACCACTGAAGTCCTGAGACTCAAGCTTGCTGCCTACCTTCCTTGCAGAAAGGTCCTTCATAGGCTGAGTTGGTACAGTCACAGAAGTAGCCATTATACTTTTCCACACATTTTCCTCCATTATGGCACAGGTTCCCATAACTGCTGCAATGTCCTGGGCATCCAGGTTTAACACCAGGCGTCATTTTAGCTCTCTCCTCGAGGTCAAGTTTCTGTCCATTTAAATGCAGAGATCGAATACATCCCAAAAAGCCCTTCTGTCTGGAAGCTGTTCCCCCTGAGAAAGAGAGAAAAATGGGCATGCATTCATAGGTGAGTCTGCACAATAATCACAGCCATGATGTACAACACTGAGGTACAAATATGAATCCACAAATTTTTAAAAATATTATATATCATGCATGCAGTGGCAGAAGATGACAGTTGGACAGCCTTGGAAACAAAAGTTATCTCTTTATTTTCATGAAAGTATGTGACACTTTTTTTTTGTCATTCTTCTTCTATTTTGGTTTATCTACTGCCCTGTCTGGCATTGAAACTGCAAATTCATTTAGGAGAAAGATTAGTTTCTTTATCTTATGTCTGCATATCATCAAATACATGAGGAAACCAAACCAAAAATATTGGGGTTTTGTTGTTTTTCCCTATTTGTTGCCTTAGTACAAACAACACCCTAATCCCACCAGCAGGAGAGTTACACATGCTGATGAGCCCAGCTAGCAGGGATGAATCATGTTCAGCACCAGCCCTGCTGGCTGAAGGGAATTTATGCATGACTGCCCAGCCTGATGTGTTGCATGTCAACGGTTGTTGTAGGCCTGAAATATGAGTTCAGTTCACAGATGTGTTATTTATTACAATGCTTAAACATAATTGCATTTCTTCCTGAAGACCAGAGCTGTATGCAAAAGGGCAGTTCAGTCTCTACAAGCTAACTTGTTCATATCTGTCAAATGAAACTGCTAACAGTGTTACAGTGAAGGCATTTTCCATAAGAGGTAATCACTGAGAATGATAATAATGATGATTGTTGAAATTCTCTATGAAAATATAACCATTTTTCTTATCATATGCCTTTTTTTTGGCAGTTGCCAATGTTTTGCGTTTGAAGATACTGCAGTTTTGATTGCTGCAAGGAAATCTAATTCTGGTTCAGGATTTATCAGCATTTGCAGACTCTTAGAAGCTAGCTTTATTGGTGATTCTCTTGCAAAAGTACTATGAAAGAAGTTATTATTCTTCTGTAGAAGTTGTCTCTCTTTCATAGTGCACGACTTAAGCGATTACATCACTTGATAAGTCCTAGCAGAAGAGCATTTGTTTTTTTCTATCAATTAATTAAAGCAAGACTTCTGCAAACTAAAGAGAATGCAGTCTGAAAAGGCCTGGTGTTCTACTACACCATTCTGCCATACTTTTCTTTCTGGAACACTAATAACAGAAATGCTGGGTGTGAATTAAAGCAATTGAACTAACGATAGTATGCAAGAGACACATTTATTTCGTGTTCATTTTATGATAACTTTCTCAGTGCAATAAATATTTTCAAGTTCCTCTTTAGCCAGCTATTGTTTTCAGATGAGCAAATGTTAGCTCACTTATTTTAAATGCCCTCTGAGGACAAAAATCAGGCTTTCTGCATTTGCTGCACTGCATACACAATCCTTTTGTTTGGAGATTTTGTCCCAAAACAAAACATACCATACAGATTTTTCAGCAAAGTCCGTGTAAGTAGAAATGGGATTTCTCCCTTTAAGGCTACTGGTTACTCTGTTTTCTTTTACATTGGAGGCCACCACAAATTTTACAAAGATGAATGACAGTTTCATTGCCTCTTCTCTGCACACACACAAATCCCAGCTGTAACATATAAGAAATGAGTAAAAGCTATTGCTAACTGTTCTGTGGATGTCTTGTTTATTGTACTACTCATATTCTTATTGCTCTCTAAAGCACTTTGGAAAGCCATGTAAAGTTTTTCACTCTTATCTTCTATTTTCTGGAGAGTATAGAGCTTAACACAGACCAGCTATTGGATCCTAGACCCACCCAGCATTGATTAAACAAATCTGTTGCTTATTTTGGGCAGTTTTCTTCAATTGATTAGACCTAATCTTCATATGCATTCCTGCAAAGCAGAGGGAAAACTGAAAACAAACATACAAAACTCTTCCCCGAATTAGGCTTTGTAGATTCTTCCAACTCTAACAGGAGCCTGACGGACTAGAGACTTTAATGGATGAGACCTAAATGTTTTATTCAGGAAAACAGATTTCAGGATAAGCCTAAGGACCATAAACACCAAGGTTAAGGATGTACTTTGCTGAGTGGAGGTGACAGTCAAACGAGCCATGCTTCTTTTCAGCAAGGTGTTTATGCAGCTGAATTTTTATGAGGAGCCCTTGGGAAAGGAAGAGAGAGTCTGAGAGAGGGGACAAGAAGCTCACAGCTGAGCACTCACAGCACAGCCTGGTGACACAATTGGCTAAATAATTAACATTCTAGCAATGAGTTGAGGATTTCCTTTAAAGAAAAAAAAAACAACAAAGGACTTTTTGTTAGTAGAAACTGGATTAGGGAGGCTGAGAATAAGTATTAGGAGCATTTATGCAACTGATACAAAGAAAATGAAAGGGCAGAGAAGTACAGAAATCACAATTAGGAGTAGGAGAACTTTCCATGCTACTCCTCAGAAGACCTTGAAGTCACACTTTTTAGTGTCAAGCTGAAAGATATACAAAGCATACAGGATACACAAAGAGTTAGGAATTAATTCCTCCTCTTGGCCTCCAGAATATTCCAAGGTGTCTACAAATGCTTTTAAAACCAACGGCAGTAAATAAACTTCCTATCATTCCTTCTCTCTATCTCCAGAGAAAGTTTCTCAGATGTTGACCTTCTCTGGGTTATGTTGCATTTGGACTATCTACAACAGTCAGAGCAGATTCACCCAAGGATTCATTCCTTTCTTATTTCCTCCCAAGACAAAACCAGGAACCCAAACACTTCACTTTGCTAATTTTCTTAATGTACTAAACAAATAGCACTTCTGACCAAAGCTTTGTACATCAGATTAATTTCTCAGGATTATTTTTTGGCTTCTCTGATTTTACCAGTCTGAGTTCAAATCCTATCCTCCAAGTGGTCTGGGAGGACAGTCCTTCCCATCCCCATGATGGAGCCTTATGCTCATGCCTTCACCAGCAGGTAAGACAGGGCTTTGTGTCAGACCATGCCACAAGAGGAGACGATGACACCACCACTCCAGGACCACAGGGAGAGCTGCACTGTGCAAAACCACGTCACCCACACTGACTGCTGAAAATGACTGTCCCTTGAAAGGAATGGTTTTTGCCTGCCCCTTCTGAGCAAGTAATTTGCTGAATTGGCTTGTTACTGGACAGTTTGGTGCAGTTGATGTTATTTGGGCTGCACATTTGTTTGGGGTTTGCTCCTTCTACTGCACTTTTTTCAAATTTACAGAAGAAGTGTGGCCTGGTGCAAGGACATTCATGCTCTGTCAGTATTACAATGCAGCCAGAAACAGTTAGATACCCAAAAAGCACTAAAAGAAAGTGAGAAATGGTTTGCTAACTCCTTTCTAACTGCATTAAAATCCAAGCTTGTTTGAGTGTAGTGGCAATGCAAAGTCATTTTTCTCTTCCACTTCACAGACACACAGAGCTATCTCAAAAGCCTGCCACACACAGTCATTAAGGCTGGAACCCCCTTAATCACTGTCAGTATGCAGAATGCTGCAGAGACAAATATGTTGTGGATTATAGGGGGAATAGGGAGCAATATTATCTGCTGCTGCTTCTTTTTTTTTTACAATGGCTTTTATACATTTATTTTTCAGATGGGTTAAAACTCTCCCTGCATGGCTGAGGTATTAAATCAGTAGCTTTTTATTATGAGATTCAAATGAGACTTTCAGTAGAGACAAACTATATCACATCTGTGTACTGCTGGACTTCTGCCACCTTTCCCTGGAGCACCCAGGGACAAATAATGCCAGAATTAGGAGGCTGCCCAGGTTTCCAACTCTTCTGACAGCTCTCTGGAAAACTTAGCAAGTCACAGATAATTTTGGCCTTCAATATGGCAGAGTTAAGGCTGAGAAAGCACTCCCAAACTCATTTGTTTTTCTGTCCCTTTTGTTCATGGTTCAGTAAAAGTGTGGATGGACAACAGAATGCAACATATTTATTGCACAGTGAGATCTTTTCACCTCTTGGCTGAAATGAATACCTATATCCTAGAGTTTTCTGTAAACACTCACTACAATCAGAGTACAATCAGCTGGAAGTCCCTGCTGGAATCAGCTGTTCCAACCTGTTCCTTAAAGCATAGCTACATTCAGATGAGGTACAAATTCACTTCTCCACCAAAACCTACGGGACCCTTTTGGCAGAGCTGTTCCCCATCCACTCAGCCCCCAGCTTGTGGGGATGCTGATGCTGTTCTGTGGCAGGTACAGGGCTTTGTGTTTATCTTTGCTCACAAGGGCTCCTGTTGGCACATTGCTCTGCTGAGGTCCTTAACTACCATGGATTTTCACGACACAATTATCAATTATGTCACTTTGAAAACACCGTGACATTCACAGACATAACCTGTTTATTTTGCTGAGGCTGAGCAGCAAGCTTACAGGCAGATACTGCTTTTCAGACATGAGATAGTAAGCAGTTGATATATATGATATATCTAATAGATGACCTACGATAAACCCATCATTTTTAGTCTTTTAGAAAGAAACAACCAAAAAAATCACCAAGTGTATTCAGTCACTAAATCTCTAATTTTCCTAACTGGAAACAGTATGTTGGCTAAATTTCTCTGATGTTTCTAAGGTGTCTGGCAGCCTAAGCCTGCTGCCTCCAGGCCTGGCCTCCCACAGAACATGTTCTTAGGATCAACGTAGTATTTGAAAAACAAGTGATTAGCAGCATGCTTCATACCAGAAAACAGAAACCTTGCACTGTGACAGTCTTAAGCCTCCCTTCTGTGAGTTCTCCTCTCCAGCTGAGTCTAACAGAGATCATTTTAGGTATAAATCAACAGCTGCGTGGGAAGGACTCCTGACATTGATGCAGCCATATCTATTCATTAACAGATTAATTCTTTATGTTCAGAGCCCAGCAATTACTGCACACATACACAATAAAAATCTCAAATGAATACCCTGAAAGCTACTTAAGTATAAGGGTATGAATATAGAAGTAAACTTTATTGAAATGGATCGACAGATTTTTCTGCTAAGTAAAAAAATCCATTTTAAGAAAGGAATCAGAAGTTACCTGAATGGCCCTGCAAAACAACAGTTACATCCCACTCCATCACTGAGTAGATTACTAAGAAAGAAAGCATTTGAATATAGAAAAGAGAGAATTCCCTTTATAATCCTTTATCATATTAACAAATACAAACTAGTGTCAGTCCAGGTTTCTTGTGAGAGGGTGATAAGCAAACAAAATATATGCAGAGATTTTTCTTTCCTCTTTTAATTTTCTTTTTCCTCCTTTGAAAAATCCCTTTCAGATAAAACACCTGCATTTGCATTGATTGTGTTCATACTTCTCTCACTCATGGACTCTAGCTAAATAAGGGTTTTGTTAGGTGTGCTTGAAGGAACAGACTTCAAAGACCATTAGTGTCAAGCTTTGCCCCAGAAACTTGTACGACAAATTTTGACTTTTACAATGTGCCTAAAGAGAGAGGTCACATTTTTTACAGCATTTTACCCAACCAGTGCTGCATAAGAAGAAAGGTTATCAACTCTTTGGCAGTAAATACATTTTCAAGAGTTTGACCTCAAAAATACCATCAAGTATACCATAGTTAAACTATGGTTTGTGCTTTGAGTGTAAAGAGAGTTGTTTGGGTTTACTTCATGTTGCTATGCAGGAGTAGAAGAAGAGAAAGCAAAATCAAGCCACCACATACAAGCTCAATGGTGAGACAAGAGCATTCATCATTAAAGTATATGAAATACTGTTATCTACAGGAACCCTTGGATTGTCCCTACCTACAAATAACTGGCTGTTGAGCTGCAGGCGGAAATGCCCCTCAGCAGGAGCCTCCAGGACCTTCTTGGGGAGGCTGTCCACCTGCAGAGAGGTTTGCTTGAGGTTCCTCTCTGCCCGCACGTAGTGCCACTGGTTGTCGTTCAGGGCTGTGGGGGACTGCACCGTGGCTTCGGTGGGGCCGTTCCCAACATCTATGGAGAAGGTGATCTCCTTGGGGGCTGGAACAGATAAACAGATGTGAAGAGGAAGTGAAGGTCTGAATTAAATCGTGGTTTTGACATCAAGAAATCTTACATAAATGTAGGGTCCATTAACTTTTATGTCAGCAAATAGTACAGGATCATTTACCTCCCATCTCCTACACAGCAGTTTATACATAAATTTAAGCCTGCAGCCTCACTGTTTGATCTCTGCTGTGATTAGGCTTGGTTGTGGGTACCCATCTTTTTTTGCTATAAAAATCAGTGCTCTAGAAATTGCACTCTTTTTGAAGTAAAATTGCCAAATGCTGCACAAAGGTTACACAATGGTCCCAAAAGACTTTGTACAAATAATGCTAAGATGGGAGAAAGGACTAAGATCTTGCCAACTAGATTAACATTATATAACTAGGCCACATGTGGTACAAGAGAATCCTACGAGCATTTGTTTGCCTAAATCTGACCCAAGATGCATAAAAAAATAGATGAGGGAAACTACTTAATAGGTGATTCTAAACTAAAGCCGTATATGCAGCACACATCTAGAAATAATAAGGCTCCTAGAAACAGGACAATAGTTGAAAAACAAAAGCCACATAAGGGAGTCCACCTTGCTCTGCTGGAAACTTGAAATGGGCTAGAATTTTTTAACATTTTTGCTAGTGATTATTTTCCCTTCCTAAAATGACAAATGTACCACAAAGACCAAGAACCAGGTCCACACATCACACAAGCAGAAGGTTGTGGAAAATTCCTAAAAGCCTTGTTATTTCATACCCAAAAATTGGATAGGTCTGGTTTTGGAAGCTGCCTCTTAGATAGTTAAGATAGGAAATGCTCCATAGGGATAGACAAAGATCTATTCTGAGCCCCTGCATCTGCTAAAAAAGTTGCTTCTCTTTGAAGCTGCTGCTCCATGGAGCTTCCGTGATACAAAACCTTTAGGCTGCAAATTCCATCTGGCAGCAAGAAGCACAACAACAAACTACTGATGAGAAGCCTAAGTCTAAAGGATTCTTTCCCAAACTTTTAAATAACTCATTTCTCTAGGAGTACAGATATACACATATCCAGAAGCTTTCACTGAACAATCCTCTTAGTTTACAGTATTTGTTATATTTGATGCCATTTTACATTTTACTTCTGTATCCCTGAGAATAAAATGTATTACCCTGAAGTGCAACCAAATTGGACCTTGATGTGCAATTAACAGTAAATCACACCTCATTACCTTGTGATAATCCACCATGACATTTACCACTGGTTTAATGAATCGAAAGGCCTTGGGGCCCTGTTTTATTTAATTTTATTTTGGGGTTATTATAAGCATAAGTTATTAAATTCATAGCACTCAGTTTGTTTTTCCCTAAGCTCGACAGAATTTGGAATACACATGTCATATTTCATGTCAAAGCTGCCATACTCTTTTGTCACTAATAAATATCTGAAGTCATCACAACAGGAGTGAGGCAAAATCTCACTAATTAAATTCTCTGCTCTTTTCCTTATACACTGGGTAGCAGTTACACTGCACTGACTTAATAGATTTTGAAGTATTCAAGATCCATTACAACTGTGACTAACTTATTTTGCATTAGTGTCCTATCCTTCATAAACTCTCACCTTTTAGTTGTACCATATACATTGAGCGCCTCTGAAACACTTGGGCTGCATCAGACTGGGTATGTTACTGATATGGAAATAAAAGTAACCATCAGAATGGTTGCACTAAATTTTTTTTAATTTCAACTAAAATTACAGCCTAAAATCTAACCAGAAGATTTTTCCCTGAAGAGCAAAAAATTAAGTATCAGTGTGGAAAAAATAAATTCATACATTTGTTTGTTAAAGAAAGGTAAACCTAATCATAACAAGATTGTGTACTGACCAAGCCTATACAGGGTGACTTTGATAGAAGTGGTAGGCAAGTCTAGATTAGAGAGTCTGTATGTCTCCATCTTATCATCTCCAGGCACCTCCACCCACCTAGAGATGGCAGAAAATAAATCCTTCCCACTTCTCTGCCTCTGTCAAACTGGGCAAAACCACCAAGCTTCCCGAGCAGTGAAACTTACAGCTGATTTCAATTCGAATGAAGTCTTTGATCCCCAGGTTTTCCAAGAACACCCCGGACACGGCGGTAGTTTTGAAGAAGAAGGAGATGTCCAGGCTGACCTCGGCGTGGAGCGTGGGGAAGTGCAGGTAGGAGGCCTCCGTGTTGAAGGAAGCAGCATTCCAGAACTGCCCTGCAAACACAACCCCCTTCTCTATAGTTAATTGGCACAGGACAGCAGCTGCAAGCTGCATATGGAAAGCCACCTTTTATCAGAGAAACAGTTTTTTTATAAAAAAAGGACCACAACAACAAAGGAACATTCTGTACCTATGGAAATTGAGAAGAGCTAGTACTCACTGTCTCCATAGCAACGCAAAGGGCCGATTTTCCAAGCAGCCTCAGAATTTGATCTGTTTGTGTCAGTGATCACAATCTGAGTTACAGGCAAATGGTCTTTGAAAGCAAGGAGGCCGGTATCATTTGTCCTGGATTTTAATACACAAACAGAAAGAGACAGATTAACCACAGACAACCCTCCCAGCATTCCTCATGCAAGACAATATTTAAACTTACTTAAAGATCTTTTGCAGAATTACCTGGAAGAATTATGACAAGTACACACTGTTTAAGCTGAATGTGTTCCCATGTATGCTGTATGTTCATGTACAATACTGACCACTGGAGACACCATTTGGATACACGGACTGGCTGGGATGGGCTGTTAGCCTACTTCAGTTGTGGAGAACAACTGTGTAGCCAATGACTAATGGGCATTAATGTAAACTGGGCTCTACTGGATTTCCTCAGCAGGATGTATTTCCTGTGGATCAGGTCTAAGTCCAAGTCTGCATTTCTGTAAAGTTATCTGGGGACAGATAAGGGTGTTTTATGCTGGTTTTATGCTTTACCCAAGCAGGAAGAGGACAGGCAATGCCTGATCCAGCACACTGTTAGCAAGAGGAAGCCAGACAATTACTGATCCAGCTTCAAGATGGCTGGGACACGAGTGACCCTGCACACTGCAAAAACAGCTGCATTGGCAGAGTGAGTTTGGATGAATGGATCCTTTACATTGCACACCAGTGAACATTTTGGTTCAGCAACTGAAATACTCAAGGTGGATTTACTGCATTGTCAAACTTCCTATGTTTGTTTAGCTGGGCTTGTTCTTCAGCTGCAACTAACACGTGGCTGCTAGAAAGGAAGATTCATTCTTAAAGGATGATTTCTTTGCTTTTTTTCTGAGTCAGCTGGACAAAAAGTTGCCCTCAAAAGGCAGTGTGATGTTTCATGGCAGGTCCTTAATCTGACTGAGTGGCTTTGGCTCTGGCAGAGTACACAGATGTGCATCCATCCCAGTGCACTTCATGAACCCAGCTGAGTCCCTCAGGCACCAACCCCAACCTTACCAGAGCAGAACTGCCCTTTTGAGATCTCTCTCTACTGATCTAATAGAGAGGTGAGTGCTACTGAATCTCATCTCTACAGTGATGTGTTCTTTCTTCTCCTTTTCTCAAGGTTAAAGTTTTCTGTACATCTGGGCACATAAGTGTGGCAGAGCATCCTTCATGGAACCAAATCTCAGTAGTTTTGGAGAAAGGATCTCTAGCTCTGCACAGCCCAGTAGGGTGTGGACTCAACTCACCTGTCTGCTCATAGGTGAAAGACTACATCCTGCACATTTGGATGGCAACACATCCAAAACGCCGGTAATCCCAAATTTACACCTACTGCTCTTCTGGGCAGGTGTGACACAATGCCACAGGAAACAGGTATCACTATTTGAGTGATATCACTGCCAGAGTCTGATCCAGACAGGATCCCAGACCTGCCCATATCCTGCTTGTAATGCCAACTTCCATAAATGTACCTCTCAGTGTAGTTCCAGATACGGGAACAGACACAGGCTTCTAGCAAAGAAATAATAATCAGGACAAACACTGCAGCTGTGCTCTGACACACAGTCTCAAATGTTTGCTTGGCTAAGTGCTCTACTCTGATTAATGTTAGACAAAAATAGGAGTATTTTGATCTTTTTCATAAAAGCTGCATACATTGCATTTATTTTTCATTGCTTATAATTGCATGCAGCATGGTTAATTGTCTCACAAAGCCAGGGGGAAAAGAGAGGTACCCTCTCCGACGCTAACATTTTCTTCTTGCTCCAATGGCTGTCTGACATGCAAATAATTACAGACAAAGTGCAGCAAGATGAAATTCCCAGGCATGAGGCAGAGTGAGGCTTTCAGTACAGACTCAGGAGGAAAACGATCATGTATGAATCAAAGGTACATGGTCTCTGAATCTCTTCAGGGCAGGCTCTCAGGATCACACTCACAGCTTCTTGTATCAATATTTAAGAGTTAGCATAAATACTCTTAATAGATTATGAAACCACTGTGACAAAAGCTAAATTATTTTAGTGTTTCTTAGGAAAATAATTAAATAAGGTATTCCAGTGTCAGAGGAAAAAGAGTAGGTAGAGCTAATGAAAAAAAGGCAGAAAAATGCATAGCAATGGGACATAAAACATTTGATATAGACATGAGTAACTAAGCTGGTGTTTTATTTTTTAAAATAATTTTTTTCAAAAATTTCAAAATATTTAGGGAGGTTTTCTGCAAATTTATTTAAATTTAAAAAATGGTGCAGTCTTTTTACTAGCTGTGATCAGCATTAAAATAAAAATCAGTATCTTTCTACAGCTAGCACTCAAAATATCTACAAAAAACCATGAAATGGTGACATTTTAAAGATATCTATTCCACATCTCTGAAAACTGCATTGCTTATTAGATATTCTGCTGTATTGCATGAAGTTCTTTTATATCAAATTTTATGACTGAATTTTTACTACTTATATGCCAGTGTCACAGTGAACTTTAGTAGTATAGCTCAAGTGTGAGAGAGAAATATATTCTAGAATTAATAAAAATCTTCACTTCTTTGTTAATGCCTTGAAAACTCAATCAAGCTTCTCTTCAAACTCAAATAGCACATTTTATGCATTTTATTCTCTCACACATGGAAAAAACCCCTCATATAATGATATGTATTTTCACACAGGCAGACATTGAAATAAAACCTATCAGAAAAACATTCTGTCCTTCAGAGAACATGACAGTGTGAGGAACAACATATCTATTGTTGCAGTTAATTATTATTATTGCATAGTATGAAATCAAGTTTTTGCTGAAAGATCAACACCTAAGAGATTTCAGCTAAGAAAAGAAGAAAAGAGAGTGGAAGACACTGTAAGTGTTTCAAATTCCTGGTATTCCTTAAATTGAACTTATTTCAGACTCCATTTCCTACAAAGCACCACGATTCCTCTTCTCTATGTGCTACACCATGGCAGCCTCTCAAATACAATTTATTATCCCTGAGAGAGCAGCAAAAGAGCTTCGTGCACCTGTACAATAACTTCCTGGAGGCACTGCTGTGGCACTACAAAATACAAATATATCAGGGTTTGGACAAAACATTTGAAATTTTGCCTGAAGGGGGCTTGGGGACCACTTTTCATGTACTACATTTTTCAAATAAAATTGCTATTTTCTGATAAAAAGCATCTGCACTCTGATGTGCAAATACATGATTTTGTCTTTTAAACAAAATTAAAGCCTTGTTAATTAAGATAATAATTAAGATTAATTATTGCTGTATTTGTTCCCAGAGCTCCTTTTTACTTATATGTATTTTAATTTAGCACTTCACACACTTGAAATCAGATTATATTTGCTTTTCTACAGCTGCTTCTCAGGTGAGCCAAACCCACTATTTATTTCTCCTTAGTGGGTTTCACATGGCTCTCTGTGGCCGCTTCCACCAAGCACACCCCTTGTAAGCTAAGTCCTGATTTCACAAAAATCAAGGCAGGTTTCATCACTTTCCTGAAAGGAGTCCTCTGCTTACAGAAAATGGTATGAATAAATTAATAAACTTCAGAAGTCGACCTATTGCTTGCCTGACTTGGCACTCAATTTGGCACAAAATCAAATGAAAATCTGAATGTTTTGAGGGTGGAAACAACCCTCAACAAACATGTTTTCCTGAGCTCTTTGCATAAAGGATATTTGTCCTTTCCACAAGCAAAATCCAAACCAAACACATCCAATAATGCCCTTTAAATTAAATCACTGAAAAAATTTTGTTTATGGGTATTAAATACAGTTGGAGGTCATTTGTTTATCCATGTCTGAAGATTAATGCCTACATCTACCGAAAGGACTTCCTCAATAAGCCATGAGGCAAGTCACACATCGCACAAATGCTCTATGTATGGAACAATTAAAAAAAGATGAAAATAATTTGTTACTAAAGGTGGTCATGCAATAGCTGGATAATTCAAGGTGTAGTAAAGGCAGACTTGCATGTAAATAACAAATAACAATTTGGAGGATAACATTTTGAAACTATTTTTCTTCTTTCTGGCTACTAGTAAAAGTGTGCTCAACAAACCCTTGCTCGATGGTGTTCTGACAGTGTGAGCCATCATAAATTGCTAATCTCTAGGTAGCCATTTCCATATTTTTTATAACAGATGGTAGAACAGTGGTGCCATTAAATATAATTTATTCTCATATGATCCCCTATTGGTATGTTTTCCTCTTGCACATTAATGGAAACTCTGGTGGGATCTGAGCCTCAGTAGTCAGATATTCAGTACAGATTTTCAGGAATACTGTACATTTGAGGAAAAGAATACTATCATCAGCAGATGGCAAGGAAGCACATAAGGAATGGGCCCATGACACAGGCTTCCATCAGGAAAAGTTTTGAGCCCTGGGCAGGACATATCATTAATAATACAAAGGAATACATTTTAATTGCTGTCTTGCCCATGAGCCATATCCTAAAAAGCTTTACTGAGTAAAATAATGTACAGTCACAATAAACTAAAAAACACCAGCACAAGGGGACATACCAAATAGCTGAAGGCAACATGCACTGCCTGTGTTTGGCTGAATTAGAGACACAGAGTTTGGTAATTAGAGTAATGAACTGCTTCTTGACACCTCAGGGACCTGCTACAGTCAGCTCTCTGCAGGCAGCTCTTCCTGCTTGTTGACAAATGTAGTCATGACAGCAGATATCCAAGACAACTCTATACAGGCCAGGTCACCTCTGGCAGGGGTTATTTATGAGCTCGTGGGCTCTCTGGAGATGCCTGCACTGCCTCTCAGGAATGGATTCAGTTTGGGATAGTGGTTGAACAAACAAAACTTGTCAAATCTGTACCTGTCAGGGTTTCTCTGCCCTGCTCTCCTCAGCCCTTCCAGTTTTATCATCATGACTCTGGCATAGCTTAGCACAAATATAGCTCAACCAAGCAGGGCTTCATTCACTTCCATTTGGCTTTGCTCCTCCTCAAACAAAGCTCAATATACTCATTATACCTCTGGGAGACAAAGTGGGTCAGACAATAGTAATATCCACCCTCTATTTTGTTCCCCTTATCATGTCCTGTGGTTTTACTGATTCTTCTAGTGCTCCAAAGCCACGATACAGAGGTGAACGTGTACTACTTTGGAAATTGCAAGACTCAATGATTTAGTTCTCCAGTGAAGAAAGCTGTTCTGGAAGACAAAAGAGGAGGATAATAAGAGAAAAATAAGACTGCAGAACAGAAATAAAGGATGGCCAATCAGCTAATTGTTTGAATCAACACCATCCACCACACTTTGCTGAGATGCCTGAGCTTCTTGCATTAAATGAGTTCCAAAGATGCCTCTATTTCTGTACAAAATAAAAAGCTGGAAAATTCTTCAAATTCACAAGGTTTCCAGGTGATTACTGTTAGCATGGTTTGGTTTGATGACTGGCTGGGTTTACATTTGAAATGGAAAATGGATTCCAGAGAGACCAAAGTTGCAAAAGGACTTCAGGACAGTTGTGTGCCTCACCTCAGCATGAAGGAGTTTTCTCCCATTTAAATGCAAGGTTTGGTCAACAGCAACCTTAGTTGCCAAGGAAAGAGAATTTTGCTTGAGATGAAAGACAACCTGGGAGAGGTATTTGAAGATCCAAAAGATCTCATGATAACACTACCACTATCCTGTCAGTATTTCAGTAATGTTTTATTCTTTAGGTCAGTTTAACACATTTCCCCAATGAAGAATTCATTTTTGTTTGTAACAAGTTATATATTTTGAAAGACAATCACTAATTTGTCTCATCTTATATAATATATATAACTTGTCCCAATGTTTAACTATTGTCAGTGTGGGGGAAGAGAAAGAAAGAAAGAAAGAAAGAAAGAAAGAAAGAAAGAAAGAAAGAAAGAAAGAAAGAAAGAAAGAAAGAAAGAAAGAAAGAAAGAAAGAAAGAAAGAAAGAAAGAAAGAAAGAAAGAAAGAAAGAAAGAAAGAAAGAAAGAAAGAAAGAAAGAAAGAAAGAAAGAAAAGAGAAAGAAAGAAAGGAAAAGAAAGAAAGAAAGAAAGAAAGAAAAGATTTTCTGAACTAGGTTTAGCTTCAGCTTGAAGCCACTGGATTTTTACGAATGTTCCCACCCACTAGCAAGTGCTTTCAGCAATCAGATATCTTTCTCTTTTTTTGGCAGCATGCAGCCAAGGCATGTCTTACATCTTTTTAGATCCCTTCCTTGGGTCAACAAAAAGGGTGCAGTTGTAGGTGCCTCTACTTCCTCATCAGAGATCTCCAATTCTGCAGAAAATACCATAAAGATGCTCCACTTCACTTAAACTGAAGTGACAGACTTTGCTGTCATCATACTGTGGAGTTTGGAAGCATGGTAAACCATATGAAAAAGATATACTTATCAGTACAATGGTTTAATAAAAACAAAAGTGAAAAATACAATAGCCTTCCCTATCTAGAATGCTTAATTATAGATCCCTATTCATCTGGCCAGGGGGACTAACTTGATGTCAAGTAAGAGCCCAAAAATAGCAGCTGGTTCAGGTGTCTGCCCAGATATCATTTAAAAGTCAGCATGCCTAGAAGTGCGTACTGTGTGCTGCCAAACACCTGGCACAGGACTTTGTCAGGTCTGCTTTCCATTGTTTATCATTTCTTTTGCTGCTCTGAGAAATTAGTAGCTTCTTCTGCACCGAAGATGTAGTCTAGGAAAAACAAATCAAAGCAAAATCCTAAGACTGTCTCCTTTTCAGGAGGATTCTGGAGAGTTCCTACCTTGGAGCAGCATGATTTATCTAAAAGGAGCAAAAATGATTTTCTGGTTTTCCACTCTGCAGCACCCATTTTATTTCATGCTGAGGCAAATAAATGCATCTACTGCTGTCTTGCTCTTTCCACTATAATGTATAGCAGGTTAAAGTCACAGTTCAGATCTCAGCAGGTTTCAGATTCGAATGCTCGTTATATATCAGGGGGTCAGTGTTCTAGCAGGGAAACACAAAAGCAATCTTCAAGAGGCATGAAATTTCTTATGTTTAGAAACTCTACATAAAGGTCAGGGGTTCTGTAGCTTTTATAAAGCCAACCTCCAGTTTAGAATACTACTAAAGTAAAATTTCCTCATGGATTAAAAACCCAAGCAACTGAATCTCCAAACCAACACACAGTAGGCAGTTTAGTGGAGGTAACTTGTAAGCATATTCTGTTATTATCATGAAATTAGGAGAAACAAGTAGCTCTCTAAGCTGCCAAGGTAACGATGCATGATTTCCAACATCTTTCTCCCATGAGGGTTTTCCAAAATCTAATAAAAGTGCACGCTTCCTTAACTTCTTTCTTGTGGGCTTTAATTGTCTTTTCCCCCTCAGCCTGGCATAAATTTTCATAGAATGTGTAATTTGTAGTACTTTTGAGACTTCTCCTTCTCTGTCTAAGATGTTTGAAATGTGTCTGCTTGTTCAAAATCATTGGGGGTGTGTGGGGGGAAATGGAGATAAACATTCACAGCATAACTTGTTTAGGTCTCATTTGCTGAGGAAACTCAGCTGAAATATTATAAAACTGCATTTAGCTTTCACCTTGCATTGGTTTGTAAGACCTAATGGTGCAGTGCCCTGCAGTCTACAACTGCAACCCCAGTCTGCCAGCATAACACCCTGCTCTGCTTGAGCAGTGAAAGATGGAATGTGGATATGAAAAGAGCCAAGCACCAGTAAAAACAGATGCTTGTGCAATCCTCTTCAAAAGAGCATCTGATAGCCAAACATTAAAGAAGAAACACATTAACATGCATATACAGGCTATTCAATACAAATCACATTAATAAGCCAATATTTACATAAACATCTTCCTGAAGGAATCCCCCTACAGCTATAAATTTTGAAAATTAATAGTGACCCCGGGGATACAAAGGGTCCAAGCAAATAATCACACTGTCTAGAAATCAAGCAACCAAAAAAGCCCAACACTTACAGTGACAAGTAATTTCTGATTTTAATTGTTTTTTTATGCTTTAAGACTCCTTACCATTCCTTTCTACCCATTTTAAATGAAGGTTTCACAGGGCTAATTCAGACAGTGTTTCAAACACAGCAGCCTGTGACAGCAAGATATTTCTTGTCTACTTCCATTATTCATAATTTCTGAACTACTTGAGGTTAAAATATCTTTTTTTTTCAGATAAAGGACAGCAGATCCTATCAGTGAGTGGTCAAGAAGGGAGACTGAGTGAGTAGAATTTTCACATGTTATGTTCAGTGTTTCAAACTGTATTTCCAACAACACTCATTGCCCTTTCAGTCCTTTAAAACACTTTGGAAAGTTCACCAACTAGCTCTTGGTGGCTGGAGTGTCTCTGGAAGTACAGATATGACAGAGGATTGTGATGTGGCCTTCCCAAATTCATGCAGCATCAGAGCACAACAAAGGTCAGAACCCAAGGAAAGCTCTGAATTTTCATGCTGTGACTCAAACTTCCTGTGGAGACTGAACCAAAACCTACAGAAGCCAAACAGCTCTTCCTACTGACCTTAAAAAGCTTGAGATCCAATGTAAAAGAAAGTTAAGGCACATTATACTGTTTCATAAGAAAAACATGAGAGTGTTTAGTAGTACATGTTTCTTGTTTAGCTGTATCTGAATTTTGCTGTCTAGGCCTCAATTTTCTGCTCTGATGTACACCTATGAAATGAGCTCATAGAGCCTTTATTCATGCAATGCTCCAGTTGAATCAAAGCTTTTAAGGAAATAAAATTACTGGATTTAGCATTCAGCAAAAAAGTTTTTTTTGAAGACCACCCATCCCAGCAACCTGCTTCAGCCAGATGTCTTTGGTTCAAAAAAGAAATGTGAGGTGAAATCAGAAATCCAAATTCTAGTTTAATTTTCATTTTTATCAGATTACACTGAAGCCATTCAAACTTCCTGAACTGTAAGCAGGAAATATTTTAGCCTTCTTGCCTTACTTCCTATCCCCAGTTCTTCACACAGACACTGCTATACACATGTTAAAATTATTACCATTCTTCTCTATCTGCGTCACAGTTGCAAAAATATCTCATATCCAGACAACTTTCTTCCAATCCACATGCACACTGTTGAATGCCCGGAAGAGATCCTCCCCAGTAAAGATGCTTTTCATTGGCACGGCCAACCCACCAAGCAAATGGCATTCCATCTGGATGAAAGGGAAAAAGAGGGGGGAAAAGAGGAAAGAGAAAAAGAGAGAGAAAGAACTTGATAAGCAAACTGGATTCTCCTGAGGGTGCAAAAGAGAATGGAGGTGGACATGTTAGACAATACTCAAAGAAAAGATGCAAACTGCAAAATAACAAACCACAAACTTTGCCCCAAGTTCCATTTTATGGAATACATGTTGAGAAGGCAATGGTTCTGTTGTAATCCCCTCTGGTTTGAGACTCAGCTGTTTCACCTTAGGGCTCATGTGCCAGTCACGCACAGGAACCTTGGAACCTTTCTCTGCAAAGACTGGAATGGTGAGGCCAGCACCACTGTCTGCACCAGCTGTGTCCAGTGGTTTTTGTGTGACTCTAGGGGTTAGATCTGATCACTGGAGGAGAATGAACACAATTCTCCTGCCCCAACTCACGCTGCACAGATTGTACTGTACCACACAGTATTGGACAAAGACCTCTTCCAGTGTCAACTGGTTTTGCAGGGGCCTCTAGCCCTTGATCTGGATTTCCCACCTTAAGAGTCAGATATAAAAACCAAAAGTCTACAGAAATAGTACACTAACTCATCTAGTACTATGAACTTAACATAGTTCCTGTCAAAACCAAGAGTAAAATTTCTATCGGTTTCTCAGGGAGCAAGACTAGGAATTTTAATGTGTTCTCCATGGGTGGAATTTGCAAATATAAAGCTCAATAAGATGTTAAAACAGGTAGGACGTAAGTGGGAAAAAATATTTCCCTGCTTGGGAATTAATTTATCCCCATGAAGCTATTTTCTATCTACAGGAGCTTTAAGATCTATGTATTTATATAAACCAAGACAGTTTTTTTGTTCACATTTCAGAATCCATTATACATTAAGCCTTAAGTATTAACAGTCAGATAGAGTAAACAGAATCTGATGTAATGAAATTCACAAATGAACATTTTCTAAGACTGACTTTGTCTTCCAGCTCAGCTAACTTTTTCATTGACTCCTTAATCCTTAAATCAAGAAATGTAATCAGTTATACATACAGGTAGATGGCAAAATTTAACAAAACTGACATATCAAGACTTTTTGATCAAAGGAGCTTGGAAAAATAAACTGTATGGCTAATGAAGAAAGATGCATCAATTTATTCTTCTGCTTTACTAACATTATTAGTAGGGAGTATTTCTCATTATACAAGGCAAGAAAATCTAAATTATGAAATGCAATCAAGGTTAACTGTAGAATGTAAGGGACTAATTAAAATGAGTTTTAGAATCACTAGGCAAAATTAATTCATGTTTATTTTTCTTCTAAGCTTAGACTGTTGAGCTGTAAATTCATGAAAAAAGGAAAATAAAAATAGGAAGAGCAACTCCACTCTCATGATACCAACAATTAAGACACAATGAATTTGACCAATACCCAGAGGAACTCATTAGAAAAACACAATCCAAGTACATCTAAGGATTCATCTTACAAAAATGTACACATTCATTTCAGGTCTCATATTATTGTCAACACATTTATACTTTCTTTTCTATTTGGCTGATTTTCTTGCAGAAGTTGATTGTTGCAGCCAGTGGAACAGTGCTATATTATTGGGAAATTACTCAGTAAAGCTTGGAATAGTAATGTTAATTGAATAAAAGGGTGATTTGTCTAGGAGTAGAAATAGATATTATACAGAAGTGCTTAATCTAATTTTAAAAGTGCCCATTCTGGAAAAAAAATATTTAGATAAAGATAAATTCTTCAGGCCAACAGCAAATAATGGTGTTCATTAATCAAATACAATCTGTGTCAGTCTCCTTTGGTGGAAGTCATTATATACTTAAACATAACAGTGAAATAAGCAATCCTTCGCATGTATTAAGAATAAGTAATTTTCCGACGTCTTTTTCAGATCTGTTGTTATTTGTTTTATTGAGCAATACCAAGCAAACATATGCACATTCAGATTTATGGTATAGACTGGGGAAGTGGTAGAAGCACCACAGTTTGAGTCATTTACAACTAAAATACAGAGCTAGAAAACAGAATCAACATTATAAGAAACAATCTCAGATCGTCAAGGGAACAGGCTATAAAAAACCAGTGTCTTTTCCAAAATTCTATTTATTAGGCAGTGTTCTGACACCTTTACCCAAGAAGAGTTGATTTTTTTCACTAACTAGTCCCCTAGAAATCAATTTTAGTATTAAGGAAAATTATGCCCTGATTCTTCAAAATTCTTTTCCACATGCTTAGTCTTTAACAGAAGAGAAATCAGAGCTTTTCAGCAGAGCTCTTCCAAATCTATGCTACTTCATCAACACCTGCAGAGTTTAGGAATTCTGAAACTTATATTATATGTCATATGCCTGTAGTGTTGAAGTAAAGCAGTACTTCACAAACAATGCCAAACAATCTGAGTCCTTTCCAGAAAGTTTACACCACTATACCTTGGCAGAGCTGAAGGATGTCTTGCACTGAGATTGAGTTTGGTCAGCTTGTGTTGATTAAAATTCTTTCTTCTAAGTCTGTAAATTTGTTGCAGAATCTTCACTTCTATAATCATGGTGCTACAATTTTTTCAAAGCATTATCAATTCTCCACCACCTCAAAATGAATTAATTTCCCTTCTGTGGTGAAGCCACAGATCAAACCAATAATATTAAGCAAGAATTTTAAATGACCCCATCACCTTATGGTAACATCAGTCAGTATAGTTCTACTTTAATATTTCTAAGCTAAAAAGTCCATTAATAAGAAGTGCTAATTCTTCATGATGTGCTTACACTGTTCCTAGCAATGCATTATTTAGTAAAAAAGGTCATTTAATTAAAAAGTATTCTTTTCCATGTATTTTTTTAATATTTAATATGGAAAAAAATCCTCTGTATGAAAAATTTTTAATGCTATCTTTGAATTCCCTGTTATGGTTTTGAAGGATAATATGCGTGAAAAAAATATCCCAAACTGAGTAAAACAAACAAGTCCCAGGTGAATGAATTCACCAATGGTAGAACAGTGACCAGTTTCTTTCTAGTGATTTCCTTCTGCACTCTTAAGAAGTTTCAATTTTTATAACAAAATCTTTAAAAAGGCAATTTTTTGGTTGCATTTCCTGTGGACAGAATGACAGTAATATCATTGTCTGGAAATCTCTAGAAACAGCTGTGATATTTACACCACTGTTTTTCACCACAATTTAATACAGTATTATAATAAATATAACCTAAGTATAGTAGAATTATATGAATAATGCAATGATAATAATATATAATTAATTACAAAATAATATGAAAAACCTGAGCAGGCAGACCAAATTTTGTACCAAACCAAGTACTCCTTTATGCTGTCAGGCACAGACTGTAGAAGGTACAGCTGGCACAGATCTTCTGAATGGGAAGAATAAGGGGTGTCAACTTTTGTGGATTCTCTATTCAACACCTGGGTGTGTGCACCCAAAGAGCCAAGCAAAGTCTGGAAACCATGACATGTACAACTCTGCAATACATGGACAAGAACTGAGTCTGCATCCTTCCAGCAAGGCAGGGAGAGTCAGGCTCCTCTCTGCTGTCAGTTCTCCAGCAGATTTCCCATTTCTGCTCCACCAGGTGTGCTTAACCCAGCTGTTCATTGGTAGCTCCCATTATGGAACCTGCCTCAGCAGCAGCAAGGCTGGCACTGACCTTGTTCATCACCAGCACAGAGGTGTACCAGACACCTGGAACTGGTTTCCAGGGATCCTTAGGAGATGCAGATTGAGTTCAAATTCACCTGCACTGCATGTCTGCCTCTTCTAGGGACAAGAAGGGCTGAATATGTATTTGGTGTCCTTCTACCAGCTTAAAAGAAACTCTCAAATCTCCCTCATACTGACAGCTCTCTCATTTTCTATATTAGGAGGAATTGACATTTGTGGTAATACAAGTTGTTTTCAAAGGTTTAGGTTTGCTCATGTTCTAAATGGCATTTTTGCAAAAATTTTTTGCATAGGCACTCAGAAGCTAAAGGAGTGGCAGAACCAGCATATTCCAACAATATTTATACACACTATACACATATCACTGTGTGTATACATTTCAATCAACTTCTGTGGACTCAGTTTGCCTTTATACAGGCAGAGTCTTAGTACTGACTTTTAGGTTTATATAGTGTGAGTTAAAACAAAGCCATGCATTTTTAGAAGTATTATATTTAAAATATTTGTCAAGATTTCTCTGCATGATTTGTCAGTTTGTTCTTGCTATGGCAACAAACAAAAATCTAATTATGGAAACACAGCGAGATAAATTGGATCCTGTGTTAAATTCCTGTGCTGTATAAACCTAAAGTCTGACACAGCACTTACCCCTAAGACAGTCAAGGTTTCTGGGGTACCCAAGTTATTGAAACAGGTCAGTTAAAGGTCTTTTTCACCACCACTTCAGGACAATTTATTTGCATTTGTCTTTCAAAACAATGAAAGCATATTGTATTCAAACAACATAGTCTTGGCAATCTTCATTTTGTCCTCTAAATTCAAACCAAGTTAAGCAGAACTGAGTTTGTAAAATCTTACATCTATAAATTTTACTGATGAAAATGTAAATTAATTTACATCTATGCTGTTTTCTCTTAAAAGGAAAAATTCCCATATCAAGAAGTAGTGAAAATTAGGAAAATATTGATTGTAGAATTGCACAGAGAAATCAAAGCCAATTCTTTGAAACCTCACTCAGAACCATAAAATATCTGTTTGCAATAACCACCTCAACAATATCAAATCTTGCAAATGGTTCACTTGGTACAGTGAACAAAATGTGAAATATGCAGTTAACAGATTTTTTCATACATATGTCTCTATATATACACACACCTATGAAATTTTAACCCAGTAGCTGAATTCAGAGGACAAGTCAAAGTACAAATTATCAAAGTACAAATTATCATCTCAGATAATATGTTTTTAAAGGTTCTTGAATAAATGGAGAAAACAGTGAGAAGGGAAAACTGACTCAATATTTTTTCAAGGGTTTACAAAGATCTTTCTTGCTTGCCCACACCAAATTTTTTTCCATCATAACATTTTTACAGCCTTTTGTATTGGAATTTTTAACATTCAATTGACATAAACCAAAATCCTCCCCGTTTGGCCTTTCAACAGGGGAAGAAAATAGAGTATCAACTGTGCCAGCCAACATTACTAAGAATCTCACTGAATTAGATTAAAATTTCTGGTCAGAAATTCAAATTAGCTATCAAATTATTTAATTATTTTAATCAGCTATCTAAAAGTGAAGTAGTCTTGCTAATGCCAGTGGAACTACCCAATGGGCAAGATCACAAAGTTTGCTCCTCATTCTAAAATTATTTTGTTAAACATGGTTAGGAAAAGCAGGGGGGGAAGGCAGTATTTTGCTCATATTTTGTTTCTTGTTATACAACTTTGCTGCCAAAATGCACTGCTTTCACAGAGTCCCAGGCTGAAGTAATTGCTTTAAAAAAACAAAGGCAAAAACACATAGTAGCATTTGTCTGCTTAAGCAGAGAAACTGCTCTGCCTCTCCAGCAGCTGTTATCACAGTGTGCTCTGCTCTTCTGGAGTTGTTAAGATATTCTCATAGATGAGAATGGGCAGAAAGAAGGTAAATAAACATGGACTTTTGCTTCTTGTACATTTAACAGGAGCCTAATGAGCCGAACTGCTGAGCTGCAATGACAGAGTTAATGCCACTGCACACTTACAGGGCCTCAGCAAAAGCAAAATCATCATCAAGCCTTTGAGAGACAGATTTGAGAATGAGCATAAGGAGTTCAAACCCAAACACTTTCAGATGCTGAGAAACATTAAATCTACATCCAAACTAAAATTTTGTGCCTCATGAATATCCCAGCTGAAGGCTTAAGAAGGCTGAAAATATTATAAGCATTTGCATTCTCCTCTGCCAGCCCAGGCTGGGTTTTTTCTCAATAAATTTCTGGCCAAGTGACAAGTTTCCTGAAAGACGCAAGTGGAACTCCAGCCAACAACAGAACCTATGTGAACAGCTGAAGGCATACAGGTTGGGAAGGACAAGCAACAACAAACAAACAACCCAAAGAAGATTACAGCTTCTAGGGACCAATAGAAAACAGGAAATGGCAGCTTTGAATCCTCAGCAGTTTTGCTGAAGATGAACTGGATATCCGACCCTGCTGAAACAAAAAAAAAAATTCTCATTTCCTTTATTTTCTGCATTCCAGCTCACCTTCACTTCAAAACTGTCCCTCTTGCTTTCAATTCCTTTTCCTCTTTCTCATTCCCTTTTTCCATTTTCTCTGTTTAGTCTAAATCCTCCAGGTAAATTCAGATAAACAAGCCTGACACTGCCATAACAGATAAGCCTATGACATTGATGCATGTCCTGCCACATCCTTATTCTGTACTGGGACCAGAAACCCATAAATGCTCTGGATTCAATTGCAAGTGAATAATGACCATGGATAAGCCACAGTGGGCTCCAATGCATCCCTGCCTGAGCCAGAGGAGCAGCTCCTGCTCAGCAGATGTCTGGATTTTTTTCCTATGTGACAGTATAGCCAGTAGGAATAATGGCAATAAAATGAACCCATCATTTATTGCACTCACACTGCTTCCATGCTCATCCTCATCCTCATTACCTCTCACCCATTTCCACTGGAATGCCACCTCTTGAGGTGCTCAATACAGCTCCCAGGAAATGGTCTTTCATTCTTAATCAGTTCTTCTGCAGAAGTATAAAAATGGTTAGTGAGAAAAAATAGTAGTGAGTGCTGAATTAACAGATTAATAAAGATAATATAAACTAGATTATGCAATTCCAGTTCTTGTGGAAGTGCTGTGGGACATTGAACAATCATGTGTGGTTTTGGGGTTTTCTGCACCTGCAGCAGACCTGCAACACTCCCCAGTGGCTCTCTAGGGCCTGATGAAGACAACAGGAGTGACATTTGCAGCCCCCCTGCAGTCAGACAGTAACACAGCCCACTCTCTCTGTGTCCTACTGGAGTCTTATCCACATTATTTTATGAGATAACTGGTTGAGGTGCCCATATGGAATGGAGGAAAGCATGGAAGAGATGAGTGAGTTTATAAGTTTAGACACAACATATGCTCTTCAGAGCTTTCTTTTTAAAGCATTTTATAATGGATGGGAAAGGGCTACAGGGAAAAGAGAGAGCACTGAACTAATGCACCTTATAAAATACTGCAAGGTGAGAGTAATAGTTTATCACAGCAGTTTTTGTTCTTAAATGCTATTTAAGTTTTCATAGATGAAAGCACTTTCAGAGGCTAGAAATAACATTGCAGAGGACAGAGGGGAATAATTGAAGCATCGACGACTATGAGTGGTGCATCAAACCGTAAACAATTAATTTCACCACAAGAAAACTTGATATTAAACTATTATTCATGGAAATACTGAAGTGAGAAAACTTTTAGAGAATAGTAAAACTACATTATAAGCAGCTGTCCCAGGAAAGACTTCCAGAAAGAAACACTTTGTAGCTCATTATTTACTATTATTTTCCAGGAATAATAATGGACAGATCCTACAAGCAGTATAGAAACATCCAGCTCCAGTGAAATCAGGGTAGCCATGCTGATTTGCATTCACTGAGCATCAGGCTGTTCAGAAGACAGAACAGCTGAGGCTGGAGAGGACCTCTGGACAGAGTTTAGTCCAGCCTCCTGCTTCTAACTGTTCTGAAACAGATTCAGGATATAAGAATTCCTAATAAAAACTCTGTGGCTGTTATTGAGTCAAGCAAAAGCACCATGCAGCAAGTGATATACAGGCCTGAAGGACTTATTTTTAAAGGGGGTAAAAAAAAATTAGTTATATATTTGATCCATTTACTCCTGAATTATCTATCGTGACAGCTCAAACCCTTGAGATGGGCAGGATGAAGAGAAATGACCTTAAGTGTAGCACTCTGCACCTCGTGCACTCCATGTAGTGCAGCAGTGGAGCCCCCAGCTCTGCACAGCTCCCAGGCTCAGGTGCTCTCACTTGCCCACCAGCCCGAGCCTTTCACCGAGAAAGCCCAAAAAGCCCCAGGGCTACACCCTGGCCTAACAGTGGTCTGACAGTCAGGGTACAATTCAGGGCAGGTTGCTCATTTATGAACACAAGGCAGCTGGAGTAAAGTCGAGTTGAATTAGGATTAATTCAATTCTTGCTAGAAATCATGGACAGTTGGCTGGATTACTCCCACAATGGATAAACTAGAAAAAGAAAATAGATAAAATGGGGACATTTGGGACATTTAATAGGAGACTGGATGAGTTACAGAAAAACATGCTGTGGAAAGCAATCTTTGCTTGGTCCTTTGGGAGAAACTACATACACTAATAACAGTTCTTCCCCACTCCTTTATTTTGAAAAGTGTGTGAGTAAAAATGGAACTACCTTACTCAACAGAACTGTTTCCTGTATATGCAGTTTTAACTATCAGCATTAATAATGAGAAAAGCATCCTTATTATTACTTTTTTTACCCTTGCTCACATTGCACCAATACAGTCACTAGTGGCTCAAATGGACTGACTCCACAAAAGACAGATTAATTTTGTTCCCATTGCACTTGCAATGGCAGCTTCTAGGGATAATAAAATCTAGATTCAGGTATAGAGAATCTTTATTAGCACTATTGATTCACGAAGCAATGAGAATACACCTTGTCCTTCAGCTCTGAGGTTAATACAGCACAGCTGACAGTTACAGAATAACATCTATTTACATGGGGTGAGTCCCACCAGAAAGTCATTAGGACAATGCAATTTCTACAGTGTGCCTTTTTGGAATGCAACCACTGGCTGGTTCCTGCAAGTGGCTGATAATAACTACTGAATTTCATGGCTCAGATTGATCTCAAAGAAGTCAGAAAATATCATCAGTAAATATGCTGAATATCTGAACTGGAGTAAAAATAGAAAAAACTCACTCTTAATAGAACATAAATTAGAAGAGATAATAACATATTGCTAATCACTTTAAAGCTGCAATCGCTAATTAAATAAATTAGAGAATTTTCTTAAAACTGATAGTACCACTCTCAGATACTATTAGAATGGTGTTTCTGTTTGGAAAATGAGATCACATCTCAAGTTCTTCATCTCAAGTTTCCTGTAATATTACTTGGGTAAATGAGGATCTTGGTTAATAGGGAAGTCCAGTATCTCTCCCCATGCAGTTGTAGACAAAAAGCCCTAAGTTTGGGGGTTTTGTTTCTTTTGCTTTGGTTTCAGATTTCTATTTGTTTGGTTTTTTGTTTCTTTTTAATGGCAGAAAAAAGCTGTAAAATCACTGGAAAGAGCATGCAATATATCCATTGTCTTCTATAAGACTGACATTGTAAACAACAACAAAATGACACCAACACCTAGAAGAGAGCTTAGTGAATAATATAAGTACATTTTTGAGCCTAACACCAACAACGAGCCAGCAAGGCAGCTTGGACAGTGTATAAAGCCCCCTCAGAGCCTCTCCTCTGACCCTTTTGACACATCCCTACTGAATTCAAATCTCACAGGGCCAGCTGAACTGGATTGCTTATTTTTTGTTCTCAAAGCATGTTAGTTGGCAAAAGAGAACTTTGAGTTTTAAGCTCAATTAAAAAAAACACCAACAAAACCCCAAAAAACCCAAAAAACAACAACAACAACAACAACAAAAAAAACCACAAAAAAACCAAAAAGCCCCCAAACAATCAACCAACCAACAAAAGTGAACAAAAAACCTCCCAATAACTTGTTGAACTGCATTCCTGTATCTCTGAGACATTACTGCAACTCATTAAACTTCTTTATAGTCTGATGTGTTACAACACATTACAGAGCAATGGTAAATAAATAACTGCTGATTTGACACTGCTTTCAACTGCAGAGCAATTCTGCTTTCCTCAATGTTACAATTAATGTCAGCAGCTAATGCCTTAAGTGGTGGAATCGGGAACTCAGCTACGATAAACACATGCAGTCAGATTTCAACTTAAGGATATACCCAAAGTGCAGCGTGGCGTTAGTTCAGCTGTCCCTGTCTCGGGCTGCAATTACAATTCTGCTGGTCAGAGCAGCAGGGGCACCATTTGTCATCCTAAGGAAGGCTGGAGTGCTGTGAAATTGGGCACTTTGGAAAAATGCAGCTGTAGCAGAACATATGTATAGGCAAGACCATGAAATGAACTGGCTTCAAGCCAGCACGTAAAGAGAAAAACAAGAGAATGTAAATGAAAAAAAAATCATAAACACTGTACTCAGAAGATGCTTCTATTGATATATTCTGACCAGTCTTAAAGGTCAGGATGACAACAATCTGTCTTCTCTTTGGGATTGCTTAATCAATTTGCAGCTCTTTTTTCTTCACCCTGTTAGCAACAGGCTTATATCTTTCAAATAGATCTTCTCATTTTTGCTGCTTAATTGGTCTCAGGCTCCTGTGTATCTCTCTATACAGCTATAACAAACATGGGTGTGTATTTACATTCCTGCACAGACTGTAGTGGAGAGAATATGAACTGTTCAGCTCTGCTCTGTAACTCTACTGTAACTAACAGAGATTATTATGCAGCTGAAGACAGTTTTCTGCTCCTGGAGCAGAAGAAAGAACTGAGCTGTACTTTAGCACTGCAGTGAATACTGGAACGGGCAGAGGCTGCAGAAGAATGACAACCATGCAACCTTGAGAAGCTCTAGTCCTACCTCTCTCATTAGAGCCATTCTATCTACAAGCATCATAAAGTGAGAATCAAGAACTTTGCATACAAAATAACTCTCTACCATAGGTCTTTCACCCCAGCCGACGAGACAAACCCTGGGCTGCATCAATGCTGTGAATCAAAGTCCATAAGATCCTCACATCCATCACCATCCTTCCTTCCAGCAGTAAGGCTCCTGAGTTGAGTGAACTTTCCTCTAGCCAAGTATGACTACAAACCGTGTCAACTACTGGCTTGAAGAGACACAGGCATCTCTAACAGGTAGTGGTGTTTGGGTGGAGACAACACAACTGAGGCAGGTAAGTTTTTCTCTCAGACTGGTGTAGGATTTTGACCAGGTATTCATAAACACATTAGAGTTCTCCAAACACTATGCAAGAAGAGATCAATCGCTTCCATTTAACTGTCTACATCATTTGCCTGTTTTCTTTTCAAATATGGAGCCCTGGGGGGACAGGCAGCAGGGGAAATGAAGCAATGAACAAGATCAGATGCAAGCCTCATATGTAAAATACAAATCTCTGAGGGGCAAACTTCTTTTAAAAATATATGAGAGCTCCTCCCTCCAATGTCTTCTCTCTACAGATATGCTTCATGCATATGTACACCTCCATAATGGAAGTTTTTCTATGCAGATTTATGTCAGGAAATTAATGAATACAAGTTACACATTTATGGCTGTAACACACTTTAAGGATTTCCTCCCATCTGAAGAACAGAACAAATGCAAATATTACCCTGATGCATGCTTCATTACAAACAGACTGCAGAAACAATCAGCAATAAGCATCACCTACAAAGAAAAGGGACAACTTCCCTCCCCTAATCTCAGTGCTGTTTTTCTTCCCTCTGTCAAACAGCATTCAGCAATGTTGATGTTGTGCTGTGTATTTTCTTCCACTCACAGGAAACTGGCCAAGATGAGGTGCATTTGCCCAGAGGTTTAGGTAACAGGCATCTGTATGATGCTGTAAATTCAGAGATACAGAAAACTGAGGAGTATAAAGCAAGCCACCCCTACCACAGGAAGAAACAATTTTTCCTGCATTTAGGTTTCTTTTCTCTTCCACATAGTGAGTAAAACATTTAACCATAAAGCTTTGCTTTTAAATGGAATACATAAATGACTCCCAAACAGCTGTCCTACTTAACGCCACTATGTAAACATCTGTTGACATTCCTGCATGCAAATAAGAACATCAGCTTGCAAGTCTCCTAGACTCTGATTAGTCTTTATCAAGTCCTCACAGAAAACATGGGGGTGGAGGCCAATGATTGTGTGAAATGGGAGGAAAGGAAATTCTTGAGCTTTTTTTGAGAATTGATCCATGGAGAAAAGATGGATGATGGAGGATACAAATAAAACATAACTACATGCAAAATCCCAACATTTTTCAGTGTGTTTTCTTTAAAGGAAGTTTCCATTTCTATCTCTCTGTGGTGGTTTCTTACTTCATCACATATTTTAACAGCTTGTTTTATAATTGGACTCTATGTCAATTTTTTTTCTCCCTTTTTATTCAAACCATCCTTTGAAAGTTCCAGGGTCCCAGACCTGCTCCTGCTGAGCTAAATGGGATTCTTGACATTGAGGTGAATGGAAACAGGACTGGGAAGGCTGTACGCCTCATTAGATACACGATTCCACAGCACCCTCTAAAATTCTGCTGAACTCTCCCTTTCAAGCAAATAAAGCTGGTAAACTCAGAGGCCATGAAATGTCACTATTACATTTCAACACTTAAACCGAGGTACCTGATGAATTAGCCATCTTCTTGCCAGGCATCTTAGAAAACTGCAGCCCCTGAGGGATTTCCCCTGGCCGTTACCACTTATTGCAAAGTCAAAGAGAGAAAGCTAAGGTTATTGTTTTGCCTGTGGAATCAAAATATGCTGAGAGGGCATGTTATTCCCCAGACTTAGAGGTTTATTGCATTTCTAATTCACACCTAAGGTCACCATATGTCAAGTGAGTATGCATTCTGCTACCATGGCTACTGCCATCATTTTAACTCTAATGCTAAATAGTTCTAGATTGGAACAATACTGACTTGGAAACAGCGCAATTTAGCGCTTATAGCAGAACTCTTCTGATTAACAATGGAAAATTAGATGTTCTGGTTCTACCCTTGCATTTGTCAGACTCTCCAAAATCACACAAGTGGTTTAATCACTCTCAACATTCGTTTCCAGATCAGAAAGTCAAAGAACTAAAAGACCTGAACAACAGCAGTAAATAAAACTAGCACAGCAACAACTGAATCTTCACCATTGACAAAAGTTAATAAATTAATCAAATTTCATTCAGCAATTAAAAACACAGTATGAGGTTTGAAATCAGTTACTTGTGTCCTGACAGGATCGCACCATGGTGGAGATGCTTCCCTTTGCATAATGCATTAATGTGAATTTGACCACACAATTGTCATTCCTTGTCATTTAAGTAGTCTTACAGTTAAGCAGCCATAATTGTCCTTTGGGTGTTATCTTAAATACATTAAAAAAGAAATTGAATGCTTTCACCACATTATAGCTGGGACACTTTCTCAAAGCTAATTTCTATGTCTGTGAATTATTCATAATACACTTCAAACAGGCTCTTCCGGATAACGTAATTGACCTTGTCTGCATGAAGCACCTACTACCTTGCCTTGGGATAATTTAATCTATGATGTGGTCCATTATTCAAAGGTAATGTCTTTTCATTAGGTTAGGCGATATATTATCACTCAACTAGTCACCTAATTCTGCATTTAGCGTATTCAAGTTTTCACTTTTTTTTTGTCATAGGTTACACTCATCATAGCAATATCTCACATTTAAGTAGCATGGTGTAACAGTAAGACAGCATTTCTCTTGATAAATGGAAGCAGGACTTTGAGGACTCTAATTTCAAGATTTAGTTGTGCATTTTAAACCTCAGTTGGCTTTGTGTTTTCATGGGTGAAAGCAGAAAAGGGTATCTATTCAGTAAGAACTAGTTTAAGGTCAAAACACAAGTACAACTAATGCACCAGGTGGCAGAAGTTACAGTAATTTCATGATTACAGGCTGCACCATTTTGACTAAAATTTAGCTCCCAACCCAGAAGTGCGGTGTACACTCTGGAGCGGCTAATATATTAACAAATTTAGGAAATTTCCAAACCCGGAAGTGAGAGCCTGCAAGCGCGGCAGCGCTGCCCGTCCCCGACAAGTGCAGTGGTGCTGCCCAGCCCTGACAAGCGCGGCGGCAGTGGCGGCCTGGCACGCTGCTCTCCCACTTCCTGGCAGTTGTGGCGAGTGGCGCCAGGGCCACTCCCTGGTGGCCGCCCCGAACAGGGTCGAGCCAGTAAACCCCGCCATGCCACGATTCTGTTACTATTTGGCAACTTTGTTGCACACAGGTCCTTGCTGCGAACGACAGAGTGGCTTATAATTGGGTGTGGCTTGTGTATGGACAAAGAACAAAATGTTTGCCAACACCCGGAGATGCAGCTTGTAGTCAGTGCGGCTTGTAATCGTGAAATTACTGTACATAAATTCACATACTGTTCAGTGGGAACACTTATGTGTAGATGAAATATATACTAAATCACATGTATGACACATATATAACAATTGCACAGTTTTATTTTGCTGTGTAGAGAAACCCCTGGTTGGTCTTCCATGTGAGGAAGCAGTCAGCAGTGCTGGCTGTAGCTCAGGTTGGCTCTGAACCATTGCAGCCATTATTAGGACCCAATTCCCTGCTACATATTCCCTTGAAGGACCTTGCTCAGGGAAGACCAAAGTAACTGATTATTTTTTGAATATGCATGGACTGAAATCTCTGAGAGAGAAAGATAAACAGTGGAGCACCAACTCGCTCCTGTGCTCCAACTACTTACCACTACTACTATTTAGTAGAATAAAGCAGCTTTGAATGTATTTTAGTCAGTCACTGACAAAGTCCTCCTTCATGAGTAAACTCTTGAGCGGCATAGCGATCAGCTCCTGCATCAGTCCCATTCCTGGCTCCAGCAAAGGGCCAGAGATGGTATTCTAATTTATACTGCACCACTTCAGTAACCAGGCTTAAAGATTCCTCTCCACCCCTCTATACTTCAGTACTGCAGGGTCAACCTCTGTAGGAAGAGTGCTGGTTTTTTCAGTTCTGAAGTGTTTAGCTGCTGATTGTAAATACTGTATTAACAACTATGGATGAAATCGTTAGCTCCTCTAAATATGTGAATTTTTAAAATGCTTCTGTGTTTTTTAGTTTGTTTTGCACTAAAGTGGAATTTAATGAAAGATATAAAAATTAAGGAGTTAATCCACCATCTTACTTGCCTAAATCAGTATAAATATACTGAATCCAATGGATCTGATCCTGCATATCTTTGAGCTTTATAATTTTTTAGTTGAATCATTTGTTACTGTAGCTTCTCTCAAGCTGTCCATTAATAGAATGTTATGATTATGTTAGCTATTCAAAGCTTTTTAATCATGTTATATAAACACAGTTCAGTCTATGAATTGTTTATACTGATTAGACATTGTTTGAGTGTTCACTTAAAATTACAAAGCATTGCTTTGGAGCAGAACTAAAGGCAAGGGTGTCAAAGATTTCAAGGTGTTAGAGTGAACATTTACTCTGAAGGTCATTGGTTGAATTTCTGTTTGCATGAATATTCAGGAACAATCTGTTCATGCCTTGGAAAATTTCTGCAAAGATTAAAATCTCAGTATCATTCTCCAGAATGAGATAAAAAAAGAGTAATGAAAATTATCAAACTGAAACTGAAATTCCAGTAAACCAGGAGTGAAATAGGTGATATTTATAATTTTCCATCAGCTAAAACAAACCAGCCAAGGGAAGTGTTGTTCCAAGCAAGATTACCTGCAATTGGCCTGACTGCTAGATCATATTTCACATCGGTCGAGTGCCTTCCATTGTGTGACCACAGTTGTGCACATTGATGGCTCCTGTCACTGTAATATGGTTATGTTTACCCATTAGTTTTCTGCTTTTGTGCCACAACCCAGCAACTGTGATATTACAATTGTTCTAATGGCCTGTTTCACTTTGTTCATTTACCTATTAATTTTGGCAATGGCATATTTCATGGAACATAAATTTCATCCTCTGAAAACACGACAACCTGTAGTACAATATGGTCAGACAGATTCTGGAGCTTTGCACGGAAGTAAAATGAAATGTCCAGGGTGGTATTTTGGAAAGAACATTCCTCCCTCTGGAGGCATTGCTTGTATCTAAGGTGATTACTTCAGCACTAACAGGATGTAATGATTCACTCAGTAAAATCCTGCTTCTATTAAGTAGGTACTTCTAATGTTCTGCAGATTGACTAGTGGGCCTAGAATGTCTCACAGAGGCAGTAAACAAAATGCAACACAATCTCTTTGTCTGAATCCAGAACATAAGAGTGCACTGGGAAGGAAAGGACCTAGAAAGCTGCCACTGCTTTGAATGTGGAGGTTCCTCCCAAAGCAGCACCTAAAAAAGGCTCATGGCAGGAGAATCTTTCCCAGTTTGATGGCAGATATTAGAGTGGTAAAACAAATGTATCAAACTGGCTTTGCATTGCCAGAGAAAAAGCCAAAGGGAGCTGAAATAGAGTCTGCTTAGAAGACAACACTTCTAGAATCCCATCCTCTGCTGTTACCTTAGCATTCAGTCATTTCTCTCTGAGAAACAGCCCCTAAACTTCTGCCACAACCCAGAGTAGTTCCATGAGGATAAAACCTGAGACTTTGAAATCACGGTGGCAAATGGGAGGCAAACAAGGGCTAATGTACAGAAAGCCTTTGGCTCAAAGGAGAAAAGAGTAACCAACAGTACTTTGTCTTGTACCAGGCCTGACAATATCCATGTGGCCCAAAAAATGAATTACATCCAAATTCCACTCTTTTTCCTCCTAAAAGGAGGAAAGAAGATTTACACATATATACATAAATATAAAAAAAATATACTTTCCCAAAAAGACAGAACTCTCTCTGTATGAATACATAACTTTATAGACTCTACTGACCATTTTAATCATCAGATGAAGAAAAAGTTAGCATTTAAACAAACATATAATGAAATTGATGTTAATTTTTTTCAGATATCTGGTCATTTTTTAAAATGGCCCATCATAGACTTGGCGTCATCAGTGAAACAAACCTGTCAGACTTGAACTAGGTTCAGTAACACAGAACTGAGGAAAAGAACAGCCAGAACAAAACTTATTGCAGTCTAAACTACTGGGAGGACTTTTCATGTGCTATCAATGTTAATATACTGAAATCACTACATGTTATAAATTAGACATGCCACTTTAAACTTTTTGGGGAAATGGAAGATTTAAGGAAAGGGGGACATGGAACTAAGCATCCTGGATAAACAAAAGTCAGCATATGAAGACAGGGATTGAATCTAGCACAACAGCAGTGGTCCATGATCTATGAAAGAACAGTGCATAGTGATGAAGTTAATTGAGTTTAGGGCGAACATTTGGTTTGAGCTTTTGTTCCTATCCTGGAAGGAGACAGACATTTCTGTATCTGGCATGGTGAGAAAATATGTACATCTCATGTTAACTCAAATTAAGATTTCTTTCTAGCACTAGGACCCATGGAGTGGGTGTCTACTGATCCTGGCAGGCTTTAGATATTAACCACAACCTGGTTTTCTAGAGAAATTATACATATTGAAACATTCTACGTGAACTTTTGTGCATACCTGTGTCTATTGTTTGAGTAATTCAGGAACCCATTGGCCAATTTCAATAACATTTGAATGAGAAATACATTCCTAGGGGTTCCATGTACTGCCTAAGCACAAAACAGACACTATTGCTAGGAGAGGTGCTCCTAGTACTCAGCCTAAGTGAAGGTTGTAATGCATTTTCATTCCAAAAACATCCCTAGAGAAACTCAACACTGAACTATAAAACCAAAGGGGAAATAGCAACATTTATTACTACACCAGTTACAGTGCAAAATCTCACAACTTCTTCCCCTTATCAGGCTGAATACACCAAAAATCCCATTATACCCCACTTGAATATAACATTATCTTCTTTACTGCTTGGTAGGTCCACAAAAATTAATGGGATCACATCTTCCTGCTAAATCACCATAAGTGTAGTGACACAAAAGCAAATGTATCTCTAAGGAATGGCATGTTCATTCTTCCACTAGCAGCACAGAGGCAAGGCACAAGAAGTACCCACAGGAAGCTTAAACTTGGAGTGAAAGACATCAGAGGTGTTCAGCTGAAAGGAAACACTTGTATGGCTCTTTTTTGTGGCTACTTAGCCACAAAAGAACTTAGCCATTGGTTTTAGAGCGGTACATTTAAATCAGTCTAATGGCCCATCCCAGTTTCAGGCAAAATTGATGTCGGTTGCAGCCTGATGCCTCAATTTTTTTCTCTGCTAAACAAGAAAGCTACCTTTAGAGGACAACTGCATAAATTAATTGATTTCTAAATACTAATATTAAAACAAACAAACAAACAAACAAACCCACAAAAACCAAACAAAACCCACCAAAGACACCAAAACAAACAAACAAACAAACCCAAAAAAACTTTTCTACCGGGGCTTCTGAATTCTGCTCTTGAGAGTAAAGGAAGAAGGCTCTTGATGTTGTTTTGAGTCCTGGACAGCTCAAGTGAGAATACACGCCTTGGCTAAAGCAGTCTGAGTCTTTCTCTTGTCAAAAGGACTTGGAAAAGATTCAGGCTCAAAAGCTTTTTCATTTTTGTTCTCAATCTTTTTGGGCCAAGCAGATAAAACCGCTTCTCTAAAGAAGGTTTAAAAAGGGTTATTTTCTTTCAGGTCACCACATCTTTCTAGCTACTTGTCAAGTCTCAGTCAGATCTGCTACTCTCCAGATCAGTCCAGGTGTAAACAATTCTAAATTGCTTTTAGATGCTTCTTGTGAGTGGAAGTAGTACACAACTTTTTTCCCCTCTAGTGTCTGGAGACATTTTCTCAAAGTAGGTTTGCTTATCCTCTACATTTTGGGGTATTCTTTTTACAAAAGGAAATAAGATACACTTTTTATGGCCCCCTTAAGACCAGGTAGCTCATGTAAAAGTATTTAGTTTAGTGTTTTGCTTAGAGAAGATTTTTGTTCCCTTGTTGTTTGAACACCAAGTAATGCCAAAATGCCACCTTCAGCTGATCCTCCTACATTCTTTTCTCCTGTCTCTGCATTCACACTTTCAAACGTGAAAATAAATTTTCCACAGGCTACCTTCAAACTGCAATGGGGGTAAAATGGGGTTACTGGACTTCAGATTTAGAAGCAATGAATCTGAGCACTATAATAATTCAGAGCAAAAACCCATCTTTTTCACCATAGAGTTGCATTTTCTTTTCTGCTAATTGCTTACATGATTACATTATGCTAATGATCTTTTTGTGTATAACTGCCTAACACCTCTGTTCTCCTGGACAGGTCAAACCAGTTCAAACAAAATCTAAACATAGGGGTTCCATCCCATCTGATTTTCTGCAAGTGCCTTGCTACACATCTACTTTCTTCCCCAGGTGCAAAACAGGAGTCAAATGAACCCAAAACATACATAAAACTGAGAGATTACAGCCAGAAATGCTGTTTTATCCTCCAAAATAGTGTAAATACCAATTTACAAATTACTATTGCCGTTTACTATTGCCACTCATGTGGCATCTTGGTAGAAGAGGTTAGATGAGAACTCTTCCACTGCTATGATTTACATCTTCTGCTCTGCAAAATCAGAAAACATCACTCTCTGCACTGGCCTAAATTTGACAGACAAATTAGTTTAATGCCAGTAAGACAATCTGAGTCTAATGGAGCCCAAGATGTTTTAAGTAGGACAGCTGAAAGAAGCAGACAAATGGAACTGTGATGAGAACACACTCCCTGCTGTGTCTCTAATGAGGGAGAAGGCACACTTTTCTGCTCAGGCAGCAGTCCTGCTTTCTTGCTACAATGGAGGACAGGTTGCTGTTATAGCTAATGACCCACTAATATAACAAACCATGGATTAGCTGTTTGTTTCTAATCACCATTATTATTTATTTATTTATTGTTAACGATGTGCTGAGTCCTGCACATTAAAAAAGAGACTATTACTGCTCATGATTAAGGGAATGTTGGCTGGTATAGCTTGAAAGAATTCTGTACTTCTTCCCTTCTTCAAACTGTGTGTATGAGTAGATTGTACAACTGGGTCTCTCTCTAAGCTAGAGATATCATTAAGCTGTGTTTGGTTCTGGCACACGTGTGCCTCATAAAACTATCAATTTTCAAACTCTTCTTTGGACTGTAGAATTCCCTGAACTCAACATTTCAGCATTACTGAGCTATGAGCACTTCCACGATCCCACAGATCTCACAGGTGAACAAAGATATCATTGTTTTAACTCCAAACCAGAAGTTCTTTGGGATCAAAAGTCCCAAACCAACAGATTGTAGAACTCAAGTAAACATCTTGTAGCATCAGTTCACACCACTGACTTCCTCATAGAACCACCAATAATAGTTTATGCAGTGAATTCCAGAATCCAGGCTCAAAATCTGCTGTCTAGGTTTACATTTCATTTACCTGTCCTATGTACCTTCACTAACACACTTGGTCAAGCTTCCTGTATACCAGAAAAGATAATTTCCATGTCAGTAAAACATAGTAGATCTATTTCGTTTGGAGTGCAAATATGCTTTCTGTGTAAACTGTAAAAGGTCTCGAAATAAAATTTGATTAAATAAAGTAAAAATGCAATTCCAAAATTGCTCCTTACACTTACAAAACTAAATTCATTCAAGGAAGGGGAAAAACCGAAACAAATGCACAACAAAAAAGTAACAGAAATACCCAGTGACAGCAGAAGTATGAAGGATGTATTTGACAGACCCAAACAGGAGTTAACCACAGAAGCTCTCTCCTCACTACTCCATCAGTCCTCACTTTAAGAAGTGTTTTTTCAAATTCACCCGACACACTGTGTCTAAAGCAAACACAGGTAATGGTGCTCCAGTGTGCACTGGAGCCATCCCAGGAGAGCCCTGCCCTGCTGGTGTCACTGCAGAATTATGTCAGGGAGCATTACAAGCCTGCCCTCTCCTGCAGTATCAAGAAGGGAACATGCTTTCCTTCCACTGTGTTAGAGGCCATCCAGTGCATGGCTGAGCAAGGATTTATTCCCATGTTTCTCCCATCATTTAGCCTCTTGGCTGCATTTCCATCTCAGAGAAACACAACAAGACTGGATGAGAAGGAACTCGGTATGCTTGCTTGGCAGCTCTAGCACACTGTACCTCCCTGCCAGCCAAAAAGGACAGTATAGGGCAAGGGGAGTAAAGGGTCAGAAACTGGGATAATGATATTTCCACTGCTCACAGCTGTGTGCAGGCTCCATGCCAAGTTACCTCTGCCATGCCACAGGTTTTGTATTCTGCTTAGACCCCCTGCATTTTAATGAGCTGCACACAAAAACCACCATAGCATCTTTAAAAATGGCCTCTAAATCTCTCCCTACAAATAAAGGGAGTGTATTGCATTACTGTGGTGAACTCTGTTCCTAAGTCTCCAAATACAGCACAAGCTGTCTAAAGTTGTGAGAAGCTGTTGCTGCCACTTTGGGGGGAGAGAGAAGGCATGGCGATGGAAACACAGATGGCAAGTCAATCATTCTCAAAAAAGGGATCTTAATTAGCCAAGAATAATCACAGCACACAATCCACACCTGCCACCTATCCACCACTCCTTCAACACAAGTCTCTTTTTGAGGGCAGACTGCCCTGTTCTGTGTTATTTTGTGCAATGAAAAATAGTCTCCTGGTAATGCAATAACAATTTAAAGTTATTTTGTACAAGAACAAATAGTCCCCTGGTAGTGCATTAACAATTGAAAGTACTGGAATGATAAACTGGAAATTATATTTATAAGGCATAAAATACTAGTGAACAAAACCCCATTGGTAAATGACTGCCTGTTATGGGTCACTTTACATCACCTCCTAATACATCTATATAAAATACTCCATCAGAACCCAGGCTTCAGACTCCTTTCTTCAAAAAGATTTACTCTAAAGTGGTGAAACCTTGGTGAAAAACATATCTCAAAAAACTGTGGGCACTTCAGGTGAAAAAATACTAGAGTTAGTGAAAGTCCTAGATGAGTAACTAAAAGCACTATAAAAGCTCTAGATGAGAAGAAAAACTATTTCACTGCATCCTGTAATACAAGAACTCAGTGTACTGAGCAAAACAGTAGTTAAAAACACATTAAAAAATGTAGTTCTGTAAAACAGCAAGTGGGAAGCTCCTGGAACTTGCTTTCCTAGGAGGCTGCAGGGCAGGCAGTCCAATAAAGTTCAAAAAGTGATTAGAGAAGTTTATGAACAACAAATCCATAGTGGATAATAAAAGCGATTGGCAGTAGCATAAACACCAATGCCCTTATTTGAGCAACTGTGGGTGATGGGGACATTGAGGGGGACATGCTAAAGACTTCAACTTCTGTGCTCACCTTAAGCTGCATCTCTCCAGCAGCCACTACTGAAGGCAGGACCTGAAGGACATTTCTTAGCACTTGTGCTCTCACATCACTGGCCTCATCTGGAGCTAAGGAGGGAGCCTGCACAGACAAAGCTCTAGCAACATACAGGGCATAGATAAAGAAAAAAAACAAGTTGACCTGTCCCAGCAATGGAATTAAGTCTAAATTAAGAAGTTATATGTTCCCTGCTATGAGGCAGCACTACATTTTTCCCTCCAATAAAGAGCTACAAAATGCAAATACAGTGGTTCACCAGTGAGGGCAACCAGCTGCCTGGCACAAGGGGACACAGACTGTGGGACAGCACCTGGGGCAGCTTGGCACTGACATATGGGACTAGCTGGGATCCAAAGAGGAGGAGAGGAGGTGGAAACCTGGGTGCAAAGTCATATAGCAGTGGGATTTGACAGACCATAAGCTCAGGGGAGAGGTGTGTAGTTTAGGATGGATGTAGTTTAGGATCAATGTTTGAAATCAAAGCTTAAGGTGACTTGGTATAGGAATTCTACTGGACGGAGAAAAATAAGGAAGAAGTCAGGAAAAACCCCCTACCTACAGACATTCCTATTTCTTTGATTTTGCTCTTGGACTGATCTTTTCTCAGTCCCTGCCTACACAAATGAATGCTATGAACTTGACAGACTGTCAGCCAAGTATTGTAAAGCAAGCTATGCTGCCACTGATATAGCCATCACTGTGCTAAGTCCTTGATAAGGTGGATGTGAGGAAGCTTCCCAAGTGACAAGCATTTGAGTCCACCCACCACTGCTAGAAAACTGAGCAAATTCAGTCAAGAGCTGGGGGTTTGTTCAGTTAATCTTTTCATACTTTCAAACATTTTGTATGCTAACAGTGTAATTAAACATGCATCTGCACACATGTACCTATCCTTACACAAATGCTCTTTCCTTAGGTATTGCCTGAGATGCTCCATGAAGAACAGAAATCAAAGCCCTGGGGTGGGTCACACTTCATATTCTCAGAATACAGACAGCACATTCAGAGGTAGCTCAGCCTTCCTGCCCACCCTGTTTCTCTCCTGCTTGCCTGACTTGGCCTCTACTTGTAAGGATAAGTCTGCAATCTTTCCCTAAAAGTGTGGATTACTTTGTGGAGTACTTTCCTAATTAATGCCAACTGTCAGATTTGCTCTGGTTATGTGTCTCTCCAGCAGGCCTGGGAACCTGGGAAAGTCACAGGAGACTTGTGATTTCTGGTCATACAAGTTTCCATTGCCACTTTCTTAAGGAAGCCAGCTATGCCTTGATGAACAGGCATCTATTGTGGTGTTCACAAACCTCCTGAAAATCTGTGTGATGGCAGAGATGTACAAACTACAGTTCAGGGCAATTCAATTTTTGCTTTCAAAAACACGCTTGCAGCTAAGCTGTAGTATGACAGGGAGAACCAATAAGGCTGTTCCAGACAGCAGGAGGTGGAGATGAGTAAACTCCTCTGCCAACTGCCAGATTGCATGTCTGACACATTGCAGATGTAAATCCAAGAAACTCAATGGGGATACTCCGCTCAGTCACACCCGCTGAGGATGTGCCTGTATCTTCAGGGCAGGAGGGAGTAGCAAAAGGAGAAAGAAATTCCTTGATATAAACTGGAACGATTTTATGCAAGCCAGGAGCCTTCCTGGGCTTCTCTCTGAGGCAGTCCAGAATGTCTTGCTTGTCCCATTTGCCCCATGTCAAAGCTGTGAAAGCCAAAATTGCTATGTAACAACATGTCTTTGCACTATGATGCAAAAGGAAAGAGAAATGCTTTTATTCCTTCTCTGTGAAACATGATAGTATTTAAATCCTGAAGACAAAGATTTGGTGTGTTGGTGCTATCAGCTGTAATATCTTAATCATGTGTTCCATCTCCTTGTGGGGAAAAAAGTAGAGCAAGGGCAAGAATGAGAGTAAGCTCAGCAATGGATCAGATTTCTTGCAGGAAGAGGAATTTTTATAACTTTGTCAAGATTAGATATAGCTCCAGGAGATGCCCTTCCATCAGGCATTCACCAGTGGGCTCAGTCCAGAGGTAATGATGAGTGGAGACATTCAGCAAGTGGATTAGGTCAGGTAACATTTCCTGCTGGCCTACAGACGCAGTACATTAATACCTGGGCATGGCACATTGAATTCTAGAGTTAGACCTGAAGTGTTACTCATTAACAGCAATTACACATTAAGATACCCTGGCAACACAGAGGGAACACAGTGCTTCAGGCATCCAGAAGTCTGGGTCAAATAAAGAAATAGAACTCAAAGGTTTTGAGCTTTGTTCTATTACTCTGGCCCCGAATGCAGCAAAAACAACACAGTGAGACCCTTCTGCAGCAGGTTCAGCAAAATACCCTGAGGTCACTCACACTTGTATCTCGTCTTCAAGTTTAGGAGTAGAAATTCCTTAACTTTTCAAGACACCTATACTGTTCAGCACTACTTGGTCTCCAGGCTCCTCTGTAATACAACAGCATTTCACCACAAAATTAATATCAATTATTAGAGCTTGTGGAAAAGAATACTTTTCTACAAAAATACTTATTACTCAGTTAAGAACAAATTACCCTTATCTTGTCATTTTAAGAACTGAAATGTTATTTTTTAGTATGGTTCACATCTTGACAAATTTAAAGCTTTAGCCTACTGAGAAAGCTCAGGATAAAAAAGGGAAAATTTGAAAGTGTAATTAAAAAGCATAGAAAAGGAAGGAAAAAAGAGGGAAAAAGTTATGGTGTCTGCTACATGCACAGCATAGATTATAATTTAATTTTTTTTTTAATTTCTCAGCTGGAGCTGCGGTAAAGACTAAATGAGTCATGCAATTCTTGTGTGGTCAACTGTCAGGACCACAGTGGCACTGCAGCAGCTGCAAGAGCACCAGCCAGACTTCTGGACACCATCCCCACATCCTTTCCCTTGAGGAATCAGCTTTGGTCCTGGACAAGCAGAGGATGAGCTGCCTGTCAGGAGCCCTCTTAGGCAGTCTGCCTGCTGTTTGATAGCTTTAGCCCTGAAAATACACAGTTTGCACATTGTCAATTTGCACAAGATTATCTTTACTTTTTCTTCCCCAAGGGTTTTGGTTCTCAGGAAGTGCCCCCAGCTTTAGAGAGGCCCCACATACAAGAGTCATCTCAAAACCCATTTTTGGTGTACATTCCTCCAGACACATGAACAAGTGCCTCACAGAAACGTGCAAAATTAAACGCATGCAGATCTGTTCTAATGCTGTGGCATTCATCTTTAAAACAACATTTTGCAAATGGCCTCTGTGGGGTTTTATCTTTATCCTGCATCAAGTGTGGTGTGGGATACAGAAGCCAGCAACACTGAAAGTACTTGTAAGACATCAATTCCACTTCTTTATGAGCAGTTATGAACACATTTTGTTTTCCCTTTGTGCTATACCTTGGATGCTTATATTAACATTTCATTCTTTAAAAAAAGATCAGCAACACAAGCAATTCTTGGCTGGCAAATCTGATGATGACAAAAGACATAATTCACAGCTTTTAAAAATAAACTGACTTAAGGCATCTAATTACTGGATCCATAAACATTCAGCGTTATAGTAACTTTGCTGGAACCAGGAGAGTTTTGACACATCATTAGGCAATGTGGTTTCAAGACAATAGGAATTCCCACTACAAGCTCCCCTTCAGCTTTCCATGGTCTTTCTTCTAAACTACAAGCAAATTTAAGAGTTGCTAATAATGAAATAATCACCACAACAATACAGATGTTACAAGTAACAGAGGAGACTTTGAAGACATTCAGAAGTCTGCCCTTAATGTAATTCATCTCTCCAGGTAAACAAACATAAAATCCTGACATCAAGACAGAGTTGACTGGAAGCCAGGTATCCTGAGTAGCCACTGGAAATTTGGTACTGCAGAGAAACAAACTGATGAAACCCTCTGCTATCTTTTTTTCTGTTATACATTTAGTCGGGGGAAAAAAGAATATTCCTTCTATTGCAAGGGGAAAGTTAGTTTTGCTCCAGAAACTGTGCTACCAAACACTTCACACATCATATTCAGGGCTGTGGGACTCAGAGGAGGTTACACCCCTCCCTTACATAACATTATGATTTTAGAGCAATCTGGGTGCTTTTTGTCTTTAATATATAGGCAAAAACTGTAAATTAATAAACACATCTATTTGCCATCAGCTAAATACACTTTTTGTGGTTTCTAGGTAGCACTTTCCATTGTAGAAGTTTTCAGAGTCTGGACATGCATGAACTTAGAGAGTGAAAACTCCCCTGTGAAGCTCAGACCCTCTTACAGCAGAGCACAGGCACTGCACATCAGAACCCAAAACAGTGAAAGGTTTTGCACTCTGTTCTGTATTGCTGCTATGAATTTGGGGATTTTTTACTGGTTTGTTGTTTTTCTTTTTTTCTCCTCAGCCGTGGTGTGGCCTGTACCTGCTGAACAATGGAGTTAAGAAGGAAAGGTTTGGGATGGTGGCACTTACTCGGGGTGTTGAGGAGCCGTGACTTTTTGCAGTAGTAGGATGCCTCCTGCTCACAGTTCTCAGCACTGTTTATCACAGCCTCCAGCTGCTCTGCACTGCTGTTGTAGTCGAAGGACATGGTGTAGGGCTTCTCTGGACCAGCTCCTTGCACTCTGGTCAGCCCTGTGCTGTTGTGCTGCACTGCAGTCCAGATCTTATCTTCTGTTAAATGAAAAACGATTGAATGGGAGGTTAACAGCAAAACACTCCAACAAGCAGGGAACAAAATCCAACTGAAATCTAACATTTTACTGCAGCAAACAGAGCATCAGCAGGACCCCAGGCTCCAAAATGGGCACTTTGTGATGAACAGCAATAGGTCTGTCTTCATTAAAGGTCAGTGTGGCCCACAAAGATGTTTCTCCCAGAACCAGCTCAAGCAAACACTGCACTGCCTGCTGAGCAAGACAGAAACTACAAGCTTCCTGGGAAGCACAGAACACTTTCTTCTATTACCAGATATCTGTATAAAATTAGATAATGTTCAAGTAGCTATGTCCCTCAGAGAAAAGACATAGTAATCCAGCTCATGGGGGTAACACTAACCTTTTGCCCGAGAGCACAGCCCATGCTGTCCTAACAACAAATGGAAGCAGAGGACTGCAGCTGATGAGCTTGCACAAACTCACCATGAGCAGAAAGCACAATCTCTTGCCAGAAAGTTGAGGTGAGGGTATGTTCTTACCACCCAGCTGGAAGTCAGATCACTCATTTCACTCAGTTCTCAGATTTTTCTGCATATAAGTTGAGTGATGCCCTACTTGGATGACAGTACAGAATGCCATATGACTTGGCATCTGTAGTTAACTCTAAATATTGATGCTTTTCCATGCTGGGGAGCCTATTCTCATTTCCTTAATTTCATTTACTGGCAGAGCAAGGGATTGTGTAGGTGACAGAAAGCAGAATCTGGCTTAAGCACAACCTGCACCCTACAACCCAGCTCACAGTCAGCATTGGGGTTGGCATAATGAGAGCAAGAACACCACACTTAGGAGCAATCAGCTTCCAGGGAGGCTTTTTCCTGCCTGGTTCTGGTATAACAATGGGCAAGGCAGAAAGGACAACCTGAACGGCCAATTTGCTGAGCTGACACAGAGTTAAAGACAAACTCTTCAATGAGGATTCACAGGACTCAGCCCTGCACATGCCCAACACTATTAGTAAGAGTCACATCCAGCAAATTTCCTCTTTATCAAAGACCCTGCTTGCCTAGGGAGGATACAAGATACTGACTGGGCAAAAATTTAAGGCAGCAATTTTCAATCATTTGATGAGAAAGAGATTTTGATCTCACAGAAAAATGCAGACAGTTACAGAGGAAAAAGTAAGATCCAGGCAATAGATTTCTGTTCTGTTATTTATGCTTCATCAGGGAAACCTTAGATAACAACAAATCATATCTTTTCTAAGCTGATTATAAAAACTATGCATTTAAGGATTCAGATGGTTTTACCACATGAGCTGGCCTGAGTTCTTGCAGAGCCTGAACTTTCCAGTACTCCCCAACACACTGGCATGATGAGCCCAATAGCTCTGTGGACTCTACAATGCATTGCAGTCAAAGTATTTTTTGTTGAGCTACAAATATCCCCCAGATTACTTCAACAGAATGCTAATAGGTGTATAAAAATCCTAAATGGAATATTTATGCAAAGACACTCAGATGATTTAATGGATTGTCATTATGGAGGCATTCAAACAACAGGCAAGTAACAACAACCATCTGGAGACTGTCTAAAGAGGTCTGTTCCAAGACCTGGCTGCAAGTCACAGAGAATTTAACTTGCATTAACTGTAAGGATAGTTTACACACAGCAAACCACACATTCACTCACAACCCTCTCATATTTCTGTGATGGCAAACAGCAAGTTTGCTCATAGGTCTGCCATTCTGTGGTTCTTGCAGACTTCTGGGAGCTTCTTGTGGACCCATGGAGCTCAAAGAAACATTGCTGCAATTTGTGATACACAAAAGTCAGATTAAAATGGTAAGAAATACTACAGATTTATTGCTTGTAATACTTGTCTCAGTGGCTGTAATCACAGTGAATGCTGTAGCACAATACCCTGCACTGTCCTGCACACAGATCCAACACAATATACTTTAATGACTTCATGAGAGACATCTTGTACATCTTAAAGTAGTGATCTTTATCAGCAAGTCCCTCTGTTTTCTTTTGCTCTCTCAAGGCCATATTGACAAGAACAGAGTGGATTTTTCAGAAGCAATTGAGGGTGAGTTAACTTTCCTCCCACAAAAGCTGATAAAAGTTTAACTTCTGCCTTAACTGAAATATCTACTAAAAAGACATACACCAAATTGCTGAAATGTGAGACATAAAACCAGGAGATGATGGAATAAACTGGTTGCTGAAATTCCAGGTGGGCTGTCAAAAGCACCTCCCCACTGAGAGTTCTGAACATAATTTTAAGAAAATGTAATAAAATCAATTCTCACAATAGTGGCTCAGGAAGCAGAGCAGCCTAATGCTCCAGCTGTACAGTGTTTAACACTGCTGTACTTTCCAGGCTGTGCAACAAGAAAGGTGTCATGTGGATACCTGAAAAGTCCAAAGCATCAATAGCAATCTAGAAACAAAGAAGGATTACTAGGAAAAGCTGATTAAAAATAGCATAGCACAAGATCATCTTCCCAAAAAAAGTGTTAGAAATATAATTAATTGGCATGTTTGAAATGGGGTTGGACAAGGTATCAGTAAACGTACTGTAACCAACCAACATTCATTAACAAGTGTTGGATGGGCAAAGTCTTCCTCTTATCTTCCTCTATGATTGTTCATTAATTTTCAGTAGTCTTGTTATCACTACAGCTGCACACAGCTGTCCTGAGATGTGAACTTTGACATTCTAGATCTGCTTTTCTGCATAGGATCATTTAGAAATAAGTTGACCTATTTTCCATCCTCTAGTTTCCATCCTCTAGGGAATGGAAAAACAAACCAAGTTTCTTTCTGTATTCAAAGTAATTGTGATTTAGCAAGTGCATCAGAATGGAGTTTAAAAAGTTATAGCAGAAGAGAAGAATTTTGAAGTTACATTTCAGAGATTTCCTAATCTACACATGCCTAGTCTGTTAGGCACAATACTTCTACAGATCAGATCTAAGCTTTAGTGGTCACTTCAAAGTTTCCCTGTGTGCTTCACCTTTGAAGTAAGGGTGACCATCAGTTCAGCTTCTCAAAAAAGATCTGTTTCTCTTATTGATCTAGTGACAGGAAAGTCACAGCCACCAGCAAGCAAACCACGGATCACAAGGGCAGCTCAACACAACACAGATACAAAAGAGCTGGTGGCAACAAGGTGAGAGGAGGAAAAGGAAAAGAAATCTATTCTACTATCTCAGTCACGCTTCTTCCCACTTCCCAGGGAAAAAAAGTACTTCCATTTTAGAAAGTAGCACGTGAAGTGTAGAGGGGTGAGGAATGAATACAAAGTCAAACACAAGCTGCTATAAGAGTAAAGGATTGCATTCACGTCACAGTAAAAAAGTTCCTTCTCTCAAAAGGACGCCCTTTTGTTTAAATGATTCTGAAAATTATTTAAACTTTAGATTGCTTTGGACAGAGTAGAAGAGCCAACAGTGCTCCCTCCTGCTGGTTGAGTGAGCAGTTACTGAGAGCTGGATGGGAGTAAATCCTTGAACCATTCCAAGACAATAGCAAGACCATAGATCAGAAAACCACTCAAAAACAATCCCAGCATTTCTTCTGAAGCTGATCACCTTTCAGTTCAGCCCTTGGGGTTTATTCAAACCCTAGCTTCTCCACCTCAAACTTGGCACCAATTAGGAAAAGATCATTCTATTTTCTCAAATTCACTTGCACAAGTTTAGCTAAGGCTGCTCCCAAAATATCACTGCCTGGCTCAGAATGAGGTCAAGGCATCCTCCCCTCACTACTCGACTGACAGGTCCTCTGAAGCCTCCTGGCAATGATGTGTGATCTGGCACTGCAGGCAGGTTCAGGACCTGTGTAAGACACACAGCTGCCCTCTGAACATGCCCACAGATCACTGCAGCAAGCAGTGCATCACTGTCTGCACCTCAGCTCCCTGATTGGCATTTGCCTTTACAGGCACATCTCTACACCAGCAATGCCACAGCTTTTGAAAATGGGGCTTCAAATATTTGTTCCTGTTTCATAATGCAAGGATTTTTATTTACAGTAAATTCACGAATACAAGCCGCACGGACTATAAGCCGCATATCCGGTGTGTTGGCAACATTGATGTCTTTGTCAATAGATAAGCCGCACCCGGAATATTAGCTGCACTTTAGTTCGCAGCGAACTTTCACAAAGTCGTCATTTAGTAACACAATCGCGGGATCGCCGGGGCTTACTGGCTTACTGCCGACCTCGGAAACATTGTTTCCAAGTGAAAAAAGACACACCCTTTATTTACAAGCCGAAAAAGACAGGAACAATAGTGTGGTCATTTTGCGAGCATTCCCAGTGGATCTGCGTTGCCTTTAAACAGCCGCTCAGCCACGCGGGCAGGCAGCTGAGCTCCAAGCGGAGCCACATCTCCGTGCTGGCACAGACACCCCGCTCAGCCCCGCGGGCGAGTGCCCCCCCCACCCCTCTCCCTGCGAGCTGAGCGGCTGCTCTACCCCTCTTCCAGCAGGGCGAGCGGCTGCTCTACCCCTCTCCCAGCACGACGAGCGGCCGTTCTACCCCTCTCCCAGCAGGGCGAGCGGCCGCTCTACCCCTCTCCCAGCAGGGCGAGCGGCTGCTCTACCCCTCTCCCAGCAGGACGAGCGACTCCCCCAGCCCTCTCCCTGCGAGCTGAGCAGCTGCTTCATCCCTCTCCCTGAGAGCCTAGCGGCTCCCCCAGCCCTCTCCCTGCGAGCCCAGCCAGTCCCGCAGCTGCACAAGACTGAAAACACTTTAAAAAGTACAGAGAAATATCACACACTTTTATCGAACTGCCGAGGTAACTCACCCCGATAACAACCCCCACCCCTCAGTAACGCCGCCATCCACAGGCAGGCAATAAGCTGTTCTCTGATTGGTTCATCGTTGGAACAACGGGAAACCATGGATTTCAAAGTGTTTCGGCTCGGGACTGGACTGGTATGATACTAGGTAAGGGCAGATATCACATTTTTGTCCATAGATTAGCCGCACCCAAATATTAGCCGCACTTCCGGGTTTCCACCAAAATTTTTGTCTAATTGCTGCGGCTTGTATTCGTGAAATTACTGTAATCTTTGTTCACATTATGTTTTTATACAATGACACTGTGATCACAGATGCAAACCAAGCTGAGTGTCACTAACTCCTTCTAGTCATTTCCATACCTGGAAACTGTTAAACAACACAGATAAAGCACTCTCGTCATGTATTTCAACTAAGAAGTTATCATTACATTTTTACATCTGTCCACACTACACATTTGATTCCTGTTTACTCCATTTAATGAGCTCTCCTTGCACTTGTGAATCTGCAATGACAATTAAAAAGCTGTTGTCCAGGCATAGGTTACTGTTTATTTTTATCTTCTATTACTCTATTCTACTCTTTTATTACTTTCTCAGCTTGGTAAAATTTCAAACTAAACACAAGCTGGAAGTCATTCAAAACCAAGTAGGAGACTGCAGCCACATCTTCTATTGTATAATGTGGAATAGTTTAATGCAGCCCTGAAAAGCAGATTTCCTAAATGCTTGTTAAATTATTTCCATAATTCAAAGGTGACAATGCTTTAATTTCAGGGTAATGCTACAGCTTTATGACTTCACAGTTTTATTTAATGGTCCAATTCACTAGGATATTATGCTGTCTGCATTTGGCCCTAGGAGATGCTTTTACAGCATGGGACTGCAATGCATTAAGCACATTTTAGACTCTCTGTTTTGCCTAGCCCATAGTTCTATCATCTTGCTGGAAACCTCCAAGTTGCTTTTGACGGCACACAAATTAAATTGTGGGAAATTAGAGCAGCTGGAAAACTGGCTTTCAATGAATTCTGTATTGTCTAATTCTCATTTTTATTCTTCAACTTGAAATATCCCTGTAGAACACATTCCACCCATACAAACTGCATCATTCCTTTGTGATTTAGGAGGTTTGTCACAAAACAAGATTATTCAGACTGATTAAATTGCCAACAAGCCAAACATACGGTAAATGCTACATGAGAGAAAAAAAATAACTCTCAGAGCTCATACGATGCATTTATTTCATAGTGCTCCACACTGAATGCCAAATTTTATCCTGAATGCTGTACCTGTAACTAAAAGAGCAACCAAAAAAGAGACAAGACTTTCCTTCTTAAACACTGTACTGTTCTAAGCTGCAGTGGCAGATCAACCCAGCTGCTGTAATATACATTCCCCTCAAAGGATATTAAAAAACCAATTTCTTATCACAGATATCTTTAATTCACTGACTCCAAATAAGTGTTTTCTGAGTCTTCTCTGAAAGCATCCCACTACTATTTTTGTATCTACTTTTTTTTTTTCCTTTTTTTTTTTTAATCTGCTGGCTGACCCAGCAATAGATGCTTCTGCAGCTTGTTTCCTGCTCATCAGCTTCCCCCTGAGGTCTGATTCAGCCATGTCCACCCAGTGCAGAAGCACTGCAATGCATCCAAGGCATCTCTCAGCAGAATGACCATGCCAGATGCCTCTGATGGATGACAAGACACCTCTTTTGTGACATCTTGCGCCCTCCTCCCCCATGCTATGCTTAAACCCAGAGCAGGCAAACCATGGTCATGCCAGCCTTCTTCCTGATGATCCTCCATTTCAGCAGGTCCTTAATGCAGGGTATCTTACAACAAGCAGTGAGAAACATTACTCTCCAAAAACTGAAGAGGCAGTCACTGATCTACTTCCTAAAGCAAAGTGGACACTTCTCCACTCGCTGCGCTTCTGACAACTCTGCAGTGCTCTCTTCCTGTCTCCTTCCAGGGTGAGTGTTGAGACTCAAATCACATTTCTGCTGTTTCACATGTCTTGTGATGGCTCAGACACCTGCATGAGCCTGGCAGACAAGAAGAGCCCACACCAAACCTGGTGTTCTTCAGCTGCCATTCCAGGGGTTGGGCATGAAACCTGCAGGGGTGCAGGGATGGCAGGAGACGCCCATGTCTGGGACAAATGGATCCACCCTGGGCAACCCAGACAGCTGGACAGACTTGGACAGAGCCACAGCTTACTTCTAACTTCTGAGCACTGCAGATGTGGCAGGAGAGGAGAGTTGCAGTAAACTTTTGTTAAAAGGTAATGGCTAGGTAATGGCTAGTTATGTTATTCAGTACTAGAACTTCCTTAGGTGCCACCTGAGAATGTGACAGTGAAGGTGGCCTTCAGGACTTCTGCCATGATGCTCATCTTAAAAACAATTTCACTGGAAGCAACAAGGCAGCTGTTGACAGCACAATGCCTTTGACATAATATTCACATTAAAGATTTTTTCATTCTGTAAGGTTCTGGAGGAATATTTAATGAAAATTCAAAAGAGAAACGTATCAATTGTCAAAACTACAGTGTGCCAAAAGACCTGTAGTGTTTGAGAGATAAAATGTAAATCTTTAAGGGCTGCCTTTAATCTAAACACTAGCAAACAATTTGTAAGGAATTTCCATTTGTTGTTTTCTCTTGTGATAAAGTCACAACCACAGACAGCAAGCTACAGGGTAGAGGGGGTTTGACCATTTAAATTGCTATTCCAAAATCCTGTAGCTGCAGGTATGAAATGCAGAATTAAGGGCATGACCTCCTCCTATCTGTTCTTGCTTCAGCCTGTCCAGAGGCAGCCCTCCTTTTCACATGAGAATCCCCCAAGTCCACAAGAAACGCAAAAAGGGCTGAGTACATGGTGACTCCTGCATCTGTGTAATTGCCATACAAAGTAAAAGGAGATGGTTTCTTATGGAAAATAGATTAGGAAATTATATAAGCAGATGAGCTGAGATTCACATGTGGAAACAAAGAGAAAGATGGATGGCATGGACAATAATACAACTGATTGTTTTAGGAACATCAGTGGGGATATGTGCTATATGGAAGAATAAAAATCTTAATCACTGTTAGCTGAATAAAAAAAAAAGGATGCAATTTTTTTAAAAATTGCAAGCACAATTTTGACAATCTACTTCACATCTTATTAGAAACCCTTACTTTTTCTGAGATTTAAACATCATTTCTATAGAGTTTTGTGAGACAGAAAAAATAAAACTTTCTTTTTCCTGCATCAGAGAAATTAGCAGTATTTGCACTTTGAGATGAGACTCCAAACCAGAAATGATCTGCAACAAACAGAGATATATTTTTGTGAATTAATGGTCTTTTTTCATTATAGTAGCTTCAATAAAAGATCTTGGACCGGCAGCAAGACTTGAGATAAGGTTGCATCTTTCCCCAAACTGCAACCCTGGAAGAAAAAAAGGGAAGAAAGGAAAGGCAAACTATTTGAGGACTGGAAAAATATCTGTCAAAGATAAACTGAACCATTGATCTAGTCATGGTAATTTCTAAGAATTATTGATTTGATAGTCCAGGGTCTGAATACTGTAAAACAACATCAGTAGGGAAGTACAGTGACTGGATGACTCAAGTGTACAGTAAGCAAATCTTTCAGATTTCAAGGGTAAAATTTACTCAGAAGGAGATGAGAAAAAGGTCATTCCACTTTTCAAACAGGACAGCAAAATAAGTACATGAATGTAGATTGCATTTCTATAGGCTTTGTCCTGGAGAACATGGTTATTAGCATTTAAGCAGTACTCCAGACAGACCAATAGATTTCTAGGCAGCATGAAAAAAATAAGCCTCACTCACAGTGATAGAAAGACTGCCACACCTGAGGTTCAGAGGGTTTATCAGTCATCTTTTCTATTTTAGGACTTTTATGAATCTTTAATTAAGGTTAATTCAAGTGGACTGATGATCAAACAACCAGCCTACAAGAAAAAATCTTCCCAGTCCCAGAGGCTGTTCATTACCCCAAAGTATGACACATTACATTCTTTCTGCACTTCATGTCAAAAGATGTGGCCTCAGACCCCCATGGATGACTGGAGACTCAGGAAAAGAGAGCATGGCTACCTTGAGTTCCCGTGTGCCTGATGTGCCAAACGTGCCAGATGTGCTCCCATGGCACCCAGTGCAACCACCCCAATTTGATAATCCCTGCATGGACCCATTCACATCCTCCTGGTGTCCTTCATGGCATCCAACTACATCCAATCATGGTTTGGACACATACATTTGGTTCACCTCCCCCCACACACAGATGCATATTCAGTGTGGATTCCTCAGTGTTTCTTACAACTGATGAATTTCCCTGTGAAAGTGGCTTTGCTCTTTTACAATGGGTATATAAGGTGAAGAAAACATTATGGTAATAAGGTGCTGTCTTTTACTTTTAGATCTACTTTTGAGGTTTTTGTCTTTCACTGTCATTGAACTGTCTCTCTTCTCCTATTGTAAGAAAATGCAAATGAGCATTGCTTCTGTCAGGGAGGCTCATGCACTTTGAGTCTTCCCATTCTAAATAATCCTGGAATATTTACTTTTAACCTCTCTTTGCTCAGATATCTTTCTATGCCTTTGATTAGGCACATTAGTGTTCCTGACAACCTCCTATTTCTACAATGTATTTTATCTTTAGTAGAAATAAACAGCCCTCAAGGTAAGATCCTCTTAAAGTGCTTCATATGCTCTTCTCCCTTCTTGACCAATAAGCATGCTATTAAATAGTAGCACATCATCTACAGTTTTTGTCACCTTGCTTTTTCAGCCACTTCTTCAGACAGTGGATAAATACATTTACCCACTCTAGTATCAGCTATTCGTCAGATATTCTGTGACACTACTGCTAAATTTCTTGCCATGCTGAAAATTGACTTTATATTTTTTAATACCTTTTTGCTTTTTTTTCCTCCTTGTAACATTTCCTTTCCCTTATCTCTCTCCCTCTTTGTATAACTGTCCAATTCCCTTTCAACATGCACAATCACAATTTTCTGCTTTATTCAGAATTTCTATTCAGCAGTGGGCTGCTAAAATTGACAGGCTGCAGAGAAACCACTGCAAACACAAACACAGTAAAATACCTTGTAATGTTGATATTTCCATGTCCACGTCAGACACTGATACCTATGACCAGACAACAATATGCAAGAAATCTGGTGTTTATCTTCCCCAGTTAAGAACTGGCTACAAACAAGCTTCCTATCTGAATCCTTCAATTAAACAGGTAAAAATGCTGTTAGAAAGAACTTTAAAAAATTTAAAAGAACTTAAATCAGAATTAGAAAGAACTTTAAAAAATGTAAGCGGATATTAAGAAAAACACTTTTCTTTAGATGCAATGATGCTGCTTGTTTCTGATGGTCTGATTTCTTCTTTGAATTCATTCTTCACAGATTAAAGGCACTGTAATTCCCAGAAGGCATTAGCTCTCTTCACCTCCACTTTCAAAAACACTAAATGAGTCATTGCCCTGAATTTTCCATTCCACCTCCAAATTCTTCAGCTTGAACACGTTTTGGGCATAAAAAGGTTGCTGCTTCTTGAACTGTATACAGAAAGAACTGCCAGCCTGAGTAAAATAAAAGCTTTATTTAGCCCAGGAGCCCACCTCTGCCTCTGAGGGTGAAGAGATACCCAGGGAAGCCAAAAGGTTTTCCTGAAGCTCATTCCCCTTTCTCAGTGGTCACAGCTGCCTGAGTGGGAAGCTGCTACTAAACCTCCGTGTTTACTTTCACCTTGTGCATCTCTCAGACAAGGACTGGGGCTTTTTCCAGATGGGTTTTACTCCCTCTCTCGATTTATCAGCCTCCTTGCTGTCCTGTGGTGGTTTCAAGTTGAATTCACTGCATCAGGAAAAAGCAAGCAAACAAGACTCCCAACTCCTGCTGTGTAATCATGTAAGTGTCCCTTAGCTCGTATGTGATGAAAAAGAATCAATTCCTATGTGTTCTATCTATGCCACACATGATCTCCATGTTCTCCTGGGACAGTTCCCCCAGTCATCTTTTTAATTTGTTTAGTCTCCCCACACATGGAAGCCATTCACTTTCATGACCATCCACACTTTTCCGTTCACAAGAGGTGTGGTACAGATTTATGTCACTGAACAATAATATTTCTCCTGTTCCTTTTATGTAACTCGTGTAACAACACAGAATTTCATATTTTGCCTTCCCCTGAATATGAGGTACTTTCAGAAAACTAAGCAGAAGCATCATCTGAAAAAAGCAGCAAATTGAGAATCCATCCCTGTGTATACAGAGTAATACTTTTCCTACTTTGCACTTAATGGATTACTGTAAACAATTTTTATATGAATAACAATAAGGGAATTTCCAAGAGAGAAAAGAAACTCTTGTGATTAAGGCACCCAAACCATATTTAGTTGACACAGAAGCATTAAGTTTTTCAGGCTAGGAGGTCCTGCCAGTTTTCCCCACCTCCACTTTTCTCATAACCAATGTTATGAGAATGTCAGCAAGTTCATTACAGATAGAGAGAAAATCAGGTATAAGCTTTCTGGATTTCTGCCAGATAAAGTTTATTTGAGGAAGGCAAGTGCAAGGTGTTTGTCAAAAATCCTACCTCTTCAGCAGAGATAAAAAGCACTGACAATGTTTTGATCACACATATTTATATGATAAATAATAAAAATGAGCACATTTCCCATATTGAAGATCAAGGAAGGATGTTCAGACAGAAAGGTGAAACTCTGTTTCAATTCTTAGGAGATTCAACATTGAAGGAGACGCATCTTATTAAATATTTGTTACACTTGAATAAAAAAACATACTTAATAATTAATTGTTGTGCATTTAATTAACATAATCACTGCCCAATTAAATAAAAATGAAAATTTAATTTGAAGCACTTTAAGTACAAGGAGATTAAGGATAAAATATGAATATCCTGAGTCCTCAATTTTCAGCACTGAGTGTGGAGGTAATATGTGGCAATGTAGCTCAGCCAGAATTAGCAATTTAGAAAGGGTAATAAAATATTCCTTCATCGGCACCTGGCCACAGGAAGCAAAAAAATGCCAAACAGGAGACAGTGTGGGAAATTTCACCTCTATTTCAAATATAAAAAGCAGAAAGGGAGCCCTACCATCTCTCCCCACCCACAATAAAGGCTGTGTAATCTTTTCTCATACTCTTGACAGTCATATATAGAAAACAGGACCCACTTAAGGGAAGAATAAGCCAGGTATATTCATTAGAAACAATTCTTATTTTAAAGCTACAGAACTGTAAGATTAAAAAGCCTCAACCAACAGGTCACCTTGCCAGGCTCTGCTCTGCTACCCATCTCTTTGGTGTCTCCTCTCCTAAGATGATCAGGCATTCTCCCCCATACAAATACCAAGGTTTCCACTCTATGGAATGCCAAAGGCAGCACATTGTCTGAGGGGATGTATTGCTGCCTATGTCAGACCAGAGGGGTTTATAGCTAGCTCAGTGAGAGGAGTTTAATAATAATTCCTAGATCTCATATTCTAATAAAGCAGAGAAACCATTCAATTACAAAAGAAAGGTTTGGATTCTAAGTTTCTACCTCTTCAGTAAAATACAAACATCTCATCAAAAGTTATGATATCGTGAAGTGCCATTTATAAGGTGCAGACACTTAGCAGGGCAAGTCTTTCAAACTTGTTTTAAAAATCACTTTTACATGGATCTCATTTAAGGAAACATCTCAAAGCGAAACCTCAGTTACAACTTCCCTGCTTCTTCCCCACTACTGAGCTGCATTATTGACATGTCTATCATTCTGCTTAGACCACCTCAAATCAAATTAGAGCTGGCATCAGGCAGTCAAGTCAAGGTTAGGTCATTACCTGTCATATTGCAAAAAACACGGAGTGGTCCCAGTGGTCCACTTCCATCAGAATCGATGTAGAAGAAGCCTGATGTCTTCCCTTGGTGTCGGTAAGCCTCACAGGATTGTTCATAGACAGCTGTAAAAGAAAGAGAGAGTGATTGCAGCACAGATAGAACAGACAGGCATGTTTTACAGAAGTACTCTGTTACCTATTGTCATAACATACCCTGTTAGCACACAGTTGATTAGCATGTGAAATCTTTCTGCATTTGGACCTGAATCTATGCTCAAAATCTGACATTCGTTTAACTCATTCCTTGAACTTAATACAGGCTGGCTTTAAAGATACATGTACTTGCTTCATTTTGGATTAAAGTATGTAAATACTTAAATAAAGGGATATGAACTTTCAAATGTGACACATCTCTTTACGGAGTGGTACATATATTCATCCATGTATGGCATTTCAAACACATACCTACCAACACACAGGTACACAATTTACCACCTCGATAACAGATATTTTTGCCAATCCTCACCTTTCCTGCAGGGTAAGGTTAACAAGAAGCATTAAAGCCTTTACCATAGTCTAGTATGCAAATGAAATCCACTGTCCCCCAGCAGAAAAGCTCAAGCTCAGGCACAGTCTCCAGCCTAGGTGATATTTTTATGCTTTAGACCTAATTTTATACAACCTACTCTTTCTCTCTGCTTATCAATATTCTTCTCTTGGAGTACAATGGCCATGAAAATCCAAGTGGTTAATAAAACAAGCACAGCAGGTCACCAAGAGCAAGAAGGAAGGAAGAAAAACCCGGAGGTCAGTACAATCTTAGTAATTGAGGGATATTATCAGGAAAGATATAACTGTCACTTCAGAGGGGCAAAAGAGAAAACTCCCGCACAGAGGCAGCCCAGAGGAATCAGAAAGCCACATGCATGACCTTGGACCGCGAACAACAACTTTAAATCCCATTTCAGGAGAGCTGATTTTTTTTTTCTCCCCACCTGCTTGAACACTTGCCTGATTAGTCTGACAAAATTATTCTCCGTAACAGTTTATGACCACTGTGTTGAGGCTGTAAATACAACTGCGAAGTTCCCAGTGCTTTTCATCTGAAAAGAACTCGGGGAGCTCTGCAGATTCATGGTGGAGCCAGCGCTTCCTCACCACTTCTAAACACAGTCCCTGCAGAAGCAGCAATGGTTCCACAGCAGCAGGATAGCTCCTTACTCCCACTCCTGTGCACACATGGGCTCACATCCCTTCTTTTCCCTCATTCCATTAAAGAAACTTCTCTAATGAAACCTTCAAAACGGCATAAATGGTGGGCCCTGAAGTAGCCTTGTCTGAAGAATGCTGTAAGATAGCTCATCACTTAGATATTGGACATTTCTTCACTTCTGCCAATAAAGCAGAACCACAATTCTAGGGGCTTTGGTCCAAACTGGCTATGGATTAAGAGTCTCACCATTTAATTTTTTGTGCACTCACCAAAATATGCTTTTGCCTTGCACATTTCTTGCCTGACCATGACATTTTTAGGAGACAGAATATCACTGAGTGCTAAACAAACACAGCACTATCCTTCCCAGGGTTAAGAAGGTGCTTAAGGTACTCAGCACCTGATGAGACAGTGCCTTAATTATCATCCATCCTATAAAAAATAGAATTAGGAAAGCTTTTTCCTCACCGCCTGATGTATTCAAGCATGGTTGGAGTCCAGAATATCTCTAAATTCCCACTGTGATAGCTGGCCAAGAACATATATTAAAAGCAAGTTAAATAAAATCCCCAAACCAGAACCTATCGTTCCAGTGTTCACAACCTGAGGGGCTGACAGAGTCCCTGAGTTGCAGAAGTGCTGACAGAAGCAGTGGGCATATGGAGGTCAGGAGAGAGATGGTAACAGGCAATTAAGTAAGCAACCAAGGAATCATGATTTGATCAATTTGCAAAGTTCTTAAACTGCAGTTCACTTAGTGAATTTGCTGTCATCATCGTTACAGGACACTTTATCTTGTCTCATTAGGGAATATGCCAATTGCTTCCTCTGAATTGTTTGCTGAGTGTTTTTGAAGACAAAGGATGGTGCAAGGGCTAGAGATAGAAAACAAATATATTGTCAGAGAACTGGCACAACAAATCTCATTCTTCATCACAACTTGTTCTTTCTAAGTGTTCTTCTTCTTGACTGTCATTTTGGCTGGAGCCCAGATCTACTTTTTTCAAATTAGTAAGGAAACGTGAAGATTCCACCATTAATAATGTGGGCAGATCCAAACAGAGATGATCTACTCACCTTTAGATGGCTCCTTTGTCACTATAACTTTAGGGGAAAAAAGGCTATATAGAGCTAGTAATCAGGCTAAGGGTGCTCAACTGGTATAAATCTGAAAGGATACACAAGCTTCCATAAAACTACAGTTGTGTCTGCCAGAAGCAAATCCATCCTGGTGTGTTTGCCTTTCAGTTGTATGACAAATCCAGCACTGCATACTGGGAAGTAGCAGGAGAAGTGGAAAAAGGCTATAAACCTCGAGCTCTAACCTAACACATAAAACATATTCCATCATGATTAGTGAAAAGCAGTTTTGGTGGGCAGGTTATTTGGTACCTGCACACAAAGTTTCACATGCCTGTATCTGTAGCACTTGCCACTGCACGCTTCTAGACTGGAAGTGGATGGGCTATTGATTTTAATTCTCCTTTTTGATATTTTTTTTCTTTATAATGCATCAAGAAGAAAATTATGTTTGTTTTCCAGTCACCAGCAGATGCCCCTACATTTGAGTGCCCCAACCACTCCAAGCTCTGCTCAACTCCTTTGTAGCCTGAGACAATTGCTTGCTTCAAAGTTATGCAATTCCATTAGCTGAAAAAGACCCTATTATGCCATAACAAAAATTATAAGCCATCTTTACGGGTCGATGAAAGACAAGATCTCTTTGCAAGTATTATTCTCTTCTTGCAATCAGAAATATCATATGAAAGTAAAAAACCAGACAATTGGTTGTGACTGTTAAGACCTCAGAACCTCAACTGCCTTCATATTTAAGTTCTGTTTTGTGTCAGGTTTCTCTGGTATAGATGGAGTTGTGTTCATTTTGGGAATGCTAGGGAAGCCATTACTGTAATTGTCATTAAAGAGGCACCAACAATTTAGACATATGATAAGGCCCCACTTTCAAAAATCAAGCACCAAAGGTGATGGTGGAACTGTTGACAGGTGCACATATTTTACTGTAAAGAGCATTTGTAGTAATTTAACCTTTTTAATAAAGGCGGATGAAATAATAAATACATCAGTTCATTCAGAGTAGAACCCACCATGAATTTTCAAACATTATTTTAACAATATTTTAAAATTTTTAAGTAGAAAAAAAATCAAAATAAAAGTTAATTATTTTATTCCTTTCCATGAAGTATTTCAATAGTATTTATATTTTTATTCCTTCAAATTTGTTTTCCTATTGTAAAATGTTCACCCAAAGGGGACCAAAACAACAAAAAATAGCACTCTTCATAGGCTTTTCCCACAAATCTTGTTTTCTCATTAAAATACTTTTAAAAAAACATCATTTCAAAAATGAAACCTTTAATTTGTCTTTTGTCTCACACAAGCAAGATCAGCTTTCCTTCTCCAGCCCTCCCAGGGTTTGTTTTGGGTTTTTTTTTTCCCCGCTAATTTTGATTAACACTAGCCACAGAAGATAAAATTATGGTTTGCAGCAGCATTAGTCTCAGTGAGCCAGAAACACTGAAAATCACAGTTTAGGGCTTTGAGCCCCTGCTGTGTTTCCTGAGCTGCCACGCAGCAGTGGCACTGCAGCTCCCACAGGCAGCAGGGTGGAGCTGACTCACAGAGCTGCATTCTGATAGTGCTGGACAGAAAGCTTTGTCTGCAGCCCCCTGAACCCACACCACCCCCTGCAAGCTCAGCCTGGACCTCACAGCCAGCTGTGGCTGCTAAAAGCATTAGGGTGAAGCAGCACAAGGCAAAAAAAACCCAAAACACAACAGTGTAAAAGGTTTGTAACTGGCTACACCACGAAGACCAAACAAGAAACAGCTTGACTCCAAGGTCCCAGCTTTAGTAAGGGAAACGACACCAGAAATATCTGTTTTACTTGGTAACAAAGGATGTCTTTTATTGCCTTTTTTTTTTTTTGCCAGAATCACTTGTAAGTTATAACACTGGATAGACCCTATGCTGACATTTTTGCTCTGTAAGGATTTTTTTTAAAGGCTACTGCTGTGTTTCACAAAGAAATTTTAAATCCTCCCAGGCCTGGCGGCCAAAAGTGCTGCAGCCTGAGAGCCCCATTCTTTAGAGCAAGAGCAGCTTCTCTAAGTAAGAGCTGTCTGTGCTTGTGCCTACCTGCCAGGATGGGCTGTGCTGATGGTGTGCAGGCATGCACTGCACTCACAGAGTTCAATATGTCTATCTCCAAGCCTCTTATAATCCTCTGTGAAACACACATCCCAAATTTCTCCCTCAGGTATCTCTTTCAGTCTCAAGTATCTCAAGCTGAACTAGCTTTGCAGATCAACAGCTCATCATATCAGAACATTTGTTTACAGCACTGCTTTACTCACTGATCATTATGCCTATCTTTTCCTTTAGTTCTCACTTTTCATCTTCTCAGGTACTTAGGAAATCATTTGTCAAATTTTGATCAGTATATTCACAAAATAAACACTTCATCCCCAGTCAGAGCAATATCACCTACATGTCTTCTCATATTTTCTGTGATATAAACATTCATAAGCTCAAAAATCAAAACTATGGCTCTGAAATGTATACATCCCATGTTTTTTCAAGCCTTACACTACAGCTTCCACAGAAATACCTAGCAAAACTATAAATATTTGCTTTGATTGTCATGGTTCAAGCTATAGATCCATGATTCAGACTTCAGTGTCAGAAAAGCATTATCAGATTTTTGTATCGTTTTAATAAAACCATTTTTTGACCTTTTGTGTATAAAACCCTTACAGAATCTCATTTCCTAATTTCTGTATCAAGACCCTTATGTCTGGTCAGCACATGCAGGAGCTTTTGTTACTCCACAGTCAGGTCTGAAAGGGCCAGGGTCACTCTTGGTTTGGGTCTGCAGTTGAAAATTCAGCCTTTATTCAATATGCTTCACAAACCTGAAAGGTTCTAAAAGTAAGCAATTGCATCACTGTTCAGTTCTCTGAGGTATCGTTAACCTGTTAATCCAACTGTTTTAATTACAGCCCTTAAACCAGAGGTGATTTCATCGCTGAAATCTATAACAGAACATGGCTAAGCACAAATATTTCCAAGGTCAAACTTCAATTTTTTTCCAATATAAGACCTTTATTGTCCAGTCTTTCACAGACTGCCCCGTTACTATATTGATACCTGGCTTCCAACCCTCCTTTTGTCCCATGCAGTTCAGTGCAGTCTCTGTGCAGCCTCTGCTAAGCACAGGCTTCCTGTTCCACTGTGGAGCTGCTCAGCACAGGAGCCTTTAGATGGTCTCAGTTCCCAAGTTCTTAGCTCTGTTTCCTCTGCCCTCTCATGTTCCTAACTTATGAAACCACTGCTCTCTTTCAGGCCACTTTTTTGTTTTCTCATCTCCAGTTCTACTTTGGCTAAAAAAGGAAAGGCCATTTTTTGCACAAAGCTTTGAACTTCTACAAATAACCCTCAAGGGGCACTCTTCAATGGGTGAATGAACCTACTATTCACCCAGTAAGATGCACCTCTTACCCCATGTTTAAAATCCTGCTTGCTGTTGGACTCCATGTAAAGGTTGCAGTGACACTGTTCAGTTTTGCTGCTGGGAAGACCAGGCAAGGTGAACCTCTCTCTGCTGCACCCAGCAGCACATTACTAATATAGATACCAGCAAGAATGTGAAGTTCCAAATGAACAGTTCCAAAATGTTTGGGGTTTTTTTGGTTTTTTTGTTCCTCAGAGGATTCTGTCCTTTTCAGATTTAATGGACACCAAAAAAACTTCCCTTGAAAAATAAAAGTAAACCTTAAAATTCCCAATATTTTGTTCCAACTATATTCCCAAATACTTTGGAAATTGATTTCATTGTATGAAATGTGAGCTAAGGATTCAGAATTTGAGCTGTACTAGTTATGATTACCAAAATGAATCCTAAAGTAGTCCTGCTTCAAGATTAGATTCTCATAATCTAATAAAAGCAGCTGATAATTTTCAATTGCTCAGAGGGAGAGAACATTTTAAGATGATATAATAAATAAAATATATTGAAGGGACCAAAAGAATTTTAATTCTTTATTTCATTGAGAGGTGCTGACACTGCCCACTTCCAGCTAAAATGCAGCAGCAGTGAGTTGCTTTTATCATCTCTGAAAAGTGTAAAGTTGTAAAAAAATATAGACAGAATACTTGTGGCAACATCATTTCAGACTCATTCAATCATTTTGTAATTCTTTGCACCTTAGACAAAAAAGTAATAATAATCTCTATAATGATAATTATTGCTATATTCAGAGGTGAGAACTTATGTACTGGTTAGACTGGAGAAGCCAATAAGAGCTGGGGATTCTGCCAGGATATTCAACCAGCCATAGACTGACCTTGGGAGAACAGATACACACAAATGCTGAGCAGGCCAAATTAAGCATTCTCAACAAAATGCTCACAGCTCTTGGAGGCAGATCAGAGATGACTATTTCAATCTCTGCTCATGTACCTCAGGCCTGACAAATTTGCTCTTACAGACTTGGAGTAATAAGCAATGAACAAAAGATTTTTCTAAATAAAAAATAAAGCAATATGCAATGGCAGGTTTCTTATTTCAACAACAGAGGGATTAGTACAGCAATGAACTCAGGGAATGATCATCATTCTCACCCTTAAAATACAATTGTCTTGTTAAATGCCAGAAAATGTACTCTCAAAACCTGGATTGTGACAGTTCTGCTCTTGACAGAATAATGCAGTCTCTGCTGTGACGTGTCTGGATGACAGGCAGCTTATTTTCTACTTTTTAAAATATGTACTTACTCATCTGATAAAGAATATGTTATTTCCATAGGTAGAATTAAAATGTCTTTTACCACAGGGTCACCTAAATGGATGTTCAGGAGAAATACTCCCATTTCACCTGGTTATTAGACAATCCCTACCATCCAAGCCAAGGCTCCCCCTGGGCAAGGGAGGAAAGGTCGTGTCAAGCCATCCTCCCCTGTCACTTCCCTGCTGTGGCTGGAAGGTGGCTGTGACAATCCCAGAGCCCAGCTGAGTGCTGGTGCAGGGTCACCTGCCAGCCCTGCTGCTGCAGGAAAGCAGCCAGGGAGACCCAGACCCCTGTAAGAGTAGTGTGGGAGGGACAGGAGTCATCAAAGAGGTGAAGGATGCTGTGCACAGCTCAATATTTTGGTCTTGCTGAAAAGTTCATGTGTCCCTCAGGGGATGGCCACACCTGAGGAAGTCTGGCTTCAAACAGGACTGAGTGAGTCCCCACATGCTCCTTTCTTCAGGAAAGTCCCAAAGATGAATGTTCAATGTGTTATTTATAAGGAAATCTCAGGCAAAGAGAAAAACTTTGTTTAAATGAACACCACTGAAGGGACAGCATTAATAACACAGTAACTTATTACAAAATAAACAATGAAGATTCATACTCCCAAAGCATGGTGTGAGCAAAAATATGCAGGAACACTAAGTACAGTACCAAAGGTTTGATATGAATATTAAATGTGTTTTCTTTAGTCAAAAAAATCCAATGTGTTTAAACATACATGGAAAAAACCTGTTCCAAGAACCCCAGAGAGGAGAATTTGCTACTCAAGGCATGCAAACTGCACTCCCAAACTCACCAGCAGGCATCTGTCAGACTGAAACTCTCAAAACCTCATTTGCCCAGCCAGCAAACTGTACACATCTCCCTACCTTGGAACACAGGAGAATTACCAACCTCCCAGCTGGCATTTTAAGATGCAGCTCCAGTACTGCTAACAATCTGGCTGAAGCTATATTAAGCTTTTCAGATAAAGAATGATATATGCAGTAAGCATATTAATATTAAAAAATACATGTTCAAAGCCTGAAGTTATGTCAAGTTTTTGCCATATCAACGACTATATGACATTTTCATTATTGGATGACTCTTTCCTCCAGCAATTACCTAGGCCAATAAGACATATGCCTGTATGTGTGAGATAGATCACACACCAAAGCAAATACCCAGAATTAAATTACATTCTGTTAATTATCACCTTGCAGAGCTTTGGGACATGTTGACAACCCAAGAATATGAGAAATAAAATCATTATTTTATATTTCTCAACATCTTTTATATCAATGTTCAGGACTCTTTGGAATTAAAAATTCATGCAAGACTAAAAACAACCTGAAAACTACAATAAATAAAAATAGTAGAAATACAAAAGGGAAACATGAGGTTTTCTAAGGGACCAGGATAACTCACAGAAAGATAAGATTACTAATCATTATCTTGCAATAAAGTTATAACATTCTGTATCTCAGGGCCATTTTACACTGGTCTACTGCTCTTAATATCAGATGATAATTACAAGAATTAATAATATGAGAGGAATGACTATGCAGCTTTTAAACTATGCACTTTCAATTAACACATATATTAATTTATATAGATATAGACATAGACATAGATATAGATATGGATAGATATAAATTAAGATCTGTAATTCACTTATCTAGGTTTCCCTTTATCTCTCTTCCCACCTATTATTTTGACCTACCTTCAGTTACCTACTCCATGTCTAAGCTAGGACAGCATCCCTCTACAGATGGCAGACTTCAGAGGTGGTCCATGACCTTACCATGGACACCCAATCTCACAATGAGATTAGTTAAGTTCTGAAAGCAGCTCACACTCCTTTTTACATATAGAGAGAGACCAGACCACTATCTTAACTTGGCTGTCACAGTAGCAGACAGCAAAAGATAGATTAGCTGAATCCCACCCAGGCCTTTTCCCCACGCTGTGTACCAACATCAGTGTTTGTATCTAAAGGAGGAAAAGAGAAAATGAACTTTATACTGTTATCTGGTTTGTTATCGTTCACACATGTGATTACATAGTGGATCCTCTCCTGTCTGGATTTTATCAGACTACTCCAATACCTGACAGATCAGCAGGCTGCTCACCCCACTGGAGAAATTGGGAAAGTATCTATTGCCAAAAGGCTTCAGCTGAGCTCATCTTCCAACCTATCTAAATGCAAGCTATGCGAAGCACATTTACAAGATAAAGCAAAAAGCAAAACCATACATTTTACAGATTGAAATACGATTTTATCCTCAAAGCACGGTCTCAGCTACAGATAAGCTCAAGTAGCAATAAGTTTCAAAAGAAAAAACCCACCCAATTTCAGTAGATGATATAGATCACATACCTTTTAATATATCTGCAAATAGGATCCTATTTCCAACAGAGGTGAAGAAACTAAGGCACAACAAAACTCTTACACAATCGAATGCAAATTGCCAACAGTTGGCTTTATATCCTATAGGGTTATTCCCTGACTCCCTGGTTTCCATGGGCAGGGAAATGGGCATCTGGAGACAGCCAGCACCAGCTCTACACTTACCATGAAATTGCACATCCACATGCACTTGTGAGAGCAAGGCAGAGAACGTGCTGTGGGGTTTCTCAGCTACACAGAGTACAGAGATGGAAACACAAGTGCTTGTCAGTGCTGTGACTAGCCAGGGAGAGGATGTGGATTGCACTGGAAGATGTAATGATGAGAGGTAAATCCAAAAGGCAAAAAAAACCCCAAGCCAAAACAAACCACAAAAAAGACTTGAAAGGCATCAACAACATTCCATGTGGCAGCTAGCAAATGAGGATTAACTGTTGCAAAAAAAAAAAAAAAGGTGCTAATGCATCAGGCAATAAGCAAGAAACTACCTGTTAGAAAACACCAAGACTAGTGAAATCCAGAAAACATACACAAGTTTTAGCAAGATTTTACTCGCATTTACAGTTCAGTTCAGAGAAGAGGAGAATGGAAGCAGGACCAGATGACACTTCAGTATACAGCTTGTTGCCACAATATAAGGCTTTAATGGGACAGGACCACACCCTTTTCAGTAGTGGACCCTCATCTGGACCAGGCAGATTGCCAAGCATCCTGTGACAGTTTAGAAGCTGTCAGGATCAGAAAGGGTTTGGAGAGAACAGGAGGGTACCTGTGTATGCAGGCAAGTAGCTGCCTTTAGTAAAATTACGTTAAGGCCATGTCTAGAGCCAGGTAGTTCTTTCCATGTATCTTAAAATGCATGCTTTTTGCTTCATCCACACATCTTGAATTCCAACTACCCATTTTCAGACATGCCAGACACAATTTTGTCCCACATATCTGACATGGTCTTGCAAACGCTGTCCCAGCTGTGTCTTCCATCAACTTACCGTTCTTTTCTGACACTGTCTAATTCCCTTATGTTGCATCAAATGCAAACTATTTATCTTTGCTTTTCATGGCACATTTCCAACCTCTTTACCTGTCATGGCTCTGACATTTGCCTTGTCAAAAATGTCAAACTCCTCTGGCCATAGCCTTAAATTTTCCAAACAAGCACATTATTGCTTTCTCCCATGTCACTCCATGTCTGCAAGCACTCAATTTCTTCCTCTTTTTAATCTCTACTTTGTGACTATTTTGCTATAAGAAAGCCTAGAAATAATTATGCACCTGGCAGATTGAAACTGCCGCCTGTGATGCTGATGAAGCCTTTCTGGCATTCCATCACCTGTGCCAGCATGTTTTTATACCCTCAGAAACTTAACTGCAAAGTCTTTGGAGAGGAGATAGTATGTATTGTTAGCTGTTCCTCACAGCAGGATCCAGTGTGGTCTGTGAAGATTTGGAACTAAAAATAAGACTGCTTATGTACCAACCATAAAATGTATTTCAACACTTCATATTTGATGACAGCAATTTCTCTCAAGGTCTCAGTTCTTAAAATGGTAAGATCTCCCAGTCTGAGTTGGTAAGGTATAAACCAATTAAATCTGGCTTGCTGATGCATGCCATGCAGTTCTTCCTAAAAGCATGACAAAGAATGGATCTTTTTATGATTTTCAACCAGTGGCATGTACCTCTTACCACACTAAAATGAGGCAAAACCTATGGTGATGTAACTCAGACAAAAAAGAAATCCAGGCAACACTGAAACAATTCACACTGTTTTGCTTGCAGCAGATTGTCAGCTAAATCTTTCCCTTGCTACTGCATGGATTTGGGTCTGAAGGGCAGTTTAATAACAGAAATAGCCTCTCCAAAGTGGTATAAGTTCAATTTCAGGCCTGTCAGCATCAGTGTTCTAGAAAAATAAAAATCTCTTGAGGTAATGTTTAAACCATACAAAATTAGACGTTTTGCTTTGATAGAACTACACTGAATTACATGATTGGAGAGTTTCCTACACATTGAGGATATTCTGGAGTTATGCTGAGATCAAATCTCTGCCTTTCATAGACCTGCTAAAAGGTACTCCTGCACATCAAACACTATCAGCTGAAAGTGATAACGTCTCTTGTTCTGCAAGTTTCTTATCAACAGTCTGTGTTTGCCCATCAGCTTTGAATTGGTTTCACTGCATACTTCAAGTAGATGAATGCATTTCTCCAGACCAATGTTGCTGTTTATCAGCACTGCTTGGCTCACAGGGTAGCTGGCTCCACAATCTAGCTGGAATCAAATTAGCTGTTGATAAATCAGTTGTAAATAAGTTGAGCAGGTGAATAGCTGTACATCACAGGTGTGCACAGCTTAACACAAGAGCTTCCTGAGAAAATTTTCAGAGTAGTTTCACATCAGTGAACCTTAAATAAGTGCAGCTATGTATTTGCCTTTGAAGTGCAGACACGAGTTGACAGAAGCAGGAGGCTTCACTAGCTCCATGGAAGAGTCTGTGGGGAAAACTAGTCATGAACCAGTTCTCTGTGGTAATGAGATGGTCTCCTTTGGACAGAAGCCACACTGAGCTGGCACAGACACTGAGCCTCAGGCCTCAAGCTAATGCAACAGCACAGATGTAGCCCAGAGTTGAATGTCCCTAATCATCTTTGACAGTCAATAATGACAGTTCTCTTCTGTCCCCAAGGAGCCTCTCCCTTCTCACCACCTGATTTGGCCACCTAGTTCTGTACCAGTATCAGCTGGTGTAAATACTCTGCCATGGCCTTATGAGCTTTGAAGAGCTGTGATGCCTTTTGGAACAACAAAAGCAATGGACAGAAAGTAAGCCCTCTTTTAGAACTATAAAGTCAGCCTTTTTCTTCCCTCTCTTCATCTGGCTTGGCATGATTTCCGCACAAAACCTTTGGTTTCCTTTGTGTTTACAATGTAGAGTTCAGGTGACAAATCTATGAACAGATCTCTCAACAGACTCTCTTGTCAGCTGCATACCCCACAAATGCTTTCACTGTTAACTAGCAAACCATTAAAGCCTCCAAAATGACAGTATGGTTGCCAATATTCTCAGCTTCAAACCACTAAGTACCTTTTCTTCTTTTTTGCTTTTTAGTTTAACAGAGAAAAAAAAAAATCCATCTCATCAATGTCATCCTATCTGCGGTCCAAGTGCTCATCAAGCATCCAGAGTGGTTACAGTTGTATTCCTGGAATTGTTATTCTTACTCACTTGTTTTTTTTTTTTTTTCCCTTTATTTCCTTTGTTAGAACTGGAAGTTTACCTTCATTTACCATTTTCTGGTTTTGTCAGCTGTATGAAGAAACTTTATCTTGGCTTTTTCTCTCTATTTCTTACCAGAATCACAGCATTTTGTGCCTCTACTGTTTGATGGGGTTTTTTAAAACACCTTACTATTCCTTTTGGTGTGGATTTCAGTAGCTGAATGTTTCTGTATTCTTGTTAATAGCAGCAACCCAAAAAACAGTTCCACAAAATTCCAAAAGCACAAACTTTCAGAAACTGGATTCTTGCAACATGGACTTTCATATGATCTAAAAACAAAGCCCAGGGTGGTAAAATTGACTTAAAGTATCAAACACAGATTAAAATCAGCCAGCTCAGCCCAGCTAAATTCTACTTAATGTCTAATGATCATTGTGATTATGATATGAACATAGCACAAATGAAAACTGCATGTGGGTTTACTTACAGTTGTGACAGGTGGCTCCCATGTAGCCTGTGTTGTTACAGTCACAGTAGAAGGTGGCCCAGGACTGGGAGCATTTTCCTCCATGTTCACAGTAGTTGGGTAAACATCTAAATTGAGACAGTTTTAAAAATGGAATTAATTATAAATATTTCTGCAAAAATAATGTGCTGGGAAAAAAAATCAGAAACAACAGAACTGTCTCAACTCCTCATTAAGGCAAGAATTTCATAGGGTTGAATTGTTGTATAATGAAATAATTATTTCTTTCTCTGATTCACGTCCAAGAACTGAAGGAAACAACATTTAAGCTATCCAGAAGATAGTTAAAGATCACTCTAAATAAAAACATTCCACTTGTTAGCAATTAAAATGTCACAAATTTTCTGACCACAGAGCAAGACAAGTAGAAGGTGAAAACGGTATTGAAATCTTGTTCCAAAGGAGAATCCCTTGTTCTCAGACTAAACAGGCACCACTCTTATCAAAATTAGGCTGAGTTACATTTGTGGTAACACTAACAGCATGCAAATCTTTGAAGTGAGAGGAAAAATATGCTTCAATTATGAGTTCTGTATTCTCTTATTTTCTTCATTTTAGCTGGTGTGCCTCTGAAGTATTATTGTGAAACAAATTATTAAAAGAAGAAAAAGGCACAACAGCATGCAGCTCAGGAAATGAACAGAAATAAAAGCTGTGGGAGATAAATTCAATCTCCAGGACAAGAAGTGAATGCTGATCTGAACTCCCCTGGTATAAACGCAGTCAGTGCAATGGAGTTACACCAGCTTAAATGGAAACAGATTGTTCTCTTATTTGCCTTTTTTCATTTTATTTTTTTCCCTCTTATTTATATTAATCTCTTTTACACAGTATGTGTGACTTTTGAAAAATAAGTAACTTGTTTATACTGCTGATTCGATTGTGAGGGGTGGGTGGAGAGAAAACAGGCAATCAATTTATACTTTACACTACAGAACCCCATCAGGATTTGCTTTGCTGTAATTTGAGTTTCAAAACTCTTTCAATGCCCAGATCTTTCCAGGGTGTTAGTGTGAAATCACTGGTGCTACCTTGATATTTTTCTAGCTGAAGACATGGTTTTATTGCAGTTCATCTCATCCTTGGGAAATTTTTTTGCTTCTAAGTACGTATATTGCCCTTAGCAGTGGCTTTGAATCTGTTTCTTCTAGATTACTTACAATTAACACCCATTCCATGCATGCAAGCAGAAAATCTGTATGTCACTAATAGCCATGTTCACCAGCCTTCTGAGCCTCACCAGCCAAGTTTTCATCAATTTGCTTGAGTCCAAGGCTGTTTGGAGCTTGAGAACCCAAAGGAACCTGTTTATGTGCCCAGAGGCCTTTCAGAACAACCTCTTGTCCTCAATATGCTCCGAGCTCATTCAAACAAACTTATATCTATTCATCTCTCTCAGTGAGTCTAAGGTTCATTCCAGAACACAGATTCACTTGATCACTGTTTATACCACTATATATAAAATTATAAATGTCATATAAAAATATTAACATGAAAGATTATTTTTATTAAGCTTGCTTAATTACTGCAGTAATTATTTATTATTCAAATACTAGAGAAATGAGGAATTCAAGAAGAAAGTATGTTATTTCTAACTATCTATAACATTTTTTAAAACATTTCTAAGATATATTGGTCTTATAAAAATGATTGTCATGTCTTCTATTAATCATTGAGGTCAAATACAAAATGAGGATGGAGTATGAGAATTACATTCCTAGTTTTCTAGCTCTCCAAGAGGCTATTTCCACTGCTGTGGGAGAATGTCTTATTTCTAAAACAAGAAAGAAACAAAGGGGAAGGCCAAAACCTCTGGATTTGCCCTACCCTTGATGAGGCAGGAAATCTGAGAAGGGATGAGATGTTTGCTTTTAATGGTGTGCTGGGCAATCATCTATCAGTCCAACAGCCTGCTGCTGCAGTGAGAGCCCAGCCAGCCCCTCTGCCATCACTCCTGGCAAGACTGAAATGAGATTTAAAGCTTTGGGTTCATGCTGAAGACAGCAGGGGCAGCCTTCTGGGATGGTGCAAACAGGACTGCACCCTGCTGTGCCCTGCAGGACCCTGCAGCCACCTGGACAGCAGCTCCATCCCAGAGGCAAAGCACAGGGCTCCAGCAGCTCCCTGGTGACTCAGGTGATTTCACCTGGGGGAGCACATTTACTCCTATTTGTACTTTGGTGGTGCCTGCCCTTGCTCTCAGCACACTGCCTTTAATTCCACTTGCTGTTCAGTGATAAACATTCCTTTATGTCACCTGAACAGCAGCAGTTCTATTCACATCACAGGGAGGCTGGTGAGAAGAAACATATGATGTTAATAGAGCTCTTTGGAGAGATAAAAGGAATAGTGCTGTGTTATTATCAAAACTTACATCATCAGTGTAATGGACAAATATGCATTTTGCCTGCTTTAAACTACCTTTTATTAATTAACCCAATGCAGTAGAACTAATTACTAACCATTTGTGGTTTGCCAAAGGCCTGCATTAGAGGCTTAGACACATTTATTCCCTTAAAACAGTTTCCTTTTAAAGAATTAACAAAGTTGAAGGTCACTTCTTATTTCTACTTTTCTTACGAATGCAAATACTTTTTCTTCTCCTAACAATGCACAAAATGCAAGTCAAACTAACCATGTCAGCTTTTAATGACATTCATAAATTCAGAATTAAATCTTTTTTTATTCCTTAGTCTATTTGCTTTAATTAGCACCAACTGCATTTATCTTGTTTTTGGTCAGATAACTAACCCTTCTAAGAGCTTATAAAATAAATTTCTTTGCAACTCTAATAATTACCATAATCCCATTCTAGCTGAGCAGTTGTGTCTTCATTAGAAGCAAAATTTTTCCTAATTGTGAGAGAACTCAAAATTAAGAAATAGCTATAATTAAAATTAATCAAGGCATGGATAAGTCACAGATTGTTCCATTTTTGAACTGTCCTAGATCCTCATGTTGAAGGATTTAAACAAATGTAATTTAAAATATAAATTAATATTTGCATTCCAAAAGAAAAAAAAAAAAAAACACTTTCAGCAAAAAAATGCAGTGGTATCACAGAACATTTCATGGACAAAAATTTGCATCAGGCAGCCCGTGACCTATTTGTAATTGAAATTAACAAACAGCTCAACACAATTTTTGCAAGTAACATAAATGAGATACTTGAAGATTCATGGATTTGCCTGAGAAAATTTGTGACAGACCAGAGACTCTGATCTTCCCTATTTATTCATATAATATGTATAATGGTAAAAAATTATTATTAAAAAAATAAAAAGTAAGAGAAGCAAATACATTTTTCCCTCATTCAGTCAAGCTGGAAAATGCACATCTTAACCTCCTAAGTGAGCAATATTCAGAGGCTGCACAAAAGCCTTCACTGTCCTTGGATGAAACATTTGCCTCCAAAACCATATGTGTGCTTCCTTTGAAAGCAAAGGACAAACTGCACAGACATTAGGGGGGAGAAATTTGGGCCTTTGATGGGAATGATGAAGAAATAACAATGGCAAAATTACTTGAGTGGGAAGGCTGAAGGAGCTCTCCACATTTGATGTTACACTTGACTGCAAATAAACCAGTGTACTTCCAATAAGCACCTCTGAGATTTTCTTATAGTCAGCACAATACATCCAGCACTACTCTCTATTCTTCCTCAGTAAAGAGGAAGGAAAGGGAACCATCACAGAGAGAAAAAAAAAGGAGCACACCTCCAAAATATCAAGATTGTCAATACACTTAATTTTTAGATGAGCACAAAGTCCCTAAAACTCAGTAATGCTGTCACAAAAAAATTTTGGAAGATTATCAATAAGACATTGTCTTAAATATTGTATCAAATTAATTTTGTTTCAGCATGTTTTCCTATTTACAGCCAGCAGCTATTTCATTTATAATTAAAAAAAATAATATTAAAAGAGATGACTTCATATAGTGGGCATATATGTTTGATGAAACTCATGGTGTTGCTGTAGCAGACTATATTTTGCTTTAGTAAAATCTTGTCTTTCCACTAAACTCAATAGATTGAGGCCAATTGCAACAGCATTGATTTCAGCCCCGTTGTGCTGAGCCGTAAATCTGGGAAATTCCTTGCCAAAGGTTATTTTTGATACAAGAAATGGCTTCAAGGGGAGACCAGACAATCATTTCGAAGAAAAATTTAGCAGTACTTCCAGATAGACAATGTATAACAACTTCAGAGGTTTACCAAGGGGAAAACTAATGAAGATCTGAGAGCATCAGAAAAAATACTGCAAAAGCACATCCCACTCTTATTTTCCCCTGGATGTCCTTTTGTGGTAAAATAGTGGGCTAGGTGTCCTTAACTAAAGAAAGAAAAAAGAGCTAGCAGAACCAGAGGAAGAGAGAAAAAGGGTTTAAAAGCAATATTACAGCAGGCTCCAAAAGAATTAACACTCTTCAGACCTCTGGTTTTCCTCAGCAGACATTTCCTCCTAATCACCACATATTACAAATTCTCTTTCCTCTTGCAACTTTAGAAAACTGATCAGCAACTTACTAAAAATCTTGTGGCATTCTTTATTTTTTAAGTCATCTATGTTTTCTTTCCTAAATTTATTATGTTATGAGAACTCATAGAGTACAAAATGAACAAGAATTATGCAAACAGGCAACTCCTCTTTTCCATTTTGGAATTCATCTAGTCTATCCTACTGAATTGATATTAAAAAAAATGAAATAAACCAAAACAATACACAAAAGCCCAATAGTTTACAGGAAAGGTAGGTTTTTCTTCTTTCCAAGATTTGCAAAACTTGATGAAAGGACTTTTAAAATATATTATTATTTCCACTGTTGGTCACCTTGGTTCTCAGGCCCTGCACTTGCATACCACTGTGAGACCAACATTTAATAATTTGAACACTGATGCCAACAGCCCATGTTGTAGCACAGAACTGTGGAGGAGGTTGTGCTAGGACTGGCACTAGTGAAGGAAAAGCCTGTTGTCTGTGCCTTAGATAAAAGGCATTATTTTAAGGTTTGATTGCTTTGTTGTTAGAACACCTACATTTTTAATATAGGTAAATGTGCTGACAGTTTGGCTTAGCATCAGCAGAAAGGATTTTATATAAATAAATTTGAGAAAGAAAAAAGGGAAACAAATAAACCATCCTGTACAGACAGCTGTTCCATTTAGAATTCATCATTTTACAAAGCACAAGCAGAAAAAGCCATCTGCAAAAATCAAACAAACAAAGATATGATATTATATTTTACTTTCATCCCCATATCTGGCCTTTAATTTACCGTGGCATTGCACATCCCATGGATTTTTACTCTAAAGGAGCAGCAATGGCAGTGAACTCTATTCACATACTCACTCCACAACCTCAATTCCACACTCATGCAGGATTTCAAAAGCTAATAAATTAGCCCCTTACCTACTTTCAAACTACATTCTTTCTCCACAGGGGTCTCAAATTCCTTCTCCCACCCTAGTGAGAAGTCCCTACACTCACAAGGACAAAGCCAACTTTCCCAATGTCAGCACCTTTCCACATGCAGAAGTCACTGCAGTTATAGGAAGGTTTTCATCCTGATCAAACCAATTTTTTACCCACCCTCGACAGGATTTACTGAATGATACTGATGAATCTGAAGCATTTGTCTTTATTTTGCTCTGAAACACAGCACTTATACAGACTAGTGAACACTTCATGGCCCTGGATTGTCATTTTCTGCAGCTGGTATTGCACGTATGAAACAAGGACAGGGAAAACACAGTGGAGGAGGGGAAAGCAGAACCAATTTATGGCATTATCCAAATAATCTGAGCATTCCTTTTCATTCTCATTAAAGAAACACAAAGCCTAGAAACCTGCCCCCTACTCAGAGATAGCATTTTCCACTGTGACTACTATTTTTTGGGGGAATTTGCTTTGTACAAATATTTTTTTGTATCTACTTTGTGCTCTATCACAGAGCAAGAGCATCTGACAGTGTGAAGACCAGATCCCAGTCCAAAAGCAGGAAAATGTGCTACATGGTTTTATTGCACTTCATTTTCAATCAGCCCTTAAGCTATTGGAGAGAAGCTCTGCCATTACCTGTATTATTCAGCTGCTTTAAACACTAGTATAAATATAAGGAGAGGAGGAGATGCTCCTCAGAATTACAGGGATTTTAATTCCAATACCCAGGCTCTGGATGCCTGTGAGTTTGCATTTTTTAAATCTTGCTCTGCTTTTCTGCATCCTATTCTTCCATCTTAAAACGTGTGTGGTATTGAGAGGATTCCAAGATCACACTTGAAAATTGCACTACAAGGGTGTAATTCCGGTAATTTAGTTCCATTAGTCAGCACGTCTAATTTTTTATATGGGTGCATACTTTAGGGAAGGACCCAAGAGACTGTTCAACTGTCTCAGAACATCATGTTGTCCTCTATTTCTAATACTATTTTATTCACTGTATAGTAATCATTGCAAGGCATTAAGTCATTAAGACACATTTTTCCCTTTTTCATTTTCCACCATGTAACATTGTTTGGATTTAAGATATCTTCCCCATTCCATTTCCACATCCATTTTCCATTCCCAAACCCCATTCCAGTGTTCTGCTTTGGGATTAGTATAGAGGAAGTAGAAAAAACTCAGAATTCCTCTAAGGGCAATATGGTGACAAAGAAAGACACATTTCCAAAAATATCCTAATTTTTTGCTGAACAAGCACAAAGCAAAATGTTTCACAAAATACCAAACACAAGAAAGGGAAACTTTTTGAAATCTTTTTCCCATTTTCATTAATTAATATATAAACTAGAAGACATGAAACTTCAGTAGCCCTGAGCTATTTGTCCACTGAATCCTAAAACAGGTAAAAGAGACAAAAGATAAAGAGAAAACTTTTACTTACAGGACTGAAGTCACCTTTTTAAGGTGAAACAAACTATCAGAACTACTTATTTGGACCATCAGATGCCTATAACTAGCCAGGCCAGTCTGTCCTGCAGCATGCAAAGGAAAAAGTCTAGATCTGGGTATTCCAGCATCTAAAGGTTTGCAGTCCAATTGCTTAGCTTTGGCTAAGGATGGAGACATAGCTGGGCAATTCTCAAACCAATCTTGGGATTTACACAAAATCAGAAACATTTTGAAAATGGAGATGACATCCCCTCATGTCTTCAGCTCATTCCAGCTTTGGTCACCATCCAAATTCAAGGAATGTGATGTAAAAACATCCCACTCATTGCTACAAAACCAAGAAGGCAGAACATAAGAGGATTTCCTGCAAAGAGAAAGTAATATGCACTATAAAATAATTGTGATTTCTGCAGAGAAGGCACTAAGTAATGAAGATAGAAAAACTACAGAGAATGAAAAGGATGGATGCCAAATTGGGGGTTGTTTTTTTTTTTAATTATTCTTCCTGCAATATTTATTTATGCTCTTCAGATATTTATGTGGGGTTAAATGAAATACTAAATGTTGGATATTTTAATGCCAGCCTGGAGCTCTAAAAAAAATTAAAATTCACTGGACATAATTAGCCAGAGTATTTTTTTACTTGCATGACCAAGCTGGGGGGTGAAAAGATGATATGAAGTTTGGCTTCTGCCGCAGGGCATACATTAAATCTAAGAGGAGAGTTAAGAAATACAAAAAACCACTATGCTTTTATCGGATTTATTCTAACACCCTTCACCTGCAATAGTAATTAATTTCCCAAAGGCCCATTTTGACAGTATAACACATGAAGCAATGTTAACTTCAGCACTAAAAGTGAAGGAAAAAAAGTAAAAAAAATATATTCTTTCTTACAAGTAAAAATTGATAATAAAATAGAATAGAATCCACAAAGGAAATAGGCATAAAGCAGGTTTTAAAAGGTCAGCTCTATTTAGCAAGGAATAAGAACACTTTAGGCTAATTTATTTAGAAAACACTATGAAGAATGTTCCCAGATAAAACATGGGTAGGGATAAAAGAACAGGGACTAAGGACACTATTTGTGTGCCACAACTGAAGCAGTTGAGGGAAGCCAACTCATGAATCAACTTCATATATTCCTCCTTAATGAAGTTAAAACTGTAAATGCCAATCTCATTGCAGTGATTACTATGGATACCACATGCCCCTTTCTCCATTTGGATTTGCTGGGAGAATTGGAACACGCAGGTAGTCTTGGTTTAATAAGGATGGTAACATCAGTGTGTGCCTGTGTCTGCTCACTGATGCTACAGAGATGGGACAATGCCAGGATTCAGAAGAAAATATCTGAAGTCAGGTTTGCATTGCTCATGGCACATCACTGGAATTCCCAGGATGTCCTGCAAGATGTGCCATCCATCCAGCTGCCAAGGTGAATTCCACACAAATGTGTTTTTTCCTCCCCTCTCCCCCAGGTCACTTAAGGGAACTGAAGTCCCTGGTGTTGTCCTTGAAAAGTACTGTCAGTATTTGCTACAGCAAGGGCAAGGTGCCAGCCAAGTAAAAATAGGACAACCCAGTCAGAGCTTCATCAGCACAAAATCAACATGAGCTGCAGCAATCAGATTAAAGTACCTCAGCAGCTGTAGACAGGGAGAGCAACACATGCATTATCTATGCAAACTTGTGAACCTGAGCCTAAAGAAAAGCAGGATCTGGCTACCCTAAAAGTTTCTTTATGGATGATGACAAGCTTAACGCATAAAAGGCTCTCCTAATCTGAAGACAACCAGTCTAATGTAGTCAAGTGCAAATCATGTATAGAATTTATGACAATAAAACCATGGGAGTACAACACCATGCTTCTCCATCTGCCTCAGCCCCACTTCTGTCCAGGGAAACTGCTACCAAAAAGTATATCACTTCAAGGTATTTCAGCTCTGGCAGGACCAACAGAATCATAAAATTTTGGACTCCTTAACAGAGTTTTCTCTGTCACCAGGCAACAAAAATACCTCATCCTTTGTGATGGGGCTGAGGACTTAAAATATGAATGGAACCAATATCATTATGGGTGTGTTCCAAGAGGATTTGCCTCAAGAGCCTGGTGAATGCAAACATTTGTCCAGCATCACCTTGAGGGGTAAAATAGACTATTTCCATATGAGGTGCCAATTCAAAGGAAAAAGTGACCACTTTTCTATTCACCACAGCTCTTCAGCACAAGTTACCCCAATGGCAATGCCTTCTAAGCACCTTTCCTTAGACTTTGGAGGAGCTGATAGGGGAAACCACAAGAGATCTCACCTGTTTGTGTACCAGATCTCACCTGTTTGTGTACACACAGAGTGCATGGAACTCCTGAAAATGGAATTTTCTTCTCTGAGACTAACACTGCAAAGCAGTCTGTCCCACTGCATGCAAGAAGTGCACGAGATTATTCAAGCCATGCCCTCAGGCTCCAGGCACCGCTGCAGCCCCTGCTGCTGTATTCCAAGGGGTCCATCTGTGCCTAGAGCAGCCAGCCTTGCTCAGCCCAAAGGGAGCATCTGGGCTGTGTGATGGAGGACTGGAAATCCACTGCGCTTCTGGACTGAGGTTTAATGATTTTCTGGCACGTTTTCCTAATAACCATGGTAACTCTTGAGCTGCAATATCTCTTGAGCCCACATTCCTACATCTATTCTCTGAACAGGATGCCAACCACAGCAAGCAACTAACTCAGCTTCAGGACTAGAGCTAGTATTTCTAGTCACAAAATCTGGCATTTGAGCCAATTGTTGAATGGGAAATCCCAGAGCTTCTCATCTCTGTGGCCAAATTCCCAGCATCTGCATATTTGTTTTCCTACCCATTTCATTTATTTTTAAATGAGAGGCTGACTGAATTTTCCCTAGGCTATGCCTTCCATTGTTGGCCCACACACAGACAGACCTACATGCCCACTATTTCCACTGACACAAAGGAAGAGAAAGCACAGTGCAGAACATATTAGTACTTAGCAAAATTCACACTAAGATTCCAATGTATTTTGAGATTAGCACAGCTATGATGCAATATATTTTGGTTTTGAATGACAAAGGTACAGAGAGCTGCATACAATGAAAACAATGTTTTAGAAACAGTGAGGGACTTGGACTTCCTAGTCCTAAGTTTATCACCTCCCTCCAGACCTGCTTCAGATCAACAGTGCCTCTCCTTCTATTTCCTTACTCTGAGGGTGCCACAGCAAAAATGCCAATGAAATAAATTCAAGAGTATCCCATTGAACACTTTGCCTGTGGCTTATGAATTCCTGTACATCTTACTGGCTTTTTCCTTTACATTTGACCTCTACAGCATGTAACAACATCCAGTTTGATGTTGTGTAAGATTTGAACTTGTGAGAAACTGCACATTCTTGTTTATTATTCACCTCCTCATCACACAACTCTGCCCAGCTCTCTCTTCTCTGGGCTGAAGAGTCCAAGCCTGTTTCATGTCTTCTTGTAGAGAAGAGTTTGTAGCACACCAAAGAAGAGAGTGTCAGTTTTAGAAACAGCCATGAGGGCTGAATGACAGACTTACAGACTGTGCAGTCAGCGCTGCACACAGCACCTCCTCTGAGTGCCCCAGACACGACACACTCCCTGCAAAAGGCTGGTCAGGCCAAGGAGGAGGTCAGTGAATACATCCAACTGGATTTACATTTCATCTTTTAGCAACTAAAATAAAGGGCTGTGAAGGGATCCATACAGAGCTGTTGTCTTGATTTACTAGGGAAAAGATGCTTCTGTATTTATCCAGTGCCTCAGTCCCTGCCTTCTCCAAACTTCTCACCCTTATTTACACCACATCTGACAGAGAGACAGGCACCTCCAAGAAGTCACAGGACCTCAAGAAAACCCAGAGACAAGTAGAAGGGAATCAAATTACTTTTCATCAAAGGAAAAAATACCATTAACCATAATGGAGTTTAACCACCATTATAGGCATCATGAAATTTGCAAATAAGATATCCCAAAAAACCTCAGAGCAATAAATTCTGCAATCACATAGCTTTCTTCTTGTAAAAATGTTGTAAAAATGAATAATGTGTTTTTCAGAAGCAAAAACAGCAAATCAGGACATATGAATAGGAAGTGCTGCTCCTTCTCTCCCATTTCATATATATCTATATCTATCTATATATGTCAGGTTATTAAAAAACCCAAACCCATAAATTTGGACTACACAGTCCCTACTCACAGCTGCAGCACTGCTTTAGATTGTCTAAGAGATACATCTACTAAAAGAGCTTTCTCACAGGCCTGAGACATTGTGAGTTGAATTCCTGAAAGATTCTTCCCATGTTTTTGATATGGGGTTTGGTGGGGTTTTTTGTTTTGTTTTGTTTTGTTTTTTTAATTTATTCATTGTTATTGTTGACATTTCAGAACCCCAAAAGCAAGAACAAGGCCCAGCTGTTCCAGCTGCAGGAATAGCTTGAGCTAATGCAGCAGAGCTGGAGGGAATTTGGAAGATCACTCAGTCCATGCTCACACCCCAAGGCAGGATCACCCACACCCATGTTCATTATTTCTCACAGACTCATCTAACTTTTCCTAAAGCCTCCCAGTGACAGAGGCTTGACAGTCTCCTCAGGCAATCTGCCACAGCAGCTCTCCTGTACATCCTGGGCAGAAAGGATGATTATTCCCTTCAGTGCTGCAGCATCCTTGGAGCACCTAAGATCATTATGCTGCTTCTGTCTGCAATCTCTTCTGGTTAAAGAATTTAGCCAATCTTTCTTTGCAAGGGATGTTTTCCAGTCCTGTTTTGTGGGTTTGTTTTGTGTTTTTTTTTTTTTTTTTTTTTTTTTTGGTTGGGGGGGGTGGTGGTTTGGCTTTTTTCCGTTTTGTTTTTGTTTTTGCTTTTTGTTTTGTTTAGAGGAAGCCTTTCAAGAAACTATTTGGGCTCTGTATATCTTTATGGAGAACAGAAATTTAGAAGCATGACTGCTAGTAAACATAAACATGAAGTGGCAAGCCTGGTTAGTTTTTATTAAACACTCATCCCCCTGCTATTCCTCACTTGGGACACATTCACCTATCTGTTTTATTCACTGGCTGATTTCTGTTACATAATTTGTCCAGCTGCCAGTAACCCCAAATTTCAAAATGAAGGCTGTAGATGCCAAGAGCCTAGTATTTTGGTATCAGTGATATGGCTCAGGGCTCCTGGCTAGATCAGGCTAATGGCTTCAAGCATGTTTCCTTTCTAAGCCAACAGGATAAAACACCACATGAAGAAAACAGCAAATCTCTGACTGCATCCCTAACCCAAGTCCAGGAGGCTGTTTGGCAGGGTCAAGTAGTCTTTGCAAGCACTGTAAAATACTGAAGAGGGAAATTAAGACATCATTAGGAAAAAGACATTCTCTTGTATGTTGTTGTTTTGGATTTTTTCTTTCTAAAGCTGAAGTACTTAGCAAAGTCCATCTTGTAACTTGCAGGTGGAGGACAGGGAGCCATACACTTACAGCCAGAGGCTTAGTGGGCATCAAGAGAATGGAGTGAATCCCTTCTGACTTACTGCATCTATAAGCAAACACATTTTTTATGCTGCTTGACACCTCCCCATCCTTTGACACTGACATCCTCCTCAGATTAAGGGCCAAAGACAAAAGGCATTATTCCATTGTAATTAGACTGCCTTAGTGGTCAGACTTTCTCCTGGAAGTTTTTAGGTTTAATATGTCATCCCTAGAAGATACTTTTGTTCCTGAAAAACACAGTGCAAAACACCTGTATGGTTCCTGTAGCCATGGACTATATCACACTGAACTGAAAAAAAATTCAAAGAGAATCTCATTTTTATTTGTTTTTTGTTGAGGCCCGTATCAGATGGCTTTTGGTCAGAGATGGTCAACACAGCACACATCCTGCTTCAAAAGACTGTTTAAAGATAGCTCCTTTTGTCCCCAACAAAATGTCTCTGAATTCAAGGACTTCATGGCACCTTCACTTCCAGGCATCTCTGCATTGTTACTTTCTGCTTTGTACCAGGCCATGCAGGGGAAATGCCAGCATGGTGCGTGAAACTGTGTTTTCTGACTTATTAATTCAGTGTAAAGCAAACAAGTCCTAATGCACACTCCTAACAGAGTATAAATCCTGAAAAGGCAACAAAAATGAAATCTCTTTCCTTTTAAAGAAGGAGCAGGCCTCCATGTCTTAGCACAATATTGTCTTAATTTTTCTCCACATCTCACTGGAAGGGGGATAGATGCCCTGCAGGCATGACTTCTAACATTTCATAACAGGAGCAGTGCAAGCACCACAGGTTGAAACATCCTTAGAAAAGACTGAGCACTATGCATTTGGTTAATCACAGCAAACATACATACTAGAACAAAAGAAAAAGAATTAGCTGGATTAGCAGAAGGCAGACAGTAGGATAATGCCAGAAATTCTACACATACATTGCTACTAGAAAATATTTTCCTTCTACAAATTCTATTTTCCTCTTCCGTAAGGCATTGGGAACATTTTACAGGAGCAGCTTTGTCTTGAAGCAGACAGAGAAGGGAATACTTTGCAAGGCTTGTGGAGCTGACACAAGACATGAGTAGGCTGGGATGTCTCACACAGGATGCGTCATCTAAGGAAAACATGCAGGTACCATACAAGAGGACTGCAGTTCAGACATTAACTTGATCTGCAGCAGCAGGGACTTCTGTGATGCTGGCACTGCACTGAGGGCTACAAAAAGCAGTGTCTTAATAGGAGATGGTGCTAATGAGCCTTCTTCCATCAGCTGGACAGCCCATACTGCTCAAGACCCTGCCATGTCCTAACACCCTACCTGCTGAACTCAGCTCTCACAAATACATCCTGAACTGCCTATTCAAACAGCACCAGAGTGGCTACAGGGTGGCCTTTTTCACAGGATCACTAAGGCTGCAAGAAGGCTCTGGATATTTCCAACAAAAGCTGCCTGCTCACAGAAGGTTCAGCAACAGGGTCATGTTCACTTGTTCTCCAAAAGCTCTGTCTCCCTAGCCACCAAATGGAAAGAAGGATAAACTCCCATTTATTTCCCAAGAATTAGTTACTGAAGAATGGAAATAAAAAATACAGGGGACAGGAGGCATTCATGGCAAATTCATTTAAGCACACATATTGTTCAAATACTAGAGATGAGACATTGAGACTCAGTCCTTCAGATGGCCCCATCTAAATCAATGGAACCCATTACTTGAGACAGAGAATCCCAGGGAATGTGGTGGGTGCATTATATGCTTGCACAACTGGATTCTCTCTCCAAGATGTACTGCTGGCATCAATAGTCATCCCAGTTTATCATCTTCCAAAATAAAGTCATTAATTCTCTTTTTAAGAGCAGGCACAAGTTGCAGTGAGCTGCCTAGCCACTGCTTTCAGAGTCCAAGTCTGAATGAGCTTGGCCTGCAAGCCAGTAACAAATAAACTGCTTCTAAATAGAGGGATATTCCTCAAAAGAGTTTTTTAGCTTAGATAACTAAGACAAATGTCCCATTTACATGTTAATTAAACTACACAATTCCCACACGCGTTAAAATTACAAAAACGTGTGCTTTACAGTGCACGCAGCAATAAATCTTAGAATTACAAAATCATGGAATATGCTGAGCTGGAAGGAATCCACAGTCCAAGTCCTGTTCCTGCATAGGACCTCCCCAAGTCTCCCACCATGTGCCAAAGAGCTCTGTCCAAACACTTCCTCCTGAGCTCTGTCAGGCTTAGTGCTGTGATCACGATTTCCTGGCCAGTTGGGCACACTCTGGCTTGCCCAGCCTCTGTCAGCCAGCACCTCCAGGTCCTTCATTAGATCACATATAACTTTTCTTTGTCTGTGTGATTGATATATTTTACAAGAAAGGTGGCATTATGCAAAACAGCCCCACTCTTGTTATGTTTGGATCTTTGCCCTAAATAATTTTATGGTATGATCACAGACTAATGCTTGTCATCCTTGGGACACCAAAGGTAAAGAAGATATTTTCAGTGGTACCACTGAGTGGCACATAGCCTGGACTTGGTGACAGTGAAGGCACTGGAGATGTCCCACAGCACCTCTATATTATACCAGAAGAGTTCTCTTTTGTTTCAACATACAATCACAAAAGTGCTTTTAAATGGTCCACTCAATCTTAAATAATCTGTTATTCCAAGAAAATAGCAAAATTCTCTTTCTAAGCTCCTAGGAAAGACGACATTTTGCTTCCTTTTGTAAAATTTGCTGCATCTTTTTCCATTCTACCTTGGAAGGGCAGAATTCCATCTACCATTTCAGGTACACCAAGTATGAAATTCACATTCCCCTGAATTCAGTCATTATTAAATGTGGAAAGAGATTTGATCAGCCAAATCAGTAATTTCTCCATATAAATTAATAAAAATGAACACAACAAAGAGGAGCACAAAGGTCTTGCATCACAGACATTTTGCCCATTTATCAAAAGTCTGCAGCTCCAGCAGGCTGATCCCTCCCACAGGAAGGAATTATGGAAATCAGCCAACAATTTAATCTAAGCAACATGTCTGAAAAAAATACATTAAATGCTTATGGTCCTAATACATTTCCAAAATATCCTTATTACTCTACTCTCCCAACTATTTGAAGCACTAAATTTCCAGCAGTTCCATTTCTACTTTTCAGAACGTAGGTAAAGTGGAAAAAAAAATAAAAATCACAGAACCCCCTATTCCACATATTAACTTCAAAGTACACATTTGCATAAATTATTTAGAAATATTTAGACACTAAAAATCCATAAGAAGCAAAAGAGTATTATGAAATACTTAAAAAAAAGAAAAAGTTTCTTATTTCCTCTCTGCTGTTTATGGGAAAATCTGGGGTTCCTGTCAGGTTTCACCTTAGGAGGGCTGTGGATCACTATTTAAACTGAAATGTTTCTCTGGCAGATGCAGACATTCCATCATTATATTGTCTCACTGGATGGGCAGTATTGCACATGAGATGTACCATATCTTCATCATGAACGTGCTGTAATGGCTAACAAGAAAAATTGTAGATGATTTATTTAAGCAGAACCAGCTTATATATTAAGGGTATGACATGTTCTGATGAATCAACTAATTTTTCCTTCTCTTTCATTTCCTCTGGAACTTCAAAGCAATCAAATGTTGTTTATGCATAAAATTTAATCCTTTCACCAATCTATAGTCTTATTGAATTTGCATACTCTATTTCCTACAAGTCAATGTGAAGAGAGCCTCATGTAATTGAAACCATTTCCCCTCCAGTCCTCCTATCTTTGTTGCAGTATTTTCTATTAGTAGCTCTATTATGCCTAATATCTGTAATGTTGGCAGATTAGAATTTTCACTTATTGCAACCTGTATTTATAAACCACTAGGATGAAAAAAGAACAAATACAAGAAAGAGGAAATAATAATTACCTGTCTTTGATGCCACACAGATCAATGTGTAAATCACTAAAATTCCCCAGGGAGCCTTGCTGAACTAAAATGAGGTCCTTGGGCTGGTTATCAATAAAGATGAGCCTCATACAGCCTTGAAAAGCAGTAATGGGATTTAAACACTGGGAATCGGTGAAATTGTCAGGGCACCCTGTGGAAAAAAGAAGAGGCAGAGAAGAATATTGGAATGTTCAGCTATTTCTGCTGGGATTTCTGATGCAAGGACTCAGAGGCTTATTATTCCAAATGCTTTTATTCCTTCTACTATGCAACCTCCTGTGTTATAAATCCTCCAGTTAGGACAAGGAAAAAAAAAAAAGAAAGAAGCCAGCTATTCAAAGTATCACAGTATGAGATTTCCGCCTTGTGAAACATGCTTGTGTTGAGCAAAATCAAAATGTGATTTTTTTCATTTTCTTCAAAGTCCACAGTTGATAGCAACTAAAACATGAGTTGTTAAAAGAGTTGTACAAAATATAAAATCATTTTGAGTTAAATTCTGTTGCTGAAGCAATGTACAGATGAAATCTTGTGGGCAGCAAGAAAACCATTTGTATCTGAGCCTCCCCAGTATTTAGGCACCTCTGAGATCCAAAGCCTCCTGTACATCCTCACTTAGTGCTGTATCCACAGAACCACACTACAGTAACCACTACACAGAAATGTATTAAATACATGACAGTTAATGATAGTCCTTCTGTCTAATATTTGCACTCCACTCCAAAATGCAGAAGATAGTATTTTTCAAGACTTTTTTTCCATTTTCTAAATTGAGCTAAACCCATCTTCATTTCCCACAAGAGCATTGTACATAAATACCTTTGAAGATTTGAGCTGTATGTCACCTAAGCTCCAAAAAGTCACTGAGCCTGATCAGAACAGTGCTATCTACAGGAATGCTGATAACGTTAATAATTCTAATGCCTTTTAACCAGGAAAATAAACCAAAACCACTCATGGTTAATACAGCTTTGCAGATTTGGCATATAATGTAAGATAGATGCAGGTACCTATTAAATACCAATACCAATACCAATATCAATAGTCCACTTTTACAGCTCTGCTTGCAGTTCTGCTTTTTCTCTCTCTGCCAGGCTTGACCAACATCCTTCAACCTGCCCATAGTGCTGAATGCACTGCAATTCAATCAGTCACAGAATCACTGGGTTGGAAGAGACCTCCAAGATCATCAGGTCCAACTCATACCCTAACACCTCAACTAGACCATGGCATCAAGTCTTTTCTTAAATACATCCAGGAATGGTGACTCCATCACCTCCCCAGGAAAAGCATTCCAATACTTTATTATTCTTTCAGTGAAAAACTTCTTCCTAATATCCAGCCTATATCTCCCTTGAGACTGTCCTCTGGCTCTGTCAGCTGCTGCCTGGTCCTTACCTTTGCTCTTAGCTGGAAGCAGTGCCCCTAGGGAGAACTCAGTGGGGAACATCAGAGGATCTGCATCACAAAAACCTCTCTGAAACAACCTACCTCCAAAATAGTAGCTGTTCCCAGAGTAGATCCTTGAGACAGTGGTTGCATGGCTGGCGGTGGCAGCGTCGTTATCCAGCGTCAGGGTAATGCGATGCCTCCTGGCATTGATGGCAACAGAATGCCAAAGCCCATCATGGAGATTGGTGCCTGGCAAAGAACATTTACAAAGTGAAGAAAGATGCGCAGGAGACAACTGTGGTCTTCAAATCGCCTTTTGCTTTCAACTTGTGACCACAAATATGCAGTTGAGCTCTACAAAGTGAGGCATTTAGCTCAAAAGAACTCATTACCTCTGGAAACAAGCTGGCATAGAAGAAAGGGCTCAGGCAAAGGAAAGTTTTGAGAGTAACCTGGTACTACTGTAGGCATTCATCAAGTTAGCCCGATCCTTCACCTTTCTGGTAGCACATTGTTATCATTTTGGGGGTGTTTCAGCCTGTTGGTAAAGGCTTACAAGTCCAAAAGTGTACAGAGATCTCCACTGAGCTTCTGGCACTAAACACATGCGTGAGGTTGCAGAGGATTCGGTTCAGTAAGACATTCATAGCCTGTTCTCAGGCTACAATCTGAAACCTGACTGACTCCAGTAAGGTTTATGTTTCTTAAAACCCTCCAGCAGCAAGGCAGAACACAGTACTATTAATGGATGTACAGAAGTTGGATTTCTACATGTATGTTCTCAGAACTGGAGTTGTTGCTCTGACCAGGAACCTCTAAAGGCTGAGGGATATACTGGGCAGCCTCTTTCTCTTCTAGACACTCCTGAAAAGTGGGAAATAACCTGTCTTGTTTGCTTATTCTGAAAATCAGTGCTGCATCCTTTGGCTATTGAAATATCACCACACAGCTACAAAGAAACTCCACATCCTCTATTTTGACAGCCATGAGAATCAGTGGGCAAGCTTCTGAACCCACATACAGAGGTGTAGATCAAAAGTAACCTAATTACAGTTCAAAATATGCTACCATCAGGCTGAAGTCACTGAGATCAGGCACAGACAACTAGTATTTATCCCCCACCCTAACAGAATATTTTTGTTAATGTTGCTTTCAGAGAGAACAAACAAGCACTTAGGGACACAAAGAGGTGTGAGAACAGTTCAAAACAAAATTTAAAAAAAAACAGTGGGTGTTAGGTGTGTGTAAAGCCATTTCACCAGGAATTTCAAAATGAGACTACTTACTCAGAAATGGCTGTTAACACATGCACAATTACCACAGAATTAGAGGCTGGTTTTCCAGCAAAAAATGGATGGTTTTTCAACTAGAACAAGTGCATTTTGAAGTGGAAAACGTTAAGGTTTGAAACTATTACAAGAGGAAATAGATCCATTTGGGGGAAAAATAGGTCCATTCTTGAGCAAGCATGAGTTTATTGTGAGTACCTGACATCTGCAGAACATGGCACATGCACAAGTAGGCTGGACCCAGGTTCATCATTTCAGAACTACATAAAAACAAATACACCCAACCAAATATTGACATTTTCTCAGTTTTGTCAACAATTTAATTAGGACTGCAGTAAAGGCTGGAATCTCAGTTTTCAGTGCTCAATTGCAGCAAGCTATGGCTGTAGCAATCTACATGAGTAAGGATAAATGCAGGCTGCCTCATTTTCTATCATAAAGGAGAATGAAACATGCATACAGAACAGCTCTGCTTTGACAACTCTGTCAGTTTTTTATCTCTGCTTCTTTTAATAGATACATCTGCCCTCTTTTAGTCTGTACAGGGAATATTTTAATATTACATGTTTTTAAACATCTGCCCTTTGAGACAATATATTATTATTGTTGTTGTTATCATCATGATATTATTATTCCCCCAAATTTTAAACCAGAGAGGCAGACCTATTTTACCCTCTTGCATCCCACCAGCTACACCACACAAAGCAACTTGTAAAGTGGGTAAGAAAGCCTAATAGGGAGTGTAAGGAGAAGAAGCCTGTGGTCAGCCACTCTTCTGAGTGTAGCATAAAGGGAGAGTTCAAAGCTACAGCCAGAGAAAGAAAATCAGCTCTGAGCCTCCCTTAACTTCTACTGGGGAAAGAGGCTGTGGCTGAGCTGGCTCCCAGCTGATTTCAGCACAGTCTGAAGATGGGAACAGGAAGGTCTTCATGTGACCTGACTAAAGAAAATTGAGTGTGACTGCTTAAGAACAGAGAGGCTCAGCTGTCAGTGAAACCGAGTCTGGAGATTTCAGGATGCCAATTTTCCAGGCTTAGATCAAGCTGTACAGAGCAGCTTTACCACTGGAAAGCAAGAGAAAATTTAAAAGAGAAAGGAAGATTGGATGTTTCCTTATTGCTTGATCCTTTCATCCCGTGGAGCTGAACCTTTGCATTTTAGAAGGAGACAAGTGAAAGTAAGCAAAAAAATAAACACCTTCAGTGATTTCCACTGGGTTCTCAGTCTCCTTTTGAATAAGTAGCATCAATCTCCCACCGTGGAGGTAAACCAAGAGATGCCCTGAGTTTTCAGACAGCTCGGTGAACAGAAGCAAGCCATCTTTATTCCACGTTCGGAACTGGAAGCTGACTGACAAGCCATCAATTTGAGCAGTGCCGGGGAGCAGCAAGTAGCTTCGGCTGGCGCTCACAAAGGTGATAGGAACAATCTGTGGTTCTGAGCAAGAAAAGGTCACATTGCCCTGCAAAAAATTAAAAAATCAAACATAATCAGCATGACATTTTTTTCAGTCATCCCAAAATATCTTTAGTTAAATAAGCTCATTGGATTTCTAATCGCCCTCAAGGCTGAAATCGGTGTTATTATTCAGACACATCTTTGGAAATCAATAGGAAATGTATCTGTCCGTGCTAGGAAAACATATCTAATGTCAAAATTTTACTTTTAGCTCAAATGTTGAGGATCAAAAAATCAAAATCTTACTTCTCAGAAGGATCTAAATGTAACCAAATATCTTTATCAATGCTACACATTAGTTAATTATCTCAGTCACCCAGCCCTGAAATCAGTGGTGCAATTTGCCCAAAAGAGAAGCACATTTACTCAAAGCAGTCTGCAGAATCTGCACCAGCTTGTATCACTGTAGTTGGTGGAAGAAATGGCTCCATCAGTTTGCTCAGCCACTGTAGATTACCCCACCAGGTCAATCAGGCCATGGTATAAAACCTTAACAGCATATAAAGCCAGGATGCTCTTAAGGAGCCACATCTTTCAAAGCCACTCCAGGAGACTGTTGCAGCCAGCTGCTTTGAACTTGGCTGCTTTGTAAAATACCAACTGTAATCTGATAAAAACATCAGAGTGTAAGGCTTTCTCCATTATAACACTTCTCATCAGAGCCTGTACCACTCTCTAACAGGATAATTATAACTAACAGCACTTGATGGATGTGCGGGAAGTTGCACAGTGCTTGGGGAATTCCTCTCTGCAATCTCAGACAGGTGATGGAACTGCTTCCTATCACTTTCAAATGTCTTTCCAGTCTTTATTTTTTAAATGGAAAATAAGGTGCCAGAAATAGACAAAGTCATCACTGGATGAAATCCTTGATAGATACTTATCTATATAGAGCTATCTGCATAGTACCTGCTCAGCTCAGAATGCTACCGACCAGATTTGGCAAAAGGAACCCATGGGTATATCATACTAGAATGTGTTTTGAGATATAATCCAAAGCTTATCTGAACTCCACTGAACATTAGTCAGGTGGGAAGGGGGATGGAAATTTGGTCTCAGCCTTTAAAAGTTTCTACTGCCTGCTGTGATTTGCCACAGGAAGAGATAGCACAAACTTTTTATGGCTACTGTTACATTTCTAACTCAGTTTTTAATCAAATTCAGGCCAGCAGTCCTGTCCTGAGATATGATCAGTGCTGACTGCAGGGCCAATGCTGGGACATATGAGCGGGACCTGCTTAACCTGGTCAGACTTCAAGCTCTGAAGTCTGACTTCAACTTTAGCCTCTCCATTTTCTAAACTGAAGCAGAGCAGGTCTCATTCCACCTGCCATAAGAACAGGCAGCTGGAAATGCACAAAGGTTGTACTGCAATATTCTGTGTAAATGGGATTAAAGGTGCATTTGGAAACACACAAGAGGTGTGTCTGCCTTTTGGGGAGTTCTTTTCATGAGGTATTTGTGTTACTCTTATTCAAAAATTGACATCTCTGTGATGTAAGGGCCACAAGTAATTGCAGTCAGGACTTGTAAAAAATAAAAGGAAAAAAATGAGTAAAACAATTGATGCCACAAGAATTTACATCAATTCAGCTGACTAATTCAGGAGGGAAAATCCTTAAAGCTGCATTCCAGAGCAAAGTCAGATGATGTAGCTAATACACACCAACGTTAGTTACTGACTTCCTTGCACTGACCAACCTGTCTACCTTCCTAGAGACAGTAACATGAAAACCTGAAAAAAAACCACACACAACTGTTACTCTGAAAAATATTTGTCCACTGTAGTGGGATAGGTTTCCTTTATAAAAATTTTAATATTTGCCATGAGTGTTATTCTCTAACAAATTATTCCAGCAGTTCTCAGTCAGAAAAGTAAACAGCTCCCTCTAAACCTTCTTCCAATCATGAGCATTTTGCTTTAATTGGCAGGAGTTCTGGAACTCTCCAGGGTATATGCCAGATTTCTGGCAGACACTTGATTTTATAATTGAACCCAATTTAACTGAAAAGTAAAAGCTCATTGGCTAGGAAATGGGATAAGAACAGTCTAATCCCTAGAGAATACAAAGGAGATGCTCAGCTCTACCCAGCTGCTGGAAACTCTAGCTATGATGTGGCATTTGAGAATCCCATTGAGTCCATCTCCAGACTGATTAACGACTCCTCTAACAAGCAGTGAAATTTTACAAAATAGTTCTTATTGTTCTTACAAGAGAAAACTTCTGAACCTAAAATTTAATGGAGATACTTGCAATTTTTCACTGGCTGCCATGACAGTTGTCTTAAGAAAAGAGTGGAAGCAGCCCAGATTTCTGCAGGCAGGGTAAAGCTTTTGAGGTGGTTCTTGCTCAAGTGAGATGTTGAATGAGCAGGCAGCAGCATGTTACAGCATTTTAAAGAAGAACCAGAGCCTCTCCTATTAAAAGAGAATGGAAGAACACAGTTGCTAAGTGATGAGGATAAAAGTGGATTACATAGAAGATCCTCTGAGCCATAAACCACATCCAAAACTGACTGGAGACTTTCCAGTGACTTCTTTGGGACTTCAATAAAACCTGTATAACTTTAATGAAACATTTCAGTCTTTTCTGGCCTTTCTTCATGTAGTATTATGTATTGTTCAATGAAGAGAGAAGACAACACCACAGCCAGGACAATTGGTAACAAGTTCCTTATACATCCTCCTTGCTCTCAGAGAATACTAATCAAAAATAATATGCACTTGGGAAATTATTCAAACTGACAGTTGCACTGCAATTCTCAGCACTTAGCCTACCAGAGGATCCCGGCCAAGATCACAGCTTGAAAACGAAGAACAATAAATGAGTATTTCTGAGCTCTCATTCTACCTGCAGGTTAGAGCATCAAATGGGCACTTAAACTTTCCTCATTAATCACTCTATGGATACTGTCCAATAAAAAGGGTATCTTGCTTTCTGCAGAGGATTAGAAAGGATGATTTCATATGACAGGTAAAGGGACTAAGATCCCAGGCCTGGCTGAGATATAAATGTGGTAAACTGGCAAGAATTTCTCCAGTTTGGAAATTGGAGGACTACTTCTAGCTGTGAAGGGACTAAGTTCTCAGACAAATTTACAAGGAGTGTAACAGAAGGAAAAGGTGACCTCTGATGCAGTTTTAAAAGGATAAGATGAAAAATTGGCATTCAACTCAGAGAAACTGGATTTTTAGAATGAGGGAGGTTCCTTCAAGCCCTGTTTTAAAATTAACTGTCTCTAGCAGAACAAATGTCAGGAGACCCACATATTTCAAATACTTCTCAAGACCATGCTGAACACTAAATGAAAAGCAGATCAAAGTGAGATAGCAGCTCCAGCCCTCAGAAATACTGCTGCAAACTTGCTTCAAACAGGACATGGGAGCACTAAGGCGCACGGTGTTCCTTCCCTTAGGAGGGGTCCCCTGAGTGAGCACCCAGCCCATCCCAGGAGCAGGGACCAGAAGTTCCTGTACTGAGATGGGTTTCTGTTTCTCTGAGAAAAATTTCAAAATGGAAATCTGAAAGCTTTGCTGATCCAAGTTACATTGAAATACGGCGCTGTGATAATCAATCTTGTGACAGAGGACTGTCCTATCTCCACTTACTGCAGGTATCATTAATTCCACTAAAATATTAATTGTTTATCACATTGATTTAAGGTTTTCTAACATTAAAATAATATTCCCAATGGAGAGAAAGTAACATTTAACAAAAACACAAAAGGCTTAGAAAAAACTGAAACGTTGTGACCATGAGAGAATCAGGGTTAGATGCTTGGCTGGACCTTTCTGGATGTTCTTCATCTCAGACTCCTAAACTGACTGTGTCACTGGCCAGAAGCAGAACAAAGGATTTTACCATTTTTTTGCCCACAGTAACTGCACATTATTGTTTCATTACATGGTGCAACAGTTAAGAGATACTGGCAAAAGATGAGAGCAAATACAGAAATATTTTGGAAACATTCTACATCGTTTTTCTCAGACAGGAAAAGAGGGTAAAAAGACCACAAGGAGGAAACACACACACACACACACACAGAAAATAGTGACCACTTATTTTCTCTCTGTGGTGTACTGACTTTGTCTGGATGCCAGGTGCCCGCCAGGGCCTCTATCACTCCCCCCCTCATGAAGTGAGGGGAGAAAATGAAGTAAGAAAACCCTCTTGCATCAAGAAAAAGGCAGTTTAATAAACCAAAAGCAAAGGCTGTATACAGAAACAAAGGAAAACAAAAGGCTTAGTCTTTACTTTCCACTAGCAGGTGATGCCCAGCTACTTCCTAGGAAGCAGGGTTTCAGCATGTGTACAAGTTGCTCTACAATAATAAATGCCTCTTGCTTTCCTTTTTCTCTTGGCTTTTATTGCTGAGCAGACTCATTTGGTGTGGAATATCCCTTTGATCAGTTTGGATCAGTTGTTCTGGCTATGTCTCCTCCCAAGATCTCCCCCTCACCCAATCTCCTGGTGAGGGGGAATGTTCTCTTTAAGCAACAAGTAGGAATGAAGCCAGCCTTTCAAATTCACCTTGCCAGAAGTGAATAAGATAGATGTCTTAAATCAAACTGGCAAATTATTACAGTCCAAGTCCAATTTTTGCTCCACTTCAAGGTAAAGTGATCTACAGCTTATTAGTTTTTATTGCCGGGAACAAAACACAGCAGCAAGGAGATTTTTTTTCTTCATTATTATTATGAAAACAGAACCACATCTACCCTAAAATAGAAAAGTATATAGAAAGCAATTCCTATCAGTTTTTTTTCTTTTTTTTATGTATTAGTTTCCTTCAATAGATGTTGCTCTTTTAAATTCCAATTATCTGTGTATGATAGCACAACACCAGCCTAAATGGTTGGTGTGAACTGCACACAACCCAGGCTCACGACTGTGATGGGCTCAGCTTGCCCCCTTCTGTTATGCCAAGTGCCAAAGATTCCTGAGGCCTCACCAATTGGAATAATACCCTAAAAAAATATACTACGGCCTTGGCTTTGCAGAAAATTGCATTTTCTCCCATTTTCCTTATCCCCTGCTAACTCCTATGACAATAATTAGCCATCTCTCTTCCTCTCCTACAGGGACTAACAGCCTTATCACCTCCCACCTTGAAACATTCTCCTCTGCTCAGCAGGCACTAACTGCCCTACTCATTCAATTTGACTATCCAGATAATGTAATAAATGAAACCCTGAACAATTGTTTCTAACCTCTAATTTGCTCAAGTCTGATGACTCTCAAAAAAGCCTTGTTTGCTCAGGAACATGTCATTTTTTCTGCATGTCATCCAGTCTTATTAAAAAAGTATGGTCTGCCTCCTCAAAAGACTTGATTCACTTGTTGTCATCACAAATATCTAAATCCTAACACAAAGAATTTTTTTATTAAGGAGTTTATTAATGCAGCTGTGTGCTGGATTATATATTTGCACACCGAAACTCTTTGGAATTGTGGACAAAGCCAACTGAAATCAATGGGAAAGTTGTCATTTAAATAGACTTTATTTCAAGACCTCAATTGAGGTGACACACTTAATTTCTTTCAAAATAATCCTGTTATACCCTTCAGCAACAATAAAATAGAACTTTAGAATGAATGCTATTTATATAGACTTCCTTACTATTCCACACTGCAGGTAGAATGCAAAGGAGACTCCTCTGAAGACCCAGAAAGCACACAGAAAGACAAAAGAAAATATAAAAATCTGCTTTTAAAATAAACAAATATTTCTGGAATCTGAGTTCACCTGCCTTATCTAAAAAATAACAAATGCAGTTCTCTCTTTGTGTGACCCAACACTTCCACTAAATAATTGAAACTAATTTTTAATAAAATAAAATTAAAACTTTTTAGTTTTTGGAAATTCAATTTGGTCCACAGGAAGTTGTGAAAAACATCCAACTAAAAACTTCTAATATTTTTTGTATATGATTTCTGTAGTCTTATTAGAGTGCAAAAAATAAGAAAAAAATCTAACTTGTGATTCTCCAAACCCTAGGAGGGGCCTTCACAAATCACCACCCTGATGTTCACAGATAGATCAACACTTGCTAGAGCACTTTGGTAGAACGAGACATTCGCAGACAAGTGAATTCTTCTCAGGATGAAGGTATCTCAAATCACCTTAATAAAATAGCATGTTTGGATTCTCTATAAAGAGAATGAATTATTAGTTTACATTCTCCTGTCACTAGGTATCTTTCCTCGCTCTTTGATGCTGGCAATTGGTTATTTCCCCAAGGCACTACAGTGATACATTTACATGTCACCACATCCCTCTCTGTGCTGAGCTGTCACTCTCACGTTCAACATGGCAGGCCAGCGTAGAAATTCAGGGGTGTCTGAGAGCTGACAACTTCTGCCTTACAGTACCCTGCACTCCTCTCGAGCCAGCACAGGGTTTGCTCTGCTAAATAAAAATGCAACTCCAATTTCTATTAATCAGAGGTAATGGAAGAGAAAGGGAGATCGTGCTTTTCTCAATTTCAGTGAGTAAGTAGGGTGGAACATGGAGAAGACCAAACACAGCATCTTTTCATGACCTCCTAATTTCTTTTCATCAGCTAGACAACCTCCTATTTTGGCATCACAAATCAGTGAGGCACAAGAACAACTTAAGACCCTGCCACAGGTCACATTTGAGCAGTTTCTAAAGGTGCAACCAGAATCTAGCATAAAGAAACCATGGGTGTAAAGGATTCCATATTTTTTCTCTTATCTACTCCCTCAACCAGATGCATTTAGAAATTCTCAATGGATTTATCTTCCTAAAACTTGCCCCATCTCTTTCTCCATCTACATATATTCTTAACAAGCACAAAATCCCTCAAAGAAGACTTCTTCATCCCAGATATCAACAGGTCAAATTTCCTTCTGTGAAGAACAATTTCCCTTCAGCTTCTTGTAAATGTGGCTCTTACCTGAGTATTTTCTTGCCCCTACTTAATTGCCCAAGAAGTGTAACTGCTGTGCAATTTCTCATAATGAGCAGTCTGCACTTCTCTTGTGCTGAGAAGACAATCAGTAAATAGGGCAAACCCTTAGACTACTATTTTAAAGTATTTTATGATGTCTTCCTAGGGTACACCCTTTGACCATGACAGTGGTTAATTACAGAAATTTGACTTCTCAAAACCTTCTGCAGTAATTGCTTGGAAAGGACATAAAAGATTCTGTATCATTGCCTCGCATTCAATGATCAAGGGAAAGGAAAACAAAATGTACAAAAATCCTCAAACAAACAAACACCCCAATAAACAAAAACAAAAAACAACCACCAATCAAACAAAAATCCCAAAAAACCCCCAAAAAACCAAACCAACAGAAAACAAAAGCAAAAAAAAAAACAAACCAAAAAACAAAAAAAAGCAAAAAACAAACAAAAAAACCCCAAAGAAACAAAAGCTCAAAAAAAACCCCTAAAAAACCAAACCAACAAAAAAACACCAAATTGAAAAACCCAAAGAAACAAAACCCAAAATACCACAAAGCCTACAACACGCCATCAGAGACAGAAGAAACCCCAGAGAGAAGAAAGATAGCCTGTCCAAACAGACAGTGCTATGTAGAGAGGTTAAGTATCAGGCAATACAAAAATGGAATTCTGGAGGCAAGTTCCAGTTCAAAGAGACAGGCTGCCTCGTTATCTTGAGATGCCTTCTCAAGGGGATTTATTGCAAGTCTGGAAACTGCAAATGAGTTACAGAAAAGAACAGGCAGAATGATAATCACAGCCACCACCCAAGAGTACAATACATACTACAGCACTCTGTTATTGACAACCTGTATTTTTTTCCTCTGACTTTAAATGCAGCTGGTTTGGGACCATTATTTATACGGGTGAGGAACTACATCATAAGAGGAAATCTATACCTCCAAAGCTGGTGTATCATTCTCCTGCTTGTGTGAAAGATGTCAAAAGTAAAAACAACCCAAAGTTGATAGGTATGAAAACCCCCAAGTCTGACTCACTGACTGTGGCAACATTCACATAGGTGAAGAGTGAAGCAGAGAGTGAGTGTTGAAGTCTGCCTGCCTTTGGAGGCAAAAACTGATGTCTCTAAGCATTAATGGCTTCCTAATCCCAAACCAACCAGTTTGTCATCAATTGTCTTTTGCAAGGAAACAAAGGGACTAACAATGCAGAATCAACTCAAGTGATCTCCAGCTTGTGGGAAGAGAACGTAAATAGGCAACACATTTTAGGAAGGAGTAGTTCCAAGTCCCTGCTACATTTAATTATTCTTCTGTGCTGATCCTTTCATTGCATTTCCACTTCAGACAACCTAAGTGACTAAAAAGACATGAAGTTTGCAACTCCCTGTGGAAAGAGTTTGTTGCTTGAAAACCTCAATGCACTTTGACTAAAAGCATTTGGTGCAGAATAACTCTGGAAGGCAAAAGACTACATTTAACAAGTTCTTTTAATTTGAGGATGTTAATTGCTAATGAGTGGGGAACAGCAGAAAAGGGAATAACCAACAAGTACCTGAGAGTTGCTAGAAATAGCTGGGATACTAAGAATGTTGGAAAACAGATTTACAGGGCCCATTTCCTATAGAAGAGTGTTCATCTAGATTATGAGACACTGAGTGTGGCAACCTTTCTGTGCATTTTGCATACCCAAGTGTCACAGACACAGCACAGAGCAGCCCATAAAGCTTGAAAAAGGCAGTACAGCAGCTCACCTCTGGAAACCAGTGTTTAAATCATCACTTGTGTGAAAAAGATTGAAGGATGGAGGCACATCTCCACTACCTTAAATTGAGAGAAGGAACTGGATTCTTAGACCTTTCATCTAGCATTGTCTGAACCAAGTGTAGTGATAACAGAGTTTCATTGCTCGGGGCCACTCATACCCAGACAATGCCCTTCTGAGAAAAAGTGCATCACAAAACTTTGCTGTTCCCCTTTAGAAAGGCCTTCCCATTATCCAGCCAGCAAAACAACCATATGTTTAATGACCTAAGAAGCAGACAAGGGCTCTTTGCTCCCCCCTTTAGAAAGTAAGTTGAGGGGAAGAGCACTTTAACACTGTTCATAAGACTTGTGCCTTTGAGTGCTCAGTCAGAGCAATCAAACTCAAGATTATTGAAGCAAAGTCTCTCGGTCCCAGGGGAATATCCCAGAGGCAGTTTTGACTGCCAGCACCACAGTGAGGAACTTCTCACCCATCACCTTTCCATTTTCCAGCTCTCTGTTTATTCAGCCTTGCCCTAGGCAGGGAAAGCACAGAAAGAACTTCCTTGGTCTTCTGGCTTGCTTTGTTTTAAGTTCAGTGTATTCACACACATTGCTAGAAACTAGAAGATGCCATGAGAGCCAGAAGCAGTTTCATCTCCATGTTCTCCAAAGACACAGAGTTAGCCAAAAGGCATTTATCAAAGCACAGTGTAGGACTGAGGCAAAAGCTGAACAGAGTTGAATTATATATATATACAGTTTGTCAAGGTTTCATGGGAGTGTAGTTCACTCTTCTTGCAAAATAGTGTTTGTCATTTTTGTGATAAATTTAAATATATCTGTAATTTTGGACATTATTACATGTTAAGTTATATTTGTGGTTTCTGTTATCAAGCTGGATAAGATTGTAGTTTCTCTTGCTTTGCCTCTACCATTTCACATTCAGAGACAGTAGTACAAAGTCAATGGTTCTTAGAACTGCCAATACACTGAATATAAGGAGCAGCACAAAGGAGACTATTTCCAGTGATAACAGGAATATTTTTTCTCCTCTACAATATGAACTGAAGTATCAAAGTAGAATTCTGCTAGTGCTGTACTTCCCAACAGTGACAGAGAATGGTTCAGAAAATAAGATTTTATCTGAGTTAACCAGGAAAAAAAAATCACTATGACTTCTATCATGTCATTAACTATACACATTTTTATCTTGAAAAAAAATAATTAAAATGCTTCCCCAAGCAAATTCTAATACATCAGGAAAATCAGAGAAAGGCATTGGTTTCCACATGTGTCTCTCAATAGCTCTCACCACAGGAGCCAGTGTTGGCTGGTGTTAACCTCAGCAATATCATTTTAACAAGCTAATTATCCCCACAGCTATCCAAATGTGAACTCTGTTCATTCAATGCAGCCAGCAGCACCAAAAGAGCACAAAAAGCATGGAAGCAAGGAAGGAAAGCACAAGGTACAGGCTCTTACCACAGTATAGATCTGAGGTTTGCGTCTTTTGGCCAGGTCAATTATATTGACTCCATTGTAATAAAGGTTTTCAATGCACCCATGGAAATTTTTCCTCTGAAAGGTTCCTGGCTTGCCTGGGACAGGAATCCCTCCGAAACTGAGCTTTTGGAAAGAATAAGAACAGCATTATTTATAATATTACATATATCTGTGTATGTATATATTATATTACATTGTGTTGTCATCCCAAAAGCAAAAGAGCAGAGCCCCACTCCATACATCTACTTGGGGTATTATTTAAGGACCAGCTCCCACCAACATGATCACTGGGAGCCATGAGGCAGAGCCTGGCCACCTCTCAGGGGAAATTACGGCCTCCATGGCATTCCTGCTGCTGGAGGAGCACTTCTGGCACAGAGAGCTCACTGCTTTGGGAGCAGCTCTGAAGAGCCTTGGCACACCAACCTAGTACCACCAGCTCCCCTCCAGGAACACCCCCACACAAGAAAACCTTCCCAGGGTGTGCAACCCACTGGCACAGAGGCTGCAGCTCACAGTGCTCGGGAACCTCTGAGAGATGGGGGGAAAACTCTCCCTGTCCTCAGAGCTCTGGGTTTGCCTGGCAGCTGCAGTCACTCCTTTCCACCAGGCACGTCTGAGCAGCTCTGGTTTCAGCCACAGGAAGGTAGTATCACAGACACAAATACCCCATTTGCACCTTGCAACTTCACTGTGCTTTGATCTTTACAACAGTCACTTGTGGTATTTGGGACTGAGCTTTGTAATGGAGAAGTTCTGCAGGCTACACATTTGCACAAAACTTCTGCTGTGGTTGTCTAAGCAGATGTTAACACTGCACAGGTTACAGCTCCTCGCTCAGCTGGAGGGCTGAAAGCCCTGGGAGGACAAAAAGGCTAAGAAAATAAAGCTGCCCAAATACAGCATAGCTGTTTCGATTCTGAAGAAAAGAAAGAGAGTAAAAAAGTAAGTAAAACAAACCCCATAACCCTAAAAAATTCTGATAATCCTACCTTCATTTTCCAAATGTCACAGCTCATTTCTAATTAACTTCACTGACCTTTCTGGAAAAGCATTACTGATGGTACCACTAAATTTTACTCATTTTTCCCATCACAGCCAGCAGCACTGTGAGTGATACAATGCAGGTGGGCATCCTGCAGCCACCGCACTTGATCAGGACCTGCAATCCTGCATCCACTGCAGCAAGAGTATGCACTGCTGTGTGGCACTGTTTACATGCTGATGGCTGCTGGAACCTGGTCAGCCCTATTCCCCTGTCACAATTCCCAAAGCTTTACTCAGTTCATTATTGCAAAAATAAAGGGCAATTTGGGGGTTATTTTTCCTCCCACTCCACCTAACAAGCTGGGATATGTAAGCAAATGAAATCTCCCTGGATAACCTTGAAAACACTTACTAGAAAACAAGTTCTTAATGAACTTGCACCTCAGTTGTTTTAATTGATCACTTCAGAGAAATAAAGAGTGAACAGACTGCTACTTTACGTCACTTGCATGTTTGTTATTGGCATAAGGGCTTATCTGCTAATAATGTTTTTGGGTTTTTTTTCCCAATGAGAATCATTAGTTCTTTCTAAAACACCAGATTTTCTTTCATTCATGTTCTATTCTTCAAGTTTCCTGCTTTGGGATTCTGTACTGGGGTTTCAAAATCAGAAGAAAAATCAATATCAATTACACCAGTGTATTATTAAGAAAACAGTTTCTATTGTGATCGGTAATAATTTTAATTACGAAAGTAATGATTTTATTACCCTCAGTAAGGTCTTTAATCCCTAAAGTGTACTGAGATAAACTTTCAGTAGACTGCATTGCTGCAACATTGACTGAAAGACTGTCTCAGTGCAAATGGAGAAAAAACACACTGTGAAAAACTAAGCTCAGGGGATAAGGTCTGAGTGCCACAGTGGTTGGTGGTGATGCTGATTTACAACACCTGAAGATCTTTTCTACCATGTTTCCTATTTTAGAATATCTGGAAAAATGTTCTGCAAATTACATTGGAGCCTGAGTTTCCCTTAACTAGCACCAAGCAAGAGGTAAGAAATTTTATTATTTTGAAATTAGAAAAACTGATGACTCAATTATTTGGCTTTTCTCAATTCCATCTTAAAAGCAGTTACACTCTTGGCACCTAATAGTTCAATCTAAAGCTGTTGCAGAAACCCGCTGCTCCAAGTGCTGTCCATACTAAATGTGCTCCTGATTTGGTACAGCAGCACCAGGGGACAGGTACCACTCTCTCCACCCTGCTTTGTGAAATGCAAAGAAACTAATTTCATCTGGAAGATGAGAGGAGGAGAGAGCAGGCACCTGCCACCGCTGAGCCGTCTGCTTTTTTTCCCTCGGGTGTGTTGGAAAATGGGCCTTTCTGGAGAAATGAATTCCAAGTGCAAAGGGGAAACTGAAGCAGTGAACCGTGCCAGCTCAACACATCCAGACAGGGTGATGGCTCTGTGCAAGCACGACCCTGAGCCTGGTGGGCAAGGGAGGCTTGGCAGACGAGCACAGGGGGATGAAGATGAACATGGGGAATTTGCACGCAGGTGTGCGTTGATGGCGAGATGAGGAACTGCCTTGCATACAGACATGATGATATATAGGGTTTTAAGGTGCTTTTTAAACTGTCATCCACAAGCACTGAATTGCTGGGGTGATATAAACATCACAGGGAAGGACACCAGGCTTGGGTTTATGGGCAGGCACGATGTTTTCTCTGCTCAGTTCTTCCCTGCCGAGCTTCCCTAGATCAGCATGCTCTTCAGCATGCTCAGATGTGAAGGGACCTGGTCAGAGCTCATGGTTGTGAGAGTCATAGAATCAGAGAATTACTAAGACTGAAAAAGCCTTTAAGATTAAGTCCAACCCAGCACCATCATGTTCATGACTAGACTATATCCCCGAGTGCCACTTCCATACACCTTTGGAACACTCCCAGGGAATTCCACCACTTCCCTGGGCAGCCTATTTCAATGCGTGACCACCCTTTCAGTAAGGAAGATTTTCCTGCTATCCAATCTAAACCTCCTCTGCCACAACTTGAGGGCATTTCCTCTCATTCTGTCATTTGCTATCTGGGAGAAGAGACAGATGCCCACCTCACTAAAACTTCCCTGCATTCTGGAGGACTTCCATTCCTATTGGGAATACAAAATTTTCACCTGTTCATCTCTATATGGAGAGCTGTAATTCAGGCAAGTGATGTCTGGAGAGAGGGTCAACTCAGGGCTGGAATATCCCCACAGTCATGCTCAATTCAATGCAGGGATGGTACACAGTGATGCCATTAAAGTCATATTGGCAATGATAACACAGCTGGTCCCTGAACATTTGACTAGAAACCAGGCTGTGACTTCTCATTTACTCAAAGTCTGCCATACTTTGAAGTGCAAACATAATGCAATGCATATTTGCACAGAGATTGGATACTTTCTGATGCTGGCATGTATGGAGTTACTTTGACATAGTTTATGCTGGTAAAGAATGGAAGGAAAATATTAAATAATGATCTTTTATGGAAAGAAACAGCTCATAGGATGGTTGCTTTCCATCATATTCATTTTATAGCAATTCATACCTCAACTCACAGGTTATAAGCTAAAGGGCTTCACACACCTCATAATCAATGTCCAGGTGATCTGAATCCCCCTTAGTTCGGAAGTGCTGGGTGTACTTGTCCACTGTGAAGTTCACTTGCTTGTTGAAGCGTTCTATGAGAACCGAGTGCCAGTGCTGGTCATCCAGGAGGCTTCCCAGGGTCACAGACGTGTGGCTGTTACTGAAGTGCAGGTTGGAGTCTCCTGGAGTGGCACAGAGAGGCAGAAGACACCAGAGTTACCTCCAGACTCAACTGGAGCATGGGGACTCAAGGAAAGCACAGATCAGAGCTCCAGGATGCAAGGCAGAGCTCTTGGAAACAGACCCTTTTCAAAACTGCCTTAGATTCTCTTATTCACATATATGTGTGTACAACCCCCTCCCCTTTATTCCCTGTGAAATCCTTGTGATGAACCAGGAGGTGTTAGTGATACTGCACACATTGCAGCAGGCAGGGCATTACTGCTTGTCTGTACCCTTGGTTCTGCCAGGCCTTTTTGGTCTGGTGGCTTTAAGAGCTTCCTTTGGGTAGCACCAAAAGCTTCTTTCCAATGACATTAACAGACCACTCCTGACACTTCATTGTCAACTCTGTGCTTTCTGCATTTTAACAAGAAAATTTTACCTGTCTATTTTTACAAGGAAAAAGGCACAAGTCAGTGAAGCAATAATAGTTCAGCTCATATAAATTCTTAAACCTGGCCAAGCTCTCCAAAACTATAGATCACAAATCATTAAAATCTTCAGACCCTAACCCATTAATTTAAAGAACTCTCTGTTTTCCAGCTGGCTACATGTCTGAACACTTCAGAGCGTCTCCCTGGAAGGGAGTGTGTATCCTGTTTTACATTCCTGCAGAACACAGAGAACACAAGCTCCAAAACTGATACAAGCAAGATGCGAGCGCATTCGAGAGAAGTCATCAAAACCCTTGCTCATGACATGTGAATGCAAAAAGAGGACCTGAAATGGCTAAAATTTTGTACACTTGAGGCTAGAACTGAAGAAAAAAAACCCAACTCATCTCAGAATACACATTCATAGCAGAATCTCCTCTGGAAAGAGTTACATAACATAATTAACTGTACTACATTCTAATCCTAGCAACATTAAAACATTTGTAAGAGGACAATTCAGTGGTGTAGATTCCCCCATTCAGAACTTTGGGATGTAGTTTTTTGGTCCAAGTAACATCCAAATCCCAAATCAGAAAATGATGCATAATCATTCCCAATCTTTGTGGAAAACGAAAAGAAGGAAACAAAGAAAGAATGCACAACTTGGAGTCTCAACATTTAATGAGCTTATGCAAAAATTAAGTCCAACAGCTGTGGAAATTAGTTACTGATTTTTAAAACAAACATAATTAAGCACAAGGGGAAAAAAGCCCAACTCAAACCCCTCAGTATGAGAAACATGAGTCAGCAGAGACTGCTGAGGCCAGTACCACGGGACACCCACAGATGAAGCCAGTGAAGATTTTGCAGTAAGGCTGGGAAAGGGGGTATGATCACTCCTACTGCAGTTGTCTCTACCATTATCAAAGTGCTTCAGAGTATTCATCAGGGGAAACAACAAACATCCTTCTACAGAAAGAAATTAAGCCAGCCTTTCCTCTGATGCTCTGATCAAACATGATCGTACAGTGATAGCCTTACAGATATTGAATCAGGAATATTCACAGTTTTCAAGAAGGAAACATACAACAGTGTGCACAATTACTTGACCAGAATGTTATCACTGAAATTCTGTATTCTCAGCTCAGCTCTGAATCACTGAGTGAATGGAAAAATTAGACATAAACCAAAAATAAACCTTTCCTGCAGTCCAAAGACCACTTCCTGAGAATGCTGCTCTTAAAAATAATACAAAAAACCCACACACGCATGCAAAAAAAAAAAAAAAGAAAAAAAAAAGGAGGTATGTGAAGAATTAGAACTAGCCATTGAGCAGTTCTATCTTGCTTAGCACAAGATAGACAAGCTAAGGTCTCTTCTTGGCTCAGCTACCATGTCCAGCATGACATTAGTACACAGAATGTTCTGTTGAAGGGTTTGCAGATACTGTCTAATATAAATAATAGATTTATATGCAAACCAGTAATCCTAATTACCCTTACCAAGGTTGAGGTGCAAGGAGAGCTTCCCTTTCTGCAGTTCCAAGGTTATGTAGTCTCCACGCTGTCCTTCTCCATGGAATAAGACTCCATCCCCCTGCATGCTCTTGAACTTCAAGGAAACTACATCTTTGAAAGTGCTCATAAGCTTCTGATTGAACCTGTAGAGAAGTGAACTTCTGCCATCAAAGTCTGCAATATCTGACTCTGGAAGAAAAAAAAAATGGCAAAATGGCAAGGAGGGGCAGCATCAGAAGAGGGACTGCATTTTTTTCAGGATCGTTTCAAATACAATTTGGAGTCAGGTATTATTCTGGGTGTACAGGATGTAGAGGTCATTTGGGCAACCATATTTCATCCATTTCCAATCCTCTCCCTCTGCTGGAGAAAGGGAACACGAGGATAAAACCAGAACTCCTCTGCACTAGCCTTCCTCATACAACACTTCTCTCTCATTTAACTTTTGAGAACAGAACAGGTGCTTCCATCATATTCAGATCTCCAGAACATCCCTTGCCACATTTGCTGTTCATCTCAAATGCAGTCAGGATGTTATTCATTACTTTGAACACTTCAGTACTCACTCCACTTTTGTAGCTTCACAAGTGCCTGTTGAGCTGTTCCTGCATGACAGCCATGCCTGCATCCACCTCTGCATTCAAATAAGGATCCCCTCAGCCTCCAAGGGCTGGCTGCTTGCTTGTGATGGGCATTTATCAGCCATGTTTCTGCATGCAAATTGACTAGGCTGGCAGGAATAGCCAAATATCAATTCAAAAAGCTTTTGAAGAGATTTCATGGGAGCTGGGCATCTAAACTGATTATACACCTTTGAAAATCCTATTAGAAACATATTTTCCCCTTCAGCCAGCCTCTAAAATCCCAATCATTCTGGTAGGAAACAAGCTTTCTGTTCCTCAATTGCAATTAATATTTTCTTTGGCAGCAGCAGCCTGCAGTACTCTCTTTGCTTTATAAAGTGGTCTTTTAAGCAAAACATATTTTTAAAATTTTAAACGTATGTATAACCAGAAAATTTCAGGTAGCTTTAAATACTTCTAACTAATATGTTGTACACAACATCTGACTGACATACATTACTTCAATTCTAATTTCTATCCAACTGCAATTTGACACAATTTATGTATAAAATATCAATTTTGTCAATTGGTATTTCCCGTTGTTAAGAAAAAAAATTAAAAATTAAGAATCCCAGACCATGAACAGACTAGTTATAAACTACATAACTACTGAGGCACATGCACCAAGCCAAGTAAAACCTTCCTAGTGCCCAAGAAGTAAGAATGTGGACTATCTTTGTTTGCAAACCATACATTTCAATCATAAACCAAAGCTATCAGTTTTTCATTTTCTTCTGAAAAATAACTGAGAGGTTCTTATGATCAAGACTTCCAGTCAGCAACTGTATTGTGATTCAAGTCAGTAATTTAAGTCACCTAAACTCCACTGAGAGTTCTTTTATCCTTTTAAGCATTAACCTCCTTTTAAAAAACCAAAAATAATAAGAGCTGGGTGGGGGGAGTGTTTTGACTTGTTTTTTTAAGTGAAAAATTTAAAGAGGTTTGCAATTAAAAACTATTAAAAGCTCAGAAAATAAACCAGCTGTTAACGATTTGTTACCATGGAAACTACCATGAAAATTTCTGCCTGTCAGTATGACAGTTTGTACAGAAGTTTGATGGCACACTTACAAACTTGCATGGAGCACAACATTTAAATGTGATGCAAAATTCTGTAACTCCATAGTCAACTTCATCCCAAATCAGAAGGCAAATGGGTTTTGTTTATGAGAATAAAACTACAAAGGAACTCAGTCCTGGGGAAAATTCACTCCTGAATAACGAACAACTTCTTACGTGTGATGTCAGAATTTTAACATGCTGTTTCCCATCACTTGTGGAACAGTTGCTAGTTTAGGAATTATCGCAAATATCAAAGTATTCCTGCCATCTGTTTTTAACTTCTGAATTAGATGCTATTAGAAGAGGTGAATTAGAAAAAGCTCCTTCAGAATTGCTGACTTCTCTCTATTGACACCTTGACTGCCAGTTTCTATAAGGGGAATTAAATTGGTAGTTTAGTTCTTGTAAATTCCCCCTAACTTCATTAAATACTACAATTTGGTTAAAGTAAATAACAAGTGTCTTATAAAAATGGTTTCATTTCAACACAGGCAGGAATTAGGAAATAGCTTATAAAGAATTTACAGTATTTGATTTCCAGAGCATTTTGCAAGTAAAGTTGATTTTCCTCCTAGCCCTTAAAATCAAAGGTACTGCAAGAGCAAGGGTGCACTGATTCAATGTTGCTGCAAAAGCAGCCCTTTTAAAATCTTTTTCCTGAGATCCAAAGCTCCAGCCGGTCTAAATTCACTCTTCAGTTCTTGTTCTTAACTCTCCACTAAGCCACAGCATAACATGATTTCTTGAAGAGCTCTCTCTTCTGACATTTACAGAGTATATCACAAAGGAAAACCTGTTTCTGAAAAGCTCCGCTCCACTAATTATCAGTTGTGAGCGCATCGGCCAGTAAATAGCCCTGAATGAAATGGGAATATGTCAAATAAATGCTAACACTGGCAGCCAAAAGTCATTAGTGGCAGTTTGCATGACAACAAATCGTTGGTTCCTGTTAAAAACAGCCACTCCAGAAAACCTGCTTAGTGTTTGCTTAGTGTTTATTCAGTCCATGTATGCCCATAACCCTCCTGCAGCAAGAGAACGAGGATCCAAAATGTTTAAAGTCTCAGACAATCTGTAGTAATAACAGACTAAAACACAACATGTGATTTCATCCTGCACTGCCTGCTGGTGTTCTTATGCTCCCTGAACACAGACTTTTCTCATTCTGGGCTCTTTCCTACACCGTCCTCACCAACAAGGCTGTGGACAGGCTGGCAGCAGTATGAGAGCACTGAGTTTATTGGTGCAGCAATCTGCTCCCAGCAGCAGAGAGGATATACAGCCATACTTCAGATGACAGTCCTTCCTCCTAGTGACTTTGGGAAAAGTGAACACTTACTTAGCAAAGATATTCTAAAACAGGAATAACTCTAGGAACAGTTGCCATGTGAGACAGGAACTTTCATCTTGCACTTGCACCAATGAACAGAATCTTTAACTCCTGGCAGAAGGGAAGAGCCCAGCTCCAGCTCTGAACAGATGTGTCCCCTGGCCAGGCACAGCTTACTGGCTCGAGTGACCCTAAAGCCATGCCCACTTCCCTCTCAGAACCACAACCCAAGGGATGAGTGTGGATGGCTACTTCAGAGGTGACTGTTCTGCCATGCAGATTTATCCCTATCACAAACCTCTGCTTCATTTGGGTATTTACCTTGTGCATTTGATTACAAACACTACTGGTCAAGGACCACCAAACATTAAGCAGTTCTCTGCAATGAGTTCTTTTCTATAGCATAGGAAGACAAAGGAGAGGATGAAGGAAGGTGGGGGGAAAGGAAGAAAAAAAAAAAAAAAGAAAGCAAAAAAGAGGCAGAAAAAGAATACAGTAAAAATATCATTTAATAGAAAAGCACAATATCAGATCATAGTCCCCGAAGCAATGACAGCAAAATATGAGAAATCAGAGTCCAGAACTGCAAATGAAGAATTCTGCTCTCACAAGACACCCTGTCTCACACCCTATCATTGTTTCTCCTGTGGTATCCCAGCCTGTTAGCTGCTCATACACCCAATTCTGCTGATGCACCTTGGGCTGTTAACCAGTTATAGAATATGATCAGCATCTTCAATGCAGCTATAAATCTTATCCTATAAAAGCAATTGTGTCAGCAATTTTCTTTATTCTTGTGGTAAGCTAACAAGACTTTTCCCAAGTATAAAGATACACTTGTCGCCCTTGCCACCTCCAGCATCAAAAGCAATTGGTTTGCCATTTGTCTGAGCATGTCCTCTGCTGCAGCTCTGCTTATCTGTTCCAAATACACTGCTGGAGCCACTGCTGCAAAGGGACAGCAAGGGCTTACACATATTTCTGCATGGAACTTTCCACAGAACTCATCATCAATCCTTTTCTGAACAGGAAACATTAATGTATGTTTTTAGATCATCATCTCCTTCCTATTGCAGTACCTATTTTGAGGACACCAGTTGAGATCTTTACAGGAATCTCAAATAAATGTAATCAGTTTTCATTTAAATACATACTTTCTGAAGAAAGTAAACAATTAGCAGGCTATATGTGAATTGCAGCTTATGTGATGGCCTTGGAGTCCATTATTTATAGGAACTTCAATCTGTTTGGGATAGGACCAGGTACACTCATAATCTGAAATAGCTTTTCTGTTCAAAACATGTTTTTATTTTTCCAAAGAAACAACATCAACTGGCAGCCAAATAAAGGGTGAAAAGAAAAAGAGAAAAAGGAAAAAAAAAAAAAATAAAGAAAAAAGAAAGCTCTTTTGTTTGACAGGGAGACTTGAGGAATAAATTCACAGTAAATTATTTCTAGCAGAAGCAATAAACAGCAGCAAGTGCCATTCAGCAGCACAGTACCATCACAGGCTAAGATACCCAATTTGGCATCCAATGCACACAGCAGGATTCCGAGAAATGTTTGCTGCTCTGTCCTGGCAAAATGTCACCTGGCAGAGTGTGACCTACAAGACCTGATGCCTTCCATGTGCCCCCTAATAAACTCATCACTGAGTTCTTCATCCCTGAGAGCTGCACTTGCATAAGTTAGCACAGGATTGTGTTCCTGAGACCTCTCAAGCAGAGAATACTGCATAGGAGGGTCATGAGATGCCAAATATGAGATAACAGAGCCTTCTGCTGACACAAGACTGTCACATTCACCCAAAAAGTCAGCAGGGAAGCCACAGGTGGCTCTTACAGATGGATTTGTATCAATTGGTGCTATTTGTACCCTCAGCATCACATCCCTTCTTTCATATACATACAGACACATGTATGAAGATGGTGCACATTCAATATACTTGTTCTTCTAGTTCAGTTTCCTTCCTGGCTTGTTCAACAGCCTCTCTCTAGAAACTTAAGCTATGTAGATTTTAAATTTTTTTCCATATTATTAATATTCCCTGTGCTACAACTGAACATGGTGGATGAGTCTGTCTGCTATCAACTTTACAAAATGCAGTTATGTAGTTGTACACCAGCCCAGGATCTGCAGCAGATATTCTGTCAGTACACCACTAAAGATGACATTTTATAAATGATCAAACATCTTTTGTACAGTGCTGGTGTGTCTGGGTTAGGAGTAGCCAAGTCAGTGAAACTGTGTAAGCACAACTTGTAGACAGGTACTGCTTGGCATATGCAATTTGCCAGAGAGAAATGTGAATGGCACATTTATATAAATGGAATGAATATTTCAACACCCTGTAAAAGTTTTATGAATCCCTTTATTTCTTTTCTGGCTCACTTTAATCTCATACCTTAATTCTGCACAAGCACTTTTATTTCCTGCAACTGCAGAGTACAGGACAAAGATGAAGACTTAGATGAAAACACAAGGCAACTCAGGCTGCCAGTGACTGTGAAATCTTTGTATCATAGAAAATAAAACCACAGTCTGACATGAAAGTAGTACTCATGTAGTACACAACATGGACAAGCATCAAGAAAAGAAAAATCAGCCACAAAAGTTTCAATCTTCCCAAAGTTCAAGTTCTATTTGTTAAACAATTGCTTGGACTGTACTTTTCACTTCAGAGGTTTGGGCATCATCAATAGAAGAAAGTTCTTGAAAACAGATCATCTGTCTGTTCAGAATTATGTCACCAAGGGTAGTTGATTTTTGAATTGCAGATTTCAGTTTACATGTTCACTAATAGACCTGGAAAAGGTCTCTTGCCCTAATGACTGTGCATCCAGACCAGGCTGTTGTAGGTCAGTCCACAGTAACTGTACAGGTGGAGAAACAGCATCTAGAAGAAGCTGAATGGATGTGATAGACCTTTATAGAGATCATAAGAATCTTCCTGTGAAAAACATGTGAAGCAGTCCTAAGATCCATGTGCAGTGACAAGGCCCCAGAGAGTCCTGGAGTTGTGTCTTTGTTCAGTGGGAACATGTGAATCAAAAAGTTTAATCAACTTTTTCATTTAGCTTAGATGAATTTAGGTTGTCTCCCAAACAGTTTGTTATTCTGTTACAGCCCATCATCTGTGCTTGGGAGGAACAGACAAGGACCTAAGCTAAATGGGGAGATGCACCAGTACATGGTGTCACATGGTGGTGACTTGTGACACACCAAATTTATCGGTAAAACTTTCCACAACAAAATCTCCCCTGTTTCCAGCAGCATCTCAAGCCACAGAAATGAACACAAAGTCACCTGAGAAATAAATATTGTACTTGCATTTCCTCATCAGTGGACTTCCATTTTCTGCAGTGGAGCAGCATCTGTCCTTTTGCCTTTCACAGTCTGACAGGGTCATAGGTCACACATCTGCAGCACTACAACAAGATCTGGTGCCAAAACACCCCAAGCCAACAACATCTGCAGTCTGCTCCAAAGCCCAAAACATTACAGACCATATTTTCAAAGACATCAGGTCTTGAGAGTGGCCAAAGAAAGCTGTCATGTAAAAGCAATTGAATCAGCAGACAGGTTCTCTACACTCTGAAGCTATAAAGTCATCAGCCTCAAATACAACCAGAGCTGCACAATCCACAGCACTTCACAACTAGGTAGCCTGCCTTAAACTCAGAAATGAACTGTTTAGGCAAATGTAGCCCTATAAAGATCCCAATTAGCTTTGTGACCTCCAGTGGGCAGGAGGTTTTGCAGCATCTGACTGCCTGGCTCTCCCAGAAGCAGCAAATTGCTTTGTGATGGGCTCAGCCCTGAGGGGGCTTCACCAGCTGAGCGAGATGGGCAACACATTCTGGGCAGGAAGGCAAGCACAAATACTGAAAAAAATAAACAATGGCAATGTATTTCATGTTCCATTTTAGCTCATAAAACTTTTACTGCACTCTTTCCACAGCACCACCAGCACCAAGTAAAAGCTCTTTGATAAAGTGTGGGTTAAGATGCAGCCACTTACTGTAAGAGCAGCCAAAGACCTCAACTCTCAGTCCTATCCGCCCACCAACATTCCACTTCAGAGGGATGAAGCGCAGGAATCGAGCTTTCACGGAGTGCAGCAGCTTGTGGTGAACCACACTGTCAGCATTGCTGTTCCCTGTGAAGACCTGGAAGGACAAAGAGCCTTGGTGAGACATTAAGCAACAGGAGGTGAATGCAGCATTCTGAACAAAGGCTGTGAACTGTCACTTCTCTTCATGATTCCTACTCTCAACAATGACTAATAATAATTTAAATTGATTGTCAACTTTCCTTCTAAGTGCTTCATCTCTTATGAAGGGAAACAAGGGAGACAGCAGCACACAGAGCACCTCAGCAGAGTGGTGGAAGTACACACAGTTACAAAAGCAGATTGTAGATGGGGATGATACTGAAGACGCTGCACAATTTCTCCCAACCCAGGCTATTCCTGTGCACTATAATACTCCATCAACCCCTAAAATACTCAGAGTCCCATCAGCACAGTGAAGGATGGGGTTTGTTTTAGCCTTTGGTGCACTCATGGAAATACTAAATGACAGGCAAAATCCACTGAAGTTCTTCAGAGAAGAACAGGACAGTGTACTTCCAGATACCCAAGAGAAAACTCAAGCAAGGAGCAGGAAGAGATAAAAGCCTGAGTATGCACACAGAAGAATCAGCATTTTGACTGTGTTTGCGCCCGAGAGAGTTAAAGCATGCAAACAGTAAAAATAATTTCTTTCCTTACCTATTTAATTAATTGCCTGCAACAGCAAGCCAAAATTAATGGCCCTAGTCAGAATTATAACTTAACAAGAGGAAATTCTCTCATGGATGAAGAATGACCGAGGGATTTCAAAGACAAACCTTCAGAAAAACATCAAGGCTGTATTCCTGCCTGAAGCATTTTCAATTCATCTTTACACCCTTATCTGTAATATTGGCCCAGGAATATCACAGACTTCCTGCAATCCTCAGAACATTTGAGTAATTCAGCTAGGATTGAAATTTGAAGCCAAGAGTTTTGAAAAGCATGGAAACCAAAGAGAGAACACACCAAAACATGGTCTCACAGGAGAGCCATATTTGTAAAAGAGGTCCTGCATTTTGTAAGCATAAAATTTAATCACAAAAAGTTGTACCAGTTTAAAATGCTTCTGCAGTTCAAAAATCGGCACCATTCACTTACACAGCGCAATTGTGAGAAAAATTGGAATGAGTTCATTAAAGCAGACCTACAGTTCGTTTTGATGGTTGAAGGGTGTGTCAAAGAGATTAGGGGTTCATCTCCACTCGATTTTTTTTCCCTTAAATGCAAGCATTCCAACTTTTTTCCAGATGTTATTATAGATGCTGTAAAACCTCAAATTCAGTGTATTCTTTTTTAACTAAACTAAGCATTCAATTGTTTTATTAGAACTATATTAAATAAGCAATATTCTGGAACATTTCTAAGGCACAATTCTTTGAAACCATAGCATGTTTACTTCATTTCACCTTAAAAACAGTAACTGAAATTCTCTTCTATATAAAGTAAGCCTTATTTTCAACCCAGTCATGAATGCAAAAGACCACATATACCTCCCTTCCAAAAACATTCTTTGCATTTCATTGCTGTTTTTGCCTGCCTCTGAAGATGAACAACTTTACTGAAATGATCTCTCACAATCCCAGTTACCTCTTTGAAAAAACACCCTTCAAAACATGTGATCATGTGCTAGTTTTGGCTGCAGTTAATTTTCTTCATAGTAGTTTGTTTGGGGCTGTGTTTTGGATTTGTGCTGGAAATAGAGATGATAATACAGAGATGATTTAGTTATTGACTGGCAGTGCTTGCACAGAATCAAGGACTCCTGCTCCTCATCCCTCCAGTGAGGAGACTGCGGGCATGGGAAATTGGGAGGGGACACAGGCAGGACAGTTGACTCCAGATGACCCCAGGGATATCCCATCCCATCCCATCCCATCCCATCCCATCCCATCCCATCCCATCCCATCCCATCCCATCCCATCCCATCCCATCCCATCCCATCCCATCCCATCCCATCCCATCCCATCCCATCCCATCCCATCCCGCATCATGCTCAGCACCTAGAGCTGGGGGAAATAGGACAGGGGGATGTTCAGAGTGATGGAATTTGTATTCCCAAGTGATAATTATGTGTGATGGAGCCTGGTTGTCCTGGGGATGCTGAACACTTCCCTACCTATGGGAAGTGGAGAATGAGCTCCTTGTTCTGCTTGCAAGTGTGGGTGGCTTTTGCTTTACCCATGAAACTGGCATTTACTTTATCTCAACCCATGAGTTTTCTCATGTTTAATCTTCCAAATCTCTCCCCCATCCCGTGGGGGGAGAGTGAGCAGCTGTGTGGGGCTCAGGTAATGGTTGGGGTTAATCCATTACAGATCTGTAAAATTATTTCTATTAGGAGCTTATCAGGCTGAAAAAGGGGAAAAAAACATTATCCCAGTTGTCCTCAAAGCTTTGCTTTTCCTACACCTCTAGTTCTGAACTTTTAATGCACAAGATCTTGTTTTCTACAAGTCTTATGTGACATTTAACTAACCTCTCACAAATTAAACTATATTATTTTTCTTTTGAATGGAGATTCTTGTTGATGCTAATTCGAAGTTAACCAAATACAGCTGATATGTTTTGTACTTCTATATGTCCTGATCTTACTCATACTGCTTTCCACATAGGAGCCAATTTCAAATTCCAGCAGAGAGCCTTTCAGAGATTTTTTTCCTTATATTTCAAGTGAAAAATCTTGTTCTCCTCAGTAATGAAATTTTCAGTAGAGAGTAAGCCTCACAGTCATAGCTGTGGCAGTCCTCATATTTTTAGTAAGACACTTATGGATATATAAGATGCATAAAGGAGACTGTTGTTTTCTGTTTGCTAACTGCAAAGGCTTGTGTTCTTGGAGTCCTGTGATTATGTAAATGTCTCACCTTTAATAAGATAAAAAAAGAAAGAAGAAAAACAATAAAGGCGGAATAGAGAGTTTCCAGTCCTCCCAATTGTGAAGAAAAGTTTAAAATGCAGTGACTAGAGTGAAAGTGAAGGTGAAAAGTAAGAGACAAAAGAAAAAATACACCTTAATACTGTGAAGCGAGCTGGGGGGTCCAGCATACTCCAGGGATTGTGGTTGTGGTTTTGCCAGGCAAGATTCACAGCTTTACCACACCCATTGCAAGCTGATCTCACTGCCTACCCACTGGCATCTCTGCTAGGTATCTTCCCTCAACACCTCAAGCACAAACCAGAATTCACATCCAGCCTCCAGACCAGTTCAGTCCAAACCTGATGGGAAACTATGTAAAAACATCCTTCCCACACTGGAAGAGCCCCATCAGTAAAAATAAACTATTCAGAGGTCCAATACTGCCCTTACAGCACCTTTTTTTTTCTCAAGCTCCTCTAATAAGCAAAGAGCTAATGACCCTTTTGGAGAAAGGAAATTCACATGCAATGGTGTACCCATTGATCTGTGTCTACAAGATGGTTCTGTGTGCTGCTGGCACACCCCTGCATTCTGCTACCAGTGGGGCATCACTGTGGGCATGCCTTCAGGATTGCTTTGATTTTCCCTTCCAACTCCCACTGCTATACAGAACACCTTTTGATGCTTTATGGACCACCTGTGGGCTGTAGACCATTGATTGAATAATACCAATTGCCACAGACAGTCACTTGAAAACTTAAGATCCACAGCTGATACAGAAAAGAATCCATCCATTAAAGAAAATGAAACTAGGATGCAGTACCAGATTTCACAGCCCTGGAGGTTCAAATATTGATTAACAGTAAACCTATCGGTGTGAATGGCAGAAGTCCTCTAGAGAAATGGCCTTTATTACAACTTGTTGTTGATAGGGATTAATTCCCAGGAACAAAATGACAAACGAGTGCAGAAAACAAAGCACTTGCATTTCCCATGTAACACAGTTTCTCTGGAAGAGAGCACAGCACTTCAATCTGTGTATTTTAACAAGCCCTGTAAACACAACAGACGGATGATTTACATGGGAAATTCTGCCTCTGGCATTCTATGGGACTTATAAATCAAAGAGTTCCATTAGTGCCAGATTTTGCCACCAGCTTCTTGAAGGCAAAGGCTTTTCCCCAGTGCCAGTGGCCACAAGGTTAACAGCTGGCCAAGGCTGCCCCTCAGACCAAGCTTGTTTCACAATGCCTGGCTCTGCTGTGACACAAACCATGGCACCACAGTAATATTTTATGAGGTTTTTTTTACGAGCCAGCAGAGGCAGGTCCCACAGGCATGGAAAGGTGAGGGCAGAGCAGCTGCAGTGGTTTGGAGCAGGGTCCGACTGCTCCGTGCTGCCTCTTGGGCAGCAGCTGTCAGCGTGCAGGGAAGAATGGCAGTGAGACAAGCACAAATAGTGCTCCTCCCAATGCTCAGCTCACCTAGTTCATGGATTATAGTGAAATAGGACAAAATGGAGTTCCAGTTTAAATGAAAAAGAAAATTTTGAAAAGAAGCGTACATCTCAAAACTGCTGTTGTTGCCTGGAATTTGCACGGACCAGCCCCTCAGGAAAAACAATGATTCCACTAAATGGGCTTTTTTTACAACTCTCCCATTCAGAAGGATCCCAAAATCTTTCCAAGGGCAGTTCAGGAAAATCTCACACAACTGGGGTGAAATATGACAGTTATTTGATAACCCTGAAAACACATACTTTTTTCTTTACCTCATGCATTAATTCAGAGCTATGCCAGATCATACCAGTGAGACTCAATGAGCTTTAGATCATCCTTTGGATCAACTCTTAGACTGGTCTCCACCTCCCAACAGACAAGTGGAAATTGGGTGCAAGTGTCTGCTCATGAAAGCCTGATTAACTCCAAAGATCAGATCAGATGCAGGACTTTATCTCAGCCTTCCCCAGCTGAATTCTCTGCACACCAAATGGCAACTTATTTACAGACTTGCAGAAGGTGGTTCTCATAATGGCTCTGCTCTCCCACTTTGTTAGGCAGTAATGGGACGGGTTCAAAATGAGTATATAACATCAGCACAATCCTCAGCCCTGCACGGGGAGCAGGCAGACCTGAGGTTAACTACCTTCTAGGGGAGGTATTTTAAGACATATTGAAAACTCTCATTTCTGCCAAAGTAATCTGATGAGTTGAATTGAGGGGAAAGAAATAATCAGATTATAAATGTGCAGAGGGCATACAACAAAGTTGTTAGCAATTTACAACATTTCAACCTTCAGTAAAAGAAATACAAAGAGGGAAAAGAGCACTCCACCTTCAAATCTCACCCGTGACATCACTGTGTTCTGTCTCCAGTGCCTGAAGAAAAGGACAAGAGGGCACTTGATTCAAGCTGTCCAGAGCTCAGTAAAGGAACCAAATGGAGACAAAAAGCAGCTAAGACTGCCATAAATCCCAAAACTGCAGTCCTTATGAGTAAAACAATGTCATTCTTCCCTTTAAACTTCTGTAGCCAGATGGGAAAGATCATGAGCTAGGAGTTTGTGCTATGATACAGAACACACTTCTGGGGAATGACTCCCAAGTACTTGAGTGTACATTCACTTCCAAGAAAGCATGAATTTTCAAGGAAGAAACAACATGAAAATCTGAAAGAGGAAGAAGATAGCATTGCCTACCTTTTCATATTTTCCAGGATGAAACAAACTCTGACTTTCATCTTCTCCAAAGGCAGTGGGATTTCAGTTCTGCTGAAGTTTGCGTTACCTGGAGTGCAACTCAGTGGGGCTGGGGTACTAAATACACGTTTGGAGGAAGTCAGTGACTAAAAGCAAGTTTTGGCAGGGGTCCTATGTATATGTGTGGAAAGAGACCAAGGGCCACGATGACAAGGACACAATACTGCCATAAACACACCACACGGAAACTCAGTACCCTCTGATTTTGATGGGATGCTACAGAGTTATTTTTCACAGAAAAATTATACTGCATCAGTGCTTCCTAGCTGCACCTTAGGCCTAGACAGGTTTGTGGTTACAGGTTTCTGCAACAATGAGAATTAAAAAACACATTTATTTTCTGCTGCAAAACAAAAGTAACTGTCGGTTCAGGCAATTGTAGAAATTTGCCCGTTTCACCTCAGCTAAGCCCTAAACCACAAAAAGATGTAAAAACTAAAACATAATTTCAAAGTCTAAATGTTTGGGGTTTTTTCACATTTTACCATTTCTGCATCCTGTGAATGCCGGTGGTGAAAAATGTTGCTTTGCTTATGTAACAGAAAAAGTCCTGCCTAACACATCAAGCCAGAACTGTTGATACCTTGTCACAAAGAAACAGAGTGAAACTGCTTTGCTGTCATCTCCATCTCCCTGTGCCCAAACCAGGAGCTGCTAAAAGCTCCTCCTGTTTGGAGGGTGAGTTCAGTGCAGCTGTCCAGCTCAGGAGTTCACGGCAGGACCTGGCCCCTGGGAGTTGTTCTTTTTCAGCATCTGGCCTTAAAAAATTATTTTGTTAGAGGAGAGCAGACCGTGGGGACAATGAAAGGAGGATTGCTCAGCTCCTTTAAGAGTTGAAGTTTAGAACTCTGTTTTCAATACCACACAGCTACATTTGGTACATGGATAGCAAACCTAAGTACTCTGTTTTCCCACCTCTCTGTCTCAAAAGGCAAGTTAAATTTTCTTTCAGTATTCTTTCAAACCAGCTGTAGAAACAAAATAAATTTACTTGGAGGAACTTGCCTGTTTAGGAGAATAAATGGGAGATTTTTCCACTGATTTAAGCAGGTTTCAGCCCAAGCCCAAGAGGAAACAGCTGTCAGCCTGGTCCAGGGACCATCAGCTGGAGGGCAGGTTGTGTCCATTTAGCACATCAGTCACCTCTGAGCACGTCTTTCCACTTCATTGTTTCCTATAAATGCACCATAGTCTTCATGACAAAAGGTAAACAGTTATTTCTGGTTAACTGGTTAATTGTGGTTATTCTGAGTTGATTTGCCTGACTCATGCTTCAGCTTCCAGCTTGAATACTTGATGACTCAAGCCAGTCTACACCCCATCCTACCCTTCTAAAGAGAAGCCTCCTTTCTGCTTAAGTTTTTTCTTTCCCAACAGCAGCTACATTTTTCTCTGTGAAACACCCATCCTTGACAAGAACCTCAGAAACAATATCCCCTGGCACACTGTCAGAGCTGCTATTAGGGAGGAGCAAAGGGGGGGAAAGAATAGAACAGACACCTGTCAAAATTATCCTCCCATAACATATTATCTGAGAAAGTGACAGCTTTCCATCTCATCCCTCTACCCCATAATGGAAAAAATAAAAAATTTGTGTACAAAGAGGTAGTTAAACTTCCCTGAACAGCAAGGATTAAAATGACTCCTGATCAAGCAGGAGCCCTACTGGGACTGCATTGCACTTGGTACTTATTGAGGGGCTGACTGCTGTGCTCCAGCTATGCAGCGTCCACCTGGGCTCCTGAATGCCATTTGGACACCTCTGAGCTGCTGGCAGTTTCTGTGCAAGTAGGGGAGAGGAGATGCAGTAATGTGGCAGGGTCCATACTAATTCATCACTTCCCTCCATGATCTGCTCAAGTGAGAAGGTTATTTGCTGCTAATCCACCCCATTACACTGCCTTCATACCTTTCTGTCTGGTTAGTTACTTTCCAAATACAGGAACAAATGCTGTTAACAACATCATTAACATCAGATAGATGACTGCCCAAAGTAAACTACATTTATATTAAGGATGCAGCTTATTATCCTTCTGCTGACAGTTGGTAGAACCAATCTCAGCATTTCCAATAAAACCCATCATTTTTACATCATCAAAATATTTTGCAAGCAAAACATTTAAAAAAATTAAAGAATAACCATTGACACTATATAATATTATTTTCTAAATAGGTCTGTATCAAATAATAAAAAAGTGTGTAATATAACTTCTATTTAGACCAAAGAAAATGAAACAAAGTATTGAAGAACTTTTTAAACCTTTGTGCATTTTTTTCCCTGTCCTGATTCACCCCTAAAAATTCTAATTCATTTTTTTACTTTGTTCAGCAGCACCTTTTTATATTGAAATGGACAGTTTGATCTTTAAACAGTTTGAATTAGTGTCAATCTGTTTCCAGAGTCTGCCAAACTGTACCTTGGCAAAGTCTGAGATTCTGTGTCCACCAGCGACCTTTTCCAATAGGCAACTTGGGTACAGTGATGTCTTTTGAAGAAAAGCAAATTTACCAAATGGATAATACACGAGCTCCATCCCTTGACCTCAGGATGAGAAAATGGTCTCTGTCTCCCATTTCCTCATAGAGATGTAGCCAAATGCCTGATCCCATCTGTAGTTGGGCATGTTGCCCTCTTCTTCCCAGCAACAAACCAAGTGCAATTTCCTTACCATGCTGAGACACCCTTTGCACACATATGTGAAGCTGCATCTCATAAAAATGCATTTCATCGATGGCAAATGGATCCCTATCTTTAGATTTTAGAATCAGCTTTGTCTTTGGAGCACCTGCAGGTGAAGCTCTTATTGCTGTTAATATCATTGCTACTACATAAATAAATAATGATAGAAGCAAGAAGCAAGCAGCAAAATTAAACCTGTAAATTACAAGTCTAAGCTAAAAGTCGGCAGTTGATTCCTGCTTCTGTTCAGCCTCCTGCACTTTATCTTAAAGGCAATCCTACAAAAAGATAGCATTTTAAACTAAATCACAACATGGTTAAATATTTCCCTAGTACCTTGACTAGGTTAACCTCAGCAAACAGACTGAAACTTCTCTTCTGCTGCCAACACTAATCATAGATTTCAGCTGCTCTGCATAAATCTCATGGAGACCTTCATGCTTTACATTAAATTAGTGGGATTAACAATGCTGTGAATGTGTTTATGTCTGGCAGTGTTGGGGAACTCTGGGAACCTTCCCTGTGTTTAGCTTCATCAGAGTACATTTAAATAGCTAGTGCTGTACACTCAGTATCTCTCTGGTTGTAATTTGCCAGACGGATCCAGCAAGATGACACCAGAGAGGTGTTAGCTATTCCATGCAACAGTGACCTCAGATGAATACTGTGCTTCATTATCTTACATTATTTCACTGTTATAAAGTTTGATAGCATTTGCACTTGGATCAGTAAAGTAATTTCCTGTAAAAGAAGAAAAAATAGGTGGGCTTGATTTTCTCCAGTGTTCCATAAAGCACAGAAATGCAGGTGCTTGCCCACACACACATTTTTTTGTTATACCCTCCTCCCTCACTGCCCCATAGCAACTTCCATAAGGAAGAAAAGACAGGTTATAGTGGTGGGCAACTCCCTTCTCAGGGGAAGGGACACTGGACAGATCAGATCCTCCTCTTGTGGAAGTCTGTCCCCTCCCAGGGGCCTGGGTTAAGGACATCACCAGGAAAATTTCCAGCCTGGTGCAGCCCTCAGACTATTACCCATTACTGCTCTTCCATGTGGGTGGCAATGAATCCACAATCCCACCCTCCAGAGCAGTGAAACTGTGTACATCAGCCTCAGTCTTGGCCTAGTGAGTTCACAGACTCACCTCTACCACAGGAGGGCTAAATTTAATTGACATTTTTTCCTCCTACAAAATCACTACTGTAATGCTTGCAGCATCCTACATTTGAGTCTTGGCATTGCACTTTCACATTGAGGTCCATCACTGAACCACATTAAATTAATCTTGAGGACACTAAAGCAACTTAAAGAAACCACATCTCTTCCTCCTGCAATAGAGTAAGATGAGCTTTTGCAGCATCTTGGCAGGCAAATGTGCAATGTCTTCCAAATGCATGTCTGCCCATTAAGTTTCGACCACACATTTCATTACACCAACCACACCAAACAATCCTCAGCAGTAGGCTCTGAAGATCATGATGGTCTCTAAACTACAGGCCAAAAAAAATGAAAAAAAATGTACCCTACTGTTAGTGATCCAAGGAGAAAGCCTGAAATTCTGACTCTGAACTGTAATTTCTGCTGGCATACAAATAACACCTGTTACTGTTGCTATGGTAGGAGATAAGGAGTCGTGATACATTTGGCAGGCCCAAGATCACACCAGACCATCAATAAAAACTGTTCTACTACTTTTATTTTAGAAATTAGAAGATTATGTGAACTGCTGAGCGAGTTTGAAATTTCAGTGCTTGTAAAAATCAGATTTTGAAATTAGCACTACCCCCATGGGGATGAACACAAGGGAAGGAAAGCAGAAATAGTTTATTTCAACAAGAGGAGTTTCTATGCAATAGATGTTTCTGTAAATGTGCAAACTGGGATGCATCACACTGGACTGTCCCTAGGACCTTCAATAACAGTTTCATTCTTGTCCTTTCCCAAGGATCATCCTCGAGAACCTGTTTCTTGGCACTCTCTAACAGCAAGAGAGGTGATGATACTTCTTGTAAATTGTCCTTTTTCTTTTCACTTCCATACAGTTTTTCCTTAAATCATAGCTAATCAAATACTTAAAAACTAGAAATCTTAGAAGCCTCTCCAATGGTATCGATATTTCCCATTTAAGTATGGCAAAATGGATGGGAGTTGTGGATGGGGGCAAGTATGGGCAAAAAGGAGGCAGTTGAGGAGAGAGGAAATCAATAGTTCCTTAACAAGCCCTTCTGAGGTGTGAAATCTAGCACACAGGGCTCTTTTATTTCTTTTATCTCCTGATCATAGGTGAAAGAAAGGGTCCATGAATAGGATCCATGAAAGAGCTTGTCTTTAGAACAAGAAATAAGAACACCTAACATTTTTTGCAAATATTAAGATGAAGGCATTGTGCTTAAGGTGGTTTTCTTTTTATCCTGAAAGCAGTATGAGTAGCTATACCTTGAAAAGTAACAAAGAATAGAAGAAAGAAGCAAGTGTTTTTAGACAATGCAACCCACAGAGAGGAAAATTAACCTATTACAGGATTTCCTTTCAAACCCTTTGCACACAGCGAGGCCTGAATAATAAGCTGGGTTAGGATGTATGTTCACAGTTCAGTCTTCAAAGATGAGCTGGTCCTCTGGCAAACAGAAGAGAACTGTGCAAATATACAAATTTAACTTCTGGTAAAGAGGGACACTGATATACCCTCAAGTGCTTCTGCATCAATGCTGCAGTCTCATGCACGTTTGAGCTCACCAAGTTTCTGCAGTTTAGCATTAATGAACACCTGAACCAGCACCCATGTGGAGAACACACAGCTTTGACAGCAGTTCTTTAAAACACCACTAAATCAACACATCATGACTAAAGGGAAATGCAGCAATTCTGATTGTTTATTATATGGTATCCTCAGAGAGTGTCAGACCAGCATTTTCAGAGCCCAATTTCTCCCCATATTAGTGTTTGTGTGACTTACTGAGCGATGAATTGTGCCAAAGTCGATTGATTACTCTTGATTACAGGAGACAAATGGACAAAATGCATTCATTTTAACCAGTAAAGCACGGCCTCAGGAAGTTTAGGCCAAGCTGTCAATACAGGTCTCTTTGGTCACCTCCAGGGCACATGTGCAAACTCTGGAAGTGTAACTAACCTGGGTCTTGCCTTGTGTGTTCAAAAACACATCCCAGCAGACATAGGGGTGGAAAGCAACCACACTGAGGTGGCAGTAAAGGGTACAAAGTTTGTAAGGATGCAATGGGAAACACTGGTAAGAAGGAAGGTGCTGTTTGAAATAAATGTTGGAAGCCAATAGAGACAATGAGATGCTACTGACCACTCTAACTTCTGTATGGATTGAAATTCTTCCACATTAGTGTGTTGGTCTGGGTTATCAAAAACATGACCATGCAATGTTATTTCACTCCACGGTAGATAAGGCATTAAGAAAAGATCCAAGAGTAGAGAAAATGGAGATTCTGAATAGGGAATGTAATTGTCCTATCATCTTGAACTCTAAATTTTACAAAAGAGAAATATAGTTGCTGGAGTTGGTAAGCAAGGTACCAAACACACAGACACACACTCACAATGTGTTCTTTAAAATTAGCCAGCACTCAGGATGAAAACACTGAGGAGCTTCTACTGTCCATACAAAATTGTAATTCAACACACAAATGCAGAACTATACCCAAACTTGAAGTATTATTTTAAAGCAGAGATTAACTTCAAGAAAAAAACCATAAAACCTAGGATTTTTTAGTCAAAAGTTTAAAAAAAGTAACATTAGGATAAATTATTTTGAGAACCATATAAGTATTTTAAATTCATCATATTAGAGATTCAAAATAAATCAAAACCACTTATGCTGAAAACAAATTTTTTTAAAAGGAAAGAAGTAAAAACCATCTGGTAAAATCAGAGACTGAGAAGCTATTTAAAGTAGGAAGACTTTCCACTAAAGAAATCACAATTAAAGGATAAAAATGGAAATTAGGATCAGCTCTGTAAGTAGAGAATACCACAGAATATCACAGAACTTTAAAAATTTAAAATAATTTGATATAAGGCATAAGAACCAGTAATAAATACTTTTCTGAACATGTGATTAAAAAAAAAAAAAACTGACAAAAATGCTGAAAGACAGCCTTGAAAAAGACAAACCCATTGATGAGATGGTGAATTAATTCTTTTCAGCAGAGCAGAGTAAAGGATACAGCTTAGGGTATTTCCAATTCTAGGCTCTTTTTCAGTTATGAGTGAGAAAATTACTTGAAATTGAAGTACCGAGTTAGCATATAAAATAAACAGAGAAAATCCACTAAGCTCAGTTAATATTCTTCCACAATTTAGAAATTCAGTATAAAACTGCTCAACTGTTAGCTGTGATGGCTATCCTATCAAGGAAATGTACTTCATTGGCAGTGAAAGAGAAGGTGGCAAACTCAGGGGCATGTTTTAAGAGGTCTTAAGACAGACTGTGGCACCCACTTACAAATAAATCCATAAAGTAGAAGAAATTATTTTGAAACCCACAATGAACAAACAAGCAGACCGTTATATTATGACTGAAAGATATCTTGTTTTTTAAGAGGAACTACAGACCTTACACATTTATTATTAGCCTTCAAAGGAATCAGTTTATGGATTGATAATGATGCTGTAATTGATATCATGCACTTGCACTTCCATCAACTTTTGTTGAAAACCACTGAAAGAAAAAAGCCATCCAAACCAAGCTCATAGGTGACAAAATAAAATGTGCATTTATGGGGATCTAGTCTGATCTATGTTATTTCTGGCTTCCTAAATGTCATAGTGAAGAAAACACAGAGTACAGAGAACTAGAACAACTTGGTGATAACACAAAAGTTGTTGGCTTGTGAAAATAAAGTCTGACTGAAAAGTTGCACAAGGGTCTGATTGATATGGAATGATCAGGCAGTAAAACAGAGAATAAGGAGGATCAGAAAATGTAAAGCAGCACACCACACCGACAAAATCATCTTCACCACACATCCCATCTGAAACAGGTTGGAAATCTGCTACTGTCGTTCAGGAATCTCAAAGCCTTGTGAACTGCTGGAGGCAAACATCAGTTCTGGACTCAAAAATGGCCAAAAACCTAAAGAATTTATTAGGAATTCCAAGAAAAAGAAGAGAAGTAGCCATTCAGAAAGCCCTGAAATTACTTTATATATTAACAGTTATGTGACCCCAACTTAAAAACTGTGACACTTTTGTCTCTTCATTTGACAAATACATAGTTGAATTGGGGAAAAAATATAGAAAACAGCCATAAAGTAGGCCAATGATATTTTATATCTTCAGAATGTTGAAAGATGAAATAGACTGGGATTTTTTAGCCTGAAAAAAAATATGTCTGAAGTAGAATACAAGATGGAGCTATAAAATAATAAATAGCAGACATAGCAGGAGATTGGGGAATTATTATTCATGTTTACTAGAACATGAAAGCCAAACACTCAACATAATTTTCAGAAAACTTGTGGACCCAGCAGCTTTTGTTTTACTAGAGATTTCTAGACATGTTTTCTTGTCAGATTTCTAGGTCTGTCTATATTAATTGTCAAATCTATTGCTAAATTGTACTGATCTCTTCACCAACCCTCTAAAGAAAAAGCAAAACCTCAGAAACCACAAAACTAATAAAGCATATAAGCTGTTAGATAAAGGGGTATACTGAGATTCATAATTATTCAGTGTCTCAAAACATATGCTGACAGAAGAGTTGAAAAACATCTATTCCTTTTCCCCCAGTGAAACCTATTAAGGAAATTTCTTATTTGAAGCTGGTGACATTTCATAGGAAACTGTGAATAAATGAAAAAAAAGAAGCAAAATCAACAAAACCAAGAATCCAACTAATTTTATTTGTGAACTATTTATTCATTGGCTTATTTTCTAATAACTCTACTGAACAGGAGAAATCTGAAAAACAATAAAAATCTAATTTAATTTTAAAGTTTCACTTGAAAAATGTCACCAAAAATGATCCTTTTCCTTGAACAAAAAAAAAAAAAACCCAGTACTGACACAGGTAGTTTTTCAAAGAGAAAATTTATCCACAAATTGACAAGTCAGAGCCATGAATCGTAACTGTAGTTATCTGGGAATCAAACACAGACCAGGTATCATGGTCCATGGTTTCCTTCCCCTCCCTTCTAGCTGCCCAGCCTTACAAATTCCACCACACTTAGGAAGATTCAGTTTCTGAATGGACATCCACACTACTGAAAAAAAATTGTTACTGCTCATTTTAATGACATCCTAACTTCTCAGAATTTATTCATTACTTTCATTACCTCATTTCATTTCTGCCTCAAATTCATCCAGAATGAAAGAAATGGAGATTATTATTTGAGCATTTTCAGACAGCTCTTACAGAAAAATAAAAAATCTTTCTCTTTGGGCTGGATGTACCCTGCAGGTGTTCCTGCTGGGGTAAGGGCAGGGGGGATTCACCAGAAAGCTGCAGGCAACCTCAGGAAACCAATTTGCCCAGCTGGCCCAGCTTCCAGCAGCATTTTAGACCTTTATGCCAGTCAATGTGCACAAAGCCAGTTGTGAAATCTCAGCTCTCCCATCTCCGGAATACCTGAGTTATGCAAGCACCCAGACAGCTCTTCCTGCAATACCCACCCCATGTCCTTATGCTGGGACAAACCAAAACACTGCTAATCAGAGAGAGCAGAAGAGGAGTGGGGAGGATGCATAAAGACCCATCCACCATCACCATCAAATTTTAACTAAATTGATGCTACAAAAGCAGCACCTTCCTTTAATACATCTGATTTGTGCCATTGTTCTGCCATGGCTTAGACAAGTTCAGCTGCAGCCCAGCAAGGACAATCACTTATTTTTTCTCTTTGTCTCCAAGACAGAGAGCTTTATCTCAGCCCCCAGGAAGTACCTCTCATTGCAGCTCTTGGGGATTTGCTGACTTTCTCCAAGGTTCTCAACCCAAACACTATTTCCAGTTCCAAATCCAAACAGATGGAGAGACACAAACACTCCATCTTCCTTACAGCTACACTACCAGCCTCCCCTACCAAGTGGAGAGCAGCTGGTAGAAATCAGGACAGCCAGGACACACTCCTAATGTTCATGAGAATTCCCATTATCCAAAAGGAAAACAGAACTGAACATTTGAATCAGATGAACTCTTCTTTCTTTCATTTTGTAGCATAAAGGAAAATAGAAAAGGTCTATTTGTAAGGTCACCCTAAGCATTAGTTGGGTCACAGTTGGGTCAAAAATCACAAACTCTGCCCCTCCTTACCATAATAACCCAAGGCACAAACACATCACCCCAAATACAACCTGCTTCAAGCACCTTCATGTGCTGCATAAAGCAAGTTCCATGCCTGGTGCTTAGGACAATGTGTGAGTGGACCTGTGCCCCACTCTAGACAAACTAAATAACAGCACAGGGCCAGGAAAACCTATGAGCTCTGACAATTAAAGAAAATTAAATTGAAGTGGACTTGAAAGATTTTGGACCCATTGGCTAACAAATGTTACACACTAACTTAACTTGCGCCGGTGTTCCCATTAAGTATGCATTATTTATGTATTAATTTCTCTTTCATTGAGCTTCATTAAGTCATTCCCGTCCTGAACTACCATAAAACTGAGAGATTGCTGTCCCTCTAGACAAATAGAAAAGGCTTTGCCAGCTGATTTGGAGATCCCTTTAAAGGAGAGACAGTACCATTTGATAGCTTTGCTCTGTCATTATTTGTTACAAAATCATAACCTCAAATCAAGGATTCACCAGGAACTTCACAAGCCATCTTAATTTATCACTTGTACAATGAACCATTCCTTACTGGATTGAAGGGGGTTGAGCAATCAATCTTGTTAATTGTCTTCAATCAATTAAAACAGATTTCTGTTATTTCAAGCAGGAATGTTTGGTTTTGTTTGTTTTTTAACTCAGAAGCAAAATGTTTTATTTATGTAAAACACCCTAAAAAGCTCAATCTTCTGTTGAATAAATCCTGCATTTGTAAACACAAAAATAAAATGTCTCAGTCTTTTAACTCTCATGATTTTGTAGGTCTAGATGTGAATTTTCATGGCCCTCTCTTCATTTCTGCAGCTTTGGCTAACACACACTCATCCCGCAGAGGTGTAAGCAAAGGTTCTCCACCTTGTCCCAAGAAATAGGAAAGGGCTGTAACATGACCTATGTTTATTTGTTATGCTGATGCTACAGTGGCTCTCAAATAGCCACTTGGACTCCTGCAAAAGACTAACTGCAATGTAAACAAATCCAGATGGCTTTGTTTTGACATATGTAAAATCTTGAATCTGCCATCGGACTGATGTGAGAAATCTCTAGTTTTCCACCATCCAATTAAATAAAAATAGCCTATTTTACTGCTCAGGCAGATGAGCACACAGTTCTCACCAGGGTAATATCCAGAGCTTTTTAAACTCTCTCCAAAGATCTGGAAATCCTAAATGCACACATTTTTGTATCCCCATTCTGGGAATGCACATAAGCCCTAGTGTTCAAAGACCGATAGCAATTAGGTTAATTGACATTATATCCTGTTGCTCCTTCCTTCTAATCTGGCAGAAAAATCATCTGACCCCAGAAGGAGTTAATAATCCAACACTACAAAGTGTTTTGTGTCTGTAATAATATATGGTGCTCAATGCATCATGGGAAGAATGCACTTAATTGAATTATGTAAGTGGGAAGGTTGTATGGTTTTTTTTTATTTTTAGCCTTCCAAGTTTTTTTCTGTTTTTTTTTGCTCTTGTTTGTTTTAAATATTAAATGTAGGAAAGATATTAAAACAAGAAAAAAGTTAAATAAGGGAACAATAATGTGACAGCATTTTGTTTCTTAAATGCATTACTAACTGCCCCACTATGAACGCATCAGAACATAATTAATGTCAACTTGGAAATATGAGCCTTTTTTCCCCCTTTTCTGGTGGAGAGTGGGCATGTGTGGGAAGTGGTGTACAGCTGTCATCAAAGCTCCTCAATTCCTAGCTGTGAAAACCTTACCTAACCCACGCTGAGGAGTCCAAAACCTTGGCTGAGGAGTGTACGTCTGCCCTACTGACCGTGTGCAGGGCTAGTTTAGGTCACTGAAAATTCTGCCTATCAGACTCCCTCTGATGACTGACTGTAATTACCCCAGGCTAGAAAAGTCATTTCAGATGTGCCTGCAGCAACCACTGCCAAAGCTTTTGATGCATCTACTGCACCAGTGACTTGTCTCAGTCATGTTAACCCAACATTCTCCACCAGCCCTTCACAGAGGCTCTGCCAGTCCTGCCTGTTTGCCACAGGAGGCTCTTGCAGTCATTTTCAATCCAAACTTTGGATTTGAAAGGCAAGATGGGTTCAGAAGGAGTGGAGGACACTGCTCAGCAACAAACAGTGGTTTACACACAGCTGGGAATACACAAAGCCAGCTCACCTCTCAAGGTTTATGCTGATCTGGACAAGAGTTCTACCATGCTACAGCTGATGTACCACCTCCTGAGAACATGATTAAGGAACGTCACTAAAATGATTCTCAGCAATACATTTGTTCATCACCGAAATTCTGCTCATTTCACTGGGACATACTTCAATCTACACTTGAATTTTGGTTTCATGGAATGATAGAATGGTTTGGGTTGGAATGGATTATCCATTATAAAGATTATCTAATTCCAACCCCACAGCCATGGGCAGGAGCACCTCCCACTAAACCACGTTACTCAGAGCCCCATCCAGCCTGGTCTTGGCTTGGCATTGCTGCAAACAGAAGACAATGCACATTTCTGTCATCACAACCCCTGTGTATATATGCAGAATGAAAACTGGTGTCACTTGCATCTAAACCCTTATGCATTCCACTTCGTGATTCAGAGCTGTATTTCTTCAGTCACAATCATTGTGTTTTGGGTGGATGTGGTTGTTAAAGTAATATGCAATTTAAGAAATGATACTATAGCAAAATAGCTTCCTACTAAAACAATTCATACTACAGATAACAAGGATGCTCTTGCAGTCTATTTTTAGAAAAGAAGCAATACTGCTGAAACTGCCTTTAGCGGTGAACAGTTGTATTAAAAGGCACTCAGGTAGGTGGAGGGGATGGACAGCAAACATTTTTAAAAAATGGGATAGCTTAAATTCTTCAATGTGCAGAAATGCAGGCATGTAGTATGAATTTTTCCACAACTCTTTTACCCTCCATTGTCCCTTGAAATAGTGTGTAAGAAAATGTGTCTAATTTATTGTGGTGATATGACACCTTACACTGAACAGCACCTAAACTCTTTCAGACTCTTTCAGCCTGGCACCAAAATTTCAAAGACAGCAATGTGCTCTTTCCACCTAGCCCACAAACTTCCTGCTTCCTGGTATCCATGATTTTACAATTTCTTGTGCTTCAGCACTCGTGTATCTTACACTTACTCTGTTTTGTCCTTAAGGACTTGCCAAGTCTGCATAATACTCAGCACTGAATATGAAAATATGAATTAGATTTAGCTTTATTAGAGTTAGTCAGGAAATCATATTTCCTCTCAGAAGTGATCTCCACTAACAGCCCAGCCTGTTCTGCACACATCCTGAGGTACCCACAGAAATTATATTCCTTCTATGCCATTGAACTGCTTCTCATTCTGACACTACAATCACTCAGCTCCAGTGCATCCTGGGCTGCACAGCAGGAGGGCTAATTCAGCACTCCTGTCTAGCAAATTCCAAATGAATGCCACAAAGTGACACTTTTAGCTGTTGCATCCCCTGCCAATTTCAAGTCCCTGTGATCCCACTAAAAAGCACATGAACCCCAGTGTTGACTGAACTGAAAAAAACCTGTCTTTCTCTCAAAAGCATCATGTTATTCTCCTAGCAAATGACATTATTTTCTCTTTTTTCTTAAAAAAAACAAACAAAAAACAAAACACAGTATTATTTTCAGTGATGCTGAGAAAAAAGTATTTTATAATAGAATCTGTTAATTTTGGCATTTGCCACTTAGGATGCATTATACAACCAGACAGAAGTATTTCAGAATTAGCCATTACAGCTGTTTAGCAGGTTAAATACTAGAAGGAAAGTTCACCAGTCTGTAGTTTAACACACCTGGGCTGCTCTCAGGGTGGGCACATTCTCCCTGGTGATACCTGAAGTGCATTCACTGAGCTCACTGTTAATGTGGATATCTTGGCCTTGTCTCAAGATGCTACACTGACTGATTATCCATCTTTCCCCTGATTCTACATTCCACTCCCATGCCAACAGAAATTAACTGCATAAACCATAAGAAATTTCTAACATTCTCCACATCCAACTCCCTGGACTGAACAATAACAGGACACCAGGACTCACAAAGCCATTTATTTTTTTGCCACTTAATCCAGACAGTCCCTGGGTCCTGACTTCTCATCTGTCAAATAGGGGTAAATAATACCTTGTCAGTATTTTTCACCTACTTACAGCTTCTGTTCAGGACAAATCATCTCACTTGATGGATCTTCCTGGTGCATGGCAGTACACAGCCCTGATCTTAGCTAAGAACTTGTTCTACACTTCTGTAAAAATCCTATAAAGTAATAGCAATGTAGAAACATATTATCTTTCTCTCTTGCTAGAGAACCATTATCCAGAGTCCACCAAGCTATTACCACTAACTGCAGGTGTCAAGAAACTTGACATCACTTAAAAGAGCTAAAAACTGAAAAGAAGTTCTATAATTCAATTTATAAATGGTTTTCAAGGTATACAGAAACTGCAATGGCTAAACAGTGTATGACAAAAATGGGTAGAGGAGTTGTGAAGTTACAAAACTTTTAGAATATAAGCAGCTTATGAAAGGAAATTAATGGATTTTGATAAAGAAATGAGACGAAAGGGAAGAAAGGAAAGAAATATCCATAATATTTTTATGGAGGCCATTTTAGGGGGAGCCTCTTACCTATAATTTAAACAAATACAGATCCCAGGATTCTGTCACATTTACAGTTTAAAAAATTAAACAAATTCAGAGTCCAGCATATCACCTAAAAGGTACAGAATCTCAACTAATTTTAAAAGAGAGACTTCAACAATTTTTCCATAGGATTAAATAAAATATATACACTGGTTTCAAAGGACATATGCTTGTTCAAACCTGGAATAACTTTTACTTCTTTGATATGATAAAAATGCTGCCTCCATGGCTAGAAGTTGAAATTACTGACACAAACTGGAGCGGCACACTTTAAGTACAATTATTCTAACTTGTTATACTTCCTTGTAGCTGCTCTGTGCACCCTTGATTGAAGGTAGAATTAATAACAATTTGCATGTTAAATTTTTCATCACAGACACAACTTTCCCTTCCCCAGCAAACAGAATTTATGTTTACAAAGAGGCATCCTAGGGAGGATAAGAGCACCTTCAGGATCACATTTCCCTTAAGATCTGTCCTCTTAGACCTTGCCCATTATTCAAACGGTTTATCCAACACAAAATACTGCAAAGTTCATAGAGTTGACCAGGAGAAACAATATCAGTTTTACTGCTCATATTTCAAAATTATCACCTTGCTTTCGTGGTCTTTCTGAAAAAACTCTGATCTAGTTTTTCAGGCCCTTTCACCAGTGATCAGACAAGGAAAAATTAGGTGCTCCTGCCTGTTGCAGATATTTAAGAGCAGCAAATACGGACCTCTCACCCTAGTTGCACACCAGCACATACACACCCATTCATCCACCATTCTTTGTCAAAAATATTAAGGTTGCTGAGCAGCTATTAAAAAGCTGGGAAGCATCAGCATTCACTTCAGTAAGTTCTACCATGAGCTCCTCCCCTCCTCTCGAGCATATGGTCATTTACTATTTCTGCAGGACCCTGGCTTCAGCCACCAATGGAGAATGCTTCTGGAAATCTCCAGCACTAGATGCAGCTCCTCAATAAAGCGGTGTTTCCACCAATGTCCCCATTCTTGCATAATTTATGGGATGGGGTGGGAGTCACAGTAAATAAGCAAGAGGAGAGGAAGCCTGAAAAAAGTAACAGTTCCATTTGTAAGACCTGTGAGGATACACTTTAACTCCACCTGCACTTCAGAGAGGGAAATACCAATTATGATGCACTAGTTTTATAGAGACAAACTAGAAAGACAAGAGATTTGTTCTAAAATACTTTCTACATTTCATTAAAAAATGCTGTTTCATAGGCAGACTAACTGATTTCAAGGCTTCCAACCACAAGCTGGAAATTTTAGGCTCAAATCCATTTAAATAGAAATCTGTAAATTTGAATTATACCTTAAGGGAAAAAGTTCTGGCTCACTTCATTTAGTGCTGGCACCTCTCTAGACTTGCTTAAAAACACTAATCCTCTTATCAAGAGATTGATCTGGAAGTGAGAGAGTGGTCTCAGTGACAGGTCACTCCTGCCTCTCAGGCAACTGCTTATACTACTTTGCCTTAAATTATTTGGAGAGGCCACCTTGTGGACAGGGTGTGAGGAAAACAACACAGATGGACACGCCAAGAAGAAGGAGCAAGCACAAATTTGCTCATCAGCAAAAGTCTCAGGCCCCAGCTGCCAGGAGTACACCTGAACACCCCCCAGCGACTTTGAAATGCAGAGCAAGTGTCCATTCCTGGGAATAGAAGAGGCATTTTATTCCAATAGCCAACTCTCACTATCACCAGGATTGGTCTTTCTGATTCACAGCAACAATTTTAAATGCAGCTTTCTACCAGTGCAGAGAGCAGCTCAGTGCCTTAATGACACAGCCAGGGAGGCAGCAGCTCTCTCTGGCACCAGGCATGTTCTGCTCTCACTTGTTTTATCAGGTCAAATTCGTGTTTTCAGACTATGCTGTGGGGAGGGAGGGGGGATAAAAAATGTTTTAAACGTTGGGATCTGATTTTTTTTTACCAGGTAGTATATACATCTTACGTAAATTGAATTTTTTCTTCAAATGCATATAAACTCATGAAATAGTTTTATTCATTTTAAGATTCCAGATTAACTTATGATTTTTTCCTTGTGACACAATTAGCTTTCTAAGAAATCATAATAACCCAACATGTCTTTTGGATGGCATTGAAATAACAAATATTTGTAAAATAAATTTTCTTATGAAGTACACTTCACAAAAATTTCCCATGTAGAAATTAATAATTATGGGTCTGGAGCTGGGTTTGAAGATCATACAGGGAGTAAAACTTAAGATGGTATATTGAGGAGAAAACAAAATATTTAATAGTTGCTCATTAATTAAAGACTATCCGGTTTCTATGCTGAAAGGAATAGAGGATGCTGTGCAAAAAATAGTTTCTGATCAGGTAATTAAAGCCCTTCACACTGCACACACATTAGGGGGTCTAATTAAGTTTGCAATGACATTTTTTATCCTTCAGGTTTCTAACTTCATAGCTTAATAATGTTCTTTTAACATTTATTTTTCATTTGCAATAGCTCTCTGCAACACCCCAACAAACCAGTTCTGCATTAAGATGTTACATAGAAATGCATCTGCTTTTGATCTTTCTTAAAAGAATTTCTCAGTCTTTATACCACAGACATAAAATGAAATATGTAGCACTTTCTTCCCTACCAGGATATTCAATATCTCTTTTTTTTTTCCCCACAGACACTTTGAGCCCATAGAATATGCTGTAGGATCTCCATATTCACTCCACTTCAGCTTTGGAGTTAACAGCTAAAAGCTCTCAGTTGATGACATCTGTACCACAGATCTATAGATAAGGTGGGATTACCACAGAAAACAGCCTTTTACAAAATTCTCTATCATCTACAGAGTTGTCTGCTTTTCCCTATGAGCCTGGGAAATCTTCAACCCTGTTTTGCTTCTTTCCTCATTCCTTTACAGAACCAAGTTAAAGTAAACATTGAATTGTTAAGTGCAAAGTATGCAGATGCAGGAATCTTCCAGTGTGTGAAATACCATTGGCTTTCCTTTGCTTCTTTATCCTAATAGAGAAGGAAGTTTTTCATGCTGAGCTTTGAAAGCCTTCAACTCTAAGCAGTTGTGCCGTAAGAAACCATCAGGTGGAACTTCCCGGGCAGAAGCTGATGCAGACAAAGTTCCACCTGGAAATGAGGAAGAAATTTCCCTGTAGTGCAGTGACCAAGCAAGGAGCAGAGTGCCCAGAGAAGGTGTGGAGCTTCCCTCACTGGAGATACTCAGGAGCTGTCTGGACATCACCCTGTGCCCTCTGCTCTGGGATGAGCCTGCCTGAGCAGGGAGCTTGGACCAGACGAGCACTGAGGTCCCTTCCAGCCTGACCCATCCTGTGAAACATGACACAGAACAGAGGTACCACTTAGTGGTGTGCTGATGAACACCTTTCAGCAACATCCTTAAAATCTTTCCCTCTTTTCATGAGCTCTGCTCTTCCCCAGCAGCCAATGGGCACAGCCCAGGTGCCTTTTTCCTCTGCAGCATCTGGGGGTGCTGAGGATGCCTGGGCCAAACTGCCCAGCCCCACACTCAGTGCTACTCAAGAAATACAGAATATTATAACTGATATCCACACCCTGCTCCAAAGCTTCCATCCCTCCCCTAGGATTAATAGAACCAACCACACAGTATAAAGTTCAGGTTACTTATGCATTAAAGAGAGCAATGCTTATAAATTACCTCTTCTCTGCAGCGGACAGTTACAGCCAGCACATCATCTTATCACTAAGATTTTTCTCCATCTAATTCTATTTGCTGTTCCTCAGTGAATATCAACAATAACTCATTTAGCTTTAATGACATTAAAAGTAGAGACTGTCCTTGAGATAGCATCTAATTTTTCTTTATGAAAGCCAACATAAATTCTATGTACGAGGTCTCTGACAGCCTGGTAATAGAGGTGTTGTTAAAGTGAGCTAAAAATACAAACCAAGATAAAAAAAAAAAAGTATCTTTCAGAGGAATCATTAGAGAAATTGATGAGGTCTGTTTGCTTTCCTTGCAGTCTCTGAGGACATATTATGTATATAAAGCATGGAGCTAACACTAAGTCTGCCACACAAAAATACTAGTTGAACAGATCTTGACCTTTCCTTCCATCTATGCAATAAAGATAAAGGTTATTACAAGAGTTCTGCAAGAGCACCTTATTATAATTATCTCACACTTAACATGAGAGTTAGTAAAATTGTAGCCATTTTTTCCCCTCTAGGCCTCCCCATGGAGGAGGGAAAGCAAGCAAATAAATATGGCCCCTGAAGTCCTAGAACAAAATGCAAAATACTTAACCAGATTAATTTTGCCCAGGTAAATATTTCTACTATTACCCAACTTCCTAACTTTCTGCTTGGCTTTGTAGCCTTGTTATTTGCATTTTTATATAGTTGTGGGAATGAATGCAGTTATTAATAGATCTGAGAGTTTGATATGCACAGCTGAGTGTTCCCTACTGTGGGAATAACAAAATTAACACTACAGTCTGGGGATTTGGGATCTGGGATTTGGCCCCTCTAATTTCTTACCATCCATGACCTCACAACATCCTTGTAGTCCTCTTGAGTTGCCTGCCTGTTTTTCCAAATGGTATAAACTCTCCTGTTTAATCTGAGTCACAAACAAAGAGAGAATAGCGGCTGAAAACAGAGAAGGTGTATCATAATAATCAAACCACAAACTGCTTAATGCAGTGTGGTGACAGCACCAGAGACATTCCCACTGACACTTCCATCAAGGAAATGCAAGACTATACCTGCTCGGAAGAAGACACCCCAGTCCTGGTCAAGGACATTCCTCCAGGTTGATTAAATATGGATGGAAATTTTATGTTCCCATCCCAGGCAATGCAAACCTTCAATTGCTTCATTACGGAAAAAATTAAAGTATCTGCTGAGTGGTGAGTTTTTTGGGAGAGAGAAAACACCAAAGTTGCACATTTCTCTGGAGTAGCTACTACCAGAAGGGAAAGCATGAGGGTGGCACACACCAGGCTGTGCTTAGAATGATACCCAATGATATCACTGATTTTGCTCAGCACTTTATGTGTTTGAATTACATGTGTAGCTCAAGAATATGAGCAGTTTGTCCTGTGCAGCATAAAGTAGCAAGACAAAAAAAACTCGGTATTCACAAGAGAATTTTCTTGCAACACCTTCTTGTCTGCCACTCTAACTGCTCTCCTCAGGGGAAACAAAAATGCATTTTTGGAATTCTTTTCTAATATATTTTGTCAAGGACATTAACTACATTCTTACTTTTACTGTCTGTGGGAATAAAAAACAAAATCATCCTATTTACATAAAATGCTGATGTGATACAAGAGCTGGTTCCTGGAGCAAATCAAAATCTTGTAGCATGCCAGCAGTATATTTCACCATCGTAAATGTTATGCATGACTTTATAGTTTGCCACACACACGTCAGCCTGCAATAAGGAAAGGGCATCTTTGAAGTTACCAGTCATGACTGCTAATAGACTGTTTTCACAGAATTCCCACTGGAGTCTGAAAATGCAAATACTGATGCTCTGCCTGGACTGCAGAACAAATAAATATCAGAGGCAGCACCACTGCCCTGGCCCTCCATTTGTGCCCACTCCTTTTTGAAGTGCCTGTGCCCCTCCAAGCCAATGCATCCAGATTTCCAGTGGCAACAAGCACACATGAAAGGTGTCAGGGCAGAAGATGGTGTGGTTCATGCTCATATCTGGGTTGGAAAAAGTAGGAATGTACAGGTAAATGTGCTTTGTCATCTCCAAACTCCTGCATTTACAGTGGCTGAAAAGCCCTGAGAAATCTCTTAGTCTACATCTCTCCTAAAAAAGAATCAAATACATCAGTTTCTTTCAGCATGGAGGTCTAACCTATTTTTAAGAACAGCTTCCCTCCATTCCCTTAACAAAAAGCCAAGAGAAAAGAGAATTAGGCTTTGTGCATCCATCCAGCCAAACTGTTATTAGACATGGAGTGGCACCCAAGAGTAAATCATCCACAAATAAACACTAAATTGTGTTTCTGTATTTGACTTCAGCTTTCTGCAAGTCTTCAGTAAGTTTTTTTTTCTGTTTGTGCTCCAGTTTCTCCAAGTTTGGTGCCTGTTCCTTTGTTACTGGGTAGCGACAGTACCAGTGTACTGAGTTTTACAGTAATAACTCTTACACATCAGTTTAAAACAAAAGAAGTCGTGTTACTGCAAATAATTGGAGGGAAAGCCAGTATTCCTGAAAATGCAACACAATACTTTTAAAAGAAATAATGATACACTGTACAGTGCACCTCAAAGATAGAGTAGCTAATTATCTCGAATAAAGATTTGGTGCACCATCAAGTTATCACCGCAAAACATGACTTCATAAATGTTATCTGGAGAAAGCTGGTAGGAAAGACCTTAAAAACAAGTTCCTAAAGCAGAGTGAAAAAAAATTGTATTTTCTGACTGTTGTTCTGGCTTGCTGCCTCTTGTTCTGCCAAGAGACAGCAATTTTCTCCGAGTCTGCAAACACTAGCATTTTAATAGCCCAGATGAGTAGTAACCTTTGACAGGTTTGGGCAGATAAGGTGGAATTAATGTCAAGTTCTTTCTGAAGGGATTTATTTACCCTCTGTTTTGTCATGGATATTAAAAGGTCAGATCCAGCCCTGATCGTGAGCATCATTACCTATCTCTTAATGCTTCCAGGCCACTTGGATAATAAAAACTAAGAAAAAAAAAATACAGCTAATGTGAGTATTAATTTTGAGGGTATCTGATAGCCTCAGGAAGAGGAAACGTTCCCTTGGACACCTGGCAAGATTACATTATAAATCTAGACTTACATTAATCCAGACTAAAATTCAAGCAAACTTTGTGAAGTCATGCTGCAGTGATCACTTACACAGAAGAATATTAATTTGAAACTTGGTGATTAGCCAGCAGTGATGAAGGAAAGTTGAAGGTCATGATTTTTGGCCGAAAAGTATAGAAAAGAACAACCGAACAAAAAAATTATAAAGGCTTAAAAATAAAAAAATATTAGACAGATTTTTGTACTACTGGTAAATCTTGCCATGTTAATTTTCTAAAGTGAGCAATAAAATATTATTGGTAATTCTGGATTCATAATTTATTAATAGCACTGCAGGATTGCATGCTGAAAATTGATAAAGTGTATTCATCAATACAATAATGAATTTAAGTGGCAGTCCATAACTTCAGATCCTGTCAGCTGGGTAGCCCTAATATTTTGTCAGCCCAACAAATTTTTTTCTTCTCCCCTTAATTTTCAATTTTAAAAAGACAAAAAACCTTATATACAGAGTTTGCAGCCCAAAACCAAAAATCTCATTTAACTACAATATTATCTATTAAAAAAGTTTTTAAAAGTTTTTTTGTTTTTTTTTTTCTCAGTTCCAAGAATTAAATACAGCAAAATTTAATACCAAGATACAGCAAACTTTTAAAGATTTTGTCAGCATCCATGCACACAATAGGATACTTTGGGGCCAGGTGTTGTTACCAGCACTGCACTGTCCAGTGTACTACTCCCTCCTACCTCTTTGGCCAGGATTTTAAGGAATTACCTTCCCTGTCCAGCCGCCCAGGAGCCACCCTGGCAGCCACTCTCTCACCACTGAGCTGTGACCGTGGCACATTCACAGCTGCACACCCAACACTCACAGTCAGACCAAGTTTCCTTAACAGTTCTTAATAATTTGATCTCGATGCAATAAAAAATTACCAGCTTGAGCTGAGGACAGACTCTGAACAATGGAACCTCTGGGCTTTCATGCCCTCACACTCTAAGGCAGAAGAGTCTGGGGGTTCTCAGCTCCTGCCCCCCAAAGCTCCACCTGCAGCTCCCACTGCAGCTGCTCACTGGGATCCCTGCAGCTCAGCAAGGCATTTGTCAGTACCTTGCTAGAAACAATCCAGGGGATTTCTCACTCCAGCACAAATGGTTTCCATGACGAGAACAGCTTAAAAAATTGGACAGTACTGGTGACAGAGCCACCAGGTGTCCCAATTGATGTTGGAGCAACTAAACCTCAAGTTGAGGAAAGCAAATTCTGACTAAACTATGGCATATTAGAACTTGAATACCATTATTCAGTATGTATTTCCAAAGAGACCTTTAAAGTTTTGCCCACTGGGTAGCAGCTCTAGAACTGCCTCCAACATTACCAAAAAATTGCATCACACAAGGACTAATGCACCCTGGAAATGACCCTTGGGATCACATGATGAAGTCCAAGGTCACATATAACAGACACAAATAAAAGCTCTACTTACAGCTTTCATTTTGAGACCAGAATTTTCAGTTGTATCCTAAAGTCAAAGGAAAATGAAAATTTCCTCTCTAACTATGTGATTATGTTCTCTAGTAAAATGAGTATACAATGACTGTAAGTGAATTAAGCTTGATGAAACCAATATTGTTTTTTCCTTGGTTTTCATTATGAAACCAATATTGTTTTTTTCCTTGGTTTTTATTCCTGAAATCTTGAGTTGATGGCATCTCTTACAGGAATGGTACCAAGGTATTCCCTTTGCTACTTCTCAGAGTAAGTAGTGAACTATATTTTTTCTATGCACTACATTAATGTTTAGTAGCTAAGTGGCAACACAACTTGCTCTATAAAAGTTAATAAAAACACTAAAACAAATAGTATGTAAGGAAATTAAATCCAGCAAAGCTGGTAGAAGGACTAAATAATATAAGCAGTAAAACTATGCTGAAGAAGAAAAAATAGAAAATAAAGGTAAAAAGAAAGAGGGAGGGGTTCTATAGAAGGAACTCTACCAGTCTCTGTAAGCAGAGAGGATTCATTGATCTAAATAAACACTGAAATCTGCTGATCTCCATGTAAAGCAAACACCTTCATTGGCATAACCTTCACTGTGCCCCACAACAGCACCCATTTTAACACTTGTAAATTTTCTAGCTTTCGTTGTCATACATAGTTTAGCTTTTTACTGAATGAGCAGCTGCAGGAGTACAGTACCTTCATCAAAGTATTCTGCTCATCCCTCTCAAAAAAAAAAATAAATAAAAATTTATAAATGTGGTTTTAATACATGTATTATTACCTTCCTGTTCTACCTGCTATTTCACCCAGTAGAAAAGAAGGAATATTTTTCTAGCTCAGCAGTGTCACTGACCATCTCACACCTCGGCATGCCACAGTGGCCCAAGAAATCTGTGTCTGTAGTAGATTTTTAAAGAAAAGGTCATGTCTATAATACTGAATTAGCCCCCAAAATGCACACTGATTAAACAGCCTTTGCTCCTCTCTTGCCCCTGACTGTCAGCCCTGCTAATTAGTAAATTCAAGCCACTAAGCTCCCACACCTAACATACTCTTCTCTTCCTTTTTCTGGGAAGTGCAAGGCAAGGAGTGACAGCTCACATGTGAGATAAAAACCAACAGCCAAACAAAAGAAACACTTTTGTTCCCTTATAGATACTTCTAAAATGTTCTTATTTAACACCTATTAAGGAAGTACCTCTGAAGCCTCACAGAGGAAAAGAACAAGTGACAATTCCAGTTTGATTGAGAGTGAAGTCAACTTGTACAAAGTTACTCCAAAGTTTAGCAATGAGCCCTGGAATGCAAGATACTGAAGGGCACAGCTGGAGCTCCCTCAGTGCAGAACCTGACAGAGGCAACCATTTATGCTGCTTAGCGAAACGTAGGTGCATTTGCTCAGACAACAAGCGACTGAGTGGGTTTCACAAGCAGGGTAATAGCTCAGGGTGTCATTTTGATCTGAATACATAATTAAAGGGGATCAAGAAAAGGCTCAGGTTCAGAAGTAGCCTTGAATATCTGCAGCCTAATTAGGATTGATTTTGTCAATCACAGCTCAGAACATGACTCTTCTGCTTGCACTTGTTTCCAGTAGAACATGTCAGCTGCCTCGAAATCAGCACGGCTTCCACAGGCACTACACACCTAGAAACGGTGTGGGTTCAAACCTGGCCTGTGATGCTTAGATACAAATCCTATGGGCTGCTATCTTTTAGCTTTAGATTAACTCACGACAAGTGCAATCAATAAGGCTTGTTAGCCTGAGGCTCAGAAGGGCTGCAGCTGTTTTTTCATCTTAGCCTGTACGTGTAATATGATAGGGCAGTGAGGGGGCACAGATGAAGTGCCTTGTTATTTATGACAATATCAATCAATGCACTCTATTGCTAAATGAATTAAGTAGCATTGCAATAACTGGCTTTTCTGCTGCAACTTTGGTTTTTAAAAATTGCACAGAAGAGTGATATCGATCTGCCTAAGCCTACTGCCATTTTATTTCAGTTCTTTTGCAGTGGAACAGAGTCTCTTCTACCACTTCCCAAAAATTTATGTAACCATAAAACTAGATTCATCTAAAGACTCACGAAAGGATTTGATCAGATCTAAGCCTTTGAAATTTAAAGCTAGGATCCTAAATCTCTCAGGAAAACATCTGGTTGACCCAAGAGACTGACCAATCGACACAAAGGTTCCCCAATTTCCTGCAGCCCTGTTTCTCTGTATACCAGCCAGATATTTTGCTGATGTTGTACCTCCTGAAGGTGGACCTACTGAACAGACAGTGCTCTCTAATGCTAGCAGTGCCCTTGATGTCATTACAAACAGAAATGGCTGGAAAAGAATACAAGGTAACAAGAAGCAGCCACCTTGGGAATGAAACACCTGTGCTCATTTGGAAGTGAAGAACTGGTTCAGCTCTGCATCTCATCTGAGGCAAGGCTCACCATGGAGCCATCATTTCTCTCATAGTTTGCCACTAAGAGAAGAGTCATTTCATTCTAGCTCACTGGGCCAGAAGATCAGAAAACCACAGGGAACCCAAATGAGTCTCTGGGCCACAACCACTCACCTTATCATGGGAATACCTCAGGAAATGAAGCATTTGGTGCTGACCAGCTGTGCTTTTGCCCCCAAGGGAGATCCAAGGCATACCAAGACCTAGAAGAATGAACCAAGCTAGCAAGAAGTACATGGCTGAGCAGAGATGAAGAAATGGTGATTTGAGCAATATAAATGCTGCTATTTCAGCTTGTAACCAGCTACAAAGAACGTGGAAAAAGTTCAGCCTATTTGCCAAATATGAATTACAGTGACCCCATTTATATATCCATGTGCTTGAAAGCTAGCAGGTGTAATTGGGCCAGGAAGGTTGTGATTAGCATGTGATAAAGAAAGATGCCTCATTGTGTGATTTAAGACAAATTGATATCAGACAGGTCACAGCTCACTGTCTATGGCTGCTAGACATGTAGGACTGCCTGCACTGCTCCTTCATCTGTGACACTTTGTTTATCACTCTGCCTGCTGCTGCCCAGACAAATAAACCCTCTGGGACGATTTGATGCTGTATTAGGTTTCGTGCCTGAATGCATAAGGGTCCCTAGAAGGCAGCAAGAAGTTCTAGTTACTTTGTAATTTTATAAACAGCATCAAAATTGATGTTCAGCTTAACGTGGAATTCTGTGGTAATATTCAGGAATTTGTCTGTGTACCTGGACATCCTCCAATTGCTCTTTAGCATGCCTCTTTCTTTTCACCTCAAAGTCAATGGCATTTTTAATTTTGGTTGGTTCTTTTTTTTTTTTTTTGTGCAGGGTAGATGGCTTGGGACAAAATATTTTCAGGCTACAGAGCTGTCAAAAATACAGTCAAGAATAAAATGGCTTCATAACCAACAAGGGCTTTGGAGGCCATGAAATCAGATTATTTCCTTGAATGACAATATTAGGAGGGAGACAACCAGGGAAAGGCTTTGAGGGGCATGAAAGCAAACACAAAGCCTGAATCCCCCAAATTCAGTCTAATTTGGCCACTGAACATCCAGCAGATAAAATGCAGAAAAATGCAGAAAAGGTGTCTTTTGAATGTGAATCAGTTAATTTTTGAAAGCATATCCAAAGAAGAGACATAGTTGACTTCTGTGTGAGGGTTTAATTGTTGGTTTTTTATTTGTTGTTTTTTTTCAAAAACCTGGAAGATGAAACAAGTACTGCAATCATTAACGAGGATTCTGTTAGTGTAGATCACACTTTGATTTGGTGTATGCAGCTAAAGGAAATTTGCTTCCTTCCATTTCCCTTTTACAACCAACTGTATGAAGTAAAAGTCTGGACTAATTCCAAGGGACTAAACCAATTATGATAAATAGCTAAATTTGTGAATATGTAGAATCAACTGATCATTGCATAATTACTTATACTCCCAAGGCTATGGTAAAAACATGGCAACAGAATCATTGTTATTTTCGTCACAGTAATTATAAATCATCATCGTTGCATTCTTGCAGACATGGCTGGATGAATGCCACCTGAAACTCTGCCTTCCCTCTGTGTCTCAGATTTGCTTCTCCGCTGTTCTATGAACTTATTTTTATACATACACACACAACCGCTCTGCATGTTTGCCAATAACTCTTGAAATCTGCCTTAAATATCTGTGAATTTTTAATTTCTTAAGAATATTCCTTGCAGATCACCATTTCTGTTAACCTTTATAGTGATGTATGCATAACCACATGCACATATTTTTCAGGCTGGAATAGCACACATATTTAACAGGGCTATAACCAAATAATGTCCATGGACATAAACCAGTGTCCATAAACATTGATACTATTATAAGCCTTCAAATACTAAGGCTAAGCACTAAATGCTGACCTCCAGCTTGGCAGAGGGAAAAGGAGAAGCAAAGTTAGGTGAAGGATAATGTGAAATCAAGGCCTTATTTCATGTCAATGTGCTGCTCCTGCAGTTTGTTTTAAAAATGAGACTGCAGAGATACATTTTCTTCTAATGACTCTGGCCAAGCAGAAAATGTAGGCAAAAAGCCCCTCAAGACGAATAAATTGGCACAGAAATAGTTTTCCAGGAAAAAGGAAAAAAAAAAAAAAAAAAGAGAAAAAACAAGCTTCAGAGCAAATAAGACCACTAAGTAAGTAACTTTCAAGTTCAGCAAGTATGTAATTGCAAAGCCCCTACTCTACAATATCTTATGTTGAGCACCTAATTACAGGTGTGGGATGAAATCCTGGCACCACTGGAAGTTTTATTACAGAGTTATGTGGAATCAACATTTCAGATTTCCTCATTTCTAAATTGCTATGCTTCATGGCTCATTCTGTAAATGTAAATGCATGAGTTAAGTGCCCATATGTTTGCCAGATCACGGGCTAAAACCTTCATTCAGATGAGTAGTTACTTGTACCTGAATAACCTCACAGATTTTAGAAAGCAATGTTCAAAGTCAGTTACTATTTGCTTTAATAGAGGTAACAGGAAGTGTTCCACTAAAAAGGAGATATTAAGAGCTTCCAGAATTTCTATAAGTGTCTTTAGATCCTTTCCCCCTTGATAATTGCCACTGAGGAATTAAACATACCTCTGAATTCTATAAATAAAGGCTATCTAGGTTAATCTCTGCTATTCTCTCCTATAATATACACTCCAGCTGGAGAAGCAACCAAAATAAAAGCAGTCTATTGTGGCGCAGTCTAGTGGGACAGAAGAGTAGTTAAGGGGAAAAGTAAAATGAGAGAGAAGAATAAAAGAAAAAAGAGGGGAAACAGCATTAATGGATAAGGCATGAAGATGCCTTTTTCATTTCTGCAGTACAAAACACTCCCCTTCTCCTATGAGGAAATTCAGCCGACACATCCAGAAGCTACTAGACATGACCTCCATGGCCACCAGATTTCAGAGCCAGTTTCTTAAAGGGTGACTATCTTTCCCCTTCTTTGTGCATATTTTAATGAGCCCCACAGTTCTGCAGATAGGAGGATAGCAGAGCACATCAGAATGTTTTCCCCTTGCTACAGTACCTGAACTTGAGATTAGGTGCCAACAAGGGGTTGCTACCTGTAAATATGTCAATTATGAACTATGACTGTGATACAAATCAGAACTTCTTGACATTTTTGAAATCTTTCTATAGGGATAGCCCTGGCTTTGTCTGACTGAACTTTGTTATGGTTTGTTGGGTGTAATTTGTTAATACTAAGTGCTCTCTACAAATTCAGCTGCACACTTCAGCTGTCTGCACTGATGTAATAAGAAACTTGGTTCTAACTCTAGGATCTAACTCTCCTTTAGACATTACAAAATGTTCTCAACACTAAAACCAAGAGATTTGATCTCCCTTTCAGAGGGAAAAACCCAAGAAAAACACATTTCAGTACATATTTCAGTGCACTAATCTCAAACCCACTTCAACATAAATCTTTCATGGGTTTGGTTAGCGTGCTTGTGAATTTGCAACAAGAAATAAGCAGAAGTTAGAAAGTGTAAAAATATTAGAGTGCTTATGAAGGATCACATATTGGATGCACATAAAAGCCTGAATACATACATCTGGAACACAAATTAAAAGCAAGGAAAACTACCCATTGTAAAGACACATAATGAACAAAGTGACAGATGCTCAAACAATGATTCCACTGCAAAACAATATAGAAGCCATGACGTGGAAATCTTTCCTAAATCTCTAAAGAATAGTTTTTTTCCAGAGACTGCTTTATGGGAACAATGCTGACGTGTGCCCTCTTCCTTGGAGACAGAGTCTTTTCCCTGAAGTACTGTGTGATGCAAGAAGGCTGTATTTGTAAGGTATCCTTCAAGAGGATGATCTTAGTATCTGCCCTCCTGACTAAAATCTATCTCTATTAATTTACAGAGCAACAGATCACAGAAGGCTTCTCAGGAGACATGCTTTCAGTATTTTTCCTTTCCTTATCCTATTTGACTTTTTTTTAACTGAAGCCTGAATGAGAAAGCATCTGCTGAGCATATGGAATTTGCAAGTATTGCCATTAATGTATACTTCTAACATTTAGATTTTTTCCACCAGGCACACACATATTCTGACTGGCATACACTCTTGGTCTGAAGGACTTAGCAAGGAGAGATGAGTAACTGTGGACCAACTCTGTAGTGCGTGAGCATTTGTGCCTAGAGGAAAACAGAGGTTCAGGTCCAACACAGAGGATGTAAAACACACTTTGGATGTTTAGAACGTCCCCTGTGTCAGCAAACTGTGTAATAAAATATAAAATCTGGGTCCAGAACAAGACTGCAGTTTTCTCTTGATATTGCAAGTAAACTCCAGCCCTACAATCTTAAGAATCTCAGTTTTCCCCCAAAGGACACAGAGAAAGTATTTCAAGGCATCAGCCAGAATTGGCTATCCTGCCAGTGCCAAAAGGACCTCTTGGATCCATGGGGATTTATGGAAGGAGAGTGAATAGAATTGCTAGTCATTCCCACAATTGCTTTAGTCTTTAGAACAGTTCCCAAGCAAAAGGTTTAAAGTTCTTTTGGATCAGCTTTCCTAAATTAACTAGGACAAGTTTGACTTTCTAGCCAGACAAAGACTCTCCTGACACAACCATGACCTGGATTTTAAAACAATAAGTCTGATTTCCAAATGGAAGTTATTGTAAACGAAATTAATATTTTTGCAACCTGAACCTAAACTTGAAATACTTCAAGGCAAAATCTTTCCACACAAATTCTTCATAAAATCTAGCAAACCTCACCTCAAGACAGCTGGAATCTTCTCCAGAGAATATTTGTCCATTCTTATCACTCATATGGGAGTCTGCATATTTAAAATAAAAAATGTGACTTGCATTTAGTTTCTCCGAGCACAACAGCTGACTAGTTTTTATTTGAGTCAAATCTCATCTCTGCTTCAAGCGGTGTCTATATATGGAACCTTTCATCATGTTTCCAGAACTGCATTTGTACCCTCAACTCAGTATAAGAATATTTATTCCCTGAAGAGTAAAAGTCCTTCAAGTACTGCTGTGCCAGGATTTACTCTCAACTTTGGCTTGCTAACAGTTTATTTTCGTGTTTGATTACTAACCCCACAAATGTTAATTAACTCCTGTAGAGAAGGTGTAGGCAGCTCCCCAAGTGTCAGACAAACACAAAAAAAATTCAGTTAAGTTCAATTTCAAAGGAACATGGACAGGCTTATTTATTCCACAAATAAATTTTGTTCTTATTTATTTGTACCTCAAGGGATCTTCTAAGGACTTCTATCTTTTCTCATTCCCTTAGAAACAGCTTTGAGAATCAAAAGTACAATTGGTATAACGACCTTCAAGATTTAGGATTATGTAAGTGTTTTGAAAGTTCTCATGCACTAAAATTTGGAAGTCAATGAAAGAATATAAAATATTCACTACACATGTGAAGAGGTTCTTCATAATAAGAATATTAATTGAGTAATTTTTAAAAATATCACTATTTTCACTAATTGTTCTTTGTTTTATAGGGAAAAGACCTAATAAAATATCTTAAATATTTGTATTTTTCTATATTAATCATTAGAGAAACACTGTTTCCATACTTGGAATATCCCAGCACAGGCATGGATAGTTAAAAAATAATAAATCTTATAAAACTCATTTCTTAATTACAATGAAAACAAATAATTTTAAAGTTCTTTAAGCAAGGTAAAAACTCCTCTTCAGCCCAAAAAAAAAAAAAAAAAAAAAATCAGCATTAGCTGAAATGACTAGGGGTTTGGGAGAAAGGAATTCTGCAAAGATGTAAAAGCCCTGTAAAGATGATATCACTAAGGAATTTCTGCTTTTACAAAAAAGTAAAAAAATATTATTTATCAGAAAATTCTGATTGTGTGACTACTTTTTTTTTTTTTTTAAATATATAACAAGGTCACCTTAGCTTACACATCAGTTAAGAAGAAAAAGTAAAAAAAGGCATTGGCACCTGTGTTCATTCAAGGGAGAACATTTCATTATCCTTACAGTTCAGGGATCCCTGAGGGGAAAGAGCCCCAGGGACAGCACCAGGCTCCCAATCAGACCATAAAATAGCAATGCAGAGAACAGCCACATGGCCAAAGACACTTGCAAAGACCTTTGACAAATAGCCTAAGAAAATTAAAGTTTTAATAAATCAGGGTCCTCCCCATAAATCATCTGGACCTATCTGTTTTTCCATCTCTCCATTCCTGCATTGCCACTATGCAAAGATCCAATCTTAGTGCTGAAAAAAAGTTTCTGTGAAAACCAAATTTTTTCAAGAAAGTACCTCAGAAATAGTTTGTAGGGACCTTTCTGCAGGTGGTAGGTGTCTAACAGATGGAAACATGGGGTACCTTCAGCCCAAGTGGAATACAAATCTGATAACCAAGGAGAAAAAAAGAGGATGAGCAGAAATGAGAGACCCTCAGTTTCTGCTGATCCTAACTAAAGATGTAATGAGACTGTTCTTTATTTCCGTCTTAGATACCAAAGCTCTGGTCACTGATGGTAGCTTTTTACCTCTCCATCTGTCTCTTTCTCTCCCTTCCCTCATCTCCATTTCTCTCCTTTCTCCTCCCAATCAGTTTACAAGTATGGCTCATCACTAAACCTGGTGTCTACATAAGATCACACCCCTCTGCCAGTCCTGGAGGGGTTTGCAATGGTTTGTTCATTGCTTGCCTCTCTTTCGCATGTACCATTTTCACTAGCCACAAGCAACAGGTTTCTATTTCTCTGCTCATGAGCTTCTCACTACAGGACTAATCCAACATTTAGAAAGGGCTCAGAGCAAAATCAGTACAATCTTGTAACAGCTACTGAAGACCTAAACGCTACAACTGAAACCAGTTTATTTATTTGGATTAATCTAATCTAGTAGTGAATCAGTGGAAGTGAAGTGACACACTTTTTGCAGCAGGAAATTTGTCTCTTTTTACAGTACATAACAGTATAGTAAGAGTACTCTCGTTAGCTGGTTCTTCACCAAAGAATTGTTTCTTTCAGACAGCTAGAGCTGTCAAATCCAAAAATGTACTAAACAACTGCAAAGAAACTCACTGAGCTCTGTAGGCATATGGATTACATAACTATTTATTCTATATTTATTCAGAATTTTCAAAGGCACCTATTTAAGCCTTCACATACCATGGAACATAATTTGGAAAAAATAAAAAAATGAAACTTGGTCTACTGATATAAAAGAGTTGCTGGCTAAACTCCACCATCTAAGAGGAAATTCCCCCTGTTTTCCACATTAACCATCCTAGCATGCCACAAACAAAATTTTGCTGTCTCAGTAGATGCCTAGAGGGGAAAGCACCTTTCTGCTATGGCAGACAAAACTGCTGGAGATGGTTGGAAGACAGTCCTGTTTGGGGACCAGACATCACTAACCAGACCCATGCCAACCACTCTTCCCACTCCCATCCATTAGGGCCAACCCTATGGAGTCACATCCTACAGTTGCTAGCACAAAGCAGTGGAGATCAAACTGAAGACTTAGGATGCAGGAATGAGAAATTAGAGAACATTTCTCAGCCTTCCTGTGTGAAATGGTTACAGAAAAGATGCATTTCAGGCAATTTGCAAAGGCATAAGACTGAGAAGTCAGTGACAACAGCACAAACTGTCAAAAAACATGTTTCTTGCAATTTTTTCTGGGTCAGCGTAAATTGCTGCAAAACACCAAGCACAGAGAACTACTGCAGACACTGTTGATGGATAAAATGTTAATATCAGGATGAAATTCTCTAGACTCCACCTTAATATCACTTTACAGTCAAACAACAATAAAAGCACGTTGTAAGGTCACGGATTCATACAAAATTCAGTTAGCTTAAGGCTAACTCCAGTATCTCAACAGTAAAGAGTTATTTGAAATCTAAGTATATCCATTTTATTCAGACATAAATCCATACACAGTGCACTTAACAAAAACAGATATACTGACACTTTGAATTATCCTCCCAACAGAAGAACTGCACTGGTGATATCAAGGATAGATTTCCTGAGTGTGCTCAGGAGGCCATGTATGCAGCCAGCTCAGCAAGTGAAACCAGAATTAGAAGCAAATTAGTAAACTCCAAACAGCATCTCAGAATCAGGCAGTCTTAAATCTGAACAGTCCTAATTACAACAACGGGATAATGGTTGCTTCTTCAAAATCTGTAATAACATAGCAATGAAAACTTCTGGAAAACCTTGCTTCCCTGCAGCAAGAGCGAATTGCTTTCTTCATTCCTACTTGAAAGTAGCAATTGGTTTTTGTTTCTTCTTTTTCTAAACTTAGAGCAAAGGTGATGGAAAAGGAAATAATCCATAGATACTTGCCACTTAACACCTATTTGACTGGCAATAATTACTGTACATAAAAGAGTTTAAATATATCCTAACACTAGTATAGCAGGAAGCATTATAACAAGACAAGAAGAAACTCACTCTCTAAGCCAAGCAAACAATGTGGGACTTCTCATTGCTACATGTGGAAATTTGCTCTGGTCTTGCTTGGAGGGCGATAGGACTAGGAGCAAAAAGATACTTCAGAATAAATTAGCACAATTATAAATCTGACAAGAAGATTAATATTCTAACTATGTTCACAATAATTAACTCACCAAAACAGTTCCAGGGTCATTATCCAGCTAGGGTGGAATGGGAAAGTTTGCAGCACCCCTGTAGATTTATAAGCCAATTAAGGGTGACCCTCCTCTAGATTTCATTAGAAAAGCCTCTGGTTCAGCAAAAGCTCACACGTGCAAGTGAGAAGTTTCCCAATGAAAGGGAATGCAAGGGATCTTTATCACCTCTGTTAAACACTTTTCCTACTCCCCTGGAAATTACATATTCCTAATGCATCCTCAGCCTCCTGCCAACTCTCCAGCCCTCACACAGCATCCTCTCACCTGCGGGAAGCACAACACCACTGGGGTGAGCTCTGTTTTATTCCCTGCATGACCAAGGTGTCATGGTCCAACTCTAGGGAAGCACTTCAGATCTTGTGGTGCAGCTCTGGGGTTAGGGCTCTCAGCCCCTCTCCCACCCAGAGACATCTACTGCCTTCCATGTGCAGTGGAGAGCAGATTTATCAGAATGTTCACCAGCCAAGTCAGCTTGTAACAGCTGACCATTACTAGCCAGCAAACTCCTGCTCCAGGTGCACTATGTGAACTATGTGCATGGGACTGTACAGAGTGTGAGCTATCTCCTTGCTATCTATGCCATTTTCCCTCTTCATTGCCTTTCTGCACAGATTCATTGTTCTAATATAAAAGCCTTCTCTGCCACTGTCAGAGCAGTCTCCCTTTATCTCCAATTCCACAACTTCCCCTTCTCCTTTCAAAACTTTGTATAAAGAACATCTCTTTTCTCCTTTTGTTGCATACATCTATGCCTGTTTCATCCCCTCCTTTGTGCCTTCCTGCATAATTGAGTTTTTCAGCTTTGTAAAGTATTTTTCAATATAGATAGCATAAAAATTGCTATCTAAAATGAAATAGCACTGTATCAGAACCCACACTTTTTTTCCAGTAAAATACACAATTTGGACTGACTCAAGCTGCAATGTGTATGCAGGTAAAGCAAATTCTGAATTATTCAACACTTAAAAACACTGAAAAATCATTTACTTGTTACAAGCAATAAGATTTATGTTTTATGTCTCCCAATCAATAGCTAGTGTGTCCACACATAGCTGATTTATCCATATTGAAAATATAATTATAAGTCTAGTTTGCTCTGAACCACAGAGTCCTTTTGTAACAAGATTATTTAAATACAAATGGGGTTGGAAAATTGGTTTTAAATGGCTAATCTGTCTTGTCTTCAACTCCAGCTGCAGAATTTACTAACATCATAAACACAGCCTGAGTGAAAACTTAAAAGGTTTTCTGATTCTCCCCGCGATCTGTCTATGCAGTCCTCATTAACAGGGAAGTTGATGGGAGCTGTATGCAAGCTGGGAGAGGAGGATAATAAGCCTTGTAATCTCTATAAAGAGAAAGGGATTTTTTACTGGTGATATGTCATATATGCTGGTGTGCAAACGTCTGTCTTACTGGCAGTCCAATAAAGAATTTATGCACCCAGGTCTCCGACACACTGCAGAACATCTCTGCCATATGGGTGGACCAAACTTATACCCACAAGGCTGGAAACAACTCCTCAGAGCATCCTGCAATAGGGACCATTAATAGGATCATTAAGAAAAGTTTCATCTGAACATATTTACTTGAGGATTACTGAAGGCCTTGCTGCTCTTCCCACTGAATGTGGCCAGTGGCCTGGTGACATGCAGTGGGGAAAGGCTGGGCCAGTGCCTGTTCCTCCAAGGGAGCACTGCAGTGTCACCAACTGGGAATACACCTGGACTTTCTCCCCAAGACATGCACAAGGGCTGGTAGAAAATGCAGATCACATCTGAATTGGGTTGAGTAGAAATCAAGGATTGGTAACTTGCCACCTCACCCTGATAGAGGCATCTACTGCCTTAAATCCTTATTTGACAGACCATCCCACCCACCCCGGAGGTGGGGGAAGTGGGATAATGCTGGCTTTAACTGTTAATTTTCTTCATAGTAGTGTAATTGGTATGGGGGACTGGTTTGGGTTTGTGCTGGAAACAGTCTTGTTAACTGAGGGATATTTTCATTCCTTCTGAGCAAAAAAACATCACTGAACCAAATCCAGCACAGTTACAGATTCCTAAGTCTGGAACTACCACACTTGTGGCAGATTGGTGCAGTGTAGACTGCCACAGATTGTGACAGTGGAGGCTGCCCTGGGGGGCTGCTTTCCCAGCCCTGTGAAATGGTCCACTACCTCAAGTCAAGGGCAAGGGTTCTTTGCTAGGGGTGTGCAATGCAGGACTTCCCTTACAGCTATGCAAGAGCCAGATGTTTAGGACAAGCACCATGTTGTGCTTGTCCTCATTTCATCCAAGGGTCGGAAAAAGCCTTTAACATTCAGCTGGACAGCACACTTCTATGTTTCTTCTTAGTTAGAAAAAACCCCAAGGAAAGGATAACTGCCAAGAGAAGAGGAGCACTGCATAATTTGAAATTATAATTCTATACATACTTCTGAAAGCCTCTTTGGCTTTTTTCTTTGTGCTCTGAATGGCTCTCTAGATCTAATTTAATTCAGTGAAACAAATCCAAAAGTTCCAGGGGAAAAAAAAATCAACTTTTTCTTTAGTTAGAATAAAAATTGTTCAGAAGGAATTCTTGATCATTAATTCCATGGGTAGACATACAAGCTCCTAAGTGTTAATGAGACTTGCCAGTTTAAGTGGTCTAATGTGTCTAATGAAATGTCAAATCAGCACACTTTGGACTTACATTATGAGATATTTCCACCAGGAAAGTTTGGCAAGACATCCTAACAAACCCTTCAAGTCCTCTGGGAACACGGAGCAAATGGTTCTTCTGGACTGGAATTACATTAGAGGCTCTCCTGGTCAGTGTGACTCCTAGAAACTAAGGTGAGGGGGAAATTATCCAAATCCTTTGTTTCCTTTTCCACATCCAAAGTCTATTTCATTTTTCCTCAATTATATATAAAATTATCCTTTCTAGTCTATGGTGGTTTCCATTAGAAACATATAAAAATTCTTTCTCCAGAAAGCAAGCGTACAGGTCTGCTGAGGTTTTGGAACTTGTGTCAGGATCTGCCCTGAATCAACTTCATGCCTGATCACTCTAGAAAAACAAGAGAGTCCAAGTTGCTCATAAATCTTAATTCACTGTTAAATTAATTGTTCCAATTTTCATGTGCAATATTATAGGTGCCTGATAAGAAACTCATCAGTTGGCTCCTTGGGACATTAAGATTTGCTGTGGTAAATTCTATGTGTTGTCTTTTCAAGTTTCCCTTTAAGAAGAAAAATTTACAAAAGAAGATAAAAGTTCAAGTGTTTCCCCGAAAGAAAATAACTGAAAAATTTGACATGTAATGAAAAATTAATTTGTCCTAATATAAAATTTTAAAAAGCCACATAATATTTTCAGGCAAACAAACACTTAACTGACACCAAATCTATAAAAATATCTCAGTATGGATTTCAGATTCCCTGGGATGGAAGTCAAGAGACAGATTAAATGATCATGATATTCAGTCCAAAATTAAATTCCACTGCTTTTAAATACATATATATATATATATATACATATATATGTGTGTGTGCATATATATATAAATACAATCGTCAAAGTGAAGACAGCCTAACATAATATTTTAAGTGACAGGTGAAGCACGTGTCAACTTTATAATTTTATGACTATCTTAGGACCAAAGTTGCTTTTCTAAGGGAAGAAGGATTTCATTAGCTTCCCCTGAATCAAGCCGTGATGAAGCAAAGTGATGACCCAATGAATTTTAGATGCACAGAAGTTCACCTCCCCGTACATGCATCTCCACAGCCACCACACACTCAGGGAAAAGTGAGCAGCCCTTCTTCCCTCTCCCTGTCGTAGCCCAGCTCCCATCACTAACAGTCATTATGTTCTAGAAGCAGAATCTGCTTTTGTGATGCAGTATTTAAACAAAGTATTAACCCAAGAGAAAACATAAGTCTACTTGGTTACCCTTAACATGCTCCCCTTTATTTTCATGACAGATCTATTTCTTTTACCACCACATATTTTCATGCCACCAGGGCTATTGATCCACAGAACTACACCACGTAGCATGGGGAGAATCCAACCACTTTTTACCCATTCACTAACAATTGACATTTTCTGTACAAAAGGAATGCTTGTAAACTTTTCCATCCACACCTGTGGTGCCACTGCTGCCCCATGCACTCCTGCCAACAGCACCTGGCACAGCCACACACTGAACCTGTGACACAGCAATGGTCAAGTCTGCATCAAAGTATTAGAAAAAGCCTCGATCACTTTTAGTCTGTCTCCTAAATCATCCCACAACCCATCCTGCAGCTCCAGCCTTCTCCAGCTGAGGAGCAATTTACCACCCATCTTCCTCAGCATGATACCTCTTGTTCTGGCCAAACACGTTTAAGGCATAGAATTAATTTTCATCTTTCCTGGAGAAAGCACGGAGGTGATTAGCCCCATTTACCCTGGTGTGCCTGAATCAGAGCCAACCAGGCACAAAAGCACACAGGTCATTTTAAGTGCCCTGATCATCCTCATAGTCTGAAAAACAGTGTAGTCCTGAGGGCCTAAACTTGTATTACACGGACAGTTGGTGACATAACCCATTTAGATCAAAACACCCTGTGGAGTGGCTCAGGTCTGCTCTCTCACCACTGCAGCACTCCTCAGATGTGAAACCAGAGCTGCTTTTCCAAATGTCCAAATGATCTGAACCAGAGAGATCTGAGGCCATAGGCAGGGCCAGTTCAGACCTACCCAGACGGCGTCGTCCTGTCTGTACTGCTTCCAGTTGCGGCCGGTGTCGCTGAACATCAGCGCGTAGCTGGTCACCCAGTCCGAGCTCCCGTACCTGCCCTGCGTGGCCACCGCCACGATCTCCACGCGGTCCCCCAGATCAACCTGGAGCCACTGCTGCTCGTTGGACTCCAGTGGGGACCAGCCACCAGCTCCTGAAAGATGGGATGAAGAGAATTTAGATAACAATGACAGCACAAAAAAATTATGCTTGATAAAGAGCCGTTTAATTATTTCAGGTCATCACAGAGGACTCTACTTGAGCACGCGGCTGTTTTTTTGTATTTTAGTATTAGGAAGTACACTACATGAGGTGGGCTTCCATCAGGTTATTTCCATTAACCTAAACCTCATGAGGAATTTCTAAGACATTTTAAGAAAATTTATTCTTTTTCAGCTGTACAAATATCAATGAGGTTGGCATATGCTCAATCACAAAAAAAAAAAAAAGAAAAAAAAAGAAAAATTCTATGTATTTCGTCCTTGCAGTTCTGGGAATGTGGACTTGTAACTTGTGGTTTACTTTGATATTTTCCTTTTTGGTATGTTCTGAAAGAATTGCAAAATGTTAGTTATTTTGATTTGAGCCCTATTAAGTACTTGAAAGAATGGTTTAATTACAGCTTATAAACACATTTCAGATAATTTGTTGTAAAGCTAGAAACCATTTGATTGAACAACTAAAAGGACTGCCTTCACACTGGAAAGCAGGCTGTCTCTGACATGAGTAATTCGTGTTTGTCCTTTAAAAGTAAAGATTTGCACTATTGCTTGAATTTCTTTAGAGGTTAAACAGGACTGTGGTAACACCAAGCCAATGAAACAAAACTGCAACCACTGCTTGCATTTTACCACTTTGCTCACTTCAATAAATGGGAGCTTATGGTTAAAAAGCAAATCATTCCAGGCTGGAATATATTATTTTATGGTCTCCTGCTTTCTTTTACACCCTAAAATACAGGCTACATTTTTTTTCTTTTAGCTCGTTTCTCCTTGCACACATTTATTCTCTGCATACACCCAGTGTTCAATTCAGCCTCACCAATGAGCAACCAATGCAGTTATGAAGAGCACAAGCCATCAACCAAATAACTAAGAGAGTAAATTTTGAGGCTGCCACTGTTTCTGCAACCCAACATATTTTTGTTTTGTCATTATTAATGAAGTTTGGAAAAGCACTCTAGTATGACTACACTGAAATGATCTGTCTCAAAGTTGCTCCCTGAAAAGTTCATTGAAGTGGGTAGAGTTGAAAGATTTATAAATGTGGTTTCTATCAATGAACTCAATTTCAATAACCGTGCACTTTTACAAACATCCTGTTTTTCCTGGATAGTATTGTACTTTCCCACTCACAACTGAAATCCCTTTGTCTATGAGTAGGTGTTAAAATTGTCATTATTTACAATTTATTAATATAGGATTCATCCGAACTCCTGAAACAGAACCATTCCAGTACCTGGAATGGAGTATTGTTCCTGCTCCCCTGGATGACTCAGCCTTCATTCCTCTACAAGAGCTCTCCAGGGAAAAGTTTGCAACCAAACCAATGCATACTGCTTCTTAGTGCCATGATTTACCCTTTTCAATCCCAACAAAAGTCTTCATCATCACTGATTATTTTACCTGCCCTAAACAGAATACTCTCTCCTATGATCATGCCATGAAACACCTAATGAGAATACTAGGAATTTCATCTCTGATTTCTTTTTTGACGAGTTCATAGCTCTTTATACCTATATATATAGCTTATACAAGACTGTAATACCTCCTGTTAAAAGTCCTAACAAGTTTACCTCTTGCGTCATCTTTTTCTTTATTTTGGTATTTTAAGTGCCATATAGAAAGTATGTTTTCTGCTTTTATGGTACAAACTACAGAGCTGTATTCAAAGACAACAAACTACAGATTTCTCCTACACACAGTTGGATCTATTACACATGGGAACCAAGGGCAAACTTCCTTTGGATTGCAATATCCAGTATCTAAAATAGAGTCTGAACACAATAGTTGTTGCTTTTTTTTTGCTTCCCGCCCCCCCCCCCCCTCCAGTTTTATTCCAGGAACTGATATGATATGAAAGTCTGCTTCAGAACTTCTGGCAAAATTGTTCCATTCATGACTCAAAAGACCCTATTCTAGATGTTTTCAGCACATGTTAAAAGAAAGTTGCCATTTTCATCTTTCCTTCATTCAACATAAAGAACAACAACTACACGAAGGAAAATAACTTATAAAAAAAATGGTGAGTTTTCCCTTAAAAACCACAAAAACTTTGCTTTCTGTGTTCTAGTTTATTCATAAGCTCTTAAGCCAAGCCTGTTAGCACGGATGCTTCCCAGCAGTATGCCAAACATCATAAGTAAATATCTACTTTATGCTGTCTCCCTTCTGCTGCTAGAAATGGCAGCAATATGATACACTTTCCACAAAAGTGTTTGGCTTTACTGTGCACTTCTATTTTCCAGCTTGAGCACAACACCACAGGCTTATAATTTCGAAGTCAAACAAATGATACACACTGAACAGAAATTTGGGAGATCTGTGCTGAGCTTGAGCCCTAAAATCATAGATTACATGGTGTCTCTGAACTGCATCTCTCTTTACACGAGTACATTTGTCTGCTGGGAATGTCGCTCTTTAGATCTAAGCACTGCAGACACAGCTCTGACACCTGCTCACAGCTTCACCTCTGCAAAGCTGGTCTTGCAAGAAAGACATCAGTTACGGGCCATGTCTTCAGAGAACAGCAGCTGCTTCATATATTTGTTTCCTGTGGAGAAGACAGCCTACTGTGTTTCTCTCTCCCAAACCTTCCATCATTACCATTTCCAGAGGTGGACAGTAATCCTACTGCTAGTAAGAATGGTAGAATCCCTGCAACAGCAAAGCTGCACTGGCTGCATGACTGAGGGCAGAATTGATGCTTTTCCCCCTGGGCCTCTCTCCCTTCTGCTAATAAAGCAAACACATAGCTTCTGCTTGCTTCTCTGTTTATCCCAAATCCACACCAAATACTGCTGTGAGTGCCAAAAAATCAATAAATGTTCTTTTTACTCCCCATTTACTCCATCATACAGACCAGGTGGCACAAGGGATACTGGCATTTTTCCAGCTTTTATGCACCTCATTCCTGATAGTGTGTCAACACCCCATCCTGTACTTTTTTTAGTAAGCAGCCAAAAAGCACAATCAAAGTAGAACAACCATATAGAGCCCTTTGCTCCTCTACCCCCCTTAATGCTTGCCCCTCGGACTGTTTGCCAGCACAGGCATAAGACAAAAGACAAGGAGGTTCTAATAGACAACAACATTGACTACTGAAGACACAACTTCAGGACATCAACTGCTCTGAACAGACAACCCAACGACTTTTTCCCGCAACTGGGCACAAAGATACTGAAGAAGACCATATCAAGGAGGTTCTAATAGACAACAACATTGACTACTGAAGACACAACTTCAGGACATCAACTGCTCTGAACAGACAACCCAACGACTTTTTCCCGCAACTGGGCACAAAGATACTGAAGAAGACCATATAAATTTTATTAAGTGTGGCATAAACGCAAAACAGACAAAAATATTGGCTTTGATTATTCCCATCAGATCTGCACACCTGTCTTAGGTGTGTTGTCACATTGTCTTACACAAAAACGAGAGACAGGATGTTCAACATTCCCCCTTTCTGCCCACCAGGTTCCCACTGGCATTGACAGGATTCTGCACACTGGGCTACACCATCATTCCTCCCAGCTCACACATTTCACATCTTCTGGGGATCATTTCAAAGAAGGAATTCAACATGGTATGGAGAAAATACCCCAGTGGAGGAACAATACCACAGGACTCTGATATATTGTTCATATTTTCCATTGCAACAAATCAAAATGTTAGAAATATGTGGAGAGCAAGGATCTGATGGTTTCTCAGTTGGGGACCCATATGATTCCAAGAAATATGATCAAATACTTTTGTTTCTTTTTCAGACTGTTTGTACATTTTGCCATAGTTGTTTCAAAAATTGCATTTAAGCCCAGTGTTACACAGTCAATGCTTTTTGATGTTCCCCAGGGCCGCTCAGGATGGCCACACTTATTTTTAGTTGATTATTACAAAGCAAAGGGAATTATTTTCCCCCTACATGCCTTACAAACAGCTCAAATAGCTTTATATAGCACTAAAAACTCCTGGACTTCCCACTGCAACTAAGTGCTTCCCTGCTGCACAATTCTACTTTAATGCCCACATCAAACACTTCCTGGCCACAAAACAAATTCTTTTTGACACTATATATGCTTTATATTCTCATACATAATTGCCTATACTGACTACTCAGGAGAGCTAATAAGAACTGAAAAATCTTAAGTGATGCAGTCATATTGTAGCAATTTTCTTATTATTTTCCAGTATTTATTTACTGTATACAAAAAAGCTGATAAATTCCTCTCATGGGCAAAAAATATATTTCATACCTCAGAATCATATTTATCAGAATTATACTAGCTCTTTAGCATTACCAGCACAGATTTATCAGCATTTTAATTAAGCACTTTCAGCTGTTAACACAAAGCTTTACTCATGGGTACTTTGTGTGTTTATTTTTTTAAATGGCACATTCCACTACTGCAGGCCTTATTTTTTAAAAAAACAGTCTTTTAGTTATTGTTATCTATTACTGAATAAACTTGAAGAATTAGAACTTTCTGTCAATAAAGAAACAGTTTGTGCTTTATAAATTCATCTTCACTTGTTGCATTCATGTTTGCATTAACAAATATATTCATTTGGCTTTCTACCCAGAGGCTCTGTTCCTTGCAGCACTGTCTTATCAATTACAAGTAAAGATAAGCCAACTCATCAAAATATTCAACATTATCAGAAAGCCACAGCCCAGTCCTTGTTAGGAAATATTACTCCTGTAAAGACATCTGCTATTTGCATTCAAGTGATAGTTAAAGAAAGTTTCTACAGCCACCACTGCTTGCTGCTCCAAGCCAAGCTCAGGCACTGCTCTGGCAAGAGTACACTTAGTTCTCTTCACAACAGCTGATATAGGGCTAATTGTGCTGGAAACAGTGTTGATAATACAGAGATGTTTCTGTTCTTGCTGAGAATTGCTCACACACAGGCCGAGGCCTTTTCTGCTCCTCACACCACACCACTATGAGGAGGGTAGAGGAAAGCCAAATTTGGGAGTGGACACAGCCAGGACAGCTGACCCCAGCTGACCACAGGGATATCCCATCCCATATAGCATCATGTCCAGCATTTAAAGCTGGGGAATGAAGGAGGAGGAAAAGGGGGATGTTCAGGCTTCACTTTTGCTCTGGGGATTCTCTCCCCCATCCCACCTGGGGAGCGAGTGGCTGTGTAGGGCTGAGTTGCTGGGTTTGTCCATGATGTGTGCCCAGCGTGGGCCTCAAAGGGCTTGAGATAATTACAGATTTGATTGGAATGTACTAGATTGAATTTACAGCTGTTACTGTTGGTTCACTATTAATCAGCAGCTTCTGTGTTTGCCATGGGGCTTGCTTCCCTTACTGCTCATTAGAGTCTACTGCTCATTAGTAGATACTTTTTGCTGTGCTGCTTATCATCTGACTGCTGGGCCTGGGCACATTTTGATAACAGCAGTGGCCATGCTCCTGGGCTGGCAAGTGGCTGCTGGGCAGGCTGGAACTGCAGTGTGAACCCAAGCCAAAGGGGCAGTGACAGTGGACAAGTCCCTGTGGCAAAAGGACAGCCCAGGTGTCTGTGGCTGTGAGGAAGCCCATGCCAGAGCATGCACACCTCAAAGTGCCTGTGGCTGTGGTCACACCTGTACCACAGCTGGTTCCTCTGAAGGGACTGTGCTCCCAGGGTAAGTGCACTCTGCAGGAGGTACTCCCTGAAGCACCCTGGGTGTGCATGAGGCCATGCTGGACTATGTCAAAGTGTGTGGCTGTGGCCAAGCCCACACACAGCAGGAACTGCAGCCATGGGGAAGGCAGGAGCAGTTTTACTTCTGAAAGGACTGTGGCTGTGGTAAGGCCATGCTGGAGTGAGCAGTTGTGTGAGGTTTCACTGTTTTGGGGGTTAAGCCACAGCAAGCGCCCATATGAACTCTGCCAGCACTACATCTGCACATTCAAGTCTATACAACAAAAGAATTAGGCAAGGAAGAGTTTAGCTTCTAGATGCCTGAGTTGGCTTCAGCTCATAAGTTATCACATAAGCATTCAGAAAACAAAACAAAAGTTGCTGAAATAATACCCTTACTTAGGGCTTGGTTTCAGTACCCTGTCTCTTGTTCCTATGACTAGTGCTAAAAGATAGCATGGACCTTAACAATGTGATACTGCATTGCTGAAAAACTACAATATCTTACTCCTCACTGCATGACAAAACTACTGTGGGACAGTTAACTAAGACAGTTAAATAATGATTTCAGTTTCTGACCTTGAACTGAAACCACTATCACAATTTCAAACATTGTTAATATCTCTTCAATAGGGAGTAAGGTCAGAGTTTGACTTGCAAGCTTTTTGAAGGTTTTGAATCTCCTCCTCTCTTCTACAGGTAAAATTAGCTATTAGAGCCATCTGCACAATCACACAAGCATATCATTCACCATCTCAACCAGCAGTAGGAGACAAAGACAGGGAAAATTCAAATATCGTGCTCAACATTTACAACCTTCTTTTGTTGAGCAGTTACCATATGATCTTCTACATGCTGAGGAACTCTAGTTCAAGAGTTCAAATATGATATATTGCAATTCCCATCTAAAACTTCTTTAATGGCCAAGGAGCTCCTTATCTTTAGTACCAAGCATAGAAGAGAGAGTCCTTTATTGTCTTTCTATAGATTTATCAAAAGGTGTTTGATTAAAATACACTTCAGGGATGTTTAAGAATAAAAATTTTGATTGATTTTCAATTAAAAGCTTTTTTCAGATTGATTTTCAATTTAAAACCTAGTAGTGATCTTTCCAGTGTTTCCTAAAATGAAATTCACATGTAATATGATAATACAGGTCTTTCCACTTTTAGAGGCTCTACCTTGGGCCAACAGCCCAAATTTGCAACAGGATGTCAAATGAGGTTCCAAATACTGTCACCTTCTCCTTTCTGGTACTATGCTTCATATTCATAGTTCCACCTGGTGTGTGAACTCATTATCTGGACCTCAAACATTCTTGATGGTAAATGTCTGAATAGTTGTTAGTAACATTCACTATTTCTGCAGAAATGTGTAGTCATTGAATTCCACTGGAATTTTATACCTAGTTGCTATTGTCTCAAACCTAATGATCTTTAAGCTCTTCAAATACGGGAACTCATCCAAAGCAAAAAGACTATCTGAACTTCCTTAACGATATCTCTACAAGAGAAGTGGACATCTTCAAAATAAAGTGGACATCTTCTCTAATAAAGGAGGAAATTACTCCTACATAGTACACTGTCAGGAGCATAAATTAATGGCTCTATTCAACTTGGCTCTGAATGCACTGCATACAAACACCATAGGAAGTTATTGTTGTAAAAGTGATTCAAATTAATAGTTTAGGCATTTCATACTGTAACCTTACCATCTCTCCTGTTGAGTTTTGCAAAGCTGGGACTGTGGGTACTGAAGAGCTCAGAGGAACTGGTAAGGGCAGCTGAAGGTAAGGGAGATACCAGTGGATCATCACAATTATCTAAAAAGGAAAACAAAACAACAAAACATACAGAGGTCATTATATGAGCAACACACATGCCACGTTGTGCTCTGTCCAGATGGTGCTTTATTAACTTAGTAGTCAGAGAATGGACAGACAGCACACTTGTGCTTGAATTCACATGTGAGAACTGAAATTAACCCAGTCTGGTGAGACAGCAACCCCATTGGAGCTGCTGTTAAGACATTGAAGGCTTCAAAAACTCGAAATTGTTGTCCTTTCAGGGAATTAGATTTGATTGTCTACCCTGCAGCTAAAGAGGGTATTGACTTTGACACTGGAAGAGTGCAGTAATACTCTGGCAGACCTTAGAGAACACCCCAGCTGTTCTGCGTCCAGTAGTTTTTCCACAGAACAAGTATGCAGTGCAGGAGTTAAAACTTCATATTTCTGTGTGCAAGTGACACACAGGAAAATGCCATGGGGGGTTTAGCAACATGTAAAAGTGTGTCCTGTGCTTCACAGGTGTCTCAGGCTGCACTAAAATTTCAACATCTTAACATGTCCACCATTTCTTCCCCAAGCTCACACAAATTGTATTTGTTCACTCACATGAGCAGCCTCTACATTTCTTCCCTCTTTCTCTCACATCTGCTTCTGAGGACAGATGAGCTATGCTAACACTCAAGTGCAATTTTTTAGCCCCTAATGTTTGAACAGGGATGGAGTTAAAGTGAATTTTCTCATTACAATGCTGTCACATAAACACTCAAGAACATAATGCGGGGTTTCAGTACGGAATAATAATAATAATAAACCCCTCTCGTTTTTAATTGAATCTCCCATGGAGCAAACATGGACCTAATTACTGGAAAAGGCCTGCAGGTCACCAGGATCTCAGGCCACCACAGTGTTTTAGCACTCAGAGAGTAAATAAGCAGTTTGCAAGGATTGGAGGGGGAAGGAAGGGCTACAAAAGACAAAGAATAAAAGCAAAATTTGCTTGAGAGTTATGAAAATGAATTTAGATTATTCCAAACCTGTGCGATACCTTTTCCATATTGAGACAGCTTACATTAAAATATTTCACATCTCTTTCTACAATGACTCTCTAAAACAACCCAGATATTTTTGCAATCAAAATCCAGCTCTATGTGAAAGAAAATCAATGTAATCAATATAATTTATATCAGTGCATTGAATGATGGACCTCAAAAAACAAATTTCTATACAAAACCCTTTCTATCTCATTGATTCCCAAGAGCAAAAAGGCCTAGCAAGATCAGCAAGATAGATAAATGATAAATTATGGACAAGTCTGCACTGATGTTGTAGCCATGAGGATAATTATCCAACAGAACAAGCATCATGAGCAGATTCCCTGAGACTTAAACCCTTTGAATCTCAAAGAGAACTTCTGAAGGGTCTGTGAAGTGCCAGTCTCCTGGTACATCATGAGATCAGACTATGACTCTTCTATTTGAACTTTAAAAAAATCCCAAACAAAACAACTGTAAATTGAGGGTCTTAAATTCACTGTCACTCATGACCTGAAGAGAGATTTAAACAAAGATTAAAAATGGTGAATTCATGAGGGCACTGAATTCACCCAAACTTCTGCATTCTATAAAACCAGCAGAGGGGTTGGGGACCTCTCAAAAGAAGGTCCAAAATTGTAGCAGACAGATCTACAGGACTATTCAGCAAGACTTAATCCATGAGGCTGGAAATCACTGAAGGCAGAGAGTGCACTTTAAACAGGGTCTAGACTGCTGGCTCTGTTCAGATCCCAGTGGTTGCTCCTGGGCCACAAGAGAACTGAGCAAGCACATCAATCAGCCTGTGATCCAGCTGTCCAGTGCTGTTCCTTAAAGGTAGAACTGGATACCTCTGGGACACCAAGTATCTCAGCATCACAGCAAGAGGAAACCCTCTCAGAGCAACACATGGAAGGCTCTCACTGGGATCTCTAGAGGCTCCAGGCTGAGAAGTGACAATTGGCTCCTGTAACAATGAGATGCTTTGTCTAAATTTCCAGATCCTTGGCTTTTGTCCCCATGCACGTTCATCTGTATCTCTGCTGCTACAGCACTGAAACATCATTTCCACACTGAATTCTTATTTTGCTTTGTAGGTAGGTAGAAAGGAAGGAAAGAAAGGGAAGAAATGGAAGGAAGGGGAGGAAGGGAAGGAAGGAAGGAAGGAAAGGAAGGAAAGGAAGGAAGGCCTGAATTACAGCTAGGAAAACTTCCCTGAATTATTATCTAACCATAAAAACACATAAGTTTAAGGTTTCAGGATTTAGAACAGTACACCAGCACTAATGCAGCCCAGCTTTCAACAGATAAGAGAGTAACGATTGATTGACTCAGAGTGTACATGCAGGAATTTCCTCCAAGTGAAGATTATTTTTGAATGGATACTCTGGCAAGATGCAAGGTCACTCTTCCTCCCTTCACTCAGTCAAAACTAACTTTGCACTGGAGGTTGAACCAAGAGCTCTACATACACAGACCTACAATGCAGGATATGGCACAGTTTTTACACCACAAATGAAATTCTAGGGTACAGCAAAGTGCTTGGGATGCACCAGTCAGCTTGTACACACACAGCAATCCAGATCACTTGGAGAACAGCTCTGATACATCCTTTGTCAGAGACTCATCATGTACACATTTGAGACTGATACCACTTTGTAAAACTTAGCTGAAACATGGTACAAAGTTCAAAAAGGTGGGATGTGCATGGACAGTGAAGGCCATTCCATTGGCCTGCTTCCACGAGAAGGTACAGTAATTTCACGAATACAAGCCGCACCAATTTGACCAAAATTTTGGTGGAAACCCGGAAGTGCGGCCAATATTCCGGGGCGGCTAATACATTAACAAAATTCTAAAAGCTGCCAACACGGAAGTGAGAGCCCACGGCAGCCCCAAGCCAAGTTGGAGCCCGACCGGCCCCGGCAGAGGTGGGAAAGCCTGGCAGAGGCGGGGCCAGCAGTGTGGGGGGCGGGTGGCAGAGCCTGAGCCAGCAGGGCGGGGCAGGGGGGCGGCAGAGCCCGGGCCAGCAGGCCGGGGGAGCCCGGGAGAACTGGGGCTAGCAGTGCAGGGGAGCATGGCAGAAGCAGGAAGGCCGGCGGGTGAGGCTGCCTGGCAGCGGGGGAAGCCCAGCAGAATCGGGGCCAGCAGCGTGGGGGAGCCCGGCGGTGCGGGGGCCTGCAGTGCCGGCCAGGGCGAGGAAACGCGGCGGTGGTGCAGACGGGAGGGGGCGGCCGGTGAGCCCGGCGGCGGGGCTAGGGAACGCGGCGCGGCCGGCGAGCCCGGCGGCGGAGCTAGCGAACGCGGCAGCGGGGCGGTGCTGACGGGAGAGGGGGGCCAGCGAGCCCGGCGGCGGCGGCAGTACCACCCGGCCAGCCCCGCCGAGCCGTGGCGCTGAGCTGGGCCACCCGGCCCCGTCGGCAACCATGAGCGGGCCGAGCCTTCCTGGCCCCGCCCCGAGCCAGTAAAGCCCGCTATGCCGCGATCCTGTTACTAATTGGCCAATTTGTGAAAGCTGCGCACGGATTCTCGCTACGAACGAAAGTGCGGCTAATATTCGGGGTGCGGCTTATCTATTGACAAAGACAGCAACATTGTCGAGGCACCGGGGGTGCGGCTTATAATCCGTGCGGCTTGTATTCGTGAAACTACTGTAATATTGAAAAGCAAACAAACCAGCCACCAAAGACACACCTCTCAAGATTAAGAAACTCTCCAAGAAAGGATGTTATTATCATGTCTCCTTTTGTGATGGATGCAGAAAAGAGAGAAAAAATGTTGTGCTTATGCAAGATCAGAGATGACCCATGGTAAAACCAGAAGCAAAACCAGTATGTCATGATTCCTACCATATAATCCTAGCACAGACATTTCAAGAGGCTTCATACCCCCCACTGGATGTGACAGAAAAAAAAAGCCAACATTATTTCAGGTGCTCCCACATTTACAGCTCCTTACCCATAACTCCTGACATATTTCTCCATTTGCTTTGGAAGTTTGCCTGTCAGAACAGGAACTTTACTTCTTGGCGTTAACTGCATTATATGCCTATTAAAAACACTGGCTTTAACAATGAATAATTCCTCACTACAGAACCATTTAAAACATCTGGACACTCACAAAAGTGCATTTACTAGCCAGTTGTTCAGTTGTTTTCTCCTATGTTTTCCTTGACAAGATAATTAGCAAAGAAATAATGAAAAAGAGGGTCTAATTTAACCTATAATCCAACTTTTTTATGCAAACCACGCAACAATACAGATGTTGATTTGCATTTGAGAAAAGGGTGCTGACCTTGAATATGCCAACTTTTGAAAAACAAGCAGTTACTGACAGCATTAACTGTGATGAGTGTTAGTAGAACTGTCATAAAGAATCTTGTTTCTGGAATTAAGAAAAATAGTTACATATATCAACCTTAAATTTTTGGGGTTTATTAACTAACGATTTTTAGAAAATAATGATAAAATTACAAGAAAAAAGGGGAGAAAGTAATCTTTTGATTTTCATACTATGAAGTTGTTTTATTGATTGGTTTTGATTCTTTCCTTGGAGCTTTAATTACCCTCCAAATAAAACAATAAACGCTATCTGTCCAAAATCATTCAAGTGACATTTAGACACTAACTCCTAGGCTTCTTTGAAACATGACAGAAAATACCAGCTTTAGCTAATACTATACAAAACAGAATTTCAGAGCAGGCCTTTTGCCCAAATACCTGATTAAATTCTGAATGTTGCGAAGGGCTTCAACATCTGTGACATGTATGAAAAAATAACTGCAAAATATGCATCCAAGTCCTAGTATTCAAATGCTCCTGAAGAACAGCAGGTTTCTCAAATACAGCTAACATATTACCAAAACAGAGTTTGCACAGAAATCAGAGAGTCAGGCTAACTTTACTAGTTCTTACAGTACACAGTTCACACTGGTGGAGGTAGGCTTGGCATGATCCAGTTTATAACCTTCTTCAAGGCTGAGACAGCCTTCATCAGCAACAACTGGTAAAATTTAGAAAATTTCTGATTAGTGGGCACTGAAGATATTTAGAAAATCACAAACCCCAGAACTTCATTGTGGTTACACTAATGCTTCTCAGAGCAGGTCCTTTGAAGAGGATCAATCCCTGGAATACAGGCAGGGTCATTACAGGCCCAAACTGAGATGTGTTAACAAACCTGTCCTGCTCCTGTTTCCCTGGTTCACCTGAAGAGTCAGTGGGACGACACACATGGATTTCCACTTGTGAAGGTCATCACTAACATTTCCTGAACAAAAGCTTTGGTAAAGACAACATCATCATTGAAATATCTGCAGTCCCTGGGCTCCACAGATTTTCCAAACATCAGAACATCAGACTCTAACTGTTTTTGGTACTGCTATACCTTCACCAGGACAAATGTGCAGAAAATACTTTACTGCAAATCTTGCTTTTTTTTTTTTTTTTAATCTCCTATCATTATAATAAGTAATTACTTATACTGGTATTTACATTAACAATCTCAAATCATCATCAATGCAAATTGTCTGACAAGCCAGAGTAAGACTCACATCTATGCTGCAGCTATTAGCAACCAGAAGCATCACAAAATAATGCCAATACCATGAAAGCAGCACTCAGAGTGGGAACATGGGACTGGTATCCCAATGATGCAACTGAGGGAAGGGTAGGGGACAGGAGAGAGCACACAAACTATTAATAGAGCCAAAACTGCCTCCTCTCTGCAAAAATACAAAAATTGAAGATGAAAAAAGAGAGAATTATAAGTGGTTAAGTGCCATGATGGAGTCAAAAAGACAAATTCAGAAGAGGGCAACTGTCATGCCTCTTGCTCTCTCCCATGGTAATAGAAGCATTTTAAGGGAAGGTGCATCCTGTAGGTGCTCTACCTTAAGAACACTGGGCCTGGCACATCACCAAAGAGCTCCTCCAATAGTCCTTGCATACATCTCTGCTGAAGCAGATGCAAGAGGTGCAGGGAGGGCAGTAGTGCTTGTGACCAGCTGTGCAAACCCTGCCTGAACCACAATCCCTGAATTTCAAAGGGAGTTTAACAAAGATTTCACAGAATCAGACCTTTTGTGCACTGATAGCTATTTAAATACAAATATGTCCATATAAATATGAAGGAGATTTCAGGGTAAACCAGAGGCCTTGTAGCTTAGTCTTAAGAGGTCTCACTTGGAAATTAAAGGTATATTATTTCAGTGAGATTTTTGTTGCCAAGATATAATTTTATTCATTATTAAAATACCAGCAGAGTTACAGATGGTAGTGAAGTTAAATTGTGTGCATCATTTTGATTGCAATTGTAAATTGTCTCCATACTGGGATTTGAAGTTGAAAAGATTCACTGGTATTTATAGGCTAGATAAAATTCCTCTTAGCATTACCCACTTAATGGCATACTTTGTTTTAAAGATGTAAACCATGCGTTTTGTACCATGCCTCTTAACAGTCCTCAGGAGTGATCACTGATGCCTTTCACTTCATCTGTTTTTCTCCTGCCTTCTGTAGGTACAATTCTCCTTTGGAAAGGCAGAAAATACATATTTGGATTTACTGTGGAAATTAACCTTCAGTGTTATAGTCCAACGAGATGTATGTGCAAGGGAGAAGGAGGAGATTCTGTGAGGGGTAAAAAAAATGCATACACAAAAGACACGGGAACTGCAGTAACATGGAGTATGGCTACAGATTTGGAAGAGATTGGGAAATTATGTCCATATCAACAGTCCCTACAAAAAGCCTCTCACGGGAACTACCACCTACAACTAGGTTCTACTACCAATTTAACGACCTTAGTAAATGATGCTTGAAAACATGATGAGAAAAAATAAAATAAACCCCAAACAACCTGTTTTTCTGTAAAAAGAAATTCCTTCTTGTTTCTTTTTTTTTTTCTTTTTTTTTTCCTAGAGACTGGCTACACAGCTATGCACAGCTGTGAACTCCATCTGTTAGCTGAAATGCATGACATATTTTTCAAGATATAAGACGCTGGAGAAAGTACTTAACAATACAACGTTCCTTTTTCTTTTCGCGCTATACTGCAAATAAACGTCAATAGTTAAGCTAATCATGAGCTCTTCCTAAGCAACTGTAAATTACATAAGTGTTCTTTCATATGCCTGTAAAGACATAAAAGTATTATTCAATCAGTGCATTTATAGAGTATATTTTATCATACAGTGTGCACGTATAACCTTGTCTCACAAAAAGTGGTCAAGTCTGATTTTGAATGACTCAAGGGGCTCTCATAAAACTGATTCAATACTGGGTCTTATTTTTTTTATTGAAACAAGCATGTCTGCTGTGTAACTCCTACTCACAATAATGAAGTAGAATTGCATTTGAGGAACAGAGCGACAGGGCTCAAACTATGAATTTCAAATAGCCATCAGTGCATTTCCAGTAAACTAATATGCAGAAGCAATCCTTGTTTAGAGAGGGTGAAAGAAAATCAGACTAAGCCAATTACCAACAAAATACAGTTAAAGAAGAATGATGTGAAGTTAAAGGAAGAAGTGTTCTCCGATTTCAGCTCTGTCCTAGTCCATGTCATTTAGTTGAGTCATGTCTGCAGCTACAAAATGAAGGTACCATCACTTTATCTTTTACTACACTCTTTTCATTAGATCAGAGGCTCATTGTCAGACAGGAATGAGCTGTTGTCAATGAACAGCAAATCCATCACAGAAGTCCATTCTTGACACTCAAAAATTACTGAAATTGGTCTATATGGAAAGCAAAAAAGGACCACAACAAAAGGATGTGCTGATTCAGCCTTTCAACATTTATATTTCAATGAACAACCTGCAAAATCATATTATTGTCCAATACTATGATTTGCTCTCAACAGATGGAACAGCAGTTGCCCGAGATTCTTACTACTTTCTTCTCAGAATATAATGCTTCTTGCGCCTATTTGCCTCTGCTTTCCACATTTCTGATATCCTGTTAATGGAACAGTGCTTTGATCTTTGACCTGAGAGCAGAAACCTACAAATCTAACACAACAGATGAAATAAGTTTTATACCTGAATTCTGCCCTTTTGACATTTAACACACTGTAGGGAAGAGACAGCATAAATCCCCTCACACCATGGTAGGGAAATGTATCCTGAGATTACCTTTCTGTGCAGGGGAGCACAAGCAAGTGACTTTGTCAGCACAGGGCAGTTTTTGCTACATTATGAAAAAAAAAGAAACCTAAGTACATGGAGGTCTTTTCTCTGACCACACAGCATCACATCATCACAAGCACTCTTTTTACCTTTGCCTAGATGAGACTTGTTACTCATGCATTTCAAAGTTTAGAAGTTTACATATACCAAAGATCAAGACTGTCTTTTAGCATTTCAGAAGTTTTAGCAGCACTCACAAAAAGAGAAACTTGATACCTTTCAAAAGCATCAGAATTTGCTACAATCCTCTGTTCGCCAGAGCCCATCACTGAAGGAGTTCAGGGCGCCATGGATCAAGCCATGGATTCTAAACACAGAATAGCATTTGCCTTAAGATGCCATAATACAATTAAAACAACACTACATTTGCAGTAAAAAATGTTAATGTATGTGCACCCATCAGCAAGGCTGCCAGGATCATTATTAGAAGAAAAACACAAGATCAGAGCCAGCTGGACTGAGTTCTACAGACATTCACCTATAGAAAATTAAAATGCAGAGGGAGTACGGCAGATTTTCTGCTGATGTTACTCAGTGTTAAAATTGATCAGGAATTCATTGGTGAAGCAGTTTTTCTAAGTTTTCCAAATACAATTTTTTAAATGAAATGTAAATACCTGTTTCACTGAGAATAACGTTTATTGAGGAAAAACCCCAACAAACAAACAGGAGAGAAATAGGGAAAAATTCTGCACAAAAGTAGCAGCACACAGTCATGATGACTAGAACTAAAAAAAAACAGTTTGGGAAATACAGGTGCTTTGTTTGCAGGTGGGACAAAATTACTACTTCAGATAACTAACACCACTAATAAAAAAATGAACCATTTTCTAGTAAAATTAGGAAAAACAATAATTTCAATTATGTAAGTAGAGCCATTACATCTTCTACCACTTAATGTTCAGCTAAATGAGACAGAAACATAGTTCTGACTACTTAGAATCACAGAACAGAATCACAGAATCATTAAGATTGAAAAAGACCTCCAAGAGCATAGAGTCAAACCTTTGACTGAACATCACCACATCAACTAAGCCAGAGCAGTGCCATGTCCAGTCATTTCTTGAACACTTGTAGGGGTGGTGACTCCACCACTTCCCTGGGCAGCCCATTCCAATGCTTAATCACACCATCAGTAAAGAAATTCTTCCTAATGTCCAACGTGAACCTCCCCTGGCACAGCCTGAGGCTATTTCCTCTTGTCTTGTTAGTGGTTTCCTGGGAGAGAGGCCAACCCCACCTGGCTGCAACCCCCTTTCAGGTAGCTGTATTTAGTGATAAGGACTTCCCTGCATCTTCTTTTCTCCAGGCTTTTCTCCCACCTCTCCAAGCTGAGGAATCTTTTGTACAGATGGACATTTATGCTATTCCCCACATTTTGAGTCACCTTCAAATTTAGTGTGCTTGTGGCAGCACTGCTGCAAACTTCAGTGGAGCATCTCAACACCAAGTGCTTATCACCATCGCCCCTGACCGTGGACACCTAAGATCAGACCTGTAAGTGAAGACTCTGCTGCCTTTGCAGAGATGCACAGTGTTAGCTGGGGTACCTTAGAGAAGAAAAACAAGAATCCAATTACCATAATAAGTTTCCTTTTGGGAGTCACACAATTTTCATTAATTCACGGATAAATGCAAGAAGGAAACTTAAGGAGGAATCAGCCCTTTGTAAATTCTTGTCTCGTCCTGCTTCCCCAACACAGTACCATGGTTCCTACACTCCCAGGTTCTTTGAAGTCATACAGCTTACCCCCACCTTGGAGCAAGACCCAGGAGTACCTGCATGAATGTGGTGCCTCATTCCCATTCTCTCTGTTTTTAACCAACCACTACTTCAGAGGGGCAATGAGGTTGGAAAACATCCATCATGTGGGGAACTCAGTCGGGCTGCAGCTTTTGCCTTCCTAAAGAAGATTTTTCTGCTTTGGTTCCTATGGACCTCTATGGAAAAAGGCTCATTTATACAGGTAGACCTTGCAAAGACTTTCAGACAATGCCATAACTTTGTCTCGTAAGGTTATATTGTGCACATCTAAATTTAGAGCTGCTATCTGTAAGCAAACAACAGAGGCAGATTGTGGAATGCTGATGAATTTCACAGGCATGCCCAGCTAACAATGCACAGCAATTTAAAAGCCATCAATAACCAAGAGGTTGTCCCCTGAATTTTCAAATCAATCATGATAAAATGAATTCAATTTTTACTTTCCCTTTGAATCTTTGGTGAACTCATGGATAAAACTGATTAAAGGGGAAAGAATACACAGCATGGGATTCACTAAATGTGTTCTGTTTGGAGGGGTTCACTAAATATTTTCAGTTTGGAAGCGAGTCTCTTCAAATTGTGCAACATGCAGGATGGCACAGCGAAAACCAATTATAACTCTGAGAATTTCAGTGCATCCCATAAGGCTGAGAGAATGTTCAATTTGCAGGCTGTGAGCAAGGATTAAGAGAGATGAAGGCAGCGGTAAGTGCCCATGTACCATTGCATTTAAATGTAATGTCATTTCAAGGGATGATAAGTAATCATTTCATGTCTCAATAACCTCCAACAAAAATGCCTTATTTAGCCCCAAAACACCAATTTTTAAGACTCTTCTATGCAAGTTAATGGTTTAGATAAGGGACAAGATTGAAAAAAGTTCAAAATTCCCATTCTAAAGCAAGGTGAATGCAGCTTTGATGTCAGTTTAAAGATGAACATTTTCTTCCAGGCATTTCTTAGGGCACTGTGTTCTCTCTTCATCAGTCACAGTGGAATTTTTGGAGCCGCAGGAGAAAAAAACATACAGAGATCTCTTAGATTTAACAGGATAGCAAACAAGCAAGACAGTTTATTTTGACAATCAGTATTTTAAGACTATATTGATGATACTGTCTTCATTACCAATTTATGCAACCTAGGCTCTAATCCCATGCTCGTGGCACTGTATGACCACAGCTTTCATCCTTTTCATCCCTGAAATTCTGGCCCATAACTCAGACCCACTTCAGCACTGTCATTGTATTTTCTTTGAAGTGGAAGATATTTCTTAACCCTCTGCAAAACATATCTGCTAATTATCATGATAATTTCAACCCTTATAATGTTTTCTGCATTATTTTCAGAGACAGACAGTAACTCCTGGATGCAAAACAGAACACTGGAGGTGAAGGAGAAAAGTCTCATCATCTATGTGGATACAGAGTAAGAGAAAAAGAAGGAAAAAGGACACACCCAGAACAAGTAGGACTGTTCAAGTGAGGATTATGCAGAATTTATTCTGCAGCAAGTTCACATATGTTAATAACAGAATTAATAAATAACAGCTACAAAATACACTAAGGATTGCAGTGCAGTATTTCACATGGGAGCAAACAAAACCAGGCATTCTTCATTTTAAAAAACAGTGAAAATTCAAGCAACTAAAAAACCAAAACGGCAAAATTTAACAAGATGGCAGCTTTGATTTAAAGTATTGATTAATGTATCAGTTTGAATGCCAGCAGAACTCCAGCAGTCAGCTACCTTTTGCTTTGTCTAAAGGCACCATTTTTCATCCAACAAAGAAAAAGGTTCACTTTCTATCAGTAGTCCTCCTTGTGAGGAACTCTGCAAAACAAAAAAATACAAAAGTCTCAATTAAAGAAAAAAGAAAGCCCAACCAAACTCCTATGCGTCATTGTCACCTGTCACAAACAGCATACAAACCCGAGCCATCTTTGCAAAGTTACCATAAGAAGCCTTTCTGGATACAGTTGTCAGATGTGGAACAATTTTGGGTAATAATTTGATAACTTTATTTTCAGATATGGCAAACAGACAACTCCTCCATACTCCCTAATTGCATGTCATTTTGTTTAGACAGATCCAATTCCTTCAATACTGAGTGGCTAGCTCAAATGCCTTCATATATAATTATGGCTCAATCCAGAAATACTTTTTTTTAAAAACAAAGCCACTGCATATATTAGGGTAATAATCTTTTAAACAACAGAGGAAAGAAAACTCAGCTGTGTATTTTCTTACTCTTTAAATCAAATTCAGATCCTGCTTGGATTTCTGCTGGTTCACATCCCATTTTAATACATAAACTCCCACAGGTTTTATCTCTTCAACAAAGCAATTAATAAAGCGTGGCTCAGACCATTAAAGGTTTGTTTTATGCCCCTCTCAATCCCTTGAGATAAATAGAAATTGATGTTTATTTTGGGCGTTTTGAAATCTGAATAATTTCTGCAAAGTCCTGCAGCCCTGAAACTAAAATCTAATTACCTGCAAGTGTTTGCAGATGTAAGTATACATTCAAACTCTCTCTTCTATGTGGCAAGCTTTTTAAAGATCAAAGAGTTACCTCTAGCCTTGAGGCTCCTTATTTGAAAATGCACATTAACATTTAATGGTGCCACATTCCAAAGCCCACACATTGCTTTGAAAACATATCCCTCAGTGGTGGAACGAGCTTTCCCTGCTGCTGGTACTAATCAAAGGGACAGGAATATACTTTTAGAGGATCCATGGCCAATGCCTCCAACACAAGAAATGCAAAGCCTGGCTATCTCACAAGCAGTTACTTGCAGCATCACAACCCACTCCACCAGCCCAGTGAAAAGGTGAAAGAGGTCTTTCCCTTCAGCTTTGTCCTGGAGGAGTCAGCAAGCAGATCTTGCTGCTTTCCTTGCCATTGAAGAGGATCACTCATGAAACTCAGAATCAATGAGTGGTTGAGGTCGGGAAGGAGCCCAGGAGATCACGCAGGGTTCCTCCAGGTTCAGACTCACGTTTGTCTTAGCATGGCTCTTCCCTAATGCAGATTCAGTATGTCTATCCTTTCATACAACAAATTGTGGCATCCAGGAATAACAAAGTTCTTTTGGTGTCCTGCTGGGCTTTAACTTGGAGAAACTCTATGAAAACCTTCCTTCTGTGTCCTATTAAGCTGAACAGAATCAGGCAAACTTCAGATAAATTATTTTTCCAGGACACAACAAAAACTTTAATATGATAATAACATTTCTAAGTTTGTGTTTATATGATAATGTAGAGTATTAAAGAGATGATTGTGTGGAATTCATCACATTTTTAGGAAAGAATTAAGGAAGGATGATAATTTTCTTCTTTTCATCTGTATTATTCCTATTTGTTTTCTTTTTTCTTGAAATGGAAACCAGTTCCAAACCAACATGCTATATAGTTGCTTATGTTTAGGTGTTTATTTGTGTAGGTTTTTCCATTGGAAAGGAACATCTAAAACATGAAAAGATTCAGAGATTCGATTAAATAATGAAGTGAGAGGGAGGCATATAATTTGTTTTTTAACCTCAGGATGCTTTAAATTGTGAAAACAAGGAAAACAAACATGTTAGAATGTTAATTCTAAGGCATATCCTCTGTTATCCACTTATTATTAACTTCCTGAATGCTGGGTTACCAAACAATGCTGAGGTTGGACCACTTTACTAGAGACCACGTAAGACATTGCACTGGTTTCTGCTACTGTTGAAATTGCTCCTTTCACCTCCATGGTAATAAAGGGAATAATGAGGGAAAGTATGGAAGCCCCTCCCAGCAGCCCCATGAAGCTCCAGAATGACCTGACGACCAGTCCCTGTCACACACTCATCCCTGGAAGGTTAAGTGGATTTTGATGAAGCCATCAGCTTCAACTGCAAAGAGCTTGAGCCAATGCCAAATGAGGTCAAAGGGATTTTTTTCCCCTCCATTAGCTTCAATGAGTTCTGAATAAAACCCAGTGGGCTCCAGTGTGCCTACTAATTGTTAAGGGAATTAGAATTCCAGTAAATCATTACAACTATGGTCACTTGAAACCAGAATGACAAAGGGAAATTACATGATCCTCTGCATATCTCTGTGGGAAACACTAAATTAATGTTAAAACCATGATAATGTAGCAGAATTCAGGAACACCACCTCAGGTGATGCAAACCAACACCTACTACACCAGGTTAATTTCTGTTCTCTTGAATTCCAGAGCAATAATTCCTCATAAATTCAAGTGACTATGTACCCACATCAAATACCCTAAAGAGCCTCTCCTACTCTCAAAGGTAACCTACTTTTCACAAAAAGATTTTGAAAAGTCATTTCTATTGGTACAAAGCAGAGACTGATTAAAAGGTCATGAGACTACATGATTTATGAATAAAAGGTGTCAAGTGCAAAAATTTTGTAAAAATATATGTTTAGTAGATTATTATATATATTATACACTAGTATATAACATATACATACACAATATATATTTTTAAAATAAAGCTAGACCAATTTGTTAATCAAATTCCCACCACAGTGACACACAAGTTGTTGCCGTTCTAATTTCACATTGAGCCATTCTTTAAACACTGCAGACCAACATGGTGCTACACAGCTTTTATTTAGATATTACCTGGAGGATGTTTATAGCACTTTACCATTGCCCTGGCTAATACTGAAGCAGAATTAGAGTGGTGTTATTCCATTTCAGTTTCTGGCCTGCACCAGTGTCTCCAGAACCAGCCCACGTCCGTGTGACATTCACGGACACGCTCTGCAGCCGCTGCCCGAGCAGGCAATGGGCTGCACACAGCACATCAAGCCAAGAATGGCTAAATGAACAGAAGCAAGCCCAAGCTGGTTTGCTATTCCAGTTGGAAACAGCAGTTCTAAGTGCAGTAGGGACCACACAGGGTAGCAAACAGACAGCAAAGGACGGAGCCCTTTGGAATGGTGCTTTACATGACATTAGGCATGGCTTCCCTTCCTCTGGCAGGGCGCGTTACTTTATCCCCATGCTGCAGAGATGGAAATGAGGCAGGAGACAAGGTCACACAGAAATGCTTTACATTATGTGGGAACTGAACAGCCTTCCAGAGTCCCTCAACACCAAGGAGCTTTGCTCCCATTACTCTTTTTCCTTGTTCCCGTAGAACAACAAGTCATTTAAAACTCAACAAATTCATGAAAATTGCCAGAGTGGAGAAGGGAAAAAGATGGGAAAACTAAAGGAGAAAATTAAGAATACAGGCATTAGGAGATTTGAATAGGACAAACACAATGAAAAGAGGATGATCATGGACAGTTATAGCCTTCCATTTTTTAAAAGAGCTCAGATCTGTTAGGATGGTGTTTGAGTAAAGAAAAATGGAGTACTATGAGGATTGGTAGAGTGGAAGTTAATTTAGATATATGTCTGGAGCTTAGGTTGATTAGGTCATTCACAGCCTGAAGCTTTCTGGCCATAATAAAGCCTATTCCAAACCATCCCTGCTGTGCCTCACTTCTGTTTATTTGACTAGTTCTGTTCAAGGTCCAGATTTGGCTGAGCTTCTGTTTCCCCCAAAGTGCATTTCATTTTCAACCATCTGCTAAAGACTCCAAACCCCTTCTCTGAAATTTGAAAGATTTAATGACAATTAGCACGAAAATACTCTTTTTAATTTTATTAACAGATTGTAGAATCAAGAAAATTCACAGGGGGAAAATGTATTCAATAGCATTGCCTTTCCCCATCACTAGACCTGCCTACCAAGTGGTACGTACAAGGCACATGTGGGTAGCTGCAAAGCACTCTGAATGCACAGCTACAACATTAATCCTGTAAGAATAATCACAACAGCCAACTTGTGCTATCATATAGCTTTACTGACTCCAATAAGACCTTGTAGAGATGCACTAAGCCATATGCAAGTCATTCAACAGAATCATGTTATTTGGTTTCAAGTCCCCTACCTCAGGCCCAATCTGCCAGCTCCCTGCCTCCTCCCCTCCTCCCCAGTAAATGTTAGAGAAAATCTGTGCTCTCACACTGCTGGCCTGAGAAGTTCAAGGGAATAAGATTTCATCTGGAAAGCTTCATTGCTGCATGATACATGTAGTATAGGAGGAGACAACTTCTATATTTTGAATAATTTATTAAAAAAAAAACCAAAACCGCTTAAGTTTCCTAAGAGATCCATAAATTCCTGACCTTTCTATATGAGTCAAAGGCTTTCATTTCTTAAAAACTGCATTTTTTAAAAATACTCACTGTCACTGCAGAGACTCTCAGCTTCATAATAATTCATGTCTTTGGCAACCTTTAGAAACTTGAGTTACACTGTTAATGTAGTAAAACAAGGCAGACATATAATTATGCCCTGAAAATAAAATCTTTTGTAGGCTTTAACAGCATTTCAAACATTAACTGAATTGGTTCCACCTGCCAAGTGGTCAGATGAGCACTCTTGACACATACTTGAGAGTATATGTCCATCTACTTATATTTCTTACAAAGGAGAAATTATCTCTTTTGGTACACTATGAAGCCAAAATATTTAATTTTCTTTCCAGTTAGGAGAGATATCAGGTCTTTCCCTCTGCAAGTTCGTACCCAACCCTGGCTTATATCCTCAGTGGAAAAGTACAGCTGCAGTTTATGGCCAGATGTGTTCATGACTCAGATTCTACTGTGTCCTCTGTATGCCCAAGCCTCTGATTCTGCACTGCACCATCCAGATCAGTGCAACTTGAGTCTGCTCTCAGAGACAATTTCTCCATAGACCCAGACTATTCATCCAGAGTTGGGGAAAAGCAGCTTTTCATAAAACTTGGCATACAAAAACAAAAATCTAGAGTATTTTGGGAGCTCTGTTTGCTTTCCAGCCCTCTGAGTTACGTAATCTGAAAATCTCACATTTCAATGGGCTAAGGATACAAGTCAGAAAGTGAGTTGCCTGTGTTCAAACATACTTTTTTACTGTTTTCTTACTGTAAGGACAACTTGGTATTTTTGGAAGCACCGAGGGAGAAGGTTGGATTTTGGAGCTAATGGGAAAGCAACAGCTAATAAGTCAAGCCACTGCAGCATGAAAATATGACTGGTGCAAAATTAGCTTCTGTATTTCCATGCCAACCAGAGTGTGCTTACTCATTCATAATCAAGTTTTTCACACCTTATGTAGTTGAAATGGATTGCTGGCAACTTCTACTATCATAATACTTTGCTTAATAGCTGAGACCCTACTAAGAAAAAATGCCTTGTGATCACACAAACAGGGACTAGGTCTCAGAGTCCTGCTTTCATATTTTATATTATTATTAAACCCCTAGCAAACAGCTTTGGTTTAACCATGTAGCATTGCATAGTCCAATAAATATCACACAAAAATATAGGCCATTTTTACAAGAGGAAAAACTTTAGAATTTTAGTATTTGTTTTATTTTGAAAACGAGTTAATTTCCAATCCTGCTAATTTTGTTATACTTTCATATTAACTTTGTATATGAATTAAGGTGTACCTATATCTCTCTGTAATTCAACAGACTGGGTATTGAAAAAAGCTTCAATAAACAACTAAGATAGAAAAGTACTACAGTAAACTAGAAGTAACTAACTCTTGTTTGAACAAATGTCAATACATGTATCTGCATTCCCCTCTTGGGGGAAGAGACCTGAATAATGCATAATTAAATTCCACAGATATTCTAGGAGTTTTCACTTGAACAATTTATTTTAAACAAATATCTTCATTGTAATTTTTTTTTCTTAATTTCTCATTTTAAGACCTTACACTGGAAATCTGAATTATTATTTTCACCCAGCTGTGTGATGGACCTACTATTTACATATTTGATGTAAGAGAAGGCTATTTTTCTCATTTTATCATCTGGCTCAAAGAAACTATAGATTGGAACATATTTTTAGTTCAGACCCGGAAAAATCTGCTATTATAAAAGCAAAGTTTGATTTTAAAACATGACAAGTTGTGGGGTGGTTTTTTTTGTGAAACTCACCAAGCAATATAATTTGCATTGTTCTTAAAGGTTCTCCAGGACTGGACCATGCTTTACTCTTACTAAGTCCTTATTAATTCTTGTCTTTTATACTAGAAGGTGGTTGTTTCTGTTCTAGATGACTATTAGGAGTCATAGTTAACTGTCTTCACCCTTTTTTCTGCACTAAACCACAGGTCCCTCCAACCTCTGGAACCCAAAGGTCTTTTACCTGTTATTCTGAAGCACTCTGCAGCCCAGCCACACCTCAGCATGCTCTCTGGTGAGAGGTGACACTCTCAGAGTCTTCCCCAGTAGCTCCTTCCTCCCTTCTTCCCAAAGGATCTGGGAACAGCTGGTTTCACAGTGGAAGCTTACGAGACAACACAGATCCTCCTCAGAGAAGAAAGTCTGCTGCTTCTGCTCATCCTTCCCCCATCCTTGGAAAGCAGCAGTGGAAGCCCTTGCACAGCGCACTACAGCAAAGCACCTTTGCTGCCACTGGGATGGAGAGTGCCCTGACACAGCCCTTCCAGGAGCTCCAGTTGTGCCTTTACAAGGAGACACTGCAGTGCAGAGACCTCTCTCCATGACAACGTGCTCCGAACCAGAGCTCATCTGCTTCATCTTTTAGTGCTCCCCTGCATCACTCCTTCATTTCTGCTAGACTTGCCAAATCTGAACCATCACAAAACACTCAAGGTAAGTTTGCCCTTAGACCATTGCTTCATGATTTTGCAGGTGATTTCACCAACAAAGGAAGGTTTTATTTGCTGAACTAGATGCACCAAATACTGTCACCAACTTTTTCGATCCAGGCATTTCACTACAGGCTTTGTTTCATTACCAACTCTAAGACACAAACCCAAATCCCAGAGGATTCATTTACACTCGGGATTATTCACAACTGGCCATAATTGTGGAAAGAAACTCCTACTAATGGATCTTTACACAGTCTTGCTCTGTATCTAGATTTATGGATTTCTGAGGATTGAAGGGACTGTTACCCTGCTTAACCTCCAGAATAATTCAGGCTCTACAACTCTGCATAGCTATTCTTACACCAAATACAACAGACTGTTTATATGTTATATAAAGTACTGGAAAACTGATACAAGGTTTGGGCTGTTTTGTTTTTAGGTTTGTTTGGGTTTTTTAAAATTGATTATTTGTAATTTTTTATTTGCCTGCTTGCATATAGGTGGGTTTCTTTAAGAGAAGAGGAAATTAAAAAAAATATACAAGGAAGAATTTGTAGTATATTTTTAATGCAGAGGAACTACTTTATTTTTTTAATGTGCATGAGGAGCTACTTTACTTTTTTTTAATGTGTAATCTTGTGCTTCCTTCCTGTACTATGAATTACTGTAATCCAACCATTATTTTCATCTCTGCATATTTGCAAGGTCAGCACTGACTATATCCAGAAGGCAATTCTGAAAATGTTCCTTCCTGTATTTTTCCTGAATAAGAACCCTAACAAAGGTGTTATTTAAAGATTCCCCCAAACCTCTGAACAGCAGTGCTACATAAATGCTCAAAAGTAAATCTTTGCTGATAAAATGGGGGGAAAAAAAGTTGAAAAGGGGCTTGTGTTCATGATTCAGCCCCTTAAAGAGAAAATTCACATCCCTATGAATCTCATTCCACGTATTTCATTCAATCCGCATCAGTGAAGATCTCCAAACACCCAACACATTTTGCTTAAAAAAAACCACAAAAAACCACAAAAAACCAAACAAACCCACCCCATTTTCTCCCCGTGTGAAATGCATAAATCATCTGTTTCCCTTAAGCAGTAATTTTCTTTCAACTCCTCATCTCACTTTTCTGAGGAATATGACTGATAAAGTAAATTAAATAAGCAAATTAGGACAAAACAGCATCGGACTACTTTGAGAAGAAAAGATTTAAAAATCTTTTTGAGGGGAAAAAATTCCCACCAACAGAAACAAGAAACACACACATTTTAGAATATTTTAAAAACTGAAAAATCTAGTTTTCCCTTTGATCCAGTATCATCAAGATGCAAACACCTACTCACCTACCAAAGCAAAAGGCTACAACATAACCAATATTCCAAGTCATTAATCTTTTCTATTTGTTTCTTTTTGCCTATATCCAATAGAGATATCATGTTTCTTCCCACAGAAATACCAAGATATAGCAGAAGGTATATATTTTTTAATTTTAGTGCCTTTTACAGAGAACAGAAAGTACTTTCAAAAAAACAAGAAGTCAAAAAAAGCATAGCCCAGGAACTCAGTAATAATTAGACACATCCTCTGCTTAACTTTGTATCCGCCAAAATGCAACTCCTCATCATAAAGTTTTTATTTTCCACACACCTCAGTTCTGGACTTTTGAACTCAAACACTCACAAATGCAACCATCTACTTTCTCTCAGCACAAAATCAATCATCTGTCACTCCCAGCAAATTGCACATAGCCCCAAGAGTTATACAAGCCCTGTAAAATGCCTATAGAACCCACACGTTTCTACCTCCAATTTTAAATGAAAACAGTTTAAAGGGGTTGATCGACATTGTTGCACCAATTTCCACCACTACCCTCCCCCACCAAAAACCCTTCAGTTATTTTTAATTGCTCTTCTATTTCAGCTGCTGGGTCTTGAATATAAGTGCCATGCAGAGGCTTAAACAAGGAATATTGCAAAAATTGTTCCTGAGAAAACAAACAGAAATCTGTATGGAGGTCAAGATGCTATGAGGGCTAAATTGAAACAGAAGATATGCCCCATCCTAGAAGATTCTTGCCTGTAGAGCTACAGTCAAAATTCTGTACAGTACTACTAGCAATAAACTCTTGGGGTAATTTTATAGCAATGTCTTCTCTTTCAGGCAAAATAGTTCAACACAGCTTCATATAGGGAACAAAGTAACTGGTTTTGCTGTATCAGTTTATTTTTCAGTATTGCACATTGAATTTAAGTATTTTTTTAATGCTACCAAATAGGAAGCTATAACAATCCCAAAAGAACGTTCAGAAGCAACAACTTACTGCATGCTTGGCCAAAATGCCTCTGGGTCTGTTTTCATTTGAAGGATTTCTCTTCTTTTTTTGATAGGAATAAGCATTCTGGGTGCTTGAATGAAAAGAAGGATAAAGTTTTCAAAAGGTACTTTGCAGTAAGAGGTTACCTATATACAACCTAAGCAAAGGGCACAGCAGTACCAAGTCTTTTGCTGAATGATCACACAGTTTTGGAACAGAAATATTATCTAGAGATTGGTGTATGTGTGAAGCACTAAAAAACAGCACAAAGCTAAAGAAAAAAGCCTACACTGATAGTGCAGGACCCCATTCCCAGGACAACAGCTATGGAAGAAATAGAAACATCTTTCTTCTGTCACAAGCATGAGGCCACAATGGCAAGAGGTTTCAGTATACCATTTATACCCACTCCTTTCTCGTTAAACAAAATGAGGGCAGAACTCTTCCATATTCCAAATTAGTCAAAAAACAGAGAACAGGCAACAAGCCAGATGAAGATTGATGGAAGGTGTAGGCAACAAGATGTGGAGACCAAAAGGTCACACCATAAGAGCTGAAGACTACAGAACACCATAAAGTTCCTCTACAGAAAATACTTTATCACCATTATCAAGAGGTACATTCTTGGACATGTCATTGTCAACTTGTGTCCTTTATTCTCTGCAATGAGTCCACTTGGATGTGCTCAACTTGATTCTTACAAATTCACAGATGTGAGAGAATGAAATCTAGGATTGCAGAGTATAAACATTTAAAAATCGACTTGCTTAAACATTTCATAAGATAAGTATCACCTTCCACTTTAACTTTTATTACACTATTTTCCCTAGGTGTTTAAGACTTTTAAACACCTACTGGAAGTCTTCTAAGTGCTAGGGAGAGCAATTAGCTCTCAGGGGAAGAGGCAGGAGAGTTTTAAGATCCTGTATCTTCCTGGAGCACAGGCATGTGGTTAGCTTGTGTATTAAGAACAAATACCAGCTGAGTAAAGAAGAGCTCTCCCCCATGCAGAAATCAGTTCTTTTCTTAGAATAAGCCTCAACTGAAAGCAAATAAGACCCATTTTCATGTGTTTTGTATCAATGGCTCAAAACCAGGCATATTATTGCTACTTCATTGTGATTATCAGTTCATGCAGGGATGATGCATAGCGCACAGTAAAGCACAACATAGTCCTGCCCACACAGAGTACATCATACCTACAGTATGATAGGAAAAACTGGTAATAACTGTGGAGGAGATGTCAGGCTCAGTTTTTATATTTACATTTGGGTAGGCTCAGGGAAAGCAATGCCTCAGGGAATGTGAACAAAATGCAGATCATTCAGGTTCATCCCGAGTGTTTCAAGCAATTCTGGAAATAGAAGCTCTACAGCTGCTACTACTGGGAACCACAAAGGTCTTGAAATGCCAATGAATATCACTGTTGAGGGGAAAATACACCTCTTTTTCCACCTGTGAAACTTTTTCAGTTCTTTGAGGCTGAATGCTGTGCCCTGAAGGACGTGACTCCTGTGCAAGGACAAGCTCAGGAGATGAAGTCTAAGGAAAAGCCATGCATTAATAACCAGTGCATGCCAATGCACCTGGTCACTCAGCAAGCATGTCCTGTTACCTTCCATCTTCCTGGGGAGCACCCCAGGAGCAGCTGAGCATTCACTGCAAGCTTTGCTGCCTACAACCAGGCCCAGGTACCCTGTCTGCTCCTTTCTGACTTCCTCCCATAAGAGAAGCCTCAAAAGGTGGGAATTTGCCCTTCATTTCTCTAAAACTAAGCCTGTGAACATATGCATCCTTGTAAGTTTTCTTTCATTTGAAGGTCAGTTTAGCAATCTGGAAATATTTAATTTTAAGTTGAAATATGATAGAAAAAAATTCCTGTGCAACCCTAAATGTGAGAGGGTGGGGGAAGAGAAAAAACACTCTTAGGATATATCCAACAATATTTTTCATGGTCTTCGCTACCTCCTTTCATTACTATTTTCAACCAACTTTACAAACAGTGGGCAGCTACCCCCAGTTAATATTTTTCTGAAAGACTTTATTCTCCAAATCACATGACTGGGTGATAACCTCATCAGAAGCAGCACTTTTACTGTGGTCCTGTATTGAAGAGACCACATTTATGTCTGAAAATTCTTCCACAGTGCTGTGCACCATATCTCTTTTTTTGTAATAGTTCTTCTTTCAGGAAAGAGCAAGACCTATTGGTCCCAAAATACCTGTGGGGAACACTGCAGTATGCTTTTTGTTTGGTCACTACTTTAATTTATTCTGGCATTGAATAGGAGAACAGAAAACCCAATTTCCTCACTGAAAAACCTTCACTGAAGCAACAGATAGAATCATTTATCTCCATCAAACTCACCTATATACCCTGGCAAATCAGTTTGTCATAATGAAGGCTGCTTTTGCTGATTTACCTCTGAACACCAGGTATTACCTACATCTATAAAAGAAAAAAAAAAAAAGAAAAGAAGCTGCCTTTCAACAGTATTGAAAGTTACTGCACATGCAGGAAATTGTGCCCTCTCTCTAACTCATGTTAGTTTAAAACACATTTACCCTACAGATATTTCTGCTAAAAAGTAACATGGATCTCAATTATTTTAAAGTTTATTTTAGCTTAAGACAAAACTGAACACAGAGTTAAGGAGGAAAGGAAAACAAAAAAAAAAAAAAAAAAAGGAGTTGATTTAGATTTGTACACTAGAGTAATTACCGTATTTCATATATTCTAAAAATATTTTAGGTCTGAGCAGGAATTAGATGCACTACATCACTGCCAGCACAGCAGTGAATATTTCCATAGTGAACACTGAGTGGCGAAGCAGAGCCTCCCACAGATAATGAGAGATCAGAGCCCAGGGACTGCAGGCAGGGAGGGAGTTCACTGAGAGCACTTCCAGGGGATTCCCTGCTGGACAGAAGTGAATTCAGAAAGACATTTAGAGCTATTAAAGGTGCTATAATCAACAGCTACTGTGCTTTTATAGATAAACAAAAGGGGTCAATGTCCCAGAAGTGCCAGGATCAATATTTGTGAAATGCCAGTGATCAATATTTGTGAACCCTCCTGGATCTGAAGTCCTTCATGACACAGCCCCGGGATCTTTGGCTACAGAGAGGCTCCAAGTCACTCCTCAGCAGATAAAAATCAAAGCCTGGGCAAAGAAGACTGTAGGGTGAATGATACAAAGGGTCATTATCCTCAGGAATTATTCTACAGGACCACTCATCTTCACCCATGCTGGAAAACATGAAGTGAATACAGTAGAGAATAGAAGAAAAAGGCAGTTTCAACCCTCACCTTTGCCCAGGACATCTTGCAGCTGTCTGAAGAAGTAGCAAGACAGTTTCTAACAGGGATTGTTCTGTGGAAGGGTTAAAGCTTACATAAATTCACCTGCTATGTGCAGAGAGAGGCTTAACATCAAGATGAGCAAGCACAGGGGTTTTGAGAAGGGTGGCTGCCTGTATCTGCCAGTCAGCAAGGGGTTTCCTCACCTTAGAGTGTGCAAAGGTAGTTTCTATTCTCACCTCCACATTCAGCACTGACCAACCTGTGATGCCATCACCACTTCTCCGAAAAAATCTGAAGTAACATCATATTATATCAGCTTTTGCTTCTGCATGTCAACACCAGCTACCGCAAGAGCCAAGTTTAAGGAGTTAGTCCTGAGAACACTTTGGTGTATTCACTACCCTGGAGATCTTGTCGTCCAGATTTTGGGCAAAGGAACTGCAGAGATGTCTTAATTAACTCCTTAGGTGCTTCCCAGAGTGAAGCTGGGATACAGATTAGTGTCAACTCTGAATTATCCCTATTTTCAGTTTCCTGTGCACAAGTCATTAAGTTATGAATTGGTTTAAAGGCATAGTTTGGATAAAAAAATAGGAATATTATTAGTTATCATAACTGATTACATTAGTTTTAAAGATACTTTGGATACAAGAAATTTAATTTTGTTTTTGCATCACCTTTCTTTTCTACTTAATTGCTGCAGAAAACATTTTCATCAAAAAAAGCTGAAAGCATGTGCTCTTTAAAAATCACAGTAGGAACAACAACGACAAAAAGATTACATTTTTATTTCACTGCAAAGATCTACCTGCCTGACCTGGATGAAGATCTTAAAATGAATATTCTATAATAGGCATGTCTGCAGGGAGGAAAGATGAATACAGTCAGTCTGAGGTAAAGTGCCAGCTGCTGAAATCTAAAAATCAAATTTATCATAGATGCACTAAAGTTCTGTTAATCCTCCAAAAGCCATGAAGGTTTTAGGAGGGTTTTAGTGAAAGGAAATTGAAGCACTCCTGCCTTCAGACAAATTAGGACAGAAAATCTTCTCCTATGCTTAGTTGGTCTTAGATTATCAGATTCAAATGGTATCTCAACTTCTATTGTCACTTACTACCAAGGTCTGCAGAAGGTGGTGTTTCAAAACACTTTATCATTTTTTCAAGTATTATAAGCACAAACACACCTGGAAGACAACAGATTTTATAGTTTTATATTAGTCAAATTCTCTGCTAACTTTACATGCATGATACTGCTTTACAGTAATCTTTTAGGTGAGGACTAATAAATATGTATGACATTCATCAACAGAAACATGGCTGCACTTTCTTCCAGATTGCAATTCACCTCTGCAGTGAGAAATATGACTTGAGGCTTTAAATTTCTTCTGTTTAATAATAAGTTATGCAGAGATAAACAGATGTCTGCAGCTTGTAGTCTCAGCTCACATTGTAGAAAGAAAACATTCTGTCATGGTGTTGTACAAGACTTGTATTGTATTGTATCTCCAGTTTCAACCAGGACCTTGAATCATCCAAGCTGAATGAAGCTAGAAATAGCAAGAGTATACAGTAAAGTACATATTTTATTATTTTGAATTGTTTTTTATCTTATTTTAAATGATAATGCTGTTCTTTCTAGTAATAGTGTGAATCCCATGCAAAATATCAATATATTTCCACATCTCCTTCAAAGACAAGCTGTGGTGCTGGGAACCCAGCCTGGCATATTTTTATCCTCATGCCAATTACTTCAGCCAAAAGACTTACTTGACATATTTAGGAAGGATTTATTTTTATTTAATGTTCAGCAAGCAAACAAGGACAAGTCCTGAACACTGAATGAGATAGTAGAAGATACTGCAAAAATATTATTAATTTCTGCACAACACTTCAAGTCAATAGTACTGAAGTTGCCACTTTTTTTCTTCTTTGAATCTAATTCCCTTAAGGTATTATACTACTAAATGGAAGTTAAGATCACCATTCTACATTCCTAGAGCTGTCTGGAAATTTTGTCATGGTTTCCTGCTTATCAAAGTCCATTTCTAGAGACTCTTAGTCTTCCACGGAGTATGTTTTCTCTGATGCAAAACCAAAGTGAAAACTGATTGCATCCTTTAAACTCACCAATTCTTCTGTGCACATTTTCTTATTCAGCGGACTAAGCTCCAAACTTGGAGACCCAAACTGGTCCTTGCTTTCTACCCAGTTTGCACTTAGGTTACTTTGGTATAAATTAAGAAAGTAAGAACTAAAGGATGTGACCTTTAGTTTGTAACTGCAGAATTTGAGATTATATCAAGAGCCCTTTTCTTTTCACATAAGCCTGCTAGTTTTTCCACATAAATACCCTTCTTGTTAAACACAGCAGAAATACCTGGTCAGATTCTCCAGCTGGCATTTTTCAAAATTGCCCCTGGGGTTTTGTGTGACTGAGCATAAGCATCCCCTTCCATACTGAGATGCTGACACCGTCCATTAGACCTTTATGGCTCTTTGAGAGATAAAGATCATCCTAAAGAACATATTCTCAACAAATTAGAGGTAGAAAACACTCTGTGAAAGTATTAGGTATGCCTCAGTCAAGTAAGGGTCTAGTTGTGAAAAGGAGAGAACATGCCCAGATAACTAAATTTTCCTTAAACTACAATAGCCACCACCAGGCAGATAGGGTTAACTTGATGCCACCTCAAATAGCTCTTGGGTGGGAATATATTAATTATGTAGGCACAATTGCACAACATATACAAGGGTGAAGCAATAGTTATACTTTTTCATTCTTGTATTTATCATCAAATGCCATTTGTTACCCATGAGATGTATGAATACAACTTCAGCTCACACACTAAGCACCTATCTCACAGGTCTGAAATTTAAATGCTAGAAAAACATTTGCAGCAAAGATAGATCTTTAGAAGCAGTTACCATTCACTTGCATCTCAACTGTAATGCAAGCCCACAAACTCTTTGCTCCAGTCTTCATAACTGGAATTAAATTCAGCTGAACCCATAAACATGTGCCTGCAATCTATTTTATGCAGTATTGCTGTTCATGTACAACATGCTGATACACAAATTCTACAGACAATTCACATATGGGGTTTTGTGTGAGATTCATATTGAAGGGCACAACAGTGCCAGACTGAGGATAAATGCTGAAAACAGCAGCAGACCAGAATTAAACCTGTCTGACATTTTAGATCAGCAACATTTGAGGACAGCAGCAGTGAGGAAAATTTTTCTTAATCAAATCCCAGGTGATACTCAGGAGGGGAGGATGATGACGTTACCAAGCCAATTCCTCAGCAAAAAGGAGCTCAAGGTTCCTCTAAGATAAGAATACGACACACTAAATTTAAATTTTTAGAGCTATGGTAAATTTTAAGCTTGTAGAAGGAGTGTGATTGGCTGCAGTGAAAATTAATTTTTCTCTATACTTAGAGAAAAATGTAAAAGGTAGTCAGACCAGGACTAATTCTCCCCTTGTAGAGCTTGTCCTGCTGATGTTATTTCCACTTTTACCCTGACATTCAGTTTCAAAGCTAAAACACCATGAATAAGAATGGAAAGATGCATGAAAGAGAAAAAAAATATCAGCTAATCCACAACTTTTAAAAAGAAAAAAAACAAATAAAAAAACCAACTTTTTCTTTAATTTCCTGCAGGCAGAAAGAAAATGCTAAATTGTCCTGCAGGCACGATCTACTTTCTAATTGAAATATATGCAACTGTTACAGTGCACTGCATTATTAAATGTAACTCAGTAATACAATTTGCCTTAATGATAACTGTATAATAACCACAATGAAATATCACATATGATGTTTTAATGAGGATTATGGCATGTTAATTTTAAACTGAACAATAGGGCGTGTAATGTAATCCATGCCCTGTGTACAGTTCAGCAGCTGCTAACGTGTTGGACTCATTCGTACTTGTGCCTGGCAAAGGTAAATAATGACCCAATTACAGAGTTGCTTGCTACAAATATTTATGATGTCAGCTACTTTTCAGAACACTGAAATGAAATTCTGAGGGCCCCCTTCTACTATTTTCCTGATCTTTTGTGCTTCTACCATGATGACAGCATTTAGAGTCCCAGTGTTCTTTCGTTTATCTACTTTAACTTGAGAGCATATAAATCAACTGCCCAATATTGGCTATAATTGACAGGTCTAAATAAAAGTTTTCATCTCACATGTAAAGTTTCTGCAAATTTGGTATTCCTCTATACTACTACCTAGGTCTGAAACCAGTTCCCCTCAGTCATTTAATAAGTGGTGGTTCAAAGTCATAAAGGCAGGCAATCATTTTGTATGAGCCAAGTAAAGTTTTTGCTTCCACTGCTAACATCATCCACAGCTAACAGCTCCCACAAAGTACAGGACTTCACAGTCGAAAGCCTAAAGCACAAAACACAGTTACATGCTGCTCCTAACTGAGCAGGTGTTGAAGGTGTTATTCTTACTAAAGCACTGTGTCACCAAAGTGGCACAATCACTTCCACAATTCATACAGATTCCAGGGACATTGAATGAGTAAAGAAAAACAAGAAAGGTTATCCTGAATTACTAAAGAAAAAAAAAAGAAAAATCTGGAAGCTGGAGGTTCAGGTAAAATAGGAGTTGTATGCAAAGATGACCTTTTGTTTCAGGGAAAAAAAAACACAAAAAACCAAAATAATACAAAACAAGCAGTACAAAACCAACTGAAAAAAAATTCCCAAACACTGCCAGGAACTCCCAGGAAAGCCATGCAGAACAGAGTCCTTCCCTTGCAGCATGGTTACACCAAAGTGCCTTCAGCTAGAGCTGAACCTTGCTCTGCAAGACCCTGGCCTTTGGGAAAAAACAAAGGGGACTGCAAACCTTGCCAGTGTTGATATTTTGCCTCCCTGTAACCCAGATGTTTGAGCCCCTCCCTTTCCACAAGCCCCTCGATGGAAAATGGCATCAAAGGGCCTTTTTAAAAAAACATTTATTTACTAAAATAATCCCCAACGACCCCTCTCCATCATTTAGAAGTAAATTAAGATCGCTTTCATCCCAGGAAGGCTAAGTAGCTGAGTTTTCAAAAATCCTTCCCTCCCCTCTGCATTTTCAGATGATTACATGACAAACAGCAGACTAATGTAAAACAAAACCTCTTTTCATGCTAGGAGGATATTTTAGTGGGGCTTATGACATATCCTGTTTCATCTGAAAAAAAAATTACCAAAAATATCATTAAGCAGCACACACTCACAAAAAAAAAGCCTATCTCCACAAATACATAAGAAGAATGATTGACATTTCTCTTCCAGCTTAACTATCACATAAAATATGAAAAACTAAGAGTGGTTTTTTTTTTCATTATTGAAACGTTTTTCAGAAAAGATGAAACATTTTTAAATGATTAAATGCTTTTATATACCACTTCAATTCGAAGTTCTACTATGTCTAAAAACTAGAAACAGTAAATTGAAAAAGAAATTTTACAGTTCACCATGGCTACAATTCAGAAGTTTTTCAATGTTTTTGCCCTTCTTTCCCAGAAATATGCACCTTTCCAAGGTGGCATCAACAGATACACCACACGAACCCAGCATTACAATTTTTTTCACACAAGTCTAAATTGTTTAAATTGGAAAAGTAACCTGAAGCTGTAAAAGACTTCAGCCTAAACTTTAAGGCAAAGTAGATTGAATTTGCAAGAGAAATAGAATTTAAAATACAAAATGAATTTACATTAATAATTTTGAAGAAGCAATGACAAATCTGGTTTAAAAATACCATTATCTTTCAGAGGCTTAATTTTGATATACCAATTTTTGGTGGTCTTTCTTTAATTGAAAAAACAACAAACAACAAACAAACAAAACCAAAACCAAGCAAACAAAAAACAAAACCACAAAGGTTTTATTAAAAGGTTGAAGTCAGAAAGAGAAAAAACCCTGTAACTGATTGTTTCCATATGCAGTCAACTGCTTCCAAGCTGTTACAGAAAAACCTATGGTATCTACTTCTCTTTTCCCTTCCCTCCCCAAAATTGCTTCCTTTCTCTGTTATTCTAAGAGGTCATAAATGGATACAGGGATGTGCAAGCTTCCTTCTTGCTGCAGTCTGAAGAGACATTCCTACAGGGAACAGCACTGGAGATAGGAAGCTGCCAACTCACCCACCTCAGAGCCACAAAGTGCTGAGCTCTTAGCTCAGCACAGCTGGACAGTCTCCCACCAAAAACTCCTAAAACACCCCAAATACAGCTGAGTTGTGGACACAATGGCTTTCTTGCACTGTCAGCCTTGCTGGCTCTTAAGGCTCTTGCTGGAGCTCAGAGGCAGCAGGAGCTGTGCTCGTGAGAGACCCCAGCTCCCCAGGCACGCTGAAAGTCCCAGCTCTGAACATAATGGCTGTCTTGAATTATTTACGATTATATGAACAGGTCATAATGTAGTTAAACATACCAGGAATGAGCATGGCAGAATGTGGGCTCCTACAGCTGTCAGGCTTTTATAAAAGGGGCTGTATGAATGTTTATTATTTGTTTCAGCAGCTGGTTGCTTTAGAAGGGAGAAGCTAAGCTCATTGGACACGCACTTGACTTCTTTTGCAAATACTGAGCAACTGTACTACAGAAACACAAACAGTCCTGATATGGTCAGTCTAAGAACCTGAGTGTCCAGCACCGCAGATTTTCTTCTGCATAATTCAGAGACCAAGTGTTTTCTGTTAAAAATCTATGAGCAGAAAGCAGAATTCAAGGGAATCAATCCTTTTGGTTTCTCCCCAGACAGTTTTCACCTTTGAGGCTTGCAGGCACTCAACTCTACAGGTAACTGGCCAAAAAAATAATGTGAGCTTTCCTTGACTTCCTTTTTTAAGAGGAGCTTATTTTTAGATGAAGCACATAAACAACATATATGACAAACATGATATTGGAATATTTTATGTTGGGCAGAAGTTGCTTTCTCAATGATGCTATATGAGCAAGAAAACTGTTTTCCAAAAAGTTTCTTTTCATTTTGTAAGATATGCAAGGCACTGGCACAACACTCACAGAAGTTGTTATTGACATAGGAAACCAAACTTTTTCTCCTCATTGCCCATTCCCTAGTAATTATAATGCAAATCATTTATCAACCAAACAGAAAAAGAATTTTGCCTTTCTCTAGATTCCGTGAAAAAAAAACCACAAACCAAAACCTCATGACTTCACTTGTGGAGACTGTCACCACTTTGAAACTGGGTCAAAAGCACTTTAAAACAAGAAGTTTGAAGCAAACACAATAAGGTAACACTTGTAACAGCTTCTGAGATAGCCCAGACATACCTTCAACACACTAAAAAGGAGTGTGCTCTTCTCTGTAGTAGAGGGAGAACACAGATTTTTATGTAAATTAAAATTTTGTCTTTGCATTTGCATTTTGCCCTGCGTAACACAAAAGAAGAGTGATAACTATGCTTCATCAAGGAAGAGACACATTACAGAACTGATACATGTTTAAATGCCTCCTTAAGAGTCAGTTACTATAATTTTAAATGTTTAAACATGGAGTACAGTAAAATTCACTTAATATTTTTTTGTGAGTCCTGTGTTGCAGCCTCAGTATGTCAGAGCATCTCACACTGCAGCATCTAAACCCTAACCACAGCCATTCAGAATTACAGACTATTGTGCTTTGAGGATTTCACAAGTGATTTCCTCCTTTGCATCTCCTTTCATTTTGCAAGTTGATAATTCCCTATCAGTGTGATGGGGTTTGAGCCCATCTTACCTTTTGTCACACAAAGATTGTATTCTCTGTAGATCTTTTGATGATCATCCTTAAGCTGGCTTGGAATAGGATATTGTCAGTCAGGCACAAATGAAGCCAGGCTTTACTGTATATCCCTTGTCCCATCAACACACTTTGAGACTGAAGGATTTGAAACATATGAAACAGTAATGGGAATGTACACAACAATTCACTCAGCTGAGGGCCTGGTTTGCTGTAGTAACCCAATCTGGAAGTAATAAATGTAAGTTATACCTCAACCAGATCTAAAGCGTGAGGGGCAGAGAAGCACAAACCTTCAACTGTAATGAAAAAAAGATGCTGCTCCACATAAAATCGATCTTTTACTTTGGAAATTAGTTGGTGACTTTCTTTCCCAGTATATCCTGGATTAATTTGGGTAAAAGAGCAGACTTTTTGCTTAGTATAAGCACTCAATACACACAATAACAAATGGCTTCTTCTCTTGACAAGCAAACCTTAAAAGTGCTGCAATAAATACTTTTGTGAGTAGCCATGTTGGAGGCAGGAAACACCATTGTTCTATCCCTTTCAATATATTTTCTGTATTTCCCTGATCACCTGCTACTTCCTCACCCTGTGGACTGGATTCCTTTCAGTCACTGCTTCAATATCCCTGGACCAAAACCATCAGATACAGCTCTCCACCAGTCATCTTGTGAGGATGCTTTGGGACCAAACTGCAGCTGCAGCAGGTCAAAGGCAGTAAACCAGTACAAGATCTGGTGATGGCACATCTATGACCAGGCACAGACCTGTGTAACTGGAAGCTCTACATGACTCCTCCCCTAAACAGCACACACACACCTTCAGAAAGATCTTCCCTTGGGGCACCAATAAAAAAACACAAAGCAATGAGCAATCCTACTGAAGTTAAGTAAGTTACTGCTAGCATAGGAATGATTTAAGAGAAAACTTAAGGAAGGAAGTATTAGTAGTAGCTACCTGGTTTTCCTCTTACCCATCTAAACAGCTATAGGAGCCAGGCAGGTATTTTTCTACATTTCCACTACAATGAAACTATCTTCAACTCACAAATTAACTAGCAAGGACTGGTCTAACAAGCACTCACTTTAGGTTCCAAATGCAGCAACAACTACATAAATCAGTCCTTACCCTGACTTCTCAGAAGAAAACTAACCTAATTACACTATGACATTTCAGTTAAAATAATAAGAGGAAAAAGGAAAAAAAAAAAAAAAGGAAAAAAACCCTCACCTCATGAACAACTCTTTTTCATAGACAATGCTTTTTTCATTGCTTAATGACATTCTACTGCAAAAAACAAATTCAGATGCTCTTTCCTCCCTAAATTAGTCATTTATCTTTTAATCTTTGTGACTTCTCTTTTACTAATAAATACTGCAAAATTTCTCTCTCTCCTGATGCAGCTTATTGCCTTACTAACTTTTATTACAGCTGAGACTTCCATAATTCACTTTATTTCTACTCCCAGTTCCTTTAGGTAATAGGCGTAATTTCCCCTTTTTCTTGGGGCAGCAAACAGAATATCTTCTTAGCTTGCCTCATTATTTTTGACACCCATCTTTTTCAGTGACACATACTCTGCAAGTCCATGCTCCTGCTGTTTTTGTTCACAGCACTATACATTCGAAACCTCTTTGGGCTCTGCTATGTGCACGGCAATCTCTGAAAAATTCATTAAAAGAAAAAGTATACACATGGGCAAAGAAGTATCTGCTGTTTGTCCAACTTGTTGCAAACATTCAAAAAGCCCCTAGCTCCTAAGTAATTATGAAGACAGCTTGAACAATTTAAATATTAAAAATGCATTTTATTATTTAAACATTTCGTAAGAGGAACGTGGAATCACTGCAGCAGACAAAATCAAGGTACAGTCAGAATTCCAGTGCATAGTATGCTGTCAAAAAGAAATAGGACTTTCCTGTATTTGGTACAATATAAATTTACAAACCCTGCAGCACAAAAAGGGAAATTGCCTCATGTTAACCTTAAGCACAGGGCTCTGTAACAAAGCTCTGGTCACAGCTTGTGAACTCCCTGCTTTGTAGTCATAATAAATTCACTGCCAGTGTCTACTGAGGTGCTGTTCTGTTCAAACTCAGACCAGCTAGGAATTTTGATTTTACAAAATAAGCAAGTGTATCTTCCCCACCTCAGCTATGCTGTGCATTGCCTTGAGTGACTGTCACTAACACAGCAGCTCGGGATGAAAAGCAGGAGTTTGGTTTAGGGGCTTTTGCTTGTACTGGGTTTTTCTAAGATGAGAGATGAGAAGAAAGAATTGAGGGTAAGACAGACCCAGATGAGCATCCAGTTTCCTTGATTCCTCCAGAGACTCACATGCACACAAACACCAAGTGCCAATTTATGATTAAAGAACATCACCTTTTAATGAGGGGACAAAGCTACAGCACCAGGACAGATGCATTTGTTTCTTGAAATGCACATTACTGAGGCTGTGCTTCATTCCTTGAGTGCTGCTATGGTGGCACTGCTCTCAAAATGCTACTGCCTTCCTTAAGAGCAGTAAGAGCAAAAAGAGGGCACAGATAAAGAGGATTTTTCATGCACAGCTTGGTGGATCCCTGTAGCGACTTCAGTTTTTCTTTGGCTTCCCTAACCCAAGTGAAACTGACTCTGTTACCTGGTCTGTTCACAGATTAACCATAGTCAAAAATCTTTCCTACTGTTTGAGAAGGGCCACAGTTTCCAAATTACTTCATTTAAAATATCCTTTTCTTTACACACCGTAGAAGAAGTGTCAGCTCTCCTTCCCTCCTCCTGAAAAAGGCTTTTATCTAGAGTTCTTTTGACCTTCTAGTCTTTGGCAAATTAAGGCCAGTAACGTATTTGAAGCTGAAGACAAGAACATAGAAGTTAACAACCTCCCTCATTGCTTTCTGAGCCACCACAATGTCTTTATCTGTAGCTATTATATGCCTATCTTGATTGGGTTTCACACAGATCCCATTAAAAGTTACAGCACTAAGCATTCATGCAAGATGTGCTTAATAAGATACCCGTAGTTAGATGAGCTTTATTTCCCTGACAGATCCCCTCCAGACCCACAGCTACTGTATGCTATTAGTCAGAGACCAACACTTCCCAGCAGGCTGCACAGGCTCCACAAACTTCATAATGTGACTCCACACAGAAGCAAGAGCTAAGCAGTTCAAAGCTTCAGAGACTTTGACTAAATAACCACTACTGAAGAACAACCCAAAAGCCACCATAACAGTTTAACCAAAATAAGACAGCATTTCCAAGATGCCACAAGACTGCCCTGTGACATAAAACACTTTCAAAACAGTAACTGCTGGAACCTGGGGTTCCTTCTGAATACCACCACCCTTATCAGGTGCCCCAGTCGGAAGAGAAGTAGCACATCATTGACCTTGTACAGGTTCAAGCCTCTTCTTGTCCTGCACACAGACAGATTACTCCATGTTCTTACTGGTTTCTCACTCTGTGTCTCACTGCTGCATCTCAGCAGTTTTCTCTCTAAGGCTTTTTCCAGGCCAACTATTACCCAGCCTTCAGGTTGTGAGCTAAGAACTCTGCTGCTAACTACACCACTAATGCAGAAATGGTGGAATGCAAACAGGAGCTCCTAGGGACAGCCTGGGGAGTCCTGGACAGCTGGACACTTGAGGAATCAAGTGAAAAATACAGGTAAATAAAACTTGTCAGCACTGGGAAGTACTAACCAGGTGCATCTCTCCAAATTATTCCACCATATGTATCTGAAAATAAAATCCTGTGCTCTGGACTACAATGCAGTACTAGAGAGAAGCAGTCTTTACTTTGCAGTGTCCTATCTGCAAGCCAACATCTCAATAGCAAATTTAAACCTTTAATATAGAATATTAAATACCTCAAAAGCCTCCTGTGCCAGAGGAAGAGAGCACAGAAATCTGGGTCAGTCATGCAATAGCATAAAACCTATTCCAGAGGAATGTTTCTGCTCGGTCTCCATGTCTCTGCATACTCAGTGAGATTTTACAATAGTTCTCTTGGCTTCCTTTTTCCCCATGCAGCCATAATCCAATTTACTTGAGTTTTCTTATTTCTGCATTATCTCTTACAAGATTTGAGAAAAGACATTTACCCCTGGCTTCAATCCAAAAACACACTTAGGCATACTTGAAACGTGAAGGACACAAGTGGTTCAATTGTAGTCAGTGAAATAGAGCATACATCTAATTTTTGTAATGCCAGCTGTCCAGCAAAGTCCCATCTTTTTCCTATTTATTTTATTAAATTTTAAAGCAAAATGAGACCTTCTTGAAATTCTAAAGTGTTGCTATTCCTTTCCAAATAAATATGACACAAGACGAAGCTTTCTGACACAACATCTAACTTAGAGAGAAGTAGAAAATTTGGTTTATTTTCTCTCATCTAAATCAAGCTGTACCACTTGAGTTGTTAGAAGAGTCTTTCTTTGCCACTCTTCTCAGAGCCATAGTCCCTGTTCAAAGTTCCTCTTTTGTGATGCTCTGTGGTGGGATGAGAAAGGATGCAGATAGTAATACATCATGTGTAACATAACTGAGCCAGAAAGCCTGATTTAGATAAGAGAACCAGCACACTAAGACCATGAAAATTCCAAGTTTTTTAAGCACCAAAGCATCTCCTATATAAGTATTTAATAGACCTTAAATATTTTGAATGAAAATGGTTCACTAAGGGTTGCTGCAGAAAGGAAATTATAAAGATGAGCTTCTGGGCATTTTTATTTTACACTGAAAAAAAGTCTCAGACAAGGATGTTTCAGTCTGAAAATATTGTAAACATACAAAATACATGTTAAAAAAAATCCCAGCAATCCCAGTCAATCTTTAAGAGAATTAAAAAGGTGAAAAAAAATTAATTCACTTCAAAGAAGCACAAAGGCCAGGAAACTTAGTGATATTGTCAAAAGGCTGCAGCAAGTATACCCTGAATGCATTGTATTTACAGAGTTTGGCTGTTCTTAGCTCGTTCTATATGTGTGCTATAAGAATTTTGGATTTACCTGGTTTATATATATCAGTTATGGTAATTAACCCCATGACACATCCATGTACTTTGTAGCTTGCTTGGTTCCCAAATTTAGGTCTGATATTTATACAATAAACAGAATGGAGGCAAAGGGAAAAGACATATGCAACTTGAGACAGTTAAAATATAGAAAGAAAATTTTCAGCTCTAAATATTCATAACATGTCTTATTCTGCAGGTACTTATCCCCTCTACTTCCTAAGGCACTGAATTCTTACTCTCTTCTCTTTAACTGAGAGTTTTTTGAGAAGACTGCTGTTGACTATAGATGTTCAAGATTTTTTTTTTTTTTCAGTTTATAACTTTATTTTTCTTTCAGTTGAATTTGTTCATTATAAAATTCAGAGGTTTTTTTCTATTCTTGCCCTCTTCCTTTCCCTGCCTTCCTTTTCTAATACAAGCAACCATGTAGCTTTAGGTCCACAAGTGAATGAAGTCACTCCAAGACATTAGCACATACTTCTGTAGCATTGTTCAGATGTGCTTTGTTAGGTTGAGTTGCTGATTGCTGTAGCTCTAGAATGTGTCCTAATTGTCTGAGTAATGCTCCTAAAACACACACGCATTAATATAGGTGGGGGAAGAAATTTTCATACTCCTGCAGTGATCTGTTTCAGACGTGAAATATGGAATTTGTTTATTTACAGAGCAAAATGATCACATTCCGAACACGAGTTTGTTCCTTCAGCTGCACTGAAGTCACTTCCTGACCAGCTATAAATTTATACATTTCACTACAAGTATATGTTATGTATATCTTGGTGGCACTGATAGATGCTTTCACGATGTGTTGGAATGTGTACCTAATCATCCAGAAAAAATTCAAATTATCATATGGCCTTTAACTTGCAAATTACTTTCTTTACAACCAGAAAATAATCTTCCTGGTCATTTCTCACTCACTATGGGACTCTGAATTGTACAGACCTCACTATTCCAGATCTGTTTCCTCTCCTCTGGGCTTTAATTACAGTATCTCACACATTTCATGTGTGATAGCTGGGTAGGACAAAGATGTCTCTACTCAGACTTGTCCATATGTTCCATGAGCTACAAAGTTGTGCCTCCTTTGTGACGATCTGCCTCTTGCAGAAGATCCATCTTTGATCTGACATAGCATTCTACAGACGTATATTTATTAAGACTTTAGATAGAATATGAACAACATTGAAATTTATCAACAACCCTCTGTTTTGGATCTTAACTGAAAAGTCTGATTGCAAGTGGAGTAAATCTATTTTACACTCACTCTGGAAATCACTGTAGGGAGATGTAACACAGCATAAGCAAGAAGTATCCATTTTGTAAAAAACTATTAGGCAGTGCACTTGAGAAGATACTTTTTCTTAATGCACAAAAGGTCTTTCCCATCAAAAATACAAAGTTCTCTTTGTTCCCTGGATCAGGATGCTTGCAAAGCCAAAAGATACTTTCTGTATTTATAACCCAGGAGGAAGATCATTAGTAGTTAGGCAGTGGCAAAACTTCTATAAAAGAAAGCAACATAGCAATTTCAGAAGGTTGTGGTGTTTTGTTTGGTTTCGCACCTACTTCTGAATTTTCAGCACTATTTCCTACTGGCAAGCCCGGGGTGTCTGTTCCACACTAGTTATTTTCATGGTGTACAGTTATTCACATGGACTCTGCAATTATTTTCCTTGGTGTACATTTCTCTGATGTTTCAAAGAAGGAACAATGCTAGTTAATAACTCCCTATTGCATTTCAAAACTTTTAGTTTTTCAAATGAGCACTGCATACTGCCAATGTGACTTTATTATTTAATCTGAATTATAGAATGTATTTTCACTTGATTGCTACTCCTTATCTATTACTGCAATGTAGAGACTCTTCCCTGCTACAAATACAATGGAAACTAAAGCTAAGAAATAGCCAGGTTTTTTGTTTGGTTTTTTTTTTTCCCAAGACAGCAGGAAATATATATACAACTTGACAGGCAGTAATTGCTCTAAAGAAATATGGGGAAAAAAGAGTCAGTTAAAATGAGTAGTATTTACATGGACAAGATGTTTATTTTTACATTGAATTATTTGCCATATGCAGTTATGTGAAATGGATCCAATTTAAATTCCCTGAATGAAGTCAACCCACACACACTGTTTAAGATCATGGTGAGTTTTCCACTGAAGAAACCATGAATATAGCAATACCATCTTAATTATGTTGCTGTAGGACATGAAAATATCAAAAGGATAAATTTAATCCTTGCCATGCAGCTCGAATAACTGCATTTAGGAAAGAGGAAATGAGATTAGGGAAGAAAAGCAACTCCCACACACACGCACACACCCACACGCACTTGTTGCCAGTTCTTTGTCTATCTCAAAATCACACTTGCCTGAAATGTGTGTGACCCAAAAAACCCTGAAATTATACATAGGATGTAGTCACTGTGAGATTCAAGTGTAGGAGGAAACACAGGGGAAAAACTGAAACTGACTCTGAAAAAGAATCTTCCCCAGTTTGCTCAAGCCATCAGCATCTTTGGACACTCCAACAGCACAGCTGATATTTCGATCTGAACCAGCCCTGAACTAGGCAGCAGGAGTTCTGGGGTCATAAAAACACAAACATCTAATAGGCAATTATACAACTGATGAGGATATATGTATTTCTTAAATACTTCCATTTTCAACTGGTTTATGTCCTTACTGATAATTGGTAGATTAAACTTGCTGCCTTTTAGTATATTTAAGTCAAAAAATTATGAGTTACAGAGGAGCACCAAGAGGGAGCTAAGAAAAATAAAAAGGGAGCAAAGGCAGCAGAAAGCAAATAGTTCTGTGCTCTGTTAAAGGGAGTTTGCAGTTCTACATCTACAGTAGAAATCCACGTGTAAATAGAGAAGTCCTAGAATGCACTTTTCTATTTACAGTCAGAGCAGAATGAGAAGGGATTTGAGATATCCTGGACAAATGTGCTTCTGTGAACATTCTGTAGTCAATTCCAGGCATTACTGCAGCTGCTTCAGACTCCAAAACATTGAAACCACTGAAGAGATGTAATTACAGGTATGAAAGACTTGAATAACTGAAAAGAGATGTTTGGCATTGTTTGATCTCTCTCCTTGCCTTTGGTGGTATTACAAAAGCAGAACATGAGATTAATAGTACAGGTAGTAAGACCCCTCAAAGGCCTCCACATCAGTAAATACAGAACCACTCTAAGGAGGAACTTCTCTATGGGCTGGCAGAAAAGATCCTATCCCACTGTTCCCTGAGAATGGAGTTGATATATTGGGATTTTACACAGTGGTTTTCTCAATCAAAATTCCCTTACACAGACTATCCAGCAAGCCACTCAGAATGGTGCCAGGTTTGGCTGCCTTGTACTGTCTCCAGACTGAATATCTCATTTGCAAATTTTTCACACCAAATTTAGAAAATCATAACAACTTTCCAAGTAAGTGAGTTTGCTCTGAACCTAAGGATGGACATAAATGGAGCAGAAATTAATCTCTCTTACAAAACTCACCTCTACTGAACTGTTGTGAGTCTTAAAATAATGCCATCTGTTCCCCCTAGGAGCTTTAATAGTAACTCACTGTAATGTAGTTAAAACCAAACAAGTTCCTGCTGAAGCAAATGGGGGAGGTTGTGTCAAATACAAAACTAGGAAGAGGAAATAAAACAGATGCTCAGTGCATTGCTACTTTTCACACCTAATAGACGGAGCATTGAAAAAACAGTATTTCCTAATAGGTTTGTTATTTACAGGTGAAGCTGTTAAGAACTCAGTAGAAAAGAATTACACTCATAACCCAACAACTGGAATCTGTTCAATGTGTACTCAAATATGAACTGAGTTTAAAAAAAAGAACAAGGCTTGGCTACAGCAGAGCACGTGTAAAAGACCCCATGCAGGGGTACCAGGTCTGTGCCACATAGCAGGTCCCTTAGGATCACCTGCAAACATCTACTTCTCAGAGATAAGCAATCCTATGACATTTAGCCAGTGTGGTAATTATGATTATTTTTTCTTCATATATTTTTAATGCATATCCCCAGACAGGTTATCCCAGTGTAATGAAGGAAAAACTCCCTTAATTCCCTCCAGCAGCACGACTGAACTGGGAGTGTCGAGCACAGGGACACATCAGAAAAGAAAGAAGCTCATGTCACCAGCTGGCACAGATGTTTACCTTCAAAATGGCAATGATGAACTGAAAAAACTGATAGGAGTCTATGTGTGAGTAATAACTGAGATTCAGGCTCTGCCCCTTCTTTTTCACAAGGGTCAAGGCAATCCATCCATTTCTGCCTGTATAAAATCTGGATTAGTAACATTTATTAATTTACCTTAGAGTTACAGAAAAGATTAGTTAATATCTGTGTGGTAATGTGAATATGTCAAATGGGCAATAAAGATTAAGTATGCTTCCCACTTCCATCAGGAGGCAGCTCACACCCACCTGTAATGTGTGAATTATGTATTTAACATTTTAAAGCTTCTTTCATAAATCACTCCCATTTGTCCAAAGAAACACAGATAGATTCTTGCAAAGCCCTTACTGGTAGACAGGCAAAGCACCCAAATACAGGCACTGATGCAATGTTTGATACATTCACACAGGAATTTTAGATTCCCATGGAATCTGCTGATGTATCATAATACTGAGAGAAAAGAAAGAAAATTCTTCATTTTTTTGGGCTAAACCCATTAAGTTTCTCAAACTGGAGATAGTAGCTTTTTTTCCTTCTATATATCTCATATATTTCACTTGGTAAGTGTTTGGGGTTCTTTTTTTACACACACACACAAATGGAGGACTTTAATTATGTATTGTACAAAATGTTGCTGAACTTGTCTAAAGTCAATCTTTGTCCCTGTGCCATCATTATAAGATTCATTTTATGGCTAGCCAGCTAATAAATAAATAAATTCAATGCAGTAGTCCTCCATGTAATGAAAGCTTCCTATATATGTTCTCAAATGACTTCTGCATTAATGAAAACATTATTACTAGCCACAGCCTAAGTGCAATTAATGTAAATGCCATGAAGATTCTACTCATTTTTTTCCACAACTTAATTGGGATGGTGAGAGTTTTAGTAGCTCTGCACCTCTTTCCCCTAAATGAAGAAAATCTCATTGTCCTTGCAATTCTTACTTTCATTACAACAGCAGCATGAGATGGATTAGGTCCCTAATGAGCCTTTCCAACGAACAGATCTGTGAACTTGCTAAGGCATTGTAGTGAGGAATGTACATTAGTTAGGCTTTGGCCTTTACAAATTAGCAAAAATTCAACATGAAAATTTCCCCCCTTCATTTTCCCACCACATTTTGAAACGTGGGATGCTGAGAATAAGAGTTCCATGAACAACTGCTTCAAGCTTGGTATCTGCTGTCCACTAAAAGTATCCTACCTTCCCTTCATGTTTTAAGATTACTCGATCAAAGATTTTAAACCACAATAAACTAAAATTATGCAGTAAGTATTTTCATGCCATTTCATTTTATTTATTTATTCTTAAGGATAGTTTTTGTCATATAGCCACAAAAGCAGAGGCTAAGAGCAGGGTTATGAATGTGATGTTTCTTTAGCTCTAACAAGGGAACTCGTGCCCTTGTTAGTAGTTAGCACTGGGGCAGAACCTTTAATTTGCAGTGGAAATTGCATAAATATGTGTGATTCAATATCTGTCAAAACAAAAAATCCTTTTTTTATCTGAAAATCAAGCCACTGGAAAGATCAGTCGTGGTCTAGTGACCTTGAAGTAGGAGTCTGTCTCACAGAGTGACCCATGAAATCTGAACCACCCAGTGTTTTCTGCCCATACACTTTGCTGGGTGAATTTCATTGAATCACAACACATACAATGACTCTATCTCCTAGCTAAAGCCCAAACTCTGACCTAAAATTCCTTTAAATTTTAATAATGTTTCAGCTTTTCTCTAATGCTGAGGCAAACAATGTGCAGTACCTCCAACTACACCTGTTCATATTATGAATATTCATACTGCATTGTTTACATTAATACTAAAGTAGGTGTGTGAAAAATAGGTATGAACAGAGGTAAAGATAGGGGGAATGTACTTTAAAATACAAGAACATTTATTCTGACAGGAGAAACCCCTTTATACTTCTCCAACCATTCCTGGAGTATGCGTGTTCAACACTCATTAGCAGCAGAGCTGCTTAAAAGAAAATTTTTATCCTGAAAAAGTTTCTGCAGCGAGAAAGAACAAGCTCCACCTTGACAGAGAAGACAAGATGACAAGGGTTTCCCTGGGGCACCACTGAAGCTGATTTTTGTGAAGCAAGGACTTTTCCACAAGGAAATTACCAGGGATCAGTGTGACAGCTGCCAGACCCCCTGCCTCCAGCCCTTCTTCTGCATTTCCATCCCTCTGTGCCAGACCCTACAGACAAGAGCAGGGTCCATCTCCAGAAATTCAGTCCTGACTATTGAAACGGTGCAATACAAGGATTAATCATACAAGAATTCATTGAAAAAAGGCATAGGTAGGTCCTATGAGGTTTTTTAATCCATACAAGGTCAAAGTCTTCTTCCACATCCTTGGTAAAGCTACTCTGACAGAATCCCACCATGATGAGCACAGAGACGGACCTGGTGGAGTGCCTGCCTCTTCTCCCTGAAGTAATTCCACAATTCTAAATGTGCTTCCAACCTGAAGAATCTTTTTCCTAGCAGATAAATTATAATAAAGAACTTTTAAAATAAAGAAAACTTAAGAGATAGTGACTAACAAGCCTCCCCTGTTTTCCAGTGTCCTGAATAGCAGGTTATTTCCCTAGGCCTGTTGTCAGTCCAGCACATATTTAAAAGTTTAGCAGTCTTTGTGTCACAAACATTTCTCCACTGTTTGCCTCAGGTCCTTAGAAAAACTATCATGTATTCTCACTAGGGCATGGCTGCATATCTGATAAGTGTTCCAGTGGCCTGTGATGCTTCCCTCCCAAGTTGTCTACCTGCTCATCTCTCTTTTCCTCCAGCTGGCCCAGATGTGCTGCAGTGAAGTTCCACCCCCTCTCTCTTTCCTCTTTTAAGGTGCAGAGTCAGGACAACAAGCAGCCTTCAATACTGCTGTCAGGTCACACTTCACACACCATCAGAAAATCATGCATAATCCTCCTACAAGATTCGAAAGTTCATTGTTTTCAGGCAGAGTAGGGTTTGAAAAAGTTCTAACAATGACCATGTTTTAAAGTGGCTTTGAAAATGCAAGATGAAATGATGTAACAGCTGACAGCCGTTTCAAAGTTATTTTCCAAGCAGCAAGCCTGTATCAGAAGAACCGGTTTTTAATCAGGGAAAATAGTTTTCTGTTGGGGAAAGGTTTCAGAAATGTAATCACCACACTATCCATTTACCCTGATAAAGGCTTCCCAAGCAATAAGATACAACCTGGCAAGACAAGCTCATTCTGCCCTGAGTTTGTGATTTTATCATAACGTAGCCTTGTTGGAGAGAATCCAGATCATCCACAAAGATGATCAGAGGACTGGGATCCCTCTGCCATAGACTGAGAAAGTTCAGTTTGTTCAACCTGAAGAAGAGATGACTCTGGGGAGACCTTAGGGCACATTCCTGTACCTGAAAGGAGCTGCAAGAGAAATGGAGAGAGACTTTTACAAGGGCATGGAGTGACAGAACAAGGGGTAATACTTTCAGACTGCAAAGAGGCATGGTTAGGTTATACACAGCAAAGCAGGTTTTCACTGTAAGGGTGGGGAGGCATTGGAACAGGTGACCACAGGAGCTGTGGTTAACCCATCCCTGCAAGTGTTCAAGGCCAGATTGGATGTGCCTTTGAGTAACCAAGTCTAGTGCAAGGTAAACCTACCAATAGTAGGGGAATTAGAACTAGATGATCTTTAAGGTCCCTCCCACACCAAACCATTCTATATGGAATTTAATGTGTAAAAAATGGTGCTTTAGTGAGCTTTTATTGAGTAGAAAGTTTAGTGTCCTGTTGCACTCTGAAAAGGAGATGGTGCATTTTAGAATGAAGGCAAGCATTCTGTATCAGGGAATGAAGAAAACACTGTGCTTTGTGCAGGCAGGCAGTACTAAGAAAGTTTCTTATTGCAACAAAGTTAAAGGCTGATCACAAACATCTTGTAATCAAGTATCTGGGAACATGTAATTTAAACATAGTTACAATAATTAAAAGAAAAAAAAAATGCTGTATTCATATGATCTCAGCCATCTACAAAAGTTTCTTAAACAAAACATCCAAGTTTTGGTTAGATAAATACCATCTCTCAATCACATTTCTTCAGTATTATAACAGGTCAAATACTGCTAGCCAGATGCCTAACAAGAAAGATGGAAACACAAGGTCTTCTCTTTGAAGATCCTCTTCAGAAAAAGCAGAAGAGGAAACAATTCTTCACATCTACTAGGACATTGATTGCAAAATTCAGACACAAATATTTACTTTGACAATGGCACATATTTGTGTGTGCACAGAGAGCACTCTAAGGCTGCTCTGTCCATACATGCAGAGAATGACACAAGGGTCAGTGTCCTCCAGAGAAGGGAAAGGCATCAGCTGCTCCAGGCTGCCTGACCCCTCCTTAGGGCATCTCTTGCTGTCCATATGGCAAACAATGTCACATAACTTAACATGGCACAGGGAAAACCAAGCAGCAAATCTCTCCTCCCAAGTCTCCCTTCCAGGCAAACCCTCCTGGTCAGATCCCAACCCTCTTCCACATAAAAGCCAAGTCAGAGACTGTCAGGAACCCCAGCTCTAACCAGTCACTACTCAATATTTTGACTGAGACACTGCATGATGTAAAACGAAACTGATTTGCAGCATTTCTAATGCACCACAGTTTAATTGGTAATATCATCTCTCTGTACAAGCTTTTGTCAATTTTGTGTTTTGTAATTCAGTTTGTAGCTGTCTAAACACAGGTCCTTCATGAGTTCGTGCATTAGCCATGAATGAAGTGAACATTATATGGGGGGAGGAAACAGCATTATCAACTTTGATAGAAGGATGTATCAGCACTTGAGATGCATTCAGAAGTGGCTATAAAGGCTGCCTTATTTTCTGCATTTATTTTCCCTCAGTGGCTTGCATGATAACTTTCAAGTTAAAATTTTTCTGAATGGCTGCTCACATAGTGATTTGGAACCTGGAAAAGGCTAGACCCCTCTTGCCTCACACAGCCCATTGCTAGCAATTTTCCCATGTATACATACTCTGAAATGCATGGAAGCTGAGAAAAAACCCAGGTACCTTTCTGCATCCACACTGTCTGCACAGTGCTGACAGCAGTAAAACCAAATACTTTCCTTGGAAGCAAATCTTAACAGATATAACCTGGAATATATCCAGGAAAGCGATATTAGTAGCACCAAAGTACAGCTCTGATGGAATCATTCTTCTGATCCTAGAAATGCTTTTGAATCTGCTGTTCATTGCATTTCTCATCTGTTCCGTGTACATGGGAGCAATTTTTTAAAATCTGCTTGTTTTATCAAAGGTGAGAACATTCCTTCTAAGTATCAAGGTAAATTAAAATCTGTAACCTAAATCTTTTGCCAGAGTTTAGGGCTGTGATGAATTTATTTTTTTCTTTTCGAAGTAAAAGTTATACAACAAAGTATTGCATAAATGGAAAAATTATCTGCAGTGGAGAGGAAAAAAAATAATTCCCTTCACCTGAAATACTGCCGCGTGGTATTTATGGCCAGTTCCTGGAAGCAGTGGCCTGTGTATCAACTGTGGCCCTTTATTCCAGTCATGCAGTTCACAGGAAGATTATTTTCCATCATATTATTGCCAGTGAATGCTAACATATTTCTTAATGTGCCCTGTGAAATGTGTTTGAGAAACCTTCAGAAAGGAATAGGTCTCCTTTCAGCCCAGATGGTGCAACTCAGAGCTCACTGCACAACCACTGCCGGACAGCGGTCTCTCCTTTCATCAAAAATGTGAATTAGAAATAAATGTCAACATGGACATAAATACATGGAAATACGTAACATGAAAAATCTTGTGATGTTTCAGAGACAAGTTCCAAAATACATGAAGTGTAAAGGGGAAAAAAATATAGGAATCTTTTTGTAGGCATATAAGAGAATTCCTTCTGAAAGTACTCTGGACCCCTGGGCCAGCCAGTTTGGAGCTTTCCTCTGTAGCTCCTCAAACCCAGTGCCTGCCACCCATCATTCTGTAATTCCTTTGTATTCCATACTCCCCACCCCTAAAAAAATTTCCTAAAACCTATCTTACTTTGTTTTTTTGTTTGCTCTAAGGGACCTTTGCAAGTCAAATGACAGGAGGGAAGATTTAACCAAATTCCTAAAGGATAATGTCATCTTTAGATCATGCTCATTATCATTCATAAGCACTTCTCCACTTGACAGCTCTTCACTTGCAGTTTCAATCTTATGCTAGTTTTTTTCTTGCGAGCCCTTTTCAATTTTCCACATTGCTAATGGAGCCTGAGGCAAAGCTAAAAATCATTTGGGTTTCTTGAAAGGATCAATAATTTTTGTGTGCCGTGCATTTTAGAATACATTGCATCGCTGACACAAGTGCTGTCACTGCGCTGATAAATATAACACATCAAAGAATGTCAGAAGTTTCCACAAAACATTTAAAATCTATTCAATAACTACCTGCAATCCCATGTGCAGCAAGCAGTGTTAAGTATATCAGAGACAAAAAAAAGAGACCTAAAATGAAGTTATCAGAAGACTAACTGCATAAATTCTTTGCCAAATATTGTCATTTTCTCTGAGTAGGCTTACACAAGAGATTGTGCAGAGATAGAAGACCTACCAGATTCACTATTTTTAGGTTTATACTACAACAAAAGCTGAATGAACGTTTTTCATCACTCATCCAAGCAGTCATGGATATCTGGCTGAGTGCTAAGACACGCTATACTCAGTTAGCTCAATAAATTATTCGTTCAGCACCATGCAGAGCAAATTATATTTTAGGTGGACAGCATTTTTGCTTGCACTTCATCCACTTACAAGACAAGCAAAAGACTGCAATGAAAGAAGGAGCAGGAAAGCATCATTAACACAGAGTTGTGTTTTTCTCAATTTAAAACTTCTGAAGAAACTGCTTATGGAGCACGCTGGTGTTGACAAATTGAGTACTGCTCTGCTCAATTTAACCCTTACCAAGAGCATGTTACTTAAGATAGGCTGAAGCCTCAAAAAGACTTAATGGAAATGCTTATTTCTCAGGGAAAGCAAGGTTAAAGCAGCAGTAATCAGACCATATAGCAAATGTGGTTTTACATAAATGAATCTCTCATAAAGACACTGCAGGTTCAGAGTATAAGGAAGGAAAGAAATATAGCAAACATTCTTTACTGCTCAAAGGCTTTTCATAAAAATATTCATTTTGGCCAATTATTGTTTAGGCATGCCTAAGAAACAACAAATGACTTTTAAAAACAGGTGCTTCATCTCACCCCAAACTAAATTATCAGAACTTTCCATTGATTCAAAAGCTTACTCTGTTCCCCTTCTGGAAAAGACAAAGACAGACAGACAGAAATGGGGAGAAACTGTAACCTTTGTCTGTATTCAGAAAACAAAGTGTCACGGGTGTATGGGGTCCAGTTCATTTGGATGCATAAATGAAGCCATCTTATTGTGAATATATGCTCAAAATACAATTTTTTTCATGCCATCAGATGAGGAAGCTTATTACCCTTTCCCCCCAGCTTTTCCAACCTGCTCTACAACCCTGAGGGAGATGTTGTGTATGATGGAACAAGCTGTGCTTCCAGAATTTTGCATCCAGAATTTTGTGAGGATTCCCCACCTGGGAATGTCTGGGTTTTGGTGTTGGTAGGAGGCTGAGAGGCTCTGTGTGACAGAAAAGAAAGCTTCCCAGTGGGAGAGGGCTGCCCACTGAAGATGGAAAACATGGAGGGTGCTGCCCACACCAAGGCAGGTGTTGTAACTCTTCTTTAATCTGACTGGCAGGTCTCCTTCTCCCTTTTGATTTAAATAAAATTTGTGAGGTAAAATGTGAGATTAACCTATGGCTCACATTTGAGTCTTTTTTTTCCAGTCTGTAAAGGGAAATTGCCTCAGTTCACCATGCAGAAATCCAAGTAAACATCTTCTATCCAGTGGCTTGTTTTTCTCTGGCTACATATTTCTTTTCCCTACCCTGTTCCTTTGCTGTAGGACTAAATTGTTGCTTTAAAGTTTTAGGAGTTGTGCCTTTAATAACTCCCACATTTATTCCTCACTTACTGTGCCACCACCCTTTCATCAGACCAGCTCTCTTTCATCATTGTTTCTGAGCTAATTATTCAACATTAGCTGAACTGAACTGCATTTACCATTCATTAGATATTTCTGAGCCAGAGATTATAATAAGATACAATACTTCTTGGATTTCACTGTGGCTTCTTATGTACTATGTTCCCATGGTTTAGTAGTATGTTTAAATTTGGCTTTGAGTACCATCATTTGGAGCAATTTGTATGAATAGCACAAATTGCAAGACATGAAAGATAATGTAGAGCAGCAATAGGAATCTTTACAGCACCACCTGATCAAGCCAGCCTGCTAAAATGATGCTGACAAATCTCCAGTCACTTTGGTGATACAGGATTGAACCCACTATCTGATAAAAAGGGGTTGAGTCCACTGCAGGCTTAATGGCAGAGATTCTTAGTGGGATACATTACAGAGACAATAAAAGAGCTGTTAAAGGAAAGAGCAAGAAAAAATTCTTACACATGTCCCCCAGTTTTTTGTCTCATACATTTCCATTTGCATTTAAATTTCATTTTGATGTTAAAAGAATGGAAACCGGTTTTGGAGAGAAAAACAATTATCAAGTCTCTCCTTACTGCTTCTTTATTTCTCTCCCTCCAAATAGAGGGACTCATTTTCTTCCTAAACTAGTCCAACTCTGAAAAAAATTACAAAGATAAGAAACGAAATAAGGGAAGGGAGAAAAAGCAGGGAAATAAAAGGGGGTAGAAGAGGAAATCTGTCTCTTTGAATGAATAATAAAACTAAATGAGAAACCCCCCCCCCTTTTTATTAACAAATCAAACTAATCTCTGAGTAACAAAACTTTTCATTCCAACTGTTGAGCCTTTGCACACAGAAACACTTTCAACATTCTTAGCCCATTTCTCCAGTGGGATTCTGTGTGCTACAGAGATCATTATTTCTCTGCAGTTTTTTCTCTGCATACTTTCCCTCTGTTAATGGCTTTTGGAGCCCACGTCCCTATGAAAGGGTAAAAGGAGATTAAAAATTCTGTCTTCTTCATGTCTCAGATTACCTCTGAGAATTCTCAAAACAGAGTTACAAAAATCCGCACTTCATTTTTAAACAAAATTTAACTTTCACTGTAAACTTTATCCTTCTCAGTTTTCTACCACAATAAATAGGCTTTGAGACCCATCATTCTCTGGGTATCTTCAGCTACAGTCACAGACTCAAACAAGAACCCATGGAGTAATACCCCCCATTCCTAAAGCTCTACACACTCTAACATTTGCTACCCCCCATCCCTCGAGTCTCAAAGAGACTCTAAAGTCTAAGTCTGAGTTTTGTGGTGAAAACAGAAGTTAAACATGGTACAGGGAAGAAATATTCTATGTTCAATATTGATTGTTTTCTCTAATTCAGAAGGCAAACAGTTCAGTTGCTTTGTGAGGACTGCTTGAATTAACAGAGAAAAAGTTTTGAAAATCCTGCCACAATGCTGTTTTCTCCTTCCCAGACCTTTAAAAATAAAACAAAAAAGCTGCCATCACTGACCAAATATCACACTTGTATGTCATCCCTGATATGTCAGTCTACCAAGACGCATGATGTGGGACTGAAAAGAAGACCAAAGCCACCTTAGAAATGCTAGAAAAGTTATGTTTTAAAGATGACTGTGATAGGAGAAAATTTATGGCAATTCCAACTGAGAGTATTTCCCAGTTCATTCTGCACCAGTACTTTTCTGGATGATACATAAGCACACAAATCACTGGAGAAAGATACCACAACCAAAATCAAAATAGTACAAGTGGGTTTGTCTTATTGGCAGAGAGGAGTTTGCTGCAGCTGCCAGTGGAGAATGCAAGTTAAGATTAGTGATGAAAAACAAGACCCTGTACAAAGCCAGAAAAGCAAGAATGAGAGACACCCAAGGTTAGCTGTGGGTCATTGCTCTTAGTCCTCGTGTTGGCCAACAAGAACGAGCACAGCAAGCCATAGGATATTTAGAAAATGCACCCATGGACACAGCACAGAGAAGAGCCCTGGCACAGGGACCCATAGGTCTTGTTCCCTGATATAGAGGGGATCCATGTGCTGCTGTAGGCACATGTGTGCTTCTGAATATCCATGGAAATCTGCTTGTTTCATATTGCATTTTTACTATAACTGCTTCCCATCATGCAAGAGGAAAGTTATGTCGATTTTTCGAACATGGTAGTTCAAACTTTTTATCTGTTTATCTTCCTTAGTAGTTAACCTTAATTATATTCTAGGTAATTTCCTACTTGTAACTATGTTTCATTATCAGAAAAACTGTTCTTATATTTGCCTTTATAAATATAATAGAATGCATAAAATATTTTAATCTTGAAACAATTACACCTTAAAAACAATTGTTTTTAAACAAATAAAAAGTTTTGTTTTTAAACAAAATAAAAAATATTTTATGCTTTATAAAATAAGGTAGCTACACCAAAGAACCAAAAAGCATGTCCTCCTGTCTTGTGGAAATTTTAAACTTCAATGGTTAGTTGTGGTCCATTCTTGTAATAATAAAAACTGTATGCAAAATAAGATAGGATTTGGTTCAGATCATTGAAAATAAATTGAACAACAAAAATACCAATTAAATAAATGGAGTATCTTTAAAATGTCAAAACATCCCCTGGTAAATATTTTGTGGCCTAACTGACTCAGTATTTTTGAGGAGAGAACAATAAAATTATAGCACTACCACTCCACTCTCCCTACTTCTGTGGAGTATGCAAGATGATCCAGCAAAATGTGGGTATAAAGTCGGTAGTTTGTTCAAGCCCACACAAGAAATCTTTCTTCTTGATGATGTTGTCCAGCTGGCTAACTAGCTGCAGTAATTTACAACTCTCATTTCTGCATTAAAAAACCATACAGTTTTTTAGAGAGGACAAGTCGGTAGACTTATCTAGACTTGATATATATCTAGATATTTATGCCTTAAAGTGCAAAACCTTTTAAACCATTCTAATCCCATTAATTCAAAATTTAGAATCTGATTTATTTCTCAGATTAGATGCTAAATGCAACCTACAGAAATGCTCAGGCTCTGCTTCATGTAGAGACAGCAGATAAGATGTAAAGAAACTCTCCTGTCTCCAGAGAACCACATTATATTATTTTATATAGCTCTGCACAGGCTTTAGATCATTTTTTAGCATGAACATTTGAACACTGCTATAAAACCTATATGTATTTGTTTATTTATTTACTTCTATGTACATATTTGTATATATTAATTAGTATAGATAATTACCTTTGAATGCTTATATACATAAACACACTTATACTTTGGTGCAAATATAACAGCATTACAAGAAAACAGGAATGAACTTTGAATGCCAGGTTCCACAAAATTTTGGACCTCATGGCTTGGAAGAAGGAGTTTCCAAAGCTAAATAAGCAATAAAGAGAGGAGGTGCTAGGCTGGAGCAGATAAAGCAGACTCTGCTGTCTCTGAGCTGCCCATTCAGCCTGAACATATGCAAACCCCACCTGCAGTTTCAGATAAAATTATGTGTTCTCCTGCTTGTAGGAGGGGCTGTGTCTCTTTGCTTGGAAGGTGATTTTCCTGAAAGCAGGAATATTCCTACTGTTTTTCAATATTATTATTGTTATTATATTAAAGGACCCTTGGTTTTCCTCTTCTTTCCACTTTATGTACACTTTCACCATAAAACAACACTTCCCACATTATTTACCACTTCTAAGAGAAGAGAGGCAGGATTACATCTATCAGTACGACAGAGAGTTGTAGAAAAATGCATTTAATCTTGAGGAAGAAGTAACAAGGCGTGGACATAGGCTGGAATGTGGAAGGGCAGGGGAGTCTACAGTGGTAAGGCTGAAGGACAGGGAGGACAGCGATCCTGAACTTAAAAGTAATGAGAATTAGAGTGATCATGGGAGAAAAAGCAACTCGCCCTTTGGTTTCTTTGACTTTGAGACACAGATTAGTCATTGAATCAGAGGGATGAGCAGAATAAGCAAGAGGAAGAGAAAAAGGGAGGAAAAAAAGAGGTCAAGCACTTGCAGCGTGACTGAAGACAAGTTGAAAGCTGGTGAGAGAACTGACTAAATGGCAGAGACAGAAATCAGAGCACGTTGCCTGCGTAAAGGTCCTTCTGGATGTACTCTTTCTTCTTATCAGAAACAGCAGCAGCCTCTTGAGCAGAGAGCTTGAAGGTGTAAGGGTAACTAATGACGTCCCTTTCTAGGCAACTTCTTTGGTATTCTTAAAATCGGACATAATCAGTACAAAGAGTCCACCCCTGACACTACAGAAACATTTCATTCCATGGACTGTACAGTGAAACAGGGGAAGTTTAATCATAGAGCTTATTTCAATGTCTTTTTCTTGGTAATGCAGAGCATCACAACCTCACTAGCCATCATTAAATGAGAAATGATAGCAAGTCACAAATTAGAGTAATTCTTGGAAAGGACTGCATACAAGTCAAATTCCTAATGACTCATCTCCAAAAAAACTGCAAATGTCTAATTAACCAGGATATTGAAGCTATTCAATCTTAGAAAATTATTCCAGTGTCAAAAGAAAAAGAATACAACAAAGCAATAATAAAATAAAAAAACTGAAACTGATGGGTTTAATCAGGAAACTACTTCAACACACTACTTCATTTTTTGTTTTATTTTAGTAATTGTAATAAAATGGATTTTAAAATCCATTTTAAAAGCAGCAACCTCTAAGACAGAATCCTGCTCTGTATGAAGAGCTGACGGTATGCACACCTACAGGTTTTCTGTTAAAATGTAGTATACAGGTAAATGTACACACAAGTCAGTAGAAGGATCTGGAGGTATTATTCAAGATCAAATTTCCAGCGAACTAAACAGTCAGCAGAATTCAGGAATAGCATCTTTTGAGGATTTGATATCTCATTGTCAGGGCTGACTATTATTTGATTTCAAGATGGAGGAACTAACATTTAGATGATACAATGAAATAAGTAAAAAGTTAAATTCCTTTAAAAGAAGGGAAAGAGAGAGAACTTAGATTCATCATCTCTACACACTTTTCAATATTCAGAGTCAATTAGAAATTAAAAATACTTTTTGTTCATTTTAACCATTCTGGATTCTGGTCCTGTTTACTGGAACATTTGACTTCAGTGAGCACACAGAGTACTGAGTTCAGCTTCCCTTAACTATGTTATTGTTTTTCTAAATGTTAAGCTAAGAATTAAATCCTCTGGACTGAACTGAAACATGTTTATATTGTAAAACACAACCTCAAAGTCCTAATGAGATTCTGTAGCCATTCGCTTTTCAAACTACAAAGGCAGATATTTAAATGTTAAAAAACAAAGCATCAACCACAGAAAATGTGACCTGAAAAACGAGGATAATTTCCCCAATGATTCTTAGAAACAGCTCTTGAAGTGCTTTTTCACTTTTCTTCTATCAAAACTGACCAACAACCTTAGAAAACCATTCAGCCATTTCTAGAAGATATCCATCTGAGACAAATTCTTTACTGACCTGAAAAATATCAGTGCTTGTCTGTTTATAGAGAGGTCATTTCTATCACCTTGCTGGTTCGACACACTTGATTCTACCAGAATTTCAATATTTGAGGGACTCAGCTTTTAATCTACCTGAGGTGATACCACAATGCCCAAGCTGCTGGATGTTTCCAGACCTGGGATCTTTGACTGTGTAATTGGAACTGCTTTACCCAGAAACAAGAAATATAGTACAAAGCTAGGGAAGAGCAGGCATTGCTGAGTCTCTTGCTATCAGGAGGGGGAATATTGAAAACAGTACTTGTACAGATGGAAAGGTCCAAACTCATGAAGGACGTGGTCCCCCATTTCTTTCCTGTTTCTGCCTCAACATGTTCCTTCAGAAACCAGCACTTTTCCAAGGCTCTGGCAGAGGAAAAATAGATGTGACTTATTATGCTGAATCCTCATTGAATCCCTTTTTAATTAAAATTTTCCTTCCCCCAGGGAAGTTTAATATATATTAAATAAAAAAAAAATCAGATTTCTGACTTAATATAGGTAGATTCACTCTAAGCCTGGTTCATTTGCATCACTGAGGACTGTTTCACTTTGTTCTGATCTTCTTGGTCACTCCAACAAATGAAGTGAGGCAATGTGTTATGTGGTATTTATTCATATTACATTAAGTGCAAGTACAAGATTTATTTGTTAGTACATATAAAAATATTACAGGAAGCAGTTTTTAATCATTCTGACAAAACAATCATGGAGTGGGATAATCACATTGCTGCACTTGGCTTTAAACATACTGCTGCTAGCCTCAGACTTTTTGGTACACAGAACCTTTTTGTTACTGTGTTTCATACAACAATGGTCTCAATGAAATAAATGGACTTATGGATTAATGTAATGCTTTGGAGTATCATGAATTACTCTTGCCTTTTTCATATGTTTATGACAGAACCTCAAAATTAGGTTGCAAGCTGAAGAAAATATAAATATATAGATGGTGGGTATCTAAGAATTACTGAACTCTTAACTGAACTCTTACCTTCAACATCAGCTTAGTGAGCTTTCTGTTTCTTAGTCAAGGACTATTCCAAAAAATTTGTCATTCCTTAAGAGTTGAAGGTTTAGTTTACTAGTCCTAGACTACAAAGGTCTGGATGTTCTCACCAAACTAGCTATTAAAAACTGCCACCAGTCAGTGACATACAAATTTGCCAAAGAAGCAGAAAATTCATTTGCATTCGTACAGAGCCTTCAGAGTAGAGACTTAGCTGTTATCAGTGGCATAAAGAGATCCCCCCACTAGGATAAAGACCTTGTGCTTCACACTTACTAACACAGAAAACCCATTCCTGTCCTGAAGGAGTCTAAATCAATTACCCTTCTCTGTGCATCTCGTGGAAGAGAAGAATAGGCACTGCCAGTTGTGAACAGCTTTTCTCCCTGCCTGAACACTGAAATAAGTGCCTGTCTTTGAATTTACAAAGCTTAGCTTGAACATGACTTTACAGATTTGTTCTGAATTCCCTCTAAGCTGAAATCACAGTGTCCCTTAATGTAAGAAATAAAAGGGATAGCCTTTCTCTTGTGCAGGTCTTCTGACTATCTTAGGACAGTACTTTATAATTATATGTAACTGATGCTATTCTTCAATTTAATATGAATGAATCATTTTCATCACACAATTTTAGTTTAGTACCCGGGCAAGCAACTTGGTGCAAACTTACACAGTCTTGTAGGGAGCTGCAAGTCAGCTCTACCTACCATGTAGAGCATTTCTTCCATGACTGGAAGAAACGACACTGCTCAAAACAGATGTTTTGTTTTCCTGGTTGTCAGCCAGCGACCCCATAGCTGAAGACTTCCTAATTGCAGATTTACACGAAGACCTTGTAAAAGTTGCTGCGTACTGACCCCACCAAAGAGGGCCAGCACAATCACAATGGTTCAGAGATTCCATTATTCATGGATGTAGTTTGCACTTTTAAAAAAAAGCATTATTGTTTATATTAAGTTATTTCCTAGCATAAGAACCTCTTTCTCCAGCCCCTGTTGGCAGCTGAAAGTCTGCATGCACATGAACATTTAGCCCTAATGAAACAGACTGGGTAAACTCAAGCTCAAACAATTAAGCACATCACTTAATGATGCCTGGGAAGTCTTTCAAAAAGCCAACCATCAAGCCTAGGCCTTTCAAATTTGAAGAAGGTGCCTAACACCCACACTTTCATCCTAACAGTTAGGGGGTTCATGTTAATTTTCACATGCTACATTTTTCAGTGCAGTAGAAAAACAGATAATTGCACTTGTAATTGTGGTGTACCCTGGTAAAGTCTGTCAGGTGTTAGAATACTGACCTCAGTGCCTGTGCTAATTAGATGGCATTGAAAAAAATACCAGGCTCTATAAATCAGATTCTACTAAAGTTAGGATGGGTGCAAGATGGAGAGGGTAGGAGGAAAATCTGTTCTCTTATAGCTCTGACTCATTGTCTGCTTGCTATCAGAGAAAGGTTTTCAAATCAGAACTTCCTTATTTAATTCACAGAAGCCATTAGTGCCTGGACCCAGTGGCAGAACTGGTGATGTTTGGATCAAGGTTGTCAAGGCAAGAGAAATAGCACATATTTGTGGTGAAATGGGATGAGTCACAGCAGTTGGCACCACCTCCTTACATACTTAAGTGGAAAAATGACTTGTGCTTAGTGAGCAGGTCTTTTCTCTGTTTCTTCTGCTGAGGTCTCGAGAAAGGAGGCAACTTCCTTCATAAAGGTGGGGCCCACCTGACAAAGCCAGTCACAGCTCCTAAGCAAAAGCACAGACGAAAAGTACATCTCTACTGCTTGTCTGAAAAAGAATCTGGGCTTTTGCAAACACTCGGTTACAAATGTGGGCGTGTAAAGGAGTTTGTACTTTCAACTCCTAATGGAGCAGTAAAGAGACTGCTTTGACTCGTGTGCAATCTCTCTAGAGGAGACAGGACCAGCTACCAAATGGAGGTTTCAAAGGAAAAATAGTTTATAATTTGCAAAAAAAGAAAAAAATCTTATTTTATAGTTAAAATGTTTGATGTTAGTAATTTAGCAAGCACATGTACCTAATGTAACAAAAAGCTAGCTATATGTTTTCTAGGAACAAATTCTCATCTGTGGACCCAGGAGCATCAGTACTGTGAGCTCATACTTGCCTGAAGAAATACCCTTGGACTATCAGCTTTTCTGAACACCTAAAATGTTTTCTGTAATGCTTGTAAGATGCTGTTATCACAGCATAATCCTATATATTACAATGGAGTGTACACAACAGAATGGGAGGGTTCAGAAAACAGAACAATTGTTGATAAAAATGCAAAGTGTGCAAAATTATGTTCAATTTCAACAAATTGTACTCTCAGTAAGTTGGATACAAGGGTGGCACAGAAAATGACAATAGAACAGGTCAACTCACTCTCCAGTGAGGTGCTCAAAAGGAATAGCAACCATTAGGGAAATGGATAGTTCTTCCCATGGCTGACAGGTACAAACACAACTTGTATTGCATACATTGCCAGGCAGAGTTTAAGGAAAATAAACTTTGCAGGAGAAAAAAAACAAGGATCTGCATGCTGGATGAACAGGCTTCTGAGGAAAAGATGATGTAAAATTCAAGTACAAGTCATTCTCTTTATTTTCTTGAAATTTAGACCAGGTCCTAGATGAAATGAGTCTGCACAAGAATTCAGTGAATAACTGTCTAAGAATAATGAGAATTAATATTACATATAAGATGAGCTCTGTACTTAAGAAGCAGAGCTGGGAAAAGGGAATTTGATAATCCATAAATATTTGAATGCTGCAAGCTACATCTGATTGAAATTCATCAAATTTTCATTTTCTTTTCCAAACAAACAGTCTCTGTGAAAAATGCCATAGTTGTTTAATCTTCCACAGGGTTGCTGAAGGAGGTTCTTCCTCTAAAATTAAAATGCAAACTATTTTTCTACAAAATTAAAAAATAGTAAAACAACACAAACCAACCCCTCTGAACTTTGAGGGGCAGTTAGCAAGCAATCCAGTGGCGCTGTTCTTTCTGTGTAAGGTGTCTCCCTTCTTTCTGATGCTCTGTTTAGTGTTGGCATAGGAGATGCTCCAAGGGTTGGGCAGCCTTGGGGTACAGAGCCTACCTAGAATCCAACACACCTAAGTTAATATCCTGTTTTTTCCAGAGACTTCCTAGGTAGCTTTTCACAGAGCACCTGAGCTCCTCTGGAGCACCAGTCCCTGTAGGGGCACTGATGCTCCCCTTCCCACTGACAGGTCCATCCAGGAGGAGATGGGCACAGGACCACCAGGATTGTGTAAATACACAGCATCCTGCATCTTCAGAGCATGTGCTCTGCCTGAGAGATGCTCACTGTAGGCATTTTCACAGGAGCGTGGAGACCATGAGACTTTACAGTCTCTAAAAAGCTTCCATCATTTTCATCTGAGGTCGTTTGTGCAGGATTATTTGGATTTAGGATTATTTATAGGATTATATAGGTGCGCTGCAAGTTCTCCCAAGGCCAGGTCAGGAGGACAAAATCCTGTGAACAGAAGCTCCCTCTCCATTGTGTTTGCCATTTCTATTTGGTTTAGCTTACCCTCTGCACTGTGGAAAATGAGTGTTCCTTAGCTCTTCATCCTGGGGGGCAGGCATTTATCAAAATCTATTAAATATTTAGACCTTTATATAGCAAGTAATGCTGATAACTTGTTTGACTTAAATTATACCCCACTGGCAAATCAAATTAGAGAAGATTTGAGAAAATCTACCTTTTAAAACAAAAGCTGATTTTCTCCGTGTTCAGCCATTTGTGGGATTAACTTTTTTAATGGGTTTTTATGTGCACAGTGTTTTTGTTTTCATGGATACTAGAAGAGGATGAATTATTCATCAGGGGAAAAAAACATCTACAACATGCATTTTCATAGCTTATTTGGTCCCTTTTGTCTATTCATAAATCAATTCTGATTACTACAAATGAACGTGCTCCCACTAAGGGCTCACTGATGACTCACTTGGACCATTAATTTAGACCTCTTCACTGAGTGCATTAGGAAGTTGCCACTGGTAATAGGAAACTGGAAGAACATTCTTCATGACCTCCACTCTTTTCCTGCACACCCCAGACTCCTTCTCCTGCTCCATTCCTTATGTACAATTTTATAGACACAACACATATTCTCCAGTTAGAACACAATCTCTTTTCAGTTAGAACATGCCATTTCCCCTCCTGCTCCAGTGACAAATTTGCATGAAGGGAAGGAAGAAAATTATATATTAATGCTCAGCAGGTTGCTTTTTTGACCTAGGAGGAGGACAGAGAGCAATGGCTCACTATCTACATCCTAAGTGGGGGCAACTGATGCCCAAACACAAAAGCATCACTGAACTATTATGGGAATGACTACAGATGTGTCACTAGTGGCATAGATCATAAGGCATTTGTCTCTGTTCCTGAAGTGCTGACGAGCTGTCATCAGTGAAGAACCATTGTCATCCAGGAACAATGCTTCACCATTTAGAGCAGTAAATGGAACAAGCCAATTCTTATCCAGGCAGTACGGCATTTATCAACTCCTTATGGCCCAGCTGGGAACAAAGAGAGGATTCTACCCATTTGAAAATTATTATTATTATTTACTGCTTTATTGGCAACACATTGCACTGAATAGTTTTAGAAGAAAAATTTATGCCCCAGAATTCCTAAGGGTCAACACTCAATCTTTCTCAATACACACAATAAAAGAGAGAAGGAAAACACATTTGTTTCCTTCCCAGTCCAATTGCTGCAGTGCCACGGTGGTTAGCATTAAACACCATTCTGTTTCATGTGCTGGGGCTCTCTGCTGATCCCTAATTACCAATGTCAAAAGAGAAGCGTTTCTGAGAACAATACCACTTGCTCTTTGCAGCTTCCACTGCTGTGGTTGTTGCTGGATAATTTTTGAGTATTTCCAAGTACCAAGCTAACAGAAAACCGTGTGTCCCACTGCAACTCAATGCTCTTTATGCCATAAAGATATCACAGATCCCAGGCAATTAACAGTTTGGAAAAGAGTACATTAACACCAGCTACTAAAAACCTTTTATCGTCTTGAATGGTATTCACTGAGCAATTACAAAGTTTTTCTTCTTACTGCTTTTAGGAATTCACCTAACAGTGATGCTCATCAAAAACACCCCTTAACCTCAAATTCGGAGTTGTATTGCCCAGCACGGGAACAGTGAAGGCACTTTACAAGTTTATCACTGGTGTAACATGTTTGATACTAAGAGAGGAGGGACTCACAGAGACTTCCCAGCAAACCTCCAGCATCTATTTCCAACTCATTGATAAGCCAGCCTCTATGATCAGGAATCTAGGCTACTCTGTCCCAATACAAGCACATCAGCGCAATCCTGGAGATGAAACACCCTCTGGATTATGAGTCAGGGCAGCTCTGGATGCTACTTTAAATGTAGTTACTTGATAATCTCCATTCATAACAAAACAAATCGTTTTGTTATCCACAGCTATCAATCAGGCTCAAACTGAGGGTGCAGTGGAAGGTTCCTCCTATCTGCTACACACCAGCACACAGGGGTCTGATTCCAAGCCTGGCTCCTCTCGATCTGGCATGTGCAAAATGAGGACAAATGGTGGCCTGCCACTGCTAGAGACAGGACTAAGGATCTAGCTCTCTGCTTTTGTGACCTCAACAATTTCTTGTCTTTTCTTTCTAACACTAAAACTTTCTTCTCAACCAGGAAAAAGTCTCCAACTTCATATAGAGTGTTTGAAAAAGAGTAGACAAGCATCTCTCTTCCAAAATTATTTCCACAGAAAACTGCTACCATAGAAGAAAGACAATTTTTATCACAGATGTCCAAGAACTCATCGCATCCTGTTGTCCTGGCTGCAGCACATTCGTGGTAATTGGATTATCCAAGGACTACACAGGCTGAGATCCCTGGTGTTGCACTAGAGAATGCAACATTAGGGACTGGTGAGGTCTTTGTTATGGTAGAAAAACATTGGATAAAATAAAACCCGCCATTATCACTTTGTGCTCTGTACCTTATTTTCAGTTTAAGTACTGCAATTGTACATTCAAAAAAAAAAACCCAAAAATCAACCCTGCAGGCCTCTAATTCACAGGTTAAAAAATACAGCATAGTAAGTGAACGGACCAGAACTATAATGCCCATTTAGTATTGTAGCTATCTAGGTAAGTTCATACAGATTTCCACTGCTTTATTTTGAAATTTACTGATAATCTCTGGGCACAAAGTTCTGCGGGAGATGGACCGAGTTATCCAAGTTCCAGCATATGTTTGTAAGAATGTAGAGAAAGAGTTTGCATCATGCAAAGGAAAAACACAGTGAGAAAAATGGGATTCCTCCCCTGGAATACAGATCAAGCAAGATCTTTCATTACATTTATAAATGGCTTCATGCCCTCTCTTTTACTAAGCTACCTTTCTTAATTTTGGAGAAAATACCAGCTAAAGTATTAAATATTTTCTGCATATATCAAAATTTATCTGTGTAAAAGGGCAGTTAGATTACCACACTACGAACCACCAATTTTTTAAACTGCTTAACAGAGCAGAAAATTAAAAATAAGTAAATCCATGTTTTGCCATCTTTTTTTCTCTAAGTTCTGTATTGAATTGTTTTCATCATTTAAAACATCAGTTGCACAACATCAGTTGTTCACCATAATGAACAATTGGCTTTACTGGCCCAAGAGAACCTGCACAAGGCAATTAAAAAAACAGTGACAATATTAATCCAAAGAAATTAATAATCAATTATATCAGCTCAGCATTGTGGAAAAAAATTTAAAATCTTGGTTTTTTCTAACTCTTCAGACATGACAGTATGTTTGCTGATGCTTCCTGCCTTACCAAGCAATGCTTTCAAAGCCTTCAAGAAATGCCTGCGATTTTAAACCTTTATTAGATCATGATTATATTCTCTTCCCCTTTCTCTTGGTTTGAGCAGAGGGAGCTTAGTTAAAAGCAAAAAGAAAACAACAGTTCATATCTCTTAAAGGCTTTACTGAAAGCAGAAGAAAAATGTTCATACAGATCGACCAGATTTCTTCTCTTTTGCACAGACCCAGAGGAGATGAGTCCAGCAGGAACGACATCCTACAGACACAATACTTGTATCAGTAAGGCCACAGCAGACTGAAAAAGTGGAAAAGTGAATGCTACAGGACCAGAATATCATTCCCCTAATTCTGAGAGTGGAAAAACACAGCAGAGTTCTTTATTATTTAAATAAATAAATAAATAAATAAATAATAAATAAATAAATAGCACAGCAGGTTATCTGGTGCCCTGTACAGACAGCCCTGGAACATTTGAACACTTGGTATGATTCTGGAGGCTGGCAGACAAAGGGGAAGGAGATAGGCAGAGAGCCTGACACGTGTGTGCTGGCAGATACACCTTCAGTCCTCTGCTGCTCCCCTTCTTGTGTCTCTTTCAGAGGAGGGGGTAGATAACACTGTAATTCAAGTTTGCCAATAGAGCTGAAACCTGTCATATCTACAGCAAATCCATTCTAGGGGCTAAAAATAAATAAATGCTACCTCACACTCCCACAATCTTTGGATTTTTATTCATTTCAGCATTCCTATAACCAAACTCTACTTGTTTCAAATAGCAGCAGAGAAAGGAGGAGGGGAAGAGGAAATGAGGAGTAGTCTATGGATTTAGAAACTACTACATATAGCAAATATGAATATGAATTAACAACAGAGAATGTGACACAACCATGCGATATGGGATCAACTCAATTGACCCCTAAGGTTTTATTTTAGCGACTTAGATTTCACATTGATTGTACATTTATCTCTTGTTTATATACACACCTTCTGTTTCCCATTGGTAAAAGAATTATTACAGTACTTAAAAAAACTTCACCAGTCCCACACAGACTGGAGTGCTGGCAGAAGCCTGTACATGCCATGTGCAGGGAGAGCTTCACAAGTGAAATGTTCTACCCACCATATTTTCCACTTGAAGTCTATACTTTGTACAAATGTACCAAGCACATTTGAAAACAATTTGTTCTTGCTGTTAATTTATAAGGAAAAACCTGCTGCATTTGCATGACATTAAGAGAAAAAAAGAAAAAAAAGGAAAATGTCCAAGCAGATAATGTATTGGATGCTGAAATAATAACCCTGGATGGATTCCTGTAGCTGGCAATGCCATCTGCCTGGTGGATACAGAATCCAAAGACCATTGTAGTCCATGGAAAGACCATCTTGAGACTGATTCAGAGCCAAGGAGTGCAGATTGAGTCAAAGGGATTGAAAGCTAGATACTGACAGATATGCAAAGGAGGCACCAATCAGCTGTGGGTCATTCACAGCATTTCTCTAAGGAAATCTCACTGTTTTGTACCATTTCTCCAATGATACATGTGAAGACATGAAAAAAACTAACATTTGTGTTTTCCCTCTCCCACTCTGAAACAAAAGGAAGGCATGTAGGAATATTATTCTCTTATTAACAATATTTAAGTACTAGAAGCAGAGGAAAAGCCAGAGATTTGCCTGATTCTCTACTCAGCCTGCAAGCACGAGCCACAAACCGACAATCAATATTCTACCTATTCCAGCACAGCTTTTCAAACTTAGCATTTCTGACCACAGGGACGGAAAGGTCACTGTTTAAGAGACCTCTTGCCTTTGCCACAGTTGACTCAACAGGTCTCATTTGTGCTGTTACACAAATCCCAAACACACCTTCCTTATCCTGATGGCCTTGAGTATCCAGAGTCAGATTTGTTCCTGTAAGTTTTTCGTTTACACTTGTCTGACTCCTGTGTAATTATCACCACTGCAGAGAAAGGAAGGCTAAAATCAGAGTAAACACTGGTTGCAAAATATACATATGTAACTCCTATGTAAAAAAAAATTTATGTTTTCCTCCATAGTTTTTTCAAAATAAATTAGAAAAAACAGACACATATTCCCTATTTTTAACTGAACAGAGTTATTAAAGGCAAATATGTCCTCTAAGGCCACATGGAAATGTACTGCAGAGTAATGGACTGTACACTGACCACACACTTCTGCTAAATCTCTTGCAGAAGATCTCATTCTACTACACATCGAATTTCTGCAGCTTTGACTGACACTTATGACTGGGTTTCAGTGAGAGGTTTGAAAGTCTCCTGATCAGCTAAAAAGTGCTGGTTAAAAGGGATAATAAATGTTAGTGATGCTAGGTGGCAGAGGCGGCTGTGTTCTGGAACAGAAACACAATAATTTGAGAGTAACTTTTGCAATGGGAGTTAAAAGGTGCCACTTGACCAGGAGGTGTTTTAATCTGCTACAGCTTTCAGGCCATGTGTGAAAAGTCAGTCAAGAAAGGCACAAGTAAGGGGGAGGGAGGTATAAAGTGTGAAATAGCAATAGGGGACATTTTTTAAGATGCACAAAGCTAAACTGGGTGGAAGATCACTAATGGCTCCTGTAATTCTTTTCTGCAGCTGCAGACTAGCCCTGAACTGATACAGCAAAGTGCTTAAAAAAAATACGAGCTCACATTTCCTTCAATTTTTCTACTACTGCTCCCTCCTTCCAACTTTTAAAATGCTCAGCAAATCTAGACTCACCAAAGCCACTAACGTTTTCAGCTCACAGAATATGCTGCTAAAGGGCAACTAATTTGTTAAATAGCAAGCAAGGCTTTGTGTCTCCTTGTCTATCTGATAAATGTTGAAGTTTCAGTTCTCCCAGACATCATATGCAACGCATTTCCAGTGTTACGTACACGGCTATTTATTCATTTTCTAGTAATTAGTATCCTGGGGAGAAATCCGATTGCCACTCTATTTACCTAATTTAATAAAATATTGCAAAATGCAAAGTGGGAGGAATTTCTAATGTTTTATCAGCATTTGGCAATTCTGATCCTTCTAATGATGTCTACTGACCCCTAGCCTGTAGCTGTGTTTCAAAGCAGTTTCTTCACCAATTCTTTCTTTAATTAAAAACTATTAGCAAAGAGAAAATTAGAATCAAATATCACAGTGGCAGAGTAGATTTTTACTTACTCAGGACTTTCATATTATAGTAAATTAAATAGGTGAGAAAAGAATATATTTTAAGAGTTTTATAATTTAGAAGCAAAGGGAAAAAAACAAATTAGATTAAAGACAGATATCAGGAAGTAAATTAAATGAGCTGTACTCCCCCCCAAGCACAGTCCTTTCCAACTAAAAATACTGTCCCCAGTTTTATTCTTGTTCACAAAATCTGTCAGAAACAAAGCTGCTGAAGTCACTGTGAGCATACCAGTACTGGCATCTGAATGCAACTCCTTTGGCCAAAGTATTCAAATCGAGGAGAGTGCAGAACCAATCCTTTCCCATTTGCACTTGGGCTTTCAAACAGAAGCCTCTGACAGTCACCTGCACCAAAGCTTCTCATATCTGGAGTTCTGTTATTTCTTATGCTTATTGAGCACCTTTAAAGCAACAGCACTTTCATACAGCTACTTGAATATATTTCAGGATACTGCTTCAATATTTTAGCTCGTGTATGAGCCTTCTTGGCCCAAAACTAAGGAAGAACGCGCAGCCTCCCTGAGCTCCAACATAAGGAGATGATTTATTTAAGAAGGTGATGAATTTTCATACTGGGTGCAATTATGGAGGTCCGTGCGAGCACACATAGATCTTCACATGCGAATCTAACGAGGTTTCCAGGGAACTTGCAGCTATTACAGATTCACAGGCTCCTTCACTCAGCTCCTGGGAAAGCACTTACAGCTGATTCCATGCTAATTCATTGCTCAATGAATAAGTAAAATCTGTACAGTATAATAAAACCATTGATCATCATGCTGTAAGATTGACTCCTAAATATTTAGGAAGCAGCGCGTATTCAATGGAAATGTTTATTGGCACTGCGAAATTAAACTGTCACCCGTGAAATAGTAAAACTCATTAAGGCAGAGTTTCTTTTTAAGTGTTAGGAATTAACTTTACGGTCGCATCCGTAATGGCAAGCCTCAGCCTTAAATCGCCTGCCATTTAGTATTCGCGAGCGTTATTAAAACATATTAAGCGTGATTTAATTGACTGGAAATTAAAGAAGATAGAGGAGGAAAATACCTATGTAGGAAAAGAGAAGGAAGAGGAGAGAGGGCGGGCTGGGTTGTTGAGGGGGACAGCCGGACAGCTGGACACACGGGCAGCCGGACACACGGGCGGACAGACGGACACGGACAGACACACGGACAGCGCTGCCCGCGGGGCTCGGCCGGGGCAGCGCCGCCGGCGGGCCAACAGCGCCCTCTGGCGGCCGCCGCGCCCCCGCCCGCCCCGCTCCGCCCGACGGGGGAGGCCGCGCCGGGAGCCGGCTCCCAGCCCCGCTCCCAGCCCCGCTCCCGGCCCCGCTCCCGGCCCCGCTGCCAGCCCCGCTCCCAGCCCCAGGAGCGGCCCACAGAGCATCACTGCCCGCTCTGGGCTCCAGGACTCGCCGCGCCGCCGGTACCCGGCTGCACCGGGCTCGCCCCAGCGCGCCCGCAGAGCCGCCGCCGCTGCCCGCCGGAGCACCGCAAAGCCCGGCGGCCGGGGATGCTCCTGCCTGCGGGGACCGACCCCGCAGGGCCGGCGGAGATACGTGGCGAACTTAGGAGCGGATCTCCGGGGGAAATAAAAAGAGAGAACGGTGATTTCCCAGCCAGGAAACCCTGGGGCAGCAGGGACGGCGAGCACCACGCCCGGGACAGCCGCGGGAAGCGCCGGGGAACCGACGGTACCCTGGCCAGGAGATGATGCTCGGTGCCACCGGCGCTGTTCCGCCAGGCTGGAGCCAGGCTGCGCCCGCACATCGCGGCATCCCCCGGCCCCTGCGGGAAGGACCGACCCTCCCTGCCTGGCAGAGGCGCGACCCACGCCCGTCCCGGCCGGGGCCCGCAGCCCAGGCACGGCGACAGCGGCCACTGGACCGCAAACAGATGCGGCCAGCGGAAGGACAACAAACCGTGCGGAAAACCCCGAGCGGCTCCTCGCAGGCTCCAGCATCTCCCGTTCACTCCCACGTCCACACCGGCAGGACGGTGCAGAGCAGTCCCTCCATCTGGCCCCAACTCTGCATTTCCGAGCTCCATTAGCAAAGCGGAGCCGAGCTAAGTTTCTCAGAGGTCATGGCGCAATAACCCCCTTCTTCCCAGGAGTTATTCCCCATCTCTTCCCCCCGCCCCCGCCCCAACCCCAGGCAACTCCTTGCACTCCCGTTACTCACAATTGGTTGCAGTTAATCCCAGATGCCATAAAGTGAAGAGCAGCAGAGCGAAGCCCCCGAGGGCTCGGGAATCCATCTTCAGCCCCGGAGGGGGAAGCCAGCCGCCCGCCTGTCTCCCCTGGTCCCGGTCTCCGAGCGCCTCTCAGCCTCTGTGCGCTCGCTCTGCCTCCGCTCATTTACTCCATACAGCATCCACGCACTCCTGGTGAAGGGAAGCCGGAGCCGGCCGGGGGACTCTTGGCAGCCCTTGGAGGAGCCTCTCCGGACGCCGGCGGCAGTGCCCGAGCCGAGCCCGCTGCCCTGACTGCCGCGGCGCCGATTCACCTTGCGAGCGGCGGCTGGGTGGGAAGCACCAGCCGCTCGCTGGGCATCTCCTTATAGGCGAGAGCCGCGCTGCACTCCACCTCCTCCCAGCCCCCTGGAAGTTGCTCCTCCTCGCCTTCCAGGGAGGATCCTTACTGCAATCTTCACGCGTTGTTGATAAGCATCAGAGTCACGGAGTAAATCAGATGCCTGAAGAAAAAAAAAAAAAAAAAAGAAAAAATTTTCCCCCACCGTTTTCGTCTCCTTTGAGTATCACTGTGGCTGGAACATTTTAAAGATCCCCCGGCTCAGATGTTTGTTTGCTTATGAATACATATGTTATAGACACATACATAAAATACACATGATATCCTGGCATGTACAGAGCCGACTCAGCCCGACGAGCCCCAGCCCCGCTGCCGAGGCTCAGCCTCACCTCCAGGGCGGGGACAGGAGCCTCGGACGGGACTGACGCTCTGCCCGCTCTTCTGTGAAGCCTGGTCCGGAGCTTCCCTGCCCGGCCCTCCCGGGAGGCGATCAGAGGTGGCCCCAGGGCTTCCAGAAGAAACACGGGGAGCTCTTGTTAGCGCACCTGGCCTGAAGGGGAGGGCGGGCCCCGGGAGAGCGGACCCGGACCCGGACCTGGACCCGGACCCGGACCCGGACCCGGACCCGCACCCCTGGTCTGCGCCCCGCTTCCGGCTGGTGAGGGTGATGCTTGCAAAAATCAGCTCTCCTGACTGATTGACTGATTGATTGCCCGAGTGCTCAGCATCTGAACGGCCCGGGGTTATCTTCCCGAGGGGGCACGGGACCCTAGAGCTGAGCACGCATCCTGCCCTCCCCTGGCCGGAGCGCTCGGAGCCGGGCCCGCACCGCCCCGCAGGGAAAGGCGCACCTGAGCCCAGGGACTCCGGCTTAATCACTGCTGAGGTCTAACCTTGCTGCTTTGCTGCGGCGTCACCCCGCATCAATAGAGTGCTGCATCAAAGTCAGGCCAAAATTGCATTAACGATTCCATTGTAATCTGCAAGGAGAGCGTGTTTGGGTCAAGACTTTGGGGGTGGGGAGGGGGAAGCCGCTGGTGCTCGAAAGCTGCTGGTGCTGAGCCATAATCCCTCTCAGTGGCAAGGAATAATCACAAGAAATAGACTGTTCACCTAAGCCGTCCTGATTTGCCAACAGAGAGCGGAAGTTTAAATTGCTGGCATGCTGTAAGCCTCATTCCAAAAAGTGAGAAGGGTGGAGAAAATAGATTGTGCTCAGCTATTAGGAAATGGACTGTAGGCACCAATATCAGAGAGGTGTCAGGGGACATCTTATCTGTAAAGGGGTACTCATCGTGGAAAGCAACAGTCCACATTTAAAAATTGAGTTAATTGTTTCATTTTCTGTTGTTACAAGTGACAGAAGTGATACAAGGTTAAACAGGAAGGATAGCTGCCTAGCACCAAGGCTATCAGTCAGAGTCAATAAAGGATTTAGTCAGACAAAAATAAGACTTAGGAAGAACTTAAAAGCCTAATGAGCTCTACAAGTGTTTAATTTTTGACTTCTAACACATCTGAACACAGCAAGGTTTCATCTTTGCTCATGCAAAAACCTGACCCAGTTGCTCTACACTTGTGTCTGAGCAGAATGAGATTTTGGAAACTCAGGGTGGCAGTCAGGCCGGGGCTAACTCATGTATATGAAGTGTCTGGTTTCCCTTACACAGGTCCTAGTGGAGGTGCTAAACTGCTCACCCAGGAGAGCTTTGTGCAAGGGCACAGACTCCCTGGTGTCTGAGCAGGCCCATTTCTGAAGGTAGTGAGCTCGGCCCATTTCCCTCAGCAGATGGGGAGAGACAGGTTGTCCTATTCATGTTTTCTGATCCTAGACAGAAACATCTCGTCTTCTCCATACCAGTCACATATAAGACTCTGGCCCAGGAGCTAAGAATTGTATTGCTTTGCTGCACTAGGCCAGGAGGCTGGAGTACTGAGAAAATTTTGCTATTAACTTGACTTTTTCAGGTGAGTGATCAAGTTTTAGAAGTGCTAGCAGTACTTCCAGAGCTACCACTTGAGTACAGCTAAGTGGCAGAATATATCAGAAATCTTAAGCCAGAGTGGATTTTCTCTGGAGACACAAGTCTTCGACACACTCACAGCCTTGCAGTTATGTATTCCGAAATTAGAGGAGTTCAAAAGAAGGAAATTAAAAATGGGGAGGGGTATTTCATGCTTTCCTTTTAAAAAATAATTAAAATTAAATTGACTGTGTTTCAAATATTTTTCAGTGTCTCTTTAAACTCTCTGGCACATTGGTACACTTTTTAACTGACTCACAGAACTAATTAGTGGCTTGTTTATAGGAAAACAGATGTAGAAATGAATTATGCAGACTAATTAAAAGCTATCAGTAAATATGAGCCCCATCCTGCTATGCATCCCAGTGGTCACAAATATGGATCTGACTGCAGAATCTGGACCCCAGTTATAATATTGTTTTTCAAATCACCCTTGTGAGACACACCTCTTCCATAATCTCCTTTGTATCATAAATGCCAGGCATTGCCTTAAGATTTGTGAATGTTTGGGTGCAGAAGCACTACAACTGAGAAGTTATGACCAGAGTGGAGGGCTATGCAGCTGTTTGTTGCAGGAAATTATGTAAATAATGTCATGTTTAAGGGCTTTTTGCCAGTAAGATTTTTATTAGAGTAAATTTATTAATTACTATTAAAGCTGTTCAGACAAAAACTGTGGTTCATCATCAATTACAGATCTGAGTACCCTGTATTTCAGGAAAACACAGTTATTTATTTATTTTAATGTATCTGGATGTTATTCAAATCACGATGATGGTTGCCACTGAAAGTGTTTCAAAGCCTTGGCTTTGAGTGGAGGTTTTATTACACCTCTAGTTCTTAGTCCTCTAACTCACCAGCTTTCTAACTCCTTTCTAACTCTTGTGTTAATTGTAGCACATTTTCTTCTCCTCAATGAAAGCAAAACTGACCTTAGTAGTGAAGACCCTGATATCTTTCCTTTCCATGTTTGCCTCTTCTTTGATAAATTTCATTTATACCTTTTTGCCAGCCACTCGGTGTTCAGTCCTTGCTCGTTAAACGAGGGGAACACACCAATACCTCCTCTTGTTCATGTGGCAGGAGGAGAAATATCCAAATGCCTGGCATCTGTTGAGAACCTGCAGTCACAGTGATCATAATTTCGGAGATAATGCCAATTATCATTAGGTCATCTGGGGCTGTACTGAAACGGTTGTGTTAGTTCTGGGTGTGAAAGCTTAACATGGGAAAAGAAGTCAGGTCCTTACTGTCTGCACCCCAATGGCAGCTGAGTGCCCCTGTTAATGCTGCCCAGGACCCAGGCAGTGTGTGACCTGCGCGATGGGAAGAGGAGGACAAACAGCATTACACCAAGAGCTGATCCCATCACAGCCTTACTGGTTTTACAGTGCAAGCCAAAAATTGCTGAAATTGAGCATTTAAGTTTTTTTAGCCTCAGTGTCCTCAAGTCTATTTTACCAGTCTGGAGCCTTGTTGTTTGAGCTGAAGGAACCATTTGTGGGAATTAATGAATAGGAGAGTGAAGGAAGGACATGAACGCATAAGGAAGAGCAGGAAAAACTGGCTGCCATCAGGGAAGTTAGGGGAAGCATTTTTGCATTTTGAAAGGGAAAGCTTTTTTATTTAAATGTTTATCTGAGGAGGTAAGTTTATCTGTGATCAGATAAACTTGTTTTCTTTCCTAGAGTCAGTCTTTCCTACAGCATTAGTACTGCTATAACCCATGTTGAGTTTGCCACTAGAAGCAATAGCAGTTTAGCCCATGAATACAAACAATCTAGCTGTTTGGGTAATTGCAGCTGGAAGCTTTATCTCTGACCCCGACTGTACAGCATTCATGGAAGGAGAATAGCATTACATATATGCAAATTTAATTGGACATGGCTTTGGGATCACATATTGCAGTTTCCTGTTGATACTAAGAATTTGTCTGAAAAATATGTTTCGCATCAAAAAACCTAAAGGTCACATAAAAAACAGTCCTAAAGGTCATTTATTTCTTTTTCCCTTTGAGTATTCCCCTATAAATAGAAAGGACTCATTCATTAAAGAGAATATGTGGGAAGTTTTCATAAAACACACCGACCCCAACCAGGTGAGTGCAACAGCAGGCTGCTCATTATCCTTGGATAGATCCACAGCATACCTAAGTCTGGAGGATAGGAAAATTTAATGATCTGCTGGGATAATCTGATGGCCAGTAGCATTTTTGAGATGCATGCTGAGATTAGGTAAAAGAAATCAGATGTCAAGTTGTGCAGCGATTATTGGAAGACAAAGAACTAAAATCACCACTTCCTCCCCCTCGCCTTCTCCCCATTATTTTACCACTGTCTGCTGGTATTATTGCTTTCATTACATTATCTTGTCTGCCTATGAAGACACTCGTGTCAATCATGGCCAGATACAGCTACCGGTCTTAAAAGATCAATAACCTGAGTAAATAATAGTACAAATGGTTATGGCTACAAATTGCCTAGGGACTGAAATAGGCCTTATTTGGGACACACTCCTCCCTGGTGGGTTTCCAGTGACATTGTGTGTTGCATTGCTGGAATGCGTCACAGCTGGGCCAGTCACTGTTGTCTCCCTGAGCAGTACTGCTTTCTATTGAAATGCAGCATAATCCTGGTGCAGTTATTGTCCCAGAACCAGCTTTCCACCAGTGTTTAATGAAGACATGTACTCCAGGAGGTTTTGGCATAACTGCAAACCCCACTCCTGTGGTCTCGTCAACCACCATCAGCCCTGATAAGAGAACTCATACACAAACTAAGTAACACAATTTTTCCCCTTGTTCTGAAGCCATACAAATTGGAATGGAGAAACCCCTATGAGGTCCCTGGAGGGGATGTAATCCAAGGATGGATGTAATCCTTGGAGTGCAGCTGGCTAACTAATGGAATTATAGGGGAATAATGTCTATGGGTCTCCCACCTGAGGTTAAAGCCCAGTATCTGTCTCACAATACTTAAAAACTTCAAGGCAAACAAGACCAAAAGAAATTACAGAATCTGGGGAAACATTTAGCAAAAAATCTCTATTTGATAAGCATCCCAGTTCAGACTACAGAGTTGGAAGGGAGGAATGTTTTCTGTATGAATGCCTTTTTCTGTACATAAAGAAGACAGCTTTACTTGTCACTCATTGGTGGCTATCAAGTCTCCATTTTGCAGAGATTCAGTCATTCAGTTACAGAATTACAGTGTCTGCCATGTCACTGATGGGAGTAATGACATATAATGAATAGACACTGGGACAGATTTTCAGAAGCAATCAGCGATTTTACATGAACAACCAAGGTATCCCTTAAGGGGCATTTTTTTTCAGAATGATTTGGGCCTTTACTTGCTAAGTGCCATGATCTGCCTGTTCAAAAAAGACAGCTAAAAGGAGAGGCATCCAAAATCATTAGCCCCCATTGAACACTCGCACCTCAGTCTACCTCTAATCCATAGTTTCATGCTCTAGCAAAGAAACAATCACCTGGGCCTATATGCATAACAAACAACTTTGAATGTCTTCATGATTCTACTGAGGAAGTTTTCAAGGAGTGAAAAAGAGAGCTAATTTCATCAAATAAATCATTCGTGACAAATGGCTCATCCAGTGCTTGCACTCAGAAAATTATTATTAGCAACAGCTGGGCTGGGTATGACAACCTATATTCAGACATTCTCTTTATTTTTCTGCCTGTCCTTCACTAATCTCTCATTGTGGATAGAGGTCAGAGAGGAGTGAAAAGAGGAAAGTTGTGTGGAAGCTAATGCAATCATTAGGTCATTTTTAACCTTGCTGCAATTATCATACAGAAGGAGTCAACTGAGAATAATGAAAGGCAAGATGGTAATTTAGACTCCCTTGAAAAAGAGGAAGAAATGAATACACCTTGTCTCAAAAGCCATCAGTATTTCTAAATTCAATCCTGTGGGAATGAGCAGCTCCTGAGCGCTCCTGTGTTGCTCCATTCTCAGCATAGGCACAGGTTATTCAGAATCTTGAGCCCATGTTTTTGCAGAAACTGCCTTTCTAAAGGCTGATGCTGTAATTTCTTTGATGCAGACATTAAAGTACATGGAACAGAAAATGAGATTAATACAGGTTCTTTAGTCAGCATCACCGACCTGCTTCTGGACATCATACTTGCCGAGGGCTGAGCTGAAAGTTAATCTGGCCTAAATGATGAAAATTCCCATTTATTTATGTTGTTTATGTGTGTGCATCTCTGTATACACACGTGCATATATACACACAATATATTTTTACATAAGTATATACAAACACATAGAAATCTGTGTAAAACAGGAAATCATACAAGGTAAACTCGCCCCTCACTAGGAGATCCATTTATTTCCTACCTACTGACTAAAAATGTTTATTTCCTCTAGGAAGTGAATGCATTTGCATCAAAATGAAACAGTTCCACGTAGACCTACCACTGTCTTTTCAAAGCAAAGTGATTTTAACTCGGTGAGAGAGAGATGATTATACAGAAATGAGTAGGCCTGAGTCAGACACGCTCATCTGACTGCAGCCAGCTTGAGGTAGAGGAAGCCTCTGCTTTCTGCCAGTCTGGATTGCAGATTGCACTGGAGTTAATGAATCCCTCCTACTCGCTAAAGATCTGCTGACAACATGAGAATATTAATATATTGTAACTGAGTACAAGGGTGGATATTCAGGGGTTCTCTAGCAATCGATGTATTTTGCTTTAGTTATAAAAAAAAATCATTAGTGATTTGAGCAACCACTATCAAAACTAAGTCAAAATTAGTAGTCCTACGTGATGCACTTTGGTTTTTTTTCTGACTCTCAGGGTCTGTTTTTTGCTGTTATAAGAGTAGTTACATTGGATGATGTAAATTCCAGGGTAAGGAAGAAAATCAAACTCACTGTTGAAAATTTTTATGCTCAGGATTTAAACTAGAGCAAACAAATCCCATCATGTTCCCATTAAAGAGGGGGAATCCCAGGAGGCCAAACTTCTGTTCACTTCCTAGTTGTGTGTTGAATCAGTTGAGGTTCAGACAGAAAATCTGCACTAGCAGTCCAAATTTCACTGATCCTGCATGGAGGGAGCTTTCTTAGCTGTGTGCAGGGCTGAAGACCAAGGGGTGAAGTGCAGTAAACAGTGCTCTGGAGCTCACCTAAACCCCAGACTATAACCTGTCATCCACACAGTGTAAATATGAGCTAAGTTTGAGCTTGAGACTGGATTCAGACTCACTTTTGAGGGTTGCAGAGATGTATCCAGTGTCAAAAGGCAGGATCAAGCCACAGAAAGAGTGTGGCAGAGCTAGGAGGCTAGCACAGGTTCTCCTTGTTTTTTTAATTGGATTCATTGTCCCATATTATCTCTCCAGTCTGAAAATCAGTTTCATAAATGTAACAACTCAAGAGAATTATAGCCATCTGTGGCAACAGCATACAACTCTAATCCCACCTGAATAGGCAGAAAAATACAGCAGAGACATTTGACTTTGCTTCTCCTTCTTAGGGGTTAAGATGTTCACTGCAGGCAGATCCAGGCAGCAGAGAATCTCAACAGCGACAGGAAGGTCACAAGCACTCAGCTGTGCTCTTTAAAAACCTTTAGCATTGTCTAATACAAAGAATCAAATGTGGAAATGAGGAGTATGTATTGACATCTACGTGTGTTTGTACCACTTATGTAATTGAATTTATTATAAGCAACTTAATTCCCATAGTGCAATTATAACAGATGGATAAACAAGATGCAATATATTGTTCACTTTATGACAATGATCACATAATTCCAGCTTCAATGCTTTTACTGTTTGCATGAAACACTGATTAATAAAGCTTTGAAAGGCTGTCATACAAAGATATATGAATGTGTGATCTGAGTGAAATTACTCCCCAGTATAAAATCGAGGGAAGCTGTACCAGGGATGAACATGATCTATTCTGCCCACCAGGTTCTCCTTGACAAAGGCTGAGCAGTGACTACAACCAGCTATAATTATTATCCTCCACTTTCATTCTTTTTTAATCCACTTTTTTGTCCATTTAGATCATGAGCCTTTGAGAAACAGCCACCTTTCTCCCTATCCATGTCTACACATGTTCTAGTTCTGACCCCACTGGGAAGGTTGTGGAATCACAGTATTACCATAGGTCAAGGATTACACCAACAATTAGCACTCTGCCAGCACAGCAGTGAGCAAAAGTCACAATAACGAAAAAGGAAATAATCACCAAGTGCTTAGGAGGATGAAGGGTTAATTCATTTACCACAAACCCATGTCACTGGAGATGCATTCTGTGGATTAACATTACTGATACATCCATTTTGTTAAGTGGATACAGTTGTCTGCTGACACTGCTTCACTTGAGACCAGTGTATTATTGAGGTACCTCACAAAAACTGATACCAATTCCCGTTAGGGATTTTAGCAAAACTACAACCCAGCTTTTAAAATTTTGAGCATTTTGAAATTAAAGAACAGACTGTGTAAGAATCATTTTGGTTCTGAATTAAAAAATGTATTTCTTAATAATTGTACTATTGGTTAGTTTCAGGAGAAAAAGGGATGTGTAATGAAAGATCAGATACCTGGCTATACCTAGGTGAAATGTTTCTCCTTTTTTATCACCTCAGAGATGATTGAAATGAAAGGTCAAGGTTAAATCTGTGATTTTGAGGTTGTTAGGTAATATCCCATGACTGTAGTTTATGCTTCTGATACCTACAATTATTTTTTTTTTCCTGAGAATTGTTTAATTTCCAAATCTGTTGAATATGCCCTATTGCCCTTGGGAACTGCTATTTTGAAAACTACTGCTTAAACTTTCTGGGTTAAGCATCCCCTAATGGAACCCTATGTAGCTCCAACTGATTTTAATGCTCACTTACATCAGCTGGATGTCATATGGTGCTAAAAGGAAATGCAGTATCCATATTCTAAAGGTTTTATATAATTTTAAGCTACCTGGAGAAATTGGGAGTGTTTAGCTCTGGGACCTTTCTATTAACTTGTCTTACACTGATTCAAGGGAAGATAACACCAAATGAAGGGCACATAGAGAAAATGGATTTTTTAAAATTCTGTGCTAATCTTCACAGTTCTTTTCCTTTCTTTCTTTCTCTTTCTTTTTCTTTCTTTCTTTCTTTCTTTCTTTCTTTCTTTCTTTCTTTCTTTCTTTCTTTCTTTCTTTCTTTCTTTCTTTCTCTTTCTTTCTTTCTTTTTCTTTCTTTCTTTCCTCTTTCATAAGCTCTTCCTAAAGTGTAGATGATAGGTTATTTACTGGGAATAATCCTGTTAGGAGGATAGTGTTGTACACATCCATCTCTCCATGGATCTCATTGTACAAGGACACCAACATTTGAAATCAAAGAGCGATATCTCACTATCTAGCTCCAAAGAGAACTCCACTTTATTGCATTCCATAATCTGTGTCTGTGATGTCAAATCATGAAGCATAAACTGTAAAGCAGAGGTGAGAAAGACACTTAAAAAAACAAAAGATTTGTCTTTTTGATAGCAGGAGATTTAGGGTGAGAGGGTATCATACAACATTCTCAGTGAGTGTGGAAAAAGGGATCCTCAGAATGGCAGAAGGGTCTTGAAAGAGTCTGAAGTAAACTCCAAACAAAGGCATTGAAAATCACTGCTCCAACTTCAATGGCTTTTTGGCCATTGGCCAGCTTGTTTAGTGAGCTTTTCTCTCACCCCAAGAATGGGGCCCAATTTTCTTACACCAGAGTGACGGGCAACAAATATCCCTCAATTCCAGAATACCCTGAATGCAAAAAACAGATGAACATCTGGCCACAAGCTCTCTACTGTTTGGCTTTCAGTCTGCTGAAAGAGTAAACTGCATGCTTTCCTTCTCTATTAAATACTTTTCTGAAGATAAACAGTTATTTTAATGGAACAGGAGATTGCATAATCATTGTGAAGTCCTTGAGCTTTCCGCTGGCTGCAGATCTCTCTGTTAAAGTCCAGATGAGCTATACAATGTAAAAATATATTTGGTAAGTTTTTCATTGACATTACTAGGAAGGTGTAATGACTGTCGCTCTGAAGTCAGCAGGAGGTGCTGTCAAGAAGGGCAAGGTAAAAAGTACCCCTAAAACCCCCTGCAGACAATCAAGAAGAAATCTTGTACTCTTGAGTAATTACAATTCTCAAGGAAAAAAATAGACTTGGATAAACCTGGAGGTACCTTTATATTTTTCCTTTTGAAACCTTCCATCTCCCTGACACTACGCTTTGCTGTTCTGTCATTTCTGTCATTGTGCCATGCTGGGATAGTTCTTTTTTCATGGGGGAGGGAATATATTTGGTCCAAATACCCCACTGTGCCAATATTTAGAACAAAGTCTTTGTTGAGACTTTTAAAAAAGTCTTTTAATGAACAAACAGATATATTCTTTGTCTGTTGGAAGAGAAGCTGCAATTATCAGGGGAATTTCATTTCAAATGGCACGTACATTTTTCATGTGGGTGGTGAGGTAGGAAGGCATCTCAGTGGTAGGTTATAGTCATGTTTGTTATGTACTTTGAATGTTACTTTTCTGCTTTCAATAGGGTGCTTTTTTTCTGAGGTGCACAGGAAGCCTGGAGCAGTAAAGAGCCTCCATTCCATGTCATTTTCCCACTTGTAAAGAAATGATGACTGAAATTGCAGTTATGAAGATATGCAGTCATGGAAATTGCATCTCAGGGAGGTGTCGTGCCTTGTTGAAAGTTATTGCTGTCCCTTTGTCTAGACAGAAAATGGCTGAACAACTCTCTTGTGTTACTCTGTTCCTTCCTGTTCCTTCCTGTTCCTTCCTGTGTGAATAGTTTTCTCTGCTTTTCTCTTCCCTTTCTTTCCACCACTCCCTCCACATCCTTTTTCTTCTCAAGTAGTTCATGGACCAGTCAGGTCAGGTGCCATCAAATTACTCTCTTCCTTATGACTTTTTTGGATCTCATATGGTTCTCAAAAACATCAATGGTGTGTTTTGGTTTCACTTTGTTTTGGTCTGTTGGTTTTGTTGGGTTTTCTTCACGTTTGAAATTGATGCTTAATTGCTTCTTCTTCCCTGAAAGCCCATTGTACTCTCCACATTGTTTCTGTCTCTGCTTTCTGACTTTTCCATTAGTGCTCCTCCAGGCTTAGAGAGCTCCAGTGAGAGCTCTGCTATCTTTAGCTTTGCTTCCTGTCCTCCAATTTGGGAGAAACACTTCTATCTCACTAACAGCAATTTCCCTATTCATCCTTTTCCATTGCTTTGCATGTTGCTTTGTTATTACTATCTTTACAACCCTATCTTCACCTGTCACTGTCTCCCCCTGATTTAAAAGATGGAGGGCAGGCCATGCATCTTGCTGCGTGGAGGAAGTGCTGCTGATAGAAAGCTGCAGGGCTAAAGCACCTGGCTAAAATGCTCAAACTTTTCTATGCAAGATTCCCCTACAACCTCGTCTTCTTGATCTATGGCTGTTTTATGACAGTGAAGCAACCACAGATTAGATTCATCTGGCCTAGTGCTTTCATATTTCATCTCTGTATGTGTTGAAATGTATTTGCTATTTGCTGTGTATATTTGCTATCGCTCCTTTGTATTTGATGAAGTGTTTTTGCCATCTTGCAAAGGCTCTTTGGGTGGGACTCAGCAGTGTGAGTACATGCACAAAGTGTTATTTTAACCAGGGTAGGGTTTCCTGATTGGCCAGTTGTTACCTCTCCAGAAGGGTGTGAGGCTGTCTCAGGTTGTGTGCTCCATGCAGATGGATCATACTGCTGTGGAATGCTTCACCCATCTGCAGCTGAGTATTAAATGGCTGTCACTGACAGCTCAGCACCTCTCATCTTATCTTGCCATCTTAAGCTTCCTCTGGCAGCTTCTCAGGAAGTCAGAGGAGTCACACTTGTGCAGAATCCAAACTGACAGACAAATTATAGCAAATGGGAGACAAACCCTCATTACAGAGCAATGCTTTCCTAGTGCTAATACCTCTGAGTGAAAATGCAGAGTCAGGCATAGTAATGAAAGAGAAAAATAGAAAAAGGTAAAATAGAAATAAAACAAAATAAAACATCAGATGTAGCCTTATCAGAAAGTCCTGTTAAACACAGCATTCATAGAGGTCAGACTGGACTGCCACATCCCTCTCTGTGGCGTTTGTTAGCTTAGCCCTCATCTTGAGAATTTTGTGCCTTGCAGGTCTTCAGCATAATCTTCTACTGGAAACACTTTTTTCCCCCCTTTTCTCTTAAGTGTTTTCCCCCAATCCATTTGTAGTCTGTTTTGGAGTAGTGTTGCTGTGTGCATTGAGACTGGCATACATTTGTTTATTACTACAGGGGCAAAATGATTTTCACAGCACCTCTTTCAAAGATCTGAGACTCACTGTAATTCCACTGAATTAAACTCATTAGTATGAGGTCTTTACCCATATTTATGTCTTACAAAAAAACCCTAAACATTATTGTTGGATAAATTAGAATGTGAAATGTATCTCCTTTTTACCATATATATATCCTCCTTCCTTTACAGACTTCATATCCCACATGGAAAATTCAAGACAGAAATTTCCACCTATTATTTCTTTAAAATAAACTACCAACAAATTTCTCTTTAATTACAGGGAGTGTCTAAATGTTAGAGGTAATATTGAAATGTTGACAGGTGTCTAACTTCTACTGGTGAGAAATGGGCAATTTAGTTAGGATGAGATAATCATGCATTTCCAGTGGTATGTAACAGCTCTCAGTCCCAGATAAAAATTATTATTTTAATAAGGCTTGAAATCACAGGAATGATATGTGCTGTGATAGTACATGGGATGAACCAGTATGCAAAAGGAAAAAAAAACTAAATGGAGCTTGAGCAGGGATCCTCTGCGGGATTATTCAAGATTATAACAATAGTCTGTTAGCCATGGAAATAAGATTTATGATTTTGCTTAAAACAATTATTTGCAATCTGGGGAAAAAAACCTAAAAAGCCTGAAGGCATTTTCTCCTCATATCTTTTTCTGTCTTTTAAAAATATTTTGCTTTTTAATATTTAAAATGCCTTTTCACACTTTATTGGTTTTTTTTCTGTTATCAAGGATGATACACAACTCAGTTCTACACTATTTACAGGATTCAGGATATATCTCAGGCTATCATGTTAATACTGCAGGAAAGTCTATTTTTCTTAGGGTGCAGGCTGGGGTTGCTCTTGATGTCTTTGTCAAATTTTATCAGCAACAATATTAGACAGAAACTACCCCTGGAGAGGCTCATGGTCTCTTACAAAGCAGCACCTGTGGGGAATCACAGCTCTCCTGGTAGCCAGCTTGGTGAAGGGTGTATCCATTTCTTCACTTTCTGTCTCCAGTTGTCTCCTCACACCCTCTGCTCTTTGTAAGCTGAAAGATCTTTTGGGAGAAGCTGACCAAATCTCCTGCACAAGGCTGTGCTTGGCAGAGCTCCTGACTGCAGGTTTTTGGCAATGCAGGGATACAGATACTGCCCTGATAATACAGGTTTCGCACAGAAAGATCAATAGGTACAAGGCGTAAGTGCTTTAAAGCCTCCTCTCTTCTATGATTAGTAGGGAACAATTCATATATAATCCATCATCCTTGTAAGAGTTTTGTGAGAATTAATTATATAATGCTGGCACAGTGCTTTGAAGATGCAGAGGCAGATCCCTGGCTGTGTCACAGTTTAGAGAGCACAAACTACCCTAAAACAACCAAAGCAAAAAATCCTCTACTGCATTTCTTGGCTAGTGGACAGCAGTTGTGGAGGTTATTTCCTAGTCTGGTTGTGAGGGTGAGAAGTCTCCTGCCTCTCTCTAGGCTCACAGCTCCTCAGGGATGGGCTCAAGGCAGCTCTAGGCAGAGAGGAGCCTGAGGATACTCAGTGATTCTGAAAGCTCTCCTTCATGTGGCCTGGATAGAGCAGGGCATTAGAGCAAAGCACAAAGCAGCAGCATTTTATGTACCAGCTCTCACCTTGCTCAAGCCTTTTGTGTACGGAGCTTTAATTATTGTAATTCTCTGTCTCCATGTCACGTTGCCATTTGTCACAGTGTTGAAAATAAGTGCGAACAAAAGTGAAAATAACTGCATTAAGCAAAGCCCAACTGAAAGAATGGATAAGGTGATAGCCTTTTTTAATAATGTGCTCTTATTAGGAAAAAAACCCTAAGGAATCATTGGGGTTTTTTGTTTGTTTGGTTGGCTTCTTTAGTTTTGTTGTTTTGTTTTTTGTTTGTTTGAGTTTTTTGTCTTTTTGGGGGAGTTTTGGGTGATTTTTTTTAGACTCATGGAATGGTTAAGACTGGAAAAAGCCTTTCAGGTCATTGAGTCTAGCTGTTAACCCAGTACACCAAGTCCACCGCTAAACCATGTTGCCAAATGCTACATCTATACCTCTTTTAAATACCTCCAGGGATGGTGACTCAACCACTTCCCTGGGCAGTCTATTCCAATGCTTAAGAACAGTTTCAGTGAAGCAGTTTTTTCCTGGCATCCAATCTAAACCTCCCCTGGTGCAACTTAAAACCATTTCCTCTTGTTCTCTCATTTGTTACTTGAGAGAAGAGACCAACACCCGCCTCAGTAGAGTCTCCTTTCAGGTAGTTGTAGAGAGAGATAAGACCTCCCTGAGCCTCATTTTCTTCAGGCTAAATAATCCCACTTCCCTCAGCTGCTCCTCATAGGACTTATAACAAACTTTTGAAGCATTTTTGAAACACAAAACGACTGAAGAACTCGTGTTCAGTTCTGCCCATGTGAGCTTTTTAATGGGTCTAGATGGATACCTTTCAAGGTTTGCAGAGTCATAAAGCAAGGCCAATTCAAGCTTTCCTGAGAGTGCTTTTTTTCTTTTTCTATTTTTTTTTTCTAAATCTAAAACTAAAGCATTTCTTGGAAATTACAGGGAGAACATTTCCTTCTACTTTAGAATAAGCCACTGGAACCACCTTCCTATAAAATTGTACTTGTGGTCTTCTGATTGTATTTGGTGCCTTTATAACAGAAGTTACTAGTTTGCCATAAGTCACAAAATCTATGGCTTGTATAATGGAAAGAGTCCTAGAAGCTCATATGTATGTGACTTAAATATTTATGTCCATTAATTTCTTTATAGAAAGTCACACCTCAGCATCAGCATTCACTTGTTTGCAGGGCAGAGATGGAAACTGGTCTTAGTCTTTTCCACCTCTGGAAGCCTGTGCTGCAATTTCAGCGGGGTAGGTATGGAGTAATCAGTTATTCACCATTAAGTTGATGGGATTCAGTGTACAAAAGTGATGGAAGTCAGGATAGAAAAATATTATTCCTTTTTTTTTCAGAAGCACAAAAGATTCTATGAAGACTGGAAGCCAAGCATTTAAAACAGCATGTGAGTGCTTCAGATGCTCTGATTTTAACCAAGCATAAAAATGTGAAGAGCTACTTCACAAGCACTTTTTGTCCTCCATTGACTCCCATTAAGAATCTCAGTTCTTGCAAGCCTAAGTAATATATTTTTCTGTGTGTGATTGTGTGTATGTACATACATAGGTGCAAGCTTTGTCATCAGGAGGACGGCAAGACCTGATGGAACACCCACAGGGCAATCCCCTGGCTTTCTCCTATTTAAAACCTAAGCACTTCTAGAGAAGCTGCTTCTTCCCAGAAAGTTAAGAGCTTCTATTCTCAAAGAAGTGCTTTACAAAACACTAAAAAAGAAAAGGAAAAAAAAAAGGCAAACAAAACATTTCTATGAGTAATTGCACAGAAGGTATAAGTCTGCCAGAGCAAGACACAGTGCACCTTCACTGTGAACCCAGAGTTGTCCTGGGGCTCTTAAATAAGCTTTAGTGTCAGGTCTATCCCTTTTGCAGTTAGGGTTTAAAACAATCTTTACTGTTCTAGATTTCTGTTTAAAATATACATAGGAGTTGCTCTAAAAATAGCCAAACCAGAATGTTCCTTCTGCACAAAATATCATGATTTTTATTGCTTTCCATTTGCAAGAAAATGGAAAATTAAAAATTAATTTTTTTTGTATCAACACAGAAATTGGAAAGTTTTGAATTGACGATGGTAATATGGAAATTTTGTAGGATGTTTTTGCACAGAGGAGTTTGCTACTTCCAAACAATTTTCTTTCCCTTGAACTAATTTTATGAAATGTTTGAATGCTTTTTTCGAGTGTGAAGGAAGTATAGTGAGATTTTTTTACAAGAAATGCTCTGACAAGTCAATAAAAGCCTCTTAAGATCTTCTGCAGATGCTGAAGAAGTAACATAAGTGCAAGCAGCACCTGGAAAGGACAGGATGGCACAAGCTAACCCTGTTTGGGGTCATGGGCCTGATGGTGCCCATGGGAGTAGGCAGCAGCAGGCAAGAGCCCACAGGTCAGAGCAGCTCACTGCTGCTTCTGCCCTTGAATCCCAACAGGCACAATTTTCTAAAAAACTGAGCACTTCTCCTGCCACTTCTAGTTGCTATAACTGCAGATATTCAGCAACTGGAGAAATTTCTCTGCTTTGTTTGGGGCCAGTCTCAAATCTTTTCTGATTAGAAGTTTAACCATTTGTACAACAGAAATAATGATGTTTTGCCTGTTGTAGAGGTAGTAGATGAGAGATGCAACTAATTTTGAAAGATTTGTTTTCCTTTGCTGAAAGTTATTCTAGTAGTGGGTAAATACTGTTTTACTACCATTTTTAAACAGATTTTTGAAAGGCAATTTTAAATGGAAATACTGATTTAAAAGGCAGGAGTCTATTTTGATACTGCAAAGCCAGTGGGGGAAAAATTAAGATATTCTCTCCTTTTTTATGATGATTATTTGAGTTGGTTGGATTTTTTGTTCATAGCTATTGTAAAAACAAAATGTAAATTGCACAATTAAAGATTTGGAACAGCCTCCTTTATCATTGCATAATTTACTGTGTGTCAGGGACATCTAATAACATCCTATTACGGATCACTTATCAGATAGTTGTTGAGTTAACTGCTATTATCTTCTTTGCCATCCCCCATAATTTGATGTGAATAGTTTCCGTTATTTGCAGGATGGTAATAGTCTTCCCACATTGTTATGAAGCCCTTTTTTAAAGTCATTTTTGTGGGCCTGAGCTCCTGTTCTCGTTCTTGTCTGTTTTGTTATCACCTGGAGGTAGCACTATATAGATTATACTGCTTCTTGCTCGCTCTTGCCTTGCACCCTGCAATTGGCCACTGCTGTGGATATTTTTGCTCTGGTTTGATGGGGCTCTGCTTCTGTCTGCAGTTGCTGCTGGTGCTCTGTGTGTTTTCTAATGCAGATTTCCCAGGGTGGCTAAGAGCACTAAAGCTCCTGCATTAGCCCTGCCTGCAGTGGACACTGTAATTGCCTTTGACACTCCCACCATCCCGTGATTCAGGCAGCGCTGCCTGCAGTGCCTGTCACTGACTAATGCTGCACAGATGTGGCTGAGCACCGCCTGTGAGGACTCATTCCCCACTCCCCTTTTACTCTCACTGGCTAGGAGCACAGCTGTTTGACTTGCCAGATGCTGCTGCTCCCTGGGGAACCCACCAGAAGGGGTGGGAGTGCTGGGGCATGGTGAGAGCTTCTCCCCTCCCGAGCCTGAATCCTTGCTCCTCACCAAGAGCTCCTGCTCTCCTGAGCACCTCCATGGAGCAGTCAGCTCCCAGATTTGCATGAAGAAGATGCTGCAGACAGCATCCAACCACATGTAGGGGAGATGGGAAGAGGCAGGAAGCACAGGCTCTGTGATCACTGGCCAGTCTCCAGCTAGCTTTGTGTCTTGCAGCATTTTTCAGGTTTTGAGTAATCAGACAGAACAGTTCTGGTCAGGAAACCCAGGTGGTGAGCTCTGTTCACTCTTAGGAAGGAAGTTCTGTGCCTCTTCAATATCTGATAGCAGTCTATGCAGGCAGAAAGTTCCAGAAAGCTGATCAAGGTCTTGAAAATTATAGTGCTAACTTCATATTTTTTATTGCTCCCTTTCAGTTCTGATTTTTAAGCACTCTCTCTCTGGTCCTTCAGGGCTACAGGCTTTTCAGCATACTCTGGTGTATGTTGTGTCAGTTATAATGTCCAGATATTCACCTATTGGTTAAAGAAATCTTTAATTTCTCCAGACTTTTTTTACTGAGAAATTTAATTTTTAATCAAATGGCCAAGCTGACTAAGCAGTGATTTGCAATACTTTCTCACCAATAGACTTCAAGTTGGAATGCTTAATGCATCATTAGTAGTGCTTGCTACAGCAGGCTCCCTTAATGTGTTAATATTCCTAACTAGAAACACCCAAGACTTATGGAATAACTGTTGCCTCATTCCTTGTGAAACACTAATGAAAAATGCTTGAGAGTATTTTGGAACCATTCATAGCACAATAACAGAATGTCTTGTGGTGCATATATATTTTTTTTTCCTGCCAAGATACTAATTCAGCACTCAGCTCAAGTGACCATAAAGTACATGAACACATTTCTAATAAAAAGTGAAGTTTCCCTACAGGAGCAGTGAGCTGTCAGCTATCTTTCTGACTCCCTTTATTTATTTTCTGCCTTTCCCTTTTGTTAGCTCTTGTCAAATTTCTCTGGAACATTTTTTCTCTGCTATTCTGCAAGAGCAGAAGAAAAGAAAATTGAGGGAAAAAACTAGGGGCTTTAAAGTTTAAAAAATAAACACAATTTGGGAGCTGTAGAAGCAGCTGTTAGTTGCACAGGCCATAATTTATTAGAATACACATGGCTGTAGTCAGCAAAATTAGTGTTTGCTTCGGTTTGCATTTCAGGCAACTCACCATTTTTGAAACTAGCATATAACAAAGACATCAAGGAAAGCAAAGGAAAAGCATTTTTTTGGTGTATTTTTTTTTTTTTAATCCTAGCACACTTATTCTCCTATAAATTACCCCTCTGCAAAAAAATGTGTAATTTCTTTCATTTTATGATCATCATCATCATTCTATGAATATCACCAGCCAGTGCAGTTACTGACAGCTCAGTCTCATGGAAGCCTGAGCTCAGGATAGGATAGGAGTGACTGTAGATGCAGGAAGTTTATGAATTAGGTGAAATAACTGCACTTGGCTTGACTACATTTCACTTCCCTTTTAGCAATGTGTATGATAACATTAGAAGATCTTGGTGAGAAAAGCCTCCCTTGCAGGATCCCACTGTCAATTCCTTTGCTTATTATTGGGAAAAAACCAATCACATATCAAATGCTTCTAAATTCAGAGGGAAACAAGCTGACTCCTTCATTTCAATTCAAACCATCAGCTAACAAAAGCAAATATGCCTCAAGGGATTCTTAACCTGTTGCTGAATCAAGGTGGACCAAAACATGTCTGTGCATTCCTCCATTCCCTCACAGCATTCCTTGTGACCTGGCCTGCTGCTCCCTTTGAGGGTCTCTGCCAATGCCACAGACTGTGACCAGGGCAGGACAGTCAGAGCAGGAATGACAGGTCAGCTCTGATATTGTAAACCTGAAATTCCAGTGCTGTGCCAGTTCTCCCACTTGTGAAGCATGCACACAACTCAACGTGGTCATGTTTTGGTTACAGATCTGGAGCAGAACGGGTAAATTGGGGGAATAAATGATGTTCTTGATAGAGCAGAAACTGCTAAAAAAGTCAAATTCAAAACACAGTATAACTTTAGAGAGATTTTGCCCAGGAATTTGATGTTTTCAGTAATGGAAATCCTAATTCTTTGGAGGGCCCAAAAGCTTAGTATGAGTCCCATGAGACACAGAGAAGTTCAGATGATCTAGTCCAAGTCTCTGCTCAACCATAATTTTTTATTTAATCTTGGCAAAACTCTGAAGATAAAATTAAGAATTTAATTAAATGTTGAAGAAGTTAGGCCCCTAATTACTCCAGTACTTTTGGAAATGTTTACTCTTTGACCTTTTCTATTTTCAAAACATTCTTCAAAGTTCTTCCTTATAACATTACCAGCATAAAGCCATTAAAAACAGTGATTCTCACAAGTGAGATGATAAATAGCTGTGGTATACCAGTAGCAAGAGGCAAAAAAAAAAAAAGCCCAAACAGCTCACTATTGTTTTATGGTTGCTACTGGGTTCCTTAACAAAATGAGACATAATAAGAGACTGTGAAACAAGTTGCCCTCAAACAACTGTCAGCACTACAAATCTGACCTTCCTTCTTGCTTTCACTTTAAAAATCATTGCATATGAGAAAATTAACCGTACTTGCCCTTCAAACCACTGTTCATTATGACATTCCATATCAGTACCACACTACCACAGAAATGTTTGATTTAATACATATTCCACAAGCAGCACTGACCCTAAATAATAAAAATAATGGGAGGAAACAACAACTAAGATAAATTTTATGATTAAATATTGATGTAGAAATTATTGTTTGTTTCCTGACTTTCCTACATTTAGTACTTGTTAGCAGTTTCCCTCAGTCATGAAACATTAATGATCTATTTTTATAGCTTGCTCTTGTTCTTTATCTGTTATTTTATGAAAATACTTCTCTTTATGGTGCTGAGGATTCAGATTCTTTCTGCCTATTGAGCTACACCATTATTGTCACTTCAAGTGTAGAAAATTTTTTTAAAAACTTATTTTAGATGTGAAGAGAGTATTTGTTACCCTCTAAAGATTAACCATTGTGAGAAATTTGAGTTTGTCGACGTTCAGGGGCCACAGAAGAGCTTCCAGACACATTTCATTAGGTGTTGTGCTTCTGTCAGAGATCAGCCAGAAACACCAACATCAGTACAGGCACAGCAGTCAGACTCTGCTCCATTCAGCTCAGCACCCACTGCCCCAGCAGGGCTTGTGACAGATACTTGAGAAAGAGCATATCAATGTATAATCAAAACAAGGGTAATGTTTTCTCACTGTGTCTTTCCAGATTTCACCTAATTTGCATCTCAGAAACTTCCTGACTCAGAGATAATGTCTTGGTGCTCGACAGTCTTTGTGTAGGTTTTTATTCCAGTATTTGTCAAAAGCATTTTGTGGGATGCACATCCTTCTGCAGCCTGAGCTGTGCAAACCCATCCTGCAAAATGCTCTCTGCTCTTTGTTTGGAGCACATCACTTAGCATTTACTTAGATTTGTCCAAATTTTATGTTTTATATAGAAGTGAACAATCATTTCTCACTGACTTTCCCTGACCTACTCGTGATCCTGCAGCCAGTGCCTCTTTTTGTGGCCTGGCTATTTCTGTTATTCCTCAAAAGTAAACTATTCTTTACCTTTGATCAGCTTTAGAGCTCTTTGGGTCAGTTTTTCTTCAGAAAAGAGAAAAGCATGGACCTAGTGGCTATGGTTTTGCACATTTCTCTTGCTTTTCTCTATCCATTATCTTAGTACTTGTCCCAACAAAGTCTATGGGGAAATTTCACTTTAAAGTAGCTCTAGAATAACTAGTCAGCAATAAAGAAATTTGGATTTCTATGACCTTGAAAAACTTCTATGATCTCTGTTAAGTTTCATCTTGCTTATGTGCAGAAAAAATGCAGCAGTTCAGAGCAGATCTTGCGCTGGTGTAAATCTAATGGCTCCCACAGCTGGTGTATATTGATGTAGCTCTATTGATTTACAGACTCCTACACTGATTTATATCAAGCGAGGACCCGGACCTCTATGTCCCAGCAGAGCGCAGCGATAAACTGTGTTTTGGCAGGATCTGGGGCAGTGATTCTGTCGGAGCACATCCTTGGGCACACCCTGGCGAGGAGCGGGCTGTGCCAGCAGCGCAGCGCAGCGCAGCGCGGAGTGGCCACACGGTGGCCGCGCTGGTGGCTCCTCGGGAGCGCTCCAGCACAGCTTTTATCCCTGTCGGATGGGGAAGGCAGACGCCGGAGGCACTGCCGTAGTGCTTACAGCACCCTCTGTGCCCCAGCTGCCCGTCCTGTAGCACGGAACGCAAAACCTGCAGGAGCCGGGAGATGCCGATGTGCTTTACCAGAGGGAAGCAGTGAACAGAATGTAATTCCTAATTCCCGGCAGGTGACAGACCACACCCTTCTTTTGGCTGTGCCAGATTATTCCTTGTCTAAAGACACCATCAAACCTCTGCTGTCAGGCACAGCAAAGCGGTCCCATACCATTTGCGGCACCAAAAATGGGATGCTGACAGAGCATAGCTGGTGTGTCACTGCCTGTCAGAAAGGGTCTCCATCCTTTTTATAAGGCATAGCCCGTCTGCATTTTGGGTTTGAACCTGAAAGCATGATGTGGCCAAGGCAATGCTGATCTGTAAATTTGATCAGCAATCAGTTCACTACCGTGGCAAGGTGGTCATTGGGAAATCAGATGGATAAACCACACATCTAAGGTTTCAGCGTGACAGTGGAGGAATGCTATTCATTCTGTAGTCCTTAAGGATTTTTTCAATAAAATAATTCCTCTATTTTAGAATTAGAAACTGCAAACCAGTCACTAATCTCTCAGTGATTAATGTCAGAAGTTTTTTTCTTTGCCTATTTTATCAATTTGCATTTTATTAAGAACATCTGAGGTTTATCAATCTGTTGATTTATTGATGTGTCCACTGACTCATGCAACAGAGGAATAGAGTCTAGAACAAGAATTTGAAAATATAAGTCACCTTAAAAGGATTTAACTGAATATGTCTTTTTCAACTCCTGCACCCATCCTTCACAACTAAACAGAGAACACCACTGTCTCTCTGTTTATCTGCCTATGGGTAAAAGAGCCCGATTTGGCTCATGGTGGATTAATCTAAAGAAATCCCAGTTTGACTTCAGTAGGAATAAGATCAGTATAGAACAGGGTTGCAGTAACTGCCTCTATTCATGTGAAAAATTAGATTTTGACACCTAGTCTAGTTCTTCTGGCCTTGCAAACTTCTATTTGACCCTGATTTAAGATACATAATTAACTACACGAGAACTTCAGGATCATCACACAGCAAGGCTTCTTATGAGTTTATATTTATGCATGTTTTAGGTATTCTACTAAAACTCTGTTCACTCTTTGAGATACCATTTTTTCCTTTTATTTCCTAAAATATACTTAAAAGACAAAAAGTAAACAAAACAAAGCAGGAATCCAAGCTACAGAAACTGAAATGTTCACTTGCAAAGTGGCTTCTTAGATCATTACTATTCTTTCATAATTACAACAGAAATCAGGAGATCCTCAATGAAATAGGCTGTCTTAATTGCTTATGCCAGTCTCAGATCACAAAGTCTGCTTTTGGAGGGGTCATTTGATATAAATGGTTTCATTGATTGAAAAAAAGTGACACCAAAATACATGTGAGACTTACTGAGATCTCAGACAAGCATTGAACAAGAAATCCTGCAGCAGGAACATGCTTCTGAGCTGCTACACAGCTTCATCTTCAGCAGTACCTGCCCAGCAGTCTAATTGGCATCTTTTTCACAGAGCTGCTCTATAAATAGGCCCAAGAGCAGGAAAATCACGGTTTCTCATATTTTAGGAAAATCTTCAATTGTATCAAATCACTCTGAAAATCAGATGTTTGCAGGAAGTAGTTTTTGTATGTCAGCAGGTTGGTATTATACCACTATACAGATTCCTAATTTAACTGTAGATAATTGGAATATAATTTAGAAATGCACATGCATCATAATTCCAATATTTTAAGAGAAGTAGCATAGCAAATATTAAGGTGGCATACACCTATTATTTTCTCTCTGACATTTGGAATTAAGAAGGAAGAAAGCAATTTGCAAATGTGAGTTTAAATTAGATCAAGAGGCCAGTGAATATTTCAGCATTGTCTGCCAGAAATGCTTTATGAACAGTCCAGCTGTCATGAAAAAAACAACTGGAACATCAAATACAAGCAGCATGTGAAATGCTGGCACTGTTCTTCTGATATTCCCATGGCAAGATCACAGGTGCACAGAGAATGTATGGTATGGAGCATTTCATGCACTCATGATCATTATGTGGTATTATCACAGTCTTCATACATTTTAGACTTAGGGCAGGATTTTATGAACGTAGTATAAGAGCATGGAACAACAAAAAAAAGTGTTTATTATAATTTAATGAGAAAAAATAATAGAAAATGTGAACAGCAAAACAGAATCTAAGAATATTTGACAGAAGGATAAGTCATGGTCTGACAATTTATCTGTTGTGGACATTTTTTGTATCAGATATCTGAAAAATATTTCAACAGATGAACTGACAGAGGACAATGAAGTGGCTTTGTGTATTCCTTGGGAAACATCTCCCAGAGAACAGGACAGAATGACAGAAAAACTCTAAAGTGCTTGCTTGAAAATTTATCAAGTAAAATGGGCATCAGGACACATTGGGAACAATGAATTGACCTCTTTGCAATTCATAAAAAATATGATATGGAGAGAAAACTATAAAGGACTTCACAAGAGGGACAACTCCTACACACTCAAATGTTTGAACGAAACATTAAAATTTAATATGAAAATGACTGCAGTCCTGAACCCTCTTTAGTGAAACAAGGCCCTGCACAGCACAGCACAGCAGTCAAATAAATGATCATTCTGCAAATCATTATGAAATATTTCTTCCTGTCCCTCTGCTGGACACTGAGGTTCCATGACCTTTCCTTAATCTGCTTCAAAAAGACTCATTAAACCATTAAGGAAAGTGGATTGAATTTACCCCACTCATTCCATCTGAAGCAGATTAGGGACTGCTAATCCATTCCCTACAGATTAGAGGTTACTAAACTTTCCAACATCACCACAAAATCTGGAAAATCATGTTTATTTATGACCACATTAAAATTAAAAAAAAAAAAAAAAAAAGCTTAGGTTGGACATATCCTACAATGAAACAAGTGATTTAGACTTTTACTCAGCCCTAGAGTTTGTGACTTGTTTTAATAGCAGGATGTATCAAGGCACTGGAGTACCCAGCATAGCTTGCATGGCACATGCTCCACATAAAAATATTTCAAATGGTCCCTCCAAAAGGAGAGAGAATGCCACACATGAGGCCAGAAAGCACAACTCTGCCTGCTTAGACTGCAGCTCCTGGATGTTCTTGTAACAGTGCTAATAGCAATGTGGGCAGCAAATCCTGCAGTAGGCACAATTTCACAGAATTTCACAAAGCATCTCCTTAGTGCAGAACAGATTTACAGTAAGACTATATATTTACCTGCTCCCCCACCAGACTTGCTGTTTCTCACTCTCACAAGCATCTGTAAGGCCATCGTTAAACTCACACTTTTTTTCAAGCTCATCCATAAGAATATCTGTCATTACCATTACACTGGGAAACATGTTAATGCAGTCACACAGAAACCCCTCTTTACAGAATGGTTTGAATTGGAAGGAGCCTTTAAAGGTCGTCTAGTCCCACTCCCAACGCTCTTCCCATGAAGTGAAGTAAAGCCAAGAAGGCAATAAACTGCAGCAACTTTCCTCTCTCCAGTCTCAACATGTCAGTAAACAGCACCTCCTAATGCTCACCTGTGTCCTGAGACAAACTAAAGTTCATCTTTGAGCCTGTGGCTGATTCTTTGCTAGCTTTAGAAAGCTGAAAATTGAGTTGTATTCCCAAGGTGAAGAAACTGAGACCTCTGCACCACCCTACAGCTCAAAGGAAAAAGACCATGAGAACTACACTTCTTTTGGAGCTGGACAGGATAATGGCAATGAAGAATGGCCTGAGACACCAAACAATTCTATTATCTGTCAGCTCCAGAATCTAGAGTCATATTATGTGTCTATCAAAAGCCAGGTTTGGTCTGTATTTACATCATTCCAATTTTCACACCTCTTGAAGGGTTTAGTGGACTGAAGGAGCCCACCCCTCCCAACTACAATGGAGAGACTACAATCCAGATGAGCTGAGGGGGAAAGGATGGCAAAGGCTGCCCCTCCTGCTGGCCCTGCCTCTGTGACTTACAGGTATCCTCCTCTACCTTATCAGGGTTTATTTCTCCCCACCACTCTCCCAGTCTGGGCAGAAAAAGGGTTCCCTATAATGTTTGGCATTGTCACATAGTAGTTCTATCCTTCCAACAAAGATGGTATCTGGATGTGTCCTGGCAGGTTTGGGGCCACCAGATAATAACAGAGCTTTACTCTGTTTCTATTGTAAAGGACACTATAAAATTCAATGCACTATTTTGCATACTATTTAAGAAATTTTAGAATTTGAAAAAAAAAGCAGCTTTGAATAAGAAGTCCCCAGTTTCAGTTTAAGCTGTGACATGGTTAGTATCATCAGACCTGCATATTTTCTCATTGGTGATAAATTGTTTAACAGCATATGATTAAAAAACAAAATTAGTAAATTACTTGTTGAACTTGGTAGAAAAATCTAAGGATCATCCTTTGCAGAGGTCAGATAATCTGTCCGGGGCAGAAAGATCATCATATAGCCATCTCCCTCTTTAAAAGGGGCACCTGATTATTCAGCTTGGGTTTGAATTGTCTCCTTTGTACAAGGGAGGTGTTATTCTAAGATTTGTTTTAGAGATTGTACTCTGCATTTAAAATCTCCTTTATGTGTAATCTTCTGCTATCTCCTTTGTTCTTGTCAAACAGATGAAGGAAGGAACTCCTGCCAACTTTTTTTGTTTCTCATTTAGTGTATTGTTATAAATTGTTCACGCAGACCTTCATAAAAGATTTTATTCACCATCTTTTATTAAGGATCCTTATGCAAGTGTATGTGTCTGTATTTATAATCATCTGTATTTGCATAAAATGGAAGAGGCCAGTACTCAGAATAAAAACAAAAGAGAATGCAAACCTTAGCAGTGAGAATTCAGAACTATAAAATTGTCAGGCTCATTAAAAAATTTGGACTAATTCATGAGAGGTTTTGTTTTTGAAACTTCCTTCCTACATGCATTTGTTTATATGGGTACAGCACATCAGTTAATAAACCAGAATTCTCCAACAATATTTCTTCTTTTTTCAAGCAGTTTTCCAAATAGTCTGCTATAATGAGATGTTCTGCATTAGAACTGAATGTGGTTCTTTGTAACTATTATTCTGAGAATAGTTATATATGCATAGTGCACTTTAGCAATACAAGGTAGCACTGTCTAAGTGCAATATATTTATTCAGCGTGGTAAATATTCATGGTGCTTCCTATGTCAATAGAAAATAACAAATTATATTGTGCTTTTGGTTACAGTGATACTGATCTCTCATTATTCCACTGACTCAACAGTAGTTTCTAGACTTTAATAAGTGTAACTAATACAGCAATATGGCCTATGTAAAAAATATGGAAAGAAAAAATAAAAAGCACAGAAGTACAAGGCATTTCTGTCTCTGTGTTTGTTCTGCTTTGATTTCTGACCTGCAGACAAATGACACGCATTTTGCAGTCAGACTTGAAACTGAAACTTGGAGTGCTTACCTTGAAAGAAGCTACAGGCATATAGAAAATCTTTTGAATGCTGTTAGTAATTTTTAAGTATCTGACAAAGGTCATTAGTAAGAAACCACTGTCTACTAGCCTGAGATCTAAACATTCAGATAATTACTGTGATAATGGATATTGCCTGAATTAAAACAGGCAATGTCAATATGACAAAAGATGGAAGAGGAGAAAGGAGGGAAATGAGCAGGATTTTGCTCAAACTATCCAGATTGTCCCAGCTTGTCATTTTTATAGCTACAGGTGAGCCACACTATTGTTCTTTTTCACTATCCCTGCATTTAATCTGAAACTCTACAGAGATTTCATATTTTAGGTATTGGAGCAGTCATTTGGTACCTTAGGTAGTGGCAGATAAATGATGGTAAGTCTGAGTGTCGGTGTGAATGTATATAGCAGAAGAGCAGAGGTTTGCAGTAAAAGCACTCTGTAGTACCTGTGACTTAGCATTTTTGAAATCAAAAAGCCAGACTATGGCTTTAAGAGTCAATGGTGCAGATCTTGCTCATGGTACTCAGGTGATCACTAAGCTGAGTCTGGACACACCCCATGGACATCTGTTCTGGGGATCTTTGCAGCAGTGTAAGATGAAGCTACATCTTGTTGCCCTAGAGTTTTTATGGAGGATTTTTAATGTTTTTGTGGGTTTTGGGTTTTTTTTTTAATGGGGTTAACTGAGAAGAAGATTATAATTTTTTGTTTCTTTTAAATTTTGAGTGTTAATATGATACCTCACTGACATATCTCAGAAAGCAAAATCAGCAAATGAGATTTCAGTGCCCTCCTCTTAGATGGGCATCTTAATCTTCACCAACATATTAATGGTGCTGGCTCTTATTTCTTTGTTATCAAAATTGTAAAACATTGTACTTTCCTGATTCTGAACAAAAATGAAAAACTGAATCTTAAAGAAATAGTCTACAAATTATGAGATTTGTAATAATGAGCACTACTAGATTCTAATGTAAATGTTACCTGTGAAACCACATTTAAATTATTTAAATTATTTAAAGTTGGGTTCCCACTTTTTCATAGATTATGACTATTTTTCTTCTCTGAAAATCAGAGATATTTTTGCCTACCATAAACTAGGATTGATGTACTGAAAAGAAAGACCAAGGGTATAAATTTCACAGATGTTTTATAAGTGCATTATGGACTAACACAAAATTAAAGGTTCAACCATTCACCTGCTTGTACCCCATTATAAGCTGACCTGCTGCAGTAAAGTAACAGATCTCTCTGCTGAGTGCAGCCCAAGAGGGGATTTAAAGCTATTTGTGTCAGACACGTGTTTCTTTCATCTTCAAAGCTTATGTTAAATATTAACAATATTAGCAATATCATAGAATCACAGAAGCATTTAAGTTGGAACAGGCGTTTAAAATTATCAAGTCCAATCATTAACCCAGCACTGCCAAGCCCACCACTAAGCCACGTCCCCAAGTGCCACATGTATACATCTACACTCCAGGGTTGGTGACTCAACCACTTCCCTGGGTAGCCTGTTCCAATGCTTGAAAACCCCTTTGGGGAAGAAATTTTTCCTTATGTGCAATCTAAGCCTCCCCTGGTGCAACTTGAGGCAATTTCCTCTTGTTCTATTGCTTGTTACTTTACTCAGGTAGTTGTAGGGATTGATAAGGTCTCTTTTGAGCCTCCTTTCCTCCAGGCAAAACAACTTCAGTCCCCTCAGCTGCCCCTCATCAGACTTGTGCTCCAGATCCTTCCCCAGCTCCATTGCCTTTCTCTGGACACGCTTCAATGCCTCAGTGTCTCTCCTGCAGTGAGCACAGGATTCAAAGTGCAGCCTCACCAGGGCTGAGTGCAGGGGGACAATCCCTGCCCTGGTCCTGCTGGCCATGCTATTGCTCATACAGGCCAGGTGCCATCGGCCTCTTTGGCCACCTGGGCACAGCTGGCTCATGTTCAGCTCCATGACCTTCCCCAGCACCAAAATCAGGCAGAGAGACCTGAAAGTTCCCTGAGTCCTCCTTCTGGCCCTTTTTTCATTTTCTGACTTTGAGTCAGCTGGAACTTCCCCAGTTACCCAGGATTGCTGGCAAATAATGGAAGTGGGCTTGGTAAGCACTTCTGTCAGCTCACTCTGTACCCCTGGGTGGATCCCATCCAGTCCCTAATTTGTGTATCTCAGTGGTGTTGTAGGTCACTGAACATTTCCATTTGGATTCTGGGGACATTTTTCTGCTCCCTGTTCCTCCTCCAGTTCAGATCTTAGGGGAAGGTACATGAATTATGGATTTCCTTCTCAAATTCTTTCTTCTCTGATTGCTTTAATAGTTATGAGGCCTTAGTAGTTTTCAGAGCTGTGTTCTGTATTTGTAAGGAAGACAAATAAAGGTTTCTATGCTTTGCCACTGCCTGCTGCCTCTCAACTGGTGAAGCACCTTTGGGATGCAAATTCATTAGCTGGTCTGTGTCCTTTCAGACTTCTTTATCAATGGGCACCTGTGCATGCTAACACTGAGGGTGGTTTCAGTGACATGGATCCAGAGATCTCAGCCTTTCCAGTCCCTTATATCTTCATTTCTTAACATGTAATCAGAAGCTTATGAAAATGTAAGATGGGTCTAGTTGTTAGGACCAGTTCCCTACATATTTGTTTGCACCTCTTTGGAAAATTAATGACCCCAAGGACAATAAACTGCAGTTTAATTTCACCTTGGTGTAGGCAATTTGAGCTGCCTAAAGGGAATATATCTGGTCATAATTACAGAGTCCAGCATGGTGTGAGTAAACAGAACTGCCAGGGCTGGAGTGGCTTGTAATAAATAAAGGGAGATCCCCCACATTTGCTGGCTGTTCTGCTCACCACCATATTTCTCCTTCTTCATGGCTTTATGTTTATACTGGCCAATTCTGTAAGCAGCAATTTTGTCTTGCCCTCAATATCTTGAGGCAGCGAGCCCTAGAGCGTGCTCTGTGGAGCAGTAATTTATCCCCTGCATTTTACATCTGGACAGAATAATTTCTTTGTTCTGGAAAGTAAATAAGAATGTCAGATTTACCTTCCTCAGGTCACATCTCTCTATATTGTGATTTTTCCAGCTCTGCTCCTCTCTAAACTAAACAATATTAAGGTATTTCAATCTTTTTCTATCATTAGCCATAATGGACTTTCAGAGCTGAGAGAGGTGAAACTAAATATGAGAAGAGATCATTGGGTTTTTTACAGAAAGCTGATCATATAAATTTTGCTTTACACAGCTCTCAGCTGTATACATATTTACTGATTTAGCAGAGGTGTAGGAATAGACAGTATGATGGAGACATCTATAGTAGGAGGGTACCATAGCTAAACCAGTTTGTAGAAGGGATTGGAAAGGAAGAAGTGAAAACTCTAATCAAACAGCACAACAAAGACTATAGAGTGTGATCAGCCAGAAGAACAGCATGGCCATGGTAAAAGAAGGTTATAACTGAACCATCCACAGGTCATAGCATCAGCTGAAATATTTAATGACATTGTTGGAGAGTGTTGTCTTTTTTGAACAAATTAAACCATTGTGTTGTCAATAGCTGAAATAATCAATTAAGATATTAGAGACATATGGTTAGACAAGAATAACAGGTACAAAGAGGTGCATGAGGAAGAGAAACCATGAGGACATGAAGATTCCCCATGTTTTTCTATAATACCTTGTGTTTTTTTTACTAAAAGTCTTAAGAGTTTTGGTTTTTTGGCTTGTTTGGGATTTTCTGGGGGTTTTTTTAATTTCATTTGGTTTGGTTTTTTGAGTCTGGATTATGTATTTTTACAGTCTCCCATGAAGAGCACTGGAGAATTCTGGAATTCTCTGTGCTTTGATAAACTGTATATTTTATAATCACTAGAGAAGAAGCTGCTGTTCTGAAAAATCAGCTATATAATCTCTATATTATTGTATTTCTGCATCAAAGCTGTCACAACACTTTCCCCATAGGAGCCCCTGAAGCAACTCTGCAACAGATAAGACCCAAGAAAATATCCTACGTAGGTTTTTGTTTTAATGAAGTAGTTTAAGCAAAAAGGCTTTGGGAGCTAGTTACAGATTTTGCTGAGAATGAACAAAGTAGATGAAAACTCAGTTTCTGCTCCCTTATGCTGTATTTTGTCAGTGGAATGGAATTAAAAACTGTAACAAAAGGCAAAAAGCAGTTTCCAGCTCCCTCCAGACAGCAGAACAAGTAGCATTTTGGCTGGTCAGGTCACAGAAGCTGTGAGTGATTTGAAGTTTCAAGCTTAATAGAGTTAATAGGGCATTTGGAAGAAGAAGAAACCACAATGAGCCTCCTGCCATACTTTGAAGTTACAATTTTTGAGAGAGGGCTTTTTAGCACCACTTTCGCAACTCTTCTGGAAGAATTGTGCACAAAGGGATGCTTATTACTGTCATTTAATCTAGATCCCATTAAAATCAAGGGAACACTTAGACATTTAACAGTATATTTTCAATTGTTACATCATTATAAGAAATGGAGCTAGAAGTAACAGACACCAAAGCAGTGTCACTCACACTGGAAGCAAACCTGGAGAAAATTGCATGGATTTGAAGGACACTTTAAAAACCTGTGAGGAGAGTTCTCTCAAAAATCACATCTTTCTGTCTAGGTTTAAATGAGTATTTTAGAGGAAATTATCATCTGAAGCAGACTATGAAACAGAATTTCTGTTTTCTCTGTCTGATTCTCTTATTCCTCTGCTATACAGACTCAGCAACTTGGTCTGTATTCCTCTGCAGTCATCTCTCTGTGCAGCTAAGTTCTTTCTTAAGGGGTTTATATACACAGTGTTGAACATACCAAGTCTGATTGCAGTAATTGTTGCTACTACATAATTTTTTAACATCACTGCTCATGAAGGCACAGTGATGTTTTGTGATGTGTCTTATGACTCTTAGAAAAAAAGATGCACCAGAATACATAATTACCTCCTCCCTCCTCACTATAACGCCAAGAAAAATAGGATAACATGGATGTTAGTGTAAATTAAAAATTTATCTGGGATGAGGGTTTTTTTGTTGCCATTGAGAAATCATGCCTAAATAAAGGCATGAAGTAATTTTACTTGCAGTTTAAGCTCTTGATAACATCACTGATACCTGTTTGTTTCCATGGAACAACATTTTGGAGAGCTGGAAAGGAAGTGAATACCAGGAATTCCATTCTCTATACCTATCTCAATAAAAAAAATGTCTCGGTATATGAATAAACCAAAAAAGTGGGTCAGCATCAGATGAGAGGATTGCATACACCTTATTCTGAACCCACTTTGGCAGGGAGCTTTGTGCAATCTGTATGCCCTGATCTGGAACAATGTGTGGAATGCACAAACCATCACCAGTCCCTTCAAAACCAAGAGCAATTGATCCTGCTTCACAAGGACCTCTTTACTTAACCCTTTCTACAACATATGGATCTGTTTTTTCTTTAACACATGTGAGCCAGAAAACTCTTCTTTGAAGTAGATTGTCCTCAATCACCTTGAATTTTAACTTTGAAATTGAGTTGCCTCAGCACGAAATTTGTGTAAAAGGAGACATGGTGTATTCCACGGAGCTAAGGCTGTCTGGAGAGGTAAAAACTCCATGGATTCAGAAGCTCCATTTGCATAAACTTTCACATACCCATTAGTTTCTGTGGACAAATGTGAACTAGGGTTTGGAATCTACTATTCTGCATAATCTGGGAAAATACCTTACAAGGAAAGGGCTCATTATTTTTGCAAGCAAGCAAAGAGAAAAGTGCCAAACAAACATTGTGTGTCTGCTCTCAAGGAAACAGGAAAGGTCTGTGGCATTTTTGTCTTCACTTACCTGGGGAAATTCTGAGCTGTTTAATCTGTTTGTTTAGGGACTTGTGGGAGAGGTCATGAATCCATACAGAACTCTAATGATGATAATAACTTTCTCAAGAGCAGACAAGCTAAGACAAGAAAAACATGGTAATGAACTGCAAGAAGACCTGGCAGTAGATTCCCACTGCATCACAGTTCTGTCACTATTTTGCAAGCAGAACATTTAATGATGGAGGGGAATGCCCGGATCACAGAATGGGTCAGGTTGGAAGGGAGCACAGTGGTCACTGGTCCAATCTCCCTGCTCAAGCAGGATTATCCCAGAGCACAGAGCACAGAATTGCATCCAGGTGGTTCTTGAACACTTCCAGTGAGGGAAACTCCATACCTCTCTGGGCAACCTGTTCCAGTGCTTGGTCAGCGCGAAATGAAGTTCTATTGCTAGCTCTGAGTGCCACAGGTCCCATAATACAACTTTGAGCAAGTTCCCAAAGCTTTATTTTTCTTCTTTGACTTTTGGTTTCTCATTCCACATAGCAGGTGAGACTCTGATGAGTTTTTCTGTGTCCCCATATTTTCCATGGGTGATAGATAGATAGATATTTGCTCCATATATGTGATAGATATCCCAGATATTTGTTCTGCTCCCAGTAGCTATCACTTAAAGAAATCCTCCCTTACAGAGCAGTAATGACCAGGGGTTTTCCTAGCTAGATAAACTCTTCCAGAAAATATGATGAAATTTGCTGATTTGCAGCATTATTTAGATCTCTTTAGAACACCCCCTCCACAGTTTTGTGATGATACTGAGACCCTCTCAGCTGGTCTCTCACCTCAGCTACAGGATTCTGAAAACCTGAGGGTACCCATTCAGTTTTTGTGACAGTGATAATTTTGCTAAAAACTTAATATCCCATCAGCTTCACATTTGCTATCCAAACGAGTGCCCAGGTTAACCTAGCTTTCTAGTATTCCTCTATACTCAGTGGAGAGAAGAAGGAACAATTCATAAGGTTTTGCTGCACCTACTTTATAATCAGCACATGCACTGGTGTCTGGATAGGAACAGTCATTCCCTGAGTGATTAATCTGTGCTCTTCATTGGCTACAGGGCAAGCTGAGACAAGATGCTGAAGCTTTACAGGGCTGAACTTAGCACATATTTATCCCTCTGAAGGTCTGTGAGGACCAGGAACACAGTCAGCTCCACTGCCCTGTTTCTTTGTTCCCTCTTCCCTTTTTCTTCAGGAGTATGAATAAATAATGATGTGGTTCCACATTCAAAGCACTTATTACAACTTTTAGATTTTGAATGGGGTGAAACAAGGTTTCCTTCCTCCAAAAGACAGCAAAAAAATTAAGATATCACATTTGAGCAATCTAAGTATCTGACCTGCATAATTTAAAATTCATTCTTCTTGTGAACAGAGGCAGACTCACCTGTTCTCTTCACCACAATAACAATATTTTGATTTATTCTTAGACTCTTTCACAATTACATGAAAGAACAAAATACTTTCCTAGAGCTGTAGAAATCAAATTCTCAACTATTTTTTCCTTAAAACAACCAAGGTGATGTTGCAGCTCTTTCTGAAGCGTGCTGATTCAAAGGCTGGTTCACAGCTCCAGCAGACAGCACTGATGCCCTGTGGCAGCAGCCCAGGTGTGCCAGGGACTGGGGAATGTAGGAGAGGGCAGAGAGGCTTCAGCCAGTCTTTGGGATAAAAGAAATGAAAAAAAAATTCTTCAATGATCTTTGGTTGGGCTCTTAGTTTATCTGCTTTTCTGCTGCCCATTCACCACAGAGCATCAACACTTAATGGGGCTCAGTGCTGCCCTCTATTGAGTTTAGAGAATAACAGATAATGGAAAATTAATGGTGAGGAGGGCTGGAGGAGGGATGTTAGGGCCTATATTACCCATGAATCACTCTTTTTTTTTTTTGCCCACTGCCACCAGAATGGACGAAACATTTACGAAGTTCTTTACAGAGGTCGATGATGATAATCAAGGGATATTTTAGGACTTCCTCCAGTTTAAATGATGCTCTGGAGCCCAGGAAACAATGTAAAGTTTCTCTTTCTCTTGGTCAAACTTCCAGACAAATAATCTCTTTTTAAACTGAAGAACAAGTTGTTTTCTTTTTTTCTGAGAAGTGAATGATATTGAATCCACTGAAATTCTTTTTCATTTCAATACAAGTATTATCTGTTTGCTTTCCCTCCTTAGATCCTCAAATTCTGTTAGCAAGCATACAAATTTTGGCAAAGGCTTTTCTTTTTGTTTTTGTTTTAGGTTATTTGTTTTTTTGTTTTTAAATGCAGGTTTTGGTGAGGGAAACAAATTTTAAAAAAGGAATTTTTACATGTGATGGAAATCCAATTGTTTTGTGGTTGAAAATACTTCATAAGAACCAGCTATAAGTGAAAATCACTTTTTATTAGAATAATATATACAAAATACTACCATTAATTCAACCATCCATTCTTGTATTTATTAATTTTTAAATTAATTTTAATTTAAAAAATAATTTTATTATAGGACTCCCTGAAAAAAATAACACAATCTTTCATCATTGATGAAATCCCATCTTTAAACATATCATTCCCTTCTGGCTGAATTACCCTGTGTTTTGGAATTTTATTTTGATGTAAAGCTGCCTGATGTGTGACTTTCTGTTCAATATGGTTGTTAGAAGGGCTTATCTGCAAAGCAATTGCTTCATAGCATACCTGTAGCACAAGAGGTTTGTTTTTGTGGGGTTTTTGCTTTGTTTTGTTTTCTTGTGTTGTTGGGGTTTGGTTTTTTGTGGTTTTTTTTTTTTTTCTTTCCCATTTTCAAAGGAACTCCACTTTGTTTTCCTCATTTCAAAAGGCAATGCAAGGTTCTGAGTGTATGTAAGACTCTCCTGGCTCCTAATGTATGCACAAAAGCCTGCCTTCAATTTAGCTGGTTGCTTGCCTCATTTCAAGCTACTGCAGACTATTAACTCCAAAGCAAAGCTTTCTTATAGCAAGCTCCTGACCTTGCCTTCTCTCCCAGCAGCCCAACCATAATTTATTTAGTGCTTGGTGTTACATGGTACTTTGATCCCGCAGGATAACACGCTGTCACTGGATACAGTTTCAACTGGCCTTCATACGGCCCAGAAAATGATGCATCAAATACAGATGTTTGAACACACAACCCAACTTTTCAAACTACTGTTTTCGTGCCAATTGCTCAGAATCTGACTGGATACCAAGTCATCCATTCAATCTGCCTCATCGTTATGTCAAAACAACTGCAATTGCAGGGATAGTACAGAAGTAAGTTTAACAAAATACAACCCTTGGTATAGGCAAGTTTGTCTCCTTTATAGTCTGGCCAGGGGAAAAGACAGTGCTCCTTCCCAAGGACAGGCTATATTGGCCTTGGCAAACTGCTGTGCTCATTTCCTTTCTGTCTACTACATCAAAAATTAGCTAAGGCACTTCTGTGCTGCGCTTCCGAAATCTCAATCACCTTCATATTCAAGAACCAGAGAAAAATATGTAATCCTTTCTCACAAACTGCTGTTTTACACATACTGCAGGATGTGTTTGGATGGAGAAATTCCCACTCCTATTCTCCAGCATCAGATGAGCAATCCCCACTGCATCAGGGCTGAGTAACAGTTCTTGGCTTCTCAGCCACATCCTCACTTGAATGGGAAAACTCAGTCTGTGAAGTGAATGTGTAAAATCTTTGAAAATCAGGTTTAAGAAGCTCGGAAACTTGTTTTTGTGTCACCACATATTTTGGCTGAAAACGTTCTTAGCAAAAAGAAAGTCAGTGCTGAGAAGAAATAATTTGCCTGCTGTGCATGGCAATGCCATTAATCTGTGTGATTAATTCTGTGGCTCTTAAAGAAACTGCAAGGCACTCTCTATTTAGTTAATATCACTAACAAATACACATCTGTCACTCAAAATACTGTGTACTCAGCAATGTTGTTCTTACAATATTAAATATTTACTATTTATTATGATTGTTACTTTTGTTATTTATTGGCTTGTAGTAGCCAAAAATATGCCAGGCAGCCTGAGGAGCAACTGGAAAAACATTTTTAAACCAACCTGCCTTAAAGTGAGGCTATTAATACAGGGTTGGCTATTTCAGCCTTGATTAACAGAAGTCCTTGTCACTGTGTCCAAATCCCACAGGGTGGGTGTTAAGCACATGCTGGAGTTATTGGCTGAGGAAGGAAGAAGCTAAGAGGGGTTTTGCTGGATCATGCCAGTGACCCATGGCTAGAAGCATCCTCCCACCTCTCACTGAACAAAACTCTTTCCACTTAGCACTGAAAATGGAAGCAAAATTTGATTGAGATTCACAGATTGTTTTCCTGTAGAAATATTTCCAGCAGATGGATCTTGATATTGTGTTTACATTTATTTACTTCTATTCTCAGCCCGAGTAGTTAGAAATGCTAAAACTACCTCTGTCTGAGTTGTACCATTGGTCTGCAGTCCATTTACAGAAGACCCTACCAAACCATTAATGCATTTTTAAGACTTCACAGTCCTTGTATCTCTTTGGACCTGCAATTCTGAAAGCAGAAATGTAGTGAATAAGAAGGAAGCAATGAACCAGCTTACAATAATAATAACTTAGAATAATGCTTCTGATGTAACTCACTAATTTCTGTCCAAAATACGTGCATTGATTTTTAGGTAGCTTTTATGCAACTGCTATTACATTGTGGATGAGTATAACTATAGCAAATACTGCTTCTTATCATGTCATCATCTCCCTTTTCTTATGATTCTGGAGGAGCTGAATGAAGCAATGATAATAATTGCAATGATGATAAATTTCCATGCCTCAAAAACCTGCAGAGTTTTGACAGGAGGGACGTTTCCCTTCATAATGTAAAATTGTTTAAATTTTCAGGTTCTTTGCCTTGCCTGCAAGTTCTTACTCAGCTGGCATTAAGGATAGATTTTAGAGAAACAAAACAGACTAGATAGAACTAAATGAACATTCATCCAAGCATTTACTGTAAGTATGGAGTTTGCAAACTGCTTATCAAATGGCGAAACAAATTTCAGGGACAGAAAAAACGTCTTTTAGTCATTGTTTTTTGTCGTTTTCTGCCTGGTGTGACTTTGTTTTTCTGCCATATTTGTATTGTATGGGTTTTTTTATACCTTGCAAAATGAAGTCAAATTGTGTTCTCCAAACATTTATTTCTCACAGTTTGATTATTGACTATATTTCCATGGACTCCCTTGAATTGTCTTTAATTGAGACCATTTGTTATGAGACAATATCAGAGCTCAAGACCAATGGCTGCATTTTCTCTTCACAATGTTGCTCCCAGCAAACAATCAAATTGGAGGCGTCTCAGAAACAGAGCCTTTTTTAACTAGCAGTATAACTCACTAGAAAATACAGAAGGTTATAACATCTTAAAATAATTTATGGTACTGTCAGGCCTGAAGAAGAAAAGACTTCTCTTGGGAAGCAGTTTCAGCAGGAACTTCAAAAATTGTATGTTTGATAAATAGCACCAGAACTAACAATGTTCAAAGTGCAAGGATCAAGGGAACTTTAAATTAGGAATTTAGACTCTCAGGTCCACATAAAACTATTATGGAAGCAGATGCTATGACCAAGCAAAAGACAAACATTTAATGTGTCAATGAAATCAACAAGAGGAAAAATATCTACTGATCTTTTGGGATCTGGGTTTTGACCTGTCTGTACACTGGGATGTCACTGACAAAAAAGTGTGAGTTTTTTCCTAAAATAGTATTTTCCCGACATTTAAAATTTGAGAATCTGAAACATTTTTCTGTGTCATATTTAGGCCCAGAATTCAACACACATAAAAAGAGTAAATATAAATAATATGGATATAAATGTAGCTAAGGAAAATGAAATATTGCTGTTATGTGATTTTGCATTTATCATAATTTTTATCTTTCTGAGATGTATTTTAGCTGAAATTTAAAAGCATTAAGTTGCTTTGTCTAGAAAAGGTTTCAAAAAGAAATGCTCATGTTTGAAAATCTAGATTTGTTTTAAAATTAATTTCATCAAGAGGTCCATAGAAAATCATGAACCATACTGCTTTGTACTAACTGGCATTTTCAAATGAAAAAAACTTTATTGGAAGATTCCTGACAAGTTCAACCCCTTTGTTATAGACAATGACTTTTGGAATGAAGGCGTTACTCAGGACATTAAGTCTTTTTCTTTAAAACCATTAATATGCTTGCGCATAGTTTATTTCAGGATGCATGAATATATGGGCTTTAAAATTAGTTCCTCATGACTATACCAAGTGCATAAAGTGTTAAGTTTTGTTAAGGCTCATTTCAGCTCCTTTGGACATAATCACTCAGTACCCTGAATTTAGAGGACATCTGCATTAGGCTACTGTTATCTTGGTTCCTCTGCTAGGACCATATGCTTTGACAGAGATAAGAAAGAGAGGATTTGCTATTTGTGAATACTCATTATAACTGTAATGAATGAGATAACGCCAATTAACAAAGAAATTAGGAGTTCTGTTCTTTGGATAACGAGGTACCCTACTCTGCCAATCCCTTTAAGTACTCAGGATTAAACAGGTGAGTTGTTCTACTGATTACACCTGGTTTAGTGTTATATTAACACATGGACTCTGCAACAATTCTATTTTTAATCAAAAATTTCTTCTAAAAATAATCAGAAAAAGGAAAAATATGTTTTGACAGATTGAACACAATCTGTTCATATCTTGATGTATCCAAACAGTCGCACAAAATATTTTCTCTATGTCCACACCTTTGCAATTTGTGCATCACCTGTCAATGTTATGTTCTCCTTTGAAAGATTTTTCATTCCACAGTGTTTAGAAAAATCTTCCTAATTTCCCATTTAAATTACTATTTGAGTCATTGCACTGATTTAATTGTATTTCTAATAAGAATCACTGTTTTTACGCAGGGAAGAACGCAAAGAGCATCTCTGAGCAAGATACCTGGATAGCAGAGAAGGGAATAGTAGCTTCTTTCGTGGATAAAGAGGTTCCATGCCTCATGAACATTTTTCAGGGAGGAGCCCAAACCTGGGCCACAGCATTAGTTTCATACTGGAATGGTCTAAATAACACACAAAATTATGAAATTGTAAAAAAACCCTAAAGCACTCTCCTGCTATTCCAAAACTTTCAGTTTCAACTATTAGCCAGTATAAACACCCAGATACTCACACAAACACACTCCCCTCCATACACCTACACCTCTCACTTCTGCAGTGACTCCTACACAGGTCCAGAACAGTTGTTCTGCACATGGTTTGTGTAATAACCAGTCTTAATATGACTGCTATCCTGATTGCAAAACAAAAACCTTGCAATTTGCCTTTCAGCCTTGCTCCTGAAAGTGGATCCAGCAATACATCTGCCTGTCTGTCAGTCTCCTTGTACTTCTACTGAACTGATCACTAAGGAAAATTTTCCCAGATGTTCAAAGGCAAATTACTGTGATGGAAGTCTCTGTGTTGAGAAGGGAGTGGGCATAACAGCAAACCTTGGAGAGAGGTGTTCTGATGTTCTGTACTTTAGCACCAACAAGTAAGTTGCACATGACCTGACTTTTCAAAGCCTTTTATCATCACAACTTCCAAGAATCTGGGACAACAACTACTCCCACACAGAGGTCTTTTTTCATTGTTACCTCCCCAGTGCCTCTGATGAATGTCTTGCTCTCTCAACAGTTGAAAACCATCACAGATGTCTAAAACATTTGCCAGGTCCCATACTGTGACACATGCAATCTCAAAAGGCAGCCTGGCCTCTGCCTGTTGTTATGCCTGCTTATGGCACAATGGATCTTATTTATACTCAAAGTTTCACTCTCTTTAAGTTCCTTTCTCATGTAAGTAGTTTTAGAAGTTAGCTGCACCGGATAAACTATGATACAAAATGCAATGTCAGGGAGCTGTTTCACCCAAACTGGAAGAGCTGCCACATTTTAATGCATTACCCTTCTGTGCTCCCCCTGAGACCAGGGCAGGCTTCACCTGAGAGTGGTATTCAGGAGTTTTGCTGATGTGATCCTTTGCCAGCCAGATAATCACCTCTTAAACCAGGCAGGCAGGCAGGCAGGCAGGCAGGCATCATTGTGAGACGAGCACATTTCACGATCATAAAGTGCCATCTTCAGAGTACTTGCAGACCCCACACTGTGATTGCAGGCTGCCTGCCCCCCTCATCCCCCTTTAATTAAGAAGCCCTCTTGTGCTCATGCTGGGACTGTTGCAAACATTGAACCTTGGCATTTCCAGATCCATTTCTCTTCTTTAAAGCCTTATTGCCTCTACACAATCTACAGAGACTGTTGCATTTCAAATGCATCTTTAATGCATTCATTTGTACATGACTTTGCCCCAGAAAAACTCTCAGCAGGAATACCAAGCTGCCGTCAGCTTGATGTACACACAAGGATCAGACTTAGTCTGACTCCAGGTAAGTAGCCATAGCCTTCAGAAAGTTTCATCAAAGAGATGGCAAAAAAGAGAAGATTTTCAGCATATTTATTGTACCCACTTCCCAACTGCAACATTCAGTGTAGGTCCATCAGGCCAGGTATGCGGGAGGCTGTGGCACGTTGCACTTAGTGGTATAATATTTCTACAATATTGCAGTCATTGAATCAGGGATGAGGATGAGACACACATATAAAATGAGATGGAAGAGGAGAAATAGAGACAATCTCAACAGCAGGCTCAGCCTTATGAGAATCTTCTCCCTCTTCCTCCCCCCTCCCATGGCAGGAAGGTTACCCCACCTCCTCTTTTGAAGTGGTTAAATTCACTTCTATTGATAAGAGAACTGAGTGCTTGGAAGATTTGGAATCCAAAGAGAGTCAAAGTCAATCTCAAATAATCTCAATGTAAATTTTCTACTCTTGTGGTAAGATTACCTCATTATTCAGGGATTCAAGACATGTCTGCAGGTCTTTCAAACTGGAATAGCTTGACTTTCTAAGGCTTGTCTATTCAGCTGCCCATGGCCTTAGAAATCAAGAAAATAAATCACATTTTTATAAAGAACAAAATAAGGTATGAATCTACATATTCATTATCAGATTTTGTCACAGTAGGCATTTTTTCCTTTAGTCATTTTCCAATGAACAGTTGAATGTGTAATGGGAAATTATTTTTATATTCCTTTTTGTCTCCTGATACCATTTTATAGAGAGCTAATTCTGATAAAAAAAAAAAGTGGGGAATTGGCTTTGTAGTTTGTATGTTTGTTTTTTGTTTTGTTTTTAAACAGTCAAATGTCAGCTGTAGTGGCTGCCACATAAAAAGATGCAACCTTAACAATTTATACAGCCTTTGGGAAAAGAAGGGATTAGAGTGGTGTGTCCTCAACCTGGAAATTACTATTGTTCAGAAAGAATAATAATAATGGAAAAAAAAGATTAAGTGTCCATCTCTAAGCTGGAATTGCTATTGTAAATGAGGGTGTAGACAGAAGAATTGACCCACTTAGACAGAACAGCTGAATCCTTCTGTGAATTATGGGACACCCCTACATGTGAACATCTTTCTACAGCCTCTGATGTTTCATAGTCACTAGAGAAATTACATGCTGTGATGTGGACCTTGCTGCATATTAGTCCAGAGTGTTAAATCTGTCTGAAGTGTCCCAGACAAACTTTAGTCCCAAGGAAGCAATTCTGAAATGCCAGAAGTCCAAATCTATGCTTTCTTTCATCTTAGGGAATCAGAGAGGAAGTCCCCGCTGCCACATTCAGCCTATCACCCTTTCATGGCAGAATGTTTTTTGAGAAGTATCTTCATCTGCTTCGCTTTGACTTCTAACGATGGAATAATCACTGTTCCCAGATTTTCTCTAGGAAATCGGAGTTCCTGGGCTTCCAGGAAGCTCTTTTTAATAATCCCAGGTTAAGCCTGCTGGAGTAAATGCCTGTAATTCTGGCACAGAAGCAGATATGCAGTGAAATGACATTTTTGTAGAATTATCATAAGTCACAGTCCTTGCTTGCTTTGGACAAGCCTGCAAGGCAGGGGTGAGGAAACACTTGCTTTTCTATCCATTATGGAATGGCATTCAGTGAAGTATTCCCTGGAGGCAGGGTGATGACTTGGGATGTGGAAGATTCCATTTCAGCTCCCCGGTTCACTGCAAAGGCAGCAGATAGGAAGCGTATGTGCCTACACTTGTCTGCTCTGGTTCACAGCCACGTGTGAGCACAAAGGCACCTTCCTTGCTCTGCCCAGCAGACAGAAGCTGTGAGCTTCAACATGGAGCAGTCCCCACTCCACTGCTCACAGCCTGCCTGGCAAACACAGGTGCACCTGCAGTGGCTCGTGAGTGCCACGACCTAAACTGAAAAGCAAAATATATTCCCACTGAGCTTGCTTAGATGGTGATGTCTGCATTATTAAGTACCACATAAGTCTCTTCATTCTTTGATTTCTTATTGTGTCTTCAGACCTGTCTGTGAAGCACTGAACAAAATTTTAACAGTAGATAAATCATGGGAAAGAATAATGGTTTCTGATTGTTTACACTATATGATATCTTGTTCTAACCTGCCCTTTCTGACAACTCTCCAAAGATTCCAGCTGTGGACTTGGATGCCGTTTTCAAATTTATGTACTTTTGACTGCAGCCTCGATGTCTCCCACACAGCTAAACAATTATTTGACTATTGGTTCTTTGATGTTAATACCTACCTTTTATTGCTTCATCAATACTGAGCACAGGGTGAAATAGAGCCAGCTGCAACTTTTTAAAGCATAGAGATTGTGGTCATGAAGATGACAGAATAAAATTCAACTTGTCTATAGTTTATGGGGTTTGTGCTATTCCTCACACCAGTGACATATTTTTGGCCACAAAAGTGAAATACTAAATTCATTTAATGCACCTAAGGAGAGATGATGCAAGTCGTCATATTGAATAAACATCAAGTAGCCTCAAAAGACTTAAAAAATAATGGAATTAGATGTGTAGTTTTTCTTTTTTGTGAAGGAAAAGATATTGAGCCTTTCCAAAAACACATTCATTTTTCATTTTTCTCTTTAGCAGATTAATTCCCTTTTTTGGATATAAAATTTTGTAGTATTTCTTCTCAGATTCTCAGCTGAGAAATTTGCAGCTGCAAACAAGCAAGATGTTGAAATGTTACAAGGAAAGCAATTTGGTCTCATGTCAGTAACTGTGCATGTGTTTTCTGATCTGGAGATTTAGTTGTCAACTTTTAAAAACAAACAAATGAACACTGAAGAATAACTTCATTCCTTTAGGACTATCTTGGATTGTAGATAGCTAAAACCTGTTCATGTGCTTTGGTTACCTGTGTTGCTTAAATGAATATTAATTAATGAAGCATAAGAGATCGTAATTACACAGTAACGCATGAAGCCAAAGATCAGGTACAGCAAAATTCTCTGGTATAAATCCCATGTGAAACTGTTTTAAATGAATGCAGTTACCTGGCAGCTCTTGGGCTACAGTTGTGTAAGATCAGCTGAGAACTCAGAAAAATGAGGTGCAAGAGCAGGGAATAAAAGAAAAAGACTTTGCAAATTTGCCTAAATCGAGAACTGCTTGCCTGTCAAGCCCTGCTCCTTTGTCATCCTTGTGCAAAACCATTTCATTTACATGGAATAGTTGGGGAAATTGTCAAAACAGGCTTCCCCCTCAGAAAAGGTGCCCAAATCACAGAAGAGATAGATTGGAAAGCAACTCTTGAGATCCTCAGGCCTGGCTGTCTTGGCTGGTCGCATAGCAAAGAGTCACTCTCCCACAGTATTTAATAAAGTCTGTCACTCAAATGAGAGAATATGGTGTGAAAGCATAAAACAAACAGGGAAGGGTGCAAAGTGATTCCTGGTAAATGTTTTTTGATGAAAATATTTGATGGATAATGGGTTTTGATTTTTTGCAGTCTTTCTGCATTTCTTTGCTTCTTTAAGAGAGTCAACTACTTGAAAGGGCTTTCTTTTTCATCTGAGGAATTATGCTTCTAAAATAAATATATCATTAAAATGTTAAAAAATACATACATATGTATTTATTCATATATTATAAATATTTATCTATGATAAAAATATAAAATGGGAAATACTTTCAAAATAACTCTATAATTAATGATTAACCTCAAGCTAGTTATAATACTTTTTTCACACAAATTCCTGTTGCCTATATGTTACAAATACAGTCACCTTCTGGAAACACAAAATTCTTCAATCAGCATAAGGGCATGTTTAACCCAGCTGCATGGTGACTGCCCCTTTTTTGGGCACGGTGTCAGCAGCACAGCTTCTCATGGCAAGGGCAAAGGCAGCCACCTGTGCCCAGATCCCAATCACTTAGCAATATTGCTAAATATGAGAAAACAGAAACTCCTGAAAATAATTTGTAATGCTATTATAATTTAGGAAAACCTGAAGAGATTAAATGATCTTTCCCACAGGAAAGAGAGACAGTGAGTCCAAATATACCAGTCACACACAATGCCGTGTCCCATCCTTGACAATAAAATCCCTCCCCTCAACAGGTTTTGATGAAGAAAGATGAAGGTAGAGTTTATTTTCCAGAACTTCCTCGTAGCTATTTCTCATAACATGAGACATTTCACTGGCCTGTCTCCTGATGGGTTACTCCAGACATGAGCACACACTGAGCTGACTCAGCTGCCCGTGTTTCCTGCCCACACTCAGAACTTGTCTGCCTTGAAGGACAGCACTGCAGCACAAACTAGAACACTACCTGGTTTGGGAACCAACAGCTGAACCACGGAGAATTAGTTTCAAGCTAGAAGAAATTTAGCAACGCAATCATCTGTCTTTTTACAAGGTTTACAATGCTGGGTCTTTGTGGATTTGTTCCTATACTTATTTTTGTGATACCAAATTTGATGAGGATGAACCTTTGGGTGCATTGATAAATCATAAAGTAGAGGTACATTGAAGCCTATTATACAGTCAAAATCCATAAATAAATTTAGAGTTACACAAAATGACGTTAGGCACACCGAACATTTTATTATTCAATATGTCTTTTTGCTAGTGGCATATCTACTTAATTCTGAGAGACCTTTGTTTTACTGAGCCCAGCAAGCATTTAATAACTAGAACTTTAGAGCAACTTTTGTATAAACAAATATTCAAAGGTGTTCCTCAAAGATCCTGGATCTTTTCTTCAGTAAACAAATGGAAATGTAAAGCTCTTTGAAAGGTTATGGGTAATTTCTAGCTCACCAGTGAAAAAAAAAAAAAACAGAAGCTTGTATAAAAACAGCTCAAGATGAAATCTATGCCTGCTTCTGGTGGAGCAGAATGTTCTTATACAGATGCATCTATAAAATTCCATTGGTTTTGATATCAAATGAGATGTTTATGCTTCCTAATTCAACAACAGAGCTTCCAGTTTACTAAAACTAGTGCTTCTTTGCTATTTCTTTTACAAATTAGCTCAATCCTAATCTAGCCCCTTAATTTAGATGCCTGACACTGGAGAACGTCAGTATTGTATTCCATTGAATTCTGGTATGGCATCTGGGTCTCAGAATTGTCAAAACTGGTGTTATTCAAATCTGGAACAGCTGAGACTTATGAATTCTCTATTTAAATCCACCAGTATCTGAATGCTGGCAATTTAAATTCTAAACCATTTCTCCAATTTAAACAATGTTTTCTGGATTCACATGAAAATCAAACCACTATAATGAAATGCATCCATTTACACTCTCTGCATACTTGAAGTTAAATAACTAATATTGGAGCAGGTCCAATGTAATATAAGACTTCCTCTATCACCATAATTTTTGAGCTACTCTGTACAAAATTGAAAGGGAGACACTTTAGGTAATCTAAGCATTCAAAGATGTTCAAATCTGTTGCAGAAATAAAATGAGGCATCAAAGATTTAATTTCAAAGATCATTATTTTCACAATTGATTGTCCTCAGTTAAGGCCTACTTTTCAAGTGGACTGCCAACAAACAAATCATACTGGAACAAAGGGATGGGATCAATGCTCAGGACTTTTGAATGTGTTAGGATTTTCTATAGATCAGAGTCCCAAGTGAAGCAACCAGTAAGTTCTCTCCTCTGGTGTTATGGGGGTGACATTGACATTTGGCTGGAGATCAGCAGGAATCAAACTCAATCCTGCATATTCTTTGAAACATGACTTAGTTGAGCAGGAGATCTCAGCCTCTTTTGTGGATGGAAAACCCTGGTCCCAGTAATTTCATGAGAAGAGGAGAGTTCTGTCTCTAACCACAGAAAATCTGAGGACTGGGGTCAGGCTGAGGTTCTGCCCTGTGGATTTGCCACTTCGTTGTTAAACAACCTGAGTGAGGGCAGAAGTTCCCTCAGTCAAACAGAGTCCAGCAGAATTTCTTCTGAAGTAAAAAAAAAAAATTCATTCACATCAACTTGGTAGGAAATTTTTTACCATTGAAGTTTATGCAATGATTAACAGAATCTGTAACAGTTATAATATCAAAGCCTGGTGAATGCAAGAGGAAAATCAAATAGAAGTCCCTGTCAAATTGGAAACAAGGTGAACAAAAGGTTTCTGAGGTAGAAGAGCAGTTGAATAACTGAATTATGCTCGTGTTATTAGTATTTCCAGTTAAAACTGTCTTGAGCTCAGTAATTTTCACTTTGTGAGCACTTCTAGACTCAAATGGCTGAGCCCTAAAGCTAAATATATAGTTGATCCATAGGTCATGTCAAGCACTAGACTTGATATTCTTAATTAGCTCATTTTGACAAAGTAAAAATAGAAAAAAAAAAAAAAGTAAAATTATCAGCAAACCACCAGCCTCCACAGAGAGTTGTAAATGCCAGTGTTTTGCATATTTAACACTTAATATATGAAAATTTCTTTAAAAGTCAATTAATATATATTATTTGCAATAATTCAATTACTTGCATTTTCTTTCTTTTTGTAGTTATTAAATCCATCTCTTAGCATTTCCAACTTGTAAATAAGTTGCTATAACCCCTTTAAGTCCTTACACTTAATAGAGATAAGCTCAACTCTCTCTTCTCAGAATGCTATCATATTTTACATGGATAGGGTGTGTTCATTGTGCTTGCTGTTCTGTATTTAGTCATGCATGTTTATCTTTAAATCAAACACACCAAGCCAAATGCCATTAACATACGATCAGATATTGCAAGATTTTGAAAGCATCAGCCCAGAGGTTAGTCATGGTCTGCTGCAGAAAGACTGCTGAATGTTGTTAATACAAACACTGATAATTGAAACTCGATGTCTTATTTTGTACTGATTTTTTTGTAAATCAAAGTCCTGTGTGGAAGAAGACAGGAAGGAAAGATAATTCCTTTATATCAATGATGCATTCTGTAAAATAAAATAGTATCTACCATCGATTGTATTTTTGTTATAACTCTTTGGTTCTCTGGCACCCTACAAGTCACAACTGCAACAGCTTTGGTTGCTGCAGTAATTCATATTGATTTCTCAAGCTGCAGTTCCCATTGCCATTGTTATCATTGTGTCTGGATTTGTTAAATCTTAACAAAAGTCTCAAGAGACAGCTAGATTGCACCAGAGAGGTTAGTTGGTAGACTGTAATTCCATTTTCTGCTTCAGTTAAGGGTCATTCTAAAGACTAGTTCTGCAGCACAAGCTGGGTAGAAGTAATGATAGTCCTTGCTTCCTACCAAAGTAGTTTGAAAAGAGTTTTCCAATTTACATAAAACACTGCTGAATAAAGATTCTGACCTTTCCCTAAGAAAGCAGGAAAATTTAAATGGACAGTTTCCAGTCTTAGAGTGTCTTTGTGATACCTGAAATCAAATGCACTTGGCTGTGTTTGTGCCAAGGTTGGAGTTGCCTTGGTATCCTTTTTTCCCCCAGCATTGTGATACCTAGATCAGATTAACAAAGGAACTGTTCAGCTATGCTGACAAGTAAGTATAGTTACAAGCTCATGAGAGAAAGAAAACAAAACTCATATGCCAATCCTGTTAGGACTACCTTGCCACTGAATAAATCTTGCATTATAGTGGGATAAGCACTGAGAAAAGTTTGCACTTATTTTGAATATCTGTTTACTGTAGTTTTATTTTTTTAGCATAAGAAAATAACGAGCAATTGTGTCAATTCTGTCTCCATCAGTGAGACAATCTCTTCAGCCACATGACACAGATTATACAGCCTGTCCCCTCTTCAAAGTGCTGTGCTATTGATTACTGCTATCCACATTTAAAGACATTTGAATTCTCTGTTCTGTTCCTCAGGTCTTAATGAATTATAAAACTTTCTCTGTTGCAAATCATGAACATAACACCTCATATAGGTTGTGCTGAAGCCAGCAAACTTGCTTAGCAAAGTGTATAAGTTGTTTAACACTGGGTTTACTTAGTGATTCTCCACCTCAGTCAAGAGTCCTAGACCCTTTGTTTTCAAACAAAAGAGACATAAAATACTGGAGCCCTCTCTGGCATGTGACAGTCTTTGTTGCAAAGGTTCACATGTGCCAAGGATTTCCAGAAAGGGAGAATGGTCCCCAGCATGTTCACAATCCCTGTGAGCATCACCTGCATTGCTGCATTGTTAGGCTGAGATCAACTCTCTCCATCATCTAATGATTTTGCAGTCAGTAGTGACAACATATTCACTTAGTATCCAGTGGGAATCTTGCCATGGGCTTGCAATCAAGCCAAGATTTTAAATTAACTTGTCAGATGGTGAGGAAGGAAGGCAGTGCTTGGGCTCAGCAGCAATAAGGCAGAGCAATGTGATCCTGTCTGACGCTGTAATCCCGGCCCGGCCCCGCATGGTGTGAGGTGGTTCTGAGCTGCTCATGCACTGGCAGGAGCAAACTTGGCCAAGAGCTGCTTTCTGAAGTGCAGGCTGTGAGCACTCACAGGCTGAGCACTAAGGCATGGCACTGAGTGAGACATTTAGAGGCAGGGGCCTCTCAGGCACCAGCCCACCTCGCTGCCCTGCCTGGGGACAGGGCAGTGGGACCTAGAGCCCCTCCAGGCTGGCTGGGCTGGACAGAAGGGCTCTCCCACCCAGCAGGGAGCCCAGGCTGCACTGAGCCTTCCCTTCCCTGCTCCACCTGCTTCAGCCTCTGGGGAGGCTGTGCAGCTCTGCCCAGAGACAGAAGATGGTTGGTGTACACCTGATGGCTGGTGTGGCTGATGGGTTTGCTGTCAGGGACTCTGACTGAGAATGACACATCTCACACAGTGCAGTCACTGGTATCTGGGTGTTTATGTTCTTTTTCCTGAAATAGCCAAAATTCATCCTTTTGCAGCTTCTACATGATCAGAACACCGTGTTCATTGGCTTATTTAAATGCAAATGACATTATATTTTTATCTTTAGACCCATGCATTCTGAACCTAGACTTCCTTTTTGTGATTTGGGTCTTATTTTTTGTTGTTGATTTTTTTTTTTCTTTTACTTTTGACTGACATTTACTTTATTTGATAGTATGATTTAATTTAATATCTAATATAAGTGTGACTGATAATCTAATGCTTCACAGATAACTCCAAATTGCTATGTATCACTGAAAAAAATAAGGATTTAAAATAGTGCCAACATGAAATACTAATGTCAGGAGAAAAGCATTTCTGTTTCTTGCCTTCAAATAATCAGGCCTTGTCATCCCAGCATCCTTTTATCATTCTTAGGCATTTTTACTTTTTACCTATAATTTATTTTTTCTAAGTATGTAAAAAAATGAAGTTTTAAGAATGTAGATATTGTCCTGTTAAGTCAAATCCTTACATCCTACAGCTTAGGTTTTGTCTTGGAAAATAACATTTAATGAGTTTTTGTGTAACGTTAGATATTATTCATGCAGGTACAGTATGAAAAATGGTTTTATACATAGCTTATAAGCAGAGAAGTTCACTTGTAGGCATGTAATTTCTGAAGAAAACACATTTATTATTCACTTAGTGGAAACCTGAAGGAAAATTGAAAGAAAAAAAAAGGTAGAATTGAGCTTTTGGGAAATGCTGCTCTCATCCTCTTCTCAGAGGAAATTTAAATCAAATTAGAACTAGCATATTTTCATACAGAATTTATGAGCATGTCGATTTGGGGGAAAAATTATGATCTGTTTTTACTAATTATCAAAACCACTTTGATTTTTACAACTATTCAGAAAATTCAACGCACCCACATTCAGAATTACCTCCGGGTAACCACCCACCCCCTGCCCAAATGAGTTCACACTGCTGCTGTGCATGTCAATGCTTACTGAAGCAATTAATCACTTTTTTGGACCATTTTAATCTTTGACCTGATCAGCTTCTTAGCAATTCTCCAGTGCTAGCACGAATAGGAAAGGCAGAAAGCAGCAGCTCAGATTTAAATTGGCTGTTGGCCTCTCCCCAGAGCAAAGCTCTGGTGAGCAGGTCACAATCCTGGTGAGACCTGGAGGAGCTGGGCAGCCCCTGGAGCCAGGGAAGTCTATCACTCTTAGTGTAAAGACATGGAAGACAGGAAGATCAGCATAGTGAAATAGAAGAGCCAGAAATTGAAAGTTATATCACTCTACAGACTGAATTATATGTAATTGCTATTTTGGAAGAAAGACTTTAAATATAAGAGGATGAAGACATACTGAGATTAAGGGCCCACTTAAACAGTGACCACAGCCAGAGGATGAACATCCTGACTGCCCCATCAGGGAGCCTTAGATTCCACCAGGGCATATAAATTTATTTGTTCCAAATAATATTTTAGTCTTTATTTCTTTAAATCCTATGCAGGAGCTGGTTGGTTTGTTTCTACCTTGCTATCTTTAAGTCCTCTGAAAATCTCACCTCTTTAAAGAGGTCAGTGGGCTCCCACTTTAATAGGCAAGAACAAGAAGAGAAAAGAGCAAGAATCCCATGCAACAACTGCACCTTCACATTGAACTTCTTTCATTACTTCATTTTATGTGAGGATAATCTAGGAAGTTTCAGATAGCTGTCAATAACTATGTTCTCCTGTTCACAATACATGCTAGTTCCTTTCTCAAGGAGAGGGAATAATGATGTTTCTATGGAAACTTCATAATTAATAGCTCACAGTGTTAAGCCTTTTTCATTTGCAGATTTCTAAATATTTTCCAGTGGAGTTGCAGACTCCTGTACAACAACTAAAAGCCTACTAGACATAGTTTGGCCTTTCCTACCTACAGACCATTAGGAAATACTACATGGAAAAAAACCTGACCCACTTCCATCATGTCCTTGATTCCAAATCATTTTAGCTTTAGCTCAGTAAGTGGCTTAGGTCCCATTGGATAAATAAGCTATGTCCCATTAAATCAACATAGTCAGTTATTTTGGTTTCAAATATAACTTCTTATGTCAAATGCCATCGTGTACTGATAGATGGTTATGGATTAGGGTATCAACTATTAAAACCTTTAAGGCATAACTGCTGTATTTCTACCACTTTCATGGCAGAGTCTGCTGAAATTGCAGAAAAAAATAACAAAAGGGTATTGGGCATTCCTAATTTTTTCTTTTTATAACTGGAGCGTTCTTGGATGCATGAGTATTTCAGATTTCTATTTCAATTAATTAAGGAGAGAATATTTATACCAAACATCACTGGAAAATTAATTACCTTTAGAGGTCCAATTAAGGTCTAAATTATTCCTGCTTGTCTGTGATATCAATGATCTTCATTTAGGTACTAAATTAAATTTGTAATATTTAAAGCCATTGTGCTGACATTTTTTTTTAAATTACATGACTAAATGCAGAAAAAATTATAAATGCTCTTAGAAATTTGCTCATTTATAAAACTGAGCTTATTAACCTTGATTAGCTCCATTGCTCACATGGTCTGTTGTCTCATACTGAGTTCTCATGGACCTGTGCCAAAGAGTGAGTATGCAGGGGTGAACCAAACCACACTGAACCCCAAGGAATGGCCCCTTGCAGAGGATCATCCTCATGTTAGATGTCAGCAGGATTGTTCACTTATCAGCCCCTCATTCCAGGACTAATAATTTTTAATTTTAGAAACGTAGACATGACTGCATAAATAATTTATTTGGGTTTATTTTTATTCTCATGAAGCACCTAATAACAGATATAGAAGAACTCAATCTTATTTTGCAGGGTTTAGTAGAAGGTTTTAGGTTTCTATGGTTTTCCCTGCATCCAATTAAAGAGCAGGTGATAAGACACTGAATAATTGAGGAAGAGAGAAACATTAGCAAGAAAAAATGCTGGGGACTTCCAACAGTGGAGAACAGAAAAAAGCATTTTTTCCTGTCTTTAGATTCTTTTTACCATGGCAGTTTTAGTAGGGGCTACAGTTTCTGTATGAGAAAATAAACTAAACGGGTTTCAAATCCTTTGAACCATCACCAAAATGCCAGAAGATGACCTATCCTACAAATGTGAAGATATTTATTCACGGAATCCCCAGTTCACAGCCAGATCACTTCTATAATGATATTTTTTTCCTTAATAGTTGCTTTTATATATAGATAAATACATATTTTGAGTATATTTTCCACTTTAATGATTCATTACCATAATGTGTTTGTGTTTATTCAGAAAAAACATTCTCCAAGTAAAATTCAGATTGCAAAGCAACACTCTCCAAAACTGGAGGGTTTTGGAGGACCTCACATTCTGTCGGGCTCACTCAGTTTAATCATGCAAGTAACTAATGGGGTTAGTGTCAGAGGAAAGTTCAGGCTGAGTATCCAGAAGGGAAAAACAATAATCTGGACAGCAGAGATGTGCTGAGCCATGAAATTAGCCTCCCTGGGGGACGAGGAAGAAATGAAAATTCTAAAATACCAGAAAGTTGCTGTGAGGCAAAGAGCTCCAGGATCTGAAATCTCTGACAGGCACCCTGTGCCTGGCTCCTGCAGAGATTGAACACGCTGCTGTGCTCGCTCTGCTGCCAGATAGGATCACCTCCAGAGCAGAATCAGAAGGGAAATGGGAGGTTTATCAACTTCAGAACCCAGCTGCACTTTCTAGGTTGAACAGCTGATAAAAACAGGGTTAAGCTCATGGTTCAAGCTGTCAGTCAGTGAATGTGACGTGAAGGCTCCTTCCGGATTGTGTCCTACATAGTGTGGGGGAGGAAGACAGGGCAAGCTTAGGAGAAGGAACATTTTAAAACTCCCTGGAAAGACTTGTCAGAGGACACCTGTCAGAGCTCTGACAGTTTTTGTGGGTTTTTTTCCACTTTTGACACCCACAATAGCTTAAAACTACAAAAAGAATAGTGAGGAAAAAAATAGGTTGAGACACACATCTCCAGAAACAGAGAAATAGAAGTAGATTTAAATAAGCCAGGGTAAATAAAATTGTTAAAGGCAAATGTACACAAATTATCTTCCACCCACTTCTGAGTTAGTCCCCATATTTAAAGACTTTCTTCCAACTCAAGTACTCTGGTGATGGCTGGGACAACTACTCTTGGCTCTATTTCCTTCCTTCACACATTTTTTGGGGTAAGAAAAGCTGACAAAAAGTGGGAGTTTATGAAAGCAATCATAAAATGTTACGAGTAATGCTAAACAAATTATGTGTTACTCTACAAAAATGGTCCTTTCTTTAAGGAAAAAAAACAACAGATGCCTGAGAGAGATCAGTTTACCTCTCTCAAAGCAATGATAAACCTATTGTCAAGGGTTATAGCTGGCAACTGCAGAGGCTGTGGAGGGTCAACATTATCCAACTTGCTCTCCTGACAGTTGTTTCTGAAAAGCTAATAGTGATTTGATATCTTGATGTCACCATCTGCAACAGGTATTTCCACACATAAATGATGTTCAATGCCCTACCCTGGGATTCAGGACACCTCAGTTCATTGCTTTTTACTGTCCCATAGCTGCTGTACTTAGACATTTTCCTCTAGGTCTATCAAATTTATTACTGCTTTACTAAGCAGGAACTACCTTTACTCTCCCCTCTGTATACTGTCTGACATGATGGGACCAATTATCAGGACCATTACACACTTACGATAAAAGTTGCTGTTAACAGTATTTGGGCTGCTGGGCATTCCAGTGTTTATTTTCTCCCCGTTTTCATTGTTGTTGTTTTGTTTACTGTATGCTATTAATGTATATTGCAGGCAGTTTATGACACTATGGAGAATAGTCAGACAGTCAACATTAGCCCTAACTACTGCCAGCCTAGACCATGCCTATGATGCCACCATAGGCAGTTCTGAACACAATAGGATTTTAGAAATTGAAATAAGACCTTTGTGGTATTTAAAGTACCTGAGTGAACAAACTTAAAATTTCCAGTGAGCTGGCATGGAAATTTGGATGTGAAATCTCTGGTTGCCCTAAATTCTGTTTCTCCACATGCCATGCTAAAAAATGTTTCTGATCTGACTGTCACAAGGAGTATCCAACTCCTCAGCCCTTTGAAGTCCATGCCTTGGGCACTTCTCCATGTACCACGCCCAGTTCAACAAATGCTTTTGGGACACACCTAACACACAGCAGAACAGACAATAAGCGCCCATCTAAAGTACTCTGCAGCTACACCAAGCAGCTGAAAAGGAGGGACCTGGATTTAACTCTTCTTTTTGAGATGCAAATCCACTATTCTGGAGAGTGCAATAACTACTAATCAACTGGCTAATGTGAGTTGGCATTTTCAATTTCTCCTGTAAAAACCTGTTCCGCATTGCACAAAAGGCTGGAGGGAATGGGGAGAGAGCGCAGCAGAGCCTGACTCCGTGTTCTCATGATAGGCACTCACCTGGAAACAGAGAAATATGGCTCTCTATCTACTCTAATAGTACTGTTTATGCATTTCATTCCATCACTATTTAATGCAAAAGATATAAAATTAGGAGCCCATGAAGCATTAATTAATTTATAACCATTGTTCACTGGCTTTCATCCTCTGAGAGTAGAACATTTTGTGTTCTGGAATATGAATGTAAAGTGCTGCTTCTCTGCGCTCCCTGTTCCCTCTGATTTCAGTTTCACCAGATCACAAGTTCTTCTACCTAAACTTTAGATTTCTTCAGGGCTGCCTTGTCTCAGGTTACCCTGTGAAAGCCAGATGGGGAGAGTAAATAGTGCCCTAGCATGGGAAATAAATAAAGGGAGCTTCCAAGGACAATGCTTCTAGTAAGTGACTTTTTAGAAGCACCATAAAAAAATTCACTCTTCATCTTAGCAAATATAGGATCTACCGGTGAAGCTATAAAGCTATAACAGGGAACACATATGTGGAATTCCTTCCCTTCAATGTAATCCTCACCTTTGTTGCAAAGTTATTGAGATGATAAACATTCACAAGTGCTGAAAAGCAGGATTCACCATGAAATTCCAGAATTCCAGACTGAAGTTATGCAGTATTGTCATGATGTAAAGTGGAAAAACACCTTTGTTGTCAGGTTAAACAAACAGCTCAATTTTCCCAGCCTGTTCACTTTGCACTTACCCAACCACAGTGTAATAGTCTCTTTTCCTTTCCTGGTAATTCTTTCTGGCCTCTTACAAGAAATGAAGAGAATTTTATTTTCTTTGCTCACTACTTGTATGTGTTCTGTCATCATTAAGGGAGGGTTAGGAGGGGTACCCTCATGGAAGTCATATTTCAAGACATAGCCCAAGACTTGAAGCTCCTCAGTTCCTGTGGAGAGTTATATTTTTGCCTCTAAAAGTGTGTAGGTGAAGGTGAGGTGCAAGGTCTCTGTGAGGGACATTACTCCTTTAGTTTGCAAGTATAAATATGATTTTGCTGTAATAGGAATAATCAGAGTTTTAGCTTTTTCTCTCCATGAAAGGGGTAGAAAAACCAGGAAATGAATTAACTTATTTGAAGTGTAGAAGCAAGGAAGAGTCAGGAATCATGGTATTTGCTTATAACATTCAGAAAACCTCTATTTTATAGAATCACTCCTGTGGTGCCCGTCGTGTTTTCTAACCGCATAGGATAAAGTAGGAGATGGTGTAGGTTCTAGTTGTATTTTAGCTCTATAAAAGTTGTGCCTCTTTTTGTTATGTTAGTCCAGACAGGTCATATCACTGCTCTTTTTTTCCTGCTTCGACCAACCCTTACCCTTGTGAAGCCATCTAGGTAATCACAGCTAGTTCTTTCACTGCAATGAAAGACAGAGGAAGAGAAAGGATAGAAGGAGCTAAAAATAAGCAAGCATGGGAGGTATATTTGGGATTACTGGGGCAGATATCACCTGAACAGCAATGTTGAAGACAACTGATCTGCCCTGACTTTTTCAGCTACAGGGTTGTGCTGCTTGACCCTAACAGGAACATATCAAATTTTTCAACTGTTTCTAGAACCGATTTATTGTTTTAAAACACTAAATTTCTTCAAAACAAAAACTGGATTGAGACATTAAAGATTATTTGCAATGAAATATGAACTTCATGTTTGCAAGTCCATGTTTTCTACCCATGGAAATCAAGTTTATTCTGTAAAGACCAGAGAAGCTTGAATAGACATATTAGTCTTGGACAAACTGAACTCAAAAAATAGAAGCAATAAAATACAGACCATGGAAAATCAGCATTGTCTAGAAGTCTGTATACTTACACAAGATCTTGTGCAGCCCAAGCTGAAAGCAGCACCATTTCAGCTACACTATTCCTGCTGTTGTGCTAACACGTGGAAAATTATCTCCAATTCTACCTAACAAGCAGAAGCAACTGAACAGAGATTCACAATAGTTTTCAGAAATACTTCTGAAATCTGATTTATAAGTTAGCCAACCAGCTTTCCCTCCCACATGTGTATTTTGGGTATAGTGAAGTTCTTGATCTGAAGGAAAACTTTGCTATTCTAAACATCCACTTATTTAAAAAGTGCACTTGCAGGAATTGACAAATATGATGTAATTTTGTAGAAAGATTAGAAAACATTATATAAAATATGAAAAAAAAGGTGAAATTTTAACAATGGTGATGTTGGCTTTTTCCAATGTTTTTCCTTTTATTTTTATTTTCCCCCCCAGAGGACCAGTAAACTAGCCCTAATGCCTCAAGGTTAGCAACATTTAAATTCCGAAATTCATGCATATAATCCATAATGACAAAGGACTGTAGCTGAAACTGCTTCTATTAAGAGAAATTTCAATCACTAAAACCATATCCACTAAATAATTCTGATGAATAACATAGGTATCCTGAAGACACTGTGAACCTGTTACTCATTTAAACTGAGCTAGATAAACCCCTCTGACAGTTCTGCCCTGAAATTGGAAGTCAGAAGCCCAAATTCCTTTGAGGGTCCTGGGTGAAGTTTCCTAATGTTGGAAAAAATCAGATTCAGTTTCTTAAAATGTCATGATTTTAATAAATGTCATAATTTACTTTTTTGGCATAACAAATACTAAGCAAGAGATCTACTGCTCTTCCAGGTCTCTTCTATACAAAAATGAGTAAGAGAACTCAGAATGACACTACTCTAACCTATGTATCATAAATTCCCAAATAAGAAAAAAAATACCCCAAAAGCTTAAAAAATATATCATGCACAAACAAAGTCACAATATTACTTGCAATATGAGACATGGAGTGCATATAAAGATTTCCTACTGTGAGACTGATGTGATCTCTTAAATATTTTACCCTAATGTCTTTTTTTAGCATTATTTTTTCCAGGTTTTTGCACATTTGTCAAGGCTGAATATATTGCATTTTAAGACATCTGAAAACACAGCAACTGTCTTTATTCTCTTCGTTCAGTCTCTACTCCCCACTTTCCCCTCTATTAATTTCTCAGCAGCTATGAGCAAACTTTCAATACTTTCACAGTGTACAATTTACTTGTAGAATTAGTCAAACTTTCTGGGAGGGAATGGGAGAATTAACAAAAGCTTGTGGCTGTTTCCATGGTCATAATTTGGAAAAAATGCATTATTTTGATACCAAAAAAATAAAGGAAACAACTCACAATGCACATATATTTTCATATATGCATGGGTGTGTGGGGGTGTGTGTGTAGTGTTTTGCCTTCCTGATTTCCTCTGCATTTTGAAATTTAAACGCTATTCTCCTCTCACAGTCCGTACACAATCATGTAATGTGGACATATTCTATAAAGGGATGGTATTTCAATTGAAGTTAAAAGGTCATGGATCTTTATTTTCAAGAAAAATCTTTTGTGTAGGTAATCAAGCAGTAAAACTTTTATTTTCTTTCCACCACCACTCACTAGACTGGTTTGGTTTAAACACTCTGACATCTTCAAACACTTCTGCATTTTGTAGGAAAAAAATTTCCATCCAGTTAAGGAAAGGACACTAAGGTAAAAGCCTTGTTTGACTATTGAAAAGAGAAGTCTGCAAATGGAGAAAATATTAATGTAGCCATTCAAAATCCCACAATGCAGTGTGCACTGAGAAAGAAAACTAAGAACTTTTCAGAGTACTCAATTTCAATTTTGGGTCTTGACATTAAAGATTCATGGCAACAATTTTATGAACAAAGTTACAAGAACAGATAATTCAGTACTTTAACACTCTTATATCTTTCCCCTCCCTACTTTCCTGTCATGGTGGGATCAGATGTTTTGGGTGAAATCTCTGCTGAGAATACAATCAAGAGAGACATTCCTGGATCTGGTTAACCTACAGTCTGAATGGGATAATGACAGAAGGAGCCGAGTCACTTGCCTCAGTTTGCATAGAAAATCTGAGAGAAAACTGGGAACAAGAGTCCATTTGCGTCCAAACCAGTTTGTGTTGATAACCATTGGATGGGGCATCTTCCCATGTGACCTCTGACAGCAGTGCAAGAGAGGAAATGGCAACACACAAATGTCAAGATATGCCAAAGAATTAAGAATTTTTTCATCTCAACATGTTTCATCTTTTATTCCTTCACATGGTCATTTGTTGCCTTTTAAGACAGCCCCTGCAGATGACACCAGCTGCACATTTTAAAAGAAGCCACAGCCTATGGAAATAATTTGCACCACTGAGTTCTTTACAGCAATGAGCAAAGACCCTTGATGCCAAATGTAGTTGAGCCCTGAACTCAGATGATGACAGTTCTGAGGAGACAGACCAGAAATAATGAGGCTGAGACCAGCTATTTATTCCACTTGCCAAATTTGCATTGGTTAGAAGGCAAAGATTTTGAGCTTCTGTATTTCCTCACAGTACTGTTTTAAGGAACTATTCCTAAACTAGCCATAGTGATGGTTTTTCAACTACTGGGTCAGAACAGATGATCAGAGTCATAAGGCATTGGAAATATTATGAATCTATAAAAGAAAGAAAATCTCATTCCCAAAGTATTCATATCCTTCAGGGCCAAGTGCTCTTTGTAACCTCTCATAAATCGAGTTAGCACTGTTACCATGGACACTTTCTCTTCTCCTTTTAATAAGATATATGTAAATTTGGAAATAAGTAGAAACAGAACTACATGATGTTCTTTTCCCCTATTCTTTTGTTCTTCCTGTTGCATTGTGTTTGGTTGGGGATTTTTTAAAATTTATTGCCAGCATTTCTAAGAAAACATGAAATACTTTCCCTCCTACCTCTTCCCATCAAATATAAATGAATACTAGTTAAAAAGGGGAAGCATATGAACTTTGTGTTAGTAGTTTAGTGAAAGAGCAGTCTCTTACCAATGTTGAGCAGCACTAAAATCTCCATATGCAACAGGATAGAAAAGTGAAGAAACACCAAAGCAAGAGGAAAGAAATCCTGAGATTGCAAATGGCAGAAACCAAGCTATCCAGGCAAGAAAACCATGTTTGTTTCATAAAAGCAACTTATTCATTTTTAATGAAGAAGAGGGAGAAAACATAGGAACATTCAACACCAAAACCAATAAACATGCAAATTCCTAACTCTGCCTCCAAACTTATTCAATTTTGAAACCTGTTTATCCTTCAGAATAGCTAAAGAAATAGGAGAGAAGAAGAAAAAAAATGTAATCTCTAGATTAAGAAATGGCTTATGGAAAAAGCTTTAGCTGATGAGACTATTGAGTGAACAAGATGATTTCATAATACAATTTGTGCCAGTTTGGTAATGACACTACATATGTAGAATAAAAAACCAAGAGCAATCAATCCATCATTCAAGTCACAACTCATTTATTTATCTTCTTTAATATTTTTTTGTTGGTGCCAGACTTCCTCCGAAACTAGCTGTATTGATTGAAGTTGGACAGTGCAGAGCTTTAGTCTAAGAAACATTCTGACACTTAAATTATGTTCCATAATGTGTGTGCTCCATTTTTATAGAAGTCTGAAGGAAAAAAAAATCATGGTGTTTTCAAGAGGAAACAGAGAAGCAGGTTACAGACTGCTTTCCACCTGGGAGCTGGCCATTGCATGAGATACAGGCAGGAGGGAGTATGGAGTATGAACTTTATGTATGTACTGAAATAACAAAGTTAGATCTAAGTTGTACTTCTTAAAGTCTACAGAGAAAACTAAAAGACAAAGATTTCTTTTGGCTGCTGAGTGAGGTGGACCTGCTTTATGATATAGACATCTTCCAAGGGTAGAGAGATTCAGTTTAAGCAGTCTTGGTTGGTTACTTTTCTTCTGCGAATTCTGAAGTCTGCTATGGTGCAGCAAATGTTTCAGTAGGAATTCACCCCATCTAAAGGCAATTGGTTAATAGACAGCCACTTTCTGCTGATTGATTGACTGATTGATTAGAGAGTGAGCTGAGACATGGTGGGAGAGTCTTTTCACTGATGGCAGATCACTTAGTTTGAGATGTGACAGTTCATTTTCTGTAAAGCCTTTTTCTTTCCACTGAAGGCTCCTGTTTGACACACTTGGACTGAGCATCTTTGAGGCAATGAACCCCCCCTGCCCTTTGACTCAGGCTGGATGTGATTCATCATGTTCAACAGTAGCCAAGACCTCAGTTTGCTTTCTCCTTGCTATGACTTGACCTGCTAGAGAAAGCTTGCTCGGAGAAGATGAAGCCTAGATGAAGAGCTGGGGGAAAAGTGAGTCCAGATTTCCTCACAATTCAGTGGTTTGGTGTTCATGCACTGGTTGTATATGTGAAAGATTTCCTCTGATACTTTCATCCCTCCTTGCATTCTGAGGCTTTGAAATTATTTTCAGAATGGAAATTCATACCCTGTTGGAGCTGATTGATGGCTCCAAGGGCTGATGCAGAAGACAGATTGCTCTGGCTACGGTCCCAGGGAAGCCCCAGGACCACAGTTGTAAGGGTAGATGACATCACAAGACTTGTCTAGACCTTTTGTCTAGAAGTGGGTGACATCTGGGTAAAATAAGCTAGTATTGGAGGTAAACAAAACAAAATACTGATTATCAATAGAGGCCACTCAAGTGACACCACTTAGAATCCTGACTAAGAAAAGCTACAGCTTAGAAATGTGAGACCACTCCTTAGCTACAAAGCACCAATACTATGGGGACAGATTATTTCTGATCTTTTATGGGCATTCCCTGAGGCCAGCATTCCAAATTAAACTGTTTACACTGTACAGAGTATGTAGAGCTGAATGATTTGAAAGGCTAGGTAGAGTGACTATCTGCTTCAATATTTTTAATGGCTTTTCTATTAAAAGATAAGCAGAGAGGTCTGTGCGAGAGAATACAAAAGTGGAAATCATACAGTCCTGGCGTTTAGATCTCATTCTCTCACTGAATTTTATTACCTTTGGTTTTGGGCAAACCACTTGTATTGCATCTCTTCCTATCCCTAATTATAAACTCTAAAACTCACAAAACACAAAAAAATCGTTTTCCTGCTTTTCTTGCTTAAACATCAGCTACTAACTGTATAGTACATTGAACTTAAACCCCTGACTTTTATCCTGTCACAAATAGTAGGTCTTAATAATGATTCGCTGAAATGTTTACTTTACAGCTTTGATAGAAGTTATTTTTATTAGTTGACCTTATCTCTCTGATTTTGGCTTCTATGCATTCTCTTTTAATACCTTAGGTTTATTCAGTTAAATTTAAATTAGTTCATTTCTGTTTCTGAAAGCAGTTGTTTGAAAGGTAGTTTGAGTTTACTGAATAAATATGCTTCATATACTATCAGCAAGACTTGACTTCTAAATTCTTGGTTTTAAGTTTTTCCTCTTATGCAGAACTGTAGTCCTCACAACAATCCATCAAATATAGATTTTTGGGTGTGTTTTGCCAGACAATGTACTTTAAAAGGGACTTATACTTAAATCTGCTCTTCAGACTATGAACAGCTTAATGGATTGTTGACAAAGAATGCAGAGCTCAAGCAGGATGTGATAATACCGGGTGTTTTCTCACTCTTATACAGTTTATACAACTTCTATTTTCATTTCATGCCTGGCTGTCACTTAGAAGAATGCAGCAACAATGATCTTGGTACTAAAGACTGGAATTAGAAGATAAAAACAGAAATTGTAGAATCAGAACATACATCAGAGATAACAATAGGCTTCTATAACCAGAGGAGGTCAGATGTCTGTGACCAATTGCAGAATGAAGGAAGTTCAGGTAATGGCTCAAACTCCTTTCACTCCCCAGCCCTGCAAAGAGACTTTTTCATGTCTATAGGGAAGAATCAACTTTGGTTTAATAACTGAAGTTACTAAGCTTGAAGTTTACCCTGTGAAGTTTCAGCAGGTGCTTTTTACAGAAGGAACAATTAAATATCTGGGCTAAACAGGGACACTCACAGAGAGGTAGGATTGCCTCTTGCATAAATCTGCCAGAATTGTTTTTTTGTTTTTCCTCTTTGGTATTGTGCTACTGTTGCTTCAGTAGATCACTTTCTAGGAAAATTCCTAATTCAGCAGAGCCATCATTAATCAGGAAAGTTTTATTTTGTGGGTGGCTCCTTCTGCATGTACCCTTGGATACTACATGTCACTACCAGCTTCCAGTTCCCTTCCAAAGAACCCCTGTAGAGATATGGTGGCTGAAATGCAAAGCTATCCATCCACTCCTAGATTAGTGCAGACTGTCCCTTCAGATGATGCCCAAAGAAAAGGTCTGTAAATTATCTGCAGCAGTCTCTCACAATTATATTCTATTTCTCTGAGTAAGATAGAAAACAAGAAAAGGAATAGAGGCCATCTGCCAGCCCATCTCCCTATGAAATTTGTTCTTAATGATGACTTTATAATCTTTCCAGTATTTTCTCAATGCATTTTCCAGGTTTGTTCATACTAAATCATAATTACCTGAAATTGCCACAAGAGACACTCTAATACCACTAGAAAAATCATCATCTTACCAAGCAAGAGAAATGTAAAGTACTGCAGCAGTTGTACAGAAATAGTTTTTCTTTGCTTGCTAATTCAATTTTGGGTAAAGATGGGGGAGCATTCTGAGGAATTGATTATTCTTAGGCTTTAAAATCAGGTGAATGTATATATATCTATATAAATTTTGGCCATTTTGTATTTATTTACCTTAGGTAACAAGCACACGAGAACGTATCTTGTTGGCTGCATTTTCTGTTTTTTTGGAATGCCAAGCTGACAGCTTACCTCCTGTGCAGTCAAACCAGTGCCTGTCAAATAGGGACCTGCACGTGCTATATACTACCTCTGGCATGCAACAAAAGGCATCCAGTCACACAAAAAATCCGATGTTTTTTGTCAAAATATTTATCGTGACACCGGGAATCAACATAATAATGAAAGTTATTAGTCACAGAAAGCTGCAAAACCGCATCTAGAGTAAGAGTTTTATTTAAGAGAAGGAAATTAGCTTGTTTCTAAGAATGGAGCTTCTCAGTCCTGGCCTCTCTTACCTTATATTTTAGTTCAAATATTTGGATCCCAAAACATTGCATTTACTAAAAACCAAGTGAAGAAGACACTACAAGGTTTGCATCCAGTCCAGCTGGAGAAAGGCTCTCTTCATCTATTGGCAGTGAAAATGAAATGAAATCCTCAGTCTTTGTACTAAAATCAGTATTACAATTTTTCTGTACCCAAAGTGATCTTGAGTTGACATCCAGGTCCAAATTCACAACCACTCACAGCCATGAGCAAAGCTGAAATTTGTCATGCCTGAGGGTCACTTTGGTGGATGGGGGTTCTCTAGGGACACCATGTCAACATCAGGCACAGGGCTGGCTGCATTGCAGAGCTTGTATTTAGGACTCCTTGTTAACGTGGTTGCTCTGATTTCTGTGCTTTTCCATTGGGTTCAATTGCAGCTGGTGGGATGCTGGCTAGTGTTAAAATGATCAACTGAGAGATGCTGAGAATTCAAGCCCACACATGAGGGTTTATAAAATATCTTCGCAGTCACAAACTGTGCTGTGCGGACACCAAGCTTTTCTATTATCACTTTTCTCACTAAGGTTCAACTAAGCCATAGTCCCCAACATAAGATGGATGTGGACTTGTTGGAGCAAGCCTGGAGGAAGGCCTTGAAGATGATCAGAGTGTGGAACACCCTCCTTTGAAAAAAGGCTGAGAACATTAGGGTTGTTCAGTTGAGAGAGAAGAGAGAAGAGAGAAGAGAGAAAAGAGAGAAGAGAGAAGAGAGAAGAGAGAGAAGAGAGAAGAGAGAAGAGAGAAGAGAGAAGAGAGAAGAGAGAAGAGAGGAGAGAAGAGAGAAGAGAGAAGAGAGAAGAGAGAAGAGAGAAGAGAGAAGAGAGAAGAGAGAAGAGAGAAGAGAGAAGAGAGAAGAGAGAAGAGAGAAGAGAGAAGAGAGAAGAGAGAAGAGAGAAGAGAGAAGAGAGAAGAGAGAAGAGAAGAGAAGAGAAGAGAAGAGAAGAGAAGAGAAGAGAAGAGAAGAGAAGAGAAGAGAAGAGAAGAGAAGAGAAGAGAAGAGAAGAGAAGAGAAGAGAAGAGAAGAGAAGAGAAGAGAAGAGAAGAGAAAGAAGAGGAGTTCTCCAAGGCAGAGGTTAATAGTGCTGCCAACAAGCAGCACTGTCTAAATCTATTACTTGTAAATATGGGTGAAGATTTCACAAAATAGGGAAATAAATTACAGGTAGCTGTTTGTTTGGGTTTTGAGTTTATTAAATTCTGCTAGGAGATCTGAGAGAAATTACATTTTCAGTCTTGGATCTTTAGGTTATTGCAAAGGGGCCTGAGAAAAGAGTGGAAAGAGGCATCTATAAATTTCACTGTAGTGTCCTTGCAGCCTGGAAGCAAGATGAAGATAAGGGAAGAGGAAATTCCAACCTGGCACATGATTTAGAAGACAGATCAGCTTGTTGGCTTCATGTCAGCAGAAAATGATGCAAGATAAATGACAAATCTATTCGTTGCTACTAACATCCTCATTCACTAACATTGTCTTAGCCAGTGAGAACCTTGGATGGGGGAAAGCCCTTCAGTGATGGTCACTTGTTTCTCTCTGTATACATACACATAAACATCTCTCTCCTCCATAGAGATGTTCTGGAGCAACTTGTAGCGAAAGAAAGCATGCTCAGAATTTCCAGCTAATATTTTTCTTTACTTCTGCACCTGAGATGGAGTTAGAGGATTGAGATGCAACAGCTCATGCATCTATTCAAACATAGATGGAATAAAGTAAAAAGCAGGAAATCTCATACTTTGGAGATTGCAGGTATGCAACCTATGTTGCCAGAAAGCAACTCTCTTCCTAATGTAAATGAGGCAAGTGCTTCTGACTTTCTAACTGTATTTCCATGTACTTCCTTTTATTTATCAAGTGCTGCCAATTTTTTTTTCCCTTCATCTGGGTGCAAGACTACTGGAGACCTCCAGGAGCAGATGTGGTATTTGCGATTTTGTTCTGAACAATCTGGCTGTTTTGAAAATATTCACAGTAAAGCCAGTTACAACACCAGATGTGAAAGTAGTAAAGCAGCATCTTGTGTTTACATTTTAATTTCTCCAGCTAGGAAGGCTGGGGTGTTTATGCACTGGAAACTCATAATACAGACTGCCTGCTCTAATAATCTATTACTTTTATATGGTGCCTTCACCTCACGCTGCTCTGCAAGCCTTCTGTGCAGAGGACCCACCCACTACAAAACTGAGACTCCCACAGGTCTGTGATACAGCAACTGGATATTAATTTTTAATAGTAATAACCCTAGTGTAGAAGTAGAGGGTAAATGAGAGCTACATCTAACAGCAGCTGCTGAGAGGGCTTAAAGTTGGCAGGTCTAGGCGCTTGTGTGTGTGTGTGTGTGTGTGTGTGAGAATTTTACAGCTTTTGAACATCTGTAAGACTCACCAACTTTATAGTGCTGTTTCGAATCAGGTCCCAGGATTATAAATTCAAGGCACATGGAGTGGAAATCCCAGCACATTTTTTGCCATGGAAGAGGTATTTTTCTTTTTTTGCATGTTTGAGGGAGCCAAGTAATACCAAAGCAAGAAAAAAAAACCATCTAGCATTGTGGAAGCCCATTTAACTCAGTGCAGGCAGTAGTCAGGTAAAGAATAAGTTTCTGAAATTCATGCCATGTTGGAAGTAAGACAGAGATACTGCTCTCTGTCTCAGAAGGAAGGGATGACATGGCACAGAGCTCAAATCTCTGTATTCCCTAACAGTGGTGTCAGGGTAGTGCTCAATGTTTCCAGCACACACAAAGCTAGGATGCAAAAATGGAAAACTCAAACTGCTGTTAATGGGATGTAGTGAAGGCAGAGCTGTATGCTGATGGACACAGGATCCAGGAAACAAGGTTATATGCCCTCATGGAGGTCTCCACAAATCACCATATTTGTCCTTTTATGTTTATGCAATTAAATGGGAGAGGGTTCAGCTTTGATGGTTTGTAATCAGTGTGTGGCTAGTAAAGACAACAACAGTACAGTCAAAGATACAGAAGAGCTATTTATTGCTAAGCCCCCTCTGAAACAGAGCTGAAATAGAGACCTGGCCATGACAGCTCCTGCTATGAATCCCAAAAGTACCACTGGTCTGGGAGAGGAGTGCAGCCCTCAGCACAGGAAAAACCTATGGGAAAGAACAAGTTGGAACTGTGAAGGCAGTATCCCTGCAATGCCAATCTCTGAAATGCTGAGTAGGCCACCAACACCCTCCTTTCATCCTGCTCTTCTCCACCTCAGTCTTCAGAACAATTGTCCCCTTTTTGTCTTGATATTTAATGACAAGTAGGGATAAATTGAAAAACTTTCTTTCTGATTAAATCAATGAATTCTCACTGTGGCTGTTAGAATAAATGTTTGAGGAGCCACAGCGCACTACGTCATTGAAAATAGGCTGAGTTTACATGGAATTGATTTGAGCCTGGTATTTTATGACTCCTGTGTGAACTTGATGTGGCCAAATTGGCTCTCTCTGAGGACACTTTATCAGGCAGTTATATCTGTTGTCTAATTAACATGACTCAGCACTTGAAGACTGTATAGAGGATTTAATATGTAGGTTGCAGTGGCAGAGGAACACTTTACAGTGTACTGCTACTCGAGCAAGAGGCAGTGGTGGTTTTAAGAAAACCGCTCAGGGGAAAAAAAAGAAAGAAAGATCCTATCCTGTTTTTCCCGACATCATATCTATGTTTGGAAACTTCCTCCCTAAATCTTTAATGAAGGCAGAATGGGGTTTGAAAAACAGCTGGAGGACATTGATCTACACATTCCAATTTGTTTATGTATAAAACATGCATAAAGGATTAAATGCTGCTTAACAGTTTGTCTGCTTTCAGCTGCTTTCATGCCTCTGCTTTGCTCTAGCACCAGTCCCTGTCAGAAGATACCCTGGGGGGCTTTTAAATAATAAATAGGTTTCTTTGGAGGATGTCTTTTTTTTAATCTATTATTAATTGGCACACAAAATGGTAATTACACCTGCTCTCAAAATACACTGTGCCACTCATTCTTCCCTGGTCGATGGCATTTGCCCTGTCTCACAGTAGCTTTAGGACCATGGGAGACCTGAACTGAGGCTGGAGAGTGACATCAGACTAAATTAAGGGCTCATGCATTTATGTATCAGTATAAAGCGATGCGAATGCATTTATAAGGAATGAATGATTTATCAGGAAGTGATTTTTATGCCTTTCTGTTGCATGTGACTAATATGGTGAACAAGTCAGTTCATTGATTCAAGTTCAGGATCCTGGTTTGTCTGTCGTTATAAAGGGGCTGTTTGAAAATCCTGACTTTTAAGCACTTTTTCTTTTTTTTCAATCCATAGAGGTTTGTTCACCTCTATCAGTCTGAATGATTTATTAAGCAAGAAATACAACTATCAGTGCTTACCAGTTAAATGCTGCAAATGATCTCTTAAAAATAATACATTACATTTCCTACTCATCTAATCCCATTTTACACAGAGGCACACAAAATAGACTGGAAAGGCTGGTAATTTTAAAAGATAGGCAGCTGTCCATGCTGCTGGAGGTCACAGGCACAATCTGTGCATAAAGAACCAAATAAGTTACCTGTCAGTCTGCTCAGCAGGGGCAAAATTCTACTTTGTGAAGGCCTAAAATCCAAATTTCCAGCTGTTCTTCAGATACAGCACTGATAACTGACAGCTCTGTGGCATGGCATGGGGATGAGTTTGTAGATAAGATCAAAACAGTTCTAACGGAGACGTGAGCTTCAGTCTTGTGTCAGATATGTGAAATTTGTTATCTCCCAGTGATATATCTCTCTCCAGCATTCTTGGTTCACAAAGTGAGCCATGCCAAGCTACACAATTGCATCCTATAACATAGAAAAGCACCATATGGTCACATTCTTTATCCTTATTCCAACTGTCACCATGACTCCTGAGTCTTTTATGATCCAGTATCAGGCAGTAAGATCAGCAGAGTTAAAACTGAGCAATTTAATATCTCTAAAGGGATATGTTCTGGCAGCACAGGTAGACCAGGCTCTCATCATAATGATACATCAGTACTAGTACCAGCACACTCACAGAGAAACTTCCAAGGAATCAGGAACATAAACTCTTAAAAAATCCATTTGTTTAACATTCTGTGTTATCTCTCTATTGAGGACAGACAAATTCTCCTGTAGATTATAGTACTGCTAGAAAAAGCCACAGAATAGTATAAGAAAAAGAAACCAGGTCTTCTGGGAGATGTTCCCCCAGGTATAAATGTAAGAGTGGAAAACTGGTGAAAACCACAGACTGCAAGACAGAATTGCTGATGAAATCCTCAGAAAATCCCAGCACAGACCAGATTTCCCTTAACTCAAGGCAGTACTAACTTAACTGCTCGGATGTGCTGTCAAGCATTTGTTACCCACACAATGGAAACAAATGCGTACTACTGATCAAGTGACTGTGGCTTACAGTACAAATCTTGTCTCATAACTCTTTTTCTTATTTCCAGTTGAATGTTATTCATGTCTGGTTCAAACCAAAAGTGTCTTTAATTAATTAGCAGTATAAATGCATATCCATCCAGTTAAACACCCTGACGAAACATGAAGTTCATAAACAGAAAATATTAAACTCCAGGGGACAAGAATTAATTTGGTAAATATAAATTAGTATATTAACTTTTCTACAATTACGGGGGCATATTCAAGAACTATTTTGGTTCAACCTATGCATATTTCAAAGTCTTATGGTGCCTTTATCCTCCCTCTACCAAATGCCATCTAACAAATTAGGCACGTAGAAAGTGAAATTTTTTATCCCATGTCAGCAGAAAGTTTGCAGAGGAACTCGGAGCTCAGGTCTTCCTACGCCCACAGTCCATCACCAAGTTACATAAAGGCTTTGCCTATCCAGAAAATAGCTCACAGTATTATGTCTGGGTCAGAAAAGCACATGAGTATTCTGGTTTTCCTTTGCTACAAAATGATTAATTGGAAATGAGTGCTAGCTCCTTTCCCATGGAAAGGACACGACAGGTGTCATTGCTTTCTCATTTCCATTATGAGATTAGAGCTACTTTAGTCAAGATATATCCACAACTAAGCGACACAGAGAGATTTTGGTAGCCAGGGTCCATGCTTCCTCACCCTTCCATATTCATACACTCAACTCTTTCCAGCTTCAAGCTCAGTTTCCATCCCTGCCTGAGGATCTTTCAACCCTGTAGTCTTCTCATCTCCACCCATTTATCACACCTTGCTCACACAGTATCTGAACCAATGCCTTTGCTCACAACCTAAAAGAGCTGCTCCTCGGCTGCAGCCCTCACTGCTCCTGGGCACAATTCCCACAGGCCTGTTGTTGTATCTGCCAACTTTCAGCAGGGCACTGAGAACCTGAATCCATCCTTTAAAAGAAATTCTTAAGAGGATGTTAGGACTGTTTGGTCAATATTATTATTTAAGGAATGTGAAGTGTTTACACAAATATCTCACCCTAAGGTCAGTCCCAGTTCAGGTTTTCTACTCTGGTAGGCTTTGGATGTCGTCCTAGGTTTATTTGAAAAAGAAAACAAAATCATTATCTTTTCTTTCCCCTTTCTTTTCAATGTACTAAATATAGATGTATAAACAAAATCCTCAGCTAGATAAAGATAGCAGCACACAGATGGCATAAAAAACAAAGCATTTAGCAAGTTCTGAGACAGGCTGTACCCATATACACTTTGCATTACAGCTTGTTGCCAGCTAATATATATCCACAAGAGTTAAAAACTCACTCAAACTTATAAATCGTCTCATGTTAATAGTTAATAAGTACAAAAATAGGGCTCTGGGATTCTTTGATGAAATATGAGTGGGTTTTTCTTGTCTGTTTTTTTTTTTTTTTCCCTGAAATATTTACATTTTATTTTGTGGGAAAATGGTTTCCTGCTTTCAAAATATTTTGCTGGATGCTTCCCCTTTCTGATACATGCATCCAACTAGTATCCACACCTGCTAGTCCCAGGAATGTGGGGACTAGGGGTGCTGAGGTAGCAGATGTTCTCAGTCTCTTCTGCCAGGCAAATATCGTTATCCAGAGTACATTTGGCATTAGATGAGGGAAAGAGCATTCCTTCCAGGCTTTCCAGAACTGCTGAGCTAAATTCTCCTATTCACCAACTAAACTAGCTATGCTTTTCATCATCCAAGGGAGACAAAAATGAGAAAGGTCTAGTATTAAAAAAAAGAAAAATCTTGACATTTTAATGTCAATTTTTAAATTAAATAGTTTATATTCACATTGTGAATGTCAATATCTTTCCAGATTTTAATTTATGCAAGTTGAAATCAGAACTTCACAATCTTTATAGTGAAAAATAAATAGATATCATATATTTTTTTATTATACGCATTATGGGTTTTGTTATTTCTTGCTTATTCTCTTTACAGTCCATTCTCTACAGTAAATTGGGAAGCATTTCAGTAAAAGAGTAAGGAAAAAATGCAGCAAATGGGCAAGAAGAACAGGAAGCCAAAAATGGTTCCTAATTATTCCTGACTTATAGGAATACTGGACATACACTTTGTGCATTTAATATAAAAAATGTTAACATTTCTCTTTTAAAAGTTAGAGAAAAAATCCTGAGAATATGTGAAAAAGTCATACTTTGCAGGTTTTTGTTGTTGTTGTTGTTTTCTTTTTGTTTGTTTTTTGGGTTTTGGGGGTTTTTTTGCTTCTTTCTCAGAAAGCTCTCGGAGCTTAGGAAGAAACTAGTAGGATGCAACTATTTAACATATGTAAATGGAAATATGCCCATAATCACACAGGTTCACATTGATCCTGGGCAAATTGCTAGAACATTGGTATGAGACTCAACAAAGAATTAACAAAAGTTGAAATAATTAATGGCAATCAACAGTTTTTCTTTGAGATTTGTGTGGCATTGAAATGAACATGAGGTATCAATGAAATGCCATGGCCAACAGGTAAGGCAAGCTCTGAAGCAAAAGACAGAACATTAGCTGAGGAAGGATAGAGTATCCATATGTGCTGCAACTGCCCATGAAAATCTTGGAGTTGAAACTCAAGAAGGTTATTGAAAAATTAAAAAATGAGTTCACTGGAAGATGAATCTTAGAGAGAAAAATGAAAAAAAAAATCAATGTATGTTCAAGTCCAGATTGGAATTTTTTCCCCTGAAAGTTATGTTCTCCTACAGATATGAGTTAAATCTGGGTGCCTCATCAATGTTAAAAAAAGATAAACTTAGTATGTCGATGAGTATAATTTATGAAACAGATATAGGCATTTAGAAATCAAGCCTGCACTTTTAAAAATTCTGTTACATCTCTTCACTGTGTTCTGATGATTAGCTGGTACCCTGCAGCAGAAAGGAAAGGAGTCAAAAAGAAAAGTAATGGAGGTGATGTTTTTAAATGGAAAGTGGGCCAGAAGGGAATAAAAATGGAAGAAACTTTACTTTTTTTTCCCCAGATCTTACCTAAAGTTTACAGTTTTATCCTTTTTGGGAGTTTTGACATGGAATAGTTAAAGACATTTACTTTCTTCCCCTTTTGGCAAGACCTAACTTTCCCAAGCACATGCACTCATTGCCTTCTTCAGGACTAAAGCCCCTCATTAATCTCTCACTTTTTGGAGGTTATCGCTTTATCTTTTTCTTGCTTATCTTCATTCTGGAACTCAATTATAATGACCACAATGGCATGCCATGAATCACACGGGCAGGACACAAATCAATGTAACTGGTACGCTTAGTTATTGTGGATGTTACAGAGAACAGAGCTGGAGAAAAATCCATGAACAATTTCTAAACTGGGGGTGGGGAAAAGAAAAAGAGAGAGTCACATTTTCCTGCTACAGATAATTTTCCCAGTATAGGAAATTATGGCAAAAACCTTTTCTCAGACTTGGGATTGAACAGTCGTCCTTTCCACTGCATTGCCACAGGATGGCTTTTGATGCAAAATAGATAATAATAATAATAATGAAAACAATGCTTAATTAATTATTGGACGGGATTAATTCCAGATGACATAAGAGAATTCAAGTCCCAAATCAAAAATATCCTTGAAGCACTGCTCAAGACAGAGTACACCTACAATCCCTTTGGACAGCATTGGTGACAGTACACAGAGGATCTAAGTTACAAAAACCGTCCAGCACCAATTGCTGGTGGATAGACATGAACTCAGTGAACACTTAATATTAGGATCAGCCTTTGAACCTTCACTGGAATGGCTCTGAGCAACCTCAGTCAAGTTGATAATATAATTCCCCATCATGAGACCACGGTTTTTTATTTTGCTGAGTAAGTTGCTGTCAGAATTTGTGGAATAGAAGCATGGTTTTCAAATGGAAATCTGAGTTGATAAAACAGATAAATTATTTCCCTTCTTAATCTCTCACATGCTGGAACAGTAGGAGAGTTTTGATCCAAAATTGTTGCCACTTTTACCCGAGAAGAATGAATTTTAAATCTTTTTATTTCAGTAATAAGAATAAAATCTGTCTGCACTCTCAGAAGCCCAGCTTAACTTTCCCAAGAATCACTTTTATTACATTCCTTCAGTCTCCTTTAAAATAATTGATTAGACAATAAACATAAAAAGTACATAAATTATAATGTGAGAACAATTTTATCCTCAATCTCCAACTTGACATATTTTTCTTCCATGAAATCTGCTAAATTTCTATGAAACAATTTGATATGGCTTGTAATAAATTTTTAAACCTAAGTTATGCAGATATGGAATGACAAATTTAACTGCTTTTATATTAAAGCAATTTTCTGCCCATCGGAGAGATGAGAGAATTAATATGTAAACCATTAACTTATAGTCAGAAACATTGTGCACTGCAACTGAAATAATTATTTTTTTATGTTATCACTTATATTTTATTGCTTTCTCAATAGGAAAATACCAAAAATTACAACCATTGAATTTAAAGGAAACTCATTAGAAGAATATATACTTTGAGGGAAAACATTCATGAATTATAGACCATTCATGACCCATAGTCTATTTTTTTTGGTTTTTGAATTTGTTCCACTAGCCTTCAAGCAGCTGAATGCATTTCCAGGGCAGCAGTCAGCAGGCATGGATACACAGGGTTGTGTTAAAGCTCTGTCATGAACCTTGCTGCTGACCAAAATAAAGTTGATGTGGAGAAATTAAATGTATTTGTTTAGAAGCCAGATATATTCATCTTTTCTGGAAAAAAAAAATTAAAAAGCAGATTTGTTCCTTTTTCATCCTTTTCCGTGTCAACTGTCCCTCATCCTTCATCCCCTCTCCATGCCATGGCATTCTTGCCGCCCTTAGCTTTCTCTTGGGTCTCACTCATGTAGCACCACCTTCCTTAGGAGTTTGCCCTGACTGAATGAATCAGAAGCTCCTTGCCCTGAGCATTTGCCAGTTTAGCTTAGGTCCCAGGGCTGCACCTGTAGATAGATCATCAGGGTTTTCTCATCCTGTTGCACTCATAAGGGAAAATCCAATCTTTCCTGGCCTTGCTCATCATGCATTTGCCTTCCTTCCAGTTTTTGTTGCATTTCAGTGTCATGGGGGTGAGGAAGGCACTTAGCTAGAAGGTAGACAGGGGACTCCATTCTGCCCAGGAACCAGTTTTGGACTGGTTTCATGTGTATTGGAAGTAAGGCTAGATCTACTGCAACTTATTTAATCAGAAGTCTAGCAGCAGAATGGTGCTCCTGAACTCTGTTTTTTTTCTCTGTGAAGATAATTTTTTATCCTCATGCTCTTCTACCCTGCTGTCCTCCCTGTTAGTTGCAACTCTTTTTTCTCATTTGTGGGAAATCCAGCTTACCTGCACACCTGCTGCCTTATCTGTCCAAATCAGAATGGAAAATAATGTTGCAAAATCTTGGGCATCACTGCTCTACTACAAAGTATGCTTGCTGATTTAGACAGTATTACTCTGTGTTCATTGCCAGGCATCATCTTTTCTCCCCCTCAGCTTTCTTTATTCCAGGTACTACTCCTTCTCTCTTAGTTACTAGTGTCCTAAGACAGGATCAGACACAAACTACAGATTCAACAGGACTAAGGGACAGTGTATCACTGAGTAACTTAAAGTCCTAAGAGCAAGTTGCCACTTTCTCCTTCATCTCCACCTCAGGATGTTGTTGTTTCTTTGTGCAGAGGGCTGTTTTCATTCAATACAGCACCCAGGTGTCCCACACAGCAGGTGAATCATGGAATCACAGAATTATTTCAGTTGGAAAAGGCATTTAAAGATCAGCTAGTTCAACTCCTCTGCAATGGGCGGGGACATCTTTCACAAGAACACAGGTTTTGCGGGTTGTTCAAAGTCCCATCCAACCTGGCCTTGAACAATTCCAGTGATGGGGTCTCCACAACTTCTCTGGGTAACCTGTTCCAGTATCTTATACCCACATAGTGAAGAATTTCTTATATCCAATCTAAGCCTACCCAGTTTCATCTTGAAATCTTTTCCCCCTCGCCCTGTCACTGCAGACCCTGGTAAAAAGTCTTTCTCCATTTTTCTTGTATGCTTCTTTTATATATGGAAAGGCTGTAATAAAGTCTCCAAGGAGTAGGTCCTCATGGCTAGCATTTTCTGTAGCTGATGGCCACAGAGAATGGACAGCAGATAAAACTCTCTCCTTTCCACCCCTGTGGCTCAGATTTGAGACAGTCTGTACAGGTAAACCTTTTTACATGAAACAACAAGACTAGGCTTCAAAAAGGCAGATAGGTGGAAAGCTAGGCATGATCACAGAATAGCAGTTCAATTTTTTTAAGACTTCTTATCTCACATCTGGATGTGTTTTCTTGCAATAATATGTAACTTCTGTCTCAACCTGGGAAATCAGGCTAAGGAATAGCATTGCAAAGCAAGATAAAGTTGTTTTCTCTTCCTTAGTCTTATACCATTTGCATAGTGTTTTCTTAGCTGTAAAATATGCAGAATATGCAACTTATTTAAGCTTTACTTCTAAAACATAAAGACACAGGCTGTCTCCCCTTCTAGTTGTTTGAAGCCTAATTAATGATCTCCAGGTTTTCCATTTACAAATTATAAAGTCTCTGCACTGTCAAAGTGCATGCATTCTTTTTTGAAGTGTATATTTAAAAAAACCCAAATGGTGCAGTATAATTGGATCTGTCGCAAGGGCCACTTTGACCCACTGACTTTCTCATGAAAATACCTGTTGGTACAAAGTTAAATTATCAAGTCCAGAATTTTTTTGGGAAATATTTCTTACACTGACAGTTCAGGCATTGATCTATCTCAGGGTGAGGGAAATTAGAATTCTAGAAGGACTGAGTGAAACAGCTTTCTTTTTTTTTTTACGGAATGAAGGGGCAGGATAAGATGAATAGAGAAGAAATTATAAACATATATTGTCCTGTTCCTCATGACTGTGAAATAGCGCTGCTATGCCCAAATTCTGTTGCAACATATGAACTGAACACTGAAAGGTACAAAATGTTTCTAGTTCTTAGACTGGTCTGCAAAGAGGTGGAAATCTCCTGAGATTCACATGGTTTTTCTGCCCATGGGGAATGGATCCATTGCTTGCAAAACCTTTGAGGTTCTCTTGACTTTATTTCAGTCTTCTTAAAACAAAAACCAATGGGCTTTACTTGTATTTCATTGTTATTGCTTCACCTGAGTCAGGTAAAGGGTTGTATTCTCACTGTCTCAATTCAATACACAAATAAAGAAGTTCAAAATGAGGAAACACTAACAGAAGTGATTTCCTATCGGTCAAATGCAATTGCTTGAGTTTAATTACATACTGATCCAATGATCCAGACTCCCTTTCTTCAGTTGCCAACATCAGCCATCCTGGAAGGATCCTGACTTTCCCAAGCCCAAGTTTTGAGGTACTCTATTTTTTAAATTGTTATTATTTTTTATTATTTTTTTAAGTTCAAGACTGTTTTCAGTTGAAAACAAAATTCACAGCACTTGTTGCGAATGCATTAACTAAAACCGTATATCACAAATTACTTCAGTTTTTCGTCATGAAGGCCTGTGTGGTGTCCTCCACATTTTTTCAATCTGGGGTTCTATCCACAAATGCACCAATATCCTCTTTTATCTGCCAGTGAGTCTTATCTCCTAGAGCCACTGCTGTCAAGGCCTTATCAATGTTACCTCAATATAAAACTTTGTAGAACTGTCAGAGAGTGAGAAATTACAGTAGCTGGTGGAATAAATCCTCACTGCAGGGTAAACACAAGAAAAGCCCCACCAACATCGTCCTTCCTTCCACCAGCTGGATGTGGGATGCCTGAATGGCAAACAGAATAAAGGACTGGTCCCTCAGCATGCCCTTATCAACAATATGTCAGGTACTCCCTGCAAACTTAATCAGGTGCTGTGGCAATTCTTTACCTGCCTGCAAACAGGATCCCCACAAGAAGCTATTCAGTGTGTGAGGTAGCTGCAAGCTCTCCCACTATTTACACTGAACTGCAGCACAGCGAAGCAGAGCAGAGGAGCTTGACACAGGACATAGATGAGATATACGAATATGATTTCTCCCACACACAAATGAAGGCAGCAAATTCAGCTGCAATATGCGGCATCAGGATATTTATTGCTTGCAGGTGTTCATGAAAATATATGAGAATCCCATGAGGTTCACAGATTTTAGAAGGAATTATTGTGCACCTGGAAATTTGTTCTGCAAAGTGTGGTATTTGTTTCCTGTTGTTATTTGCTGTCCATTCTTTCCTAGTCAACATGCATTATTCATGGTTGTACTTGTAGGAGAGCCAAATTCTACAGATAGTCTTCATCAACAAGAGGGAACAATTCAGATAAAAAATCCTCCTTGGGAAAGAATGACTTGGTTTTTTAAGAGATCCAGTACAGAGTGATTTTACCTTCTTGAGCTTTTCTTTTAATACTAATTTTTTCTAACCTATCTTCAGAAAAAAAAAAAAAAAAAAAAAGAGAAAGAAAAAAAAGGCAAAGCCACTATCTTTAATGTATCTCAGATATATTTGCCACATGGAGCATAAAGCTGCCTTTGTACTTGGTCTATTGTACTCAGACACCTTGTAATAAAGATTTCAGGAAGCTGTGTGCAATTCCATTTTCCTTGAAGTTTTTTTAAGTGCAATGTGTGTGCCTTCCCTCTCTTTCCCCAAGCAAGCTGAAACACGACCGTGGTGAGCCCATCCTCACCCATCAAGTGCCCACAGGTGTCACAAATCCACACAGCTCACAAGCACCACTCAGGCCAGTTCTGCCAGCACAACGCACCACATGGTACTGCACAAGGCTGAGCACAGGACACTCAAATGACAAAAGCAGTGGTCAGAAATATGACAGACCATACAGATTTAATTTGACTTTTTGGTAGATGACAGGATTCACAGCAGATCCTCAGGAGGGTGCAAGAAGTGCAGCTGTTAGTGCAGTCAGAGGGGTGGCTACAGCGTCTGTTTTTTGGCTGGAATTTGGCTGCATCGATTCCCATCAGCCTTTAGGAGAAGAGGTAATGATGCTCCTGGAGCTGGTTGGCCATACAGAATAGAAACATTTTTACAAATATTTAAAACTCACACCAACTTTCCTAAAAGTAAGAGAAAGGAAAGCTTCAATAGGAGGAAAAACAAATCAGATAACATCCCATAGATTGCTGATGTCACCAAACCACTCATATTGACACGATTTTTGTCAAGTAACATTTGGACAATAAAGAATTAAAACTCAAAATATCAATAAAGTATTTCAGCTTTTCACTTTTTTTTCAGTACTATTCTGTACTGAATTCTTAGCTTTTTGGATGTAACAAAGATTGAAAAAATTGTGCTAAATAAAATGCATTGTTTTGGTGTTTCTTTAAAATATACTGCTACTCTCTCCAATCATGTCTAATAGCTCATTTTATTGGGTTTACATGGCAAAGTTTTGGTAGCAGGAGGGCTACAGAGATGACCCACACTGGAGCAGGGTGAGAGCCCTGCCCCTGAGGGGGATGGAGCAGCAGAGAGTGTGTGATAAACTGGCTGGAGCCCCTCTCCCTATCCTGCTGGGGGAGAGGGAAAGAAAATTGTGAGTGAATCTATGCCCAGGAAGAAGGCAGGAGTGGGGGAAAGGTATTTAAAGATTTGATTTTTTTTTCTCATTATCCTACTCTGATTTGATTAGCAACAAATTCAATTAATTTTCCCTGAGTCAGTTCTGTTTTGTGGTAACTGGTGAATCTTTCCCTACCTTTATCTCAACTCACAAACCTTTTGCTCCCCTGTCTAGCTGAAGAGAGCAGGGATAGAGCAGCTTTGGTAGCACCTGGTGTCCAGCCACAGTCAACCCACCTCAGCTGTTTATAGATCAGTCAACGATCTTGTCATGGCTAAAATTGTACTGTAGAAGACTGAGAAAATTCTGCACTGCTAACAAAACATTTCCTTCTTATCATATTAGTTAAATGATTATAATTACAAAATAGAGCTCTTTTACCCTCTTACTGCACAAGAGGAACATGACAGCTTGACATAATGGAGGCAAATTATTAATGAAGGAAATATAAAGAACATTTTGCATGCTGGCCTTTCCCAGGGAGCAGTGGGGAGTCAAATGCAAAATAACATCGCATTAGAGGAAGCAAAGTCTTCTGTTAACCTTCTGTGTTTCCATTCAATTTTATGTACCATACCATTATATTTGAAGCTCTATGCTGTTAACTGTTCAGCCTTCATCTGAAAAAATCTCAGATCCATAAAAGGAGATGGTCAGAAACGCTGTCAGCTTGTCTAGAGCCATTCAATATAGCTCAGCCTGTCCTCTTTCTCTTCCAATTGTTTTCAGCCCAGGTTCTTCTATTTTCCTTTTGAATTAGGGGGGCAGAGTCTGTAACAGTCTCACTTATCTTCTGGATGAGGGAGAGAATTTCCATTCACTGGAATTCAACTCCTATTTTTACACACCAATTTCTCAACTCCGATCTCTCCAGTTTCACAGTTTATGAGAAAAACAATTGTTCAATAACTACATTCCTGTCACTAGCGTGGCAACACAGGTTGGAGGCATGTTTAATTTGGTTTTCAGTCTCTTTGGAAAGGAAAGGTAAGACTGCCCCAATCTGACAACACATGGAAAGCAACAACTTCAGTTTTTAACACTTTACACCTCTAGTAGCCATGCCTTAGCAGATCTCAGAAAATAGTTATCTGATGGATGTTTATGGTTATTTCTTTTTATGCTAGGCCCCTCTTGGAACTCCTGCTCCCTGAAAATGACCATCAGGCACTATAAAAAAATCTCTGTTTCTCTCTGCTGTTATTCTTACAATTTAGACAGGGTGATAACAGTCTCTCCAGATAGCTTTGCTTTTCTGTCTGGAGAAACAAGTCCAGGCCTCCATACTCAAAGCAAATTATGTTTGGACTAAGGCAGCCTTGAAACACACTAGAGTAATTAGATTTATTAGAAAATCAACAGACTTTGAAAAGCTTGCAGTAGAAACCTTTGTCTCCATCCCAAGACAAAACCCACAATACACTGCATTTGCTGCATTTGAATGTGAATCTATTAGCAGCAGTAGAGTATTTCTTTAGCATGCAAATTGAAATTAGGACTGTACTGGGAGTAGGTGTAAATATATTGACAACAGATTGTGCTGAAGATTTTCTAATTTAAATAGATAAAGGGTGAAAAATAAACCCAGAACTCAGAAGCCCAGAGACTTGCTTAGAACACAGTTCAGAAACAGAGCTAGAAGCAATCTCAGATGTTTTGACCCTCAATCTAGTTATTCTCTGAATCCTTATTTCTCCCTTAATCTTTTAGACAGAAATAAAAATAATAACAACAATTATAATTTTCTTACTCATTGGGGGAAAAAATCCACAACCTCTCATAATTTTTCATTCCATTTGCTTATATAGCTGATATTTGTATAGCTAAACCCTCTTCCTCATAAACACTATTTCACATGCCTAACTAAGAATTATTTTGTGATAAAATTGTCTAAACTTCCTCATCATTAACTTCTTTAAATTATACTGTCTGAAGATGTTTATGGATTTGCTAAGTAATCTACTGTGGAGCACAAACTGCAAACCAAAGTGAAATTGAGTTCCCAACTGACTGCAAAGGTAATTAATGATTTAACTGCACAACTGTTAGCAGATCTATAATGCAACTTAAAAGCTAATTGAGAACTGTACAGCCAAAGGAAAGAGGAAAGCCTAGTGCAGCCACAGTGCTCCTTTGAGTAGTATTTGGTCAGCCTGCTGTCAGAGAAAGTGGAAAAATAGCTATCCCCATGCCCTATAAAAATAAAGATACCATACAAAAATATGTGTTAGCTTTGGGGAATTGGCATTTTATGATCACCTCATTAAGAGGGCAAGTTTCTAGCAGAGCACTGAATTCCACAACTTCCCCTTCTCCCCGGCCAGTAGCATTAACATGCTCCATTTCTCTCACCGCTCGTAATGCATCAAAATCCACCCCAGCAAATCAGCTACCCAGAAGAGCCAGGAAATGCTTTTCACTGCCATTTTATAGCCCAGTTATCTTAATTAGTCCCAGTTGACTGAGGAAGCCCAGAAATAAGACAGTAGATTGGGTTGTGCTTTTACCTGGAGGAACTTTTCCAGATTCATGGCAGGTGCTGCAGAATCTTTAAGAACCAACAGCTCTTTTGCCACCTTACATCTGAACAAGCGTTAATCTTTTCACAGCATGTGTGAGTATTTAGCAACCTACCACAGCCAAGAAAGTGAATAGTGATTTAAGCTGTACAAGGATATACTCCACTCTAGCAATCAAGAGTCTGGAAGGAAGGCCATAGATTAGATTTACCAGAGGAAGTGTGTGCCTAAATCTCACTGTCATAGCCCCTCAAGCCCTATAACATACACAGAATTCACAGATCCTGAATTTTTAGAGTAATAAGTATTAGCAAAGGCACTAAGGCCAGCTGTGTAAAACTTGGTAGTATTGGAGCTCTCTGTGTTTTTCAGTGGGAGGCACTCCTTCCAGCAGCAACTCAGGCTAGCACACAATTCCCACACCTATTTAGCAGTTTGGATGCAAGTGTACAAAGTATTTCAGAGGGATGTGTCCATGCTCCCTTCTGTCATGCATTTATGTAGTTAGAGGGTCACCCAGAGGTGATGGAAGTCCTTAGTTCTCTCTCTGAAAGAACACAAACTGCATCATCAGCTGCTGCCAAGATACCTGCAATAACCTGTACCTCACAAGTTGTTCTAACAGTAAGCTGGGAAAGTGAGAACCTGTATGTACTAACACTTCCTCCTGTGGAAAAAGAATTTCAGCTTTAACCTCTACTCCTGGCAGCTGCACCAGCCAGCCCTCCAGTGCAGCCACTGCAGCTCTCTCTACCCACATTTCATTGGCCAGAGTGGATACAAGTGTGTTAACACAAGGGCTGGACCACAGACCTGGCTCCTATTTGAATGTTGCTGTGTCCCCACGGGTATAAGGCATATGAGGGTCATGTCTCAGAACCCTCCCTCCTCAGATCTGCTCTTATCTCCTCTTGGTGCCTTCCCACTCCCTGTGCTGGCACTGACAGAAATGTCCCTTAGCAGAGGCTGCTTCCACAGATTTACAGATTATGGTGATTGGGGCTCTGTACTCTATTAAGCAACAAATCCGCTAAGCGGGAGGTCCACCAGGAATTGTGGATCTACGTGTATTTATTTTATTTATTTTTCCTGCTAGCAGTAAGTTGTTCTCTTCATGATAAGCTTTTCCTGGTTTGAAAAATCCATTATAAACTATGGAAGTATTGCATGTGTCAACAGGACACAAGCAAGTCTGTATACAGTGGTCCACAGTGTCTGACACGTATTTGTTTACTGGCTTCTTTTGAAACAGCTAAAGGGCAGAACTGTCTTTCTGCAATTAGAAACAGTATTTAAAGATTTGCCCTGTAGTCAGGTGACAGCTTCTGAGAAGTTTTAGGAGAAAGACCTGTCTATCTGATCTATTTAGTTGAAACTCCTCATAAGTTCAAAAGGTACCAGGGGTCATGATTAATTACCAAAAAACCCCAAACAACAAAACCATATGAAGTGAGAACACAGCCTTTCAATATAAAAGCTGAAACACTGAAACCTATCAAAACTGAAAACTGATCAAAATCTTGGCCTTGTTAAAGTCAAAAATTATTGTATTTCAATCCTGACAGTGTTTCACCTTACATGTTCTATGAGCCAACCTATGGAATTGTATATCAAAAAGACAGCTATTTGTTTTGGTAATAAAAAAGAAAGGAGATACTAGTAAATCCATCAGTGTTCTTCCCCTCCCTGATGAATATATTCTCCACAGTCCCAACCTCTGAAAGGTTAGCTGTCTCTTAAAGGCAAGAGCAATGAAATCACAGCATGCAGCTTCTTACCTTTCTGTTTCACCTAAAACTGTTCTATTTGGAGGGAAAGAATCCTAAATTTTCTAAAATCAACACTTCATTGTATATTTGAGCCCCATGGTTATGAGATAACCACAAAGGGTCTCTGATTTGACTCTAAAGTTTTCAAGCACTGTCTTTTTGGTTATATGTCAATACATGTGCATGAGATGATTAAGCCATAGTCTTTCCATACTACCACCGTGCATAAACAATAATAAAAAATATTAATAACATGTCTCATGCAGATCAATTTGAAGAATCAGACCAAGAACTATTTTCTTTTTAACTTGTTCAATCCATTTTGCAAGCCAGAAATACAGAGCTGGACAGAAAGCGGAGAGAAACTCTGTGAATAGACAGATTGGCTAAAGGTACAGGTTGTTAATCCCCTGGAAATGGCCTGTTATCACAGCTAAATCCCTCTCTTCAGGATAAAAAACAGAAAATGGGAGATCAACTCCTGTGCTTATGTTTGTGTAACTTTTTTTGTTGTTTAATTGTCATCTTGAAATACAAGTAATGCTTTCTACCCAAGACATTCTCAGGAGATAAAAAAGGCTCTTCCCTTCCCCCAGTCCTTTATTATCTGTGTCTTGACCAGATCTGTTGAAATGGAATAGGTTTTTGAATGAAATGGCTTTAATTTTAATGCAGTTTGTTCAAAGCTTAGAAGTGTTGTTGCTGCTGCACAAGTGGAAGGAGAGCTAAGGAAGATACAATCTAATCAGGAATATTGCCTTTTGTACTTTCCATATTGGCAGTATGGTTTTTAGATGAAAGAAGAAATCTTGCTTGCTCTGTTTGGAGCAAGGCGCTTGAAGAGGAGAAATATTCTTCAGATCCCTGTCAAGAGAATAAGAAGCAGTTTCATCATCTGCAGAATTCTGAGTCTCTCTGAACAGTGAAAGTGAGTGTCTGCAGTAACAATATACTATCAAGGTGTGTTCCAGCTATCTTAGAGATTTTAGTACCTATATATGAATATAACTGTACCTGTAGAAAATACCAGAAGTGCCTATAAAGTACAGTAGTTATGCAAAAGCTACTGATGTGTCAGACTGTTCATTAACTACATACCAAAATGTCTATTCTGAATTTGAGATTTCACTACTTGCAACCCTCTCCTTAATGTGAAGTGTGGAGGGACAGTATGCAGAAATGGCATCTATGCAGACTATGTATAATCAACAGAATCGAGACGATGTTCAGAGTGAGTTGGGATCTCAATGTATAAAATATTCAGCCTTATTGGATTTCTTACAGACGTACTTTAGATTCCAGTTCAGCAACTGAAATTGTCTTCCACATCCTGACAAGTCCTGGCTCTTATTTACAATCTTTCATGTACTCAAATATCAACACAGTGTTGTAGTTACTCTAGGAAAGCTGTGTGTAACACTTGATCATGCTGGGTCAGAGAATGTTATTAAACAACCAGAACCAAAATACTGGCATGAGAGTATCGACTTTCTCATATGCTAATGCCTCAGTGCAGGGGTAAACCAGTGAAAATGTCTATTTCAATTAAATCAGATATGTACGTAACAAATTATTACTTTGCTAAGGAGGAATAAATACAGGCACGTTCCTTGGAACTTTGCTGAATCTAGACCTGATATAGCATTTCTCCTTTTAAGCAGGCATTGGGAACAATATGTTCTTATGATATTAATATAACCCATCTGCCAGTTGCATAAAGGCTGGCAAATTACCTCATCATTTTTCATCCTACATTACAGGGAAAAAAAGAGAATAAGGAACCCACCCCCAGTATTACTAGGATTCTGCAAAGCTGTGAAGTAAAAACTCGATGGGTTCAAAGAAGGCCTTGCTATGCTCTGAGCACAGACCTGCACTTCTAATTAATGTGCAAATAACCTCCCATATGAAAAATTTAGGACAAATGAATCTCTGCAGGCATTAATGGTGACAGTCACAACCACGCTCTTTCTGGGCCTGGCTGTGTTTTTGGAAAATTGAGCAGAAACTCCTCTTGGCCCTCACTGTGATCTGTAGTTTCCAGTGTTCAATAAGTGGGGTATTCTCACAGCTGTGACAGGCACAGCAAAGCACACCTTTTTCCCAGGCAGATTCTCCTCCATCCCAGGACAAAGGCTACTTTACCCAGCTCAGCTGAGAGGGCACTATTGGTAGAACTGTGCTGCTAAATAGAATAAACAAAAGAAAGCTCTACTTTTGTAATCTTGGGATTAAGAGTATAGGAAGAGTCTATTCAACTCAATGTATAGGCCAAATGCATCCCTCAGAGCTTAGCAGGCCAGGGGCAGCCCTGCACTAATAAACTGGGTTTAGAGTCAAACAGGTAATTTTATGTGAACTGACTTAGATGCTCTCCTCTGCTAAGTCTCTAAATTGTTCTCCACTTTTACCTTTCTCAGGAAAGCCAGTTTTTAGCCTTTTGATGTCAGGTTTTCTTGGGGAGAACAATCCTATTAATTTTTTCCTTTGCTGTAACCCAGGGACAGAGAATGACTCTGTTATGCTTGCAGTTGTAAACAAATCTGAAATGGTACTCAAATTTTGTTCTGCTTCAATAAACATGCAATGGCTGAAGCAACGTTTTGAAATGTGATTCTCTAAAACTGAGAGAAGCTAGCAAGGAAAAGGCTGTTTCATATTAGTCCCCATGTGGGCTTACTTCTTGTACTGCTTGCACTACCTATTGATCTAAATAATCTTGGAAAAGAAATACAGGAATATAGGAAAAATGTACTTTAATTATGTGCATGCACTCTATTAATGAAGAAGATTTTGCATACAAACATTATTTGCTGCCAAAGATAAAGTCTTCAGTTTAAAATATAAAAAAAAGTCATTAAAGTTAATCTTGGCTGACCACCTGCAGAGTATGAGCTGAAGGCCCTTATGTATTTGTAAGCCTGGACAGGCTGGAGAAGGTCTAGGGAAAGGCCACAAAGATGACCAAGGCCTGGGAAGCTGCTGTGTAAGAAAAAGATGAGAAAACTGGGTTTATTCAGCCTTGAGAAAAAAGGCTTAAGGAAAGCAATATCACCATATTGTACTACTTAAAGGGTGTCGTGAAGAAGATGTAGACTAATCTTCTACAAGGAGTAACATGATAAAGGTGAGGGGCAGAGGATACAAATTATTCTTGGGAAGATTCTCATTAGAGACAAGCAGAGAATTTTTCGCTATGAGAACAGTCAGCCATTGGAATAATCTCCTCAGGGAAGTGGTAGATTCCCTGGCCCTGGACACTTTCACCAGTCACTTGAAGAGGGTGTTGGAACATCTTGTCTAGATCGTGCTTTTGCCAAGAAAGGTTGGACCAAATGTCCTTAAGTTCCCCTTTCAACACGGTATTCTAAGATTCTATGATTTCCACTAGATCCAGAGTTTCTAACTGAGTTACATGTTAAGAAAATATATGCAAATAACATACCTCGTCCTGATGAAAAGATACACAAATAAAAGTCTTCCAAATACCATACTGAGTCATTCCAATGCTTAATTTTCCCAATGTAAAAATAATGACTTAAAATTATTAATTTCAGTAGAGCTATAACAAATAATACCAGCTGTGCTTTTGGCTCTTGCCTCAGGTTTGCTTTACATTTGCCAGGAGCATTTCTGTTTATTTGTACCAGCTTCACCACTGCTTTCATTACAAGGGCATGAATTCAGGGCAACAGCTCTAGAGACAGGACCTCAATACAGAAGACTACTTAGAAAAACTGATAATAAACTTTTTTCATAAGACTTACACAAGCCTGCAATAAAACAAGCAGTAACAATGTTTATGTCTATTTTATTAGCTTTTGTTTTATTTTCTTCCAGGAATTGTTAAAAATTTGAATCACAAGCATTCATATCATGACTCAGAAAGGAACGATGTCATGTTGACTGAGAACTGGCTAAAGGATCATAAACAGGAGGTAAGAATAAATAATCATGCATTAAGATGAGACACTATTCAGCAGGAAGAGAGAGAATGGACTGCTTTTACTTAACAGCATTGTTAATGCTCTTGAAGAAGACACAAACAGGACATTATTAAAGCCTGTGGATCCAACTGAATTGAGACGTTTTGCAAATATCATTGAAAAAGGGAAAATTATACAGTGGGAAAGGCAGGTTAGAAAAATGAGCAGGGATCAACACAGGCTTCTCCTTGACCAAATGCAGGTAATGAGATGTGGGAAAGCACATTTACACATAAATATTCAGTAGATAGAAATTCTCAGAAAGAAAATATTAATATAGACATGATAAAGTGAAATGCAAATAAAAAATATAAAGTGATAAGACAATAAGAAACAAATAAACTGGACAATCTGAAAAAGGAAGTGGCAGTAAGGCCCTGACTCCTTACTCAGGAAAACATCCAAGCTTAACCACAGCTATCAGCAGAAGTAAAAATTCTGGCTAGGATCTACAGTTTGACATGAACTGGACAGACCAAAGTAATACACCTGAGACTGACCCTGGAATAATGCTACTTTCAAATGCTCTAGATATACTGAGTAAACAACCAGAAGATTATGTGTAAGAAAATACAAAATGAGTCCCTCAATGTCATTTTTAAAAAGCGGTTAAATCACAGAGCTGTCAGTGCTTACTTTTAATCTCACATCAGAGTGCAACAGGTACAGCACATCTCTTTAGGAGATGGATCACCTTGATTGGGTTATCATGACAACTGATAATTCCTTCTAGTATCTGATAGACATATAGCCTCCATGTCAAGCACACAGAAACTCCACTAATTCATTGCTCTTACTGCAAAGACGAAATAGCTACAAAACGTGGATAGATTTAGAAACAGGAGAGAAGCATACAGGACCCTACAACAATTAAAATGAGTTAATTGCAAAGTTCAAAATACTTGTCATGTTTTAAGAATGAGAGTTGCTTAAAAAGATTAAAAGCACTGAACAAAACCTGGATGATTTCATGTTCTACCATTGCAGGTGAACGACTTCACTTTCATAAATCACAATTGGCAACTAGTTTAACAACAAAAATCCTGTTGTGACTGACTGCAAATGTGCTGGTAGGAGTAGCACATGAACAATAGAAAGTAAATATGTACTAGATACCCCTGTTTAGAAGCTAGTAAATCCAAGTGGCATGACAATAATTGTGGGAGATTAAATCACATTCTTTCTGTGTCCAGCTGTTGCAAATCTGGAATAATTCCATGAAATCTCTGTAGTTAGTGTAGTACAAGTGTGGAATTTGTAAAACACTGCTGAGAATAGGTGAAGTTTTCCAGTTTCTCAAATGAACACAAAATAAAACTATATTCATTTAAATGAAGTCATGATAGATATACAGCTGGATGAAATGAAAATTACTTTTGAAAAGAACACAAATCAGAAAAAAATCCAAATGTAGAGCAAAAACAAGAGTACAGTTTTACCACTGTTGCGTTTTGCTCTCCTTGCCAAAGAAAAAAAAATACTTGCCTGTGATCCTGTGATAGTGTTCTTGTGCTAGTTTGATGTTTCTGCACTGAGAAGAAAAAAGAAAAAAAAAATAACACTAGCACTGGGTGCAAAGGAGAAGTCCCACTGGTAGCACTGTGCAGAAGTCTGTTTTGTTAAATACATCCACCTTTGTGGATCTGAAATCTATTGAGGAATCTCAAACACAGCTAATCTGACCATTCTTGGGGAGAAGGAGAATATTCTGAGAAATGTTTGTTCCAGTACTGTATTTTTCATTGGTTTCACTTGTACCAGTCACATATGGGTCTTTTGTCTGAGCAAATTCTTCTGTTCTTGTGTTTTAAGGTCATCTAGCTTTACCCATTGAGAAAAGCTGAATGATGGAAATTATTGGATTTTTTTTCCTGGTATTGTGGCATGTGATGGTTTTATTTGTTTAATGTCTGACAGGGCACTCCATATAATTGCCCAGCAAAACATTAAAGCACACGTTAATTGAAGCCATGGAAATAGGATCTTCTGAGTTGTTAGTTGTTAGAAAAGTAACTGTGTTAGAAAAATAAGCCTGTGAAGGATTATAGACATATAGATTACAATTTTGGATAAGAATTTCTGAAGAATATCTTTTTACAGGGGAGTACAAGTACAGTTCTCTCTCTCAAAAAAAGGGGGAATAGAGGATAGCACAAGCTGTTTTTCATATGTGAAGGCAGCAAATAAAACCTGCAAGGGTTTGATCAACCCCCCTCCCCTCAATACATTAGAAAGCACCTTCATTGTCTTTTAAAAGCCATGGATGGGATCAGATACATTTGGATAATACATTTGTTGATGATTTTGCTCTGAATAATACTAGGTTAAAAGTCTCCTGGAAGCTCAAGTAGTTTTCTGGGTTACTATGGTAGAAGCAAGACAATTTCTTTGGTGGGTTGACCCTGTGCAAGAGGTCAGATCACCCCATTAGACCCAATGTTAACCATTTCTCTGAGAAAGGAGATCAAATTCTCATTTCAAACATTGCCAGCTGGAGGAAGCTCTTCACATAAGTTCTAGTGGGCTGAAACTCAAATCCCTAGATTTGTAACAAGATACCTTAATCATTCTGTTTCTAACTTTTTGTCTTCCTGGGGCTTTTGAAGAAAAGGGTAAATATAACATTCTAAGGAGATCATAAAATGCACCAAGGTGTGTAGCTGTTCCAAGGTAATTATATACTCAAGGGTTATAATGAGTGCCATGTTCCTTGAAGATATAAGAAATGTGGGTACTTCAGCTGAATAAATTCCCTGGAGCATATAATTCTATGCTGAATATCTTATAATGTACTCTTAAGTGGACAAAACCAGAAATGCTAAGTGCTTTTGAGGTACGTATTGTTCCATGAGAAACAGATTGGGCTCTTAATTAGTCAGTTAAATTACTTTCTCTCTCCTTTTCAGTGGCTTTTTTAGATGTTGTTTCACCTGCAAGCACAATCTTCATTTTGCTAAGGCTGATCATAACCACACGAAACTACAGGAACTCACAGTAGTCTAATGTAAATCCCTAATTACCTAAGTGCATTAACAAAAGGAATAAGGTAGTACTTTACTTTCAACAGTGTGAGAGTAACCAAAAAAAATCCTCTCCTTGATTCTACAACAAGAGTCAAGTTCTGACCTCACATGTGCTGGTACAATGCACAGTATGGCACCAATAGTCCTACAGCAACAGAGAGCAGCAGTAAAACCATTCCCATTGCTGCTCCTGCCACCAGCAGCCTCTATCATCCATCTGTAAAGGCTTTTGGAAAAAAGGCCTTGGAGATCTTCACAGTAGTCTAGGGATTAGGATATTAAATTAGTTTGGACAGTTTATTTATCCCTTTTTGGTCTAAATTGCTCCTCCAGTCTGATTAATTTTGGCAAGTATTTGACAAAAAGAATCCTATTGATGGGGACATATGCTTTTTATTCTACATTTTACTAACACAAATATATGCACAACCCAAATTTATCATGCTGCATTAGATTCCTGAGGTGCAGAACAATGTATTATATAAGATACACTTGAAAACGGTATTGCCAAATTGTACTAGGCTGTAATTTTTTTTTTTTTTAATAATTAGACACAAATCAGTATATTTTTTAAAGGTCTCCTGGAACAGTCTTCTAAGCTTAGCCATGTCACTAACATGACCTAAGGTGGATGAAGTGGTTGAGTATAATAACATAAAGAAATTATTTTTCTTTTTTACTTCTAGAATTTTGTATCTAATTTTATGTTTATTTCTGTACCTCACTATATATATGCTACACTTATCAGGGGGTAAAATAAGACCCCTTGATATCTAGAAATTATTTCCTATCAGTCGGAAGAAAAAAAGGATAACATCTGATATATCTTACTGCCTGAGGGGGCAAACATTAATTTGATTAATAAGAAGTAATAGTTTGTGCATAATTAGCACATTTGACCATATAAAATGTTGAGATCTCAAATTTTAATTTTCTGTTCCTCTTTTGCAGGATTTCTCTCCAGCCTACTTAGTCATCAATAAATATTCTTGGAGTATACAGATCTAAAGCACTCAGGGAACACTCAAAAGCTTGCTTTGGCTTTCTTTTCATCTCTACTGTTTCTGTTTCTGCAGTGGGAGGATTTTTTCCATTCTCAACAGAAGAAATAATGAAAAACAGTGCATCACATTGTTTTATCAAATAAATGTAGAAAAATCCCTTACAACCACTCAGATATATTCCCTTTCTTGGAAGAGAAGGTACATATAACAGAGTAACACATGTTGAGGTAGCTTCAATGAAGTTGCTCTTATACTTGCCAGGAGAGGTGCCTCCAAACAACTTTTGATCAGTGTTTAGACAAAAATTTGCATGTTAGGGAAAAAAATGCATTTAAATCCATAACGATTTTTTTAAAATAAGAGATTTCCTATCTATTTACTGAATAAAGATGATGTATTTATACAGAAATAAATTTAATTTTGTCTCTCCTCTTGATGCAAGAATGTAGAAATTGTAATATCTCCTAATATGATTAATATTGTTCTTACTGTTCTAATCACAGATGGTTCATCTACTACAATATTGCATTTGTATCTGCAGATAATTACCTTCCTTCAGAGAGCGGTCTGAATAATAAGCTGGAGTAATTAAAATAAACTGGCCTAATTTCAGAGTGTATTGCTAGTGTACAAAAGTAACCAACAGGCACATATTGGGGAAGTAAACTTCAGTATGACTTATTCACTCACAGATGGCAAAGGCATTTTATGGCATCATAGTTTAATTTCTGGTGTAGTGGAGAATTCTGCAAAGATTTGCTAGGATATGCAGGGTTTGAAGAGTGGGAATGAGGAAGGTGTATTTTTTAGTATTTGGCTGCATGGATGTTCCCTCCCAACAAGCAGAATCATCTGGACATTAACCTATTCAAAAGCTGTGCATCCACTTCAAAGGGATTTTTTTCTTTAGGCTCTTAGACAGGGCTACAACTGTGTGCAGAACTAATACAGATTATTCCTCAGCCAGTTTTGGCATAAATCCAGCACATATGAAATATATTTCAGCTTCTGCTTTCTCATACTCAAGAGAAGAACTAAGGTGAAATTCTTTCTATGTAATTTTACCTCCTAAAATGCAAGCATCTAGTTACCCAGGCTCCCTGTGACCCATGGAGCATGAAGTATACAAAGAACATAATGCAAGCCTAACTTCAAACATCAGGCAGATGCACGAATCATCTTCAAAAGGTGGCAGTGTCTTCCCATTGTCTATGGGGAAGAACCTACAGAAATGGCAGAAGCCTGGGCTTCAGATTTTTACAGGGTTAAGAAAAGTAAGTTTCTATATCCAATCACCATACCCAGGGAACATTTTGCTTTACACCTTCCAATAGCCATCCTGCCTCTGTATCATTTCATTCCCACTGATGTTGGGCATCCTTTGTAGAAGAGCTGTTCTCTGAACCTGATGCTAACTCAAGATCCACAAAGATGTTTGACATTTTCCCTTACATCTATAAAACTTTATTATTTCCTACATCTGCTCCAGTTTTGAAAAAATCTACTAAAAATATGACCAGAAAGAGACAGTTGTTTTATCAGTCTTTTTGGTATGATATTTATATTTTAAAATAACCTCATATCTACCACTTCCCAGCTTATAAATTAAAAGTATGTACTATCTCAGCACTATGTCAGAAATGCTTACCTTTCCACACTCTCTATAGAGTGGCTTCTGGCTATGGAAACAAGGTGTGAAACTCTGATTTTTTAAAATGTATTTTAATCTAGTCCATCTTTTCTGTCACATCTACCACCCTTCACCTCAGCTCCCAGTTTTAGCAGCAATAATAGTGCATGAAACTTACTACAAAATTACAGAATAACATCAGGTGAACTGCTACTTCCAGCAGTGAGACAATTCAATCAGCCAATCCTTAATTAATTCCATATCCGCCCTTTTAACATAATATAGTCCTACTTTTTTTTCCAGGCTATTTTGCAGTACTTAATCAAATGTTTCAGAAATGTTAGAGTAGTTCATCTCTTCGCTTACTCCTCAAACTTCCAGAGTCATCAGAGAAAATAAATTGTTTGATATTTATTTTCCATAAAATAACATAGCTATTGATTATATTTCTTGGCCTTAATTATTTTTAATTGAATACTACATCAGTTTTCCCTTATTTTACTTTACTTAGAATTGCTGGTAACTAACAATCCACAATTACTCACATCAGTTACTCATTCCCTCCCAGGCTTTGGGCTTTGCTTCAGGGATCAAAGTTAATGGCTAGATAAGGGTATTTTCAACAAAAATCCCTGGAATTCCCAAGGGAATTCATCTGAACTTTATCTTTAAAATAATATTTTTCTTGTAGAGAAAATTTGCTTTATTTTAAATTTCTTAATTGTGAGTGGACTGGGAGTTGTTTTACTATTTTCACTTGCAAGAAGCACTTTGCCTTTCTTCCTGGATACTAAACCAAATATTTATTGAACGCTTCTCCTTTAATGTATTAATTACTTTATTAACTACAGGTGTAAATGTCTTTCTCAAGTTTTAATATTTTTCCCCAATATGCTAAAAAGATCCGCTTTCTGTGTGTCTGCTTGACCCACCTCACAACTATTTACCTGTTATCTTTCTCTTTCCTTATTAAAGCTTTTAATTGCTCTGCCAGTTCAAGTAGATAATTTCCTCTTCTTTACCCTCTCTGAACCACATTAAAGTGTTTTTACATCGTTAGACAAGACTTCTTTCTGAGGTTATAGGTCGCTGAAACACCCCTCATTTTTCATCTTCCTAATATTTTATTTGGGATACGAAATTAATCTGAAATGAAAAGATAATATTTCCTTTTAAAATTATCCCATTTTTACAGTATTTACAGGAGTAAAATCAGCCATGGTCCTAACAGGCAAGGAAGAGGACATTAGAACTTCGTGGATGCTGCTCTAAGCCTCAGTATGGAGAACATCTGATGCCAGTTGGAACTTAGAAGGCTGGAAAATGGGTAACACTCCTTTAGCTGTGCCAGCTCCTTACAAAAAAAATGCCTGATTCAAGACAGGATGAAAACCTGAACGCTGTAACTAAATCAAGAGGATAATTTTTAATTAGTATCAGATTTTTTTTCCGGAATGTGACATATGTCAAATTTTCATGTCATATTCCCTAGAATCTTGCTGTTGTATTTCCAATCCATAAAACTCAGTTATTCTCAAAATTTTCATGAGTTCCTTCCTCAGATGTTTTTTTTTTTTTTTTATCTTCCTGTCTTCTCCTCTTGTATCACATTGGGCAAGACATCTACTTTATAGTTCCAAGAAATGTTCAGTTGTCTCCAGAAGCCAAGCTATTTGTTGCTTTAGTTGTTTTGCCAGATAGTTTCTAACAGTTTCTGTGTACAATCCCATAAATTTCTGTGTAATTTAAATGAGTTTATTTCTCTCTGCCTGGAATACATTTCTGCTTCAAGATGTTCCTTCAGCTGCTCATAGTTCTTCCACATTCCGAACATGGCTTTAATGTCTTGTTATTGATTGCATATATTGTTTGCATTTGATTTGAGATGCATCAATAAAAAGCTTTCATATGATCTTTTAATAAGTTTTTGTATTGGTATTTAACCTGTCATTCATAGGTGACAAATTACCAGAACCAATTCTTCATTATTGGTCTGCCATAAGAATTTTAAAATTTTCAACTGAAGCCAAACAGCAAGGGCACAATCCAACACCATCTCTCTGCTCTATTTATTCAGCATTGTTGAAAGTTGGGATCACTGCTTAAAGAAAGCTTGCAGAAATTCTTGATTAGTATTTACCAATTCTACTTTCTGTCAGAAATTAGAAAGTCTAGAAATTCTACTTCAGCTATATTATCCGTATCTTTATGTTTGTCTCTGGGAATTTTGTCTTCCGATGTGGTAGATTTTGAAGGTTTTGATTTTCGCATAGTTCATGAAGCAATGATGTTTTTGATGTGTTTTAGGCTAATTTATTCTGATCTATTTGCTCCCTGATGTTGAAAGCCTAATCTGTTTATCTAAATCCATAAGAAACCCAGGCACTGCAGGTTGGAACTACCATTTATATCATGTGGACATCTGTAAAATGCTCCTGATGATTCAGATTTGCCTGAATCCACATGAAGAAAAAAGGAAAACAACCCAAGAAGCAACACTGTATAGTGAGGCTGCATAAAGCCCTTTTGGAAAATTACACTTAAGTCACAATACACAGATGCCCTCAAAAGGGAAATACAAAACAAACCTGCTTCTTTCTAAATTTTATGTTATGTACAGATGAAATAAAATATTTGTGAACTTAGATAACTCTGTGTTGCAAACTTGGAAGGAAAAGAAAAGACATTAGATGTTCTTCAATAAATTTCATCTTTGGAAAATATAAACTAGGAAACTATTCATTGTTCTTTCAAATTACCTGACCTGCCTTTTCTGTTTCACAATCGATTGACTGTGTCCACTTTATTTCAGTCTGGAAGAAGTTGAAAATAGAGAATTATTTAATAATTATTAATGCTCATTGTGCCTTCTAATGAATTTGAAAGAAAGAAAAATCTTGAGTTTTCATTTTGTTCCTCCTATTTTGCAATGAAGTCAAATGATGTATGCAATAGTGTAACTCTGAATTAGTCCCAATGGAGCAAGCTGAAAAGGAAAAAACTCAGCTTCTGAGGGTTTTGTTATTCTTACTAAAATTATTTTATCCAACTTAATTTTGAAGAAGTATAAACATATTTGAAAATGCTTGTTCAAGAAACAGGCTTATATACACTGCAAGAGTTGCAGATGCTCAGTGGAATGAATGCTTTTCTGAGGATCAGAAATTGGTTTCCAGTTCTTGTTTGACTCAGGTTTCCAGGGCTTCCTAAACCCTAAATTCCTGTGCAATAATGCAGAAACCTATGCCTGTCTGCTTGCTCCAAGATGGATTCCTGGAGCAAGCTCTGCATTCCTGGATTTGCAGGAAATGCTCAGACAACCTGCCTCAGGTTTGGCAAGATACCTGGAAGGCAAGGATGATTCAACAAATTCTTTCATTTTTATTTTTGCTAGGAAACATCTCATTAACTGCTCCGGTGGGTGAGATTAATAACTTGAATTTAAGCTTCAATTTAGGTTCACTCCAGTCTTAAGAAAAAGATATTTAGTTTAAAAATACGATTCCTGATAAATATATACTCAATGTACAAAATGCACAGATGAGAATTACTCAAAAATAGCATGAAAATCTGTGGAAAATGTCAGCAGGAAGAATTTCTTAAGCCATTTTTAATCTTTCTGCACACCCACACAAAAAAGCAACCAGAAAATATAATTCATGTAGAGATAATTCATTGAACTAAATCAGGAAATACAAAGCAGAACCAAACTTTTCTATGTAAAATTGAGTATAAAAATGTATTTTTAAATCAAAAAGAAAAGTTAATTCCAGGACTTCTGCTAGCTCTAACTCTGGTGGTCTTCATCATCTTTTACTTTTGAAATTAATATCCACTATGAACTAGGTTCTCTGTAGTGTTGAAGCAAGATGCCTGTGAGTCATTTCTCCATTTCCATTATATAGTCTTTATAAAGTGAAATGTTGCCAGCTTTTTTGGTAGAGGTTCTCAGAGGATCCACTCAGTTGTAGAGAGAACCACCTGACTTAGTGTCCACTAACTCCACTTCATCTTCAGCCACAAAGAACAGGAAGCCCCAATGCAGCCACAGAGATTCCGGCTTATCCCTTCTTTAGTGTTTTTGAAAAAGCTTTAAATGCTGCTAAGTGATTGGGCAGGACCACAGCAGCACTTCTTCCTCTTTGGCTGACAAATCCAAGCATCCTTGTGCTGCCAAAAGATCTATCACTGCAGTGAGCATCTTATCTCAGGGACAGCAATAGGCAAAGCAAAATAATTAATGGGCTTTCCTCTCCAAGTCAGGTCTTCTGACCCAAGACAGAGAAGGTTCCAAAGAAGAACTGTGCATTTGCAAGCTCCACACCTTTCATGGTGGCTTTTGAAAGCCTTGTGTATTTTTCATTTTAGCTGGAGCGAGAGTAGTATTCAAGTTCAGAATATCATCTAGAGGATGGGACAGTTTCCTTTCTGCCCCAAGACCATATAAATATGACCAAAGTTCAGTAGTGAAGTCTCAAACGCTTCCTTCCTTCAGAGGAGTGCAGGACTTGAAGCAAGGTGTCCTAGGAGCAGAGATTTGAAGGATAACCTTGTGGATGGTGGATGACGCCACTCTCAAAAGTAATTCAACTTCCAGTCTTTCACAGCATGAAGAAGGAAAAGAGTCAGTGGTAGAGCCCTGAAAGGGATCTGCACCCCAACACAGCTGGCTGTAGAGAACCAGATATGCTCTAAATGGGGCAGAGTGGAAAAATGTTGGGATGCTTCTAAACTGCCTCTGAGTTACTCTAAGAGAAGGACAGGAAATGGGAGCATTTTATGCATGATCCCTTGCTCAGGGCTATGCCTCAGGTTGCAAGTTAGCTCTTAGAGCAGCAGCTAAAAATGTAGAGATGACTCCTGCCAGGATAATTACATAGCTCCAGTGTCACATCTTTCAACAGGCAAAGTAATACAGAGGAATTGAGAACCTTAAGGTGCAATATCGCATCATTGCTTCTTTAGGAAGAGAGGAGGGAGATGAAAGAGGGGAAAATTGTATTTCAGGCATACAGTATGTGCACAAAGGCTACTGGGTCCTGCAGGGAATCCTAAAACAATTTTCTTCTGCCTGAAATGCTCAGGGGTCTGGTTAGACCTCAATGACATTTTCATTTTCCTGGTGGGAAAATAAAATGTCTCCTGCAGCGTAAACTCACACTCTTAATAAGTAACAGGCTTTTTAAAGCACAATGTTATATGATGACATTTTATGCAGAGATGTAACTCATAAACCCAGAGAGCAAAGGATAAAGAAAATGACAAGCTAGATACAGCACATATTAATATATGGCAGCTGTAAAAATCACAAAGGATGGATTGGCCCCTTACACACAGACGTAAACATGGAAAGTATCTGTTACAACAAATAGGGATATGCCAGTTTGGTGCTCGTGGGAAATGAAATCTGAATCAAGAACCAATAGCTCAAAACTTACTTGTCTATGAGCACTATGGTTTCATACAAAGGCAAGGAACTATCAACACCTGAACAGCTGTAAATATGTTATTCAGCTGCTATGATCAATGCAGTCATTATCAACTTAAGCAGTTCTTGCTCTCAATGTAAAATTCATTTCTCCTTGCTACAAATCTATCAGCTGAGGATCTAAAAGAGAGCTGGGTGAGTGCAGGTTGCAAGCATCCAAAGAAATCGAACAGAAAAGTCACTGGAAACCTTTTTAAAAAGGAAGTACTAGACTGCAACCTGTCTCTTCAGACTGATATAACTACAGTAGTTTCACGAATACAAGCCGCACGGATTATAAGCCGCACTTCCGGTGCCTCGACAATGTTGCTGTCTTTGTCAATAGATAAGCCGCACCCCGAATATTAGCCGCACTTTCGTTCGTCGCGAGAATCCGTGCGCAGCTTTCACAAATTGGCCAATTAGTAACAGGATCGCGGCATAGCGGGCTTTACTGGCTCCAGGCGGGGCCAGGAAGGCTCGGCCCGCTCATGGTTGCCGATGGGGCCGGGTAGCCCAGCTCAGCGCCACGGCTCGGCGGGGCTGGCCGGGTGGTGCTGCCGCTGCCGCCGGGCTCGCTGGCCCCCCTCTCCCATCAGCACCGCCCCGCTGCCGCATTCCCTAGCCCTGCCGGCGGCCTGCCGCCGCCGCCGCCCGGCTCGCTGGCCGCGCCGCGTTCCCTAGCCCTGCCGGCGGCCTGCCGCCGCCGCCGCCCGGGCTCGGCGGCTGCGCCGCGTTCCCTAGCCCTGCTGGCGGGCTGCCGCCGCCGCCGCCCGGCTCGCTGGCCGCGCCGCGTTCCCTAGCCCTGCCGGCGGCCTGCCGCCGCCGCCGCCCGGCTCGCTGGCCGCGCCGCGTTCCCTAGCCCTGCCGGCGGCCTGCCACCGCCGCCGCCCGGGCTCGGCGGCTGCGCCGCGTTCCCTAGCCCTGCCGGCGGGCTGCCGCCGCCGCCGCCCGGCTCGCTGGCCGCGCCGCGTTCCCTAGCCCTGCCGGCGGGCTGCCGCCGCCCGGCTCGGCGGCCGCGCCGCGCCGCGTTCCCTAGCCCTGCCGGCGGCCTGCCGCCGCCGCCGCCCGGCTCGCTGGCCGCGCCGCGTTCCCTAGCCCTGCCGGCGGCCTGCCGCCGCCCGGCTCAGCGGCTGCGCCGCGTTCCCTAGCCCTGCCGGCGGCCTGCCGCCGCCGCCGCCCGGCTCGCTGGCCGCACCGCGTTCCCTAGCCCTGCCGGCGGGCCAGCGACTGCCGCCGCTGCCAGGCTCGCCGGCCGCCGCCTCCCATCTGCACCGCCGCCGCGTTTGCTCGCCCTGGCCGGCACTGCAGGCCCCCGCACCGCCGGGCTCCCCCACGCTGCTGGCCCCGATTCTGCTGGGCTTTCCCCGCTGCCAGGCAGCCCCACCCGTCGGCCTTCCTGCTTCTGCCATGCTCCCCTGCACTGCTAGCCCCAGTTCTCCCGGGCTCCCCCGCCCTGCTGGCCCGGGCTCTGCCGCCCCCCCTGCCCCGCCCTGCTGGCTCAGGCTCTGCCGCCCGCCCCCACACTGCTGGCCCCGCCTCTGCCAGGCTTTCCCACCTCTGCCGGGGCCGGCCGGGCTCCAGCTTGGCTTGGGGCTGCCGCGGGCTCTCACTTCCATGTTGGCAGCTTTTAGAATTTTGTTAATAGATTAGCCGCCCCGGAATATTAGCCGCACTTCCGGGTTTCCACCAAAATTTTGGTCAAATTGGTGCGGCTTGTATTCGTGAAATTACTGTATGTGTTAAAATCTGTGTGAGTGTGTTGAATGAAGACCTCAGCTGTAAAGTGAATAGACACTTATGTAGACACCCTTGTACTGTTTTGAATTACAAGATTCTAGTCCAGTTTGGGCACTGAATATTTTCAAATAGCTAAAATGCTAATGTAGATGTAGAGCTGTGTGTATGTGTTTATATTTATAATGTGTATTATACAAAGATGTATACTTCAAACAAAATAATTCTCTAAGTAAACTCATTTAATTTTTAATCTAGCACTGGAGGTCATCTCAACACATTCCATCCTGCTTAAAGCAGGGCCAGTTTCATACCTTCCTATGCAATATATTCAGTGAATCTATGATCTTTCTCTCTAAATATAAAATTTCATATATGTACATTTGTATGTATGCAATGCAAATACAAAGTACTGCATATAAGGGACAGATCTGACCTGAATCTTGAGAATGCAGCACTGAGACAAGGAACAAAATGCTTACAGGTCTCTGGAACCCCATATCAGCAAGCAATAATGGGACTCTGCTTCCGTTCATGGACAAGAAGTAGGTGGAAATTGATCTGTTGCAATACACCAATACTTCTTTCTTGATGTTTTCAGAATTAAAGTTATATATTTACCTTGGAAGAGATGCTAAGTATTCTTTAAAAAATTAGAAATCGGTTCATAAGCTTAGAAGACTAGAAACAGAGAAAGCAACACAAGACTTCAACTGAAAAGTTTATTTTGCACTGTAATATTTTCTTCTGATCCATAGTCCCTCACCTTGTTCACGTTTCTTCTCCTCCTCTAGTTTTCTCCTTTCTTTGTGTTAGTGACACCTTTTTTGAAGGTTTTTGCAGAGGGCTGTACTTTATTTCTTTTTATGTACAGTCAAGATTCCAAGGACATTTTTCATAAGGGTGTTTAGCACCCATCCTATGCTGTGTCCTCCCCAACTTTATGCATACCTATTCTCACTCCTGCACCACCCATTCTTTATGCTGTTGTATACATATTAAATAGATGTTTTTGGAGGCTGGCAAGGAACGAGCCTCAAACACTTATTCATATTAAAAATACTCATCACTTTTTTTTAAAGTTCAGTTTTATGTTGGATCAATTCCATTACTCATTCTCTGCCCAGTCCCATATAAAGTTGCTGCGGCACAACTGAGAAGGATATGTGGGAACAGGAACACATAGTAGGTGAGGACACAAATCACTGCCGTTACTGCCACTTTCCAGGGATGTATCCCTAAACCCATTCCTGGGATACAGCTCCTTCCTTTCTCTTTTTCTGAAGATTGGTTTGATCCAGAGCTGAAGGATTAGGGATAGACTTATAAAGTTTACAACATATCAGGAATTGAGGATGTGAAATAAGCAACAGAAATAAATCAATTGACAGTATAATGGAGAGAACTCACTCATCATCCATGGAAGGCAGGTGATCCACAGAGCAGGCACAGCAGGAATCTTACCCTGAAGGATTTATAGCGACTGTTAGATTTTGGTCTGAAGAGGGTAGAACTAGCTCAGCATCAAAGTGGGTTGTTTTTTTTTTTAATACCATTATTTGCTCTTGTCACCCAAGGACATCAAGAAAAAGATTGGTAGATAATCAGGAGAGGTTTCTGACAGGCAAAAAATAGATGATGGTTTGAGAAGTCTAATATGGATATTCATGGCAATAAACTTAAAATAAACTACAAGAGAATAGTTGACATAAATTTAGACATCCTGGAATGGCCACACATTCTCACTGTATGAACATGTCAACTTTTGATTCTCTTTGCTTATAACAACATGTATTTTAAATACTGTGAAACCTTTTTCAAGAGGTAAAATGAAAGATACTTCCAATTCCTTAATCCAGTCACTGCAAATTCATCTGCACTAAATGATAATACATGCAGTGTTTACAATTTCAGAAGGCTCAAAGTGTATGCAAGGAAATAGATGGGGAAATATATACTGAGTGTTTTGAAAAATGGCTCATAAATAAATTATTCTGATTGAATTGTTGTGACTTGAATGTTTAATCCTCCAATCTATTTTCATTTGTGAAAAAATATTGAGCCAGCCATGGATGATAATATCAGGGTTTGAGTCTAGGGATGCTAAGATTTTCTCACCTCATTCAAACTGTTAAAAAGGTAATTATTTGTCTCAGGTTTGGTTGAATTGATTGTCTTTTTTAGGGGTCATATATTTCTTGTGCTGGTGTGACAGTGGTACAAATGCAAGGAATTGTAACGGAACAAATTCTGCTGTGTTGTTGCATGTAAGACCCCACTTCATCTTAGAACTTGCTCAAGAATTTTCAAGTTTTTTACCACTATTTTCTACAAAAAAAGAAGAAGAAAAGGAATACAATGGAAGAACAGTGACTTGTTTTCACCTTTTTAATAACAACAAATGCGTTCTTCTGTGTTGTCTGCAAAACTGCAAAATAGCAATAAAACCTTGTTTATTTAGAGCAAATCATCATAAACATGCCTTCCATTCTTTTGTGGATGTAGCTGATGCAATTGTGTGCTGTGAACTTACATACCTTTGGCTGAAAAAGCCTCTGAAGTCCTGTAAATTACAGATGTAAGGCACTGCAGTTACTTCATTTAGTTCCAGTGCTGGATTAGTGTATAAACCCAAGGGCCAGATTTCCATCCATAGCCAGCCTTTATGTACCTATGACCTGACATGTAGAAGTTTGGTTGAACCATGCAAAAGATAAAACAACAAAAGCAGTGTGCACATGTTACATACAACAGATGTGCATGCACACGCACAGCAAGAGGAAAATGGAAATCTCTGTTTGCAATAAGCTAAACAAATTCATTTACCAGTGCATCCAATCTTTTGAAACTTATTTTATTTCTAAATGTCAAGTAAAATATTGTATAGCCCTTGTCCTCCTGGATTTCAATTAACAGAACCATTACAATGATCAGCTGAAAAATCTTCAGAATAACGTTCTATTCTGGTAGCACTTCCTCTGATAACCTCCTTACACACTAAACAGGCTATGGAAAAAAATTGCTTTTGAGTTTTACTAATAAGTTCTACCACTTTTTTTTTTCTCTTAGTTCTCTAAGACAGTGGTGATCTCAGTTGACACCAGCATGCACTTCTTAAGAGAACTGCATTCTCTCCTGCTGCACAGACCCGAGAGTCCTTAAATAACACAGAACAAATAGCAATCTCTGCTATATACCACAGGCAGGAGTCCTGGGAATACACTAGAAGGTGGGCATATTAAAACATATGTACAATTTAAAAAGACAGTGTTAGGTGGACAGGGGAATTAAGAAGTACAAGCAAAGAAGAAAGGGTGTTTTAAAAACGGGATTTGAAAAATACTAAAATTAGATGAAGTGAAGAAATGTTTCTTGAAGTACCACGTTTTTAAAATCTACTGAACATTCTAATGGAGTTATTGTGAGAATGTGTGCAGATGGACGCTCACATACACACTTCAGTTTTGTGCACAAATACATAACAGTACATACAAATAGTTCACAAATCTAAATACACCTGCACACGGAAAGTGAAAGTAAACAAATCTCATCACCAAGTCATAAAATGTCAGAGATATTACATAAAATTAATGGCCCATGTTCTGAAGCCTTCACTCTGCTGAGGGTGTTTTAACTAAATAAGAATATCACGGTTTCATGCCACTGCCTCATAGTGATACTTGCAAAATAATTTGAAAATTTTGCTAGAAGGGCATAGAGAAGGTTAGAGTGTCTTTTGAAAGCAGTTCTCTTACATTTATGGATAGGAAAACATAATGACTTGAAATCTTCAGCACGTTCATCTTTTGAATAGCTTCTGACAAAAAGGGGTGTAGGTTCACCACATACAAATAAAAGAAACAGCAGAAGCCACAGTGAGGTCTAAATTGAGTACCTGAGTCAAGTTTAAGGTCACCTACAAGGCACCAAAGCCTGAAAGCAGTATTTCCTTATCAAATCACTTCAGCTAAGCTTCTGGCTTTGAAGTTTGCTTTCCCACCACATTCTTTCTTTTTTCAAACTTAAAGTCATGATCAATCATTCAAGCATTGGAATTCTGCCTGCAGCAATTTTGGGTGAAAAATCCTGTAACACTTTTCTGACATTCAGAGCATAGACCTGCTCCTCTAGTTGTCCCTAACCACAGACTGCCCCAGAAGGACAGCCAACACATCTGCAAGTAAGTTCCTAGAAAGGCTTTTCATTCTACTCATTGCAGCAGAGCCTGGGCACATCCTAATGTCCTCAAGGAATGAGTATCTGAAGGCAAGTAGCCTTGCTGCTTGCTGTACTGTGCTATATTGTGAAGTATAGCAGAAATGCGACTGCTACTTGATTAATTTTTTATTGCAGCCCAGTCAGCTGCACGCATTGCACCACTCCTAGGTATTCCAAATCCTGGATACCACCTTCGTAACTCAGGAAAGTGAATATTCTACCCAAATTTCTATCTTGGCATGAATAGTCTAAACCTGGATCACCTTTCTCTGCTTTTTATTTACATTTCATACTGAGCACACTCTTTTTCTCCCCTATAGTCACCCCTGCTCCACTTCTCTTTTTTTGCTAACACAGGCAGGACCAACAAGAAAATTAAAGTTTCATTATGACTCTGAGCCACAACTGGATGTACAGAATTGTGGGGCTCAGCGGGCACTTGGTGCTGCCTCTTCATCAGGGCATCTCACAGTGTTACTGTAGCACAATAGGAGGCTCACATTAAAAACTCTCATTGGTTTAATGAGCTTGATAAAACACACTAATCATTTTTACCATATAGCTGGTTGGTGCTCCACAAAAGGTGGCTGTAAAATCCCACACTGCTTAGATAGCTGGCTCTCAGTTTTGACCTTCAGAGGTGAGTTTATAGAAAACTGTATAAATATTAAAATTAGAGGTGAGGCTGAACTGCAAAGTTCATACCCAGATCTCATATTAAACTAGCCCAACACTTCAGTGCATTGGGAATGACTGATTTGGTTTGGGACCGTCTCTAATTAAAAAAAATATATGTATCTAATAATCTCATATCATTCCCACTGCTATTTTTGCTATGTACCTTGCCCTAGGTCTCTCTCACTTATTTCAGAAGCCTGAGTCATACATTTGGGCTTTGGAGAATTGAGAGTTACAGTGCGGGTAGCTCATAATGAATACATAGTGTCCTTAGGAGAGCCCATGCACAAGCAAAGAGCGAGAGAGAAGAAAAATACAGCTGCAGTGAGAATCTACTCAAAAGTTGGCAAACAGAAAATACAACTAAAGTGATCAAGTCTCTAGCTAGGATGCAGAGAAAATTCAACCAAACTTTGTTCATAGATAAGAAGGGGAAGAATCAGCAATCAACTGGAAAAGGGTATCAGAGAGGCATGAATAAGGTGACTAATGTATTCAAGAAGGCAGGAGACAGGGTTATTAATTTCCACCTGTGTGAATTTGCTGGAGGCCCATCTCTTTGGATCTGAGTGCTTCTCCCCACCCTCTGAATCAAGAACGACCTCCCTGAACAGTCCCCAGGAGCAGGGGGATTCTTTGGATTTGATTTCTTCTGGGGCTGCAATGTCATCATAACTCTGGCTAAACAAAAATACAAGTCTGAGCACAAGACCAGAGTTATGATCCAAAGTGCTAGCACAAAGTAACACCATTTTAGTGCAGGGAAGAACAGCTAGCAAGCTAAACCACTACATAATGTAAACTCGATGAGCCTGAAATCAATTGAGCTCCTTAGAAACATCTCATCTCACCAATCCTTGCTGATGATAAATTACGTCCTGTCTGTCAATAGCCAGACACCAAGATGGGCAACAGAATCCATGACAGAGTAATTTGTCTTATCACCTGACAGTTCATCCAGATCTGAAGAAATAATTCCAGTAATAGTGCATCTTCACAAACATAGAAATCTTCAGTTAGGAGTTTCGTCTTTAGACATCATGGCTAATTCTTTTATTTTCTACCCTACAGTCAAAGGTTACATTTATATCAGATGAGACATTTAACCTAAAATTATAAGATTCACAGCTAGGATTATCACAGGCCAGAGCTCCCCAAGCAAAGACACTCCATTTATTTAACAGAACAGAGTATCACCAGTTTAGGATCTTCCCTGGCAGTTATTTTTATGTTACCTGAAAATCTGCAAATATCACTGAAAATATTCTCAATAAATAATGATGTGTTGAAATCTTCAGGAGAAGCCAGTTTATGTCTAAGGACAGTGAATTGGTCAGGAAATTGGTGTATTTTTCCTACTATGTTAAGATTATTTTGTTTATATTTTCCATAGTACACTGATTTTGTGTGTGTTTGTAAACTATCCCAAAATTTTATTTTTCCAAAGCCAAAACTTTCTAAATTAAATGTATGCATTCTGAAAACACATAACGCTTTTTTTTTAAAGGACTACTTGCTCTTAAAAAATTGATGAGAACTTTTCAAACCCATCCTACTACTATGGAAAGAAAGCCACTGGTTGGTAGGCAGCTTCTTGGAGGTGGTTTTCTTTTTTCCTATATAAAGTGCAGTGTGTAAATGATCAAAAAGAATTGTAGGAGGGAGGCAATTTGTGATTAGCTTACTGTAACACAAATTGATGGTAGATGAAAGGAGGAGAATGTATGGTATAAGTAACATGGGCCATAAAAAGAACAAAAAAAATAAAAATAAAGACATTGAATTTCAGTAGAGATAATTTGTGTGGACATGCAAGAAGTGCTCACTGAAATCAATGGAATGAGGCAACAGAGGTAAAGGACACAGAGGAGAAATGGACAGTGTTCCTAGGTAAATTAATGTACACCCAAAGAGCTGTGAGCTACCTAGCAATAAATATGTTTGGAGGGGGGAAGAAGCAAATGGATGACCAATGTAGTGAAAAGAGTAATCAAATGGAAAGGCCCGTGCAAGGAGTAAAATACCAGATCTAGCTGATGGAGACGATGATTATAAATGTTTGGGACTTTTACTTACTAAGATAATTTAAAAGATTAAACAACTGCCTGGATCAATGAAGAGGAAAAAACTCCAGTTTTCACATTGATAACTCTCTTCAATCTTCATTAGATGAAAAATATAAACTAAATAAATTAAATAAAATTTTTTAAAAAATCAAAATTTTTATGAGGTCAAAAACCTCAAAAATGTCAAGTAGGAGTAATCACAATCCATTTTAGTTTACAGAGACTGATACCATGCCTTAAAGAAAAAAAATCCTATTCAGTTATACAGAGAGTTCCAGAAATCAGTGATATTATCTACTAATCCTTCCTTCCGCAAAGCAGGGATAAAGGGAGAGATTGAAGTACATAATATAAAATAATGTCTTCCTGTGTTTCCCAAAATTGAGACTAGGAAGCAGAGTATGATATGCTAAGAGAACAAGTGACCTGTAATGAAAGATGTCAAGTCTCTTAAGAAACCACACCACAGCTAAAGCAAAAGTGGTTTAGTTTTCATACTAATGTTTAATTTCCATAAAATGCTGTATATCCTGCTTCTGTATCCCATAAAAGAGCACCTATTCACACCTTATTGCCCCACTGCAGAAGGACTTGCTCTGTAGCTCTCATTATGCCATACGCTCTCTCTCTTATATGGAAATTAGTTTTGCCTCCTCTGATGCTAAGGAGTATAATGCTTAAATTATTTTATTCATGTTTTTAGAAGAATTTGATGTTTTGCTGAAGACTTCCCCAGAATGTCGTAATTGTATGAAGAGATCAATCACACATTCTTTGCAAGTTCAGCCTAGACTTTGGGGAGGGGGGATAAGGAGAGAAGAAAATAAAAGGCAAAATCAACTTCCACTGATTCAATGGCTGGAAAAACTATTGATCAGTAGGGTCATTCTCTAAGCTCATTTCATTCTCTGTGTGAAAGAAAACAGCAGTCTTCTAGGAATAAAAGATACTGTTACGGCAGCATCTTAATGCATTTCCACAAAGGGCAGGCTTTAAATCCTCAAGGAGCACTTAAAGTACTCATTTTTTAAGACACCATTTTAATGCAGCTTTGAAATAGGCACATAATTATTGCTTTATGCTGCAGTAGTGGATAGAAGCAAGAAATAATGGTCAGCTGGACTAGGTGCTGAGTTAATAATATGCCATAGCCTGGCTTCCAGCTGAGGGTCTGTCAGTGTGAATAGCCAAAACAGACTAAAAGGACAGGATATATTTGGGAAATCATTTCACAGACATGGAGAAGACCCACTGAGAGGCTGAATGACTTGCCTAGGGTAATACTAGGGGCTTGATTCCAGACAGGAATACAGTGCAGATTTCCCAAGTCAGTGGCTAACACAGAAAACATCTTTCCATTCCACTGCAGTTATTCTCACATTTCCAGTAACACCTCAGGAAAGCTAGACTTTTAGAGGTAGGCATTTCCCTTTTCTTAGGAGTCAAGTTAGAATTATAAATACCAGGCTGGGCTATAAAATTCCCGTCTCTTATGTTTCTCCAAAAAACTGGAGACATCTTCATTCCAACTGTGATGCGTCATTTTGTCAGATGGCGACACTTGGCACCCTGGAGTAGGCAGAGGCTGCGTGACTCAGCGCTGAAGCACAGCAGAGCACCTGGCAGTGCCTGAAAAGAGGGAGGAATCTGCAGAGAAGGAGACACTTCATTTTAAAAGGTACTTAATATGAGCTTTTGCCTCTGGAAAACACGTCACATCTCTTTCTGCAAAAGCCATCTGCCTCCCTCCATGCCTAGGAAAGCACCCTTCTGCACAGCTGGAGGGCTAATTAGAGCAGTGCTTTCAGGTCTTAACTAACCACGAGTTGTAGCTCTGCCCCAGGAACCAAACATAATCAAGACCCAACCAATGCTTTTCAAATGTAATGGACTAAATTAACAATAGCGAGCCATGAGGCGTGAGAAAGAAGAGTCAGGAATTAGCTCTGGGTCATCTAGTGGCCTTCAGAGGAAAAGTCTCCTGGCCTTCAGGAAAACCCTGACCTGCTTGATTGTTTTGGCCTGGGAATATGGAGGGAAAAATGGAACAGTGAGATCTCTGTATCTCCAGCGGTGCCTCAGAGAGCTTTTAGCAGCACCATGGTATAATAAAAGTGCTGAGCCAGACCATGAGCTCCATGGTCGTAGTGTGCACCTTTCAGTGGAAAGACAGGAAGCAACATCTTAATAGTGTGTGGGAGGAAACCTTCCTCACAGTACCAGGCTCTTGGCTCTTCCTATCAAAAGCAGAGCAGTGCCCGAAATAAGCTTCAAAGCAGCAAGTTCAGGAAAGGATATCCACTTAACAGAAGAGGAGAGGAAATGGGAGGATGCAGAACAAATGTGAAATTCCCCTTCCCTCTCAAGCTCTTCTCTTGCTAGTGCTCTCTGCAGCTATTTTTAGGGATAGGATCTTGGATCCTGTCTCATTTTCACATCCTTCTTAGGCAAGATCACTGCTTGACTTTGAGCAACCATTTTTTAAAAACACAGCAAAAGATAAAAGCCATTATGTGATCTGTCCATCAGTGCAACTCATTCAGGAAGAAACTGCAGATTTTCACATTTCAGCTATTTTGATGCCCTATGGCTCAAGTTGGTGCTTCAAAATGTCATGAAATAATATGTTTAGGATGGGTTTCTTGGCTATTCATTCCACCCGCAACTGCAAATCTCTGGTTCTGATTGAAACAGAGATGCACTATCACTCACGGGTTCTGCCAGAGAGGGAGAGAAGAGGGTGTCTACCTACTCTGCAGTTCAGTGTTGCAATTACAAGGCCCTTGAGGTTCCATCATTTACTTTGCAGCAGTAGTCATGACAATTCAGCAATGAGTGGTAGCAAGCCAAGAAAGTACCCAGAATCCCAGTGCTGACTTTCAGACTCCGTGCACTTCTTTCATTTTTTTCCTACCTGCACTTGCTAAATTAGATCTAAAGCAAATATAACTACCTGAGCTGCAAGCATACCTTGGGAATGTGGAATGAGCATACCCTTAGGCAGAGGAATGTTGGGAATGAGAACAACCTTTGGTAGCAATGTTCAGTTCTAAAAATAGGTATGTAACAGCTGACAATAAGCATTTTTGCAAAGTATTGCTTTCAGGTCCTATATTGGAACAGCTGGATTCTCAATCACTTTGCTTCTAGAGACAGTCTTTGAATTTCCAGAAACACCTAATGCAAAACTCATCAGCTACTGGAAAACTGATTGCTAAAGGTTTAATTGTTGAAAAAAATTTTTACAGATTCATTCATTTAAAAATAACTGTATCCCTCCAAACTGAGATGGGTGAGTTTTATTCTGAATGTTATTGTAACAAAGGTTTTCAGATAAAACCTGTGAAATCTTGGAAACCTGGCATTTTTTTACTAGCTTGATCACTTTGGAGTTTTTCAGTGTTTGCAGGTTTTGGGGTTTTGTTTGTGTGTTTTTTAGCTTTTTTTTTGCTTGTTTGGGGTATTTTTTTGGTTCTGGTTTTGTTATTTTGTTGTTGTTTTTGGGTTTTATTGGCGTTTTGGGGTTTTTTGGGGGGTGTTTTTGTTTGTTTGTTGTCGTTTTGTTTTGTTTGGGTTTTTTTTTTTTAGCAACTTGGAAATACAGAAAAAGAACGAAAATATAATTTTTCCAGCTATGGAAACCAATGCATTTCAGGACTGGGGTGAAAAATTAGATCAGTTCTAATTTCATTTTAACCAGTCCATCCACTGCTATCAGCACCCCAGGGCAGGAATGCCGCAATTGCCAGAATACATGGGGAAGGGAAATGGCTATCATTACAAATAAGGATTGTATGACAGAAACCCTGGATTTACAGCAGAGAGAGTGGCAGTGCTTCTCTGTATATGTGCTTGTATGGTTGCACTTCTGATTGCTAAGAGAATTACATCTGTAGTCCTTGTTTGCTTGGTGCTGGGTTGTGGCATTCCTATTATTTCTCCCGGCTTGTTTGACTTCCAGACCACAACTCAGATTGCAGAGATGATTTGAAATATCCACTTACATGAGAGCTAAAGAACTACAGACAGAACTAAAATGTGTTACAAAAAAAAAGAAAATAGAATTCTTATTTCTACTGTGTGCTGTCTTACTCAGTTCCTTTATCTGTTTGTTGTGGTATGAAAATTGGTATTTAAAAAGTTAAAAAAAAAGAAAAAACTAGTAAACAACATAAAATAAAATCTTTTAAAATCAATAAAATAAAATAACTTTTCTTTGAGCTAGAAAAAGAATCATTGTCCTTTCACAAAATTGCATATTGTCCTCTGCTTCAAGAGGATTCCCTTGGCAAAGTGTATCCATCTTTGAAGCAAAACTTCCTTTGATTTTAGGAAAGCACAGATCATGCCACAGATAACTTCACTGTAGGTGAGTGAGAAGAATCTGATCCTTAATTTGTTTAAGTTTGGCTGCAGGGAAGATGCTACCTTGGATGAGTGGTGTAGTTAGGAAGAAAGTTTTCACATCGCATATGATCCTTGTGAGTGCTGGAAGGGCACTCACACCACTTGCTGTAGAATGGGATGGGACAGTCCCAGTCTGTGACTGCCAGCGCAACTGCACAATCTTATCAGAAGGACTTTCAGTCCTAAAACGTACAGGCCTGTCTTCTCCTAAGCTCCCAGCAGTTATTGAAGGAATTTGTCTTGTTGTCTTCATGTTCTTTGAACAAAATTACAGTAATTTCACGACTATAAGGTGCACCCTTTTGACTAAAATTTTGGCCTGAAGCTGGAAGTGCGCCTTATAGTCCGGTGCGCCTTATATAATGTACAAAGTTGCAAAATTTGCCAATCCAGAAGTGAGAGCTGCAAGGGGGGGGCTGCGCCGCGGGAGCGCCAAGTAGTGATTGGGGGGGTGGCTGCAGGCGGCCTCAGGTGCCGAGAGCAGCGCGGGCAGGGAGGCGGGGGGCAGCCCCAAGCGCTGGGAGCAGCATGGGCAGGGAGGCATTACTACTTCATTACTTTGTTGCACATGACATGGATCCTAGCTGCAAAAAAAAAGTGCGCCTTATAATCCGGTGCACCTTATGATTGTGAAATTACTGTACTTTTCTTAGCGGTCTAGTGTACTCTTCTTCAACTTTTAGCAAATCAATGCCAAGGAAATAATACAGGAAATTATTTTTTATGCTTTGACTATTCTTATTTTCTGTAGAATCAGAGTGATAAAGGAAGAAAATGCCTATTAATTTTGGCAATGAGCTCTTGATTAGTATCCAAATATTGTGAGGAATCTGAACATTATTAGGCAGAAGCCCCTGACAAAACACACTTCCACATGTCAGAACAATTTATGATTGTATCTCTTGTAATTTTTTTATTCTTTTGGATGAGTGACTTGAACCTTTGAGGCACTGAGATCCACTGCAAATTCTTTATGTCCAACAACAGAGATGTCTGCTATGCTATTTACACTCTTAATTCTCCAGTAGGAGCTGGATGTTGAAACGGCATGATGGGGAAACATGTATCCAATAAATCCACTCTGACTTTATACATCTATCTCCTCTGAAATAAAAATATCTGAAAAAGTGTACATGGAGTTACCTCATGGGGCTTTCTTTACAATGTCACAATGCAGGTTAATACTTTCTTTCAAGGAGAGGCAATAAGAGCCTGCCTTCTCACAGATTTTTGCATTAAATAAATTGGCAACCCACGATAGTAATTTAAAACATGCATATATTATTATGTAGGACTATTTTCTGATACTAAAATTTGGTGTCCATTTGTTTCAAATTACCATTTTTGAAATATACTAATGTAGTTGTGAGGGTTGAAGCATGGAGGTGCGAGTTGAAATCTCAATAAAAAACAGTAACTTTTTAAAATTGCCATTTATGTGCTTTGGATCAGTTACAATTTGGGTTTCACAGGATGTTCTTTTGTTCAGAAACATTCTGGCATAATCCACGGTTAGAAGCAAAAATATCCATTATGAACCGATGTAAAGTCACCAAATTGATTTCCTGCTGTATTTTTAATGACATTCTTTTGCATTTGCAGCCAGTGGCCTGAGCCAAGGGGGTCATTGGTGTCCTAGGTATTAAACAGAGCCAGAAACTGCATATACTAACATACACATGCTCCAAATTAACAAGGGAGACATAAAGCCAGGAAGCTTAAAAAGTATTTTCTGGGTTCTTTAAACCCAAGCAAGTAAAAATAATAGCGATGCAATGATTTCAGACCCTGAAAATACTTACTATGAAAATGGAGCCTTAACATCTATTAATATCCAAAATGTTTTTCCAGTTTTACTTTGGCAGTTTCTTATATATTCACACCAGGATCTAGCTTCAGAAAGGAACTTTAAACAGAAAACTAGAAACAATATTCTTGATAATTTCAAGCACCACTTCTAAAACAAAATACAGGTTCTATGTCTCAGATCACAGCCAATAAATTAATTCTGAGAAGGTGCCAGTTTCATAAAGTGCATATGTGCACATTGGGGTCTTTCAGCCTGAACTTGTACCTATTGCTACCACAGAGACCTATAAAACTTCCACCTCTCATAAATAAAACTTGAAAGACTTGCTTTAAACTATTTTGAAAAAGCATTATTTTCTTAATAATATTGTCTACTTACATTGGGGTTTTTAAACATTGGATTGTATTTAAGATTTAAAAGCATTTTTTTTTTGAGTGCACCATGCAGATAAATATATCTGTACCTATGTATTGAAACAAAAGGCTGTTTATTTTAGTGTAAAGAGCCATGAAACTTCTTGGAGCACACAATATGACTAAAATTGCTATTTGCATTTGTTTTGTTATCTGATAATTTCTAACAAGTTTTCCTGTCAGATATTGATTGGAGCATTCCCTGTGCTATGTCAGTAAATGAAAAATGGTGATATGTAGTCACAATGAAGAAGGATTTCACAACCAAACTGTGACTTGTTTCCTGCAGATTTCTGTTTTAAGCAACTCTCTTTTTATTATGGGAATGGATAGTCCATATATACAGTAATTTCACGATTACAAGCCGCACGGACTATAAGCCGCATCTCTGGGTGTCGGCAAACATTTCGTTCTTTGTCCATAAATACGACGCACCTGATTTTAACCACTCTGTTGTTCGCAGCGAGGACTTGCATGCAACTAAGTTGCCAAATAGTAACAATAAACAGGGTTTACTGGCCCGGCTCAGGCTGTGCAGGCTCGGCCCGCTCAGGGTTGCCGACGGGGCCAGGTGGCCCAGCTCAGCGGGGTCGCTCGGGGCTGGCTGCCGCTGCCGCCAGGCTCGCTTGCCTGCCCCAGCGCTGCCCCGTGGTGGCAGGCAGGGATGGAGCCCGCTGGCACCCACAGTGGCAGCGGCAGGAGGGGAAGGAGGCCCCATGCTCCCGCAGTGGCAGGAGTGGGGGGGAGCCTGCCTGCTCCTGCCATGACAGGCGGGGGCAGGAGCCCCCTGCTTACCCCACGGGCCGCGGGGATGGCAGCATGGAGCCCTCGCCTCCTCCCTGAGCCATGGGGATGTCAGCACAGAGCCCTCACACCTCTGCCCCGCCTGAAGGAGGGAGCCCCCCTGCCTCCCTTCCCCCGCTACGCTGCCGGCCTGAGTTGGCCCCACCCGCCGTGCAACACAGTAACCAATTTGTAACAATCGCGAAATCCTGGGTTTTACTAGCAGGTGCTCAACTCGGCACCCTGGCTGGCACTTCTGGGGTTGTAAATGTCAGAAAATTATTCACCTATTAGCCGCTCCTGAGTGTAAGCCGCATTTCCGGGGTGGGAGCAAAATTTTAGTCAAAATGGTGCGGCTTGTAATCATGAAATTACTGTACTTTAGGACATGGGATGGTGTGCTGTTACTATGAGTGACCAAATGCAGTGACCAAAGAAGTTTTATGGAAAAAAAGGGAACAGTCAACATGAAATATACATATGCAGATACACACACACACACACACACACACACACACGCACACACGCACACACACATATATATATACACAAGAATATGTGTATTATGAGTGAAAATCTGAGACTAAGGTTTCAAATATTGTTTTGAAATGTTAAAAATATAGCTATTGTAAAAGGGAATATTTTTTCTTCATTACAGAATTAATGAAGAAATATTACCCTGAAAATTGCTGATATTTAGACAATTCTCATCCCATTTTGCAAAGAAAACGTGTCAGAATAGCAACCTTTCCCATGGAACATGGATTTTAAACAGCTCTAATCAGTGCAATTTTCATTAGCTTTTGCTCTGGTGTTTGTATCTGTCTCCAAAACAATTGCTGTTGGCTTTTTGTCGCTCAGAAAAAAATAAAAAGCCTGGAGTCCAGAGATAAGGAAGAGATCTCACAAGTTCATCTAATCCATTCTCCTCAGTACCATGAGAACCTGATACAGGTGCTATTATAAACTACCCTGTGCAATGATCTGCTTTTTTCCCAGATGGCGTAGAGTCATGGTGTATCCCTCCATTCATACCATTCATACATAAATTCATACTTATTCTTACATCACCAAATAAGGATTCACCTCACCTAGTCTATTGTTACCCGAAAGTTGTGCACCCAGTTGAAGCTAATCAGCCATTCTCTGTCTATAACTGCAGCAGGGAAAGGATTGTCTTCCTTCAATACCCACAGGCCCTGACAGAAGAAAATTTATCCATTGTGGAATACACAGAGGGATGTACCTTCCCAATGCTAGTTCTCTCCTCTGATTACCATGGGGAAAAGTAGATGAAGTTAGATGCTTGCATTGATTTTTTCTTAGATCTTCACCTAGACATGCTCATTTAACTAGTAAAGAACTGTATTAACACCTTATACCTTTCTGTATCTCCTTTCATCCAAGAACTTAATGCTTTATAACCCCTAAGTGGTTGTGATTTTTTGTGTGATTTTTTTTATAGTTAGTCAGGCTGAAAGTTAAATACAAATGACATAACAAAATTTAACATTCAGTCTTTGTTGCTGATGTTATGAGAATAAGGGAAAAAAGAGAGAGAAGTATAAAATGGAATTAAATGATTTTGCATCATCTTTGGTCTAAGAAGATACTAGATGTCCCACCCACAAGCAAGTATCCTCAATTAATGGAATTAACATCTTAAAAGAGAATGTTCATCAATGATGAAGGTCAATAAGGGAACAGGATCAGTCAATATTAAGCAGTGAAATAAAAACTGAAGAATGAAAGGGTGAAGTAAAGAAACTTGGATCCCTACAACCTTCTCGATTCTTTCTGAACATCAACATTAAGTAATTGAACTGACAGCTCCTTTTGCTTTTGAACATCCTTTTCCCTGTCCCATCCTGAGTCATACAGAGGAGTTGTACCTTTTGCCTCTGTTCAATATAAGTAGCTTCAGTGGCATCAAACAACCTTCAACAAATCAGGACTTCAGGACATGTATGGTTCAATATACTACAGAAGATTCTGAGCTGAAGGAAACCCATGAAAATAATCAATTCTTTTTTATTTTTTTTCCCCCAGATGAGAGAGGAAAAAGAAAAGGGAAAAATCTGAAGACATTCCAGAACATTGGACTATAGGAGCAGATAGCTTAGGGAAATTCAATTTTGATGGGATTGTTTGAAAATCCTTGTCTACCATGTGGATTCTAAATTCAAGCTACACTAGTTATGACATATAAGAAAGTGAGAGGAACAGGGTACTGAGATTTGATAAAGAGCTGGTGCAGATTAACCTCTGAATCTGTGAATCATCTCAGTTGCTGTATTTCACAAGCAAAATGAATGTCTAGATACTGACAGTGAAAATTAGATGTTTGATTTTTATCAGTGGGAAGATGGACATAATGACTACTGGAAAGCTAGAGATAGGAGGAAGAGACAGAACTGACGTCTGTGTACTAATATATGGCATGTCCAGATTTCATTGTGCTAACTTTTGTATTTCTTTATTTTTAGTAACATAAGCATGAGTGAAAAAACAATCAATATGAGAAACAGCTTATTTCAAAACTGTTAAAATCAGTTAAACTTCCATGATGAAATGAATTTCCATGAAATTCTGCAATATGAAAACTTCAGATTGTGTGAGTTTTTTGTGATTCAGGCAACATTTGGTCATTTATTTGGCCAATATATATCAGTAACATTAAGAGATTTCAAGACAGAAACTATGATCCATGCTTTATAGTCAAGATCAAACACTAGCCAAGTGTGAAATGAAGAAAATAATTATATTTTAAAGCAGTTCAAAGTTGCCTAGATTCCTAGATATGTTAAAAATATATGTATATTTTACATATCTATTATTTCCCTATGTAATATAAGTATCTTGATGATGGTGAATGCATAAGTTTCCTCTCTATCATTCTCTAAAATGAAAATTAAAGCAAAGCATTTAAGGTGAACTCTATTTTGGAACACACCCCTTTGATGAATTTCACTCAAGTGCTGTTGATGGACTTTGTTCTTTCTGGGAAGTCAAGATGCTTTTTGTTTGTTTGCATGTCCTTTAAACCACCACATTTAATTGTTTGCTTCCCTGGCTGTAATGAAATAAGAAGATAATGAGTTTTTCATTGTTCACTAATTGTCTACTAAAGATGAGACACAGTCAGCCAACTGTAAATTGCTGCTTTACTGTAATGTTTGGATATTTCAGTGCAAATAGTCACAAATACATCTGTTCCTGCATAAAGTGAAATGTCTGTGTTATGAAAACAAGCTGATGTAGAGAGCAATAAAAAAATAACTCTGATGACTTCTGTTGATTAGGATTTGGTGTATTGTTTGAGTTGCTTTCAACATCTCAGAAAATCTCTGGCATGTTTCAGCACCATAAAGACAGGTGATATTTCAGCAGTTTTTCTTGCTCTATGGTATTTAGAATTTGAAACCTGGAACTGATATTCACAGATAATATAAATCCCAGGATCTAAGTTACTTTGCAATGCAAAATGAAAAAACCTGTTAAGGCTCAACAGGCACCATCTTTTCCTTATCTTGGATGGTTCTAAAAATAAAGGTTCCTAAGATGAGTTAAGCATCAAAGTTATGTTAACTTTGAATTTCCTGGCATGTGTCTTCTCAGCTTTTTTCCTATCTGTTTTTAGAATGGGGTAGATTTAACATTCTAATCTGATCCAAACTTCCCTCAAGGATCCAGATAGAAATTTTAACCCTATTGAGTTTAATGGAAGTTTTAGTATTGATATAAAACTGACTAGGATTTCATGTTAAAATTTTCAATCAGATCATCCATAATTTATAAGTTTCAGTTCAAAGGCAGAAAATGACTGTTTCATCAGCAAGCCCATTTCTCTCTGGAACAGGGAAGTGTCAGTAGACAATGTTTCAAAATGGACTTGATCCAAAACTCATAACAGAAAATATACTTGTGCAAGAAAAACAACTGGCTCTTTAGATTTTTGGTGACTTTGACAATATTCAGTGTGACCACTGTTCAGAATTATACTGCTTCTTCTTAACAGCCCAGATCCCTTTAATAAAATACACAACCTACCCCATTTGAAAGAGAAACATGTTTAATAGTTATTTATGACCACAAGATACTGTACCATGATTTCATTGGAGAAAAAAAATAAATTGATTAAAGCAGCAGTTTGCTCTGTCAAAATCTGGCTTTGAACATTTTGAATTAGATTTTATTGTTCTTATTATTATTACAATGGATTTTGATTTTAGATTATCTAAATTTAGACTGATTTTATTTTTTTAAAGGTCATAGAATTTGCATGTCATTTATTTATTTATTTTTTATATCTTCCACCTTTTATTTTTATTTCATAAAAGAGAAAAATTAAAACAAAGCTCACAGATTAGAAATTGCTGTGATAAACCATGCTAGCAGGACCATTTTAATATTTAGTCTATTTTATATATTTATATATTCATATACTTCTTGTCTATAAATATGAATATTTAATCTAGATTTATATTATGGACCATGTTTGTAGTCATTGGCATCTGGTGCATTGTTTTGGTAAGAAGGGACAAGGCAGGGTAACTGAGAATTAGCAGGGCAGGGGTTTAAGAACAGCTGGGGGACAGGCAATCACTGCTTCATTTACTATTAGCCCCAAATGCAAGGATGGTCTTGGGGCCATTTCTGAGTGTGCTGTTTGGAAAAGGGATAGTATTTTTCTTAGGATTTATGGTTTAATCAAGGCCTTTGAGTCTTCCCCAGCCAATGAAAATTCAGTTTACTGCAGTCATTTTTGGCTTAAGCCCAGAGTTGTAGCTCATTCTCAGAGCAGTGAAGAAGCAAAGCTTGTCCAGCTGAAGCACCTGCAGCAGAAGAGGTGCCAGGTCCAAAACCAAGCACCCTTTTCTCAGGCAGAGGCTACTGCTGCCTGTGACTGAAGAAACAATGATACAATGGATAAGTGCTCACTGTGATGCAGAAAAAAGGATTTGATACGCTTAACTGCATGAAGAAATAAAACAAACATAAAGTCTCAAAAGGGAAGGAGCAGAAATCCCAATAAATCCAAATCCACATGCACCCCAACTCTGCTTGGAGTTGGAGGGTTGAGAGGAAGGGCAGACTTCTATCCATGTTTCTCCACAAATGAAAATTTTGCGAAGATCTTGCCAAGCAACCCAGGAATCTCCAGAAGATATGATATCTATTACAGAGGCTAAAGTTCAAGCAGCTATGACAAGACTATTTGAATTAAACTACACAAACATTTTCCATGCTTCCTCATTATTAGTGGCTTTAATAACAGCGGTGGCTATACATAATCCTTTTTCTAAATGTGCGTGCTTTTTCTACTTGCAGGGGCCATTACAGTTGCTCAAAGTAAAGCAGATCAACATTTTTTTCACCAGTTTCCATCTAGCCTATGTCCATTTCTCATTAAGACTGCAGGATTAGAGCAGAGAATCTAAAACACAATGAGTAAGCAAAACTCTTTCAATGACTTTGTTATTTTTCTGCATGAAAAATATAATGAAAGGAGTATCAGGTAAAACATAGATGTGTGTAGGTAGGTATTAATCTTTGCCTAGTGGTGAATAGACTGAGTTTATGCTGAGAAGAAACCCATTAAGAAAAATACTTGGCACGATTTGTAAAATTCAGCCTGCATTCAGCCCTATGCTGAAATGAGATTCTTTTCTGTTGATACCTCAACAGAAAGGGCTTGTTCACTACGAAGACTTTATTGTCTTCAGGGGATCTGGCTCTGTTTACTGTTGAGGCTGACACTTTTGTCTTAAGCTGGCTGAGCTGTTTCCAGCACTGTGCAGAGGTTGGTTTTTAGGCCCACCAAAGGAGCATCACAGGAGCTCTGCTAGTGTAGGCTGCTGGATGCAGGTTTTGAATTAATATGTCTCTACAGACCACAAACCCCACCCAGCTACTGCCAGTGAAGACCTCAGCAAAATGCCAGGCAATTCTTCTTATTATGTTTTTTTTTTCTTTTTTTGCTCTACATACTGAGTTAAATTTTGCTTCGATTAATTCCTAAAGGTGACTTCTCATAAAATGCAGAAGAAAGTAAATATTAAAAAAAGAAAAAAAAAAGGCAGAAAAACTGTAATTAAATTTCTTCACATAGGGTAAAATAAAAAATGTGATTACTTTGAAAAGATATATAACACTTTTTTTTCTAATCCTTTTTCTTCCCTCTAGGACCTTTATTTATTGCATATTTCAGCAGCTACTATCAGGTGATGAGTCTATCAAATGATAATGTAACTGCTGACTTCATTTATTAAACTTCACAAGGGCCAGGCATAGAGTGCAAATAGAAAAATCACTATCTCTGGATGCCAACAATGATAATTGCAGCTACAGTTACTGTGAAGGCAGTGGAGTGCTTTGCAGAGTAAATGAGAGACAGGATTTTTTTCAGTAGATAAACATCCTGTTATAGTTCTGAGTGAGTGGAGAGATAACACAAACAACACAACTGTTCAGCAAATGCACTCCTTATCATTTGACTAGTTGAAGGGAACAGGTAGGAATTATAAAGTCAAGTAAAAATATAGGAATGGTTATTGAACCCTGATCAATAAAGAGATAGATGGTCTAATTTATCTCCAAATCAACGCTACATGGAGAATGAATTTTCAAGTTACATCTCTGCATTATTCAAAAAATAACTACTGTGTCTAGCACAGCATTCTCCTCTGCCTCCCCAGGGCTATCTTCAGTGCATTCCCATAGGTATCTTCCAGCATTTATGATTTTCATAAATCACTCTGGTTTGAGGGGCTAAGCTCAATGCAGCATAATACTTAGAAGGGTTTCAGCAGGGAATGAAAGACAGAGGATGGACAATTCATAACAAAGAAAACAAATTTGGGTAGAAACTGTAGAGGTCTTGTTTTCATGCACAGACAAGGTTCAGTTGCAAGCTTTGAGGGGTTTGCCAGGAAAACACTGAATGACCAAAAATGAAAATCCTAGGACACTGCAAAGCAGCAGAAAGGAAGTTGCACCCTGCAGTTTGCAGACTCATTCCTGGGTGACTCTTCCATTCAGTGAGAGTGAACAGAGCTGTCATTGCTCTGGCAGTCATTGCTCTGGAAAGTCATTCATCACTCCACTCAAGGCCAGTGCTAGAAATAGCCAGAAATGGGATCTCCAAACCTATTTCAGAATCTCCTCTCTTGCTTTTGCAGAAGATGCAAAGGAATTAGTGAGCTCTACCACCAGTCATAAGAGTGCCAGAGAGGGCAGAGATTTTGATTTCTGCAGCCTCAAAGATTAAGGAGAAAGTTTAATTGTTTACCAACATCAGTTATAATTTTGGGAGCAGTGTTCATCACACCACCATCCTTTTACTAGGGCCAGTTGGATTAGAATGTTCATTTGGGGTTCAACTTCTGGAGCAACAAAATGGCAATAATACTATTTCCCCATTGTGCATCTCAGATAGAATGCATTTTAGCAGCACAAAGATGCTGTTTTGTTATTATCCATCTTATGGTAGGATAAAGAGTTGTTATTACTGAGTGTATTTGATGGCAGAAATTATTGTCTTTGTTTTTTTTGCCAGCAGTGAAAAAAACAAAAGCAGATTTCGGGGCAGGTGGTAAAGAACCAGATGCCATTGAAAAATTAATAAATCTTCAAATAATAGGAAGAGTAACTTCTCAAGTGAACTCAGACCAAAGAGTTTTTGGTAGTGGGTCAAGCTAACATATGGTCTGCTTAAACACTGAGATGACAGACAGAATCTGAACAGAAGCAATCAAAACAAAATCTGTTAAGGAGCAGACAGCAAAAATATGATCAGTGAAGGCAGGAAAATTAGATTGACAGTTGGGAGAGGCTGATAAATGATAGATAAGTAATTTGGCTTTTTATTTTTTTTTTAATTCAAGCAATTGCCCCTTGCTACGCTATTCCATAAGCTTTTGGATATCTTAACAGGTTGACAGTAGGAAACTAATTTAATAGTAAATATCTTGTTTCCACAGGGAGTATAATACAAAGCATCACTGATATTACCAATATGATACACTTTTTTTTCAGTTTCCTGAATTTAATATCTCATTTGCATCAATAGAAAGTAGATCTTGATGTATTTCTATGCCTATTTTTGCCAGACTTTCTGCCATGTCAGGCATTGCTGAACACATGGTAGAAGTGAAAGACGCAGACAAATCTCCAGCAGGCAACTGCAGCAAGAGAGTCTCAGCTTTGGCTTTCCTGGTTTGCCAATTCTCCTGCAACACTCCCTGGGAGAAGGTCAGGAAAGGAGAGTTCAGAAACACAAGTATTACCCTCCAACTCCTGTCCCCCTGTTGATGTCCATGCTACCCCTCAAACAAAAACACACCATGCACAGCTGAAAGAGCACAGCAAGAGCACTTTTCACCTGCTTCAACACAGACTCAGTTTATTTCAAACATCCTTTTGAAGTGAATTAGCTACCCAAGTGCATTATGTAGATCTAGCAATATTCAATATATGTAGCAAAATATGGTTAGAAACCATATCTGCAACAGAATATATTAAAACCTTTTTATATCAGTGAAATTAAAATACCTAGTAAAAATACAAAACCCAAAAACCTGCCTTTGCCATGCGTAAATGACAAGCAATGAATAATCACAACTCAGGCTTTTTTTGAATTGTTGAATTCATATCTAGAGTACTCAGTAGGTGGAAGGAGAAGATCTAGTTGAAAAAGGAGTTAAGATCTCAGTTTTCAGATATCTGTTCTTGCACAGGTGGATAATTATTTATTTATTTGTCATGGTATTATGAAGTCAGGAAATTTCAACAGATTCATAAATTAGTCAAAGTAGCTATGAAATTTCTTCATACATTTTCCTTCCCACCATCTAATTCATAAATGAGCAATAATTTTTTGTGAGATGTTTGCTAACTCTACTGTGCCACTCCACAGCTGCCAGCCACAACATGGTTTTATTATTTGTAATCATAGATTAGCAGTTTCTATGACCTCATGTTCATGCCTACAGAATTGCAAGAGTAATGAGAAAAAGTTGAAAAGTTAATCTTTGCTGATTGCACTCTCAGCAGTTGCATTTCGTAGAGAAATGTTAGTTTTCATTATGGACAAATTAATTAATAGTGATTTTATTTTATATGTAAAAGTCATAAATGACCTTAAGTGTCTATCAACAAAGCTCAAAACAGACTGAGAGTGTGAGAAAGTGAGAATTAGGTGCCATGTAAGTAAATGTGTGTGTTCCAGAGAGGTGACTAAAACCGGACCATGTCCAGGGAAATTGAAAGTTCAGTGTTCAGTAAAAGGAGCTGCACCAAGACTTTATGGATGAGACTTCAGCACTGATAGTTTCCTGATTGGCAGCAGGAAACAAGAGACCAGCCCTGGGTGCTGGCTCTTAAATGAGAATAGCATATTTTGTGCTTGGTTTGACTAGCCAGAAGTGGAACCAAATCCCAGGTTCTGAGACAAGCATCCCTCTCACAGCCTTTCCTGTGCCTCAGTAAGGTCTGATTTCCTTCTTTGCACAGTACCACAGTCTGAACATGAGGGACAGAAAACGTTTCATCCTCAGACTGAATTGCAATCAGGTGTTTAGGGTCCTCCCTGTGGATGCAATTTTTTAAAGAAGTTGTTTAACAACAAAGGTCCAGGGTTTCTTTTGAGCCACACATCCTCATCTCATTTGAGTACCTAATTCTCACCTAAGACTCTCCATCCTTTAAAGCATTTGTTTGGTTAGTCAAGGTGACTTTCCAGTCAGAAAGAATCAGACCATCATGCTGCGGCCATGCCGTGGTCCCCACCTCACTCACCAACAGCTGGAGAGTCACAGTTGGATTCCTGGGGATCCACTGGTGAAACACTGGAAATGGAAGGGCTAAAAATGGGCAGTGGTAACAGCGAAATCCCTTGGTGAGCAAAACCTTCTGTTGGCAAAAAGTAGGGTTGCTTCTCTTTCCTTACAAGGATGCATTAATTCATCATGGCTAGGTGCTCAAGTTAAAAGGATGGTCATTCAACAATTAGTACAAAAAGTAGCCAAATACACAAAGGGGATGGAGATGGATCTTATGAAGACTTTTCTCCCTCAAAATTATTTGCCTTATAATGTCTTATTAATGCTTAAATTAATAAAAACTTTCTCTGGTTTTATTCTGCAGGTAGTTCCAAGTTGTATATTTGCATTTTAAATTAATTTCTATCTGTGGTTTTCTACACTTCCACGAATAAGGAGTTGGATTCCAAAATAAGAATGCTGGGCTATTATCCCGGACATGAAATATCAGGATGTGTATATTTACATTCCCTAAAGAATATATAACCCAGTGGCAAAAAGATGACGGAAAAAATATAATACACATGAAACATGATAGTATGAGATACATAGAATTTGTAAGTCCTCTGAAACACCAAGAAAAGATTTTCTGCCTAGAGATAGAGAAAACAATTTGCAAAATAGTAGAACAATGGGATGTGCTTAAGTCTGTGTTAAGTCATTTTCAAGTGTCATCAAATAGATGAAAAAATCCATAGAATCCACACAGATTACATGAGTAAACTATGTTCAGATTATGATTTACACTGGAAAGAGGATTATCCCTGCATTGCAATGGTGGGTGTTAAAATCAAGGCAGGGCTTGCTTTTCATCCAGTTGAAATGAAAACAGTTTAAACTGGACTGGCTGGTTCATGTAAGGTAGAGGTGAAATGAGAAAAAGGATGACCTGAAAGATGGAAACTCTAAGGTCTATTCAATAGTGTTTTTCAGATGGATGACTGCAATTTTATGTTTCCAATATGTTACATTATAACACGATCCAAAATCTATTACATTATTTCATTAGTGGAATTTAAGGGTTGGGAAATGTTTCTGATTGGAACTCAAAACACACACACCTCACTCAAGAATGTCACGCTGGTAAGGTTCAAGAGCTCCCTTAGTAAAACTCTTTGTGTTACAAACACAAAATTAAAGGTTACTGTTCCCCATCTGAGCTGCAGTGTTCATCTCAATAGGTGAGCTGTCTGATACAACAGAAAATCAAAGTGCTTAGCTGAAACTTTTTGTTGCTTACTTTTTCTTAAATCACTTCAATTGGCTCATTTGCAGCTCTCAAAAATTTCACTTAATCTCTTATCTGAGTTCACCACAAAGACCCACAGTTTTTTTTACTTTTCTGGACTTACCATAAATGCCAAAATCCCAATTCCAGTGATGCATGGACCAGTAAGAAATTTATGTTAGTCCTCAAAGAACACTGGTTAAAAAGTCCATTTCTTTCACTGGCTGCCTGCTTGAAGCTCTCTTTCTGTAAAAGTGAGACACTAGACAATTTGATTTTTGCCGTTTGAGAACTGCAAAGTAGTAATAGTAAATATTTTACTATCCATTTTATGTCTTTTAGTAAATGAAGTGCATAAAGGAACTAAAGAGATTATAGCATTTTCTGTATTTCTATTCCTTCTTTACAGCCCCCCAAACATTAGCTGAAAATCTGTAAGTTTATCTATAATGTTCAATGATACAGTACATAGATTCTAATAGATGGTATTACAGTGCATAGATCTCTCAAAGCAGAGGCTGATGAGAATGGATTTCAGTGCATGTGGAATTGAAAATGTACTTGTCAACTAAGTATTTCAACAATATTAAATTCATAATAAAAAAAAAATAGTCATTCTTGGTGTAATTCCATGGGGTTGATAAGGTATCTGGCTGCCACTCTGAAAGAAATGGTGTATTTGAAAATGATGTTTTTTCCATACCACAGACTGCATGGGAAAAACTGCAAAACTGCTCTACTGAAAATTGATTTTAACCTTATGTTCATTAACATGAAGATCTGAAAGAAGAATTTTTTAAACCAGTAATAAACTCCCATTCAGTGCTGAGTAAGTATAAAAAATACTTTATGGAATTATTTTTTAAATACTTTTTTTTTTATCACTTCTTGTATCTCTTTGCCTTACCTAATTACTTAGTCAATATCTGTGGTATGGAATTTTTTTTGCCAGGGAAAGCAATCAATGATATCACTAGAATGATACTCAATCTGAACTTATTTGCTTGGATTTAGATTTCGGGTTGGCTAAGCCACTCTCAAGACATAAGGTGGATGCAATTTTCAGTTCACACTATAGACAGTCCCAAGGAAATTCAATATTTAAATATGGTGAGGTTTTATTGTCAAATAACTTCAGCATCAGTAAGCTGTTCAGTAGTAACGCACAAGTGACCACAGACAATATTTTTGAAATATTTTGACAATATTTCATTACATTTAAAAAGGAATTTTAAACAAAATTCAACCAAAAAATGTGTGCAACTGAAGAAGCAAGAAAGCAAAATGTTTGCCATACTGACTAACACAGAGTATATTTTTGAGCAGTCCTGGCTCTTGAGTTGAAATTAGCAAAGCATGATTAAGCTACCATCAGGTGACCTGACCACCACAGTCCCTCAGGACATCCCAGGATTGTAAGACATGGAGCTAATGAAATTACAGACAGTTGGTGGGTTAAGTGAATAAGAGGGAAATTGCTTCTCAGGAAACTGAGACATGAGACAGTCTGGACATAATTTCAGTTTTCCGTTTTATTAAAGCTGCTTTTGAGGTGAGCATGACGGCTCTATCACTCAGATACCAGTGGTCCTCTAAGGAATTCTTACAGATCTGCCTTCAAGCTAGGAGAACCAACAATGATTCAAAACACAAGAAGGAAAAAATCATAGCAGCTCAAGTAACTAACAGCATTATTCCTCATCTCTCTCCAGTGTTCTTGCAAGACTTAGGGCCCCTCCTAGCAGAGTCTGAGTAGCCCAGAACAGGCTTTTTTTTTAATCTACACCAAAAGTATATCTCATGTGTCTTATTTTTCTCAAAGTTACTTTACCCTGGACTAAGAATATTGCAGTGATAAAACCACACTGGCTGGTGCAGACACACAGCATCCTACAACCATAAAACCAGGATCACAGACAAGATCATGTGCTGATCACTTGGGATAAAGAGGAAGCCAGGAGGTCTATAGTCCAACCTCCTGCTCCAAGTGGGAGCTATGAGATCAGACCAGGTTGCTCAGGAGCTTTATTGAGCTCCCTCGATTACACCTGCAGCATTCAGTTCAGGTTTGCAGGAAGACACTGACTTTGCTCTTCTGTGACTTGCTCTCAGCCAAAACAAAAGATAGGGAAGAGTGGGAATGCTTACAAAATCTTAGTTAAACTGTCATATGGAAAACATTCTTTTAACTTATTTAGACATGAATATGCTCAAGCTACAGGCAGCTGTCTGTCCACAACATCAAGCTGATGCTCTTACTAAAGCACCAGTCATGTCTGACTATGCAAAAATGACTGAGTTGAAAAAAAAGTAGTTTACCAAGAATTGAAATCTAACAGTGTAGGTGGATGGTAAATCTAGTTTAGGCAGTAGGACTGGATGTATGTTTAACAGGATATATGCATTCCTATCCTGCTCTGCTAGTGGGTACTTTTTACCTTGGTATGTCTGTCACACAAAGACCAGCACAGCCCCGGAAAGGAAAGATAAAGAATAAGGAGCAGTCCCTTGACAGCAAAGAAGGAGAGAGAAATACAGCCTTTAGGTTCAGAGGGATGTAAAATTGAGTGTTTTGAAGAAAGCAGGAGTGAATTATCCGAGGGAAAGTTCATAGACAAGGATCTGTTATACACAGCTTGCAAACACAGGCCGGTGATTTATTAGGAAGGCCCACTTTTTTGCTGTAAGACCTAAGCAGCATGGCTTTCAAAGTTTCCAGTTTCACAAGCACATAGCAGATTATACTTGTTTTTTCTCTGGCCACACGTGTGACCCTGATCCACAGCTCAGTGGAAGCAGCATTAGCAAAATACTCACTGTTATAATATCACAAAGAGGTGATAAGAGTCTTTCTTCACACAAAGCAGATATGATGAGTGCTTTTGAATAAGCTACACTGCTGGGGTGATTGTATTGATTGGGAAAAGAGGGATAATCATGCACTGGTTTACTTTTTTTAAAATCAGATATGCTCCTGAATTTTCTAAGCAAGAAAATCTAGTGGATAAATTTATTACAACAGTATAAATTTATGCACTGACTGAGGCAGTTGTAGCTAGTATTTTTATTTTTCCTGTCTCAAATTTTTTTTGCAGTGCGACAACATTTGTGATCCTTCCTGGAGGTGGCTGCATTTTAGGAGTGAGACAACGTCTGAGTGACCAGTTCATCTTGCCTGAATAGTGTGATACAGATGCATCAGGATTTATTGCTATCTTTATTTATTCCTGCATTATGTATACATAGTCTCTGTGAGGTCTCCAAAGTAAAGTCATGTGGAGTGGAGTCAGGCCCATCAAGAGCACTAAGAAATGCAAGTATATTCCATACTTATCCTTCATGTTTAGCACAGTTACAAAGGCTGGATTTGTAACAAAATGTGTCAGGACTGGATGGATGTGTGGCAGATACTGTGGAAATAAACTTGCATACACAAGACTCCAGTGAAGAAGTGCCAGTTGTTTTGGCTGACTCCATGGTGGCAGCAAAATATAAAGCAAGACAAATATCTGCTCTGCTCCGAAGAGTTTCTTACAAATCCTGTTTGATATCTACAAGGGTAAATTTAGATTTTCTCTGTATTAATCCAGTGGAATGAAACTGATATATCAAAAAGTTCAAAACAAACCTGTGTTTTGCTGTCCCAAGACAGATACGTCACAGAAACAGAGCATGGCTGATACCCATAAGGAAACAGAAGAATTCTTGCTGAATAGAGCTCCAGTCATATATTTTAGGCCTCTGTTTAAGCTGGCTAGGTTAAACCACCTCATTAAAAAATTCTTCTTCAAAGCATAAAGCTGCATGGTAATTTTCATAATATAGTTTATTTGTCAACTGAATAAGACCAGGAGATCCTCTAGCATTTAAATAATTATGATGATTGCACCAGAAGCATTCTTTTCCCCTGGTTAATTCTTAAGAGAACAGTATTATGCCTCAGCTTCACATGCTAGGAAAGCTCCTGCTGGTGTTAGCAATAGCCCTCTTTCTCACACGCCTCATCCTCTGTTTCCCAGCCTGTGTCCTTTGCTATGTCAAGATGCTCTTTTCTGCTCTTCCTTCCTTGACACAACCTGTTTTCTCCCATTAATTATAGGGAACTGTAGAAAGAAGTTGACTCAATTGCCAGAGTATTTGCTTCATTAAAGGGATATCTTATCAAGGAGCTATTTACATGTTCTTCCTCTGCCACATTACCTGTGTCTGTTTGAAGGGAGCCAATTCCCAAAGAAGTGTCTCAGCCTATAAAGTAGACAACTAATTCCAAATTCTCAGCTAGTCAATGTCAGCATTATCCACAAAAATCTCATATTTTCTTAAAACTTGTCCCAGTGCTTAACTTCTCTAGCATTCCTGGAGTCAAACTGCTGCTTTGTGTATGCCTCAACACTGCATCCTGACACACAGATGTAAAAATAAAATTAGCTAGGGAACAGATTTGAGAATGGATTTCTGAGATTGCTTTCTTTAGGTGAAGGTCAGGTACTATGGTTTCATTTTGTACAGGCAATCAGGATCCATTTCCACCCAAGATGAATGGAGTGCATGCTCTGCACCCACTCACAGACCTCCATCTCCTACTTTGAGGTATGTGATGAGACAGCCAGTCTGAATTTTCCTTTTTTCTTTTGGCTGTCCTCGTGGACAGACTTCTTCCAAGAAATCCTACAGATAACTTGCTACCAGCCCATTCTGGTGTTGTGGAAACACAGCAGGAAGTTAAGATATACCTTAATTTCTTCACTCACAAGATCTGTGGGGCCAACTCATCACAGTCTGAAGAAGGTTTCATGAGGTTAAAAAAGAGGCTGCCCTTGCTGCAGCCTTTACTGCTGGCTAATCTGTTCTCTCCATGATAGACTCCTCTCAGGACCATGTTGACTGGAAAATCAGAGCAGTAATATTGTCAATCAATATGCCTTCAAGCCAAGCAATTAACAGGTTTGACACTGTGCTTTAAGACTATGTTTTACCCTTATTTCTTTAGTGACTGTACCTGTTATTTAAGCTAAAATCAGATTTCACTTATAGCAGTCCAGGAAGTGTGTCTAACCAAAAATGGTATAAAAGGTTAGGATGCAGAAAAGCTACATATATTCCAGACATAAAAGCTAAGGAATGAAAGCCCTCATGGTTCTTGCTGAAGAAAACTGGATGAGATTGAACAAGCGCCAAACCAATGGAATTTCTATGATTTGCACTATGAAAAATAAGAAAATGTTTAAATATGGTGCAGGTCTACAAGGTATCCCCGGTCTTTGCTTCTAAAGACAAATTTTTCTGGACAGCCAGCTGGACAGTTCTGTCTCTCTCTTAATTTTATAATTCACACTGTAGCCATGAAAGCAAAGGGTATTTCTCACAGGTATCCACCTGTTAAAATCACAGTACATTTGCCAGCTTCCAGCTGTGAAATGACATGGCACCAGGGAAACACCAAGTGCTGGTGAGAAGCCCTTAACATGGTGTTCTCAAAAATGAGAACATGACAGACATGAGTGACTCTGCAGCCATTACAGTAGAGATAGACAGAGAAGTTTCCCACCAGTGACATTTCATGTCAGCAGAGGCACTTTGCAGTTGAATTGCACTTCTGTTCACCAAAATATAAATAAACTGGAGACCCAGAATGTTCTGGCAATAACCAAAGGACATGAACTCTCCTGGTTGAGGAAACAGGCTCAGGAGTAGTAGCACTTTTCCCTCAGACTGAATTAAAGTGGTATTTTGAATAATTTTAACTAGGAGTTAATTTTTGTTCTCACAAAACCGTGCATACAATATCACAGTCTCTCTCAAGCTTACATATCTTACTGAAGTTAAAAAAAAAAACAAAACAGACATTTCGAAACAACTCCAGTTTTGTGGACTTTTCTTCTTCATTAGTTTTGGGCTATCAAACAGATTTTGAAGCTCCAAATGTTTGGAATGATCAGCAGCCAGCATTTCATTAATAGCTCTAGTGATGAAAAGTGCAGGCTAAGCAATACTCATGTCAGTAGATGTCCATCTTTATAAATCCTGAGCAGCCACCAAAAACAGATGTCTATAATGGGGTACATGTCATTGGATTAAAAACTTTCCATGTTTTATTCAGAGCATCACTTGGGTTATGCCATCCTAGCTTACTGCATTCTCTCTCATATGTTGTACTTTAGAAAAAAAATGTCAAATTCTAGTTTTTTTTGTCCCTCTTTGGGGAGACACAATTGTGTATAGCACATTTCTAGGGTTCCAAACGTGTGATCTGTTGGCAGCAGATATTCCAAAGCATGAACAACCTATGTTCCAAGAATCACACCAGCAACACAGGAGGCAGCCACTTGCAAAGATCTGAAACTCTGTATTTTCTACAGCTCACCACTGGCTTTGGTTATGCTAAATTATCCTTCTAAACACATCTTCTACCAAAGAGAAAACTGTGCCAAACCATGATAATTAAAAGTCAGGTGAACATCACTGCCTTTAATACCTAGTCCAGACATTTTGGCTTAAATCACTGCTCTGAGTATGAATATCTTTTCAAATTGCCTAGAGGATGTGGGAAAGCATTCTAGTTTGTTTGGAAGATAAATTTACTGACCCACTAACACTTTACACAAATGAAGTTTCAGTCCAGGAAACCTTTTTTTATGCTTCAAAATTACATATTACTGGACCTGACATGGCTGGTTACACTCTTTTCAAGAATTTCACCCCAGAAAGTTGTTATATGCTCTGACCTGTAGAGTTAAGTAGCACTTTCTCAAGACTATTATAAGGGCTTATTTTGGATGTTGCTGTTTTAGAAGACAAATAAATACCACAGAAGGTTTTATTGAGATAAGCTTTCCTTTTCTCTTCCATGCCTGACACTTCCACGCTAGAAGTAAAATGTAGTTGAAACACAAAACTGTCAAAATGAGAGTTAACTAAAGCTGGTTCAGATGTTTGAATTCTTTTATATATGAAAATATATATTTGTTCTTTGTACTATAAATACCCATGTCTCCATTTGTACTGTATGGAGAAAAAACCAAAACAAAACAGGAAAACCTCTAAGAAAATTTTAAAGGAATAATCAGTTTTGTGTTTTGGGTTGTTTTTCTTTAATTATTGTTATATTTAATGACTGACATTTGTCTTATGGCTTTTCAGAATTAAGCATATCACCTTTGTGGGCAAGAGAAAAGAAAACAAGGAAGCATCTTTTTCTGGCTTTGGAAGTCAAACCTTAGCGTTTTTTTTCCTGCAACACTTAACACTGTTAACAGAAGACAAAAATATGTTTTCATTCTTCTAATGAAAGTTCATCCCATATTGCCTGTCCATGGATTAGGACAGCTTTCTCAACAGCTGATTCACAGCTGGTATCTTTGGCTACAAGAGGGGATTGAGGACCAGTGAGCAGGATGGTGTTAGCCACAATGTATAGGGTTACTGACAACTGCTTAATTCAGACCAGTGTTCAGATTGTTCCAGTTCATTCTGGAGATCCAACACAATCTAAGGAGCTTTTTGTTTGCTCCCTGTGGCCGGTGGTCAGAAACTGAGCAGCCCAGGGAAAGACATGCATAGCTATGAGAAAACTTTCATTTTTATTACAGATTTTTACCTATGTGCAGTAAAATTGTTATGCACAAGCCTGAAAATACATTCAACATAACTCTTTAAATGTCCAGAAATAACTACTATTTGCTTCATTTACAAAGTCATGAGGTCCCACAAATCTCAAAGCAGTCACCGTTCTATGAAGCAGAATCTCGGGTAAAAATTTTTCTTAGCTATTATTGGACTAATTTTTTCTTCTGAAAAATGAAAAATACAAATATAAGCCCTCTTTCCAAAAACATGACAGAGAAATCCATCACTCTGTAAGAAAAGTGGGTAAAATCAGAGTAAACTTTAAAAAAAGAAATAAAATACCATGAGTATTTACTAGCTGTGCTATGCATAGTGTTGATTAGCCAGCAGTGCAAATGTAACTGTTGCAGTATTCTAATAAAACTACTTCAAAAGAATACAGAGAAGAGGTGCTAACAATGCAGATGCCAACAAAAGAAATTTAAGCAGCTTTTATTCTCAGCTATGTAAACTGTAGCATGATCATTCTTGTGCCTAAAATTTGAGGGGAGTGTCAAAAAAGCTTAAGGCTTATTTCTCTAGTCAGCTGAGCATAAGGGGTTTATTTCTTTTCTGAGAGGCACAAGGGAACCATTGAAAGGCATGGTGTTACCTTGCCCACAGTAATCTACACAACATCCTTTTGTTTTAAAGGCAGGGTAGAATGGTGGCAGGATAAGCTACTGATACCTCCTGACAGGCATTCTTCCACATTGTTTGGGAAAAGGATTCCCATTGTTTGACCAGGGATGAAATCACCCACAAGAAATTTACTCCCAAGTCATAAACCTAGGGATGAGGAGCAATTTACAGAGGGCATCAATGCAGCGTCACCAGAGAGGGGCAGTGCAAGGTCTGGTGTTTGCCTCTTGGGATACTTCTTCCTACTTGCTCCAGTTCTCTATCCTGCTAGCTAAACTCAAGTCTCAAATTATTAAAAATAAATAAGTTTATAAGTATGCATTTGGTGCTTTGTCCTTGCAGCTGGGAAAGGAATCTGACCATTGTCATGATTATTCATTGGAAAAAGCAGGCTTTATGAAACCTTTCAATTTAACTGGTCCTTCACCTCCATGGCTCTGAGCTAAAGTACCACAGCTGCTGATCCACTTGCTGGTTGACTTTTACTTTTTAGCCCTGGCTCTTCCCTCCTGTCTCTAGATCCTTGATCCTACAGATCATACAAGGATGTCCATGAAGCTTATCCTTACACCCATAAAGCATGAACTTGTTTAAAAAAAAGAAATAACTTTTTGTAGGAGAGAAGAAGGTGGCAAAAACCTTAAAGCCACCAATCCCCCTGAGGAAAAAAAAGTTTAGATATATCCATATTCCCTCAGCTGAAAGAGATTATATGTACAAGTAGCACATTCATAATGAACATAAGTATTTATAAATATGAAGTGCTATTTTGGTAATTTTAACTCAGCCTTCATTAATTTCTAATGTGTAGTTCTCTGAAGTATGAGATGCCCTGTAAACAGAAAGATGTGTTGAAACATAGGAAAAAAAACCCTATGTTTTCTGAACAAGCTGCAAACTCAACAGCTGGCTCCCCTGAGAGCCATGCTCTCAGATTTATGCTGTTGAGCACTGGCAAATGGCTCTGTAAATGGGTGCTGTGCTTTAGCAGGCTCATGCTCCCAAAAATTCTGTCTGTGGCACTCCTGAAAAAAATAATTCCGCCATTGAGGAACTTTAGTTTGTAGATGGGTGCAGCCTGCCTTGAATGATGATACAATCTAAGTATGTTCTATGTGTGAAGTCAGTGGATTTTGCTGTCATTGCTGTGGCTGCACTAATGAGGCAGCAGCAGAGAACTCCCATGTGTCAGAGTAATTTTCAGCTGGATCTCTCCTAAAAGAACAGGATATGCCATGAGGCAATGTATGCCAGGAATATACAGAGAGGGGAATTTTGCAGCTAAAGGGAACCTTTGTGAATGTGTGTGTAAAAATCTGCTGAGGTGTTCTTTGAAAGCCCAGGAGATGAGGGTGAGTGGCTACATGGGACTTGTTTTAGTGGGGCTGAGAATATTTCCCAGGCTGTATGAAATCCCCTCACCCTACCCATTGCTGACAGTGTGCCTGTTTAATTTATGGGAGATGTGAGGGGTGGAAAAATGTGAGCAGACCTGAAGTAAACAAAGAATTGAACAGGAGCTGACAAAATAAGCTACTTTCATTGGGTATGAGATGGGAGGCTCAAAGGTCCTAAAGGCATGTTTGTTTGAAAAACTTAGTAAAATTAGTATTTTTAGAATCACTCAACAGGCTATATATACTAACATTTACCGAAAAGATATTGTCTCAGCAAAATAAAGTTTTCTCTTTAAGCAACCACATTCAAAAACATTATTTAGACCCCTGCGTTCTAACTTTCCCCCTGCCACCCTCCCCTCCAGTCTTACATGATGCAAAGCAGAGTTCTAGTTCAGCAACTGTCTCCTATCCAGCTTGTATTACTGCAACTCAGCTATTAGTACTGTCCTGAAGAGATTAATATTAAATGAAATAAAATAACTCGAGATACATAGCTCATCAAAACTGGTGACACTGCCCTTAGATGAGCAATTGGAATATTCCCTTTTCCAGCCATGGTTTTACTCTCATCACCAAAATACCTCTGGTAGTAAAATGGTTGTACAAGCTTATTCTCTACCCAGTTACTCCAAAGTAATGTAATTTAACCAAGCAGAAAATGGTGAAAGTCTACCTGCATCACTGGAAATGGAGCTTAATCACTTTGAAATTATTCTGTTAGAATGAGCTCGAACTCTCACCAAAGAGAGAAGGGGAGGAATAAATCAGGCAGCAGATAAGAGTTACAAGGAGAATCTGTACATCTGCAGGCTAGCAGGAGTTCATATTTAAGAGTCTAAATTCGTGCCAGTCACTCATGAAGCAATCAAAAGCAACATCAGAAATTAAAATTATTTTGCTTTTGATTACCTTTTTTTATTAAACGACTTTCGGTAAAATTGGTTAAAGATGTCTGAAAGAAGATAAGCATTTCATTATTTTTTCAAACTTTTGGTGTTATGTGCTGTAAGAGGCAAATAAAATAAAAATGGTGACTCTCTTTCTTCAACTGTGTTGAGTTTTTATAATTTGTTCAAGAAGGCTGCTGATTCCCCTTTTCCTAAATGGACATCAATTTCTTGTTGATATTAACCAGAAATTATATTGCATATATTTAAGGAACATTATGCTGGTTTGATTGATTTTTCCTTTTCCTGAATGTTGGCTGTTGGGCTACAACCTGATCAAGCATATCTTTTTCAATTATTGTAACATGTTTATTTTTTAAAGTATATTCTACATAGAATTAATCTATGTGTATATCTGCTATGATAATCCATGTACACATCACATAAAACAGCAATCTTTCCACAAATTTAAATAAACAAGATAAGATCATGGCCATGTTGCATTAAGAGTTTCACAATCAGCTCCCAGTTTTACATATCATGAGTACATTCTCTAAAAAAAATAGCTTTGTTTAGATACGAGCGGTTTTCAAATATTTTAGACACAATTTTCTTGATGTTTTTTCCATATCTAAGCTCTGATAAAGCAAGACCTATTATTCATTGAGTTACCACTGAATCTAAAAGTGCACTTCTTCCTTTCCTGAGGTGTGAAGCCAAGCATTCTTTCATAGCTATGACAGTTTCAGCTTCAATGGCATTTTCTTAATTAACCAGAACAGGAAAATTCATGTTTCTGCATGAAAATATCACAAGTCTTTTGCAATTTTTTTTTTCCCCTCATAGGAAGCTGATTTTCTGAAAGGAAGAATCTCCTTCTATGGCATTCATATTGATCAAAGTGAAATTGTTTTCTTTGTTTTGTAAAGGGTATATATCCCATGAAACTGTCACAGTTACACAGCTATTTTAAAGACTGAAAATTATGGCATGCCTGATCCTGTCTGTCTGAGACCATTAATTATCAGCAGCCTAAAAGCTCTCTCATCTCAAAAGAGGAAAGCTAACAATGTCTTAGGCTACAGGAGACAAAAACAACACAGCTGATTCCTTCTTGCAATGAGTTTTGTTACCAAATTTTTGCTTGATTTTAAAACAAAGTCAAGTTATCATTAACTCAAGATCCCCAAGCTTTGACAGAAATTGCATGTGATTTATAATCAACAAGTTGTCTGAGAGGAACCTTAAACCATGCAGTAAAACTCCATGAAGGGAAATTTATCATTCATCAAGGATTACTCTTCCCTCAAGACATATGATGAGGGAACAGGGGCAATTAGGGAATGAGAATTACTGCGTTGCTTACCAAACAGGATTATTCTAGGGATTTTTGAATTGGACACTAGGGAGCAGCTGAACTTTACATACTCTTGTGGACCTCAAGAGAGCCTGTTAAAATTTCACTGTAGTTAAAAATGGCCAACAGTGGAAAAAAAAACTTGAGTTGCAAGGAATGGAAATCCTAGTGATTCTCAGTGGTTGTTTAATGATAAACCATAACTCGGTAAAATTAACAAGTTTATTTCAAAAAATATTACTTCTGTAATCATTACATGGCACACCTAATGGTTTATTACTCACAGCAAGTGGAACACTGACACTGCACAAAGCCCATTGTGTTTCCTGTCAGGGGGCACTCCATCACCTGCATGACTCAGGAGAAACTGCAATGTAGAAATCTGACACAGAATAAGGATCCTGGGGCTCAGCTCAGCATGCCTCTGAGAAGACACCTTTTTTCAAAGCTGGGTGCTTCAGAAGATCTGACTGACAAAGGGAATCCAGAGCTATCTGCCAAACTCTAAGACTTGTGCTGACATATTTCTTCTTTTAAGCCTAAAGCAACATTTAAAATTCAAAGATCTCATAGTGACAGTGTCAAACCCAATGCCTGCCCAACATCTGCACTGGAGGAGATTGTAATTCAGTGACAGGGAATATAGCAAGTAGGGAATCTGATGAGCTTCAGGTTGACATGTATTGGAGTATCACTGACATATCCATTTATCACTCTGTTAGGATTCATACATCCCACAGATAATTAGCACTTGGTTTGTAAGGGCCTGTTACTCACAAAATGCCTCTGATAACAGGTCAGATTGAATACTCCCAGCAGGTTTGACAGTTGATAGGAAAACCACTCTCCTGAAACCCATACTATACTTAAATGACTTGAGAAGCTATGAGTCTGATGCTGTTTCTTGGATACATTTTTATGGTAAAGGCTGATGGCTGCATCTGTGAATCTACATCAGCACACTGGAACATGTGCTTCCAACTCCAGAACCACAGCCCTTGAGTCCTGACTTCAGCTTCCACTTCTCCCTCCAGGCATCTGTGGACTATACAGTGATCAGTTTTAGACCTCTTAGGCATTCGGATTTCTACTGCTGAGCTTGAACAGGACTGTTTTCATCATAATAGGGTATGACCTGGAAGCCCAGACCCTCAGGAACATTAGACACATGGTTGCCCTTCCAAAAGCTGTACATCTGATGAATACACCCAGGACACATGTTGAGCTCTGTATAAAAGTTTGTCAGATAAGTTGGCATTGGAACCTTCCCCATTTCAGTGATTTCTCCTAAATTCATCCACTTATGCAGAATAAGAATTTTAAAAAATAAGAGCTAGATCTAATCAGCTCCTTTCTTAACAAGGATTCAAATTCACATGTCTTACTTGACAGAAAAGCAGCCTAATTACCAAGCAACAGGCAGTGCTGAAGCATGATGATGACATTTCTCAGCAATAAAGGCCTCACAGAAGCCAGAAATATTCATCCATTAATAAACCAGAGGTTGTGTCATTAAATGCACTGAAGATGGATGCAGTGCCCAGCTCTCAAATGCTGGAAAACCTCTGCTAGTTCTCGGTAACAAATAATAATCAGCTAAGAGTTATTTTCTTTCCCTCTACTACAGACCTAAGAGTCTCTATTATTCCAGAAAAACATGCATGCAATGTTCAAGGTCAAAGGAGAAATTTAAAGGTCAGGATTTGCAGTACAGTCTGTGACAGCAAAGTCATTTCAATTTACCTCATTTCTTGCCCAAATTGTTTGATTCTGTTTTTCTTCACTACTCTCCTTATGCACATACATCAACAACACAGTGCCCTCTGTGTAACAACCCCTACCAAGAGAGGCAAAGTTGTATCGTGGTTTTCATCCCTCATTATTATCTGTCCTCATTAACTTCATCCTTTTTCTTTCAGTTTTGTTCCAAAACATAAATATCAACAAGTTGATTAAGTCAATTTGGATGCAGAGAAAGCTGAGCTCAGAGCAGACCTGGCCACAGCAGTATGGTTTTTCCTTCCTCCTTCTCTACCAGGGCAGTACATCCATGTATGAAACTGGAGAAGCCTACAGAACATCAGGCTGTAAAAACCAGTAGCAGTATAACTTCAAACAAAGCTTATGTCCCCATTCAAAAAACATGAAGGTGCTACTACAGCTTATTTCAGACAAATGGAGAAACTGAGACACAAGTCAACTGAGTGAACACTGCAGCAAAGAAGTGCAAAAGCAGAAAACAGAACCAAGAGAAATTTCTTGTGATAAACTTCTGCTTTACTTACAGGACTATCGTTTCTTTTTCCAAAGCAATACTTGAATGGATTTGGTTAACTGATCAGCTTGAGCCACCTCTGTAATCCCATGAATCTGAATCCATTACAAATTTAAATAATAGCAGGAATATCACACAGGCACATCATCTCTTATTTAATCATGACATAGGAAGAACAAAGAAGTGTTTCTCTTCCTGCTCAGCTAAATCTTTATGATATTTAGTTGATGCACAGAATTCAAGTCTTTTTGAAATAATAGTGCCAAATTATATTTGGCTCATCAAGTTTCATACCTCTTGGCTCCATAACTCCCTTGACAGCTGACCTTCTGTTGGTTCTCAAATTTAAAGACTGATCTTATCTTATCATGAACCAGATGGAGATGAAAAGTTATGGTTTTTAAAGGTAAAGATGGCAAAAATCTATTTTGGAAGTGCAGGAAGTTAATTTTGTTTGTGCATCATATTGTTTCACTACTTACTACTATTATCATTATTATTATTATTATTATTGTTATTATTATTATTATTACTACTACCACCATCATGATTTTATTCTTGCTGCAAGGTCCCCGTAGTTCTCAAAAGCAGTTTGGTTCTGCAAGACCGATTCTGGGTAGGGAATTTCATTTTAACCAAAAGCTGCATCCTAGAAACATACACACACACAGAGACACAGACACACACACACACACACACACACACAGATCCAGCCTATACATGCCACCTGTGCAATGTATCTCAAAGAAAAATCTAGCACCTAGAGGGCAGGCTAACACTGGCAAAGTAACACTTCACACAAAGTGCACCTTCAAAGTGCACAATCTTCCAGAATATGATATGCCCAACACTTTGCAGTCTCTCCACCCAGTCTCTCTTTATGGCTTTAGGTCTCATTTACACATAAATGACCCGAAGGAGTAAATGAACATACCTGGAAAGCACAGGGCAGCCTGTTAAATGCACACACTTTGCTCTCAGTTATGGTGACAGCCTAACTCCAGCAGCAAGCAGCAAGATCTCAGCTCTGTATTGTGCAGTTCTTCATCTGAATGCATAAAGCTCCTTCAGTTTTACCAGTCACTCCTACATGACTTTCATGGATATCCACAATTATATTCATCTCTGGATTTTGGGAAGGAGGAGCTACTTGAAAAATACCCACAGTTTGAAAAAATGTCATTTTTGTCACTTTACTTCAGGGCAAACCTGTCATGGGATTTTTAGTGCTGGCTGCACAGGCTTGCATAAATGGCACAAAGAAAATTAAGCATTTCTCTGATCACCAGCTGCTACTTCCTTTCCCTGCTTCTACTTGTTCCCACACAGAATCCCACTGGGGTCAAATTAGAGGAGGGCTAGATAAGCAGATAATCTTAGGTTTACCAATTTCACCTCAGATTCAGGAAACCTATATTTTTAATCCAGTATGTGTTGCTAGCCTTTGCTGCCACTTGATCTATCACTTAATTTCCATTTCTCTGGTTGCCCTCTGCCTGTCCCACCTGATGAGTATTTGCTATTCTATTTGCCTGTGGTAGGGTCACATCCTACAGCAAAAGTTATCTGGTGCTGCTGGGACCTTTTCTATGCTACACTCCCTCATTTCTGCAAGAGGAGGACTCTCCTGTCCTGCCCTGGGAATGCCAGGGAAGGCTCTGGGGAGAAGCAGCGCTGCTGTGCCAAAGCTGCCGCCCCCTCCCTGCAGTGACACAGCCAACACTCTCAGCGTGCTGCAGTCACCCACTGATGACTCAAAGCTCAGGCAGATCAGAAAGCAGAGCTGCACTTCCCAACTGGCAATTTGAGCATTTTGCAGCCTTTTGTAGGAATGACTTTTGAGGAATAAGATATTATAAAAACACCACAAGAAAAATAATAATACAGGCTTGATTGCAGGGGAACAAAGTCCTCTATGCTGCATCACAACTTCCCAGGTCTCCTTTATTTCATTCATTGTCCTCAGAATTAAATGATACTCGTTTGAAATTACTAGGTTCATGAAGCATAATGTAAAATTAAGGGGTATGTCAACTTCAAATACACAGTTCTCCATCACAGCAATTAATTGCTGAAATTAGTCATTGTTTCATAAACTGAAAGCTAGTAAAATATATGTTTGCAATTGACAAAAATGTCAACAATATCCTTTAATTATTTTTCCAACTAAGTCATTAGTATTTTCTTTACTCTTATAAAGACACATTTTTCATAGTATAGTATTAGCTTGCAGATATCACATCTCTGCTTCCCAGGTTGACGCCTTCTTTTTTGTGCTGAATAAATGGCACTAAAATACAGCAATTAAAAATAAAGGCCACCTTCAGGCTGTACATGAGTGGCTCCAGATTTACCCCAGCATGAATAAAAGCAGAATTGTGCCTACCTTTCTAACTAGGTTCAGATTATTTCCTTCCCTTATTTTGCCTGTGAATATCATCGGGCCATAATGAAGCCAAGTCATGTTTTTCAATCAAATGGTAGGAAGGAATCATTACTCGATATTTTCTTATTATTTGTTCAAAATTTATGATGTTATCAGTAGTTCATTAGTTCCTGACTGCTCCAGACATGCATGGACTGGAAAGATGTACTTTAAAGAGAATGCTCTGCCACTGAGAGCTTCCATGGGCTTAGAACATGCTCTGACTTAATGCCCACAGTGTCACTCTGAAGTTCAACTACCACTGAGCACAGACAGGTCATGTGCATTCAAGAAGTTATAACTCATTCACTTTGCTACTTGTGATCTTGACCGACTCAGAGCTTTCTGACCCTTCTAAAGCCGCTGTTAACGAAAATGAGATTTGCCCCTGTGAAATTAGAGTTTCAGTTGGTTCTTTCAAAATACTTTTCAAAATGCTTTTCTTTTAAAAATACTTCAAGTCTGAAATAACTAATTGGAAGTAGGTTCATTTTCCAACCCTTATAGCATTGTCTAGGTGAGTGAGCCTTGCTGTGGTTTTTAGGAAGTGAGGTCATACACTGACTCTCCATCCATGGTGTTTTACAAAGCAGAAGTACCTTTTGAATGTAGCTGCTGCTGCTGGGCACTGCAGTCAGTGCATCCATCCTCCAAGGCTGCCTGAGAGACCTTACCTTTGCACCAGGGTCTGTCTGCAGCTGCAGGTGCCAGGAGCTCTCTTTTGCACTGACAGCCCTCCAAGCCTTAGGGAAGCTCCCAGTCCATGACAGTCTGGGGAGGAGAGAGAGAGGCTTCCACTGAGCTTGGACAACATGAAAAAATTCAGCTCAGAAACACTGAAATCTTTCAGCCACTTCATTTAACCTGTGAACTGCAATAACTTAAAGGCACCTGGATGGATGCCACACTCGAGTAGCAGCTCATCCCCAAGTCCCTCACAGCACAGGAACAGATCCAGCACCCAAATAAATCCTTGCCTCGGGGAGCTCAGACCTCACTGAGAATCCAGAGGTTTCAGAAATATAAGGCACTGGTATTTTGTCCCCTTGAAGCTATACTATATTTTTGGTCTTACTAGGAATAGCTTTAAATGAATACACATCAGCTGAGGGAATTCCATTCCTAGACTGCTGGAAGGGTCAGGACTCTTACTTCAGAATTAATTAGTGAGCATTAATTACTCAACAACAATTACGAAACATTTAAAAGGAAAATGAATATCCAGAAATACCATTAGTAAACACATTCCTGAGGAAATATTTAATTAGTGTTTAATTATTGGTAAAGAAATTTATTAGTTGCTAAACATTAATTACATAAAGCACCACTTTTAAATTGCTGGTGCTATTCATAATTCAAATAACTACTTTTATCTATGTATTTATTTTCCAGTGTTAAGTGGATTGTTTCTCATTAAGAGTAGAAAATAATAAATGCTTTATACGTGGAATTGATTGCTATTCTGGCTTGACCTCACCTGCAAGCGTGGCATCTTAGACACCAAGACACAATTCTTAGCACTTTGGAGTTAAAAAGCAGTTTTCTTATGTGACAGCAGAAAGCCATTTCTGTCATCTGTACAAACCAATACTGCTCCTCAATTGAAGAAATAGGTACTAGTTAGCCAAGGTGTCCTGAATATTCAATAGCTGATACAAGGAATTGCATCAAAAATCAGATTTGAACCCAGGCCTCTTGCAACTAATTTCTGCCCCTTTCATAACTGAGATGACTTCAGCAAGACCAGGAATCCTTTGTTGCCTGCACAACCATGATGATACTCCTTAGAGAGAGTGTTACCCTGAGTGATAAAATAAATCTTAGTACTATTTCTGTGTGCAGTTTGGGGACTGGGAAAGCAATACTTATTTTGGTATGTTTGCACTTTGTCAGGGGTACTGATGATTCTTGTGTTCTGCCTAGGAACAGAAAAACAGTAGTTTCTCTCAAGTCTTTATATTGGACAACCTTTATGGACAAATTTTAAAATAGTTGCATTTAGTACCAGATTATCCAAACCATTGTGAATAACAGTGGAATGCAGTGGTCACTGAGGAATGCATATAGTTCTCAGTTTTCCAAAGGATATCTGGTATTGCCTAAAGTTTCCTCCCATTCTTCCATCTGCTTAAAGGTATTTAAAAGCAGCTTGACTCCTACTAGGCTTAATTACATTTCTTATCTTACAGATCTCCAGTTATGACTTTTTAAAAAATTCTTTGCCATTTCAAGATGAAGCAGGAAGAAAAAACTGTATTTGCTCATGACCCAGATTGCTCAGTTAAAAAAAAATTTAAAATTCTCCTGCTGTTTTTTAATTGGAACCATCTGTTATTCCTTGTCTTTCCTGAGAAGAAAAAAAAGATTTAAACTTGGTCTAGGTGTCATCTACATGTAGCATGAAAAGTTAGAGCTTTAGGTGTTAGGTGTTGGGACACGTTGCAGCTGTTGTATCAGATATCAGCATTGATATTAGAGACAAGGAAAAACCTTGTTGAAATTCTAGAATAAAATGTAATATTTTTTCCTTTATTCTTCACTGAAAATGTTTGGGGGTTTTGTTACCTTTTTTTCATCTCTTGTGTAGTGAGGGAAAACCAATATATTGCAATTCTTCTTTCTTTTGTTTTTGGAAACATTCCAATTAATTTATTTTTAAAATATTTTTAAGGATATCTATGATCATTTAGCATTCTTTGTCTTCAGATCTTTTCCTTTCTGGTCTCATCAGCAGCATATCACTGAATTTTAAAAAATATACACTGTTTATATAAAGCTACCACACAAGGATATTGTGTTCCAAAAGCTTTTCACAGAAACTTCTACCCTAGGAAAGCACACAGTCAGCACAGGTACAAGTCTGACTGGGTATGTTTTCTGGGGTACTGCCTCACTATAATTTGGAATGGGCTTTCATAAGCCAAAGGAAGAGCACAAAACACAACAACAACCCACTGCACTGGTTTGGTTTTGCTCCTGATGTCCTTTGCCAAACTCCATAGTTTGGGTTATTGCAAATCTGAAGTATTTTAAAATATTAACTTTCCTGCAGCAAACGAAGGAATGTTCTGAAGCAAAGCAGTGTTCTTATTGGCATATCACTGACAGCTGACAACGGCTGGTACTTTTTTCCCAAAACCTCTTTGAAGCCTTTATAATGATACCTGTTTTTTCCTCTGACAATGACAATAAAAGTCAATTATGGTATTTCTTTTTCTTCCCTGGTTCTCTTTGAAATGCTGTGTAGAACAAATATTTCTTTGTCAGAAGGCAGAATCATTGAAAATAACAAGGTATAAGAAGACATAAAATTGAATATTCATAAGGTGTTTGCATTTGACAGGATCAAACTGCTTCTAGTACTACTGCTTTTAAACAGCGACATATTCTGGGTCAGCTTGTCATTCATTTCCTAATTCCGCAAAAAATGAATTATACAAATTGAAGAGCAATGTTCAAACATTTTTTCATTTATGAATGATACATGATGTCCATCATATCCTCTCATAGGAAGTCCAATGCAGAATTTCAGTATATGTATGCTAATAAAAATGTCCCAAGAATGCTCTGTTCAGGTGGAATCAACTTCATCCAGCTTTAAACACTTAAATTAGGTGACTAAGTGTGAATCTCAGATGTCTGAAGGAAGTTGTATACTTGATGAGAGTATGTTCAAACTGTGATTCAATTAATTTAGAAAAACACCTTTTTTAAGATAAGTGTCTAAAATCAGATAAATTAATCTGAACTATAAAGCTCCGTACATGTAAAAAAGGTCAGGATTTAGGGTAGTGGCAAAAAGTGTCCACTGCTGACCATGCTTCCTCTCTTGTAGTACTGGCAAAGTCTCAGGACAAAATATTCCTCCTGATTATCTCTGATACCTGATTCAGTTCAGTTTTATATGACCATTAATGTGGCTGAAAATTTATGCTGACCCCTAAAACATAGCACAGGATGTTGGTGAAATAATTTAGAACTCAGTAGATGGAAATGCTTTAGCCCTAAGACCAAAAATATTACAACAAAAGCAAAACAGTTAATACAGAGATGTATTCCGGTCTTGGTGTTTCCCAACACAGATTTATAGTTCCATCTACTGCCTAACTTCCTTCTGAATGCCAGTTTTATTATTTGCAGACCAGATCTAGGAAAAACTGAAATTTCATATTTGGAAAAAACATAGAACAGGGAGATTAAGGTCAAGGCCTTCAAAATAGTTTGATATTTTTTTTCCCTTTTTCCAGATTCAGTTTATTGGCTTCATTTTCTGCAATGGAAGGAGGCATCTTAAAAAATCAGAACTTTAAAAATGTGTCCTAAATAGCTTTCCTTGGTGACACAGGATGTCTTTCATAACCTCTAACATGGAACCCAAATTTCCTTACTGCCACCAAGGAGTAGTCAGAACATTATGAGAAGTAGAGCAAGTGACCCTGTTATATTTATCTATGCAGCACAATAAAGGTACTGGCTCTCTCTGGAAGGCTGCTCAGCCAAGCTCTTAAATCTATGTGCCAAGACCACTACATATCTTCTTTAACATGAGACTGAAGACCAAAGGGTAATATTGGAACAAACATCTACACTTTTCTGCTGGGCCTCACGAAAATCCCACTTTCTCTAATTCTCGAAATCCAGTAGACAGCTGTGTTAGTTGTTAGCAACTAATAAAAACTAATAAAGCAACAATAACTTGTCAAGAAGGAGTTCCTACCTTAATTCCTTGGGTCTTTGAGATGGGAGAGAAATGGGGGAAAGAGGGAAATGAGCTCTTGAACTCTAGCAAGACTGAGAAGACTTTTTTTTTAAGTATTTGGATGCCCAGAAATTATCACAAGTAGGATTCATGAGCCATGGTCCCTATGAAATCAAGTGGACAATTAGAAACAAACAAAAAAAAAAAATCCTTTTTGAGACCTATTCAACCTAGGAGACATCTAAATGACCAGGATTTTGGCACACATGGGTGATAACCAGCAGGACAAGCTGCTTTCAGCTATACTGCTGAACATCTGGGTCCCTCTACTGTGGTCACATGTGGTGATGGCTTTTCTGGAAGATCTTTTCCCTACAGCTAATGCCATTAAAATCTGGCAGGAGGCATCAGCATGTATTTCAGTTCTACTGTCCTTTTGATCTGCCAGGATTTGCATGATCAGAGGTTAGTATTTAAACTGGAGGGGCTGTTTCATCAATGAAGGGAAAAGAAGCAAGCATTATAGCCGAGTCCTTTCAAGGCCTGTTGCCTCAAAGTGTGATTTACAATTTGAAATGAAGAGATATGAATAACAAAATAAAACTTCATTGACACTCTGCTGGCTGCAATTCCCAGAAACACATCTTCTCCCTGGATCTCCCCTTTTTCTTGTAATTTTATAACTCCCAAGACACAAGATATGAAGAAAATCTTTAAATCTTTCCTAGGGCTTTGCTCAGGATAAGCCTATACTGCAGTCTGCAGATGCAGGAAAACACTGGATGTTCTTTAAATGAGACAGGTTAGAGCCTGGACTCAGTCACCTTGTAGTAGCACAAGGCTCAGCTCCTTGAGCTGCTTCTCTCCATTTCTTCAGGTTACGGAGGGTTTAATGCTAAGCAAACAAACACTCCTCTGGTTGGGAATGAATAAGCAGAAGTGCAGTGGCATGTTTCACCAAAATTGTCAAACAAAAATGACAATGGTGGCCAGCTGGACATTTTTTGAAAAGAACAAGTTTCCGTCAGAACGTGGTGATTAGTTCTACACAACAAGGGTCCTTAGGAAGACAGCAAACTTACTGGCATTTAAAATGAGAGAAAATAATTTAGAACTACATTTTTTTTTGTTTGTATTATGTCATTTTTTCTGCTAGTTTGTATTTTATATTTATGACTGAATAAGATAGTGTCAATTCTCTTTGTACTGCATTGCTTTGTTTTTAAAAATCTACTTTACAGGAAATTTCAAGCCCTTCTAGTTGCATTGCAAGCCACAGGATTTGCTGCATTTCTTTTCCTTAATCTCACCTTAGATATACATTTGATTATTCTGCCTGTGCTCCCTTTTAAAAGATTTGGCCCCCAGACACAAATGGAAATTTACTGCTCTTACACAGTTATGGTTTACTAGAACCATAACTGTGAGTAGTATCTCAGTAGAAGCTGCCATAGCCTGGATACTTTCCAGTAGAAGCTTTGTTCAGGTATTATATGGTGGGATGGAGGTTTAAATGGGTGTTTGAACAAATGACAAAGCCTTCTAAAGCAAACAATGAAAAAATAAAATAAAATTAATATCCAGCCTTGGTTCTTCCACTTTCATAGTAATTCAAAGGCAAGATAGCTTCTCTTTAACCCAATACACATTTCCCTGTCACACTATTAGCTTTTTAATAGATAAAGAGGTGCTTGAAATACTTTAGGGGTCATTCCCACTTCTCTGCATTACTGTATGACAATGATGATACACCTCAGTTCACACTGTCAGCTCTGTGGCAAAATAGCCTTTCCTTTATATGATGAAACTTTTTCTTCATGTAGCTGCATGAGTATTGATATGAATGATCTTGCTGCAGATCATAGCTGGTGTCAAGGATTTATGAACATGTAAGAGTAAAGAAGCCTCTGCCTCTGCTCATTAAAAATTGAATTTTCACTGATCTGAAGAGAGGCAACCAACCACAAAAATTACGGAGATACTGCTCACAGGATTGGTTCTAAGTGTGACCACTATTTTGATTAGTATTGAAACTTGGAAACTTGTGCCTGTGGGGGCACAGTCCCTAGTCAGTTATGTCAGAGAATGTATGCTCCAAAAAAAAGGACAAAATCTTGAGCACATATGAGGTGAATCTTAAGACTTCTATTTGGCATGACTATCAAGACCTTTGTGTGAACTATGAGTGCAAACTGTTAACACACTTCTGAGAGAAGGGGAAAAAAAGGTGAAAATAAGAATATCAGAACAAATGTGACTGAGTCTTTTAACTCAGATAAAGGTATCTAGGAATAGGAAGGGGAATTACAGCCATCTGTAACTGGGATTGGCAAAGTCAGAAACAGTTATTTTGTTTATTCATTTGCTTAATATTCTATTGTCGTTAGTTGACCCAAAGAGAACTAGGCTACTTGTTAGCAACATTGTGTTGGATTATTTGTCAGTCCAAATGGGACTGACCTGCTCTTAAAAGGTTAATACTTGCCTTTGGAATCTGAAAGTAAAAGGTCCTGTAGGTGTTCATAACATGTACAATATTCAATCAGACATTAAGTCTTTGACTTTTTAAAGATATAGAAAAGCTTCAGCTGTCAGATATTTCTGCTGTAAGGAAAAGTGTGTCAGCAGATACATACAGAATTGCTGAACACCATAGCTGCTCTCTAACATACTTTTAAAATAAAATGAGAAATAAACACAAAGAGCAGACTGAAATTCTACCCTTCTTTCCACTTATGCATAGAGACACATTGTCAGTGAAAAGTCAAACTTAAAAGCAGTTTCAGGATGTGTTCTGGTTCCAGAGTCCCCAAGCAAATTTTTAACAAGGATATATTTTCTATTATATACATGTTTTTTCCTCCTCTAAAAATTCCTGAGATACCCAGACCAACAACAGAATGTTGTATGAATAATTACACAAAATGATGTGGAAAATTGAGTGAACACAAGGTCAAATGGAAAACTGAAATGTACTGAAAAAGTACAGAAGAGCTATGTTCTTTCTGGTATTACTTACACACTTGATTGATGAAACTTGAAGTGGAAAAATGGTCTCGTGTTTCAAATGATGGACATAGATTTTGACAACTAAACTCGGTTCTCTTGACTTCCTGGTTAACCTGAAGTTAATTCACTTTAGTTACCTGAATGATACAGATATTGCTCCTGTCATTTCTGGTTCTTACTTAAACTGTAAACTCTTCAATGCTCTTCTCACACTACCAATGCGATCAGCAGCTGACACAGAGAAGTCTCTGGCTCCTGGTCTGCAAATGCAGCGTTATCAGGCAAAACATCCCAGTTCCTTCCTTGCTTTCCCCCAGCTGAAACCAGAGAATTGGCTCACACCCCTTTGCTGCCTGAGGACTGAATCCTTCCTTACTGATACTGAATCAAGAAAAAATAATCCCACTTCCCTTTATATGCATGTCCCAAGGTTATCCCTCACCACTGAGAAAAAAAGATACATAGATACATAAAATAGGGTTACAATGGAATTCATCTGGTCAGCCTGCTCTACTCAAAGCAGGGCCATGCTCCAAGCCAGATCAGGTTGCTCTGGGTTTCACCCACACAAATTTTGCTTTACCATTAGAATTCATGATCATTGTTTGTGTGTTGAATTTTTGGTGTTGGTGGTAGTTTTGGGGGTTTTGGGGGTTTTTTTAAATTTTTTTTTCTTTTGTTTTTTTTTTTTTTTACTTTTTGGTAGAAACTCTTAAATCTTCGTTCTCAGTCAGGATTGGCTTTACACTGAATTTTCTTGTGATTTTAAAGCCAACTGAAAGCTGAGTGTAAGTTGACATGGTTGACTGTATTTTTCTCTCTCTCAGTATTTTTTTCCTTTTGTTGTGTAATGTCAATGAAAATTTCATGTAAAAAACTGTTTCCATATCCAGAAATAGTGACCTCAAGCTTCATTCCTATATTCTTAGTCTTGTTTCTCATTTTTCATGCTTTTTAAATTAATCATGTTCATTTGTAAAAAGTCAATTGATATAAAGGTAATGGGGTTTTGAGAAAGCTGTTAACACTAATTTGCTTAATTAACAAATCATGTATAAAATCATGCTCACTATAAACACTGCTGTGGAGCAAATGCAATCCATTAAGATTCATAGGAAGGCATCATGTTCTGCTTTGTCACAAAGGTTTAACTGCTGATGAGCAGGGTTTGAATCTTGAAAGCTGGAAAAATGTAGTTTTCTCTTGTACATTCATTAAACTCTCCCAGACTGCAGCTTGGGCTGCTAACTGCCCTCATCTGCCCTGCTGTCCTCTGTAGCTAAAGGGGATGTGTCATATCACAGAATATCACATGAATTAACAGTGCACCATTTGGAAATTTGAGGTGAGTATGCTGCTTGTGGGATGCAAATAGAACTGTTAGGAATGGTAATAAAATCAGTGGGGTACTATTAGGGCACTGTGAAATGGAAGATGGGACAAGAGAGAAAAGTACAGCACATCATAACCAGTTCCTCTGGTCACAGAAGAAAATAATTTCTTCAAATCATTACCACAGATGTAAAGTAGATATTTTATTCTAGTGATCCATCTGTGCTTTGATGAACCAGTTTACAAAATCCAGCAGTCTCAGCTTATTAGGGCCTTCCTCACTCTGCTAGGTAAGCATGACAGCTCTGCCTGTGAGTCAGTGAGTTACCGGCCAGGGTAGGGACTGGGCAGAAGCCAGGAACACATTAGAGATTTTCCATTCACCAGGCTGGATTTACTTCTTTTAGACTGATATTGCTTTAATGGAATGAAGCTGCTGTGATTTATTCTATGAAAGAAATTACTTTTCTTTCAGCTTCCCTTTGCATTTGATTTAGTGCAACAGTTAGCTGTTGTCCTCTATGATACTGACTGTTCATTAGCTTGCAATAACCACTATAGTAGTTGACAGGTTTCAGATCTTGCTGTGCCAAATTCAGACCCAGACTTCCAAGGTTTCCACCCTTGAGTTTTTACAGACTCTATTATTCAGTTTTGACCAAAGGCAGGATCATCTTTCACAGTTATATGACAACTATGAGGCATTTAGACATGAAAAGAAATGAATTAAATTTCATTTTATGGAGGACACCTTGTAAAAAGACAAAGGCCAGGTAAGTTGTATGTTGATGCAAAATTGGGCAGTTCTCACAAATATAGTTCCTAAATAACTATCTAAGACTTCTTAAAGATATCTGCAAATATGTAATAAGTTATTTAAAATAAATTATTTCAATTACCATGGCATCTGTGATATTCAGTATAAAAATGACCTTTTACATTTTTTTGCCAAAAAATGTTTTTAAAATTCCCCAGTCACGGATGTGCAAACTTTTCTATATTACATGAACTTGCTTTTGTACATTAACAGCTGTGTTAATTTACAGTCATCAGAGCAGGGAAACATGAGGAGGGCTTTATCTAGTCAGCTTTGAGAAGCATGTGATGTCCTGAAAATGACTGCACATCATTTATTATAACTCATATAGCAGGCAGTCAAGGTCATGAGCACATTCCAGCAAAAGTTTGGTGAAGGCCATACCATTCAAGTTTCCTGAATATTGTTATTGCTTCAGAAATTTTCTAACATAGATGAAAGATATCTTAAAAAAACCTGACTCCTCTTGAGATGAGTTTGTCAGAGATTGCCCTTTTCTCAAAAGGAAGTTTTCTGCATAAGCTGTATCAGACCCCATCAGCCTGTTTTATCAGTCCCTCTGGTACAACACACATGAAGCCAAGAGAAGATGAAGGCAGGGTTCTTGAAATCTGGGACCCTTGCCTAGAAAAACCATGAATGTAACTCAGCCAGAGTCATAATGTTGGACAAAGACTCACTACACATCTGGTTTCTGCTTGCCAGCCATCTGTTAAGTGGATTGGGTGTTGGCTGGAAAACCCCAGTTATCAAGAGCAAAACAAAGGGCTGTGAATTGGGAAAAGCCAAGTGAGAAGTGAAAAGGCAATAAAAGAGGGAAAAGGCAAATTATGGAAAGTTTATGAAGATCACACTGACATTTTACCAAACCTTTTGCCACTCAACTACAATACTTGAGAGGCCAATTGGGTGCAAAATTCTCCTCCCAGAGAAAAAAAACAGCTTTGAAAAAAAATATTAAAATCATAGGAGATGCTGCTAAGGAAAACATTAGTGACTGCGTATTATATAATATGACCCGGAACAATTAATACAAATTATCCCTTCAGACGTTCTGGTCTACTGTGTACAGCATTACTTTACAGAAAATTTACAGGAAAAAATCTAGTCCAAGGTGAAAACATATGGAAGTGCCTGTGTGCCTATGTGTGTGTATCTATGTATAAATATATATCCATCACTCTGCAGCTTCACTGAAACTGTATTGAGTCACACAAGCCAAAAAGCTGGCTGCCTAAAATGAAAGGGTTATAAAATATAGCCATAATCCAGAAGAAAATGAATATCAATATACAGCTTCTGTGTGATACTAGTTTCATTGATTTTTGACAATAGTCTGTGTATGAATGAGCTATGGTTAATAGCATAGGAAGCTATAACCCTCCCTCTCATAAGTACTGCTTATTTGTTACAACACTCAGCTACTGAGGGTGAGGCATCTTCAGCTGCTGGCTGCTGTGGAACTCAATCATAATGCCCTGTGTGCCATGTCACAAGAATTGTTTGGGAAACGAATACAGTGTGCATGTGCGTGTGGGTGTGTGAAAGAAGTGCAAGCCTGCCTAAAATTCCGATACATCTCTGAAGAAAACCCGCAGATGCTCACCCATGGTGTACCAGGCAAACAGACATGCAGAATTGTAACATGGAACTCATTTACTCAGTATCTGTCTCTGTTATACAAATCTCATGCCACTAGCAAGCTTTCACATATATTCTCTGTAGATCCTTCATTAAAGCATATTTAGCAATTGATTAATTTGTTAACAGGTGTACGGAATTATCTCATATTAATATACCCTAAGAAGGCTAAATATTAATAAACTTGAATATGACAGTAAAACTTTCAGAGGCACAGCACCAGCTGAATTCCTCCTCTTTCAGGTCAGAGGCTGCAGAAGGACTAAACATTATTCTGCCCACTTTATGGAAATGAAGGAGATGGGAAGCTAAACCTTAAGCAATTTAATATTGTCTTGATTGTATGTAATTTAGGATTAACTAACCCTGATTAAGCAAGACCTTACAAATACATCAACAGCCTGCAATTAACATGCTGTTGGTAAACAGAATCACAGCTTTTGTTTCCTCACTCTATAAGAAACATGTATAAGTATTTTACTACTTCTCCTTGCAATATCTAGTAGCCAAAATCATAAAATCTAGTGAAATTTTAGCACTTGTTATGTGTCCTTAGAAAAGCATTGGGAAGTTAAAAAAGGTGGTATTTCTAAAAATTTCTTAGGGTGTATATTTGATAGGTTATACTGCAGACTCCTCAGTAAACCACCCCACCAAGAGGAACTCTGGAGAAAGCAGAGGTAGCTTGCAATTAATTTTCCAGCACTAGCTTCAAAATGAAGGGCCTCAACTTGGAAACCAAAGTCCAAAAAGAAAAGGTGCTCTCACAAGGTGTGTGTAAACTGGCTTTGTCCTGTTAACAGAGAAATCTGGTTCACGTTTCTTGGAGATCCATGTGGGATAAGAATACAGGGCTGCCCATCCAAGATTCTGGAGCAGGGCTCTTCAATCCCCTTCCCAGCAAAACCCAAAGCCCATTCCCAAAGAAAGCTGCACACAAGTGGATGCTGCTGCACTGGTACCAGTGCACTCAAGTGCTTTTCTGACAGGAGCTGCCATAAATGAAACTTTAAATCCCAAAGTGCTCCACATCCAGCCTTCCAGCTTTCACCCTCTTTCTACCAGCTGAGCAAATCACTGACCTCACCTCCCTCCAGCTGTGCTGCACAGCTCTCCTTATCTCTGCCTGATGAGCCACTCATGTGAATGCTCATGTCTCAGGCAAAAGGAGCTGAGGTTAGCAAGGACCAGCTGTTTAAAGTGCTTTGGAAAATTCAGATCATTTTAACTTAAATGGGTGAAGAAGCAATTCTTACAAGCAACTGAGCTTGCCAATCACCAAAAACCTTTAGCTTGGGTAGAAGTCTTATGGAAGTTACATTGACACCTAAGGAAAATGCCATAGCACACTTTCCAGCTGTACGAAAAATGAGTAGAAAGCAAGGCACAGGAATTGCAGGAGAGACAAAAGCAAAGAGTCCTGACTATATATATAGTTTTTTCTTTTTGAGCACCTAACTTCTTTCATCAGAAGCACTCTGCTCAGCTAAGGATAGCCTGAATTACCAGAAATGAATGACAATACATTCCCCCTAGTCAGACTCCAGCTTTCTGAAATACTTTCTATCTAGGAGTGCTCAAATCATGAGCACAATTAGTGTTTGAATAAAGATTCAAATCATGATACCTAATTTCAGCTATTGGTGTCTTTCCCATCTCTCTTATTAGTTAGTGCCAGTTCTTAGTTGATGTCTTCACTATATAAAAATAGTGTTTTTTGAAGTTAAAATGATGGTGATAAGGACCAGTGTGTAAAAAAATTGATTATCAATAAGAATCAGAAAGATCATTCAGTAAAACCAATAGAGGCCCATCTGTTTACTCCTTTGGGATTAGACGTAGCTAGAAAATTTTGATTTTTTCCAATAACTACTTTTGAGAGAAAAACTGGTCTTTGGGTTATTTTTAAATAAAACGTTATTTATTTATTTATTTATTTATTTATTTCTTTCTTTCTTTCTTTCTTTCTTTCTTTAAACCAGAATTTAACCTTTTTTCCTTCTCCCTGGGTTTGTTTGAGGGGTTTTTTTTTGTTGTTCCCTAATGGAGTTGATCACCTAGCATGGTGTATACTGTATACATTATAGTATCTGGGGTTTGCCTGACTTTCCTACGTCTTTCCCATGGTTGTTTACTTGGCCAAGGGCCTTTGTCACTTTCCTTTTTTTGGATCTGAATGATCAAAATATAAAGCAAAAGAGAAGATCTTCATGTTTCCCAGTGCATTAAGGAAGGGGCCTCACAAAGTTCTATTGTGGAGGAATCAGATGAAGGGAAGGGAGTAAAAGGTCATGAAGAATTATGTGTTCACAGTTGGCTGTCTCAAGAATGCATGAGTCCTGAAGATTTTATTAATAACTTCAGAAAACATTATCTTTAGACTTTAATAAGTAAAAAGGACTTCAATAAGTTGACAGGATAATCCAAAAATATCCTTACTTCTCTGAAGGATTCTTTAGTCTGCTAGAAGAAAACTTTTGGGAGTAGCACTTTTCCATTTCTGACATCTTCTCCATAGGGTATAGACAAGCTACTCTCTCAGCATTTAAGCTCGGACTAAAAACAACCCAAAACAAATAGAAAAAAAAGAAAGGTGGGGGGTCGTGGGGAGGAAAATAAAAGGAGAATCTGCCTAATCTGCTTCCTGGCTTTGGCCACCAACCGATACTCGCTCAGTTCTGTTGCATCCTAATGGATGATAAACAGATTTTAACAATTGCATGTGGTCAGCCTCATGCCAGATACAGAACTGGCTGGTGCCAGTGCCTGTTCACTGCACTCACAACAGACAGCTGAGAAGCTGAGGGAGCTCTGCTCTCATAGTGAAGTTTGGCAGCCTGTCAGCTGTAGATTCTCCAGTACTTACAGGAATTTGTTAGCTCACATTGTCAGAACCCCATCACCACAGGTCCATACCATAGGGAGACTACTGCTCTCTTTGGTTTAGAGAAACATTCATAGAAGATTCATTATCTGGACATCCATTATAGCTAATTCAAAATCTGGGTGTCATGACAAAAGGACTAGAATTTTTCCCCTAAAAAAATGTTAATCATTAAAAGCAGTTATTTAACTCCTGAATTTCTTCTCTGTATACATTGTAAGAAGACAGAGAATAGTTCTCACTGAAAACTTAAGGACACAAAACCCATACATAGTCCCAGCTTTTATATTTTAATTTTTTTTATATTTTCTATTTCTTCACTGATTTTTTTCCCCCTTGGGACACACAAGATGGTAATGTGTGTGCAGTATGGCAAATCAAAGAAAACTGTATATAGTGCTTTTTATTTCCTTACAAGACTTGTGTAGTGTGTAACAAACAGCAAATTTTGCCTAGATCCAGCATATATCATGTTAGAGCAATCTTTTTCCTGTTCTCCTTATTACCAAAATAACAGTGTGATACTGAAGGCTCTGGGAGTTTTACTCTTTCCTTTCCACATTTTACGAAGCTTCAAACATGTTACTATTTGCACATTAATAAGAAATCTTGATTAATAAGACTGGTTTTCAGCCTGGTTTGAAAGGAGTATTTTCCAGTTAGAAAAGGCTGTAGAATGCATTTGAAAGTTAAGCTCCTAGATACAACTCTTGCAAATGTGGAGCCTATTGTGCAGATTCCCAAACATCTCAAAAGATTCATGGAAACAGGGAAGAAGGGGAAGATCTGACTTTGAAAGTCACAACAGGTTTGAATATAGAAGATGCACAAAAATAAATCTAAAGCATCTTTCCTAACTAGCAGAACATGCACAGTACAAAGCTGAAGTTGAGGCTCTGATGCAGAGCTTTGCAGTGAATCTAACTTAACAGCAGCTCAGACAGCTTGTGTTGTAGTATTAAAAGGGATTCACTGGGAATACAGAAATCACTGCTCTCCCCCTACCTCGTCCCATGGGACACTAATGAATTCATTTGCTATTAATTTCAAGAGGTCACCAAAAAGCTAAGTATCCACCATGACAGTGGTGTGAAGAGGCCTGCAAGAAAGCTTTTACAAATTCCCTGATGACACCCAGGATAAGCTATCAAATGCTGCTCAAGAGACTGCAAAGTACTGATACCTACATTCTGAGCTGCTTCAATTCATCAGTGGTTTCATTTACTCATGTACTGCACTGCACAGACAGGGACAAGGCAGCAGCAACAGCAGGGGAGGAAAATTGACTCAAAGTGTGAAACCTTCCAAGCAGTGAAAATATTTTTTGTTTGGTTTTGGTTTGGGGATTTTTTTGTTGACGCTGAAGGAATGGCACAAATAAGCATTGCAGAGCATTGTGGGTCAGGGAGGAAAGGGGCAGCACCCTCCAGCAAACTGAAGTAAGTGAAAAAGATGGATATTCTCCTCTATTAAGTTATCCTTCACAGGCACACAGGCTACTGCAGCCATCCCACTGTGCTAAACAGTTTGCTCTACAGAAGATCATGTTCTCTTTTGAGGACCTTTGCAGTGCCTCAACCTCCTATGGAGAAGTGTCTGTTATCTTGTGGTACAGTGTCTTGAGATCCTATTGAACCAGCAACGTTTCTTTTCACAATAACCTACAGAGATGGGGACCACTCCCTTCTACAGATCTGCAAGCCCTTTCATAGATGATGAGTAAGCCTATTCCATGTACAGTGTTACCTTTTTTTTAATAAAAGTATTTTTTACTTTTTAGTGTGTATAGAGTTGTCCATATTTTGGCAAAAATATTCTTTCTTTGTAGTGTTCTAGTACAGTCTCAAGTGTTGTAAAATAGGAAAAAAAAATCCAAATGTAAGTCACAGCAACTGAACCCCCATGGATCATTTTTAACTGTCTTTGGACCCAACAGAGCATTCCCATCCCCCTCAAAAAAAGTACATTTAAAAGATAATCAGACAACCAAACAAGCAAAAATCCCCAGAACTGTCCATGTCATTTTTCCCCTGTAGGATTACTCACTATGTATCTCATGGAAAATGAACTCTTAAAGAAAGCATGAAGTGCTGAAAGGAACCGTATGTCTAGGGAACTGGAAGCTACACTACTAAATGGATGGCCAGAGGTTTTAAGAAGAATTCATAAAACATTTCCATATAGCAAGTAAAGCAAAAGCAGCCCACACCTGGTTTCTGATGCCAAGAGTAGAAGGCCACAGGAGGTTATTTCTGAGGTGTTATTTATATTGGATTTTAAAATGGTCTGAGGGGACAGAGGGTTGAGCTATCAATTATGTAACTGTAAACGAAGAACCTTTGTGAAGGGAAGCAGAAAATTGTATACTTAGAGAATGAGCAAGACATTTAGGAGAGGTTCAAGGTTAACTCCTTTCTTTCGCTCCTCTGAATTCTGTTAGGAGTTCACATCACGGTACAAAGCCCAGGGAACAGTTCTGGAGCCATAGGAAAGAAATCCCTAAAATATTGATTTTCTCAGCACCTCGAGGGATGTAGCAGGAGCTGTTGCAGGAGGAAAGGAAGGACAAATACAATCCCTAGCCCACTGAGATCATGTTGTAGCCACTGCAATTCAACTGCCATGAGCTTTGTGCAAGGCTGTTGTAAGGCTTGCTGTCAATGGGCCTCAGACTACCAGCCACTGTCTTATGGCCAGTACTGCCAAAAATGTGAAAAAAAGTTCACAGCTGTTGTGTAAACGGGACAGCTGATAAGGAATTAAAACAGAAACTAGTCTGTGTGAGTGTATCTGTGCAATAGGAAAAAGAGAGAGACACAGTAAATTTTCCTCCCCAGTTGTAAATTCCCATTGTAAAGTAGAGCTACGTAGTAGTTTCTCAAAAACTGAGACAAATCCACATGAAAAGTTTTTTTTGGATGCATCTTGTGGCTGCTGGAAACATTTAACAGGGTTTTTTTTAGACACACAGGCAAGAAGCAGTGAAATGGAGTGTAAACCTTTCTCCTCCCTCTTTCCTATTTTGTTTCTAATATCTAGCCTAAAATTTAAGATGTACCTTTCCACCCCAAAACACCATTTATTGTCTTAAGCACCTCAGCCATTTCTTTCAGTTGATTAAATGCTGCTTCTGCACTTATCTAGAAGCACTCCAGTTTAGCCAGAGCTTTATAGCTGAGGTAGCGGGGAGCTGGCTGGGCGGGGAAACTGTCCCACCTCCTTCCCACTTCCTTCCTTAGCCGAGCTGCAAGAAAAAGAACAGGATCCTGTTCTGGCATTTCCAGCAGGAAAGACTGAGACCTTATCAAAGAACCACTCATTTTACCACTCACTGCAGATCAAAGCTCAGGAAAATTCCCCGCAGGCATTACATCAGACCCTCCTTGGAGGGGATAAATTGTGAGAGCACTCAGCTGATTTGGGAAGTTGTGTCCATTTCCTGCAGGACATTAGTCAGGGCAGAGAAGACATGCAGAGAGAAAGAAGATGAGGAAATACAGTCTGTGTTTGGGTTGTAGATGTTAGAAGGTTGCAAGGATTACACTGCGGGGTTAAGACGACAATTTCAGAGCCTGCACAAGGTGATGCAGCACATTAGGACAAAAGGCACTTGCTGGTGCTTCCTCTTTGAGTCAGAAGATGCTGTCACTCTGTGCTTGCTTGTTTGGAAACTATTGCACAAGAGAAAGAAAGGAATATATGGAAAGGAAGTGCTTATCCTCCTGTATATTCTGGAAACTGCTTAACAATCTTTTGCCTTATATTAATGAAAGTATCAGGCGTGACACCAACACGAAAATTATCACTTCAGGTAATGTTCATGGGGAATTAAGCGACAAGTTCAAAGCAAATATACATTTTTCTCTCCAGTTGATTGAATTCATTTTTCCCTGATGAAGAATATGAGGAGTACAGTAGAAACACATTTTTAATTTAAATCAATGATCTAGTGTTTCAAGCCACATCACCCAACTCAGAACTCAGTAAAGTCAATGGCAGTTTTTCCATTCGCTACCGTGGGATTTGAATTACATGCAGCTCAAAGTGATGACTTGCATTTTCATATGCAGTCAGTGCCTACAGTTTTTAAATGTATTATTATTATTTTCTTTCTGTATCTCTTTAAAATGCTGTTTATTCGCCATGGTGTTGTGTAATATCTAGATATATTAGTACTAAAACATGGCTCTCCATTTTAAAACTCAAATTACAATGTTTCTTATATTAGAAATTTTTAAGAAATCAAATAATATAATTTATCAGAAAATGAATGTTGCTTTTCTTTAGATTTCATCATTGTATAAAAATTGTTATTTTGTTGAAAGGTTATGTTTCACTAAATGTTTAATAATACTCATTTCCAACCGTATCATTATAATTACGTAATAATAGTGATGACCTTTGTATAAGGTATTCTAATTATATACAACCTCCAACATATTCAGTATCTCAGTTCTTTGATCATCTAGACCAGAACATGCCATTGCAGACTAATTGCTTTTCCCTCCCATATGGGCATTGCATTCCTCAAACGTTGGCAAGCAAGAAAGAGCTTGGATGCATCAAAATATTTACCCAATCCCAGGAGCACTGGGAAGCACTCCCAGGTCCTGAAACTTAGAAAAAGCCATAAAAGTTCTTTGTTCTCAGGCTTGAATTAAAGCCAGTGGTGCTACAGACTACAAAAACCCTACACAATGCAAGACTTTCCCCATGCCAGAGGGTTTGCAATCTAAGGAAGAGAGACCAAACCAGGCATATACTACTGGTCTCAGGACATTGCCCAGAAAGCAGCAGAGCAGCAGCTGAGCTACTGTGATTCTGTCATGAGAGGTTTATGCAGGAATTTGAAGGTAAATGCTGCTGAAATCCTGGGTAGGTCCCTCTGCTCTGAGTGTCACTTTGTCACTTTGGGAAAGGTCCATTGTGTTTACTGGAAAAGACAAAAGTAGTTTTTACTAAAATATAGACTCCTTTCCCACATAAACTCATTTAAAATTTGTAAAATTTCAGCAACTTTTGCACTCATAATGATTGCTAATCCATTAACAGAAAAGATTAACAATGACTACTTACAAGGAGTATTAATTAATTAAAAATAGGAGAATGAATGCCTTTGTCTGAATGAATGGCAACAGGGAAATGCCAAGTATTTCATCACTGACATACAGGGCTGAATTAGTGACCTCTAAACCTTCCTCACCAAAATGGCAGAGCTGCCTTATGCTCTAGCTGTCTAGAACAGAATGACTGCACAAGTGTTTCCTTCTCCGCCCTGGAAAGTACACAATACGAGGATATTGCCAGGTAGAGCACATGAGCTGGCTAAAATTAAATGCAAGCTCTAATAATGGCTGTCAGATAGGAAGACGGTAACAGAATTAGCAAAACCTGGATTTGTTCCATTTGTCACTGAAGTTGCTGCATCAAATCAGCAGGAATTTCAAAACCCCAGGCTTAATTGAAAAGATGAGAAGAAAATTTTTGGCTAAAAAAACCCACCTTTTCTCTATTGAAACAGGTTTTCACAGATGTTAGAGAAGTGATGAATATCTTGACCCTGTCTGTAAGGAGTTTTTTTTCTTACACACGTGTACAAAACACACCCAGGAGTGTTGGGTTTTTCACAGGTACTGACAAGAACACTCAGCTTCCACGGGAAATAACTACCGGTAAATTCTTGTTCTGAGTCACATAGAATGGGGATTTCAAACCAGATGTGCTCCAGACTACAAGGAGCCCTGTGACAGGGCATATCTCAAAGGCTGCTCAAAAGAAGAATTGGATTTAATCGTCCAGTTACAGGGGAAGGTCTGTGACTGGGCAGTGCTCAGCTGAATGAAAACCTTTTGCAATCTCCCACTACCTCAGTGCACCCTTGGACAAGCAGGAATACAAGTCAGATTGCAAGATGCAAAACTATGGGGGCTTCAGGATGATCTTTGTTTTGGGTTTGGATGGGGTTTTTTGATATTAACATAATTATCAAATTTAAATTAGAATTTAATGGTAACATATCAGGAACCATTAACTTAACTAACTCTTTGTGTTACCAAAATCTCCTCTTTACTGTTGGGGTTAACCAAGCTAGTGGATGGATGATCAGAGTAGCAAATCCACCTTGCATAAATATTTTAATTTCTGTTTAGTTTCTATACAAAGATTTGAAAATAAAAATAAATTACCAGTTGTCCTCAGAGTAGAAGTCCTCTTCCTGCTTTATAAAGCAGTTATTTGCAAGCAAAACCAAATATTCAGGTATTATGTATAAGAAATTAACTCAGGTGCCAAACACAAATTTTGTGAAGCCAAAAAGCCAAATGAAAGTAACTTTTTCTCCTAGAAAGGAACACAAATACAGCTGGCAATGTAACCCTTAGTAACACCTACTCCTCTCTCTTGCTAAATTAAGATAGAAAAGATAGGACTAAAAAAAGAAGTACCTTCAGCATAGGGATGATTTATGGATCAGAACTTGTAAATTCACAGTGATAGATATATATTTTTCATCTTCTTCATCCTAAAAGTAGGAAATAATAATGATTTTGCTTATGTGGCAAGAAGAAATTAACTGCCACCAGAAATATGGTGTGTCATGAATCTGCCACACAGACTTGCCCTGTTCAGCTGAATGTGTGCCCTCCTGGCCAAAAGATCCCTGCCTAGCAGAGCTTAAAGAGGCATCAGTACTTGAGAGCCTGGCAGTTTTCAGTCTTCTTCTGGACTGTATGAATCTGGACAAATCCCAGGAAACACTGACCTGCTGGCACTCATGACTTTTGGTAGATAGAAAGATGGTAGATAGCACACAAATCCCCATGAAAACACTGACTAGTCCCATTGAAGGGCTCCCTTGAAAATGTGGAAAGAGTTCAATTGCTTATAATACCTTGTTTAACATTTGACACAAAAGATATTTATGTAGAAATAAATGTTTAGAGATTTTTAAATTAATAAAATAATTTGTTCCTATCTCCCCAGAAAACAAAAAATCCTCTAAATGAGCTAATTACTTCAATCAAATAAATATTTGTATTTCCCTAATAATAGGTGGTGGGGTTTTGTTAATCTTTTTCCTCAGAATTTGAACCACAATGAGATAAGAATTCTTGTTTTGAGAGAAAGATAGAAATTGAACAGTAATCTCAATCAGATAATGCAATGTAAAGAAATGACCCATGACTGGATGAATGAAATAAAAATAACATGTTAATTGGAAAGAAAATCTGAAAGGATTATTTCCCCAAAGGAACAAAAGCAGAAGTACAGACCTACCTGTGAAAATACAAAGCAGGAGGACAGGTGAAGTTAAATTTTGCCAGTCTGGGATGGGGTATTTACTTCCATGGAAATTAAAGGCACTCTATACTGAATTAAAAATAAACCCTAATAAACAAGTTAGCAACAAACATCACACCAGAAAGGTTAATCCATGATAAACTTATGCTGACTTTGACATCACTAAGAATCATATCTAACTAGTAATGTCTGACCTTGTTTTTGTAACTGCTCCCATCCAGACTATGTTCCTTTTAAAACTCAGGGCTCATTTTGCATTTGCAGTCATTCAATTGCCTGGCAAGAGTGTAGGGAATACAGAGACTCCCCCAGGATTTTGCACTCATTCAGTAGCTAATTTTTCAAGATGTTTTTGGAGAAATATATAGACCAAGACTTACACCAAGCTCTTGGCCTAAGATATTGCTGTAATATTTCAACAAGCAGTATGAAAATAAGTTTTGATTCTTACATTGCAATTGCCTGAGAAGGTCCACAGAACAAATAATTACTACTAAAATGCTTTAAAATACAATCAATAAAAAAGATCAAGGCTTCAAATTAAATTAATTGGTAGGTGAGAAAGATTGAGAGCAAGGCATGGAAAGTCTTATTTCTGCATTTGACCATTTCTTGTTTCATATTTGACCAAGCTGTTCTGAAAGTAATTTTAATTTAAGGTCACCAGTTATGCATCTTACACAGCAGTCAGGAGAAACAGCTCAGGTAAACTTTTTATTATAGAAAACCTTTTTAGTATAGAAATAGCCATTTTCTGTATTATTGAATTTATACAATAATTTTTATTTTCCTCTTTTTAAGAGCAACCGCTTCCATCAGTTTCCAACACTCTCCCAAATGGAAAAAACATTTTCACCTGCAAGTGTAGGAGGGAATAAATCACCATCTTCTGGATACTGATTAACTTGATCATCTTGCCAGTGTCAGAGTTCTTGGAGTTTACAGATGCAAAAAAAATGCCCCATGTTTGTTTTCAGAGAAGGCACTGGTGCATAAGCAGCAATCACTGGCACTTGGTACAGTGCTGGCCACTGATAAAGGACATGAAACAGTTTGAATTCTGAAAATCCAGTTACCAATATAAGAAACTTCGTAATTCCCTATGCATCATTGAGGAGGACTCAAACAGAAGTTTTGTTTTTTGTAAACATTTCTGGTGATCTGAGGGAAATTCATTATTTTACATACTTTATTTGACTTATTTGTTTGCCTTTTTGGATTTTACAAAGGAAGCTCATTGATGTAGGTGTTTACAAGAAATGTTTGCAGAGAACTGCAAATCAAAATGAAGAAAAATACCCTGCAAGTTCAAGCAAACATGCAGGGGCTGTGTTTTCCAGCACACTCTGGGTCACACAGAAGTGATGAATCTTCTTCATTAAGAAATATCTGCAGAGAAAGGTATTATAACCCAGCTGGAGGGTGTAATTGCCCCCATGATCCATCACAAAGGAATCACATTTCCACTGTTTGACCACACAGGCAGTCTGGCTTCACTCTGACTGTTCGTACAAGCTAAATACAATCAGTTTAGAAAATTCTGTTTGTTCCATGTCTTCTCCGATACTGAATGAACATTTTCTCTGGGGCAAAGATTATTTTGGAAAAACTATATGTTCCCCCCATGGATCTGGAAATCAAGAGAATATTAGCATCTGAGTCATTGATCCATCACAGCTGGGCACACCAGATCCCATTCATTTGGTATTTTAACCAAATGAAAGATTGAAGTTCCTTGCAGAGGAATTTGAGATAAGAGGAAAGCCTTAAGGAAAGCATCTTTCAGTGATGTAGAGCTACCACTCCTATAGACTGGAGCACAGTATGGTATCAGCATGAAATTAATCAAACCAGTTTGACATTTCACTTTTTCATATGACTATTTTTCCCTATGAAAAATTTTGTTATTTCAGTTTCATTTTTTCCTGACTCAGGAACAAGTGTCAAAATATCAATCTCTTTTGGGGCAGAAATTACATTTTATATTAGCCTTTTCATGAAGAGTGACACCTCATTTTCTTATTTGAATCATCTTTATTTTTACCTTCTCGCATTCAGTCTCTGGAGAAAAAGTAGTATATGGTAGAACAAAGGATTTGGGGGTTGATACTTCCATTTTATATCCTCAGTTTGCATGTAGTAGTTTGGATTTAAGGGGTTCAGTCTGTTTGTTTTCATAAATCCTCTTTTAGCTGGTTTCATTGGAAGGCATGGGATATCCACTCTGCTGCTGAGAAGGCTCACCACTGTGTGAAGAAGTTAATAAGTTCAGCCCTGTAAAGACCACCCTTGGGGGTATTCCACTGGGAAAATGTAGTAAAGAGCACACAGATCTCAAAATGCTTAAATACCATTGAGAATCCAACAAAGGTATTTAAGCTGTGTGCTCTAATGCCTTTCCGAGTAAATATTTTGATAACTTCATATCCTACTGGAGCCCACTGGAGGTGTGTTTTAATTTTGACTGTAACATTTTGCACTACCAGTTACACCAGGCTGGGGAACAGATTCTTTCAGTGCAAGAGCAAGATCCACTCCTCTGAAATTCATATAATTCAAAGGGAAACATTTACAGCTCTGTAGCAAACAAATGGTAAGAGGTGTAAATTATAAACTACTCTCCCAAATTTAAAAATAAAAATTAATCCCTGGGCCACATAAATTCCTAGTCCTTGGATCATTAAAATTTCCAGCTTTGGAGTTTGTGAAGAGCCTACATCAGGCAGAGCCAGATTATTCTGTCTACAGAGTAGAGTTTCCCTCTCTCTAGAGAGAAAATATTCTTAACAGTAAAGTTTGAAGAGGGGACAGAGGTATATAGAGAAGTCCTTCGCTTCATGGTCAAGTCAAATTTGATATTTCTCATTTTAATACCCTATCCAGGGACTTTTCAACTCTGATGCAAGTTGTTATTAAAGAAGTGTGACCTTTCAAAGCAGTGTAGGAAAATACTCCAGAATATCATATGGATCTTGGAAGCGAGAAAGAGCAATATCTGTGAATAAAATCAGTAGATTTGTGACCAGCAGAAAGAAAGGAAGTTGCCTTCATATGGATTTATGCCATCACTTTGAACAATGTGCCCTCTCAGATGTCTAATAAGCACCAAGCTCTTGCTACAGCCTCTCTCATGGGAAGAAAGTAAATGGGTCTCTTGTTTTTTACCTGCCTTTCTATTTTCACACTGTAGAAAATAATTTCCTTGAGACGTCTGTACTACTGTCAAGAATGTGGTTGAAATTGCCCTGTCAGCTCAATATTATGGTTGAAGAGGGACAAAATCAGACATTTAAGCAGTTATACACATATTGTTTCACATACACTCATGCATACAGCGTGATCAAAGAAGCCATATTTCCTTAGGAAAACAGCCTAAAAATAAATGTAACACTACTTTTCTGACAGACATTTGGAGCTTTGGCAGGACAAATTGTTTTATTCAATAGCATTTCATACAAAGAAAAATAAGCTACAATCTTGCTTCCTGTACTCCATAAGGAAAATTAATTTGGCCTCTAGGGCTCATTGCTATTAATCTCCATCAGGTGCCCCTGCCAATGCACCCCCAGAGGCCATGATCCCGCAGAAACACTTATGCCTGTGAGCAGCCCTATGGATTTTAACTGTCGCAGGCTTAAAGTTTAGCATTCCTGAGAGATCACCACCACAGGAAGTTCAGTTTTTAATAAAATATTGAGAAGGTAAGTCTGGGCAGCATGCATCACCCAGGTATATCCTGGTATATCCAGGTATATCACCTAGGAAATCCTCTCAACCTGCCCGTTCTACTCAGAGGCAATTTTGCACCAGAGGTAAAGGCATTAGGGTCAGTAAAGTTAGGTTAGGAGGGACTTGCCCTGTACCTACAAAAGGTCTAAACAGCGCACTTGGCAAAGCACTGCTCAAGCAGAGATGGGAAATCAAAGCTGGAAGATTGAGTTGAGCCCAGCTCTGAGACCCTAAGTAACATCACAGATGCAATGAAGGAATCAAAAGATGCATATAATGAATTTCTGCTGTGCCAGCTAAGAGCTGTCAATCAGGTGGGTGGTCTTTTTCCCAAGCTAATTACACTTCAGAGTTGATCTAAAATCCATAGATTTATAAAGGAAAAAGCTTTGGTGGGATTATTTTCAGAGTGATCAAGGTCTTCTGAAAGCTTAAGAAGTCAAGTATGACACAAGGAAATATATTATGAGCTGGCTATTGCAATTATAAATTATGCAAATCATGTTCTTTTGAACTCCTAATTCCTGTAATATTAAGCACTAATTTAGCTATGCACGGCTATTTAATTGTGCAATTTTTGCAGGAATTTCAGCTCTTTTCACAGAACATATAGTTAAATGACTAATCTCAAAATTTTGCTTGCCACTTAAAGAGTTTGCTTGCCGGCCTGGAGTATAGTGGTACAGCTGTGGATGCAGGTAAGTCAGAGGTCTCTAACTTAAAAGGTTGCCAGTGAGAGATAGAGTAGAATCCTTTCAAATCATACTTCAAGGTCTCATGAGGGTAAAGGGATGTCTCTTTCTACTTCTCAAGTGTCTATATGTGCCACCAAAGAGGCTCTTTTTAGCTTTGCTTTCATCAATTAAGCAGGCAATGCCTTCTCTGTAACAGATCCTCAAAGAGTTTGGAAATATAATAACAGCACTCCTTTATTGATTGCTTTGATCAGATACTAGGCAGGAGGGAAGAAAACCTCAACATACACATCAATAAACAACCTGGAGCCTCTAAAGCCATACTGAGTGAGCTTGAGAACTAACTATGAGGCTGAGATGCTCAAAAAAAGCAAGCTTATGACAGCAAATCAATACAAAGCCTTGTGGTAAAGATGCTGAAGTAAGAAAAGGAATGTTGAGTCACTGTGAAGAGAACACTGGGATGCATTAAAATAATGAGGCAACTAATAAGGGAGACCATTTCCCTCTCTCCAAATGATTAGAGAGGAAGCTGGGAGTGACAAGGCCCAGGAAAAGGGTCAGGCTTGGCTGAATCAAGGCCCTGATTTTGCTGTATAGTTCTGACATCTGTCAAGTGGCTGGTGCTTAGGCAGGCACTAATGGTACCTGAAAACAGAGGGTTTGGATAAGCTCTACAGGGCTGTGTGAGCTTTTTATGCTGAAATTTTTCCTGGAGTGCTTGTAGTATAGATACACTGGGGAGAAGTCCAGAAAAAAACATGGCAGGAGATACGCTGTCCTTTATTGAAGATTATTAAGAGAAAATGAAAGGAAAAGGCTTTCAACTGAGATGAAAGGAATGCTTCCTGGAAGAAACTGAAAGAAGTCCACTACATTAAGAGTGTTGTTTGAAAGAGCCAGGCTGTGACACAGTCAGTGTCTGAAAGTTTTAGCATCTATTACGTTATATTCTGTGTATTGTAAACTGTGAGGTAGACCTGCCTATAGACTTTTAAAATTCCATTGATGTGCTTTTCAAAAGCTCCATTTCTTTTGCAAATGTAAACACGCAAGATGTTTTTAGAAGTCTATTCATTCCCTTGATGCAACTGACTCTAAATTCTCAAAGGGAAAGCTGTTAAATATTCAGATCCACAGTAACCTCGATTGATACTCAATCCTAAATTGCATAAAAGGTACAAGGCCTAATACCAAAGACAATGAACTCAGGGGTCTGAAATGGTCATGAAATTGAATGGAGGTTCAATGAGTCCTGCAACTATAACATACCAAATTCTTGGAGTGTGTTACAAAAGAATTTATCTTCATGCTCAGATTCACAGGAAACTCTCATCTCGTTGGAGGTACTTGGGAATCAAACTCATCCTTGTAAGACCATGGGTTCACTAACACTCCTTGAGTGGAAGCATGGCTCTGAAACGTACATTTGTTACTGTCTGGTTATTGTCTGTGTGGTCTTTGTCTCTGTTAGTTGTGGATGTTTTACTCCTTAGCAGAAGGCAATGAAAATTCTCTATGATTTACTAAATGGGTACAGGCATGCCTGCAGGTTCTCAAGGAATCGCAAATGTAGTAGCAAAAGTGACCACTTGTTCATTTTGCTAAAGCAAACCTGGAAGGAAACAAGTAGTATTTGAACACTGGAGCCACCAAAGATTGATTTGACCAAGAATTTGTGTCTTGTAGACTATCTCTGGCATAAATAGCTCTGCACTATGGCAGAACTGCCTTGCAATCTTGTTCTCCTGCAATCTTGGTCTCCCAAACATTTTCTGACCTTCTCCAAAGCTGGGACAAGATAGATTATGCACAGCTATCCACTTCTGGAAGGAAGATCTTGAGCTCCCCAGTATAAGTTAGACAGACCACTGAGCCCACAAATGGCCCACCTTACCTGTGGCAGGGACTCAGCCTTTGAGAATCCAGGCTCCAACCAAAGCTTTTTTTGCAACTCAGGCATGGACAATCCGCATTGCATGTGAATGCCATGGTGTCTAAAACCACTTGAGACGACAGAGCAGTGTCCTACTCATACAGGATACAAATAAATGCTCTTTCCCTCCAGCAGATTAAACAGACATAGTGAGTATGTGAGCTCCATTTCCCTGGGAAACAAGGCTAAGTGTCTCCTGTGTACTGCTCAAGATCAAAAGTAGCAAGTTTTACCAAATCCTGTTGTTAATGAGGAAAATATTCATTACAAGTGTTTTCAAAAGTAGCAGTATGTTTTCTCCCAAAAATGGGCATCACTGACAAGCACTATTTGTAGATATTTGGTAAATGCTTAGAACTCTTTTTTTTTTTTATTCCATAATAATCCCAGTGCAGAAGCTGATGAGCCAGCATGGTTGTGATACTTTTTTGCTAATTATGTGCTAAGTTTTATAAAACTAATAACTGTTTTTAATAAAACAGTGAGGAGGAGGAAGCTTACACTTAGAGATCACATTAAAATTTGCACAGGTAATTGGATGGTATGGGAATTCAAGATAAGAATAACTTAATTAAAATGAAATTTTAAAACAAATGACCCAGGTTGTTTTCAACCCCTTCACACCACCTTGAAAAAATATTTTGCATCTCAGTGTAATCAATACATAGTCATAGATGGGTGTTATGACTACAGGTGAGGAAAGGAGGTAGGCAGAGAATAGCTTTATAAATAAGGAAGGGAGAATTAGAGGTTCTAGAGTGCATCTATTAAAGGTACACTCATAAATGTCCAGACCACTGGAGAAGCAAATAACCCAAGAGTCCTCTAAACCATAATTTCTTGTGTTCTTTGACTCTCCTCAATTTCTTTTTTCCTCTCTACTGACTACTTTCTTGTAGACCATCCTCACCAGAGCAAATTATTTTTTTCCTTGGCAGGATCAGGTCTATATTCCCCAGCTCCAGAACTAATACCATCTCTCTTCCAACTCCTAATAAATCTTATACATTAGCTAGCAAAAAGTCCTGCATACCCGTACTGTGTTTTTACAACCCAAGTTCCAATTTGGAAAGATTTTCTCTTTGTCTCTACATGTCACACTACCTCGCCATACAATACTCTTTAGATTCTTATTTGAAATGTTACTAGAGGAACACAGAAGATACTGAGCTTTTGTAAGTCTTAACGATTAGAGGGTGCTCAGGAGACATCTACAGGCTGTATGAGAAGGGAAGGTCTATTAATTCTAGTTATACCTTTGGTATCTGTAACCAGAGAGATCCACTGTGCTTGTGCCTCCACATCCGGGTGCCTGTTACCCTGAGCCCAGTAACTCAGCAAAGATGAACAAAGGATAAATGAAAAGTATTAATATCCCCAATTAGAGACAAGATGGAGAGTGCTAGGGACGTACTAAGTGTCCCATAAACTGTTCCAAAGCAATGGAGTGAATCCAAACTTGGAACTCCTGCCCAGAAAAGTTTGTTCCTTGACAATGTGCAACGTTTCCTCAACCAATGTAACCCCTGAGTCACACGTCACACAGGTAAACACATTTTTACTGTAGAAGTGACTAGACATGGCACAGTTTTCCTGGAGGAACCTGTCTTTGGTGATATCAAAACATGCTCCTGGGCATCAACTCTAGGTAACACAGTGGAGTGAGTGCTCATGGTGACCATCAGGTGTCCCTTCCCATCTTGACCATTTCATTATTTTGTGATCTTCACCCTTCCAGAATCCCAGCAGAAGCAGTGACTGCTGCTCTCAGATTTGAAAATGGTTCTTTCTTCCTGTCAATCAGTGTTGGAAAAACCTGTTGCTAAAAGGGAGGCCAGGCCTGGGGTTACGCAGTGCTCACTGCTCTGCCCAATTTTACAGTGCCTTTTACAGGACACAGGTGGGGAAATGTGGTCAGTATTCAGCTTTTATTTTATTTTTTGTTTTCCCTGAGAAAACAGCTTTTCTCCAATAGGATAAAAATAGCCTTCCACAATTGTTCTATCCCTTTAGACTTAGTGAATAATTGAAGAATGCTTTCCCAGTAGTTAGTAATGAAAGAGGTTTACTCTGAAGCTTTCTCCATTATCCACTGCCAGCACTTTCCTCCGTTGCTGAGGTTGCCAGAGAAAGCAAGAGGTGACAGGTGCTTGTATATCTCTTCATGAACAAATGAAGCAAATTGTGCTGCCATTTCTCTGGGAGTAAATCTCCAGTAATTCCATGGTATAACTGAGAAAGGCTTTGGACTTACTCAAAAATAACTGAAAGCAAAATGTTCCATTACATTTTTCATCTGGCATGTTCAAAAGAACATGTGACTAATGGGATTGACATGCCTATAAATGTATGACAAAGTGTCAACCCATATGGCTTGCTTTTTTTGTCAGCTCTTTCCTCCTACTGTCTTGATTATTCACCTGTGGGTACCAACATTAATTTTGAGGCATTTTTTCTGCTGTTACATCGTGGTTCTTCTCCACCCATGTTAACTAAACTTCCTTTAATTTCTTTTTCTTGTGCCAAACAGATACTTATATTAGTATAAAACAGTTTCCTACAGCAACCACTGTCATCTTAGACTGTCAGCCTACAGAAGGAGAAATCTGTGCAAACAAAATTCTACCTTTATTGCCAGCATGATATGGCTTTCCTTCTCTTTTATGGCAAACATCTTCCTTGTTGCAACCCCAGACCAGGGATTCCTGTCTCTACATTTCACTGAAAGTTTTAATTTTTCACAGAGATAGGCTTGAATTACCCCACCATTCAGAATTCTAAAGAAATGATGCATATTCAACTGCTTTAATTTTCTTGTAATTTCTTTCATGGCTGTGATGACATTTATATAAGCTCCATCTTAAAAGCATTCGTGATACCATCAGTGGGGGGAAAAGGGGAATGGGATATTTATCTTTAGCTAGTCCTTGGGGTGTGGTTGTTTTGGGGTTTTTTTTTTATTTTATTTTTTATTTTTTTTTTTTAGGGACTTTGCTTCTTAAAAGTCAGGAAGGACAGGGGATCTTTTAAAAAGTGTAGGGATGCTAAAGGACATAACACACTAAAATTTCAGGGCCCATAAATTATGAAGGCGATTTAGGTTTCATTTGTCTATGGACTTCCAGCAAATTTAGTTGTAAAGAATAAAACAAAGGAAAGTTCTGCAGCTTACTTCTCAGAGGAGGAAATTAAAGATTTCCAGATATGGTACTGAGACATTTGGATGAATCATTTCCTCATTTTCTTTTACTAGAGTTTTATGGACAGTGAAAACCCTAGAAGGTGTGAGGTTTTATGTAAGCTGGATGGAGAGCTTAGTCTCAGAAAAAATAAACTGCTAGAAGCCCCATGCTGAGATTTGGCTCTGAATTGAACTGAGCCAGTAACATGTTTTTGAGGGTGAAGGAACAGGGTACAGAGTAAGCCATCTTTTGTTATGGTTCAGACTTTAACCTGCTGTCTCTAGGAAGCTGAATGTTAAAAGGAATAGTTGTGCTTGTGTCCACTTTAAGATTGAAAAATGTAATTAAAACTTGTCCCAATTAAAAATTAAAATTGCTGAGGTAGACTCATATACCGTATTTATGAGATTGCTCCTTTGTTTTCTCTGCTTTTTATATTTGCTTTCAAATCAAACTCCCTTTGCCTACTGGTGCACAACAATGAATCAATGCACAATACTATCATTAATTTTATTTATTTTTGCCTCTCATCTTCATTTTAAAATGATCATGTTCACTCTTAGAAAAAATGTGCAATAAAAGCAAATTAATAGAAAATTAACTCATGTTTCAGAATGAAAAAGTCATGACTTCTTTTAAAGTGCCTCACTGCAAACTTCACCTATTCTTCATCTGAATTATCTGACCTTTAGGGGGTTAATTGATTACAAACCATTGCAGTTGGCAATGTTTCTTGAATGATCTTGGCCATTCAGGGATGAGGCTTCAGGGAGATGAAAGAGGCAAGCGAAAGCTTGAGGAAAGGGACCACGCTCTTTGAAAGGCAACGAGGAAGGAGGTAGAATCTTTCAAACCAGAAGGAGTCAACCCTCCAATTATGTAAGATCAGAATTATTTGAGATTTTCAGCTGTTTTGTTCTCAAGACTCCATGGGATTTCATGGACAAAACTTGTGCCATTCGTGAACCTCAGAGCTCATGTCGTCCCACTGAACTTTCTCAGTGAAATACTTTATTCACTCTCATAGCATTTCCAGGGCCTCACAATGTGCTGTGTTTATTCTTTTTCTTTAGTGTTTTTTTAAATAGCCCAACCTAAAAATCTTTCCAGCTAAAGAGACTCCTTGGATCCATGGACCTCTATTATGTTTAATGAAAAACCTAAATAACCATTCAGTATTGCCAATATTCTCATGTGAGTGGGAAAAACAGTTTCTTCCTTTAGATCCTGTTAAAGTAGCTGACGCTAGTTAGAGCCTGTGAAAGCTGCACAAGTTGTTAATTAAAATGTTGGTAAGACTGCAGGGGTAAAGAAATGGACTGCTGCTGACCAAATAGGACTCAACCCCTTGCCCAGGATTAACTATCTCATCATGCACAAGAAACCCAACTGTACACGCACATATTTTCACTCACTAATGAAGCTGCTTGTCACCACAGGATGGGACAGTTAGCAGTTCCCTAGCTGGATACAGACACAGACACTCCTTTCTATACTGCTAACCACAGAGCACTTGACTAAACCAAGACAGGACACCACCAATTTGATTTTCAGATTCTGTTTCAAAAAATCAGAAGAGCAGACAAAGGGTAAGTGTCAGAAAGTGACTGGAGGGGGAAAAAGTTGAATTGAAGGGAGAACATACCTAGCATTTTCTGCAGGCTCTTACTCATACTGCTTGAATCTCAGTAGGCCGGGAATTTTTCTTTATTTTAGGAATTGGAGTCGCTACTTGCACATCCCCTCTCCCAGTTTAATTTGACATACTGGAAATACTCCTGATTGTCTCTTAACTGCACATGAAAGTGTTGTGCATTACTCTGCCTCCTAATAATATTGCAAATATTTTTGAAGCATTTTTTTCACTTTTTTGATCATCACTGCAAGGAAAAAAAATTGAGACATTTAACGATGTATTAAATTCTGGCAGACATTTTTAATAAAGAAACATGATTATATTTTAAGTATAGTTTTTTTGGTTCTAATGCTTTGTATGATGATTTTGCTTGATGAGTTTAGCTCTATTATATGAATCTCTTGTTGCATGTTACCTTTTTCCAATGCTGGCAACATTTCTTCACAGCTTTAAACTTTGGCCAAGTAGATTTCAGTACGTATGACAAAAGTTAGGCATGAAGAGAGCTGTTCTTACTACTGAAATGTATTTCTCATTCCTGCAGGGCACTGTTTGAAGGAAAACCTTCTGAACTTGTTTGATTAGGAGCTAATTTAGAACTACAATAGTAAAAGGGGAGTGAGGGTGAAAAATCAATTTTTGAAAAGGGACTTTATGTTGAGGTTTTGTTTCATTTATAGGCTGAGAATCTTGGAGAAAAGCTGATTCTTTTTCAGTTCTGCTCTTCCATTAGCCATATGATGAAAGTATGTATAAACCAAAACAAAGAAAAAGAAGTGGTTGGGGGGGACAGGGGAGGGAGGTGACTGGGGGTTTTGGGGTTTTTTTTGAGAAAAACATTAAAATCTACACCTTGCTAATAAAAGTAGGTTGTCTATTTTTTGAAATGAAAAAATGTTTTAAAACCCACAAAAACTAAGCTAATCTGAACCCTAGAATAAAACATTTTTTTTCTCCACAATTTGCCAAATTTTAGTGAGGTTTAATAACATCTTTGTCATCTTTTTTTTTAGATATTAGGTATCATAGATTGGTGTTCATGGTGGGTGAAAGGGGGAAAAAATCCAGGGAAAATTACTGGCTTTGAAAGATTTTACCAATTAGTGTATCACCCTATTGATCCTGCAGGGGTCTGGAAACATTTATGAGTAAGAATGTCTTCTACTTTACCACATATACATAATCATGGGACTTTATCCTGCCACTGCAGAAGTCAATTAAAAAAAAACAAAAAAAAAAAAACTAATTTGACTTGAACTAGAGGATAAATCTCTCTCTTCAGATACAGCAGATGTGTTAATACATGTGAATAATTCTAAGAATCTCATTTAAGTCTAGCACTAAAAGTGACTGGACTCCAGCTATTACACTCATCTAGTAAATGGGGCAAAGAAAGCTACTCTCTAGCAATATCTTACAGGACAGGATTATAAAAGAATATGACAAATATTATTTACTTCACAGTAACTCCAGCATGAATTTAAATATTTTGCAGTTTAATATATGTGTGTGTATACACTCTGTTCTATAGTATTGATTATAAAACAGCGTCATACCACATTGAACTGTAAGGAGGCTTTGCAGTGGTTCTTTTGGTGAAATACTCATTATCTCTTTTACAAAGGAAAAAATGCTCAATGAAGTGTAATGCTGCTATCCTCAGATAATGTTTCAAAGACTGGGCTGAGTCATACATTATATTGGGGGGGGTAGTAGGGGAGACTACACCCAGCAAAATGAAAAATAATGAATGGTTAGCAGACATTTTCTGAAACCAGCAATTATAGAAGACAACCGTTTGTTAGATTGCTTGTAACCTTGACTAATAATCATTAATTATTTTCTCCTAATGTATTTATTGCTACCTCAAACTCAAACTATGCATTCTAATAGCAGCAATATCTATCAATATGTATTAACTGCTACTCAAAAGATTCTGTTTTCATAAAGACATATTATCCTGTACAGGAAAAAACAGCTGTAACATGCAACCACCTTATAAGCTTTCAAGACTTAGTGATGGAAATGAGCATTTATCTCCAGGAGCAGTTACATAATGTGCCTCTCATGAAGGCTTTCTAAGTACAAATTAAAGCTGAAATATTCAAAATGAAATTAAATTATAGAAGTCTTGACCTGAGAGTTGAGTAAAATATGAATAACAAGGAGATCTGTGAAAAAGCATAATTCAGACCTAAGAAAGTAATCAAAAACATTTTTCTGGTTTGCTCTAGCCTGCCATATTATTGCTCTTTCCCGAACACCAAGGTCTGCTATCTATTTTATGGAGCTGCTAATATTAAGTTCACCTGACAAACATGATTTTTTAAGCAAAAAATGTTGAAATGCATCAGGAAAAATAAGATTATGAAAAGCATCTTCTGTCACAACCTTGGGGATCAAAGTCCTTTACCTGGAGAAGGCATGCAGCTTCTTACCAACCAGACAGCATTGCACAATATCACAGAATCACAGAATCAGAGAATATGCTGAGCTGGAAGAAACACATACGGATTATTGACTTTAACTCCTGACCCTGCACAGGACACCCCAAGAGTCACACCATGTGCTTGAGGACATTGTCCAAACACTTCTTGACCTCTGTGGTCAAGGCTTGGTGCAGTGACCCCTTCCCTGGGGAGCCTGTACCAAACAGTGTCAAACTACCCTTGGGTAAAGAACCTTTTTCCAGTATCCAACCTTAACCTCTCTGACACAACTTCAGCCTGTTCCCATGGGTTCTGTCACTGATCACCACAGGGCAGAGATCAGTGTCTGCCCCTTCTCTTGCTCCCATCAGGAATTTGTAACTGAGATTCTTATTGTTCTTAAGGTAACTTTCATTCCCAGTAGTCGTAGTTGTGATTTGGATACCTGATTAAATAAAGTCATGTGGATATAACTTTCTGTCTGGTTATAGGAACTGTCTTGATGTAAGGTGTACAAGGACTGAACCTAGTATTTTCATTGAGGCCACTGCTCCCATTGAAATCCATTCTCTTGATGTTAATATGATACAAATGATTCCTTATGCCAATCTTCTACTTCTCTGGTAGGCTATACAACAGCTGGCTCCATGACACGAGATTGATTGTCTTCTGAATGGTGAAGTGCCTCAAAATTACACTATTAATTGATCCAGGATGACTTTTTTTGAGTAATTATATTCAAGAAAGGTCTGTCAATACAGTTTACTCTCAGTTGTCACTACACCATCAAATATAATGGTGGGTGCACACAGGACAGCAACTTGCAAGGCTACAGCAGTATTTTGCCAAAAAAAGAATTCCATATAGAAGAAATATGGAAAAGGATAAGTTATATTTAATCTGTTTTGCATTGCAGAGGGTGTTAGAGTAAATTTAGTTTTTCTGTGCCTTTGGAAGCTGTGTAATATTCATTTATGTATCAAGGAAATGGTGATATGTTGGTAAAATACTGGTGTATTTGTACTTTAGGCTCAAAATATTAAATTGTAGGACTGAGATAGAAAACTGCACAAGCAGACATTGCCTGCTTAATCCCACAAAAATCCCTTCTGAAATGCATTAAATTGAGTAGATGTGGGGACAAGAGGCCAGAAAGACTCATCAGGTGCCCAAAAATGGAGCATGAAGGTCAAGTTTAGAACTTTGGTGTGCATGGCTTAGGATCATGTTCAAGGTAGTTGATAATCCAGGCTTCTGAACAGGTAAAACTTCCAGCATGTTAAAACTGTACCAAAACAAGTTCTGCACAGAACCTTGATCGCCTTCAATAAACCATCTTACAAAATAGTAACATGCAAACACTGGCTCCTGTTATCTTTCTAGAGGGCTGTTTTGGAAATCTTTTGTTAATTTCTTGCAAGCATAAAGAGGAGAACTGCACATTGCAGTCTTCTCTTTGGTTTGGTTACAATCACAGAGGGGCAGATACGCCACAGGACATTTGCTTAAAAACCTAACTAAGTGTCTCTCACTTGCTGAATTCAAAATTTTCCCCATTTTCTTTGGTTACTAAAATTTTCTTCACAGATCCACTGATTTTATTTTAGGGTGATGCCCTTTCCAAATGTAAAACTATTTCCTCTGTTTCTAATCAATGGCAAGATAAAAGCCCACTCTATGATTCAACTTTAAAGTCACAGGCAATAAGAACATTCTCTTCTCTAAACTCAATACTCTGTCCACTGTATTTTAATGTTCACAATTTTCCAGAAAAAACCAATTTGACATTATTTGGACAAATGTAGACTCCCTTTCACTGCTTCATGAATTGAATTTAACGTATGCTTCACCTCTTTTCCAAGATCAACCTCAGAGCAAATCAACCATCTTGATATCAATCCCTGTTTTGGGATAAAAAAAGAGGCAAAGTCATGAGGCTAGCTCATATCCCACAGGCTAGTATTCACCTCCAATATCACCACTTGCAACTGGAGACATAAGTCATGATCACAGGTGTGTTATGCAGATCTATTGCATAGTTGAATTGCCACTACTGATCGACTTCTTTCTCACCACCAAAACTGTGGCTATTCTCCTCTTGTGCAGCAGAAGTGCACATAGGCCAGGGATTTACATCATTACTTATACCATTTGCTTACAGAAAGGATTCAAACACCTGTTAATTTGCTGAGGGAGGTATTTCTCTTCATGTTCTGTAATCATCCTCTATACTTTGCATTTCTCAGGTTTGCAGGGGCACTGAGTTAACCAGTCCAGTACATATTTCAGAGAAAATGTAATCAATAAATCACCTATATTAGTCTGATGTCCACACTCAGGGGTTTTATTATTAAGGATATTTTGAAAGGTTCACTGAATATTACACATTGAAATAAGTGTCTGTTGCCTCGGAGCAATTTCCAAGCTGTCTTGTGGGAAGTAGGACACACTTAAAAGGATTTAGTGGTGGAAATCTTTCATTTAGAAAATCCATTTCTGCAATTCACATGTTAAAGAAATAGAAAATGTTTCTTTGCCAACTTCAACTGCAGTAAATGCATGTGAATACCTCTCCACCCCTGAAACATAGCTAATTTCTGCAGGAATTCATCCCAGAGATATATTTCTGAGCAGGTGTTTTGCTTCACTGTTCACATCTTGAATTGTGTGCAATCCATCATATCTATCATTTTGCCCTTACACAGTCAAGGAATTTGGTCTTTTCAGCTGAGTGAGCTGGGAAAGGAGAGTGCATCACTTCTCGTTTTAAACATTCCAGAGTACTTGGCTACTGTGTACGTCTGAAAACAGTAAATGTATAATGAAATAGCTGGAAAAACAAAGCACAAATTACCACATATATCATGCTCCACATTTACAGCAGTAGAAGCAAAAGCACTTTGGAGGTATTTCCCTCTCTCCTTCCTGATAATTGCTGCTGTTGCTTTTGTCCTTGTTTGCCGAAGTCGTGAAGTCCTTCCATCTGGCAAGCCATCATTTCTCAGAAATGAAGATGATCCAGGAAGAGCTAGCTCCAGTTACAAGAGGAAGGCATCTCTAGGCACCCTTGGCAGAGCTGTTCCTCTGGCTCTGTCTCTGGCAAGGATTTGCAGGAGGGAAGGAAGAGTAGGTCATACTGGGCATTATTTACAAGAGAGTGCCTATTTCGCTCTTGGTTTCCAAGACTAGAATCCTCACTAAAGAAGGTCACAAATATTAAGCAAAAAGGCATTTCCCTAACCTGAAATCAGGTAAGAAGTCCAAAGGCCTGATCTGCCTTGCTGATAGCTGATTTCCAGAACTAATTCTACCTTTGTTTCTATGGAAATTAAGTATGATGAAAGAAGGATTGATCAAATTCTCAAGGCCAATTCTACCTGTAGACAACTTGAGCTTTTCAAATAAGCACCCTGTCAAGATACCTCCAGTGTGACTTCATGAAAATGTGTGGCCTTTCCTAAGCCTTTTCTATTTCTAAAGGGATGATTATATTTCCCTGTCTCACATGCAGATGATGAGCTAAATTTCCTAAATACTGTAGGGATCTCCAGTATAGAGCAAAAAGGCACATCTAAAGCATTTCCATGTGAAGTTAATATCTGAGTAGTTTTCTGGTTGCTATAATTGAAATCTTATTTTGGTGAGTTTTGTAAGTCATCATATACATGGAGCTTAAATGAGCAACCAAACCAATAATTTCCTCAACTTCTGAATGAAAGACTCTAACAGATGTTTGGGCTGCAAGACTCAGTCAGAGCAATCTTGATTTTTTTACCATCTTGCTACTTTTAACCCAGAAATGATGTCATGAAGCAAGTCCCTACACAACTTTCTCTGAAATACTGGAATTTATTACAAGTTGTTAGATGTGACCAACGCCAGTTCAAGTCTCAGAGGAAAGCTGCAATTCATGAGCAAAATATCACTGCAAAGGAATCTGATAGAGGAAAGAGAAAGCTCAATAACCTTTTAGTTTTCTAGGACTTCACTCACAGAAATTTCTAATGGAAATTTACTGGAGCTAATTCTAAGAAAGAGTCACCACTCTGAAGTTTACTTAGGAAACCAGCAAGAGTAGACTGCCTGTGTGAGTAATTTGCAGTAGATCAAGAGGCCTCTGCTAGTAGGAAAGATTTCTGAATATCTCGCTAGAGGATGAAAAGTATTTGCAAAAATATTAGCTTAATTACAAGGATTTTAATGCTGACTGGGAACTTGTTTTACAACCTTGAGTAAACAGACAAAATGACACACATGATGAAAAAGGCACCCTGTCTTAAGTCAGTGAATAAGGCAGTAGCAAAGAGACCCGACTGCCTCCTGAGAATCGACCCACTGAGCCTTCTCTTTCTCAGAACAGAGCTTTGCTAAATCTGCCCCAAATGAATAAGGAAAACAAGCATCATCTGGGCTGGCATTTTAACCCGCATTCCTTGCCTCCACCTTTGAATCCATATCCCAGAATTCCAAAATCAAAGGTGATTTTGCACCACAACAGAGGAAAAGAATACAACAGAGAATTTGTGATTCTGTCTTTGCTTTGTTTTTACTGTAGCATTCTGCACATTGGTTTGTTTGATTGGGTCACTTTGCTCAATGAATTTTGTCTTCCTTCCAAACAGATGGTGTGAGCCTAGGAATGGTTTTAATAAAACTCTTTGTGTGCTGGTTATATGGCACTTATTTGGCAAATGTCACACTACAGACACACTTTAGGTTTAAGATGATACTGTAGTGGCTTAAATCTCCCACCAGCTGCCACAAAATTAGAGCCACATTAATATCAACTGAAAAATTAGGAGTTCTGGTAATTCAGCTGGGAACTTGAAGGAAAATGTTGCAGGCATTTAGAAGATTTATAATGGCAAGGGGTTGTGAAAGTAACAATATTAAACCTTTGAAACCCATTTAGTGTTTTACTCTTTGAGCTGACCAGGCAATGCAGGTGGTCCATAGATTATTCTTGACAGCTTGGAAGGATTCCTGTCAAGGTGTATATATTCTAGATTAATATTATTCAATTAACTGTCAGAAAAAACATTTTTCAAACTTCAGTGAAGTTTATGCCATACTGAGCTCTATACTGTGAAGCATCATCAGAAGGAGAATTTCCTTACTCTGTAGCTAAGGCTTTTATAGTCCATGGAGATGCAAGGTTGGAGACACAACTGCACTTTACTGATTATTTCTGCTCTGCTTCTCCATTCCCATTCCAATTAACAGATTGACATTGAAAACCAACCACGAACGCCTGAGAAGTCAGGGCAAGGTAAATCTCGTCATTATGTATCCTGCTTCACCCACAGAGACAGACCAGGCCAGGCAACAAAACACAGTGCAGAGATCTCAGCATAACTGGGAAATGTAGGAAAAAACGTGCAAAACATCATGGATATAGACAGTCCAGATTGCTATAGGGAAGTGGAGTACTTGGGCAGTTCAGAGAGTAGGGATGACACCATGTAAAATAGGAATAATTCAAAGCAAAGACTGAAGAGTGTAGGTTCAGGCAGCATTCTGGATGTTATGTTCAGACTGACTGAGAGGTATACAATTGTTTTAATGAGATGTATTAATCTTCCCCCTTCACCTCCCTGGATCTCTAAGCTGCCCCACACATCACAGAATTTAGCAGGGCTTTGTGCTGGGAGTGAATGATGTGGATGCTATGCTACAACGGTTAAATGCAATTGCAACAAACTTCCCCCATGGGTAAGGCAGTGCTATTCAGTTATTTTTACTGTTACAGCCAATGGGGAAATTATATTTTCTTTTGGAATATATGTGATTGGCTGTGCTCTGAGATGGGACATCACAGTAGATGGACCACTACACTGCTCTCTTATGGAAACTGCTGTGTTTCAGAGTATAAGCACATTATTCAATAGCTGCAAATGAACATATAAAAGTTAAGAGGCTTTTTAAAAATGACCCTTTCCAGCCTGCAATATAACATGAATCACACCACAGAGGTATGAGAAACAATCATTAGTGTGATCACACTATAATGATGGATAAAGAAATCATTAGAAGAGACTGAGTAACCAAGATAATTATGAGGTTTCCTGTTGAAAACAGTAATGACAAAAATGCAAATGGAAATAAATACTGTTAATGAAATATAATTGAAAAAAGGCAACTTTTAATATTATAAGAAGTCTTGAAAACAGGGCAGCTAATGGGGATATTCACTCAAAGAGCTCATTACTATAAATCTGCATTAGCAGTAGTTTTTCAAATCACTGCTGGATATGAAATCACAGTTTACAGATTGTAGAGAACCTAGTTTTTAACTGTCAATCTCTAGAAAAATGGGTCCTGTCAAATCAGATTCACAGCCAGTGAGTCCACTTGGCTAAATGTCACCTGATATTCAGAGCTGAACTAATGGCTATCATTCTGACTGTAAGAGGACACTGCAGTTTTATTAGATCCTCTTCTGGGACTTGACATTTTGAGATGTGTTTTGGGAGGTATGTATGTATCGTTATTAATTTTTTGAAGAAAACAAAACAGGCATAATAAGCAGCTGCTAGCCAGCAAACTTTTAAGAAGCCTTGAAGCTAAAGATGAGGTTAGTGCAACCAGTCACAATAATAGCTGGATTTTCTGAGTCTTCTATACACTAAAAGCAGATCTTAGCAATTCTATTGGGTTGTGACCCACTATACACTTGGATATAATTCTCCCAGGAACTATTTTTTGATACATTATCAGAAAAGTATTTTTAAGGCTTTATAAGTTGCAAGTCAAAAAAAGGCATCTTTTGTTTTTATTTGAATGAATAAACAAAACTCCCATGAGTTACTCATTTCTACAATGATATTCTTCTTGAGAAATTAAAGTGAAAGGGCTAGCAATATCTTCAGAGATATCTGTGCAATTACAAACTTGTGTACACAGATTTGTGGCCTGACTTGGTTTCTATCATCACCACGTGGCACACATGATTGCTGGGACTGCATGGCAGCCAATGAATTGAATACCTGTATTGCTTTACAAATTTGCCTACTGCACCTGCAGACCAAGTAACCAACCTTGCAGAGGTATTTGCATGTGAAATTGGAGACATTGGTCTGTTACTTTCATATGCATTCAGACACCAAAATGGAAAGGAGAGTGTGGTGTCCAGGTCTGCCTTACATGACTGCTTTCTTTGAAATGGTTCTTGTTTTTTGAGAATACTTGAAAAAATGTCGTGTAAAAAAAAGTGTCATATACAGATATGCATTTTCACATACACACATGCATATTAGTACCTCAATACACATGTATTCAGAGTCATAGATTTGCATATATATGTGCATACATACTGCCATGAATAACTCCTGTCTGGAATCTCCAGGATTTATCTGTGTGTGAGCAGCACTATATAACCATTAGCAGAGCCAGGAAGGACTTGGGTATTTGATTTGTGACTGCATAGAGATTTCCTTGGCTCTAATTGAGCAAACATTGGTTCACTGGGCTTGACATTGCTCTTGTACAGGTATAAAGCTGAAATAACTCTATCAAGGGCAGATGACCTTTGAGAACATAAACAAGGAGAATTATGTTCTCCATTGAATAAAAGCCATGAAGGAGCACTTCTGAGATGCAAGCAAGGAAATTGATTAGGTTTGGATGTTGTCTTGTCCTCCCTAAAGGTTGTCATTGCGACTCCAGCAGAAACTTCATCTGGATATAATTTTTAGAGGCTTTCTTCTGTGGATTTTTATTTTGTTTTATTTATTCTAGCTGCTACGCATCAGGTTCTACAGCTGAGCAATATCCCAGATATATTCTGTTAAAAAACTTTACTATTCTCGCAATGAGAATGGCTCCTGATCTACCTTATCAGAACAGACCTTGAAAGACAAAGACCTTATTTGGAATGGAAAAGGGATGAAGTAAATTTGCATGACTTACATTCTAAGCAAACATTACCAGGCTTAACTACAGAGATATAGAATTTGTCTCATCTTCACTAGTACAATGAGTTTAAGCAGAAACTTCCCTCACAAGGTTCAATAGCAGTTTTCAGTGCTGCGTGTGGAGCTCATGGCAGGAGCCAAGTAAACCTTCCAGTGGAGATCAGCCTCTTCACACTGATAAACATAAAATTGATGCTCCAACCATCTCTTTGTCTTAAAAGCAGATATTCTAGGGACAGTTGCTGAAGCTGGATGCTTCAACTTTAAATGATTTGTAACATTTAATAATTCTTCCTGTGAGTTTTTTGGAGCCATTCTGTGCTTACAACTGCAAAAGGTAGTCAAATGAATATAATCATGATGATTAAATGCAAATATTGCTTTAGATGTTACTAATGGAACTTGTGGTCCTGCTTTTTTAAACAGATATTCAATTTTCCATTCAGTTTTCTGTTAGAACATTTTCAATTCTCCCGACTTTAATTTGTTTCTTGCTGCACAGAGTAGGAAAGAAAAATGCTTGCTGCCTTGACTCCTACCTTACCTCTAAGTTACATGCTCTTCCATAACCAAATAGTGAAGAAAAATATCCTTTTAAATTGTTCTGGCATACAGTATCTTACATTCCAAGGCATTCCACAAATCAAAGTGATCATGTTTCTCCCACATTGAATTTACATCCCTGGTTTCATCTAAAGAATAAAAATACAATTGTTAGATCTGTTGTGTTTCAAATCCTGTGTCAGGATTATCTCTCTCAATGTTGTACGTACAAAGAACGTTTTTTACATTAATATCCCTCATCCCTAAAAAAAAATTATGGAAACCTATTAGACCAATCTTAAATCTTCCTACCACAGATACAGGAAGAAACAAAGGCAAAGCCTTCCAGCCTGAGAGTGAACCTATCACTGATTTAGAAAAAAAAAGTAAGCAAATCAAAAATACAGTGTAAAGTTACTCTAGGAGCCCCATTCAGAGATTAAGGGTTCCAACCTAGCAGCATTTGCTTATAGTGCTACTCCAAACTCCTGAACTTTAGCATGCTGTATAAAGGTCTATAGAGAAATTAAGAATGAAATACTCAATCCAATTGATTTGGCAGAGAAGAGCTACATACAAGCAGGAAAAAGAACATCGGAAGTGAGGTCTTAGTCTATAATTTATTCCTTTCTTCTGAGCTTATATTAATATTTACTATACTATGGGTTCTTTGAGAGAAATTCTCTCTTTTACAAGACATAATTATGAGGCTTCATGCAGGTTCTTTGCACAGGGGTGTGCTTTGGCTCTAGAGAATACCTTGCTAATTTTATACTCCAGGCTCCAGGGCTTCTGAACCCAGTTTTGTGCTATGTATTTTTACTACGTTGATGGGTAGCCCTGGTGACCAAGGAGGAGATCAACGTGGAGAATTAAATTGCTGAAAACACTTGAGTTCAGGAACAAAAACAAAAATAATGGACTGGAGGAAAGGATGTGCTCCTTGCCAAAAGTTGTTTACAAAGAGCCGTTTATGTCACATATTCTTCCCATTTGTTCAAAGTATGGGAATAATTTTCTGTCTGGACACCTCAGCGTGTGTCTGTAATGCACTTAACAGGGTTTTTGCAGCCAAGTGTAACCATGTTTGCACCAACATAGTTAATAACTGAAGATGTTGTGGTTTAGAGTTCAGACTGCACTGGAAAACTCCATTAGGTTCTTAGCTCCATCTTCAAGTTATTAGCCTTCTCCCTGAAAATTACTGTACTGCTGTTCTTACCTACACTAACTGGTATGAATCTGCTGGTGATACCACATCAATCTTGGATTCATATAAAGGCATTCAGAGACCTTATGCCCAGACAAGAATGAAGATTATGTTCTACATCCCAAGAGAGGCATCAAGAGGATTAGTACTCAGCCTTAATGAACTCCTCCTCAATCTTGTGCATGGGTGAACCTAAAAATCCTGTTTCACATCCGGTAATAGGGATGTCATTTCATGTGAGGCGCCCAATACCAAAGGGACACACTGTTGATACTCTTTTGAATTACTGGGTTCACAGGGCCTATGAAACACATGTCTCTGTAAGGTCTGTACGCCATTTAGATGTCTGAGATGGAGAACACTCCAGGTAAGAGTAACATATGTTCACAGTACTAAAAAAAGTAATAATTACCAAGGAACTGAAACAATGAGGAAAAAGGCCTGAACATTTTAGCACTTAGCCTTTTAACCTCACCCATGTAGCATGTATCTTTAAGGAAGAAGCTATCTATATTATTTGTCTGTCTCTTAGCTCATGCTATACCCTATAGCTTTAAATACTATGAAATACTGAACCCTTGTACTTACAGTATTTAAAAATAAATCTTACACTGATCCTGAGAGATATGCAAGTTCTAAAATGTAATTATTTAAAATTTTAACACCCAGATGGTAACAATTAAACACCAAAACTCATATTTTGGTTGATTTTTACTGGTTTGGACTCAGCTCACAGATCTATGCATATTTTGCTCTTTATGCATATTACCATTTTTAATGCAGGTTCTCAGCTGACTGCTAATCTGACTTTTTTGCTTTCAAACTCCACTGGCCTGTCTGTGCCTGATTAAAAGAAAAATTCATATTGGTAATTTTATGCACATTAGTGTACATATTTTTGTCTCAGCCCCTCCAAAATACTTATTTATAAGCTTCCTAGAGGCAGAACAGGAATTATAAAAAGAGTTCTCCCAAATTCTGGCTAACTTAAAATTGCATTGTAGAAATGTGTCCTATTCCTCATCCCTCCAAACTCATTAAGTACCACCAATGTCTGTTCACACTTCTAGGTTTCTGGGTATTCCCAGGAGTATGAAGGAGTCTGTACTTCATACACTGCTTGAATAGAATTCACAGCTCATTATGTAGAATTGTCCCTTTTGTTCTTGATTTTTCCATGCTCCTCTCTTATCTGATTTCCACATCTTAAGGATATAATACGAAAGTTTCATGAAATATCATCTCAGCAACATTCAAAAGCATGCAGAAGAGGCTGGTCAGAGTCATTAAGGCCTATTAGTGCCCTCAGGGTTCTGACACATTACATTAATTATTCCAAGTGCTGCCTAAACCATATTGGTTACATATCTCGCCCAGATTTAGAGGATTACTTGACCAAAGCCCTTTCAGATTCTCACCTAGCAGTTGTTCTAATATTGCAATGACAATATTCTTTATTTACAGCTGAACTTTCCACTTGCTCCTCAATTTATTCAAAGGGGGAAGAGTTGCAGCACACAACCAAGCACTTCTGCTAAGCAGGCTGGTGTAGTTTTGCTTTTCTACTTTCAGTTAGCACTCAGCCATCATGAACTGCAGGTGAAACATCACAGGTAAAATAAGTAGAGTTGTATCAACATACCCAGTTAAGCCAGGATTTAGCTTTGCTACTGTTATGCTCATAACCTAACAGTTTCTTTGCATGCACTATCAGCAAAGTCCATTGAAGTTAATGAGGCAAATTCCAAAGACATAGAAGAGCTCTGAATCGTGCTGTAAATGTATTATTACAGGTCTGAGTGGGTTTTAGTGTTTGCAAAATAATTTGGAGGAGTAAATAATACTTCTGATTGAGTTAACTGCACTCTGGACCAATATCAGGAGAAATAAACAGCAGTGCAACAACCCCAATGCTTCCTCAAATCTCTGGGACACTTATTTATCTGAATAAAAATAGATACCTATGTCTATATCCATGTTTAGTCACACTTCATCATCTGCTCCAAAGAAGATTCTTGAGAAGCCAATTTGCAGAGAGAGAAGCACTAGGGATATGCAGCACTCAGTAGCAGGAATTCAGCTACCTGCACTTTGCTGAGCCATACACTAACTCAAGGAAGTCAGTACACTCAAACTACAAGCCACAAACATGTCTTTTGTGTTTTTCCCCTCATTCACACTCTTCATCCCAGTCATCACAAACGCTTTTGCAGACAGACCTTGTTTTCAAGCATATACAAGACTCTTTATTTAATAAAATCTATGGGAAACATCATACATAGAGGGAAAAGAGTAATCTCTGTCAGACAACTCTGGAAGCATCAGGGTAATTTTCTGTGAAAAAAAAGAAATCAGCAGAAAAGGCTGCCAGTAAATAGCCTTGTGCCTCCAACAATAGACTCAGTGGGTGGTAAACACCTGGGGAATCACTTCAGTCAATCCATGAAGATTCCTATAAATGGACAGCATTATTTCACCACACTGCTCTCACCCTTTGCAGCAGTGTCTGCTGCCACTTCCATCTCATGGGGAATGGCATGGAAGGGCACAGGACCTGAGGAAAGGAAACAGAGAGAAAAGCTGCCCAGAAAGCAAATTCACACAGATTTCCACTCTCTCTTAGATCCACTTTGCAGGAACTACAAGAGAGTAAGGATCTAGGATTAGGAAATTGACTGAAGAATTCCTGAAAAAGATTTGTAAACAAATCCAGACTGAACTGTTGCATTCCCATTGAATTTTGATGTTGAGAGTTTCTCTCATAATTTATATAACTTTCAGTTTCCCCCTCTTTCTCTTGCTACTTGGTTCTTTGTTTTTTTATACCCTTGAAAGAATATCTCACTCACTCTTCTCTAGATGTTATAGTACATTTGGAACTAGCCACACCCTTTAGGAGCAGAGAATGGGTAAATTATAATTTTGATATAGTATAGAAGAGATACCTGCCTATATTTCTGTGTGAAATATACCTTATAGCTAAATATTTATTAAGATATACTACATGAAATCCTATTTTATCATAATAACTTTCTGCAATCCATCAGGATTAGTTATAATAACAACTATAAAAGCCTTTTTTTCAAAAGGTTAAAAGTTTTATGAAAAAGTATCATGTTTCTCTAGACACTAAGAAGGATTATTTTGAAATTATTTCATTAACTTACCCTAACAATAACAGAAGTCACTGGGCCATCTTCTACTATGTACTGTATATTCACCTATGAAAAAATAAAAACAAATGTCTGCTAGGAAGAAGTATTTAGACATCTGTTATGAGTGGCAAATGGGATAGATGATGAAATCTCATTTGAGTTATAAAATTCCACTTGATTTGGCAGAACCAGAATTTTGCCTTCAGATGTAAAAGTTTCAGAAGCCGCATACCATATGATGACAGAAAAGTATGCTAAAATCAGAGGCTCTAAACTTTTGGCTTTTAAATGAATGATAATTCCATCTACAGAATGCTGATATATATGTAAATTACTGGTTCACTATGAACTAAATAGAACCCATATATTCCTGTAGGGAACTGAAGAATCCATAAATGTCATCATTGTTTATCCAGATCATAATGGTGCTAGGTTCAAAAGAGAAGCCAAAATTTTAATATCTTAATATAAAAAGATGAGTGAAGTCATCTTTAGAGTTAGAATCATAGAGAATGTATTCTTTGCAATTAAACAGATATCTGACACTGTTGTAAAGTGCACTGAAACTGACCAAGCAACATTAATGACTTGTGAACCATTGTGACAATTTGAAGCTTAAAGAAAACATTCTATAAAAATCCTTAGGAAAACAGTAACATGGGTACTAGTCATAGAAGATTCATCAGAACTGTGCTAGTGGGTGCAGATTCCAGTGCCTCCTTATTTCTTTTATTAGTTCTGTTTAATTTTTTGAAATCACAGAGTGATTAATTTTACATATAATATTTCAACTACTTTATATTTAAGTATCTGTGCCCATATGCAGCTACATCTGTGAAAAAGAAATAGCAGGTGTTTCATTGTTATGATTACTTCTGTTTATTCTTTGTTATTCTGAAAGAAAATTAGTCATCTTGAAGTCCATTTGATTTGGATAGAGTGCTGTCTGCTAATTACCATTAGTGTTGCCATTGCAATATTCTGGATGTTGCATAACTAGATACATTTGCCTAAAAAGCAAAAAAAAAAATTAAAAAAAAAAAAAAGTTCTATGTATAATTTGACTTGATCCATATAAGAACAAACCTGTTAGACCAATATTGCTCCACTTTATAATCTGTCATAGAAACGAATTTAAATCAAATGTTGCTCCAAATTGTCACACGTTCACATGCTAACACCTGTATACTACATACTGTAACTACTAAAACTTAGTAGGTGCAGGCAATAAACTCTTTTTATTTGAGGTTTTTGTCATATAAAGAAAAGAGAAAGGGAAAAGTTCACGCTAAGTGCCAATGTGAACTTGAACCTTCCACAGATTGACATATGTGATTTTGTTACAGAGTTGATGGTGCACTTAGGAATGACTGTTATAGATAACAGGAGAGAACACTTGAAATAAAGTAAGAAACAGATCATCTCTGAAGCAGCTTCTCTGTTCTGACAAGGAAACAAAAGTTGCTTTTGATCAGTATATAAATGAAAGACCTTGCAAGAAAAAAAAAAGATGTTATAGGAAGAGAATATCTTGCTTCAGAAAGTGATCAATGTCTTCATGGATCAATGAATAATGACTCAGCATTGTCAGTGACCCAATGTCATTTATTCAACGTTGAGAAGAATAGTTTGGATGAGAAGTAAATGTTTTGGGAAGAGGTAAAGAGAAAATATCTTAACGGATTAGAACATTTAGATTTGATAGGTTCTTATATACCATTAAATACAATTTTAGATAATTACCAAGAGATAGACTAAATGAAATGCTTGCAGTGATTCGTATCCATATATAGATAGATATATCCACTTCATCCACAAGTGATTAGATATTAGCACTCCTCCTGTAGTGTCAAAAGGAGGTAGAATTATTTTCTTTCTGTTACACAGTGGCCTAGTGAATTCTATTGACTCAGAGGTGATTGCTGGCAAAGTTAAGAGATGGGCAAAGTTAATTTTACATGCATCTCAGTGAACATCTTGCTCAGAATAGAAATTGACTGTTTAAATTACAAAGCCAAGCACAGAAATTTTAGAGCTAAATTATTAAATTAAAAAGACTTGTTCTCAGACCAAAGAAGAATTTTAGAGTCTCAGCAAAGACAGGTAACAACTGAATGTGTCTGTTAATTCCTTTTATGAAGGGAGGAACTCCAGAACCCACAGTGCTCTGGACAAAGTTTGAACAACTTCAACACCAGCTCCGCCAAAGTTCCAGCCAAAGGTTTGGCTTCATTGAGGATGACAAAAACCAACAGATCATAAAATCCAGTCACTCCTCTATACATGAAGGGGTGTGAAAGGGTGCCTGGCTGAGCAGGTGCCTGTCTGCCAGGCAGGGTCAATCCAAGAGTGCCAGAGGCAGGTGATACGAAGTACAGAGATGCTTTCTTCCACTGCCATTTGGAGCTATTGAAGGCCCTGGTTTCGGAGGGAGAATTGGTCAGAGTTTCTCTGTGTCTCTACGGAGGTTGGTTGATTTAGTTGTCAGTACTGTGATCTAACTGGCTCAGAGACTTTGGTATGGAATCATTTGCATCATCAGGTCTTGAACAGGCAAATGCTAATGCAGAAAATTTGTCATTGGTTTGGACCATATTAAGAGAAAATTATGTATTTCTTTTGAAACCAAAGTTTTAATTCTTAATTTTGGTGCTATTTCCTGTGACATCCCTTTATATCAATGAGGGCTAAAAATAGTGTGTGAAATTATATTTCAAAATAGCTCATGTTCCAATTTTATTAAAATCCTCTACTCTATAAATAATCTTTTTTTAAACTTAAGTATATCTTAAAGTCTTCAAAATAAGGAAACAAAAAGACTTCAAAGAAAGAATTGTATTTTCTCTCTTATCAACCAGTGGCAAAGTAAAGCCTGTCCTTATCATTTTGGTAAGATGTTGCCTAAGCATTGCCAGATAATTAGTAACTTTCCAGTAAATTTCCATATTTTTAAAATTCAAACAGCTTGTTATTTCAGAAAACAACTAAGGATTGTCCTTACACTTTCTGCCTTTTTACCTGCCACATCTCACTGTTCACAATACCAGGCAATTACTGATAACAAAACATCCAGCAAATTTTCATACAAAAACTTTCAAGTAGGTAGAGAATACTTTCTAAGTAATTTTTAAATTATTATACACATTACATATTCAAACAAAAAGTTGTTCACCTGCAAGAAGGATACATTGGTTAGCAGTAATAAATGCCTTGTGTGAAATATTTCTTTAGGTTGTCTTTAAATTTTAAAACACTATTTACACAAGAAATCAACTTTGCTTGATTCTTATTGTTCTTTGTTCAGGTCTAAAAAGAAGGCTTTTCTCTTTGCAGTAGGCTGAAAAGATCTTCTTTGGTGGGATGCTTTACAGGCATGACAGGATATAGCACTATTTGATTCTTAGGGAACAATCTGTTGTTCCTTCACACCAAATCTTAGTAACTTTCTTTCCCTTCTCTTCTTTTAGATAGAGATTATTTCTTTTCCAGACAAGGGTCATATAAAGAGGAGAACACATCGTGCTGCTTTAGTTTGCTTCTTTCAACAGGAATTCTGTGGCAGTTCATGATTTTGAGAAGAATATCTTATTGCTAGGCACTGTTCTTACATCTCTTTTGTACTGAACCAAGGAGGTCACACTGCAAGGAGAAGTGGTCTTGGGAGAGACTGGGGCCTGTGGGTGGGACAGGCCCCTTTGATTCAAATTCACAATAGCTGTAGGTAGTGAACACTCTGACAAACCTCTCACTCCAAACTTCCTTTTCAAGTGTTTATTATTTTACCTGTTGATATATTGAAATTCTAGTTTTACATTCCAGATCCAAGGCCTCATTTAATCACTACCCAGAAATCTACAGGAAACAGAATCATTAACGTCCATTGCACATCTGACTTCTTTTCTGTGCTCTGCTTCACCAGCCTGTTCCTCACCAGCACTGGCCTCCAGAAAGTTTCATGCTGATTTGCTGTCTTTCTTCTTGCTTTCATGATCTGCTGGTCCGAAGTTGTCATTCCTTCAGCAGCTGCCCAGATCAATGTGAACGGAGACTGGAGAGAAATTTTCAATAATGGTAAGTCAGGCAAAATAGGAGCTGCAAAAACAAGCCTGAAGAGGGATTCTTTCAAGTCTTAAAGTTTTGATCTTCTATGGCTTTCAACGCAAAGAGTAGGTTTGGGAGCAATGTAAGATTTGTTATACTGCCCAACGTAAATGTTCCATTAAAGTGCCTGGCACAGACCATTAGAGGCTGAATCCAAGCCAAATAATGTCACAAAGAATCCTTTAGTTGACCTCCAGTGGAGCTTAGATTATTACTTTATCAAAGAAAATGTTTTGTTGCCTGGTTTGCAGAGACTCACGTAAACAGCTGTAGTCTGAAAAGTGTCTGAAGATGGCAAAGAAATACATTTTACAGCCCTTCTTATCCTGAAGAGTATTCACTGGCGATAGCAACTTCTGTTCACTTAAGTTTAATGGTGCTGGTAAGTGCAAGTTGATTTTGAAGTACCACTACATGTCATTCAGCTGCACACAAAGTGTGTAAAGGAGTGGGAAGCAGGGACATTTTATTTATCCCACTATATAATATTGAAGTAATAATGACAGAACTAGAAACTCTCCTTTTTAGTATAGGAGGTTCTCAGAGATATAAACCAAATGGTTTATCAGAATTCATGTTTTATGTGATCATCTCTTTTTAAATTTTTTCCTTGGATTTACTGTGTGCAGAAGGAATGAGTAACCAGAAATAGACAACACCCTTCGAAGCATTTTGTTAATTTAGCATTCAAAAATAGACCTCAGTCTGTCTTGCAATTATTTTGGGATGAAGTTCATGTCACAAAAATTTTTCTCAGATTGTCCTGAGCTGTTTCTAAATGTCCACACAGCACTCTGTAAAAGAAACCACTCCTATGTGGAATAAGAACTGCAAAAAAAAAATAGGAAAATGACACAATTTAACATTTTCTATCAATGTTTCTCACCCACTGCGTGGATAATTAGACTGTACTTTTTCCTAAGGGAAGAAGAGAGGATATTTTGAGAAAAAGACTCTCAGCTAACCAATATTTTCTCTCCAGCTTTCCCTTTACTGAGGATTAAAAAGATTGCAAAGGTTTGCAGTTTTTCTCTCCAAAAATGGATGACAGCTGAATTCCTGTTATGAGAACTTTATACACTTCTGGGTAAGGGTGCCATTGGCAAACAGATAGTAAATCTGCCATAAATCCATCTTTTTCTGTAGTATAATCTCTCCATTAAAACCACTTGATCATAAATATCTAGCTGTACTAAAGATGGGATTTAGAAAACAAAAAAATTACCACTAATGAGGGTCCCTGTCAGGTGAACGTAGTTGTGACTTTGCTAGGTTAACCAGAAAGTTACTCAGCTTAGAGAAAACAGTAATTAGGTCCCTGTAGGAATCTGTGCAACCAAGTTACTGGCAAAGTTGCACAGAAATAAGAGCTCAAAATTCATTTAGTCTTCAGCAGGATGCTTTGCCTCACAACAGGTTTGCCCACAAAGCACACCATCTCCAAAGAGATGAAGACTAAACAGTACAGAAATGTTGTTAACTGTGGCAAAACTGGGCATAAGGAAAATCAATGCTTCTCATACTCACATGGTGTTGTGCAGTTTGAGGGCTCATTGCTGATTCTGGGGCTGATTATTCGCTATATTACTGCAGATTTATCTTCGAAATCATGTTGGTGGAAAAGTGAAGCAATGCAGTGGAGAATCAGGCTGGCAGTGTCTATGCAGATGGGGGAAAGTGAGAAGGACTCTGCAGGACTGGTCAGAAATAAAACAGACATACAACGGTTCTGGAGCTGGACTTCCAACTATTTGGCTATGCTGCATGTTGTCAGTGTTTTTGGTATGTCAGAAGCTTAGAGGAATTTTGTTTCTTCCAATTCTCTTGTTTTCCCCTTGCATTTAACTTAAGCATGATGGTTTTCCATTTTGCAAACAACGAGAGCGAATTGACCAGTTTATTCTCTGAGAAGTGGGTGATATTCAGCACAACTTTTGATGGACATCAGTGGTCAATCCATAAAAAACTGTGCCACAGTTTTCAGCAAGAAAATCATCATCATTAACTATTCTTTTTAAAGCACTAGACACAATTTTATATATTCTCAGACTGTTTCCATATTTCCTTAACCATGAGGAAAGTGTTCACTACAACAAGTGTTATAAGGCTTAAGCCCTGCACAAGTCAGGGAAAGTGTGACTTCTTTTGACCTCTTGAATACTACTGGAATTTCAGACTGCTGGTGAGGGAAAGAACCTCAGTTTAAAAACAGCAGGGCTCTGCCCACCCCTAGAGAGTTTGATTTATGCAGGATGAAATTCTGGCTCATAGGGTTTTGATATGATCTGCAATCTATTCTTCCTCTGTCCTCTTTTTCCAGCTGCTCACAAGTCCTTCCCCAGAAAAATTCATAAAAATGCATATTTCCTCTGCTTAAATGCCTGCATTATAGTTGAGTGTGTAGTCAGTAATGGGCTTAGTCTGGTTTGCCAAGTAGAGTTATTTACATTAACCATGGACTGAAAGAAAAGCATTTAGCTTAAGAAGGTTGCAATGGTTTTAATTTCATCTACTCAGAGTCCCTTCCTCGAAGACCGAAATTTTAACTTCCATGATTTGTGTGAAGTCTGTGGAGTAACTTCTCTCATAATCAAATGCAATTGTTTTCCTCCTAAAGGATAATGTGGCAATCAGCGTAAAGTGCAAACACAATTTCCTTCTTGTGTAACAAGAAACAAAAGGTAAGACAGACACAACTAAGATACAACCTAGCATTACCCCTGTAAATGTCACATTATTTTCCCAGTTAACCTTAAGTACAAAGCCATCTTTTAAGTGCTCTACAGAGTAGTTTTTATTGCAAGTCACATCTCTATAGACACTGAATTCTGTGTGCTGGGAATTATTGAGTAAGCATATATAAACCAATGTCGCAATATCTTGTAGGGAATGTATTTTACAGTTCTGTGAAAAGTCAATGTTGTTTTGTTTTTATTTTTGAAGTATTGAACTGCAAGGAACAGAAACATCAGATTATGTTTTTAAATGGGCTTTTAATTAAATAAAGGCAGGAAAGGATTATATTTCTCCAGAAATTTTTAAACTAAACTTTTTTTTTCTATTAAAACCAACTATTCTTGCAAGAAGTATTGTCTTGCATAATTGAAGTTTGGATGCTTCATTCTGACATGTGATATTCTGGGGAAGTTGTGTTTTGTCCAGCCTTCCCTCTTAGATATGTTCTGGTTCTCAAATCCAGTAAACAGCAAAATGAGAGCTTTACAATTCTATAGTTCTGTTTTGCTGAATGTAAAATGGTCAAGCAGCAATAAGTGGGCAAAAGAGTAGAGCACAAATGAGGGTTTGTACAGGCTACAGTATGGATAAATAACATCCTTAAAATGAATATCTCAGATAGTTTATGTAAGTCCACCCACACTGATGTTTTTAAATAATAGAGTCATGACCAAAACCTCTGAGATTAAAAATCCTGTTGTGAAAATGAAAAATTTAGCAGTTGAAGAAGATATAACCATCAGCAATCTGAGGTGATTTTCAAATTGTCAAGAGATGAATAAAAACATTTCTTATATTTATTTTGTTATGGAAAGTTGTATTTACAAGGTGCTAGTGAGGACTAGAAATTCAGTCCAAATTAAAACTGATCTTAGTAATAGAAGTCTTTTGACTCCAGAAGCTGGAATCTGAATAACTGCTCAATCTTCTGCTAAAAATCTGATGATATCTGGCAACAATAAATGCAGTGACACGAGGAGTATGTAAAATTGGAAGCAAGCAGAAAGCCTGGGGTTACAAAGATACTTGCATGATAAGAACTGGTCAGAGCTACTTGAAAGATAAATGTAGGAAAAATGAGAGGAGTGAGTTTTAGACGTAAATCCTTTTAGTTTTTCTCTTTATCCCACAAAATGTATTCAGATGTTTCTCTGGATTTTGTTAGCATATGTAGAAAGAATAGAAGTGGGTTTTATATTCTTTGCTGGAGATCATCAGAAGATTTTTATGTAGATATTCTGATGTTCTTGAAAGCACTTTTTGTATATCTTCACAATTTGAAAGGAAAAGCATACATATGCACATTCAAACACATATAAAATGCATTTAAATTTTTTGTTTGTTTTGCTGATGTAAGTTGGGAAAACACTTGCTTATGTGTTTCAAGTTTGGATAGCTAATAAAATGCCTAACTTGGATTTTATGAAGTTTTCAAAAAAAAAAAAAAGACATCACCTTAGGGTAAAAAACAAGTGTGAGAAACCTCAGCCTAGGGGGCCATTATTTTAGTTTTATGTCCTTGAAAGCAGCATCGTGTTTCTTCAACCATAACAATAGTGATATTGCCACAGTGTGTTATGACTGCCAGCAGGAGGAAGGCAGTGGCTGACTGTAATGAAGATGATTTTATCATGAAGTTGGAGAGTAATTCCTGGATAACTAAGAGTGAAAACAAATTTGATTGGCTCAGTACAGAACTGATTTTATCTTAAAACAAAAATCAGGATTAAAAAACCCAAAAACCAAACAAAAAACAGGTAGGAATTTTAATGTGCAATATATATAATTTACCATTCTCCTGATCTTCCTGTCCACTTTTCACTCTTCCTGTAATACATATAAAACTCATGTGCTTATTTCTGTGTCTGAATAATTTGAAATTAAGCATATATTTTTGATAGGAAAACGCACCATCTCATTATACATTTCAAGAGGATATGAACCCAAGTGAACAATGGAACAATAAAATTCTAATAGACCTTGAGTTCAATGAAACTAAATCAATCAACTCATAAAGTTACTAAGGCTACTTTCAAATTTAGTTGGTTGAGTTGATTGTACTATATTCCATTATGAACCTAAGCACCTCACATAAATGAATTAATTGATCTACACCTATATCCCCCATATAAGTCTGCAACAAGCATTGTTCTTTTCCTTGGAACAATAGCAAAGTGATACAAAGGGATTAGACTGGCTCAGCATAGGAATTCCAACTGTATGGAAATCAGTTATATCTTCAGTAGAGCCTGTCCTCTGAACAGAAATATTTTTTGATACACACAGGAAATTGCATCACGTTTTTTCATTCTCTTATATAGGGAATTGCAGGACTATTCTTTCACCCAATTCAATGAACTAAGAACCACATTAATTACCTTTTAAAATTTGTAGCATAAATATAAAGGAATCTTGGTGTAAATATCATATCAAAGATTTAAGGTATATATTTTTAATGGAAAACATTTTTTATCGTGCTTTTAATGGAAAACAATTTTATCGTGGTTAATATTCAATCTCTACATCTCAAAAGTTTTTCTTTTTAAAAAAATATTGTTTCCATTTCAATTTAACCTGGAACTCATGAGCAAATATCTAAAGTACTTCAGTTAACTTAAAAGATTGAAAAGACTTCGTATTAAGAATGAAATATAAAGTGAGATGTATTTGTAACTAAAATGGCACATAACATATTGATTCTCTACACAGGACTGACAAAAAAATTGGATTGTCTTTATCCATCTGTTTTTTCTTGTCAGCCATCTTCCAAAGTAGTATTCAGGATCCACAAATGTAACTGATGGATCCACTGGTCACATAAATGTGGATTATAATGCCCTATTGCCCAAGGAACGTGCAATACAGTATCACCAGCAATATTTGGGTTTCAAATGTGGCAAAAGCACTTTTCTTTGAGTTTCTAACCTGCATATATTGACAGATTTCTTGGGTAAAGTTATGGAATCTCATAAGAATTTAACTTTTTTAATTACTTTAGATTTTAAGCTACATGTTTTTATGGTTCCTGATCCTTTTAGCAGCACAAGAATCAAATGATTTTTGGCCCCAGAGGATCACGAAAACTCCTTCACTGTAACAATAAATTCTCTATAGATTCTTTAAAGCTACACTGTTAGTTTTAAATGGAGTTGGTTTTTTTAGCAGCTGAACATGTTTTAATTTTTAAAATGTGATAGATAATTTAATTTCCTGTCTCTTTTTAATTTAATTTTAATTAAAATCTGGCCTCACTGACTTTTACTTTCAGGTCCTGAGTTGTCTCTGTGTTTACCCTCCAAGTGTTTCCAGTACTTTGAGCACATTAGGAATATTAAGCAGTTAATCAAGTGTAAAAAACATTAATTTGCTCTCTAGCGTCTTTCATCAATATCTTTTTTTTTTTTTAATCAGAAGACTATCCAACAACTAAGCCCACAGATTCCACAGCAAGCATTTCATCAACAGGCACTGATATTTCACTGCACCAAGGATGGTGAAATAAATCTCTGCTGACGTGAGTGAATGGTCTTGTGTACAGGAATCATCCCAGCCCCAGTGTAATCACTAAGATTCTCCCCTAAAGGTTTTTAAATAATGTAAATAATCCCAGTCAAACTATATCTGTATGTGTGTGTGTGTTTAGAACAAGCTGATTCCTTGAAGTCATATTAAATTCTCTGCCCTATTCCTAAAAGCCCGATGTAATCGAGCATGCCACAAGCTCCATCACTCTCTGGGTAATTTTCTCTGGTTTCTGAAGCCTGTGTCAGAAATGCCATCTGTTCTATTTCTGCCAGTGAACCAAGGCTTACTCTTTCATGGGCTAAGTAACTAGAATTTGGCCAACTAAATGGCAACTAAAAGTGAAACCCATTTTACATGGCGGATCCGGTCTAACATTCTGGCACAAAAAGCAAAGATACTGATAAAGGCAGATACTTTTCAAAGAATGAACTGTGTTGATATCTTTATTTTTATTGGAGACATTGCTGCTATTGGCCCAAAATGTACAGCATCTGGTCCAGAAACAGCACAACTGTAGGTCTGAAATATCCATTACTCCTGGATCTGCCTTGTGTTAGTGTAGGTGTACAAATTGTCTGCATAAGGCTGCTTTGCCCTCAGGTACCAGAAATAATAACGAGTTCTAGCTAATGGGAGTTTATAGATCTTTGCATTGGAATTAATTTTGAATTCCACTGTGGCCCTTTGTACAGAAAGTCTGTTTTATGAGCTGCAGTGGAGTTATGCTTTTTGAAATTACTAATCTAGGCATATAAAACTTTGTGCAAAAGTTATAAAACTAATGCAACAATTGTTTAGATTATGAATAAGAATCCTCATTCATTATGCAGTGATTCCTTTCCATACAATTACAACCACCTAAAAATTATGTTCTACATTTCCCCAAACCCTATTCAAATACAAGTGTTTTAAGCCCTCTTTTATCAAAAATCTTCAATCTGGGGCAAAGAGGAAACACAATTGCCACAGAAGCTATACCAGTTTCTGAGGAATCATGAACAGATCCTGAATTAAGCCAAGTAAAGGTTCCTGTCACTGCAACTGAAAAACAAGTTTACAAGCTTCTTCCAGTTCAGTGATAAACACAAAATACTTAAAGGACTTGTTGGAAATGGTTTCTGATCCTTTTACTAAATGTAAATGGTTTTTGTCTTTTCTGGGAAAACTTATATAACTGACTAAATTTGTATTTTTCTGATGAAAGTATGAAAAAATACTTATCTTTTTTGTTCTCTTCTATCTTGGAAACATGGGACAACATCCAGGTGGAAAATTCCCATGCGGAAACTATGTTTACTAGGAGGTTTCAGGACAGAATTTGTTGAGAAATTCGGTCTATGTCAAGATAAATATTTAGAAGCAGCACCTCACTATGAGATTCTGATGAGCAACTTGTTTTGTAAAGAGGCATTGTGTAGCTATTCACAGGAGAATTCAGAGTGACTGCATTGATAATACAGCTAATTATTTTTTCTTTATGTAGTTTAAAACACAATATCTCTTATGAACTAGCACATAGATTTAAATTTTGCTTTTGAAAGTAGAAAATATTAGCCTTGATCCCCATAGAAAGTTATGATGCAGTTAATGAGCCTTGCAGTGCACAAAGTGATTTTGAAAGTCCATGGATCTTACTGCTTCAAGGTGAAGTAATCTTACTGCAGCCCCATCTCAAGGACAAGTGAACACCCTGAGAAGCAGCTGATGAATCACACAACTATCCAGTTTGTTGGTCTAAGGCTGCCCTTAAAGCACTGGGCTGGAAACTGCAGGAGAGCAGCTTACCTGAGTGCAGAAGCAGTAGGGTGAACAGAGGAGCAATGTCAATGGATCTGCCAATTCAAATCGTCCTTCATGAATCAGAACCTGAGGAGTGTGTGAGGGGGAAGAGTGAACATTAACACTCTGTAAAGCCCTGCCTGCACACACTGCACTTTGGCATCTCCATGCAGAAAGCCCTTAGGGAAAAGCAAGGAAAACAAAAGCAAAGAAATTTGAAAAAAACAAAAGAACCAAACAAAAAAATCCCAACTGTTTCCAGACTTCCCTGTTTGTGTTCACAGAATAAAGCAAGCTAGAATGGAGCTCTCAAACTTGTCTGGTCCAATGCCCTGTTCAAAAGAGCTTAAAAAGTTAAGATTGGATGTATAAGTTTTTCTAGAGAACTATCAGAAATTTCCAAGAATGGAAATTCCACACTTCTGTGGACTTTTTTTCCATGCTTGACCATCCTCTTAGTGATTTGTTTTTCCTGTTAAATAATCAGGATTTACCTTCCTTTGCCTCTTGCACATTTATTTTGCCCCTCCAAAGATCTGTCTCTCTTCTCTGTTACTGCCTTTAGATAGAGAAAAACTGAAAGTAGATTCCCCCCACTTTCCTCCCTATAAAGTATCCCTTAGTGCCATTATGATCACACTCCACTTAAAATCATGTTTTTTAAAGCTAATGAGATCTGACACATTAAATGTTTCTAAGTAGCTGAGATTGTGCAATGTTCCAAAAGAAGTGCTTTGTCAAGGTGCGCACTTAAAAATAGAAAAAAAGATTTAAATTTGTAAAGTTCATAATTTATGCCATCTGTCTAATACTGTTTACCGGAATACACTTGTTCAGTGTCATCTTTTTAACTGAAAAATTACCCTATTCAAGGAAACATTCTCACTGCAGTATCTGAAAGACAGAAGAAACAGAAAAGAACAGATGTATTATTTGTATTTATGAATAGAAAAATTCTGGAAAGTTACATCAACTCCCCCCCCCCAAAAAAAAAAAGAGGTCTGGCAGAGAAAATTGGGATTTTAGCAGTATACCTTACTGTCTGATGCTCTAAATTTGGGGATTAGATAAATATCCTCTTTGTATTCACTTCTGTTCTCCAGCAATGCACTAGAAAACAATGCCTCGAACATGAGCTATTAAAAAGAACACTTCATGTTCTGTGGCTTTTAAGCAGAGTGTTGCTGTATTTAAAAAAATCATAAGGTACTTCACCATCAAACAAAACAGGTCAGTTGTCCCTGCCTATAGGGATACCAGTCTGAATAAAAGCCTCTAATGGAGGCTAACATTGCCATGAATTACTGTGAAAACACTTGTCTGTTATACTCTTTCAAGTGTTGATACTGATGAAAATACTTGTGAAGCTGCCAAGCTAATTTCATGACAGATAAGTCAGGAACAGTACACAAGAACCTGATTTTGGTCATAAATATAATGTCTAGCAACACATTTGGGAAAACAAAAAAAGAAAAACAGCATTGAAAAAAATAATCAAAAGATCCTCCAACAATGCCAACAGTGAAGATATCAGTGCCAGGTATTTATCACTAGGATTATAACAAGTTTACTAATCTCAGTAAATTGGAACAAGAGATACATTAATTCTGTTCATTAGGTACCTCCTGCTGTTATGGTTTGATTATTATTCATAGTACTTGGACACTTCACTTAGGATAGGGTTATTAAGAATTCTAAGTACTGCACATAAGCACAATAAAAGTCCAGCCCCAGCTCTGCTTTACAGCCTTACAGCTAAAAGGATTTAATTTACACTTTGGGAATGGATACAGGATGAGGTTATGCAACTTGTGCCTTCACCAAGAAGTGAATAAAGACATTCTTTATCAGCACAGGCCTGTACCTTAATGGTCTCATACCTTATCTTCTCTGGGCTTCTCCCACTGCAGTGATATTTCCTTTTACTTCTGCTTGTTTATAAACACCCAGCTAATTTGTGTCAGCAGCAGCAACCATCACACACTGGATTGTCAACAAACACTGACAATTTGCATTGCTGTATGCACCAAGGGATTCCACACTGCTTCAGGAATTCCCACTTCTCAAAGAAAGTCTAGATTACTCTGTGGTAGCTCAAGTGTTACAGTGTAATTGCATTTTTGGTAGCAAAGATCCAGCTGGGAACCTCAACATTTACAATTGGCACAACAGTGACATTTTCTCCTTTAGCAGGTGTCCAGTACTTCTGTGTTGGGTTTCATACTCCTTCAAGAATGCCACAAAATATTTAGCATCCAAAAAAACACCCCAGGTTTAAATGCCTCAGGTAAAATGCTGCTTCTCAAAACATGTAACAGGATTGTATAAAAAAATGTCCAGGGTAGACCAGCACCTCAGAGGCTTGAATCAGCCAGATCTGGATCTATATAGCATGAACTTTCAGAACACACTGTAGATCAAACTTGAATAAAATACTGAAGTTGAGAGGCTCATAACTGGATTAACTGCATTGATACATTCCTCCTCATCATCACCATAAATACAAAACTTATCTGATTTTGGATTAAACAGACCTCAGTGTGAATTCTGAATGTCCTTGTGAATTATTTCTTTCTCACAGTTCTTACTGCTAGAAAAATGATTCTCTCAGAGGGCAGGAATTAAAACCAACCAAACAAACTAACAATAATGAAACCCAGACTGCTCAAGACTGTGAATAAAATTGTTTTATGAGCCTGCTAGAGGGATAGTCAAAGATTTTTTAACTAAGCTAGAACTGTGGAGGAGTGCTGCCAGTTGTCCTGCTGTGCACTGACATTTTCTTTATGGTTTTTACATGCAAGGCCTGAGCTATGGCAATGGTGTCTTTATGAGTTTGTCATGCCCTTGGGACCAGCCCACCAGCCCTAAAGACTCTGTCACTATTTGGTTTAGCAGTGCAAATCCAAAGCAGATTAATGCAAGAGATGAATCATGTGGAAAATTTTGAGGTTATGAAATTATTTACCCTACTTACAATCTTCCTTGGACCTTTTTTTAGTTTGTTTTAATTTTTGATTTATTTTTATTAATAAATATATCTAGCCTCTAAAATTCCTGAATGTTTTAATTGAACTGGTAAAAAACCTCTCACCTGAGGTTCAAACATGAGTCCAGAAGTGTAGTTACCCTAACTATGAATCAGCTCCCTGAAGCATTAAACACTGCTGGTCAGCACAACACAAAAACCTGATCTTGTTTTTACAAGCTCATCAGATAGAAGGTAAAAAAGGTTGTGCTTCTCTCCTCTCGCACTAAAAATAAAGAAAAGAAGGGAGGATGAAAGAGGCAATTTAATCAGCATAAGCCTGATAAACATTTCTGCTGGGAAGAGCACACTGATGTCTGAGAAGTAGTGCTCATGTGGAACAAGTTAAAAAGCATGTTCTAATTCCATGTAAGTCTTTATGTAGGAGGGGGAGAAAAGTCTACTTCAACTTAGATTAAATTTTATAACTACTACTAGTATAGATACAAATTTATAGTTTCACAGCAGTAAAGGATTTATATTTGATTAGAGGAACTTGTTTCCATTTACATGGATACTTTTGCAATGAGGTATGTTCTGACAATTTGTATTAGTGTGCTTTATATAATTTTTACTGAGTTTCTTGCTGTGAGCTGCTAACTCACAGTATCATATTTCAGAATAAACATGAGAAAAGAAGTCTTCAATTCTTTCTTGCTTACACTGGGAATTCGGCAGTTATTGATTTATTTTAAGAATGATGGCCATAAACAAGATATTTTCATGAGCAAGTCTATTGATTAGGTTTCAGTACATTTGCAATAGAAAATTTGGTATTAATGAAGTTCATGAAAAATTAAGTCAGAGAGTCTTTCTAAGGGGTTCATTAACACCTTCACATGATAGAAAGACCTCATTCTGACAAACATTTTTTTTTTTTTTTCCACTTTCTGGTACATGCAAGGCGAGGATTTACTATTTTCTTGAGGACAGATGAGTTTATACACTTTCAAGGGTGTCATGGTTCAACTCCAGCTGGCAATTCAGCCCCACACAGCAGCTCACTCACTCCTCCTCAGTGGGATGGGAGAGAATTAGAAAGCAAAAGTGAGAAAACTCTTGGGTTATTTTAATAATTGAAACTAAAAAAAATAAAATAATAAATATTAAAAACACTAATAGGCAACTGCAATGAAAAGGAAAATATCAAAAGGAGAGAGAAATAAACCTCATATTTAACAAGTGGTGCAAATGAAAAATAAACTCTCACCATGAACTGACACCCTCGTCCAACTTTCCTCCTAGTTTGTATACTGAGCATAATGACACACAGTACCTAAATTCTAAAGCTCTACTAAGAATTTGCTTTATCCCTGATATGCTTTTTTCCTTCTTATTTTCAACATTGTTAAATAGTAATATTTTTGGGACACTGCTAGATTCACTAATCATTCCTCTGCTTTTTTAGTTAAAAATAATACTCTTTTCCTTAAGATAAAAATGCATTCTCCTTTGTTTTGTTCTCTCTTGCGTATTGTTTATAATTTCTTCCAAGTGATAGCTTCTTGTCTTCTTCACAGACTGCAGAATCATTTTTTTGATAATCAAGGTTTCTATTGTGTCTCCTGTTTTCATTCACTTTCTTCCTCCTAAATCCTCCCAATTCTTTCAGAAATCAAACTTTCTAAAACATAATATAAATATAATACTAGTTTGTGCTGCTCAATTTTTTTACTAAATTAAATGAAATCCCATCCACAGCATTCCCAAGGTAATTGTTAACTTCCAATGTGGTAATGAAATCATCTTCATAAAAGTGGATTTGCTGTTTGCTGTTTTGTTTTATTAAGTCATACTATCTATATTTTTATTATTTGTTGCATAAAGCTTACAAACTGAATTTTGCATAATGTTTTTTCCTATACTAGTATCATTTAGGAGATTAAAAAGGAATCCCTTCACTGAAATTTGGTGACCCATGGAAAATATCTTCATGGTTACTTTAGACACTACATGTAGCAAAATACACTTGTTTAGCCACAATCAGTAGATGACAATAACATATAGACAGCTGGTCATGAGCCAGGTGAGTACCAAGAAAGCAGAGAGAGACACATAAAACACTGTACCAGGCAGTGGCACATGGATAATTTCTAGTTTAAAATTATGCTCATGTCAGGAGTATTCCTAACAACAGGCATTTTTCAGCTACCTGGGGAAAATTGTTTTACTCTTTCCAAACTCACTCATTGATTAGGATTTCTGCTAATGCTAGAATTCTGGGAATGTTTTCACAGAAACACAAAACCACAGAATCCCAGAATATGCTGAGGGGGAAGGGGGCCACAAGGATCAACAAGTCCAACTCATGGCCCTGCCTACACCATCTCTAAAAGTCACATCATGTACCAAAGAGCATTGCCAAACACTTCTTGAACTCCATCAGGCTTGGTGCTGTGACCACTTCCCTGAGGAGCCTACCTGTATTTTCTTAGGGGTAGAGAGGGATTACAGATCAGTCTTCTTCTGCCACAATAGGTCCTTCAGGTTCTACTGGAGTGCAAATAATCACCACACTCGTAGGGTGTTTAAATGTCACAGAGATGTGTTCAGTCTAAACAGGTGCTCAGTTGGATGAAAGGAAGATTTAATTGGAGAACTCCAGCCTCTGAATAACTGATTGGATTTTTCACCTCAATTAAAATTATTAGCAAGCTCTAATGCATTTCCCACTTTCATCAGAGGATGTTTACTGACAAATGGGTGAGTCTACTGTTGCCCAGATTAAACAGAACTTCTCTTAACCGCTTATAAATGACTAAAGATTGAATTTACTGAACAAAGAAAAGGGGGTTCCTCTGGAAGAAATACCAAGGATCTGCCTAGAGCTCAGAGAATAATAGGATTCAGTAACCCAGTGCAGGGCTTCCAGTCCAGTGAACTGCATAATCCACTTCAGGTGACTCCAGAACAATGTGCAAAATAATCCACTCCACTCTTCATGGGTTTCAGACCAATGAACAACATAATCCCAATTTTTATTAGAAACTATGGACAAAGACAAAAGGTTTTAAGAATAATCAACATGTAAATGTGCTCTTTATAGTCAGAAAGGGAATTTGTACTACAAGATGTTAATAAATTAATTTTTAACACTCAGAACATCTGTGGACTTCCATTAGCCCAAAAATAAGAAAGTAATGGCTTCATTAAGCATAACATGCAAATATTTCTGTTCCAACTGACTACGGGTGATTACTAGCGTGGGAGGACACACTTATCATTTCCAAGTATGCTCAATGCACATTTTCCTTAACATCCAGGCACTCTAGATTAGTTTAAAAGTGTTTTTTCTGAAAAAAAAAACCAAAAAACCAGACATGAATGATATCTTAAGTTCAGTCAGTCTGATTCTTTTCTTATTTTCTCTAAATTATTATTTTGTTTTCATGCATTCTCTTGCTGTTGCCTTATTTTCTAATATTTTTTTAGCAAAACCACCCAAAAATTCAGAATTAAAGATTGTAAAAGCAGTTCTTGGAAACTTCAATTTTTGACTTCCAGGCTGAGTGCTAAGGAGATTTACTTATGACGAGCAGAACACTAGAGGGGTTATGTCTGGAGAAAGGAACAAAGAACCCTGATCCTCAAGCAAGGTGATTTGGCCCCGCTTTAGCAGGAGATGTGCATAGATGACCTCCGAAGTTCCCTCAGTCCTAAGTTAGGCTAAAACAACAAATAGGAGTGAACTAATTTCAATGAAATTGAGTGAAAAGTGTTGAATAAATGAAAAAGTTAACGTGCAAGCAGATTTCTTCTGAAGTCACTGAAGTGACAAATAAACTGTGAGTATGGAAGGTTTGTGGGTTTAGTGCTTCTCTTCTATATCTCATTTGCCTGTCTCTTTTTAGGATCATTATTCCATTTCTTCTAAATATTCCATTGAAATTTTCCTGATATTTTCATAGTAAACATGGAAATATATGGTACAAAACATTAATTATGTTCATGATGAAATTAGAATTTTTTAAAACAACATTAAAATCCTCAAAATTAAATTTTTAAATTAAACAGTTCACTGATAAAAATAATGTCAATAAAATATTTGGTCACTAGGTGGCACTTCTGGGGGGTAAGAAAGGGCACAATGCTTTTGGACAAAATTTCACATTTAAAATAGAAACATTTTATCTAAGCTGAATGAGCTCCCAAAACAATGGGAACTCCCATGTGTTTCAGTTTTCTGCTTATTCCTAAAAACTTTGATAATTAAAGTTTTCTATCTAAAAAATTCAAACATGTATCAAGATACCATGTATTCCCCCAAGGTGCAAATTATTTCCTGATCACTTTGAACTGACAAATACTACTTAAATGTCTTCTTATCCTAAAAGCGTGTGTTTGTCGTTATCAAACACATTAATTTTGAACATACTTGGAACTGAATTTGTTAATGGTTTGCAGAGATGTCACTGTGACGGGGACCATCTTAGATGTGGACATTAGCATGACCTGAATGAGTTCTTGCCTGTTCAAAGTACTAAGAATACGTCTTCTGAAATTAGTTCAGATTAGCCTATTAATTATTTTGAGATCCTGAAATTAAAAATGCCATGGAAGAGCAAAATGCTGCTGCACTGTCATCCAGATAATTTCCTTCACTTCAAGCTGTGTGGCTCTCGACCACTTTCACTGGCACCAAGAAATCTACTCAGCCATCCATGTACTTGACTGTTAGCAAATGGAGAGTGAAAACAACCATCCAGCATCTTCGGAACAAGGGTGTTTTGTGGACAGATTGTCTGGCCACTGCACTGTGATTCCCATCCAACTCTGAAAATGTTTGCAAGGAATAATAAAACTGCCAAAGGTGTTTAAGAGCAGTCAGCTAGTTTAAAGTGCTACAGAATTCAGTTTCCTGGCAAATGCTCTAACAAGCTTTCCTACAAAATGTCAACATTTGGATTCACAGCATCCCAAGATACCTGTTAGTTGCAGCTCTGCTGAAACTGTGAAGGTTTAACTATCTGAACAATGAAAAATTAGTTATAGCTGGAAATACAAGAGCATTGAAGCCTAACTTCTCCTGAAAAATATGTGCAAAGAATAGGCAAGAATTATTCTAAGCTGAAACAAACATACTAGCACTAAAGTGATTTCTGTGCTTTGGTACTGTTCTTTTCTCCCAAGATAGATATTATTTCATGAGTTATGAGATGGCAGCTTTATCCAGTGAACTGGCTCATCATGTCATGGTGTTCAAAAAATAACACCCCAGCTTCTTCTGCTTTGGTGATAAGATAATCTATTTTAGAGCTGTATTAGAAATAAGGGGACATGAGTGGTCAATCTCTTATCAATTTCCAAAAAAATAGATTAATGATATTTTCCAAAGTGTCTACCTGATGCAGAAGCTTGAAAGCTATGTTCATATATTTCAAAGAAGCAGAATTTCCACCTTTCTCTTGATATCTTTATTTTTATGAAGACTTTGGCCTAAGCCAAGGTTTAATAGACAGTAGTGAAATTGTCCATTTGAAACGACAAAAGTATCATAGGAATTAAGAACTTAAGTGTCTTTGTCTATCAGTGGAAATCTTTGAAGACCCTTTTTAAAAATATATTCAGATGTGTCAGAATCCCAACTGTCTTGTGTTTAAGGATCTGTACTCTCTTAAAAACATAAAGTCTGCAAATATTTAGGGGTACTATAGTATTAGGATAACCCGAACCAGGCACACATTCCTCGTGTTATGCATTGCACAGTCTAAGTAGTTACAGCAGGCACCACATTTGCCAAAAAGATGTTTATGGACAGTATGGTAGGGAAAAAAAAATGACCTAGGCCATGACTACCTTGACTAGACCAGTGCTTTGGGAAATCCAAGTCTTGGGCTGATTTCATACAAGTAAGGTGGTTCATGGTCTCAGCTGCCTGATTAAACAGCAGTGCAGAGAAGCAGATCTTGCTCAAAGAATTTTTTTTTATAAAATGGGGATTTGGAACTGGTGGAATAACATGACAGAACGCTCAAACACACACACTGAACAAGACTAGCTAGAAAATGTATTTCTTTCTGTTGGTTTTGTTCTCACAAGGTTCAGATATGTAAGTTCTGAGTTTCTGCCTGAGAACTGAAATGCAAGAGCACATTTCAGTATCTTCTGGCAGTATGTAAGAAGCTGCGAAAATACAGAAGATGTGAATGAATCTCAGGAACTTTCAATGAATTCAATCAGAAGTTTCATCTTCAGTCTCAAAGCATATTTTATCTGCAAATTGGTAGAAATTAACTGCAAGTGGCATTGCATATATATTTTAAAATAAAATTAACATATGCCTCAGTCAAATTTCTCAATCTGCCATCCTGTCTGATTTCAATAAAACTCAACTATGGCAGAAATCTGTTTTCAGTAAACATTCATAGTTAAAAAAGAAGGAAAACAAAAGTCCTGACTGAACAAAATTCCACGGGTCTTAAAAGAATTTCTATTATACATTAAACCTGCCAGTTACACATTTAAAAGAAATTAAGCATGCACTGGATCTCATTAGGATAATAATAGGGGAATAAATAACATAAATCCTGAACTGGTCTGACTAAATATCTTATTGTCCCAAAGTGCAATGAAGAACATATTTTTGATAATTATGTCAAGTGCTGAAGTCTATCATCACAATATTCTTACAAAGGATTTTTGAGGACCTTTAAACATTTTGCTTTTCCATCACTGAGCCAATACATTGCTGCTGAAGCTGTTTCCTGTAGCAATTTTCTTCCAGTCTTCCATACCAATACTAAGGAAACCTGGGTATGCAAAGAACACACAGGCTCTCTCCTAGAGCAGAGTTTCACTGCTCAACTTACAAAGCACAATCAGCAACAGGTACTTAATAATGAGAAAATAAAAGGAACCACACAAGGACAGTCCCAATTGCAGCAATTGATACATGTATATATAAAATGAATAATTTCAAGTGGAGAAAAAAGTTAAATCTTAATGCGACAGAATGTTGGTGATTTGTATTTTAATTATATGGATCCCCTGAAACCTGATCAGTCTTTAGTGTATTTTTGGACCTCTTTGGGAAATAAGAGTTTGAACATGATATGTCCTCCATGCTATATATTTATTAGTGTACTTTATGAACAAGTCATTAAGGAAGTCATGTTTTGAATAATGCATAAGATAGGATATGAACTACTTAAGGAACATTAAAAAGTCCCATTCCCAAGAGTTCCACATCATACTAGTTTAGAAATAGTATTTTTGTCATATTTTATGGCTGTAGAATGTTTGGTCCTGCCTAAAAGCAGAACTGCAAAGCATATGTAAAATTAACCTACTCCTAAAAATAATGAGAACCTGCGACCTTTTTCCTATAGACAGAGAACAGTCTGTATAATTTGTTTGTCTATCAAATATCTCTAATATTTGAAGTACTCAATTCAGAAAACAGAACAATAAAATACAATAGTAGAGGCACTTGGACACTTCCTAATGAGGAAGGTTTTCATTGGAAAATGTCAATAAGATAATACACTGTTTTAAAATATGTTTTTAGAAAATTTCTAGGAAATTTACGAACAAAGCATTTAAACATACAGACCCACAGGTATAAAGAATAGGACTGTGCATTTTGTAATTTTGTAACAGGATGCTTCGAAAAGTCTATCTGAGGATGTATAGCTCTATATCCAGATGATCTAATTAAATACTCCATAGGATGTCTGAGCCTTAAATGTAGGCAAAGGGGTCTTAAATGAAGAATATTAAATTAAGGCAAAACCCAGTTCCCTGTAAAGATGAAAATTTTCTAAACTGTTTGGCCTATTTGGATATAAACACTTTTAATTCACATTTTTCTAAACATGGATTTTCCTCACATGAGTGGCACACTGCAGTCCCATCCTTTTACCAAGATGTCATTTATTCACCAAAGTCATTTTTATCTGAAAGTCAGTCCAATCCATATGTGACCTCTTATGACACTCTGAAGAGTTTGCTGCTCTTAACATCTCTAAACTATTGCAACCACTTCTGAACAATGTCAAAAAAGGTGGCAGGTGGGCCTTGTCAGGATAACAGAGATTATGTCCTGTAAAACAGATGATTGAAACCCTAGAGTCTAGACTGACAAGTATATATATCTATTTTCTAGTGGTCCACTGGCTGATTCATTATTTAAACTCTAAATCTTTGCATATCCAGTGCATTTTATGAGCAGGGATATTGCCTGTGTAGTCCACAGAAAGTTCACCATATGCCAAACAAACAGGTAGTATAAATGGGTCTAACGCTATTGATGTCCTCAGAAGTGGGATAATTTGCATCAGTTGAGACCTGGTCACCCATCTCAGCTGAAGTGCATAAACACATCTATTCTAGAGTATTTGCTGCCATTTCGGCAGTGGGAGCCCACTTGAACACAAGAGTTCCTTATGGCTGCACTGAATTAAACTTCAGCTTTATTATAAACCATCTTGGAAGGTGGCTAAGGTATACTGAAAAAGGAGCTCATAAATAATTGGTTTTGCATAGTGTTTATTTCATTCTATTCTCTAGATGAATAAACTTGCCTCCTGCTTATGAAAAGAAAAAAAAAACCCTAATCTACATCTTGTATTCTTTTCCTCTCTTCAACCATTTTCAGAGAACACAGGATAATTAGTCTAGCTTTCTGTGCATATTGTTCATTTAATTACACCTTCCTTTTAATTCTAACAGACTGAGGGTTTACTATACATATATAAAAAATCAGACTGATGGAAAATAACCTTATTTTTCCATACTATTTCATGCACATAGCAATTGTTTTCAGGAAAAAATACAGCAAATGAAGCAAGGAGAATTGAGTTCTACTCCCAGCCATCCCAAACAATGCCCTTCTCACCCGAGGAAAGTCGCTTCACCTCAGTGTATATCTCTTGCTGGGTTGAAAATGTAAACAGCAATGTATAAGCTGCTGAATTGGAAAAACATTGTTAACAACGTATTCTATAATCAAAGCTCAAATAAATGCCATAATTTTATGTTAATTACATAAAAAATACTTTAAAGCAGTCAAAAATGAGCTGTATTAGCAAATGCTTCACAAAATATTTAAAGGACCCACAGAAGGGTTTTATTCTTTATGGTCTTAGTTGGAAATACGGAGTTGTATTACTGACTCACTTGGTAGGCAAAAATAAGTGACCTATTAGCTGCAACTCAGAAATACAAAAGGAATATATAAAAATTCTTGTCACAATTGAAAAAAACTGGTAGCAACAGGTCATATTTTAAATTTTTGTTCCTGCTATGCACTGAATTTGAGAGGAAACAGAAAGATATATCCAGTTACCACACTATATTTCAATTAAAATCATTGAAGAGAGAATCAATCCAATGAAGTTTTGTTGCATATTCTGGGTCCTTTAGCAAATAAGTAGACTTCTAGGTTGTAAGGGGAAAAATTAAAATCCAATATATATCTGTATCTATACATTTATGTATGTGAATGTGATGGTTTATGTGTCTATACACACATAGAGGGGCCTCGAGAAATAAACACCACCCCCACCCAACAAAAAATGTATTGTCTAATTCTAGGAAGTTGAGAAGATTTGAAGAATGATCACTTATGCTTATCAAGATCAAACTAGTTAATTTTAACATTAGCAAAGGGTGATACTCTTTCCTTCTCAGTAGAGACAGATGTTGCTCAAATGCTCAGTTACTACTGTTTACCCTTCTACAAGAATATTCACTCTGTCGTTCATAGATGCCCATCTGCAAATCAACTTACTTTGTTTCTATATTAACTGTGTTAACCAGTTATCAAGTAAATGATTACACTGGCTTCATCTGGAAAATCTCAGAATTAATAGCTATGAAAAGGGTGATAAAAACAAAAGAGAGAGAATTCACTGATGGATGTGTTGAGATCTATCAGGTAAAAATGAAATGTTATTTCAGATGTCTGTCAGTTTTCTGTGTAGATCTAAAAAATAAATATTAATAACATATTTTAAATTAAGCATTTGATTTACATTTCACCTTTTCTACTCCATTTGTTCAATTCTCTTAGTATGAGTCAACCACTGTACACATCAGCTCTACAGGCCACAAAAAGTAATTTTTGGCTTCAGATTCAGTGATAAATTTCTCATCAGATAATTACACGTCAGTCTAATTTCATGGCTGTATTATCCTTCTGTCTAAAAACTTAACTAACTAATTAAATTCTGAATTAACTGAAATCAGAATAAGCCCCAGACACTAGTTGCTAATCTGAAAAAAACATCTGACAGAAAATAGAATTAATGTGTGCCTCATGCTTTGGAGAAGTTTGCCAAAAGCAGACCCCTTACTGTTTCAGTCACATAGCCTTGTTTCTACCACCAATGCGATTTCTCCTATAGTGTTTCTCTTTCAAAGTTGTCAATGCCCCTTTGTAAGGAATTCTAGCCTTGATACACCAAAGGGATGCAAAGTGACAGCCTAGAAACTATACTGTCAAGACAAGAGGATCTCGTGGTTCATTTTTTTGTCCTTAAATTTGTATAAAAATGAAATGTTTCTCATATAGTGTTCTGCAGTCATTTTGCAGCTCCTTAGGGTGCTTGAAGTGTAGGAATGAATGACTTCTTTACAATAGCTCTATGATGGGGAAGTAAATGAGGAGGATGCACCCAAAAGAGGCCTGAAGAAGAAAAGACAAGGAGATGAAGGCTCAGAATGTGAGGGTATATGCATTTCTCTTTGTTTCCCTGTAATTTCTAAAGGAAGAGTTTCCCGCCTGCACACTCTCTGGGTGACCCCAACCACCCAAATGGCAGGATGCAGTCTATCCAAAAGCTTAACCATCCAGCTAAAGCAGATCTTATGCCACTGCAAAGAACTCTCTGGTATATCTGCATGTGTACAAACATCTATAGAGATGATTTTCACCTAGCAGGTCCCTTAGTCTGCCTTTCTTCCTTGTCAATTAACAGCTTTTGCTTTTGAGAATTGTACCTACGTCCTGTGGCTGTTGCCAGCAGGACATCTCATTTCTGCCTCCTGGCTACATTTAAATGTTAATGACTAATTCTATAACTAATACATGCAGCTGATTTTATCTTAATGTCTACCAGTTAAAAATGTCACTGCTTAGACTTGTCTGAAATGATTTTTTCTAAACCATTTCTTGTTAATTATCTTTTACCATTTATAGTTCTATCTAATGGTCTGTGTTGTCAACTGGGCTGCTAACAGGCAGCTCTGCTTTCTGCCTTTGAGATGGGGAGGTGGAACAGCAAAGCCTTCAAAACAAAGCATAACCTGATGTTTCCTGATGTGGAAAACACTATTTGGAAGGACTGAATAAATAGAAGCCAATAAACTTGAACTTTCAATGCCAATGTCTTTAGCTACAGAACATTTACATAAAGGATGACTTGCTTGTCCCTGAAGCCTAATAGCAGCTTTTTATTTTCTTTTAAAGAAAATTATGATCCACAATCATTAGTTTCAAGTAAAGAAGGTAATCAGGAAATCAAACATCAATTTATATATCATACTTGCCACATTCATAGTTTTCAGGAAAAATAACATTTTTAGTCTAGCCTAATTTATAGAATTTTCTGTAAAGATAGTTCTGTGCATAAAGGTATGAGCAGTTTTAAGAAAAAGGGGCTTGTTAAAAGGAAAAAAGTAATTTTGAAAGTGTCAATTTCCTTTTCTTTGCTTTTAACATTTATTATTGTCTTAATTTCAAAAACATCTTATTTTATACAGTTGATGAAAATTCTTATTCTCCAGAGGAAAGATATTTCTCTCCTACCTCCCTGGAACTCATGCTTATTGTATGATTTGAGTACAATGAGGTAGAGACTGGAGGTAGTCATGTAGAAGGCAATAACTAGTTCTTCATATTAATAATGTCGTAGGGAAGGTTAACAAAGGTCCCAGAAAACTCAGCATGTCCAAATTAGGATTAAAAGAGCTGATGTCAGGACTTTTGGTGATGGACAAAATCATAATAGAAATATTTATCACTTTGTTGGACTATTTCAGTGGCTTCAATCTAAATGATGTCACTAAAAGCCTCTAAGCTTCCACTTATCTCCAGAGCATGGGCTGAGATGGCCTCCCAACACACACTCTGCTTTTTTATACTTTCAGGGAAGGGCAATCTTGGCCTCAACTCTGGGTTCAGACTTGCTTTTGAAGACAGGGTCCTGGAAAAGCAGGTGTGTCTGGAATGAGTAGGGACAGGGACAAATATTTGAAATATGAAGTTGGAAAAAAAAATACTGTTTTGGAAAGAATTATAATGATCTCTATTGTCCTCACTGAGTGCACCAATATCTTTGCAAATGGTATCCTCTGGGTCTTGTTACTCTGTCTAAAAATTCTAATGATAACACTTCACCATATTACAGAGGAAGTGTACAGTGTTTAGATGTCATGGGTGCCATGAGCCATATATATATTTAAGAGATTGTCTGCAGAGAGATATTCACGCAAATTAAATCCCCATAAAGATATTTTAGAGTGGAATAATAAATTCTGATTAAATTGCTGCTCTCTAAACAACATTGCCTCTTGCTAGAATCCTTTCAGAATTCAGTAGGATTTCTTAAATTTTCTTTGCCTCAATTAATTTTCAAAATTAATCAGAAATAAACTACTTTAGTGCAAATACACATTTTCTTGGCATGCAGACCTCATGATCAAGAGATTCATATTCCAGAAAGATTTTAAACAGCACAAACAGTGGACTCCCAGGTTTAAAACAAAGAGCTTGAGTGTATGTTCTCAAATAGCTGTACATTTTCACTTTGAGGCAGTCAACAACAGATGTAAAACACACCTTTTTTAACAATTTCTATTGGTGTTAGAACACTATGTTACAAAGTGATGTTACATCACTGATGTACCTGGAATATTTGTTGCAGACTCCAGTAGAGGCCCAGCCCTGATTTAGAATTGATTGACAGTATTACTGCCTTTCCCATGTCACAGCTGACAATAAATTTTTATATTATGAGAATCTGATCTTGTCAATGATGAGTTTTTTAGGTTGTGATATGGTACATCAAGCCATGCTGCCTATTTCTTCTCTATTTCTTTTCAGTTCCTAGGATTGTGTTAGATAGAAGAAGATAAATTTAAGAGCAATTCTTGTAGCAAAAGCTGTGTGGATCTCTGGCAGCAAAAGTTTCTTAGTTCCTCCAGTCAATCAAAAAATTATGAGTTGTAGTTTGTCCTCTCAATGCATAACTCTGAACTACTCTGAAAAAGCCCAGTAGATATGGCTCTCTGATTGATAAAGCACTTCAGAAACTCCAACTCTGCTAAAGCTCCTTCTGCTCAAGCCTTTTGTAAAAGAAAGAGGGGAAAAAATCCAAAGAGGAGATAAATGTTCTATCCAGACTGGAATTATATGCATGACCAAATGCTTAAAAATGCTACCACATGAAAATCTGTTCTTGCAATAATGTGTTGCTTTCTGAAGTACTTTAATTTAGCATGTAAAATTCATGTGTATGCTGTGTCCACACTCTCTTGCTCCACACATTTACAAATTCACACAGGTCTACACATATAACTCTGTAGAGATAAGCATGGAAGAAGGACACCAAAATCTGCAGAACCACACATTCCTATCACTTAGCAGGAAGCACAAACTGGAAGAAAATTTATGAGGGTCAATGACAGCAGCTACTGCCACCTAGAGAAACTCCGGGAAAGCCTGTGACTGGTGAAAGGCAGAACCTCGAGAAAGCCAAGTATTTACACAGACCTCTGATGCCCGAAGAACTCAACGTGTACTCACATGTAGTTGGTTAGCTTGCCTACAGTTGCCTACATTATTTTTACAAACCTCAATACAATTTGGTGGGTAAGGCATTTTCAAGACACAGTAGAGGACTTTCCAATTGGCAGAAGTGTCTTCCTCCTCCTTCTGGAAATAAATAACCTTTTCATGTGGTCAGAAATAGCTGAGACAGCAGAGACCTGACACTATTTCTTTTCTTTGGCTACTGTTGCTGATGAGCAGTATTTAATCTTTCATAAACAGGTTCTGTTCCTTATTTATTTAGAGCAGTTTGATTCCATAGGATTTGACAGTTTTCTGACATCCTCCAAATTCTTTCAATAATAACAGAGATAATGACAATATCATTTAGAAATCTCTCACATGCTCTATGTGAATGGAGCTACATATCTGCTGTAAGTAACAGAATAATGAAACAGCAAATTGTTTTGTAGAGGGAGCTGAAATTAGATTGTACCATGCTGCCAAAAGAGACAAAAAGAGACAGATGAATTTTGGAAGGACAAGAAATTGTTATACCCCTGAGAACTGCTGGTTGTTATTCCTTACCTCAAGGACGTACGAGCTCTTCCCATCTTGGCAAGAGGTAAAAAACCCTGATCAATTCATAAACCTCTAAAATTCTATAGAGGGGAAGTAAGCAGTTCCTTCCACTTAGTGACTAAAGGAACTCAGCTGAAATTTTCAGCATGTATATTTGCTGATTAAATCAGCATAAGCCACTGCAAGCCACTGAGAATTGAAGCCTTCAGAAGCAGTCCAAGGTAATTCTGCTGATAGAAGTAACCCTCCTCCCCATGTATTCCACGAGACTTTAACCTAAAGGCAGAGAAATGTTTTCTTTCCCAGCAGCGCAGCAAAAGCCTGGAACTTGAATGGTGTTGCAAAAATAGGCAGAACTATAGGCAATGGGATGGGAAATAGGACAAATGGGATTTCATGCTTTTGTCAGCATCTTGTTCTGGACTGCAGTCAAACTCAGACTTTTTTAAAAACACACCCAAAAGGCCAGGTACAGGAATGTATTTTCCAGGTATTAAATTCTGTGGAAAATCTGATGATTTATATGTGTGTAAGAAATAATAACATTGGGTCCATTATTCCTGAGGAGCACAAAAGCAATACAGAGGTACAAGAACAGTCAATTAAAATCATCATAAAGCAAAAGAGAATGTACATCAACAAATAATATCCTTGGTGATGTTGAATGTGTTTCAGACTTATTTGTGAAAAACTGTGTATTCTATGAGTTTACCAGTCATGAATGCAGTATTACATTTCACCAATCATTATGGCTCATATTGCAGCAGACTCTGAACAAGGAGTAAGGGTGTGTAAAGTTTCATTTCACTCGAGTTATTCACTGTTAGGAATATGTTATGTTGTATAAACTGCAATAATGTCTCTCCTATTAACATACCGGCAGGCTCCTACACATAAAATAGATTTTAAAAAGTCGTATAAGGCAGAACTCCAAGTACTTGAAACAGTCCTGCAAAGGCTAAAGGGTAGGATCTGCAAAAAACTCTTCCATATCACTTCTGAAATACACTGCTTACTATATTTTTATGTTGTTTAAATACACTTATTATAAATTATTCAAGATTGTCTCCTGGTGTAAATTAAAATACTTCTAGAAAATGCAAAGTAATGGAATTACTATTAATTCAATTCAGTACCTTCAGGATTATCAATTAAATAAAAAGGCAAAATCTAATTTTCCCTTACTACAGTGATATTTTTTTTCTCTCTTTTGCTTCTTTATTAATTAAAAAGTGAGATTTTCATTGCATGTTATTGTGAAAATGAAGGATGGGAATAAAAATAGGCCAGAATGAGTAATGCTTTGAGGTTCTAAAGAGGTATTGTGTTTAGAAATACTAAGAAATAGGCAGCAGGGGCTTTTTAACTGGGGACAATACTCTCAGCTCTTATCTGGCCATCCTTCTTCAAGTAGGGTTTGGAAGAGTAGATACAACTTTTGTCTTTTAGGATTAGTTTTAAAAATATTGAGGTGTTTTATGAACACTTTTCTAAGATGTAGAAAATACTAGGTCTCTACTGCATAGATTTTTCTCCATCTTGATGGGATTCCTGTATCATATTCAGAACATGAGGAAAAGGGTCTTATGGATATTTTCATCTCTCACTCTTCACATTGCCAAATCCATAACTCAAGAAACAAGTGTGTGAACTTCAAAGCTGGACTAGATGACATGAGAAGGTCATCTCAAGGGAGTGAAATCACAAAGGGATAATCCCAAAAAGACTCATCAAAAGCAGAGGGAAGAAGGGATGCACCTTGCAGAGCATGAGCACCATGCCATAATTTGCCAGATATATATGATTCCTCATTGCATTTGGCACTGGGAACCGAAATCACACATCTGTCTGTAAATATCCCAGATTTCATTGCATTGCCTCGTTCTTAAATTACGTGTGAAAGTATCTTTTGTCTGAGTCATTGTCTTTGCAAGGAAGAACTTTCCCCATGTGATCATTAGTTCCCATCCAGCTCATATTATAAGGCACAGGAGGTGCAGTGACTCTCCAATGCCCACCTTAGAAGGAGAAGCACAGAAAAAGGAAAAGGTAAGACAGTTTTGCTGTTACAGACATATAACCTGTCTCTCCATCATTGCTACAGGGGTGAAAACAACTATGATGAATCTGAAACTGCAAAAGGAATTAAAACTGAATTCATTGCAGTTACTGAAACTGGAATTTGTCCAGAATATTATAGTTTTCCCACCTGTGGTGAAAAGCAGAGGATTTTTAATGATCATGGGATACCGCTAATCATTGTTCATCTCTTCTTCTTCCTATCACACTGAGTTTTTACCACACAACAAAGATCCAACTTCCCAGTGCCCCTTTCCTACTGTGCCACATGATTTCAATAATCCTCGGGGCATTGCATGGTTCTTTTACACACAAAACTCCTGAGTCTATAACTATATGGATGATGAGTTGTGTCAAACAGACATGCTGACCCAGATTATTGCAACTGTCAGGAATAAAGAATACACCCCTGCTGGTCTATAGCTGCTTTATCCTATAAATCAGAAATCTGCTGACACACTTCCTGCATGAAAAAGAATATTTTTGTCAAATATTACTACATAGACTTGCAATATTCTTTGGACATGGTTTCAGGGAGCCAGATAATCCAAGCTGTTGTGATCAGCAGGAAGCTGTTGGAAAGTAATTCAAGGCTTCATGAAGGCTATTTCATTTTTACATAGATTCCTGTGTCTTTCAGATTGCAGAGAGGGTTGTCAGACACAGCTTCTGATGGAAAACGGAGACTGCTAATAAGGAAAAGTCTCAAAGAAGTGGACTGGGTGGAAACAAAACCTTTATCCTCACAGCAATACCAATGTTTCTCTGCTTCCTGGACATTCATGCCTCTTGCACAAGTGCACCTTCTGTCCATTCCTACACTGCTCTGCTTCTCCTGGGATTGATGAGTTGCTGTTCATCAGCATAATTTACAGAGAACTTGAGTGGAGAAGTGCAAGCTAAAGGTTGCACAAAGATCTACATGGAGAACTGGGGTTTCATCTGTGTGTGACTGACTGGAAGGTCTGTACTTTTTCAGTCAGGTCTTTAGTTAAAATGTAGGGGCTGTTTAAAAGCATGAACTGCTCATATTCTTACAGAGTCTGTGAAAACGGGTGTGTATGACAGTTAAATTATGGAATATTCCAGTTTCTTACAGTATCTTTGAGTTTTAGAAGGACTTAATTTGCAGGAAATGAGGCTGAAGGTCTTTAATTGATCTAAGGTAGTTAGCTGATGTTTAATTGATTTGGGGCTCTGGGTGATAGGAAGGCTGAAAGATGGGATGATCTTTAGTACACAAAAGGAAAAAAAAACATTTTTTATTCTTGTACTAAGATTTTTTTGGAAAACCTCCTGTTTTTTTATTATAATAGTAAAAAAAGTCCACTCTTTGGATTTTTTTTTCCTAAATCTACAGATTTTCAATTTTTTCAATATAATTTCTTTGGATGCAAAGTGGTTTTTACTGTATTTGCACGAAACTGACAGCAAGGATAACCTCACTGTAGTTGTAGTCTCAGAACTACTGAAATACAAACAAAAGGGGATAATATGTCTCAGGAGAGGCAAAGTAAAACAGTAGGAAAATCTTGGCAAATAGGTTGTCTTAGAGAAATTAATAATGCCATAATTTGCTGCTGACTATGACTTCAGAGGTGGTATACGTATTTATTTATAAAAATGAAAAAATCTTTTTTTTTACTACCTAAGTCTCTTTAAAATACAGAGTCAGTTATTTCAAAGTTGGCACACTATAACTGGTAAATTTGCCATATTTATCTGAAAAACAAAAAAGGAGGTGTCTACAGCTTTCCATACAAACCACTCCTTTCCATCATTTTCCCAACTGTTTTGTCTTTCCAGTTTTTTCACCGGTTTCAAGGAGAGAATGAATTCCTTTATTCTTCCTGTAGTCACAATTGAGAAAAATCTGATCCAGCTCTCATGCTGCCCTACCATAATTGCTTAAAGCTTTTTGTCTTGTCTTTCCCCTGCCAACCTCATTCTTCTGCAAAACTCTCTTGTGTGCAAGTCATAAGACAGAAGTCAGATAAACCCATCTTTGAGCACATTGAAGATGCTTGTTAAAAAGCAGTGTTATTCTTCTCTTTAGTTTAAAACATGACAAAATCAATTTTTAAAGCTTCACATCTTAAAGTGATTTTGAAGCTCTGAACCCTTTAAGTGATGTGCAAATGGCAGAATCATATCACATTGCCAATCAGTTGCTTGCTGCTACAAACTCCATTTTCCATGCTGCTTCAAAAGCCTGGTATAATCAACAAGTAAGCCTTTAAAATGCAAATTAAGCAAAGTGCACCTTTAGATTGAAACAAGAAATTACTCATTTTTTCACACACTAAGACCAGAAAAGTCCATTTCATCACATCACTTAGAAAGAGGCACAAAGTTATTGGAGTATTTCAGAGGTCATTTTACCCAAATGCCCCAGTACTGAACCCTCTTGTTTTAATTTTTAAGATCTGTGATTATTTAATGTAATTAAAATTTGCATGGTATCCACACAGAACAGATTAGTGTTGCAAGTATCACGGAACTATTCCCATCAGACACATGCTCCTTGCTTCAGAGAACATGGAAATGAAAAATCAACAAACTAACAGCAGAATGTCTTTCTTATGAAAAATATGGGAGGAAAAACTTTCATGTCTACTCTAGAGGAGAAAGCAGAAAGGGTAGCCAAAGCCATCTTCAAATTTTCAAAATACTGATTCATTGTGCTGAGGGAAAAGCAGGCAATTAAATTTGGCTTCTCCAAGCTACCCTCCTGAACTTTCCTACCACCTCCCCCTGTGACTGAGGGGAAAGTGAAATGTATTTATGCTTTCTAAGGACAGAAAGGATCACCATTCCTGAAAAAGACAGTACAGTAATTTCACGATTATAAGCCACACCATTTTGACTAAAATTTTGGTCCGAACCCAAAGTGCGACTTATAATCAGGCGCAGCTTGTATATGGACAAAGAACAAAAAGTTGCTGTTTTAGTTTGGAGGACAGGTGTCTGCTGAGAAAGGCAGGAACTTCTCTTTGAAATGGAGAATGTAAACCCCCTCTCTCCAAATTATTATAATTTGGAAATCAAGGGGCTTTCAGGTAAAAATATGGAAATTAGGAATAACAGTTCTTTTCTAGGGAAATTAAAATAGAAATACAGTACTACAAAGAAACAAACTCCAAACCCTGACAAAGTCAGAGTACAACCTGACACCCTGTCAGGCAGGGTGTTGGTAGCAGTCCCATTAAATGGTGGCTGCATCCTCCTGCAGTGACAGATGTGGCTCAGTTGGAGCAGTGCTCCTGTACAAGGTGCTGTTTCCCTCTGGAGGTCCAGTGGTGTTGTGGAGAAATCCAGTTTTCCACTGGAGTCCAGTGGACAAAGGGGCTCCCTTAGTGTCCCAAAGCCTCTGTTTTTATCTTGGTAAGAAATGTTGGGCTCTTCCCCCTGGCTGGAGCAACTTTCAATGGGATGCAGTAATTTTATCAGTCACACGGTGGGACTCAATGGGCCATTAGCAGACAATGACTGGCTGGAGGAAGGATGGGGTGTGAAAAGATAAAGAACAATGCCCCGCTTGGTTTCAATGGATGGCCCATTAGCAGAATATCTGCCGTTGAGATAAGGATCACTGTCCCCACCCTCAACAGATGGTGATAGAACAGATACCTTTTATCACACTCTGTATTGTAACATGCAGCTTAAAATCAGGTGCGGCTTATATATGAACAAAAAAACAAAAAGTTGTTGAAACCCAGAAGTGCGGCTTATACTCAGTGCGGCTTATAATCGTGAAATTACTGTACTTCTTTTCCTCAGCACAGACATGTATGCAAACAGGTGACAATGCATTATCTTCCATGAACAGCATATAAAAATCTCTTCTTGTTTTAAAGGCATGAATGATTGCAAGCCTGGAATCTTACCCAATAAACATTTAATTTACACTTAATCCTAGAAAATTGCTTCTCCTTCAGTGTTGACTTTGTGTAGATTTCACCTTTCATTGCAAGGTCTGGTTATCCTTTCTGATTAAAACTGATATTTTTTCTTCACCCTCTGCTATGAGATGTTTTCCTACAGTTTAAATAACTATCCCTGGTAATTTAAATTGCTCCTCAACTGCCTCTACAAATTTCCCTCTGCTTCCTTGAATTTTTTTCAGGGATCTTCTCCATGAGTCTTCTGCAAGTGCAAATACCTAAACTGGATACAGTACAGAGAGCATTTAGAAACAAGGCTGTATTGAGGTTTGGTGTTAGTATCACAGAACAAGTAACGCTGCTGGAATGCATGAAAAGCAAGGGTGGAAATTAATTTCTCTCCAAACTGTATATGAACATTCAGGATACCTTTACATTATGCATTAATAGGTCAAAACTTATCTGGATCTCAAAGCTGGAAACCTAATCCTGGATTACAGATTTACAGTGGAAATCTTTCTTCCCAGGTCACCTAACCCTTAATTCCTCCCTTCCAATATCCTCTAGTGGCTAAAGTGCTACAATCTTGTGGCTACAGGAGTTGAAGTTCAGTGAATTTATTATGTTAAAAGCAAGTGCAAAAACAGGCATAATGGAACACTAGACAAATTCAGCTGAATTGGGGTCTGGTGTTTTGACTCAGTGAAAATTAGGGTGAAAATACGAGTAAGTCTGGATGTTTGTATTACAAATGCTCAACAGTGAATTCACAGAGTTGGGAACAAAGCAGCCACGAATAATTATGGCAGTTATGTAAAGTTTACTGAAGGTTCATAATGCAAATTATTTCAGTAGCCTGAGATAACAGAAGGAGGGAAGTGAGCTGAGCCTTGCACAGAACTAAGATGTGCTAACTACTCATGAGCTTAGCTCTACTAAAGCAATGCTGAGAAGTTTGACTTGTCAGTACTGCCCAATAAGTAGTAAATTTTGACATTTCCCTGCTGTAAATCTGAACTTAAACATTTGTCACAGCCTTTTCTACATTTGAGACAATAGCTTATTGCCTTTAAAAATAAGCCACATCCTATTATGTCACCAGTCTGATTTCTGGAACATAAAGACAAGAGAAAAAATGCTAAGACAGGACTGCCTGGAAAAGATTATCCTCAAGAAAAAAACAGATCCTATTTTTTTTCCAAGGCACCAGTATATTCATTAGGTTGAATTTTCACTTTCAAAAGAAGGGAAAGAAAAATATGAACAGCAGTGCATGTCATGTGGCTCTTCCTCCTCACACCTGCTAAATGCTTTCTGCACATCAATGCCTACCCAGGAGAACGGCTGCCAACTCCCAATCTGTCCTGTGCGTGACCAGCCAGCAAGCAGGGTGTTTCTTAGCAAAATACTGACATTTGTAGGAAGGAAAATTCCAGTTCTCCTTCAACGATTGCAACTAGTTCAACCCATCCTAGTAGTGGTTCTCATACTTGATCCACTGAAAAATGCCGTTAGTAAATATTCATGTTGCAGTTCATGGACTAAAATCTTTACCCCATCTACACGGCTTTTTTGACACTAAAATTCTCTTGATAAATAAAACATATGGATAGGTTCTGAGCACGAGTCCCTGGAACCCATAATTTTTTCCACTAGTACAACAGAGACAATCATGCCTCTATTTCAGGAGAAACAGCAACATAAGTTGAATGATCATTTTTCCGACTATCTGGCTTGCAGATCCAGCAGCGAAATGTGCAAATTAGTTTATCTTGTGAATCTAAGGCCCCGCATTTTAACTTGAATGGGAACATCTTAGCACATGATCTTTAGGCTTACAGGAAATTGACCTTTATATTTATTTTTTTAAAAACTGAACAAACTTCAACTACTAGATCCTGTCACCAAGGTCTCATCTCTTTCCAGGGAGTATTTCCAGTTCAAGAGCCTTTCTAAATAATGATAAAGGTCAGCTTATAATGTCAGGTTTTATGCCTAATAAATAGTCATAGTCCATGATACTGGAGCTGGTTTGGAAATGCTGGAGAAGCATAGAGCTTTGATGAGGGATTTAACTGAATTATCAGAAAGAACTCTTAAGTGCAAAAAAACTGCCATAACAGTTTTTAAAGACATCTAATAAATGATTTCAACATCTTAAAAAAACCCTAGTTTAGTCTTAAAATAAGCTTAGAAACTCCTAATAAAAACTGGGGAAGCACCTCAGGTTTGTGACAGAAGGGTGTCTTTGGACCCCCTTTAACAATGTCACTTGGCTGCAGCTCCTTAGAGGGACCCTTTTGCAGTAATATTAGAAGGACCCTTACAGTGTTAACAAGGTGTCCTGCTTGGTGCTGTTTGCCTGTTTGAAGAAAACTTACAGGAGTTAACAGTTCTCTGGAAGCAACAACACCCATGAGTTTAAAAAGCTGCCATCTTATTTGTAGCTTACTCTTCATCACAGTATCTGAGTGAAAAAGGAACCCAGGGGATTACAAATGCAAAGAATAAAAGCATGTGTTTCTCTGCATGATCAATAGATCTAGTGATCCTATTTCTTCATTCTAGACTGCACTACACAGAATACAGTGTATAAATAAAACAGTGAAAAGTTGAATATTTCAGCTTGCTGGGCAAGAGAGTGCCTGCATGTGTGTTTGTGCATACACATCTGAGAATTCTTTAATCTTATGCTATCTTTGGTAATGACTGAAAATGGGAAAAATAAAAAATGTGCAAAATCAAAAATATGCATTTTCAGTATTGGCCAGCAATCATTCAAAATTCAATGCTTTAAAAGTGTGAAATCATTCCTCCCATGAAGTGGGTTAATTTTTTTCTGTTCACGCAGCTGAACAACCTCTGCATATTCCATACAATAGAAACCGAGGTCTGGTTGTTTAGTGCTGTTAAGAATTCCAGAATATCTCTCATACCCCTAAGATCTTTTTCCTTGGGACTGGATTTGAAATCCAAATCCTGAATTTCTGCTTATCCCAGCAGGGTGGATTTACACAACTCCTTCCTTAATTTGGAAGCTAGTGACAGAATACCTGAGATTCTGCTGTCTAGCAGTTTTAAGCGCAAACTACTCTTGCTAAGTACTTGGCTAAAAGGTTTCCCACAGTCTATATTCTCTAACAGGAAAATATCTCAAGACAAACAGGAGAAGTCCCCTAAACAATTCCATATCACTGTAACGTAGCCAATTTCTTTTTAGATTATCCTTAACCGTAGTGTGATGTATTAAATATGCAACCCACTGGAAGGAAAAAAGGAAGATAGTTGACATTGCAGCAAAATCGTCATGAAATTATTATTTATTTTGTCAGATACAAATTACCTGAACTCTCAGAATTTGGCAAGGAACAGGATAAATATGTAGTCTAAAAGAGAGGTGGTTGGGACAGTATTTTTGGGTTTAGGAGTTAGTTACATAGGAAATAAAATTAGGTGCAGAGCAAGTGAGAGAAATCAAATCCCCAGATGTGAACAAATACCTTACTGGAAATCATGACAGCTCACATTATTCACAAAAGAAGATTCACACCTTTTCATCTATAACATCTTCTGTATACAGAAGTGAAAGTAGTAGTAGCCTTCCCATTGCTGTGAAATGCGAACAGTAGGAATGTGACTTTATTTCACTAAATATTTCACTATTTTTTTTTATTTCACTAGATATTTCACTAAATATTTATTTCACTAAATTTTCCTGTTATTTCAGAGTCCTGAGTCAGCTGGTTGTTGTTGTTGCCAAACCACTCTCCATGGTATTTGAAAAGTCATGACAGTCAGGTGAAGAGAGAATTCAAACTGGTCTGATTTCCCCAGCTACAGCAGCAGTGGGGCTTTGATGGACTGCCTCATGCCAGGACATACCTACTTTGTCTCATTTGATAGTAAATTATTCAAGCTGGAATTAACCAGGAACGGGCACTGTTGACCACCTGCAGAAATTTCTTTGGGCTCAAGGTTAGCATGACTTTCTGAATTCACTACCAGCTTGCTTCAAAAAGAGGGAAAAGATATTAAACCTGCAATGTTCTGACAAGCTGCTGAACATGTATTCCCAGTAATTCTGGAGGATAAATCATAAACTCTCATCATGCATCACTGAACAATTGTACCACTTCAAGGGTGTACCTGTGCACAGTAATTCCTTATGAGGGTCCACAAACTAGGTCTGGATAAGCTGGGATCACTGCTTGGCTCTGCATTGCACTGTGCACATGGTGATTCTCTAGTTCAGGTGTGATAACTGTATATTCTGTTTCTCCTAATTCAATTCCCTGAATGTTGGCCAAGAGGGTTTCTGCCACAGGAACAGTTACAGCAGTAATATGCAATCAATCATCTTGCTTTAAAATCTTGTAATTTTTCCTGCAGCTGTTTTAAACAGCTTCTCTACAATTACTAATCAGTCAATAAAAGAAAGGTCTATATTCATTGAAAACAGCACAGGAAGAATATTCAACACAGAGCCAGATGGATTATTACTTTTTTCCTTTCAAATATGTTGAGATGCCAAATATTGCCACTGTGTCATCCTCTCATTTAAACAAAAAATGTAGGAAAATAAGATATTTCAGAGATCTTATTTGATGTAGTGATGAAAATACTGAGCAAAGTGGCACAGAAACCTTTGAACATGAGGAAAAATGAGAGTGAAAGGCAGTTTTCATCTTATCTCTGCAGGCAGGGAGAAAAAGGATAACCAAAAGAAGGCAGGAAAGGCCCCAGGTTAAATCAGTTTCCCTTTCAAGGTAAAGCTTCCATTTTTTCACATATTCACAGGGAAAATTGCTTACAAGTGTGACTACAAGATTTATGGTTAAGGAGTAGCATTTGTATGATAGTGAGTGCAGGCTTGGAAAAGTAGATATTTTTCATTCAAAAGGTATAATTATCAACTCCAAATAGAATAAAATTTGTCTCATTTTCCCTAACTGATCTTTTTAATAACTTGAAGATTGCATAGGACAACAAATACAGTAGGATTATAGATGGAAAAGGAAGCTCTGAACATGGGTATGAATAGAAATACTTGTATAATTTCAGTCTGCATCTCATATGGCATAGCTTTGAGTTCTTGAGGCTAGCCTGTTACTTTGAGGTTTGGGACCTCTGTCACACCATCTGAAGTCCCTTACTTCATTCATGGACATATTCCTGTGTTGCAGTCTTCAGACAGCTTTGTGCATCCCACACTTTACCTGGACTCAGAGGGCTTCAGAGTGTAAAAATCCACGCATTTCTACCAAATGGATTTAGCAGCTTCCCAGAACTACAGATTAAGGCTGTATATTTTAAAGTATTCTGAGGCTGGTAATGTATTTTTCTTTATGTGAGCACCATACATAGCCCAGTATCTTTTTATTAGATCTCTATGTAATACTCCAATATTCGTATTTATATTGCACATGATAATGTTTCATGTTATGCTATGAATACTTAGCCTGAAAATGGACTTCTTAAGGGCTTTATGCAATCTTAACATCTTCCTATAAAGCAAAGCAAAACAAAATGAGAAGACACAGAAGAACAAATTTTGACCAACTGCGTGCTCCATCCAGGAAAACAATTTAGCATCTGTTTTATACCTTCTCTGGGGAGTCCTCCTATGCTTAAAATTAAGCAGCCTCTTAAATGCTTTACTGGATTAGCTCCCTAGAGCAAAACCACAAAATTCTAGAGTTTGTCACAATATTTCTGATTTAATAAGTCCCCGTGCTTTTGTCAATTGGCATCTGAACATTAATGTTTTCCAAGTAGAGTTGTTGCTTGAGTGAATATGGGTAATAAAAATCCGTAGTGTTGCAAAAAGGTGATTGATTCTGTCCTTTCACTTGCCAAGATATGTTTTCTGAACCAAATTAATAGTGCAAGTTAATTGTAAAGTAGCAGCTGTTACAGTATTCTTGAGCAGTTTCTGAACACTGTGTTAGAAGGAATTGTAATTCCAAGGTCTGGAAATACTATGCATACCTTTACATTCTCTCTCCCTCTTTTTTCTTTTGTGGTCATTATTTTAATGAACAGGTTTAGCTAACACCTCTCAGGGAAGGTAGGTATTAACAGACCCAATTACTATAATATCCATAGCTAATCAAGAGCTATGAAGTGGCTCAGCAGGGAGTCTAACTCATAGCCTAGGACTGATCTCTGCAGAATTTGTGTGTGGAAATGAAATTATCAAATTCCTACCAAATACAGCTTAAGGCATTGTGAACATTTGCTGTGCTTTCTTTACTATCTCATAGTCTTCAAACCCTCTAATTGAGACATTGGTTCAACCCTGGAAAAGAATTCCAAAATAACAATAACTGAGACCAGTCCCCAAACAGAAAAGGACTTTTTCCTTCTCATTGTTTGCATTCTTTCAGTTACTAAAAGGTCCAGTACAGCATGGTTAGTGTATTGCTATGTTCTCTAAACAATAACTGATAACAGAAATGTATTGTAGGATTGGGTCAACTTTCGGTAGAAATATTTATATTTTCTTACTCTGATACATGCAGCATAAAAAACAAACAAACAAACCCATAAATTTTACAATTTGAGTCAGAATAAAGAGATGGGACTAAAAGGATAGTTTAAATATACACTTTTAATTAATTTAGTGAATGTAATTCATTTAAACCAAATCCCAGTGAGCTTGTACTTGCCTAAAGAAAGAGTTGGCTAAAAACTTCAGAACCTGACCTTCCTTCATTTTCATTCTACGTACTTTTCTTCCTTTTTTTTCCACCATGTGACACCACCACCATGTAAGCTTACTGATATAAGGGGGAAAATAACAAATTTGTCACTTCTAAGTCATGTAAATATAGTAAAGATCATAGGCAAAAAAAATTTGTTGCATTTCATTTTACATGTGAACTACAAGTTCAGGATAAAAAAATGAAAGCAAACTTTTAGCTGCAGGAAAAGTTTTCTGAACACTTAAAGAGATGAGATGATGTTACAGGACACTGAATTCTAAGAAAGAAAAAAAAATATTTCTTCAAGGTTGAGTTTCCCCTTAAGCTAAAGGCAGCACATTTGTTTTGAGGACTGCAATGCAGAATATGTCACGTTCCTTAAGAAGTGAGAAGAAAGAAAAAAGTTTTCTGCCTTGTTAGCAGATCACGAGAAAACAAACTATATGACGAACCAATCCACATTTGGGGTGAATCAGTGTTAGCTTGGATTAAAGTGTCATTTTAACCAAAATAAGAGTCGAGTCCCCCCCATTGCATTTAATTCAAGATAAAAAGAAACTTGGCAGCAGGGAGACATTCTGGCACAAATACCTTCAATATTTTGATCAGTCCTACTGCCCTGAGGTGTCTGACCAGACCTAACAGCTACGACTGTGCATTTGTAGGCTGAACTTCTCAAAAGTAACAAAAGTTTCCAAAGCTTTAATTGCTTGGCACATCAAGAAAATATGTATATTGACATTGATTTTTACTCTATAAAGAGTCCAAGTACAGCCCTCTATGAGCACCTATTTATAAAAAAAGATCTCCCAGAGGTAATGAAAGGACAAAAGTTATCACTAAGATGCTGATCCTTTCACTTTGATAGGAAAAGATGGAAAAATTTGAAACTAAACAAGTTTTGAAAGTAGTCAAATTATTTCACCTGAGTTACAGTTACCAAAGTACTTTTTTCCTAGGAAATAAATAAACTTCTGTTTAGGAAGTGTATCTTGCATGAATTACTTGTGTTTTGTTGGGTTTTGAATTAATTATTTTGCAGTACAATTGAATATGTATATATACCAATATTTCTAAGTATTTCTATATTTCTAAATATTTCTAGTGTATGTGTATATATATATATATATATATATATATATATTTCTAAGAGAAGGAAGGTGAAATGTATTTCCTGTCCTATGAAGACATCATTTCAGAATTATGCCATAGAAAATTATTCCTAAACAAATAATTATTTTTTTTCCCTAGCTCAAAAATATTGTTGACATTCTACTCCTTCTATAGAACTTGTCCATCTAGACCTGCTGGCTACTACAGTGATTTCAGAGAATGGTTCATGGTACCAAATAATAGAGAAGCAGAAAGAAACTTCCTTCAAGAAAGTAGTTTTTCTATCTGCTTTATAAAACCATAAAAACATCAAAACCAAGCCCTTACTGACCAGCTTTATTTGCTTAGTACTACCGCACAAATTTTAAACCCAGTGTATTTCACCAGTTTGCTTCTAAACATACAACAGGTTTTCAATGTCATCTTCCCTTCTTAGGAAAAATAAAACATAACATCCATTAATGTAGAATGAAAAAATATCTACAAAAATGCTTATTTTATTTTGTTTGCTTCTTAGTGAAACAAATCATCTGCTCTCTCTGTCATCCTCCTCAATGGCAAAAAATGCAACATAATCAATGTGTTATTTGAGCAGGTCATCATAGCAAGATTGGAATGACCAGGTCTCTCCATTCACTCATGAATATTTCCTCTTGCCCTCCCAGGAGAAATCTGTATCAGACTTTTTGTCTCATGGTACCATCATAAAGCACGTGACTAAGTCAAGATTGAGCATTATATAATCCAATATCAGTTTACAAAAATACATCATGCTATAAATTTATCTCAGTCAGCTACCAGATCTCAGTGGAGTTTGAATCAGCATGTTTGAAACTCCTAAATTTGAGTAAAACACCTGAATAGATACATAGATATAGCCATATAATACATATATACTAAAAAAAAAGAGATCATAATCTGAGGTTGCTTGTTTTTCCAACACCTAAAATAGCAAGTACAGATGCACAAGAAACAGACATGAATAAATATGCAAGAAAGTTAAAATAGGTTTATTTCTAATTAGTTACTCATTATAAATCAAGCATGATTGACTGTTAGGTTTTTCTTCAATGAACAAGGCTTATTTATTAATTTTTATTAAAACCACCTCTTTTCTCAGCGACTTGTAAGGATTACTATCTCTTTCTGCAAAAATCTGAAAAGATGTCATGAAAAATGATTGAGAATGTTATCCTGACTTCAAAGATCTTAAACATAAACAAAAAATGAAAGAGGGCAAAAAATTGTCTATACATATGGATACAGCTACAGTTACTTATCAGGTCTGTACTTGTATAAGTATTTAGTTTGTGCAATTTCTGCTGAAGTCTGTCAAATTTCACTGAGCTTTAGGATATAGCACTTTGGTTTACTAGGGTTGTGTGATTGGTAAGATTTTATCCATGCTCTAGGAATTTTTAATGAAATCAATAACTAATTAAAAGAAAAAAATATTCTTTTTAAAAGCACAAATAATTGATAGTTAATATCTGCTGAGTTTCAAAATGAGATTCCAAATCCAGATTCTTAATAGGTTCTGAACTTAATACCTTTGGAAAATTCAACTACAAGTGTCAGAACAAAGGAAAAAAATTTATTTTTTTGTTTTGAGTTCTGTCTGATTTCATTATTGATAGAATACACATGGCTATTCTTGATAACATGAAAGAGATAAATTATTGCTGAAAAGAGTGAATTACTTTCTGGTATACACACAAGCAGCAAAATGTTCTGAATCTGTACTGGGAACTGAAGATTATGCCCTGTAGTCAGGCTAAAATATAAGTCTTGACTGCAGGCTTAGCAGTCAAGGAAAGGAGGAATTCTTGAAGAAAATGTGTAATTCAAACTTCAAACCATTGATTTGTTTTAGGATAGAATAGTAAGTAGCAACTATTGTGAGATGGACTGTAGAGAAACCATTACCAATAAGCAGAATTTTGCCACAGGAATTACAACATAATTTTAGTATTAATGAAAAATTATTAAATATATTTATGAAGAGTTAATAGGTAACCAATATATTGTAATTATCATAACCCATATTCCCAACAGGTTTCATATGATGACACTTTGAAGAAAAATGCTTTTTTTGCATTTACATCTTTGAAAAAAATGTGGTTATTTGTCAATATTTTGAGTCCATACTGACACTTGAGCTGTATGAAGTAAAACAACTGATGAAAACTATGTCAAGCTGGGTTGCTAATACTTTTAAAACCACAACTGTTTGATAGAAACTGATTTTAGTTTAAAAAAAAAACAATCTTACAGACACACTTCAGACTGTGTAATTTTTCCTGTTGGTAAGAGTGGACAAAAAAGAGGTGAAAAAGTTAGAAACAGCTTTTTATACTGCTTTTGCTTCATAGTGCTGAAAATTATGATAAGAAAAAGTTCTAGTTCTATATAAACTCTAGTGATATTCATGTAATTTCACACAGAATGAAATTTTACTCAGATGTTCAAAGACATGACAAAATCATTCAAAATCATTTCAATCTCCTTGAGTTTTCTTCTCATGACTCCTTTTTATTCCCCCAGCCAATCAGCTCACCTTCTAATAAAATATGGAGAAACACTCCCTGACTATAGAAAAGTGAGAGCAGGTGGTGTTTCAAGTGAAACTGGAGATCAGTTTGCAAATTCCTCTAATTGCCCATTAGTGCTTCTGAAACGACACAGCAGGGAACTAAGAACAAACCACACAGAAACACTATTTTTTCCCCTCAGAAAACCCTACTGTGCTATGCCCTGTGGGAGACCCAGTCACCCTATTTAATTCAGTTTCTTGTCATGTCCCATGGAAGAAAATCTTCAAAAAGTCAGTTCTTGTTTTAAGGTAAGACTAACTAGGTTTAAAGACACTTGAATTCTAAAAGATTGTGTTTTCCTTGAATTACATCTTCAGCCCTTCCCAGAAATTACTCTAAAAACCCTCAGACATATGCCTGACCTTTCAGAGCATTGTCCCAACTTTGACGTATTGGGAGGTATTCATCTAGAGGAATTTAAAGCAAGTAAAAGCCCACCTGTACGTCAATGCAATGACCAGTAAAGCCTTAAGGGGATATTTGTGATGAATATGGTTTTGAATAAGGTAATGTTTGAATGGATACAGATGGAAGGACAGTCTGTTTAGAGTCTCAGCAAAAATGAGGTGGAATTGCTGGAATGTCAGCTCATGGATATATCTTAACAGATTGAATTTTTACCCCATAGCCTGAAGGATGCTCATTGAGACATTGGGAGTCTTTTCTGACTGAAATGCAAAATGTTAACAATATTATTTGGATGTGACACACAAGAAGCAGCAACGACTACAGATATTCCATGGACATACCTTTCTCTAAATAAAAAAGGATAAAGCAACGAGAAAACTTTGGAAGGCTACACAAGCAATCCAACAACTGGGGGAGAAGGAGCCCTTCTCAAGGTTAATCGAGCAATGGTCTGACAAAGAAAATCTCTGTCACCAAAATAAGGGGAAAATCTGCTTATTGCCAGCCTGTGGCTGGTATTTTAAAGGGTAAAGCAATAAACAGCGCACAAAGTGACAGGGTCAGAGGACCATGAAGTCATATTTATGTGTTTGGGTTTATCAGCCTTGAAGAGTCTGCAGCAAGGTAATTATGCTTTAACTTTCTTGTGAGCAACACCAGTCTGGCTCAGTCCTCAATACTACCCCAGAGAAACCGTGTGCGAAGGATTAGTGAGCATAAAAAGCCTGGAATAAAAGTAGGTGCATGCATATGTCATGCAGACATTCATCCCTGTTTCCCAGAAATACCAGTCTTCATTTGATAGATATTATTTTCCTGCTTTGTCCTTATACAGGACACTTTTACATCTTTTCTTCTCTCATGACTGGCCCAGCTGTTCTGGCTGATGTACGTGAAACTGAAGCCACACTGTTCACCTGATCAGTGAGTTAGTCATACAAGGGTCATAAACTCCTGTATGCTCAAAAATTAAAAAAAAAAAAAAAAAAAAAAAAAAATCCACAAAAAAACCATTAGGGAAAGCAGGTCTTTGTGCCTTATTGGTCAAGAACAGCTACAATGTCCACAATATCTCCAAACTGCTTTGCGTAAGGACTCACAAAAGGCTGAAATAGATACCCAAAAGCTGCAAGCCGTACTTGGGAAACAATTTTTTATGCTTTTCCACATGAGGTGTTTTTTTCTTGAAAGTATACAGAGTCACATAGTGTGAATGCATGTTGCAAACATGAGATGAAAAACACTAATATTAATAATTCGCATAGCAATAGTGGCCAATAATGTGGATATTTTCTTTTTTCTAACAATCTTTCCTGGCAAAAATATACAGAACTGGCTAAGTGCCTTTTCTTGGTCAGGTAAGAGTCTGGGTGTCCTAAGCCATTTTTATATTGTGCACTGTGACACCTTGCCTTTCATTCTATTTGTGGTAGGGTGACCCTGATATTAAATGGCTGCTCAACCATTAATGCTGTTTAAGAAATACAGTGGCTCATACACATCTCATTAGGTTTAGAACCGAGAAAGTGACCATTTGAGTAGGAGAGACAAAAAGACTTTACTGTCCTCTGAACCTGATAACTGCCCTAAGGAGCACTTTGTGGTTTACAGCCGTAGACTCAGGAAATACAGTAGCCACCTTTTCCATAAAAAGTCAAAAAGATTTAATACCTTATGCCCTTAATAGACCTTTCAAAATTACTACAAATTTCCAAACTTCTGGCTGTCAGCCACTAACACAAATCTACCAATTTGCCTCTGGCCATTTTCTTCTAATTGTAGCTTACAGCTTGCACATGACATCAGTCCTCTTCTTCAACTCTGATAAATATGAAGCATAACTTGGACCAGACATTTCCTTTCTTGTCCCAACAAAAGGACAGTGAGGGACACAGAAGGGCTGCTTGACAGCCAAAAATGACTTTCCTGACAAATTCTTCGTCCAGACTGAATATTTTGCCAGTCATTTTCCTGAATGCATGCCAATGCCAAGCAGCACCACTCCAACTTTTAAATGGATTAAACATGTAAATGGTTTATATCAAAAGCACAAAACACATACAATGGATAGGACATAAGTGGGTGTATTGCAGCCTCCCTCTGCACTGCTCCCCACAGAAGGACATGCCAAGATGCTAAGAAGATAACAGCAGGCTCTCCTCAACCACTGCCTCTAACACAGCCCTTGACGTTCAAAAACCCTATATTCACTAAAACTGGGCTGCATATAATTTTCAAGTTCTTCTGGTGGATATTGGTCTCCCTGTCTCAACATCTCTGTCACTGGTGCTATGGTCATGTTAATGGCTGAGACACCTTCTCAGACCAAAGATGTCATTATTCATTTAGATGTTAAACACTTCCTTGTCATTCATCCCTGAAAGCAGTTTTGTCAATGTCTGCAAAATGCTTTGAGCAAGTTGTTCCCCCAGTCCAAAAGATGCCTCCTATGGATGTTGTCTTGTCTGAACACAGTGCAGGAAAAGAGGGAGGCTTGCAGATAGGAGACAGGCTTTCCACAATGAACCTGCAGAACCTGAGGAAGTGCAGCAAAGGAGGTGACCTGAGGAAGTAAGCAGCACAGTGGGTGACAAAGAGCACACTGGAAGCAGCCAGTACTAAAATGGTGTTCATCAAAACCTTTCTGGTTTTTTTTCCATTTTGTTCTCTGTCTTTAAGCTTTGCTTGGGGAATGATGTCCTTTTAGTGTTGAAACAATTAGCGGCTTAATGCTAATGTATTTGACTGCCATTTCACTGTGGTGTTCATCCAATACATCTTTTTCTCATTACAGATATTAATTTAACCTGTGTAGAACCCAGTCTGTGCATGAAATCTTTAATCACTCTCATTATTCCTCAGAAACATACAGACATTTACAATTCACCTTTTGTTACAGTTATGAATAGAACAACCTTCCTTTCAATCATTTCATTCTGTGCTTTCTGAGTAAATCTGAGAGAAAACACAAAACTGGTTCTGCAAAGTTGCAAATGACACTAGTGATAAGAGGAGCAATTTCACCACTTCTTGATATTTCAGAGCTGATATTGCCTGACCCTAGAGTGGACTAACAAGACTAAAAAGATGGTCTTGAGTTTTTGCTGGTCTTCTACCCAGCACAGAATTCCCAGCAATTCTTGAATTCGCCATAGTGATATCAGATTTCTTCTGTTGAAGAGTCATCCTTTAGAACATTTTTGTGCTAACACAGTGATGTGAAAGAGCATAACATAAAGCCTGAATTATAGCTTAACAAGATAGGTGCCTATAATTAGGTGCAAATTAGGTGCCTATAATTTCCTGGGGTTTGTTATTTGGTTTCTTTGACATTCATAACCATTTCATGTCCATTTTTTACCGAGTTACTGGCCTTTCACCAGTATCCAGTGACTTGGATTTTTGTGCCATTTTTAATGGGTTTCAGCATCACCTCAATTACATGTGCAGCATTGTAACTATTGTTAGATTAATTTCCCCTTTACTTTCAACTCACTAGATGAGGAATTTTGTGCCAGAAGTAAACTGAAGAAATGGTCCATCCTAAAATGAAAAAATTGAGAGACTCATTTGGTAGAGGATTAAAATTATGCCTCATTAACAACAAACCAGAACACAGCCATACAATCTGATTAACAGAATTTTATTTATCCTGTAGCCTTCTCTGATTTTCCCCCCTTTGTATTCACTAATAACATGCCTCTGATTTTTGGCTAATGAATTATACTTCAGCTGTACCACATTAAGCTTTTCTTTAGCTTGTTCTGCTGGATACATTGTTTGCTTGAAATAAATCCTTTACAAGTGAATGAATATAAGCCCTAAGCCCATACTTATGAACGAAGGCTTATTTGTGATACCAAATTGTAGTACAGATAAACCCTTAGATGTCATTGCTGAATATTTTGTGCTAAGTGTAAAGCAAAGATGCAATGTTATCTAACACAGAATATTACATTAGGATAGGAGAAAAAATCCAAAAAAAACCCCGCTTACTTTGATTAGGATTCTTAGATAATTATGACAATATTTTTCCTTAAGGAAAACAGACTTCATTAAAATACAATTTTTCACCTTACATTCATTTCAGATTAACCTCTTGCTAAAATAACAGCTACAAGTTGGCTCATTTGTGATACAAGAAATTTGCTGCGCCCTGATGATTTATTGTCCACCGGCAAAAAAAAAAATGTTTAATTAACATTTTGATCTCATTTGCCTGACCTCCAACTACAAAATAACATTTAATCATTTTTACCAAGAAAATGGCTGCAACCAGACCTATATCCTCAATAGCTGTAAGATGTTTTACTGAATGAAAGTTTGATTTTGGCCATAGGGTGGATTGGTCTCATCTTCTGGAAGCCATATATTGCAGATGGGATTCTCAATTAAAAAAAAAACAACAACAAAAACCACCAAAAACAAACCCAAACCAACAAAAAGCCTCCAAAACCCCTACCATGGAAGTTTTCAAAAGATTTTTACTAGCAAAAGAGTTATTTTGTTTCTGCATGAACAATCATACCTATATTAGATAGGACATAGGAGATAGGAATCTACATAAACTACAACTTAAAACAGGCAAAGAACATGTGCTAAATATCTCAGAAATCCTCAAACTGGTTTCTTCAGCAGCCAGTAGCAGTTATAGGACTGAATTTTATAATTCTCAAGTGAAAGTTTTGGCAGAAGAAAAATGATGTTCTTTTGAACCCACATGCCCTTGCTGGAGAGTGTGTCCTCCTCATCCAGGCAAGGTCACCAGGTACAGCTTCTTTGGTTCTTCAGTTCATATTCTTATTAGTGTGCGTTGAATCTGTGAATTTTTTACACATCACAGGCAGTAGGACCATTCCTGATGAGCTCAGAAAAAGCCTCTATTCACCCCCTTTGTTGGAAGTATGAGACACATTGCAGGTTTGCAGGTGCCAAGAGCATTCTTTTATTTAGGGGAAAGAGTTTTCATTCGTTTTCCAGTTCTGTTATTGAGATGTGCTATCTTTATTATACAGCACCTTTTGAATTCCAGTTTGATTTCAGTCCTTTTTTAAAGGCTGGTGTTCAGCAAAAGCACAGAGGCCTCAAGAAATTAACATCCAAAAATCACACTTCTGAGTGTTTAGAGAGTAGCAATGAAATCAATAAGACAGGTAAGATGTAAACTCCTCCTGAGCTATAGCTGTTCTCAGGGAACACAAACAACAACCAATGCCCACACAAAGGTCTGGGGTGTCTCTGACAGATTTTTGGACATGTCCCCTCAGATTTATACAATTATAATGGTTAAAGTTGCAACTCAGCATTTGCTCTTGGCAGCATGTCATTAGCCAATGTGGACAGAACAGTGAGGCCATAAAATAAATCTGGTACTTAAGAATTTTAATCCACTCTACACTCGACAGCCAAAGAAACTGGACAGACATATTACTAGAAGAGATCTTTTCATCTGCTACTCTTAGTCCTCAGTGACTTCTTTACAATAAAAAATTGATGGTATTTTTTTTAACAGTCAATATAAAGAGAGTTTGTTGTGCTTCATAGAAATGTCCCCCAGAGAACAAATCTTTTATCCTATTATTTACTATTTCTATGTACACTGAAACAATTTAAAGTTAGAAAGATTTCTAATGTGTTGGAGGCTGGAATACAGAGGTGAAAGCCTTTCCATCACTTGGAAAGGGTTCTGAAATATCAGCCAACCAGCACCTACTCGCTCAAATGCACTGCAGTCCTGATGGATGGATAGCTTAATGCTGCTATGGTACCCTGCTGATCAATTTATCACACCAGCTATTTCTCCACCATGATCCCCTCAAGGAAAAGAAGGGAGTAGGCAGAATAGAGCCAGGGACATAAAAGAAGTAAAACAAAAATAATCTCCATCAGGCTAGTAGCAATTTCCCAGAGGCACCAGCATCTGACAAGGCCTTTGTACGATGTAATGATGGAACCTGTAGTAAGTGGTGTGCTTCTTCTAGCTCCTACAGTTAAAACTGCAGGGCAGGGGGTCTCAGAATGACAACTGCCAAGAAAAACTTAGAAATTAAATTTCATTTATGTGGGATTTTTGACTAAAAGAGGCAAAATTAGTTGTTTCAACTAGTAGAATGCCATTATTTTTTGTTGTTGTTTAAAGCAATTCTGGTTTTAGGAGTGCAGATCTCCTGGCAAAGTTAAAGAGACTGTAGATGTGTGGGTTTTAATCTCTTGCTATTCCTACACTAAAAACTTCCAGTACTGATATTTAATAAATATAAGAAGATGAAGAGAGCAAGCTCTGTCTTCAAAGAAAAAAGCTTTTGTTTCAGTTCTTGCTGAAAGTACCAATAATTAAATTTGCAGTTGAAAAGGCCTTGAAACTTGTTCATTGTATAAAGAAAGAACATTTAGTAAATGCCTGATTATTTTTTTCACATAGGACTACAACAAACTTTTTAGAGTGACATATTTCAATCAGTGGTTACTTGAACTGAAGAAATGAATACGTTAATCGTAATGTAAATTCCAAGAGCTAAGTTTGAGTTTGGGTAGTTTAGCTCAATATGACAAATTATTCTGGGGAATTTACATGAGATCCTCAGTTACTGGTAAATGAACTGATTTTGTGTCAGTGCTAAACTCCTACATTTGAAAGACTCAGGTGTAGAAGTACAGATTCGGCCACTCTGGAGAGGATAAGAAAGGAAGTCTGAATAATATTCTTTACTTTTTCAATGTAGGAATAGGAAACAGGTCTGATGAGAGACTTGGCTCAAAGCAGTGTATATTTAGTGAAGAAGTCTAGAAGCAAGAACAGTAATTTAAAGTAGAATGAGTTCAGATATCAAATGGAAAGCAATAGGCTTGGATGACAGAATGTCAGTTTCTTTTCTGTCCCTTCTTCACCTACCAAAAAACTTCAATAAAAAATTATCGACATATTCAATTTTCTGAATTTTACAGAGACAATAGGTCTAGATTTCATGTTATATTTTTCATTAAAATGCTATTGAAATAGTTATTTCTCTGCTGTTTACAGTGAATGAAAGCCAAGGACTTTGTCAAATGAAGTGAGTATCTGAAATATGCTTTTAATCATATTTAATACTTGTGTAGGGAAGATTATTCCCCTTCCTCCCCAAATCAAGAAAGACATAAAGAAAAGCATTTTAAAAACTCATCTGTAGAATACTCTGATAAGACTTTTGCTGTCTAATGCTGGAAGAGTATTATGAGGAAATGTATTTGTCCCATTCCTTTGTTGCGTCTTAGACATCTGATACAGGCCTTCGTTGGAGACCAGATGCAGATTTAAGTTAATCTTTCATTATATATGCTCAAGAGCAGGGTGGTGCACTGGTCATAGAGGGAATCTATACCTTGTGTATCATGGGAGGTTTTCAAGACAGTCACAGAAAGCCAAAGCTGAGTTTATCTTCACAGTTATTCTGTTTCAAGCAGGATTCTGCAAAAGCACCTTCTAATCAACATTTCTGTGCAGAATTCCATTTATATCATTATATTGCTACATTATATTCTTAGAAAATGCTTTTAAATTTTAAATAAGTTCAATATAGGCATGTTAAATTTGCACCTATAGATTTTTTAATTTCTATAAATAATAAAAAACTGAATAGAAGAAAAAAATCCCTAAAAAATAAAGTAAAATAGTCTTTCATGTTTACTATTTTCAAGCCAGAGAAAACACACACTTCCTCATTACTCATTCATACAGAAATTAAAAACACACCTAAGTAGAAGTGAGGACAAATAGGTTTAAAACCACCTGGTGGTCTCCAAAACTTACAAAATGAACTGCTAAAGCATTATTTGCATCCACCATTATAAAGCTGTGAGGAGAAATGATGGCTCCTGCCAACTGAAGGGGTGGGGAGGATGGATTTGAAGTGTCATGGAACAGCTTGCTAACCTGTGTGTGGTACCTAACAGCACAGATAACCCAGAGTCTTTTCCACTGGAAGAAGTGGCAAGTTGAGAAAAAACCTTTTAGAAGAGTGCAGATGAAGACCCTGTGTGCAGCAGGCAACACGCATAATAGTGTGTGCACCCTGCTTGCAGTCAGATAAAGGGAAAGTCACTGGGTTGCACTGCCTTAAAGGCCCCGAAATCAGAGTGCAAGAGCAGAGAAAGATACCACGGGTGGCAACCAGATGAATTACTATTTAGCAAACTGCTTTGGATTGCAACTGAAAGAGGTTCCTGCTGTGGGTGCTGTACTTCAGTGGAACAGTACAGCTCATCGACATGTGTTTGTCACTGATTTGCTGCCTGGTACTAAAAATAGAAGAGAGGAATCATTTCTGCGGGCTTTCAGAATACGCTCTTTTCTTTCTGGTTACAAGAAGCTTAAAAATAAAAAAAAATATTTATCTTCCTGCTTCATGGGAGGGAGAAAACATTTAAAAAGCCTCAACATCCTGCATCCAGATGTGATTTTTTTACTAGAGGTCTCTTTATCGAGCATCTGTATTGAATACTACACATAATGGAGTTCTTCCTAGGAAAAAGACTTTTTCTGAGGGTATTTGTTCTCATTTTCTCAGAATACTCTCTTTGTTTACCGCCTTACATTGAACATGATTTTAAAAGTTATTTGCTTAGAGATGACAAAAGAATCAGGGTTTGGTTGTTTTCTTTTTTGTTTCCTGAGCCCCTAACACAGAAAAAATATTATGATATTTACTATAATTATTTCTTTTAGACAAGGACTTTCATAAAGACACAAACCCCTTTAGACGCCTCACTTAAGTAATTGAATCTTTTGCTCTTTAAGAGCAGCCTATTACAAAGCAAATTGGTGCTTTGTTTCTCTTTAACAATTTTTCTTCTCTGATATCCTAATCTTGCCAGTCAGTTAGGAGGAGCACGTTCTTCCATTTGCTTGAATAAACTACTGTAAAAAGTACTCAATGACCTACATGAACATAATGTTCAATTTACTCCCTAGTAGAACTGAATGACAAAGGAAAGGTGACTTTTAATGATTCTAAAAGCATTGAATGAGATCAATAAACCATCAAAGATTTGATCCCAGGAGACCTCTTAGCAGCTCTCTTTGCTCATAGTTTCCTTTCAGAGAAGATTGTATGTGAAAATGAAGTTCTCTGTCTGTTAATGGATTTTTAGGCTCTTTCGTATGCATTAAGTAAAGTATAATTAGCACCTGCATTCTTCAAGCTTTCAAGAATGTTACTTGTGTCTGTCTGCTATTTTCTTGTTTTGATGAAAGCTGCAACCCTCCATCCTCAAGAGCTTTTTTATTAAAAAAAACACTTTCTGCAGGAAAACTGTGCCATGAGTAATTATTTGATTTAGCAAGAAAAATTTTTTTTTCAGAGAAAAGTCTTACATTTATTTTGAATAAATAGATTAAAAGCTAAATACTACAGATAAATATAGACTCTTCTAATGCATCTCATTCAGTTCATTAGGGGTATTTGTGTTTTGCATGGCAATCTGAGTCCCTTTTTAAGTCAATTTTCCCTGAGGAGAGAAAGCAGGATGTCTAGGTATTTCCTGGTTTAATGCACCATGGGAATGGTATCTACATGAAAGGGTGTTTTGGTGGGAAAAAAAAAAGTTATATCAATCAGTTCAACAGCAAGTGAAATGAAACAGCTTTAACAATAAATTAAGTTTTCCAGATGTTCTGATTTTTATTACTGACTCCCACTAACCTGATTGATACAACAGCAAAGTACTGCTCTTTTTAAAGTCCAAATTATGGTAATGTATATGGCTTTGGGTGTCTGCCCTTTTTTTCTTCCTGGGTCATAGGGGCAGCCAGAATTTCAGGGATTTGGCAGATGAACAGTTTTCTAATGGAAGCTTCTTAGATGTAGAGACTATTACTGCATTTGAGTATTTACTTGTATAAAATCTGTTTGTAATTGAAACTGCTTTTTATTTGATTTCAAAGATATGATCACAGAAACTGGAACACAAATGTCCCAGTGTTCTACAAGCACATAAGAGACATAAAAAGAAAGCAATCTGAATAAAGTGTAATTGTTCTATTTCTCAAGCTGAATTCTATACAGAATTCAAATCTTGTAAACTAAGTTATGTCCACCTATTTTAAAATACACATATGTATTTGTAAGGCAAGGGAGAATGAAATGTATATGCTTAGATAAAAAGGCACAGCAAATGCCAAAATGAAGGTAAATAGAAATCCAACTAACTTAACATACTTTCTCTGACAGAGGTACCTGATACACCAAAGAATAACCAGATATATAATTCATCTTTTCAAAAGAAGATTCATATTTACAAAACTATCATTGTTGCTATCTGATAGAACAGGTATTTTGGTGTGCCAGATTAGGTTATGGACACATTTTGACAATATAATCTTTTGATCCTCTTCTTTAAAGGAGCTCTATTATACATTTAGTTGAATAACACAGTTACAAAGCTGTAAGTTCAAGGATCAAATGGACTTGCTCTGTTTTTGTAAGTTAAATTAACATTTAAAGCAGTTTGCTGGAGTATGGCGACCTGATTCATTGTCAGGTCTGAATTTCAAGGTATTTTCTGAACTCTATTGTTTTCTTCATTACTTCCCACAGAACAGCAAACCCATCACTGGCTGTCTCTTCCTTCATTTCCTCAGTGGAAAAATAGAAATGACAAAGCTAAGCCATCTTTTTAATTTGATCAATTCACAATACACGGTTTGAGCCTGAGGCTGGCAGTCAGGAAGTGCGCACATGTCAGTGAGAACAAGGAGACCCATCTTCCCTGTGCTCTTTAAGGATTATGCATGTATACAATATGCACACAGGCATTCAGAAATATTTCTTACTAAAGGAAAGACACTAAAAGTCTTGTTCAGATAAATTGAATGCGTGGTTATGTTATTAGAGAGCTGTAATTTTACATGGAAATTTATAAGCAATTTCTCGTGTAGTTTCTCACATGTTTCCTTAGAATAATCCCATTATACTAAAATGAAGCCACATTCCCAGAAGCATTGGTGACTTTTAGGCTAAACTAATGTACTTGGAACAAGGCCACAGAAGTCATTTTAGCAGTATTTAGAATTACAACCAGTTACTGAAAGGTATGTTATTTTCACACTGGAGTACAAGCTCTGTTCTTTACTAAGCAATAGAGGAATCTTTTTTTCTCCCACTCTTTTCACTAACCTCCTTATCCCTCCTACATTTTCCAAACCAAAAATGTTTTTTGCAATGATCATTTGGCAGAAGAAATTCAAACTTAAACTTTTTCACAAAATTTACTCCTTTTTTATTTTTCTTAACTTTTCCATGAAAATATAATTTGAAAAATTGAAAGTTGCCCTCATTTTTCATTTATAGTAGTCATTATTTTAAAAAATTAAAAGCAATTCCATGATTCCATGATAAATCAAGTCAGCTGGATTAAATTACAAATCTTCATTTCAGTATAATCAGACAAATCCAAATTTCCTTCCATATCTAATTGCAGTTATGAATTCAGGTATATTATTTTAACTCTTTAACTTCCTTGTCTTAAGTTAAAATCATTGAACATAACTATATTAATTTGTGCAGTGTCTGAATTGTGGCAAGCCTATAGATCATTATGAAAGGATTTACATGTTGATACAATTAAAAAATTAAAATTTTATTCATAAGAATCCTTCAATGAAATCTGAGTGCATATCTTCCTTCCCTGTTTTATCTTCCTTTGCCTTTCAGGCAGACTCTTTATCAAAGGAATATAATAAAAATATGTTTAATCTGATCCATACCCTGTAGGTGATGGACAGCGATTTTGTTTGGCAGTGGCAGCAAGCTCTGAACTATTCCCAATAATGCAGCTCTAAGAAATCTAAGTACTGGAAATTAACAGGTTTTAAATCAATGGAATCACCAGAGAAGTTTAAACCAGAGTGCTTACCTAGGCTCCTTATTAAAATAAATTAAAATCAGAAAGCTTCAGATAAATATGAAAAGAGGTATTCTATGTTCATCATGGGAAATATCTGCATACATAAGATCTGGCTGAACTGAATTAACAGTAATCACGTTACTTGCTTAAATTAGAGAGAAATTCAGGTCTCCTATTTATTAGCTCACTTAGCTCTATGCCAGTGTAATTTTCCTGTCAAAATATTGAATAAAAATAAAATAAATACAATTAGTATTGACCAAAAGAATTAATCAGTGCATGCTCTGGCAAAAAAAATCACCTTTTTTGTGTCTTGAAATAGGAAGCTACCTTATGTCAACCTAATTTTATTGAGGACAGTAACATGTACAGGAAAAACTTAAATAAGTAAACAAAAAACAACTATACTTTTGTAGAATAGTCAAAGATCATTATAGTATGAACCAATCCTCATAAGACAGTAGAAGCAACTGGCTTTTTTAAGACACTATGATGGAATTTAGGAGTTTATGGATATATATCACACAAATATTACAGTAATTTCACGAATACAAGCCGCACCAATTTGACCAAAATTTTGGTGGAAACCCGGAAGTGCGGCCAATATTCCGGGACGGCTAATACATTAACAAAATTCTAAAAGCTGCCAACACAGAAGTGAGAGCCCGCGGCAGCCCCAAGCCAAGCTGGAGCCCGGCCGGCCCCGGCAGAGGTGGGAAAGCCTGGCAGAGGCGGGGCCAGCAGTGCGGGGGGCGGGCGGCAGAGCCTGAGCCAGCAGGGCGGGGCAGGGGGGGCGGCAGAGCCCGGGCCAGCAGGGCGGGGGAACCTGGGAGAACTGGGGCTAGCAGTGCAGGGGAGCATGGCAGAAGCAGGAAGGCCGGCGGGTGGGGCTGCCTGGCAGCGGGGGAAGCCCAGCAGAATCGGGGCCAGCAGCGTGGGGGAGCCCGGCGGTGTGGGGGCCTGCAGTGCCGGCCAGGGAGAGGAAACGCGGCGGCGGTGCAGACGGGAGGGGGCGGCCAGCGAGCCCGGCGGCGGCAGCCCTGCCGGCAGGGCTAGCAAACGCGGCGCAGCGCGGCCGGCGCGGCCGGTGGCAGCGGCAGCAGCCCGCCGGCCGGGATAGCGAACGCGGCAGCGGGGTGGTGCTGACGGGAGAGGGGGGCCAGCGAGCCCGGCGACGCGGCAGCACCACCCGACCAGCCCCGCCGAGCCGTGGCGCTGAGCTGGGCCACCCAGCCCCGTGGGCAACCATGAGCGGGCTGAGCCTTCCTGGCCCCGCCCCGAGCCAGTAAAGCCCGCTATGCCGCGATCCTGTTACTAATTGGCCAATTTGTGAAAGCTGCGCACGGATTCTCGCGACGAATGAAAGTGCGGCTAATATTTGGGGTGCGGCTTATCTATTGACAAAGACAGCAACATTGTCGAGGCACCGGAAGTGCGGTTTATAGTCCGTGCGGCTTGTATTCGTGAAACTACTGTATCTAATCTGTATCATGTTTCCTGTATATATTAAATATCTTTTTAGACAGAAAAGGGACTACATTACTGGCTGAGCACTCACATCACTTCAACTCATCTGTTTTCTGGAAAATTATTATCTTTCTTCCAGAGTAAAAAAAAAAAAAAAAAAAGGGATTACAGCTCAAAACACAAGAGCATTTCTACAGAATCTATAATCTTTCTGAAAAATCACACCCATCAGTTCGCTACATAATTCTGAAGAACCATCAAAGTAGTTTTCACAGCTTCTTCCTGATTTCCAGCTCACCAAAAAAACGCTTTTAGATGTATTTATATATGAGACACACGAGAGGTTATTCTCTCCCAACAGATAAGGGAAGCTTGAAAAGATCAGACAGGTTCAAACAAATAATGAGTACAAAATTAGGACTAACCCCATGTGATTGGTTAATTATTGTGTTTTTACACTTACTCCATTTTTTTCCTTTTTTGTTTTCTTTTGTCCTAATTCTTTATCTGTTTCAGGGACTGGCAAAACAAGGAGTGCTGGAAGATCAAATTCATATGATTCCTTCTGGCTGAATGCTCAAGTTTCAACTTCATTTTCACCCAAAAAAATCCTTACTTTTTAATTTTTTTAGAAACTCAATAATTTGTGTTGATTTGTTTCTTTTATTTGGTAAATACAGAAAGATTCAGTCTTATCTTCCAGAAATTTTTAAAACTTTATTTTCCTATTTATATTGCCTATGAAGGCTTAAGATCATTCCATGCCTAGATTGTAACAAGAAAGAAAAGGTAGAAAATTACCACAAATGACTTATGAGTGCACAGGGACCACAACTTCTCAGAGATATCTGCCAGCTCACAACTGAGGAAAAGCAAAAACCAGCATGAACCTACAAGTAAAAAATTTCAGTTGTAAATTTAGTTTTCCCTTAGTTAAAATGAAACAAAATTACTCTGGTTTATTAAGTATGGACTGGAAAAAAGGCTCTTAATAGAATACAGCTTTGAGATCTATTTAGGGAACATGGCAGGGGCTGCTGTGATCCAACACCTTCATACATCGTGTAACTTCACATGCTGCTGAACAGCCACAGTCAGTGTCAGCAAACGAGTTAGAGGAAAACATTCTGACAAAACATTTTTGTCATTTTAAAAAGCTCCCAGTAAACAGCTTTATTTCTATGAAATACCCTTATGTCAATGAAACTCCCTTGGAAAAAAAATATGCAGTCAGGAAACAACCTTTTCTTCTCAGCTTTGTTATCCAGGTACCATCCAAACTTCCAGCTGCAAGGCTTGGAAGCCAACATTCCAAATCACTCTAAGGCAAAGTGCTCTTGGAAAATTTCTACACCATAAAATAGGGAAACTAAGCAACTTCAAGCCTTAGCCTCAGCTGTGAGCTCACTTTCTGATACTGTTTTTGGCTCCTCTGCTTCTCTACTTCTCTACCTCTTGTCTGAAGGGAACTGAAGCTGAATGATGTAGCTTGAACCTTCATCTCACTCTTATGCAGCAACACAGCCTCAGCCTCAGCCTCACTTCTCTACAGTAGCCGAGCTCTGGCTTACCACCATATGGCCATTCTTGTGGCTACTATGAAAATCAACAAGAGGTAAAGTAGATTTGATTTACCCAGGACAAAAAACACATAAAAGTTTCTCTTCGGAGTACTGAAAAGCTCTGCTAATGACATTCCAATACTAAATGAAGTGGGCTTGGGCACACATCTCTAACCATGAAGGCAAACTGACAACAAAGGCAGGTTTTACATGGCTACTCACCTTCCCCTCTGCCCCCACAGGATGGTCTCATTCCTACAGTCCTAGGCACAGGCTATGCCCTGGAACTGTGTCCTGACTTTATGCCAACAGGGGTTTCATTCTTACAGAGTCACACTAGTTAAGCAAATGTAACAAAGTTTCTGAGCAACAGAGCACCATCTTCCACTACATGTGTCAGGTCTTCTCAAAGTCCTTCCCCCATTGAAGAATTTAAGTATATGTTTTATGTTGTTAAAAAAAATGAAGAGTATTTTAATTCCTTAAAAATAAAGAACAAAATCAAACATCTGCTGAGCCACAGACTGAATCCCTAAGGACCTTGGCACTTGTCTGTACAGAAATCACTCCCTTTCCTGCTGTCACAGCTGAGGCTACATCTGTCAGCACTGATGGTCAGCTGCCTGCTGTTGGCAGAAGAGATTTCTCAGCTGTGACCCTCTGGCCAAATGACCATCAGAACTGGAATGGGTTGGGCGACTTTTATTGTAGGCAATCAGAAGTTCAGCAAAATAGTATACACATGTGAGTACACACATTATAGATATATACATACAGGATTGTGCTTGTTTGATAGATCTGTAGTCAGTATCAGATGTGCTTTTGTGCATAAACACATTTTGTCTTCTTAATGTATAAAACCCCTTCTTTCTTAGGCCAAAACTAGTATGCAGGTAAAATAACAGAAAATTACCCATAATTTAAATAAGTCTATCCTGTTAACTTGCAGAGCTCTAGATTATTTTAAGTACAGTTTCTATATAAGACAGTAAACTCTAGATTTTATATTTTGTCTCATGTCTCATGAAATCACATTTTAACAAATGTTGGGTTCTTTAAAAATTGCTAATCTGAAAATCCAGTGAATTTTGAAAATTTAAAAAAAAAAAAAAAAGAGGAGTCGTTATTTTCAGATAGTCCTCCTGATTATATTGCTATTTGCAGTACATAGCAAAATCCATATTCATTCTAATTTTTGCTGGCCAGCTGGTAGAATTGCTAAATACCATTATTTCAGACAAGATAGAGTACCAAATTAATCCAAATATTCAGACAGCTTTGGCCTGGTGGAGGCTAATTTGTCTTTTAGCAGCAAAAATCAAAACCCATGTTAGCAACAAACATGCAAGTTGCTCTTCATAAATTTTGCAAGTGACACTCTAGGGAAAAGGATGACGATGTGAAACAAATTCTTTACTGTAATTACAAACATAATATTTTTAGAGAGATCTCTATTTAAATTGTGCTTACCCAAAGCAATGGAGATCTAATCATTTCATTGTTTTATTTAGAGCATTTAGCAGTCTACTGTTTGTGCAAATGCCCCTGCATGGAAATCCTACTACTTTATCACATGACCATTTTCTGTGTATGGGCATAATTCTTACAAATGGCCCTACTACTACAAATGGCTACTCAGGCTTCTCAATTTTCTTCTTCCTCATCTTTGGTCTTCTCACTTTTGTGTTATCAGCATCGTATTCCAATCTCCTGCCTTAAAAAGATTGCAATTGCCTCTAGCAATCATTTAAATTGAGGATTTGTATTGAAGACAAGAAAGCAGTTCTCCACTTAGGGAAATAGGGACTCTCCCACACATATTTGCAATCTGGGGCTCAGGCAGTGCCAGGATAACGAAGCCCCATTCAAGCCTGAAAGACTCATAGCAGTGTTGTGCTGTCCTGCCTGGTGCGTTTGGCACACACACAAACACCAAACACACCCATCACAATGCCCTGTGGTGGGAGACAGGACATGTCATACACACCGCACACATCCTCCCTGCTCTCACAGTGCCCATGGCCAGCTTCTGTGCACCACTGGCACTGGACATAATGTTAGCCACACCTCAGATTTGAATAGGTAATGCTCTTCTTAGACATTCTTATAACTGGATAAAAGCAAAGAAAAAAAACATAGTGTTTGTTTTTACAAATGCTACTCGAGAAGCAGTGTGCAGCTGTGCAGTGGAATGTTGTGAATGTCAGTATTGTAATATGAGGGGGAAGATAATGAAGTCTCCATGAATAATTCTGTTGTTATCCAGTCCTAACAAAAATTCAGAAATGTTCTTTTTCTCTCATTACAGATGACTTAATAAACAAATTGTGCGCCGCAAAGCCTTGACTGTTCTCTCAACTATTGTTGCTTTTGCTACCACAAAAGGAGTGTTCTTAATTCTCTTCAAGAAAACATGTAAGGTCTCTCAGGAATTTAGAAGAAATTAATTTAATTTGATAGTCTGGAGTCTATTCAAAAATCTTGTGACTTTCTTCAGCTATATGAATTTCAAACAAAATACAAGCTCTCAGTCAGCTCAGAGTTTATCTGTTTCACTTATGAAGGCTATTCTGCTCACTTAATAACAGGGCACTTCTGGAATGCAGAGGTATGAAAGCTCTTTTCATCCTGGATTATTTAAGGTGCAGGAGCTACCTCTGACCTTCATGTAAACATGGAAGAAGTCCCTTCTGTTCTTCAGTCTTATCAGCTGCAGCAGGTGTCACAGGAAACAGAGTGAAAACTCCACATATATTCAGGTTGTTGCTGGTATTTCTGACTGTCAGCTTAAAGAATCACTTGGAACCCACATTTAGGACAATTATTTAAGTATTAAATTCCTTTAAAAAAGAATTTCATTTACTTTACAGAGCAGATCATAAAATTCTCTTGCATTCTTCCCCAGATAGTGGTTGATTTTTTTTTTTTTTACTTAGTGATTCTGACAATTCACATATTCGCTAAGAGTAACAATGACTCTGGTGTGAGTCATTTACCCATGCTATAAAAAAAGTATATAAGCAACAAGACATTCTCTCTGTATTTTGGCTTTTTTCTCAGTGAAAGAGCACCATAATCAACAAGCAAAAGAATATTTTCTCTCAGTGTTGTTCATTTCTTGTCTATCTGCAAAATATTAGTGCATGAGACTCCAGTTTGTCAGCATCCAAGAAGTCCTTGACCTGAGAGAGGGGTGAGAGAGGTACCTTGTGCTCCAGTGCTTGTCTGAGATGCACATGGGCACAATTTGTAATACAATTGCATCTTACTGCTAATATGGTTTAATTTATAATCTGATAAAACAAGATAGGTAAATATATTTTCTAATTAGAGAGGATAATATTGCTTCAGAGATACAGAAAAACGTTAAATAAACACAGTGAGCCTCTAGGAAAGATAATACTTATGTAATTACTTAAAATAGCTGTGTAATTAAGTACATTCTTTTAATGTTTTCTATTTGCAGTGAAATCTATTGCTTTGTGATGATATTTTAGTATAGGAAAGAAACAAATGCCATTCTTCTGTTTTCACCAAGAGATAGCATAACACATTATATGTATAGAAAGTGTTTTTCTTCAGGATTTCAGAGATGAAAGCTTCCAAATAGGTATATCTATGTTCCAATTACGTATATCTCTTACTATTTTAATTTTATTTATTTTCTCTAACCAGGACTTTGACACATGCTTGATCAGTCCATGTTCAGGGGAAAAAAACAGCCAGGTGTTTCTGTCATTTTAGCTGCTGGAATAAAGATTTTGATGAAGTAATAATAATGTATTTAGATTGCAAGAAGGAAACAGTTCCACAATATATTACATCATTTTACACACCTCTCAGACCTGACCCATGGCCTTCCTAGTTGTTCAAGGCTTGTGAATCCAGACTGATAAGAATCACTTCCTTCACAAAAAGTTATCATCGCTTCAAGAGCCCTGAACTTCGTGGAAAACATGCAGCCAGGGCAGCTTAGTTCACTGGTGTCTCAAGTGGGAACTCAGTTTCCAGTGCTTGTAAGGGCAGACTCTACACACAGTTGAGTATTTTGAGGCACAAACACCAGCAGAGCATCTCTGAAACCAAGTGGAAGAAAAGTCCTCAGTACAATAAACCTTGACATTTTCTGTTAGAAAACCAGAATGTTCTTCTACAGAAGTGTTCTCCCAAGTTCATTGCAAAATAAAGAAAAGCATGTCTCAAAATAAGAAAAAAGGTAAGGATCATGTTGGTTGGAATGAAGCTCAACCTTCCTACCCACTCTTCTGTATAGTCATAATATTTGTGAGTGAAATGACACCCATGTCTCTAAGTGAACTTCACTCAGCGTGTGCCTCATAGGGCTATGCTCACTTCAGTAGAAGTTAAATGGTAACTGGAATGCATAATGCAGAATACAGACTTGACTTATTGTAAGACCAAGCTAAAGTCATGGGCCATCAGGATTGTATTCAGATGCTGATAAGACATGAAGAGGCTTTCGTTGAAGATTTCTTGAAAAGCAAAGTGGGATCTGAATTCCCAACCAATTCAACTTGATTGAGAGGACCATGGCTAATTTTTCATAACAAACATACTCAAGTCATCAGTCATTTTCAGATAATTGCTGTATGAATCACTAGACTGACAAAAGTACAGGACATTACTCCCTCACAGCCTGTGATACAGTAAATGTGCATCACTCCTGCCCACAGTGTGCCAGTGCTTTACAACATTACTTCAAAATATTGTCATCTTCACACATGTACGTTAATATCTGACAGAGAAATACTTGGAAATAGGCTGCAACTGAAAGAATAGCCAAAACTTGAATAAATTGCCTTAGACAGGTTTAGAGATCTTCATCATCAGAGCTGTAAAAGCAGATTAGACATATGTCTGTCACAAGTGGTTTCTTTTGCCTTGAGGAAGCTTCAAAAATGCTTCTACAAGCCTTTTTTTTAGGATTCTAAAATACTCCTATACAACTCCCAACTGTATGAACATGAATACAAAAACACAGTGTGAAAATGCCAAGCTTTCAGACACCAATATACAAATGAGTCTGAGAAATAAGAGGATATTTTCTTTACTTCACAGGTGAATGAGAAAATTCTATTATACTAAATAGTTACAAGAAACATAGTTGGTTTTTTTTCTATTGAAAAACAGAAATCTTTCCCCCAAATTAAAATCTCCATTAATGCTTCTGATGTAAATCATGAAATTATCCATTTAGAAATTACACAGTCATAATACCATCCAGTCAGGAGGATGGAACATGACTCATAACAATGTTGTCTGAAGTATAGATATGAGCTAGCAAGTTTTTGAATTCTCGTATAAAAGCTGATTTCTTTTTTTTTTCAGAATATATTTTCTATAAGAATATCCTGGTACATTGTACCTAGAACTCAGCATCCAGTTTAAAAACAGGGAAAAAATAAGGATGAAATATGTATTTCCAAAGTCATTAAATTCTCCACACTGATTCAGTGGTTAAACATTGCACAGTTAGAAATATTGTCACTGCTCTCCATACCTGATGATCCAGCTTCAGGAAATAGATAGAGATAATCCTTCACATTTTCTAGCCTAAACCACAATAATGAATTTTATTAGTTATTTCTTAGACTATAACCTTAATTACCTGTCTTTTGGTTTCTGCTTTTTGGGGTTTTTTTTTAAAAAATCAAAAAATAATTGTGTTTTCACTGCTAAGCTTACATCTTTCTTTTAAAACAAGAAGACAGAAAAATAATTGGTTTTATTCCAAGATGCAATCCAGAAGAAGCAGACTATTATAATATGTCTCTAGTCAGACTTCCTTTGGTTATAATTGTCAATTCTCAATTATCTCATCTCTTTACCATGGATGTGAAAAATCATTAAACAAACTGATTGTTAATTCAAGCTACCCCATGTTACAAAGCAAGGAGGAATGAAGTGTATCTCCATCTGAGTAAAGGCTTAGGTGTAAATGAACAATCATGCCCATTTTATTTACATGCTTGCAAAACACCAAAAAAAAGTGTTTTCAACATCAGCACAAAATCAAGATGAAAATTGCCTTTAAAAAGTATGAACTCAATCCCTCAAAACACAGTATTAATTCATGCAATATACTGCACTTCACTAAGAGGAAAATGATCTTTGCAAACACTGACCTAAGTCAAAAGAGAAGGACATTTAGAAAATAGGTAGGAAATAACTGGTAAGAACACAGAAGTTTATCTTAAAAATTTTCACTGACACCTGTTAGGGGAGCTTATGAAGATGATCATCCAGTTGGAGATAAGGTAATCAATACAGGTGTTGAGCTCTACTTCAGTTATTTGGGATAAGAGTCCCAGTAATTCATGTTTCATGTCCAAGAAAAATATGAAACTGTCTGAACCCTGAAACATGTGCTCTTAAAATGAGAAGACTTCAGCTACATTCTCAAACTAAATAACGACTTCTCTTGCCCTTAAGGATCAAATCAAGGTTGTGGATAATAAAGCCTGCCTATTAAACTCTATTGAACTTTAAATAAGGCTTTGTGTTGCAAATTACATCTACATAAAGTATCAAAGCTGTGAGGTCACAGAAAAATAGCAAAGGAAATAATGACAAGTGTAATTAAAAAGACTCAGTTTTTTGAATGAATACATGGAAACATAAAAGGTCCTACTATGTAACCTTAAAGAATAAGTTGCATAGTTATTACTTCCAGAAAGGTTTTTGCTGTGCTCCAAATAATTTCATTTCCCTTATTCTTTGTCAAAATAGGCAGACTTGCTGAAGATATGACAAAATTGTTGCAGAAGAGGGTCCAGAAAGGATCTAATTTTCTGGGGCTCATTAGCAGGACTAGAGGTTTGACAGTGAAAAGCATTAGTTTTCTAGGCCCTTTCTAGTGGAAAGATAGACTAGAAAACTACTACACCATTTTTATTCCCTTTCCTTCTATTCCCACTCAATCCTACTTCCCAAGCAAAGTGGTTGAGAAATTCAGATTGTCTGGCGACTCTGTCTACTAGTGTAGAATGTGGTTGACAACAAAAAGAGACGAAAATAAGCTGTTTGTGATTCAAGCACACTGGAAATTAGTAATTCACTTTTATTTCTTCCATTTCTAATTTCTACTGTCAAAATCTGGCTCCCTGAATAAATATTTTCAAGAGAGCTTTGTTAATCTTGAAACAGTCTGATCTATTATAAACACAGACTGGCAGACACTATCAAGCTTCCAATCTTCTCATCAGTAGGCATGAAATAGATACATGTGGTGGTCTTTTGCTTTTATTTTTCTTCTTTCCATGAGAATAGAACTGTCACTTCATCCTCTAAATATTTTTAGAACAATAGTGTTCTGTATGTAAACTTGGAATGCCATGATGTTCCTGAAATTTCTGCACTCCTCCACACGACCTCAAGTATGCATTCTACAGAACTGAACAGCTCAGTACCCAGCTCAAAAATAGTGAAATTGGTGCAAAAATGATTACCTGAAGCAAGTGTAAGACAGATCAGGTTTCTCTGTGTAAGAGGGCTTCTATCCAAGGATCACTATTCCTGTGTTTTACCGTTTTGTTTTAAATGCAGAAGCAGTCTTCGGAACAGGGAGGACATGACATCCATCTTCCCCATTTCCTAGGAGCTAGCCTAAGCTGCACTGCACTGGATGTCACTTTGGTGACAAAAATAGCCTGTCCCTTCCCCATGCAGAAATTCAACAGCTGGGTTTTTTGTTTATTTTTGAGGGTTTTTTTAAGAAAAACTGAGGCCGGGGCAAATAAAATCTCTGCAGATCTTTCTAGCTTCATGGGATCTCCATGACAGAAACTGGTTCACTTGTGGCTCCTCGTGAGCAAAATGATGGTGTGGTGCTCATCTACTCATCCTGGGCATGTGTCAAAATGTCTGTGAAACTGGATCTAATTGGAAAGTCTGATATTGATAGTCTGAGAAGAGATGATGCAGAATTAATTATCTATGAGGACAGTGCTTCATCTGCACGGTTTCCAGTGTTCACTGTGTGATAGAACTAGATTCTCCAGCAAAGCAGTTTGTGATAAAGCTGGTGTTCCTATTCCAAGGGATCTCTGTATTGTCAAACCAACAGACAGGTAACACTGACTTAACTTTTCCAAAAGAACACACATATAACTTCTGAAAATTCTGGAGAAACACATTTTCCTTCTAAAGGGTATTACATGAATTTCTATGAAACATGAATGTTCATCAACTTGCCTCCCATACTCTCAGGGCCCACTGGGAAATGAGATTGTGTATCACCGAAGGCCATCCCAGAGAGCAATGTTTTAAATAAATAACTAAGACCTATTTGTCTTTGCCAGGAAATATCTTTTAAATAAATCTCTGCTTGTCCCTGTTGACTGTCACTATGCACAGCTGCAATTCGTATTTCCCTGACATCCTATTGCATTATTGTTCTTGCCGCTCAATACAGTGCATGTTTCTCTTTTACTCTCATCTAGTACCTTTGTTATCAATTTAAAATCTAATTTATTTTCCTTGGTTACAGTTTTTCTCACTAGTCGATTCCCTTTTGCATTAGTATTAATATCTAAAATATTAGCTGATAGTTTCCATACTCTTTAAAAATCTTCATGAAAGTTATCTCTATTATAAGATAAGAATAGCAATAAAAGCCAGAGACACAAATTTTTTTTATGATTGACACAGTGCAGGGACATTCTTTAGGGATGGGCAAATCAAACACAAATTTTAGTGCTACTCAGCTAACTGAACACTTCTGGAATGATACTGAAGGCCCTGCTGCAGACTATCCATCTAAGATACATGTGCAATATCAGATTTGTGAGCAAGGAGAGAAGAGGCTGGGATCTACAGCTTAACAATTTAATATTGATTAAAATCAAACAAAGTTTTAATTTGAGCAATTTCAAGTTGTGGACTTTACAGAACTGCGATTTATAGGACATCCCACCCAACATACACCATAAAATAAATCTATATACATTAACATCTAACAAATCTCATAAACAAGTTGGGGGCTTCTGCAGAGAACAGCAACATTTCTTACAGGAAAAGACTAAATACAACAGCTGCACTCAATGATTATTGGAAGGTAGATTTGCCTGTCTCTGCCAGCCTTTCTGGTATCTTTCTGTATAATGGCAGCTAGTTATCAGACTCTCTAAACACCACTGAGGAGACGAAGGCATGCAATATTCTAATGAGTATTAAAGACAGTTCTAGGGTCTACCAGAAAAAAAGAAGAGGTGATCTCATGGATGCTCCAAAGTACAGGAGTCTTCAATGCCACACCCTCATTCTCAAATGTAAAAATTAAGTTGACTGCAAACTTCTCAGAATGTTCCTTATCTGCCAAATAGGGTAGGCATCTGTGAGCTTACAAAGTATTTGCGACAGAATAAAGATCTAGTTGAATCTCTGCCCTGATGCACTGAAGTTTTTACAATGTGCTCTCCAATGAATCATATCTTGACACTCCCTTCACTTTTCAGTTATAATTGAAAGACCTAAGGGTCTGAGTTTCTTCTCACAAGCATCAAAATACTGACATAATTCCACTGGACTTGACTCATAGTTATATTAATGTCTTTTCACACCATTCAGCTTTAAATTAAATACGAGTATACAAGAGTATTAATCAGAATCAGGCACTGAAGTCTTGACTAGAATTCCTCACTTAGACAAAACCAAGAAAACAGAATCAGCAGCTGAGACTTGTTTTAAATAAATGCAGAGGTTGCCCTTTCCACAAAGAAAGGATCTGTGAAGCTCTTTAGTCTGACTGAAAGCTGCAATATCTTTGTTTCTATGCTTTGCTGCTTTTATCACCATAAAACATAAAGCCAAGAGAAAAAGAAGGATGATTAAACACCCACTAGTGGAAATCCATGGATGCAAAGCATTTCTCACTTGGGCTCTTAGCTGTCAGGACTTTTGTTAGGCAAGGGTGGTTTGCAGCAGCATACACCTGTCAACAGTTATAGAAGTTACTTTAAAGAAGTTTATCTGCATCCATCTGGAGAAAATAACTCCTAGTGACAGAAATGCACATATCCACAGTCAACAAAGATGATGGCAGTGAACAAGTCAGAAACCAAAATGATAGCCATAAAACTCTTTGTTCACATTTGCAGAAATATATGTTTTCTATAACAGGCTGAAGTTTGGAAGGCTGCAATGTCATATACCATCAGAGACAAGTATGTACCTCTCTCTCCCAGGATTTCTCAAGGCACACACTGCATCAGAGTTATAAGAGAATAAAGCAAAGAAATACAGCAAAAGGTAAAATGAAGGGGAATATGCCCAGGTTCAGTCAAATTAGGCTTTCTGAGCAGCGGATCAAGGGAGAGGGTGTTTCTTAGGGAAAAGCCCAATGATCCTGAGGTCAAGAGCAATGAATCATATTCCTGGTTCCCATATAAATTATGTAGCTTTACTCAAATTACTGAATTTCCCCATTCTTCATTTAACACAGTGGACTGGTTTTGGCTGAGATAGAGTTAATTTTCTTCACAGTATGGGGCTCTGTTTAGGATTTGGGCTGGAACCTGTGTTGATAATACAAAGGTGTTACAGTTATTACTGAGCAGTACTTGCACAGAATCAAGGCCTTTTCTGCTCCTCATATCACCCCACCTACAAAGAGGCTTGGGGGACACAAAAAATTGGTAGGAGCTGACACCAACTGACCACAGGAATATTCCATGTAGTGTCATGCTCAGCATATAAAGCTGGGGGAGGAGAAGGAAGGAGGGACATTCAGTGTGATGGTGTCTTTCTTCCCAAGTCACTGTTCTGTAACGGAGCCCTTCTGTTATGGCAATGGCTGAACCCCTGCCTGCCCATGGGAAGTGGTGAATTAATTCCTTGGTTTGCTTCGCTTACTTGTGCAGCTTTTGCTTCACCTATTAAACTGCCTTTATCTCAACCCAGGAGTATTCTCCATTTTACTCTTCTGCTTCTGTCCCCCATCAGGAGGCAGTGAGCAAGTGGCTCTGTGAGGCTCACTTACCGATTGGGGTTAAACCACAACACACAGACTCAAATACACAAAATGTCATGTTCAGTTCATTGTTTAGTTGGTCTGAAATCCTCCATAAAGCCTACAGAACATGACTGTTCTAAATGTCAACAGCTTGCACAGCTGAGGCAGTGTGGAACTTCTATGACAAAGAAGGGTGGTTGTAAAGCTTTGCCAGCTGCTGAGGAAGACTGAATGCTGTGGAGAAAAAGTAGAAAAGTAAAAATTGGTAATATTGACCAGATGGTAAGAAAGCCTTAGTGTGGAAGAAGGAGAAATTGCAGTTCTGTTCTGGGTTACCTGAATGAACGTTCAGTAACATGCTATTTTACAGATTACCTCAGTTTCTGGATCTTAAATAGGGATATGGTGTCTACCTATATCAGGGAAGAAGAAAAGGCTTGGGAACAAGTACAAGTCTTGAGAGTCACACTCCCTCTGAGCAAATGTTTTTCTGCATAATGCTTCTCTATGATTTTATTTTTATGTAAGAAGAAAATGAGTAGCATCATTGTGGAAAACAAATTTTCAGACACATTTACTACTGCTTCATATGAATCATGCTTGGGCTTGTACCAGTATGCTTGGACTGCATTAAAATAAAATCTAATTTTTTTACAACATGATCCTGCAAAATTTCTTTATGGTCTCCAGAAGATTATTCTGGAGGAGATTACCAATGTACTTTTTAAGACTTTGTTTCTTCCCAGGTCAGACCACTATTCACATTAACAACTTCACTGTTTCCTAGACACTAATTTGAACTTTGCTATATTGCCATTTTCATTTACTTTCTTTTTCCACTATTTGGACTTTTAACAGAGTCCGCACAAGTGTTCCTATCAAAGCCAATTTGGAATTAATCTTTTAAGTAGGAGTTCATGTCACAGTATCAGATGTTCTAGTTACTAACATAGTGCATCTGCTAGATTTCCATCATCCCATAAGATTGTACTTCTGCTTTAAAAAAAGCACTGGCATTTTTGCCTGTCAATATTTTCTCATTGCTCGTGACATAGTTGTTCTCAAAACTCGCAGTGAATCCTTTCTCTGTCTATATACACCATAATTATGCAGGAATGAAAATTAGATTTAACACATATAATTGCCATATTCATGTATATGAGCTTCTTTTTTAACTAGGAACAATTCCTTCCACCAGTTTTTCCTTTGCCCCAGCAAATACCCACAGATCACAGTAAATAAACTGAAGGTCCGGTGTCTGCATCACGAGACCTTCCTTTGACAAGATGTGCAGCACCTCACTGGCTTTCACTCTGAAGCTATTTGGAAAGCATCCTAATCTATGCTACCAATGGGTGTGCTCTCTTCCATTCTTTATGAAAGGCATTCTGAAGGTGAAGTCAGTTAACGCTACCAAGTTTATATGAAGCAAAATTAGTCAGTGTATCATCTTTTTTCATTTGCATATAGCGCTTATTCTATCTTTTAATTTTACCAAATAGGCAATGAAGGATATCATTTACCTCACAAAATAATTATACATTGCTAGTGTATAGTTATATCCAGTCTCATCACCTTGGGCTCCCTCTCTAGCCAACCAAGAGACTGGTCTGTTTGAGAATGATTAATCTGATCTATAGGGTATGTCTAATTTGGGCAGTAAAATTCTAGGCAGAGACAGAACCAAAAACTCAGTATTGTGTGCATGACTAAAGAGTAAGCCCCCAAAAGATTTTCTCTCAATTAAAACAAGATCTTTTATAGAACAGCATTCAAAGAGTTGTCTTTGATTGTTCTCATTTTGATTACTTGACATACAGTGAAAAGAGTGTGATAAGGTGAAAGTACAGAACCAAAGTACATATGATGATAAGCTACTAAGTTTATAGAACCATATTAATTTACTAAGTTTCATGATGATGGATGCCTTTCATTAGTAGTACTACTGCAATTATTAATAATTAGTACCATCTACAATGTTCCTTATATAGAGGAGAAATGCTGGTTATGTGTAATGAGAAAGAGTGCAAAAGATCTTTCCAGGCCCTGAATGTTTTTCGTTTGGCTTTGCAGTTTGGTGAAACGTGTTCAGACAGGAATCACACAGTGATGGAGTGAAGCATCTGTGCAGCACATCCCTGATGTAGTTCTACTTGTCACACTGCCTGAAGAAAGCACAGGTGTAGGAAGCAAACATCAACTTTTTTTCTGATAAGGATTCCTTTATGAAAGAAATCAGTTCTTTTTGTAGCAGAGTGTGTTCCTCCAAAACTGGAATTCTCATACTTAAAAATGCCACCACTTCATATATCTGATGGTAACCATCAAAGGTATTTATACGGCAACACAAGTCATCTACCCCATCTCAGTTGTTTACTTTCAGCAGTTGAAAGTTTTCCATCTATTGTTAGCTTTGTTTCACATGCTGTGGATAAAGGTTTTAAAGATTCATCTTTGTCTGAAGAATTCTCATTTCACCAGGGTCTTTCTGAGTTTTCAGACCTCCTCAGATCAGGAGGGGAAAATAATTTGTTTGTGTGGAATGTCCAAGTTCCCAGCAAGTGAGTAAAAATTACTGAGAGTGTTTTAAGTTGCTACATTCTTGCTAAGGGTCCCTGATGGTGTACCTAATATTCAGATTTTTTTCAAATTCAATGCTAGTGTTTTCTTGATCATTTGTTTTCCCTTTCCACAGGGTAGTACCAATCTGACAGGGAAAATCATGATCTGTGTTTATATAGTCTAATAGGAACTGTCAAAACAGCCACCAGTCAATCAGTCATCTGTCTCTCATTTTTCAAACATTTTATAACTCTTTGTGGACTTGTACAGGTTCCAGATAGATATGGTACAAGATACAGTTGATTTAGAATGTCATGCATTAACAATGAAAACCTTCAAGGACTCAGTCTTTGTCTCATTATGAAACAGAAGGAAAAGTGCATAGCAGGGAGAATACTAGACATGAATAGACATGATTTTTTTTTCCTGAGTCCTTAACATGTCATGAAACATAAGTCATCTTGATCTTTAACTAATGTAACACTGAATGGCTCATACAGCTCACTTGCCCAGAGGTGTTAAAGAGCTTTAAAGTGTTGGATTGCTCTGCTATGCTGCTGACCTCTCTGTTCCCTTGGGAATTGTTTTAACTTTCTCTTCCATTCTGTCAGAGAGAGCTCTCATTGCCTAGAGCAGTGCTGCCTTTCTGTCCTGCATTTCGCAGACAGACACACTTATTTGTATGTGGTTTGCAGCAAGAAGCAGCACCTGTCATTTTCTGCATGTGTTACACATGTAGTCTGAGAACAGGCTGCATGTCCAGAGGATTGGAGATGCGCTCATTGAAGGAGTAGCAATCATGCTTTGGGGTTCTACCTGTATTCCATGTTTTCACCTGGATGTATAATTTAGGACAAATTTTAAATCTAAGATCAAAGGTTTTCTGTCCACCTTAGTTTGTCAAGAACTTGCCTACACTGAACAAGGATCTGTCAAGGTAAATTATTTATAATGATGTATCATTTAAACTGAAAGGATTTGGAACAGTTTCCACATCACTTACGCGTTGTTAACTTCTTGACCCTCTGCCATTGAGGAAGCTACTATGTTGTTCTTCCAGGAAGGAAGGAATTGGGTCTTTCTAGACCGTGGTTAATGTAACAACAGCAAGTGCTAAGAGGTTGATTTCTTTGAGGCTGAAAACAGGTATTGATAACTACTGGTCAATCTCTTTAGAAAGAGTTGTAAACTTCCTTCTGAAGTCAATGGAGACACTTTGACTTCTGCAAATTGAATTAAGACTTTAGTTTATATAAAAATGGACCAACTTCTCAATTTTGCCAGAACCAGTGAAGGAAAAGCATATATCCATTGGTGTGAATTTTGTTTAAGCTCATTCTGATTTTAAATTTCTGAGAATGAAATACGGTCAAGATTACTGTAAATCACAGATTGATAATTGAGGACACAGAGTTTTATGCATATCCAGACATAAATAGCTCAAGATTCATGGTCATTATACTACAGACTACACAATCTCCCGCAACACAAAGCTGGGATGTAAGATAATGGTATGAATATTAAAACTCCCATTCATGTTAAAGCCCAAACTCTTGCTCGCTTGCAATGTTCAGGATTCTTCTCAAGATGAAGCACTTTAGAAAGACCATATTATTGTTGATTTATAAAAGTTCAGCCAATATCTCCAAAATCAAGAATTAGCATTACCTACCTAAATCAGACAATGTGGAACTTGTATTCTGTCTTCATAAACTCTGAGGGATGAGGCATCTCTGAGGTACAGCCTGACCCAAAACTGCTTTTTGGAACCACCTGTTTCAATTGCCTGCAGGAAGCATCTGTGAGGACTAACTTGCATGCCATAGACTCCTAAATTTATAGAGGAAAAATTTATGGCACAAAGATTATCTGAGTTGGCCAAAATTTTACACAGAAAAAGAGGTCTTGACTTTACTTGTTTCTGTCTAATAGCCCATACTCTTTCTGCCCTTTCTCATGAAAATGTGAGAAAATGCATCATATGTGATTTATTGTTTTACTTTTCCCACTCTCCTATTTTATAACTCTAGACAAAGGATGATCATTTAATTGCAACTCCTGGCATTTCTTTCAATGTTTCTAGACAGATGATATTGGCCTTGAAGGAATGTTCCACTTTAGATGCTGAGGAAATACAGCAACGGAGATTGCAACTGAATGGTATGAAAAAGGATTCTACAGTCCTACTATAATCTGAAATATTCCTGAATAAAAATCAGTAGTGAAATTCTACAAGTACTACCTGGACCACGAAGCACAAAATCAAAAATTAAAAAAAAAAAAAAAAAAAAAAAAAATTTAGGAAGCCTGGCAAAATGAAATATGTCTTAGAAAATACATTTTTAATTAACTTTCCCAGGGAAAGACTATTGGTTTTGTTCTGAGGAAACCAAGTCTATCAAATCAAGTTGTTGAGGGTATCAATTGCAAACAACAAGCATAATAAAGAGCCTAATAGACTTGGACAAATATCTGAAATAACTCAATTGTTTCTTTCTGCGCAAAATGCAATGGCCAATCCAATTTTGTGATTTGTCTACCAGGAGACCTGTATCCAGAATTCTCCAATTCTGTGCAATTTTTCCCTCTTGCAAATGCAAAATCCTTTAGACATATTTCAGAGCTGAAAGGTTTAGACAGTCACAGAATTGCTCCATCAAAGTTGTTCCTTTCAACCTTATTTTAAATTGAGATATTTGGAAGTACACAACTGATTGTGGCACTCCTTTTTCCACTCCTGAAATAATCAGCCAGAGGAATATTTTGCTTAATAGGAAACACAACAAATTGGAACCTCCAGTTTTGGTGTAAAGCTATACTGCCAAATTACAAAGAACCAAAGATCACCAGTTACTATTTTTAGCTTTTACATTTAACTTTTCCTTTTTTCTTGGGGTTTGAATTAAGAAGTTTAGGGGGCTGAATTCACCTCTCAGTTATATCTGCAATTGCATGAGCATTTTGGAACTGAAGGAAAAGCGGAGTCTGACCATATCTTATAGTGGTTCTCACCCAAAAGCTGATTATTTTTACAGTAGTTTTTGTGTATTGTTCTGGATTCAGAAGGCAGATTCATACAAAAAATGATATGACCTTGCAGATAATATTAGGAATGTTTTTTTTAAATTTTATTTTCCTAAAACACTGTGAGGGAGGTCAAATTATGAAAGCATACAGAGACCACAACTGAGGGAATAGTGGAATGTTTGGCATAGCCTAGACTCCCCTACATCCTTACTTCCTCAGGTTACAGAGGAGCAGTGTCTTGTTGCAAAGTAAGGATGAACTGTTATACACAGTCTCTAATCTGATATAAAATACATTAATGTCATAGAGGAGCCATTGTAAAAGTTGGTATTTGTTAAAGAACTACATCAACTGGAATTAACTCTAGATATTCTTTGAGAAAACAATGTTCCAGGTTGGTTTCAAAAGAACCTACTAAGTAGAGAGGCTCAGTATGGGATTTCAGTTAAAGAAATGTATAAGCAGATTGTAGGGGGTCAAGAAATACATCCCATTGAGTTTGAGTTTTCTTAATCTAAGGAAGAATAAATGATCAAAAGTGTTTCAGTATATGTGAAGCTATCATAATGGTATTCAATTGTTTGTGAACATTGCAGGATCAGTCACGAAATCAAATTAAATATTAAATCATGAGCATCTTTCTCCAATACTAAATTGGAAAAGTGTGAATAAAGGATACGATGTCTAAGGAAACTGTCTCCTTCCATTTGTTTCCTGTGGTGGAAATGCTTGATCCTGACTAAATGTGGGAGCACAAACAAGATGGTATCTCAAACGCAGGTCTGTGTTTCCATGATTCCAAATTCACACAGAATTCAGCCTTTAGTATAACACACAAAGGAAACTTAGCTTTCAGATAACCCTAACGAGACTCAGCTCTAGTTGGTCCAATCCTTCTGTAGGAAAGCTTCTATAAATCCAGACCTGCTTTTCACAGTTTCAAATAATTTTATTTCAGCTTGAAGAATTCAGACATTTAATCTCCTCTAAGGGGTAGTTAGAAAAATTGTCATAGCTAATAGCTTTTACCCTTTCAATTTCTAATAATTTACCTCCCAAAATAGGCAGAAGATACATGGCACCTCCTTACAATGACCTAACAAACAAATGTTCAGTAACACATAATGAGAAAGTAATGAGATGAAGAGAGAAGAAAGGAAAGGTGAAATATTATTAGGATTATGTATGACTACCTACTAAAAGTACTTAAAAAGGCTGATGGACTAAAAAGGGTGTTTTCAAGGGAAGAGTCAAATGCATATATTTCTGTATTCTATTTGCTGCAAATAAGCAGATGGCATTTGGTTGAATTTTAGTAATTCTTGTTATTTATATGCTGCAGCTGAAATGATGCTTAAAACATATTTGGTATCTTTGTGTTTGTGGGTTTTTCTTATTCTCTTAGTCCTTCAATATTCTAAATGATGCAATTCATTTTTTTACTGTTGGGGTTTTAGTTTATATTTTATTCATAGTAAATGTATAACCATAAATACACATGCATGTACACACAGACAGAGAAAATCCTTTTACCAAGACATTAATGACTTCTGTTTTCAGAAGATAATTTTGCTAAAGCCCTGGTACCTTCTCAAATCTAAACATGTGGACCCTAGTAGCTAAATGTAAAACTTGTTATTCAGTGTACAAAACTGTTTTAGAGAAACAAAACTGGCTAGCATGATAAGTGTATGGCTAGCTGCAAAACAATTCCATAAAATTTTACTGCATTTCTTCCATATTGACGTCATTCCATTAATTTACCCTGTATGTGCACCCCTTGAGGAAGGAATGATGACAGCATATATAAGCTTGGGAGGAGAAACATTGGATGACAAACCACAGAAAGAAAAAACTCTGGCTTTATTGCCAGAATTGGGAGAAGGATTTGTTGTACTATGCTCCCCCACCCCAACAACTAATGAGAAAGCCTAAAAAGCAGAAAGTCTCTCTTGTTAATTGCAATGTTGATAATAGGAAGTGCATCAAAATAAGGATCCTTTTTCCTCTCTCTAATTATGAAAAGTTCAAGAAATCATCTGAATAAGCAAAATTCATAGTAGAAATTAGAGGAGCAATTCAGAGCCATAGAAATGCAATAACATATTTCTTCTGTCTAGGGCAGCCCTGCTTTGCTCCTATGTATGTTGACATCACATGAAATATTTTTCCCCCCCCATATTAATACATAGGTTAACTACCCTAAGTTTTGACAAACATGTTAATCATGCTTGCATTTTCAATCCTGGAATTATTCTCATTTATATCAATTTTAAACACTCAGTGCAGATAAATCTTTGAAAGTCCAGTTTTACACTTGGATATCTCCTAACTTAATTGGTGTACAGAGTAAAGGAAATGTAAACCACATTCATTCAGTGCTGAGGGTGACTCAATTGACCTGGAGACAGATTCTCACAACAGCCCCATCAACACAAGTGGTAAGAGGACTAAAAGTGGTCTAATAGTGGCTAACTTAGTACTAGTCCTGGGAAGCTTGGAATACTAATAGAAAAATTTATAGGCTGAATCCAGATGAAGGAAAAGCCAAAAATTTTCTGCCAAAAATATAAATAAAATATTTTTTTTAAAAAAGAAAAAAGAAACATTTCCAAGAGGCCTTATGGCTTTCTGGCATTAAAAAATTGTCTTATGTTTAGAACATTCTGATTTTATTAATTTAAATATAATTATATGTTGGAAAATTTACAACTCATTATTTTAGGGCTTTTTTTTAATTGTTTTTGTTTTGAAATAGAAAAGCTGTACGTGTTTCAGAAATTAAAAGATTGAGTTTCAGATGACTCTAGTTAATTAATTTGAGAATCATCTTTTAGTCAATCTACACCAAGCTGTACTTTGTTTAGTTACCTATTTAATCTGAAAACTTCAACTGTACCTTGCATCTGGCAAATCAGCACATGAAAGGTAAAAAACAAAAAGACACTGTTCACAACACAGTAGGCCCAATATAAATCATTGTGGAAGTATGTAGCTTAGTGAAAAACATATTCAGAGTGAGATCTTGCTGAGACACACATGAGAAATTATGGAAAGTATCCTTAGACACACTCCTCTGCAGTAACCAGACATAATGTTAAATCTTACACTCGGAAGTACTTCTCAGCAAACTCAGCTGCAGATGCTGACACTGTGTTTATTTCATGCTAAGGGAGATCTTGTTCATTTTTCCTGAGAGAAGGAGGTGCCAATACAAATAAGCATTGAAATTTTAAGTGCATGTCCCACTTTTCTTTACTGGAAGCAAACACATTCAGCATCAAGCTACTGCTACAGAAATATGAGCAAAAAGGCCCTGGGATTTCACAGTTAAGTGGGAAAAAACACAAACTATCTCAGTTTATTAACACTGCAGGGATCATAAAAATGTTGCAATAAAGAAAACTCATATACAAAGACCTAAAAAAAATCTCAACTTTTCAATTTCAGTTCTTCTGGAATCAGACTGGGTCTTGTGTGACTTCATTAGATGCTAGCTACTGAGCCACAAGAAACACTACAGTAGCTTCATTCAAATAGATTTAGCTCCACATTTGAAATCAACCAGACTGAGGAACAAATTCTTCAAATATTCATTTCATTGCGGAAAGTCCAGTTTCAAGATAGCTCAGGCTTGAAAAGGAAAAAAAAAATAAAACCTCCTCACTGACTAGAATACTAAGATTAAGCTCTTCAGAGAGACTTATTTAGCTTACACACAGTGCCAACCTGGTATGTCTCAATTGCTTCAGCAGCCCAAAACAATGTCTCTGCATGGTATTGTATAATTCAAGCTATTTCAGCTTATTTGGAGCTACCTCGAGGATCTATGATCTCCTTTGCTGCCAGGATTTGCATCATACAAATGAATCTCAGTAACTGGTTGACAGAACAATAATTGTGTTGGAAAAATCAGACCTGAGTCAAAAACTAAGATGTTTGTTTAGCTCATGGAGTCTCAGGGATGCTTGCCCATGCCCCTCGATATTTCCCTCGATGAGTTTTGAGGCTCCCTGTATTTTTAGATTCCTGTGACCTACAGGTGCCCTTAGCCACTGCTTGTTCCTGAAGGATTCTCAATATATCCGTTGCAGGTTTGAGAAGTGCAAAATTCCAACTCAGGAAACCTAAGCCAACTCTGCACGAGCTGTATAGCTCTGCAGACAGATAAGTCTCCATAGCCCCTGGGATGCCAAAATTTCCAGATTATTGATTTTCACAGCTGACTGTTCCTGAGCTTTCTGCAAAATTAGGGGTCTAGGTAGGACAGAGAATAAACTCCCAAAAAGATTTGTAAAAAAACTTTGCTCCTGCACAGCAATTTTCTTTTACCACAGTTTGGTATTTTCATTTAAAGCCATTCTCTTATTTTCTGCATCATTTTCTCTTCCATGTCACAACCTCAGATTTGTTTTGAACAAAAGTATCCTCCTGGGATTAATAAGAGATAATAGTTCAGTACTTCTCTTCTTGTCTTGTGTTTCCCTACAGTGAGGGCAAAAGAGGCATAACATGTTCAAGGCAATTGTGTTTCCCTCTCAGTGCTGTCTTTTATTCCTGGTACTGATTAAAGAAGTGTAAAGAGCAATTACAAGTCAGACCACATTCTTCCCTAAGTGTAGAACCCTTGCATAGCTTTCAGCACATTTTAATTTTTCAGCCTCATGAAGGAGCACAGAGCATGTAAATGGACTTATTTTTATAAGCATTGGTCTGTACTGGGATTGTATAAATTCTACATCTTTGCAAGTGTCTACCTACTTGTAAATATAATAAAACTTCATAGTCATTCTCAAAACTTCTAATAATGTTCTAATCATAGCTACAAAACAGAGAAAAGTGGAATGGAAAGGATCTACAGAGGAATTCTGAAGTGATCCAATCACCTTGAGAGGCAAGGTTATTGAAACACTTCAAAAGATTGCACAACAGTTTTATTTTATCTTATTGCAGAAGGGCTGTTTAGGTCTAATGTATACAAATATTTACTTCCCTAAAATCTGTAGATTTGGACATGTGACCTTAACATTTACTTCTAAAGATGTGAGTTTTCCATGTCTCTCTGATAGGGTGCCTTATATAATTTTGAGGTGGTATTAGTTATCTAGTTTGGTATTAACTAATTTAGATAAAAGTGGAAGGCACCTCAAAACTGATAAAAGCAAAAAGATTTCCTTAAAATACTAATCCCAGATCAAGCAGAGAGCTTGGCTCAGCAAAGCTGATGTGACTGTCAGCTTGCTTATCTTCAACTTTCTAAGAAAGAAATCTGAAAAGAGGCAACTAAAAAAAAAAGGATTCCATTGCTCAAAAATGTGCACACAGTGTCACTAGTTTGCTCTTTAACAAGACTGATATATAGCCATGTATACAAAGACAAACATTTTCTTACAATTTTGACTTATAATATCAATAGGGTTTTTTAAAATTTATTAATGTTAACAATACATAAACATTCCCATTAAAAAATGAATCATTGAATCCTATGGCAGAAATAATTTTTAGCAGGAAATTTCCCCAGAGTTATACCTAATGCACCCTTTTTATAAGTGTCACTGTTTAAGAAAGTAATTTAAATTTCTATATTCAATGGTTTTATCTCTGCAGCTCTATGGAAATGTTGCTATAACACTGGAAACCATGACAACTGATTCCAGTTTCTGATTTCATTACAAGGTTACATCTCACCCAAGTTCATGAACCTTTCATACAAGATGGACTTAATAATTTCACAACTGAATCTTTCAAACATATGTGGTTTGATACAGTACTGCTTCATTTGATCTCTCAATTTAAAGAAGACACCATTACTTTGTTGCTGCCGTGCTTTTCCAATTGTTGTCCAGCGGTGCCACTATCTTTTTTGACAAAAACCCAAGCAGAAAAACATCCAGATACAATATACCCTCATAAAATAAACTGTTGTGAACTTACAGCCTTAACACACATATCTAAACATGGCCAAGTTTGTCCCATAAACATACCCCATTTAGGGGTTACACTTTGCTAACTGAGTGGTTTTTAATACGTGTTTCCAAGTTTCACTGAGTCACCAGCCCCTGCGTGTGGAAGTCTGATGTTCCTGTCATCCATTCTTTAGCATGGATCTATTTTGTTTTATTTGTTGTTAAGCCTTCATAAAATGTCAATATTGGCACATGCTGGGACAGTGTACTAAACATCAAGCTGTTTACCTTGACTAATATGGTCCTTTTTTCATTGTGCTTTTAAGAATGGAGTGCTTTAAAAATTCACAGCTTAAAACTGCCAGTCCTCACAATTTAAGAGTTCTCTGCAGTTAAGAACATATCTAAAGCAGAGGCAGGATTGGGTTAAGCAATTCTCCTCTGATTATGTTGGTGTTTTTGATTACAGTCTTTGGCTTCTGAATTACTTCCTTTTGGTCTGATCATGAATAAGCCTAAAAAAGTAATCTGGAATAGGTGACTTCCATCAGTCCCAAGTCTGAGGTATGGACAGAACCTTTCTCAGAAGAGAGAGTTTTTTCCTAATTCACTGCTAAATACAGACTGCCATAATTTACTGTACTGATTACTATGTTAGTACTTAACCAGCAAAACAGAAAAATTTAGAATTACTTTGAATGCATTCTGACAATCTATTCTCTCCTGTAATCCTCTGTGACTGATGATTACTAGATATAAAAATTGAGAGTAGATGACCACTGATCTCGATCAGTCATGATCAACACAGCACTTTGGTTTCGACTAGGAAGGAGCTGCAGGTACCAAGTAGTTTCCAATATTTGACTATTAAACCAAAGTTTTCCGGTCAGAATCGCAAAGTGTTATAATTAATCCTTAGCTTGAAAAGAGAATGTTTTGAAAATATTGAAGGTTGCAAGATTGATTAACAAATAAATATTTGCATTCTGATATGTAACTTGATAAAAGAACAAAAAGATTTAGTCAAAACAGAACCATTTTTTTAATCACAGTACAGAATTAAAAAAACCCCAAAATTTTATTGCTCAATTAATGATATATTTTACCAGATCTCATCTCTGTGTTTCCTCCTTTCCTATTTTTCTTTCATGTTTAATCTTACTCTAACTTCTACTATTCATAACGCTGGAGGTTGCTAATTCTCTTTTTCAAATCTCCTTCCAATTCACTTTCAAGTAACAGCAGTTTTGCAGCTGTCATTTGCTCATCAGGAGAAAGCAGCTGAGCCTGTAGTGCTCGGAAGTTAGAGAGTTTTTACTCCTGCCGGATACTGGTTTAGTGAAATTGGGAAGTAGATTAAGATCAACTCACTGGAAATCATGCATTAATTTTTCTCACCAATTTGAGACATACCATATTTAATTGCAGTGTTTTAACTCAGCAAGTGCACTGGTATCTCCAGTTGAAGTCACTGGGAAATGCAGTTATTATTCTAACACTTTACCATTGCTTGCTTCTTGTTGAGATAATGAGCAGCTTTCACCTGTGAATTGACATGGGCTCTAAGCACAAGTTAGAAATCAACGTTTGTCACTGTCAAACTGTGCAATCCAGCACAACCTAGTGCAAAGCATCTATTCTAAGTCTCAGCTCATGAAAGAAGCTCATGAAAGAATAGACCAGTGCCAGCTTCTGAAAGATACCAGTGAGTTACCTCAGCAAATAAAAAGTGGGAGGGCCTTGATTACATAAGAAATATATGTATTTTACTATCATAGACTTGGTTCATGTACCCTTGTCTTGTGCAAAGATAGGGGAAGAAGATTCTTGTCTGTATTTCGCTTACTGTTGCTGAGGATAGAGCCAGACATCTCATCCTTTGCCCCCATTTAGGCAGTGCAGAAGCTTTCCTCCAGGTCTCTACCACCTCATGCCCTAAAGAGAAAAATATTACAATGGAATTAGTTCAGAGAAACATGAACAGTCAGGTGAAATCTTGGACCTGCTGTAGGCAAAGTTTTGCTAATGACTTTAATAGGATCAGGACTTCTCTCAAATTCTTTCTAATCTTTATCTTTACAGAATACGGACACAGCCTGTCTAGCAGAGCTCAAAAGCACAAACAAGAAGAGGTGAGAATGAGTATGATTCTGCCCCTCAAATACATTTGGGCAGGAAGGCAAATACTGTGCTGTTCATCTTGAAAGGGCCTTAAAGATAAGTTTTAGGTGTCCATCTGTTACAATACTTCATGCACTCTAGAGTGGATTTATGTGTTTAAAAGCATTGTATCATTACATTTAAAAATAAACCTGTGAATTTAATTCTTTGTCTAGACAGTGGTTCCAAAAAGCCCACTCTATTTTCAGTCATCCCCAAATTCAGAGGTGCATTTATTATAAAATTTTAATGACAATGACTTAAATCCTACTCTGGAATATGAGTAGGGACAGCTTGTAATTACCAGGCCTATTTGGGGTTCATCTATTTCCCAACATTTTACCTTTACATTTAACTTCTTGCCTCTCTAGCTTTACTTCATTGATCCTTGTCTTGCCACCTTCTAAGGCTTTATAATTCTATCCTTTATTTTTATGGTTACCTTGAAAGTGTTTATAGACTGTAGAAAGTATTTATAGACTTTGATCATGTCCCCCCTGAGGCTCCTCTTCTCCTAGCCATATATTAGTTTAGTTCCCTGCGTGTTAGCTCACATATCTCATTTTCTTTTGTGTGCACCATTTTCGTTGCCCTGCTTTGTAGTTTTTCCTGATTGTTCTATGTGCTTCCACACCATAAAACCATCATAGTATATGACACAGAATTCCAGATGTTTTTCCCTCCAGTGCTACGTAAAGCAAAACAACTATCATATAAACCTTAAAATTGTTTTCTCTAGTTCACTGTTGGTTGAGTTTGATTTTGCAAAGTATAGTTTTTAACAGGCTTGGCACAGCTTTGGAATCCATTTTACTCAAATCACATTAACAACTTGTGGGGCTGAAACCTCTGCTTTTTCCTGTATTTTTTGTTACCAAGTAATTTTACTTCTTGCCTTGGTCTCACAGAATTCAGGCTGTTTGTACCTGGTTATGCTGCTGTATTTCAAGAGGAAGGAGGAATATGAAGAAACAGTTTCCATTTGAACCCACACTTTTTAAGAGCACTGGCTTTTATGTTCACTAGTCCACTGCCCCATAATATCAATATTAATGGCAGCTTTGCTTTTAATTGCAGCAGAAATAAAATCAGGCTGTAGGACAGGGTGACATCCCCTGGGTAGAGCAGGACTCCTGTGTTCTAATGAGAACTAAAACAGTTCTGCTTTCACTGTCCATTTTTTTCTGGTAAATCTTTGCCTGCCATGTCAGTGTGCTTATCAGTAACACACAAATACTGTCATTACTTCTGTGCAAAGGGACTAACTGTAAAGGCTTTCTTGAATACCTTCTTACATAGATTGTGCTTATAATGTCTGCTTTCACACAGTTTCACAGCATTCACAGGTATTACAGCATGAAAATCTCTCATGTCCCACAAAGAATATTATCCCTTGAATAGTCCTGCTAGTTTCATGAAGTACTATTGAATTATACTGAAAAAAAAAAAAAAGGCTGGATTGATATTACTCATTATTTTCAATTTCTGATCAATTACAGCTGGTCTTGGGAATCTTTTTATACATTTTATTTTTGCTGCAGATTATAAAGCTTTTTCAAAATTATTTTCTCAAGAACAAAGTAATACCAGTGCCCTGACAAGTTTTGTGTAAAAAATGATTACCTGGGGGAGAACACCATTCAGATTTCAATGCTTTATGCAAATAATCCAAGTATGCAATTAGACAAAGCCTTGTTAGCTAGGGTTAAAACACATGCAATCAACTGGTGCACTTATTTGGTAGAATTTAGATAAGCATAATTAGGTTGCAAAATGAATCTATATGTAAATAAGTAGAGTTCTTGTATTTGAGGATAAACAAAATCAGAGATAATTTTAATCACCAAATTTATTGTTTATAGAGTGTAGTTTCATAAAGAGGTTTGAGGAGTTAATTTCCCAGCCAGAATCTAATAAGACTCATCTTTTTTTGTTGTCCTGCGTCCTCATGTGCCGTATTTAGAATGACATGCTGAAGATGCTCATGAATCTGCTTTGATATTATATGAAAGTCATCCTCTTTGCTTTTTTACCACTATACATTCACACGAGTAAATTCTGATGTGCTGTTGAAAACCTAAATCAAATACATTTTTTGGCACGTGTTTATACAGAAATGTTTCTGTTTGGCACTTGAAGCAAACCAGTCAGAAACTGAAAGCAAACAGATTGAGGAAAAGACTCTCCCTCACTATTTTCTGCTTGTTAACAAGCCAGTTAAATCAACTGTCAAAACTTTTAAGTATTTTCTGTCTTGCAATGGACAGTCAAGTGACATGTCAAGGATTCAAAATTCTGCAAGGTTAGTGATTCTGGTATTGGTTTGGTTTTGTGGTTGTTTTTTTGTTGAGTTTCGTTTTGGGGTTTTTGTCTGTGTGTGTGCTTTATTTTTTATGGTTGCTTTTTGCCTTTTGATTATAAAGCAAAATTAAACTGAACCGTACATTGGCCATATTTGCAGTAATAATCCACTTCATATCAATGTTTTTCTGGTTTATCCCTCACTGACAATGGAAAACACCCACAGCACGCACTCAGGCAGCTTCTGGAAACATTTCAAGTGCTAGTCTAGAGCTGGACAGGAGCTTTTATGAGATTAGGCCTCTCACTGCTGTTTTGTACTTCATCTCTTCTACAAAAGGACCCTAGTTCACTCCTGCCTATGTTTTTAATCAAATTTATGACCTTTAATTTCAGATGGTTGATTTTTGTAAATCTTGCCTCTTAAAATCATTCCAAAGTAAAAATACCAAATGTAATGTGGAGCAAGCTGTCTGGGAAATCTGCAGCCCCAGCCCAGGGGTTCTTTATGAACTTTTTAAGAAGTGTTTATAAAGAAAGAAGGGCATGGGGCTGCTCCCGTGCCAGGCCAAGGTGAGGTGCCTGCCTTCCCACCTCTCACTGCCACTGGAAAGGCTATGCCTGGAAACATTCCAGCCTTTATCTCCATGCAGAACAGGCACACGTACCGCAGCATTGCTGGCCTCCCTGCACGACCGTGCACAGCCCTGCGGGGAGCGCGGGATCGCGGCCTGGCTTTAATGGCAGGATGGGCCGGCGTGGACTCTGAGGTGCTTCCTTCTTCCTCACCTTCCCCACAGCCACTCACAGCCGGCTCTGGCTGCTCCCCAGACACTGAGCATCGGGCACTGGGCTTTGGGCACCGGGCTTTGGGCTCTGGGCTCTGGGCACAGCCCCAGCACGCGCAGGCCGGCTGCGCACTGCAGGCCCCGTGAGGAGCCCTCTGGGGGCCCTTCCCAGAGGGCACAGGGCCCAAGTGGGATGTTGGGATGCTGGGATGTGGGGATGTTGGGATGCTGGGGTGCTGGGATGCTGGGGTGCTGGAATGCTGGGATGCTAGGAGGGTGGGATGGTGGGATGGTGGGATGTTGGGATGTTCGGATGCTGGGATGTTTGGATACTGGGATGCTGGGATGCTGGGATGCTGGGATAATGGGGTGCTGGAATGCTGGGATGCTGAGATGCTGGGATGTTTGGATACTGGGATGCTGGGATGTTGAGATGTTGGGATGCTGGGATGTCGAGATATTGGGATGTCGGTGGTGCTTCCCTTCGAATTCCCGGCCCACTGACTCAAAGTTCCTGGGAGGAGCAGGAGCTCAGTGCAGGGATTGGGCAGTGCAGCGGGATGTGTGCTCTGTGCTCCACAGTGGCGGGGTGGGATGAGCGCTCAGCTCTGGCTGAAGCTGAGGAGGGGAGGATGCCTGCGGGACACCTGCAGAACACCTGTGGGACACACCTGCCAGCTCCTTATGGGCTGTGGGAAAGGAAATGCTGGGAAAGCAGAGCCTGGAGGGGGGCAGGTGCTGCTTGGGCAGGAGGTGTTTGGAGCAGCTCAGGGGGAGATGCCTCATCAAATGGCCTGATCTTGCTGCTCCCAAGGAGGAGATTCTACTGGAAATACCAAAATGTGGAATATGCAGTGGATGGAAATTCAGCCTGCTCTCGTGTTCTTGGTATTGTGCAGGGTTGCAGCATGAAGTTTTTAGACAGAGTTCAGATTAAACTTGATAATTAACATACAGAGATAAGATTGAAGGCTGTAGTGGTTATTTTTTCAGTCTGGTGTAATCATAGTTTCCTGACAGTGTCTTGGTGTTGCCTTGATGTGTATTTTGCAGGGGTGCAAAAGAAGTTTAGTGGTACACACATACTCAGTCTGAGAGTGCTGGTATGACGTTGTGAAAAATGAAGAGATATATTCTGAGTGTCAGTGAGACATCTTTAGCAAATTGACATTCTACACATCCAGATACCCTGTGATTTGCTTCACAGCTCTCAGGCCATTCAGCTACTGAATCTGAATATAATAATGTCAGATAATTCCTAATTAGGTTTCTCAGTTAGATTGAGCATGGATTCGAGCATGTTACTTTTTACTTTTATCCCCCATAAGGATTAAAAATACAACACCTGGGAGACAAGTAAACATAGAATCATTTGGAATCAACTTTAAACCCAGCAGACGTCAGCATGTAGCCTGGAGCAAGGCTAAGGAGGTCTAAAGACACTAATTATTGTAGTCATACAATTGAAATAATGGGTACTTGACAGTATGACTGATAAACAGCTAGAAAATTAATGAGCAGAATGCCTGTCTTCCATCAAGCACTGCCAAATGTCTGTACAAGCACCACAGACAACACTGACATTATGTGCAGACCAAAATACTATTTAAAAATTTGTGGCATGAACTGAACACATGGTGCTGCTAATGACTGGAGCTTGCATGCCCACTGTGTATGTATAAAGTAATTAATCACTTTAAAATTACACAATGGGAGATTATAATTATTTAAAAATACATTATATACTGTATGAAGGAAGGAAGACATAACTTGTATCCATTAGATTAAGGATGCCAGACTATAGGAATGCTTTTGATCACTTGCAGGTGTTTTTTTTCCACTGTACAACTTTGTACTTGTTCATACAAGTAATCCAGTTTTGAGTCGCGTCTTGTTTCACTGATTAAGGGTGAAAGAAACAGTTTCATGGAAAATGGAGGAATATAGAAAGAGTTTGGAGCAGTGTCAGGGTCCTTGGATAACCTACAGATCCAGCAGTTACCAATAGTCACTAGGGTGCTTATAGTGGCTAGTGGCAGATGCAGAAGGGGCAACTTATATCAACAATTACAATTATCATAAATTTGCATCCAGAACACTGAAATAACTTCCTGAAGAAAGACTTTGTATATTCACTGACATCCCTGGAGACGTTGTAAAAGCTTTAGCAGGGAAAGTAAACAAGTCAGTGATGTCTTTATTAAGTCCAGGGTCATGAAACCTACCATAAGTGAATTTCAGCTGCACATCTGACTCATCTTTCCTGTCACAGCATTGGAACTGTCATCAGGACACAAAGCTGTGTATTACATGGTCCATCAGCAGGCAGATGCTTCAGAAGTTTCAAAGACATCCTGTAATAGACAGGTGCTGTATAATCTTCCTTCAGTTCTTCATCTAAGCCCTAATTGTAGGAAGTTATTGAGAACTGAGAGACCTTGCTGTGGCTGTGTGATCATCCCTTTTATACAAACATGATTTGACACGACTTTGTAACCTATGCTCTGTTTGATGGGCTTTAATGCTTCCTTCTCCATTCTGGAGAGGCATGCACCCTGAAATGCATCTGGCTATATTTTTGAGAGATATCTGTGCTACAAAAATGTATAGCCTTGTGTTTCCTTGGGGGAAGAGATGATCTCTTGCAGTAGGGCAGAGTGAATATCCCTCCTCATGCTGGTGAATCTTACTGGGTGTTCTCCCACAGAAGCTGAGAGAATATTTGATGAATCAAATCTTCAGAGTCAAACTAATCTGTACTTGGTTGTGTGGCACTGACTGTGGGTGTACATTGGGAAGCTGAGTTAGGGAGTGTAGGCTTTCAGTGTAGGGACTTGGTATGCTTTTGAAATATAAATGGTAAAAATATAACGGAAAAGGACAGAGATTTTCCCAGATAAGTAGGGGTTTGGTATTGCATCTCCGTTGCCAGTAATAGGTTTTGATGATTTCAAGAGGCCTTGGATCAATTCCTATATGCACAGTTTGAAAGAGCCTTTTGAGTCATAATTTACATATTCCAGGCAAAGCAACTGTTGGAGCTCCTGTTTGATTTTATTTGACACACATCTGTAAATGGTTATCTGAAAGACCAGCTACCAACCTCACAAAAACCTTACATGGCATATTCTGGAGTTCTTAATACTTTCCTAAATGCATTAAAGGGCAGATATTTCATTGGGGAGCATTAGTGCCATTACCAGTAGTTTCACTTTTCCGTTTTCTGTGAATTTAATAACCTTCAAATGCATAGGCTTCCAGAAATGTCAAAACATGAGCAAAGGGAAAAGGACACCATATCTATTCCATCACAGATTTGGGCTACTACAGGAAATGTGAGTTTGTCCCTTGGACTGAACAAGAAGGTTGATGGGTTCAGTAAAACACACACCATTCATGTGAATCATTTGTATACTCTGTGCTTTCACAGGACATTACCCCTTTAATTGCTGTGCAGGGTTTATTAGGACATAAGGCAGTGACATGCACGGTATCCTTTTTTGTTGGTGGGTTTGTTTTGTTAGACATTCTCTTATAAACTAACCAAATCTGTCCAAGCATAACCCAAAAATCCTTGATAATTTTTCAACGCAGTTTTTATATCTACATTCTAAAAGCAGTAGTACAATGGTTTTGTCTTGCTGGCACTGTCACTGCATGCTATTTAACAAAATAAGATCTTCTATTAGAGATCTCAAGGTGCTACAAAAACAGTAAATTAGAAAAACAATGCAAATGTTAGACAATCCGTGCCCCCTCCCTCTGCTTGCGGATGTATGTGTCCTGCTGTGTGTTCTTAGGAAAATCAATCGCTACACTAAGGAGCAACAACAAAAAAATCACTTGATAAGTATCTTAGCAAAAAAATATGTCCTCTAGAATTTTAAAACATTTAAAAGAAAATAACTTGTCAGCTGAATTATACAAAATTCTTGTTTAGGAAAGAAAATCCAGTGCATAAAATAGAATGACCTCTCATGCAAGAAATAAGGCATTTCCAGGATATATTATACTCAAGAAAACTGAAGTAGAAATGGTCAATGTGAAACTCTTGACCTTCTCTGGCCCTTTATGCATTTTCATGAAATGATGTAATTCATTATTTCCACTGATATTTGCAGAGCAGTGGACCAGTTTACTTTGTATTCATTTATTCAGTCCTGAGTAATCTGTGTTTAATAGAGTGCTGGAGCATGTCAGAATGAACAATTAAACCTGGTTGTTACAGAAGACAACTTGCCATTATTGCCACCATTAGTTGTATGTGTTTTATTTTTTTAATAAAGAAGGCATGTTGCACGTTCAGTATTTAATCCCATTTAAAATTTTGTACTTTACTTAGAATGCCAATATCTTTTGAACATTTGAGACTGTTATTCTTTGCATCAATCTCTCAACTGATGATAGAGGCTATAACTTTTTGTCAAACCTGTTCTGCAAGGATAAGCAGACTGTGAAGACAGAACCAAACTCTTGGAGAGGATTGTGATGGAGAGATCAGTTATCTCATCAGCAAGATGCAAAGTTTTGGAAGAATATGAGAATATTTTCTACAGTGCAGAAATTGAGTGGGTTTGGTTATTCCTCAAAAGGGAAAAAAATGGCAGTCTGCTTTAGGGATAATATAATTGAAAAATCCTCTGCCTGACAGTCAAAGAAAAAAATATGCAAAGACAGAAAGCATACAGGGCATGCAACCATGATGCTCAAAGTGTGCTGGGGTAGTGAAGAGGATCCTTCTCTGCCTTCCAATGCACCTCACAGCTGGGAAGGCGAAGAGCAATAGGAAGAAATACAAGTGGTCAGGGCCAGCTTCCCACAAAGGCACTCTCTGTTTCTTTTGTCTCTCTAGTAAATGAAGCACTGATTTTTTGGCAAACCTGGAGTGCGTCATCTTTTCTTTTTCTTAGTATAACTTGTAGTGAGTGTCCTGTCACATGAATGAAGGTAAATGTGTAGAGATAAACCAGGTCAGCAGAAAATCCATCATTATCTGATATCTCCAGTAATCACCAAGCACGTGCTGTATTTCCACACCCTGTGGAATTATCAAGATTATCAAGAACTAGTAATGTTTCAATGCAAAGCAAGTTAGACAGGTGGGGAGGCAAGTAAAAAACAGTAAAGACAAAACATCTGAATTTTGAAGGCACCAAAAGCAGAGCTGTTTGCCAATAGTTTCCTTTGCTGGGATGTTCAGAAGTAAAGAGAAGATATTTTGCGTCAAGAAGCAGGTGGCTGGAGGAAGTCCTAAGAGGGCACTGTGATCCTGTGTCATCAGCTGTGCCTGTATTTGCTCGCCTGTATTCACAATGCAACCTTATGAATTAACAGCAGGAGTGATGTCTGTTGTTTATGTGTTTATGCATGTAGCCAGCTATGAAATTTTTAAGATTGTAGCATAAAATTCATTTTGTAATAATGAAGATTTTATTTCCAGTGACAAAGAACACCAACTCGATTCAATTCAGAGAGATGGTATAAAAAGCAAACCCAAAATTAACAGAACAGATAAACATGAGAACGCCAAACCTGTGAACACTATAAAATAAGAAATTATGAGAAAGGAGTAAACAAGTGCAAAGTTTAACATCTCATGCACAGAAAACCATTGCTCCTATTCATTTCTATTTGCTTCGGGAGAGCTACACAAAACAGCACTGGAGAAGCTACAAGGTATATCCTACGTGCTTGTTCAAATGAGATCAAATCTTATAGAGAATAAAAAGCAGTGAGCTAGATGAGGTAGTAGACCTTCTGCAATGATTTTGCCAGCCATTTCTCACTATTTATGTCATTGTTGGTTCTCATGATGTCTTTCACTTAGCAGAATTCTTGAGGACAATATTTTCTCTTAGTGCAAAATACTGCTTGTTGAATGATGGTAGTGTGCCAATTAGTACAGATTGTGTTATACAGCTGACCAAATTACTAGTGTTTCTTTCCTGAGTTAAAGATGGTCCTTCCCTCCATCCCAAAATGCACACTTGAGTCCCTGGCAACCTATAGTGATGTTGGGAGTTGTAAGCAGATTGCTCTCAAGGTAAACAGCAAATCATTGTCCTTTATATTGTCCAGCAAAGACAAATTTACAATCAGCAGGCTACATACTGCCAGCTAGAAGCATGAGAGCTATATGGAATGCTCATAGGATGTGTCTAGCATATTAGCACAGTTGTTTAGAGCAGGTGTTCTGTTAATTGTGGAATATCCAGAACTGCACACTGTGTTCAAAATGACCCTTAAATGGCCACCTCACACCAGTGAAATGAGAAGATGTAGTGCACTGAGCTGTGAAATGAAGCAAGGACGAAAGATGACAGGGGCCCAAGACTTATTCTCTTATATTCATTGCCAGTCTTGTCAGAGCAGTCTTTAAGCAAGCTTATAAAATAATTTGGACCAAACTCTAGGAATCCAAAAGCTAGAAGTTTTGTGGATTAATGATAAGAAGCACTTTGCCCATTTCTTTGTTTTTTCAAAAGGTAAGCAATGCTACATTTGAAGCAAGGATTCGTCTACCTACCTGCCACACCTAGAAGCACTTAGATTCTGGGTAAAAAAGACTTTAGAATGCCACCTTAGATAGATCAGAAGAATTCAGGAGCAAGGTGTAGCAGAGAGGATGCTGAGAGAGGTACTGCAGGGTCTGATGTCACACATTGCCTGTAACAGAGAGTTACATTTAAGGAAGGATTGAACCAGAAGGGGCTGTTGATGCACTCAGTGCCCTTTGCAGCACAAGGCTGCTGAAGGGGCTGTTGGCTGATTTGCTCTGCCTGGAGCAAGTGCTTCACCAGCTGCTCCAGGATGCCCAAAAGCTCGGGACAGGGAGGGCTGGGGGACCTTTGTAGGCAACAACAGGGGAGCAGCTGCCCCAGGAGAGCCTCTGGGAAAGGTAGGCTGCTGAGCAATGAAAAGGCACCAAAAATCACAAGATAATTGCATTTTACATCATTAGTTAACTGATTTCAACATACAGACTGCCTGAGAAAATTGTGTTCACAAAGGAAGAAAGTATTTTCCTTTTTGTCTTTTTCCACACAGAATACTTTAATGTGCTTCTTTATGAATTCTGTCTTCAAACAAATTTTTCTTTTAAAGATAAATAAAATTGAGGGGGAAAAAAAGGCTGGAACAGAATATTTATTCAGTCCCCAATTTCTCCCCATTTGTTTACTTTGTTGGCTGACAAACAAAAAAATCCATTTTTCACGCAGCTCTAGTACAATATTAATCATCGTGAGTACAAACAGCAGAGTCTAAGCCCATGTCTATTCATACTGTGTTATGCTGCTTCATGCATCTGCATACTGAGCAGTGCCTACTCTCGAAGTAAGGAAAATAAGGCTGTGTGTAATTGAACGTGAGAATGAGGCTGGCAGTTTCAGGTCAGTCTGCTGCTCTTGGGATCTCAGACATTAACATTGTTATTTTGGCCTAAAGAGATAATAACTGCAATTCTCTTTTAAATTCATAAACCATACTCCTTTTTTCCCCTCTTCTTTTTTTCTCACAGGCTTTCAAACAGAACTTCTTGTGGCTGAAGGCTCACTGCAAGGTAAAGGAAGAGATAAAAGTTGTAACAAAAAAGTAGGATTTTATTTTTGAGCTGCAAGATCTGATTTTCAAAAAACACAGGCCACTCTATTCTTAAGCACTTAATTTTAAGCTAACAAGATGAAAGCATTCAAGTTTCCTTCTGTCATATTTGCAAATGCTCAGATTCAGTTCAGAATTATTTACAAATTGTCTGTAGTTTGTTGCTTCTTCCCAGAAATCCTACAATAGGTAAAGCTGAGTAAAGAAAAATCTGTAGCCAAAGAAATGGCCCAATTCACCACCCCATTTCTGCTGGCCATCTCAGAATTTGAGATAACTTTCATTGCCAAAAACAAAATCTAAGGACCAGTCTGTAAAGTCAAAATATTAGGTCCTGAATTACTTTCACCTATAGGAAACTTTCTTCCAAGATGTATCTTTAGCAATGCAAGAAGAGTGGAATCTTTCATACAGGTGTTTGCTCAGATCCTGTTGTGTTCAGACCATTAAAATACAGAACAGTAAGAGAAATAGAAGTGCTTTAAGGCATGTTCTGTCCAGTGCTTTGGAAAGATATATGTTTGTGTTCATTGCCAGGGATAGATAAATTGATGAATAAGTAGAAGTCTGTCAGAAACATGGATGAGTTTCACAAAAAAAAAAAAAAAAAAGTGGGTGACATAGGAAAAAAAGACCATATAGAAAGTTGTCACCTCTTCTGTAGTAACTGCCAGTGTTTGCATTTCTTACAAGTAACTAATCCAGAGAAAATTGGTCCACAATGAAAGGAGCTTAAGCTAAGTCCTGCCTAGATCATATATCTGAATAAAACATGCTGCAAAATACCAACAAAATTCTGCATCTTTCTGGGTGAATGCACACTTTTGACCACTATAAATGGGCTTAGGTAAATAGCAAACTTAAGACAAACTGTCTTGAAAGAAACTCGTCAGAAATATTCAGTGTTGTGATAAGATGCAGCCAAAATCAAGCATGTCAAGAGTTAAAGAAAAGACAAGTAATATGTCTCATGCTGGAAAGCCCACCTGTAAACCACAGGGAAAAAGGAATAATAATAAACCAGGTATTTTTCTGTGTGAAGAAAAAAGAAGTCAAAAGAGTTACTGTAGGAGATGGAGCAAAGTATTACTTAAGTACACTGGAATAGCAAATTTTTCTCTCAAATGAGTGTTTTTTAGAGACTGAACCAATAGTGCCTCTACTTCAAAGGGCAAAATAAAGTTTGTTTCAAAGTGCTCATATGGGGTGAACCTGTTGCATCAGATTTCACACTCCATCAGATTCTACCTGCCTGCATCACTCTGACTTTAATTGCTAGAGCAGGAACATAATCCCAAAGGCAGGTACTCTAGCTAAGGATCTGATTTCACATTACAGCAAACTCATAGAACCAAGAGACTGTTAGAATAAGAGTTCTGCTCCTCCATGTCCGGGCAGCAGCTCACTCCCACTGCCAGATATTGCATCAGTGGAGGATCACTATTTCCACCATGAAGAAGGGCAGAAAAGAGATGCACAGGACAGGGGGCCACAGCATTAAAGTGTATTCTGTCAAAAACCTGCAGCAGCATCAGTGAAAAAGTGATGTGTAACCACACCCTAAATTCAGCAGAAGGGCAAAAACACATGTATGTTTGAGTCACATTTGAAATATTGTACTGGTGCACCTGGGACATTCAGAGCATGCAGAACAACAAAGGCATCTCAGTGAATCACAATTCCTCCAGTGCCCCCTTGCTTACTGCTAGTGAGGAGTCATTGTCAGTGCCTTGTGCAGCAAGTAATTACTGCCACAACTTTCTTCATTTCACTGGCAACAGTGACATTCCAGACAAACTTCTGCTGGGGAAAGAGTAAGAGAGCACCACTGTGCAAGTCAGAATCTGCTTAAGCACCCACCTAAGTTGCTTTGAAAGACTTTATTAAAAATGTAAACTTTTTACCTCCCTAGTCTACGTGTTAAAGCACAGCCCAGAAGTTTTTTTTTCCTTTCACAATTACAGTAACTCCTCTTTCGCACCAAATTACTCAAGCATCTTAATTTCCTTGTCTTGGAGAAATTTATTAATTTCTGAAGTCACCGCATTTATTCACAAAGATCATCACTGTCTCTTGAACAGAGCTGCCAAGAGACAGAAATAAATAGACCAGACTTCCTCTAGGTTTTCCCTCTCACTTGCTTTTTCCTACCTCTCTTGACATTTATAAAATATTGTATAACTTTGTACCAGGAAAAACATAAAGTATTTTTACAGTATAGTTGTTTTGTTGATTACAAAAACATTGTTGCAGTTGCAATAAAGCACTAAGCTTGTAAATCTTCTCTGTTATACCTGCTGTTCATTAAATTTAGAAGAGGGATATGCACCACTCCACAAAATAAAATATTTTTGTGGAAAGATGCAACACATACTGTTTCCAAGCATGTTTCTTATGGCAAGTCAGTCAGTTGTCACACTAAATCTTAAGCAGATGGATGAGGATTGTTGGGAATATAATATTAATGTAATATTTATCACAGAGGTGCTGGGTCACAGAGTCTTTTATATTTCAACAAGGGCACTTGTTAGACAGTATTAGATACAGTCCCTGCACCAGTGATTATTTTGGCCAACATACAAGCTCCTTTACACAGATTGTGAAGATCCAAGCATTCAACTTTAGGTTTACCAGCTGCCAACAGATCTTAGTGCCTGCTACTGTTGATATGACATCAGCAGTGTACCTCTGTCCTTTGCACTGGATATCATTCACTGCTGCTCACTATCAGTAAAAGTTGTTTCTGCAAGGAAGATTTCCATGCAGCAGACTCCAGTGAACCATTGGTTTTGTGTTTTATCTTCGTGGTGAACACGTGGCTTCTTTAGACAGACTGTATTTGACTTGTCATTGGAAAATGGACCATTCTACATTTCACAGAAGAGAAATAATACAAGATGAATTGTGATAAAGCAAGAAAGGAATCAAGGGTGTTTGTACTTCTGTGCAGGTATCCACACAAAGAATTAGACATTAGGACTGAGAACATGCTGCCCATGCAAATTGCCTGTTTGACTCCTGTCAAGGACTAAGGAGTTAAACGAGAGCTGAGCACTTGTCTCTTTAAGGTTTTGAATGAAAGGGCAGAATTTTACTTCAAGACATGGGAATTTAGTTCATTTAATTCTTCCAAAGGAAGTAGAATTTGGCAGGGAAGGATGCTGTGCTAGACCTTGTTCTGAAAACCGTGTCTGAAAGCTTTTGGTTGCCCAGTGAGAATATGGATTTGGCTTTGCTTAACTTGACCACCTGGTCAAAAGCTGGTTCCAACAGCTAAGACAGAACCCTATGCAAAGTGTATGACTATTTCAAGCACAGATTTGAGGCAGAGCTGACTACCCTGTTTATGGGGTCCTACAGGCTACTTTGCAGACCATGTAGTATATGTTTGCAGCTGCTTGCAAAAGGCGCTATAAGTCACCGTTATAACCAGGGAGTATTGTGTCCCACTGGTGTGCATGGAAATTCTGGAGCATTTTCTTCATCATGAAATATTTGTCTGAGGGCAACCTCTATAGGAAGAATGAGCTTTTTCAAGTGTCAGTGTAGGCAGGAGGTAAGTAAAACCGCTATAAATCAGCAAGGGTCTTTGTGAAACTACAGAAACAAGCAGGAGCTTTAGTTACCTATGTTGCAATGCCTGGACATGTTCTCTATCTTCAGTTTCCCTTATTTTCTTGGTTTCTCGGAGATCTCCAGTATTTCTGGTTCTTGCATTAATACATTCTTTTTTTTTTTTTATTTAGTATCACAGTAACTCTTAAAGCAAACACTAGCAATAAAGCTTAATTAAAAGAATGAAAATGCATCACTTAAAAAGAGAGCATATACTAAGGTTTCAAGTGTTCTAAGCAGGTACAATTTGAAAGTAATTACATTTTTAAAAGCCTACAAAAATCTTTTTTCCACTCCCCCAAATTAATATTCTGTAAAATTGCCTTCTTAGTGAAATTTCAGTCACCAAATGCAGTGCTTTTTAAGGGAACATGTTTGCAATATGTGTCTGAGGAAGAGCACTGGGAGGGTAACATTCAAATTAATAGGACAAGCCAAATACTGAGATTAGTAAAGTGGCATTGTTAATTGTCAAGATGATGCTGAATAGACACAGGCACTTAATTGTTGTATTTGTGCTCCCTTGCATCATTGTCTCTTTGTGTTGTTTTTAATTTGTTTTCTACTGTAACTCATGAAACTTACATTACTGCCATTAAGGTGAATTTTTTGAAGCTGCATCTGCTCATTGGTTTGCCGATTCCCTCTCTTGAAATTAGATTGATGTAGTGTTATATATTCATTCCAATCTAATGACTTTTCCAGAGCCCCAGAGTAAAGAAAATGGGTTTCATTAATTTCCCTAATAGCATCACTGAAAGACATGTAATGTGTGAAGTTAAAACTTCTTTTGTTTTTAATCTCTTAATGATCTCTTTTCCCTTTGTTCAGACTATCCTTAGTTTTACAAAAATAGAGAGGAATGAAAATGTCTCTTGGTGGATTTGTCAGGGAAGCGAGACTTCAACCATTTTGGTGGAAATGTTTCATGGCATTTTTATGTTCTCTACTGATGTTTATTCCGCTATTCAGTCCATTTATTGCTCCATAAATTGCAATGTGTATGGTTTCTTCTATTTTTTTCACATCTCAAGGAAAATGAAGACCAAGCTGCTCAGCCGCTTCCTATTTAGCATCCTGAATTTGTGACTTGTCTCTGAATAAAAGTCTAGAAGCACTTTTACAATAACAGGAATCATTCTCATTGTAGGGAATACAAGATCTTTATATGTTCTTTTTCATCTGACCAAACTTCACAGTTGGTGAACCCAATTATTTGATACAGAAAGTTTTTATTAAATGTTCTCTTTCTGAAAAGGAATTCCATTATTACAGTTATACTCTGACTTGGGCGGCATAAAAAGGGATAAATGCCCACAGAATAGACTGTCTGAACCTAGAGTCTGAACCAGCAGCCGAAATTAGGTGTTTTCATTGCTTGGTTGTGGGATGAGGAATGAAAAATCTTTGATTTGAGGTGACCCAAACCTTAATTCATCACAGAAGTTCATTCAGTACAAAGGTGAGGTTAACAATTAATTACAGACTTCATCAGTGCCAGGGCAAATAATCTATGATCATTTCATGTGCCTTTTTATGTACACACTTAGATTCACATTTTGGACAGTGTAAGAAAACCAGGTGATAAATCACTGTCAAGTGTTGTAAATGTTCCCAGTGCACTGTCTCTGGGTTTTCATTCCATAAAAAGAGGAACCTTCCACGATCTCTTGCAATGTAACTGCAAAGGTTTATTGGGTTCCACTTTATGTACATAATCTCATGGTTTAGCTACATCATGCTGCAGAATGAGATACAGCAATGTCCAGACCATCTCAAATCAACATATTTGGAACCACTGAAAAACTGCCCTTACTTAAATACTAGACATGCAGACTCTGCTATGGCCTTGTACTGATGTAGTTTGAATATGAATTAATATTTATTGACTCAGGAGTGTAATGGTGCCACACAGAGCCTAGCCAGGATTCAAGGCAAATGCAAGTTGTTGGGATGTTGCCAGCACTGCAGAGATTGATAATCCTGAGCACTGTGCACAAAGGAGCACAGTTTTCTCTCTGGTATAGTCCTTGAGGACAATAGACATGAAAATGCCCTTTGCCTATTTTTTTTACACCTGGACAATAAATGCAGCTTAGTTAGGAGATGCAATGGGCATTTCATGTAGTCAGTTTTACTCCTAGCACCTTGTAAATTGCTCTATGCCTGACTGTCATCAGTCTGTGCTGAAGTGGCAAATGGAGTTTAAGCTTTGTCATTAAGCACTGCTGTTGTAAGATAGTCGCCCACCTAATAAAAATATCCTCTACTCAGAAAGAAGGCATTAGACGATGCACAGTGAGCCATCAGCGTTGGTGCATTGCACATCAGATTTTCTTATGGGGAGAGGTAAAAGTGAATAACAATTCACCTCTTAATAAATATCCCTGGGTCGTGGTTTCAGCTCATGTTTTTTACAAAACTATCTGAAAAGTTTCTCCCTCGTTATTTGAGCATGCTTCAGTGTATTTGTCCAACTTATCTAATTTCCTGAAAAAGAGTTTTCTCATTATATTCTACTAATTTGCAAGTTCCAGGGTTTTTTTATGCCACTTAGACAATACTTTTCAGTGAAAATTCACTGGTTTGCAGGAGTCGTAAGCACCACTGACCTACTTTTCTGTTTTCCTGTTATTTACTAGTCAAATAATGTACTACAGAAGCTTCCTTGACATGCTCCCTGGTCAACTCCTGCATGTTCCAAATTTGATGGAAGAGTCAGCTCATTAGTGCACTGTCTGTGTTTGTGTAGGAAAAATATCATCCTATTTTAGCGTGATGTGTCTGACATTTACTTTCAAATAGTATAATACAACAAGAAAAACTAATCTTTAACTTACTCTGCTCACCAAGTATAGTGGAAAACTGTAATTATACTATCCTGAATCTATCTCTATTCTGAATTTTGTTAGAAGTCCCTCAAGTCTACATTACAGATTAATATTTCAGTTATGACCTAAAGGAATTGATTTTTGGGAAAAATTCTCAACATAAAGATAAGCAGAAATTCAATTCTGAATAGTTTGGTTTAGGCATATGAATTACCATGGAAACTTAACAGCAGTTAGTAAATCTCACGGTATGAGGTCATGCATTCCTTCAGTTTACTTGGCTATGTCATATTGTGATTTGTGATGATCCAGACCATGTTTTTCTTCAGCTGATGATATGAAGTTCTCCATGTATTCCTCTGTGGCAGCTTTGACCAATTTCCTTCCTGCCATGGGACTTTATGTGTTCAAACACTTTACAGCTATTTATTCCTTTTTCTATAGGAGTAAATGTCATAATGTCCACTCTGAGAAGATCCCAAAAGCAGGAGTCATTTGGAAGAACAAGGATGTATTCAATGGGATGTGAAGAAACTGGTCTTAGAGAAACAATTTTGGACCAGGGCCAAATGTCCCTGCTTAGCAGTAGTGCAACATCCTACGTTTCGCTAATCTTAGTCAGTCTCTAACTACTTTATGAAGGTGAAAAGTATAATGTATTTGTAGCTATTGTATCTTTACACAAATATGAGGCCAAAAATACAACATGTCCAATATTTATCATGATAAATTCAAATAAGTCCTGCCTTGTATATGTTTAGGTTTTATGTGTCTGTCCTTATTCATGTTTCTTTAAATCTTTTGCTCTATTTAACCATGAAGCAGATGCACAGATTTTACTGCTTTTCATTGCTCTGAGCCTTTACAGATCATATCTTCTGCATCTTGCCATTGTCTGGGTAGTAAGGACACTTCAAAGTGGCATAATTACCCGAAGTTCTTCTCTAAAGTTGTTCACCAAAGTCCAACCATTCTAAAAAAATATATTTAAAGAGCAACAGCAAAACCAGACTTTTTTTTCCCTAGGTTTTTGTTGGTTTTGTTGTTTTGTTTTTTGGTTTTTTTTAACTGGGGACACACTCGAAAATATGTAATAATTTTTTTACAATTCTGTATTATCTCAGATAGTGATTCCTCTCAGGGATGGTGGTATAAAATTCTACAGTTAACAATTTTTCTATGCTTTAACTTTATTTACTGCATATGTCAGTTAATGTATATGTATCACATTAGGATGTACCATATTCTTATGTTTTGGCTACTGAAATAAATAATCACTAGGGTATTTGAGATACCTTTCGTTTCTAGCAACACAAGATATCTCTAAAGTGCAACATTCAGTCAGTAGTTTGAGTATGGATTTGGACCATTCTTGGGAATGAGCTATTTGCTCTTGGATGTCCAGTTTGTGTCTCCTGTCTTCAATATAAGGTGGAAGAACTATTTTCACTCCATACTTGAACACTTCTCTCACCCATCAAGATTTTGAATCTACCTCATTAAAACTAGAAATTATTAAGATTATTAAGAGAGGAACAGGGCAACATTGTCCTCCTACACTGTCTTCAAACCAATTTTTTACTGGAATATTTAATACTATTCTGAAAGCACATCATCAAAGATAAAGATGTGGATATAGCTGTGCTTTTGGCTTCTCTTTGATCTTTCCAAATAAGCTGATCTCAAAATGTGCCTTCATCTTTATCGCTTGCCTGCATGATGGTGGAATTTTATAAGGGTAACTTTGGCCCTAGAGCAGAGTGGTGCTTTACTCTGCATTTCTGACTTCTTTGTCCTTTTCCTTTTCCTTTTCCATTTCCTTTCTTTCTGTCAGGAATAGCAGTCTTAAAATAAAAGTATTTTAATAATTGTAATAAAGCATTAGAGGGCATTATTTAAAATTGCAACAAGCCACCAATCATACTGTTTCACAGGAATATGTTCTTTACTGGAAGTTAATTTTGATAACTTTCCTTTTAATCTGTAGAGTAAGAAATAAGGCAGTTTTCATTTGTTTGGCTCTCTCAGCTATTAGTGAAAGCCAAGGAATACACAGGTTTTTCACTATAAGTATATAGGGCTACAGTTCAACTGGCTTCAATGGAGGCTACAGTTATCAAAGGATAAGTACTTTACTTGGGGGGTTTAATTTTTTGCTGTTATCAAAAGGCAACTACAGGCAAAGGGCAACACCTTTACCATCAGTCATATCCGGATTTTCAGTACTGGGCCCAACTCTGCTGAAGCAAAGAAAGGAAAAATTGCCACGGACATCACCTCGCTGCTAATCTTTGTCACTGATCACATTGACTGATAGTGCTACAAAAATACTGATATGGGCTGCAGGTTTAATATCTCTAGAAAGGACTCTGCAGATATGTGTCAAGTTTATCAATCCTAATTTAGATAGTAGCTAAACTATCTCTACTTGATTTGTATAGCCACAGAAGAATAAAAATCAGTTAGCAGGTAGTTTACTCGCATCCCATTTCTCAGCTGCATTGGCTGAATCGAGCAACAGCAACCTTATAAGCAAGAAGAGACTTAATTTATTTTATGAACCCAGATTCATATGCACTGTATTTAATCTCAGCCCTACAATTTTTGAGCCCACAAGGAGATTATTAAAATTAATAAAATTAATTGGATGATAAAAGCAGGTAGAAAAGTTAAATGATCTGAAGTACATTTTTATAAGATTTTTATTTTCCAATAAGCCTTCAGAAAACAAGGCTGTCTGTTAGCGAAAGGAATATATTACTGCAGCGCAGGAGGTTTCAATAACCTCAACCATTCACTAAAGGTTATTGGGACATTTATGGCTGAGAGAAAACGTTCCCCCATCATAAACTGAGATATGATTTTCAAGATGCTAGTCCAAGCAACTGCTTGAGAGGTCAGAAAAATTACTTGAGAAGTACTTTAGGAAGGTATCCATGGCTCTCAGTGTAGTGCAGCTGTATGAAATGTTTGGAGTTGGACCTGGTGCAAATAATTGTGTACATCATCTCCGCTTCCTGTGCTGCATTTCTGTTCCTTTTCTGCAAAAATCACATCAGAACTTTTGCCTTTGGCACCCCCATTCTTTACATATAAAAGACAGAGCTCAAATTTCACCTCTTAAAAATACATAAATCAGTTTTTTTAGCATTATTTGGTTTTAGTTCAGAGTGGGATATATGCATTTCAATCCTTGTGTGACAGATCTTCTGATGATTTTTTCCATCATTCTGTGACTCTCTAATGTAATATAATTGCTGCTTTTCAGAGCACAGTCAGTGTTTCATCTCCCAGCCATTAATGTTTCTAGCATACGTGCCCTGAGCACAAGCTAGAAGCCATTTCCTTCTTTTTTATTCCAATGCTTGTGGGATTTTTACCTGGACTCTACTGTGAATCCATTGTAGATGGCAGCCCCCCAAGAGCAGCTTGGATTCACGGTGTTTAATTGCTGCAGGAAGAACAGAAGTTGAGCCAGTTCCCTTCGGCAAGGTTCCAACAGCCCATCACAAAGCACCTGGACTTTCAGGGACTCTGGAAAGCTCTGTGATCCAATGGATGGGGCCAAGAAGAGATGAACATCCAAGAGTTGAACTCTCCATCTGAGCCCCTAAGAGGCATTCCTTTTTAAAAAAAATAAAAACTGATATAACGATAGACATTAAATATAAGGAAAAAGTTCTTCACTGGGAGGGCTGTCAAGCATTGGAACAGCTTGTGCCAGGAAGTGGTTGTGTCACTATCCCTGGAGGTATTTGAACGATGTGCATCACATTTAGGGACATGGTTTAGTTGTGGACTTGACAGCGCTGGTTAACAGTTGGAAATAATCATCTTAAAGGTCTTTTCCAGCCTAACTATTATATGATTCTATGATTTTGTCATATTCATGAGCTGCAGTCTCTGAAAGTAGTTCCTATTTTTGGCTGGAATTTTATTTTCAAGAGTTAACTGTGCAAGAAATGTGATGGTTGTGATGGTTTAACATGATGGACTTCTGCCAATTCATCTCTTGTTGTAGTTGCTTGGCTGAGTTTACAGAGGGCAACAGTCTAACTCAGTTGAAGGGAAATTTAAACTTGGTCACATGCATTTAATGGTAGATTTTGCACTGCTTTAACCGATTCATGCAGGTTTGAGTCTCTTAAACAACACTTGTGCATAGACAAAATCGTGAACTCTACAACAACATGATATTAGGTGAATGACAACCCCTCTGATTATTTGAGGGCTCAATCAATACACAGGATATGCTTTATGATCTTATTTGTTTTGCCAAGAATACCCAAAGAATTTAAATTATTTTACCAGAGTGGAAGCGAAAAGAGGAAAAGTCTCAAATTTTAGCATTTGAAAAGCAGTCAGTCTATATGTTTAGCTAACTGTTAACAAAGCTTAACCTGCGCTGTTAAATGTCAGTGCAAAGCATCTCAGTGGGTTTTGGCAGCACAAAGGTGTGCAGCTGAGACAATATATGCATTCCACTGTGAAATGGTCAATGCAAATTAAAAATCTGAACCTACTTCTGTAGAAATTAATGGGAGTTTAGTCACTGACTTCAAAGGGAGCAGGGTTAGAAATCCAATTTCTTGCTATGTTTCCTCTACTTTCATTAGTGGTAAAGAGTGTAGGAGAGGTGCAGAGAGAAGACATTTTGTTTATATCTTAAAAGCTTTGCTTTTCCACAAATATTCTTCTTTAAATTTTTAAAACTTTATTTATACCTGAAACATATCTCAAAATGAGCAGCACATGTAGGGTATATGGAGCTATCTTTCTAGGTGGACACTGAATTAACCTGCTTCTAATAAATTTTATTCCTCTACTGCTTTTTAAAGAGCTTTTTATAATCAGTGACTGATAGAAAAGAAGCATAGAAGATGAGAAGGACATCACATGCCAAATCTGTTTACTTAAACATCAGATGGTCACTTGTTACAGAGAATTTACTGACACCTTGTCTCTGTGTTTATTCAGATGTTAGAACATGGGACACTGCTAAAAAAGGGAAGCTTTGAAAAAAAAAAGATAATATTTTCTTTTTCTTATAAATGCTAGTTTACATCAAGACTAAATAGAAAGAAAAAAAACGTGGGGGGGAAATATCAGATCAATGTTTTGGTTAGATTAGCATCAGCAGTTCATATCAATTTAACTTCTTGTTCCAGTCATTTGTAGTGAGAAATGTAGGTATCTGATTTGTAGACTACAGGGCCATCTCAGGTCACCAGTGTGGTTTTGACTTTTACAGCATAGCCAAGAAAATGTCTATAAACCTGTATTGTAGGCTTGCAGAATGACATTTGACAATTCATTCTTATGTGGTGCTGTTTTAGAGAGCATGTGTTTTCCTGGCTTAATCACTTGACTTTGTCTCTGCTATGAGACTTAACAAAGCATTGTAACAGTGAACCAAATCCAAGTATGTGCCTCCTCTGGCACTTGTCTGTTTAAGAAGCACTTCTCCATTCTATTCTTGAACAATCAAGAGCCCTTTCTGGGCAAATATATACTCAACATCTTGTTCTTTTTTTGTCTCAGTAAGATTTTTCTCACAGAAGAGTCATCAGTCCTACCTTCTTACAAGACTCGGTCAAAAATGTCACAGTTACAAAGATGAAATTACAGCCTTATCAGAAAAATTAGAGCCTGTATTTTTACTCACAGTAGTTTTTTCAGCAGAAATTCAGTTAAAAACAAAGAATGGAGCCTAAACCTTACTTTTTCTTTCCACTCATCAGGCTCTTCTTTCTCTTCACCTTTGAGGGTTTTATGATGCTAAATGTTGGAACTCTGGAGCACAGGCAATGGGATATCACTCTTAGGTCTGGCATTATCTAACATAAAGGACTGTCCAGAGAAAATTTCACCTGAGTTTTTTTAATGAGGAAAGGATTAATTAAATACTGACATAGCACCAGTTACACAAAAGAGAAATTACATGCAAACAGTTACTAAAACCAGCACTTTTCAACAGGTTCAAAAATATCCTGTAAAGTGTGACGCACTTGGGTGCTTGCTGGAATAGCATCTCATGTTTCATGCTGCACTGGCAAACACAGCCACCTGGCTTTGGAGCTCTTTATGGAAGAAAGGATTGATGCTTTTCATGAAAATTCTCCCTTCTGAGACTTCAACCTGTGGCGTGTGATTAAAAATAATTCACCTAAGAGTTCCACACAGATAAAGGAAAAGCTAGGAAGGAAATGTTAACTGCCTTTGGCACAGACCTAGGTTGCTTTCCCCCAAACACAGACCTTTAATGACAACTGTTCTACTACATCAAACACATTCCCTTTTTCCCAGTGAAGGAACTTCTGTCATTCCCCTGGGCTAATGCAGACAGAAGGCATTTGCCCTTCATGTTGCACTCTTGAGGTCTAGAGACCCACAGCAGTGCCTAAACTCTAGTAAAATCTGTTCAGAGAACTTGTTTCAACAAAACAGAAATCTGCTGAAATACACTTTCAAAGCCAAAAAGTTTTATAGAGAGAGGAGTTCTAATGGGGCTATTGAGGGGAGGAAACAAAAAAAGCACCTAAATATAAAATCTGCCCATCCACTTCCAAATGAAAATGGAGTCTTTAACCCGACATCCTTTGGGGAATACACTGAAAATTGGGCAGAGAGCAGCAAAAAACAATTTAGAAGCATCAAAGTTGTCATGAAATTAAATTTTTTTCTCTCTATTTCACTTCTTCCTGTAGTATTGATTTCATCCTGGCCTTGCTTTTTCTGGACGTATTTACATGGTGGGCCCAGAGTTAACAATTTTGACCTCTAATGTATTTAAGAAATAAAAAGACACCAGTTACAGTCCTGGCAGGTTCCTCTGAATTCCATCTTTCACATTTCAGGGTGATATCTGTAGACTAGCATGCTTAATATTTTTGAATTTACAGCAAAAAATAAAATAAAATAAAATAAAATCAGGGTCTTTTCCTGAGTAGACTGCCGAAACACAGAACTCTGCACATTACAAGGTGTAATCACAATAATAACTTTGGGGGAAAAGCTGTCTTTTTTCTCCAAAAAATTACTTTGTGAATGAGGTCCTTTCAGATTGTTTTCCAGATGCAGACCAAGGAAGAAATCAAAATAACAAGGATAAAACAGTGTGTTTGGAAGAAATGACATATTGTAGCTAAAAAATAAACAAAAATTGAAAAGAACCCTCTGAAAATATTTCTTTACTTGTCCTCAAGAAATTCTGTTTGTCTTGGGCACCCTGAGTTTGCAATTGCAATTAAGATTAACCAGTGTCTTAAAGAACGTAAAACCATTTCTAGAATACGAAATTCTGTGGCCAAACAGTTGAGTGAGTGAATCTGTTACATCTACACAAACTACTGGCATCTACACCCCGGTGTTTGAGTCTTCATAAGTGGGAAAAAAATATATATAACTTTGTCGGCTTTCCGCTTGCTGTTAAAGCTGGAGTAATTTTTTTTTCATCACTGAATAGATTATTTCCTGCCTTAACACCTTTTCAAGTTTAGATGATGTCCTATGAAAAATAAGTTTTGCATGCTCAAATTCATAAAGTCCTGGATCTCTCTGTAATGATTTCCCTTTCCACTTTTAGAGACCACAGCTGAGTACCCTATAGCATAACATGGGTAATATTCTTATCAGTTAAAATACCTGTCAATCAAATCCTTGTTTCATTACTTTGGTTTTGTCCTTTTGGCAGGAGACATTCATCTTCCTTAAAATCAAATTTTGTGGTGCCAAAGGTTATGTTTTCCTTTCTAGGTCTTCATGGTCCTCCTTATGCAAAAGTCCCTGTCAAGTGAGGCCCGTGGAAAAAGTGGTACACATCACACAAACTTCCAAAGGTTCTTGGTAAGCATCTGCTTCACTGCTCACTGATGCTTAAAATCAAAGACTTGCACAGCATGATGGCTCTCCTCTATTGCTTTTCAATCTTATTCTGTATCACATTTCACAGTTGCAGATTGTGCCCTTGCTTTTCTTCCCAGGAAGGGAAAATCCACTCATTTTTCTCAATATTGGAAATCTTTTCTTCAGCGCATGAATAGACCAATACACAGAGAAGTTGATCCTTTAGGTTTTGGAAGCACTATGTTATTTACTGCAATCAGGTGCATCCTGAAGATAGTGTAAAATACTCATTTCCAAATTGGAGAGACCAGTAATACCTAGAGATCATTGATTTTTTTCAGAAATAGAGAAATTCCCATCTCATCTTCTCTGGTTAGTTTAGAAATTTTGTTTCCTCTTCCCCAAAAAAGTGATATTCAGCTTTTATCCTTACTTCATACATGTTGATAAACAAGTTTCTGTTACCTGAATCCTGAAGCATGACTGGAATACTATTCCTTGATAAACCTATTGCATAGCACCAGCTCCTGGATTTGTATAGACTACTGGAAGCTTTGAAAAAGATGGGTTTCTGGGAACTGGATTTCATTTCTCTGACCCAAACCAACGACTTTAGTTCCCAACCACAGCTACTGCTGTTGCTGCATCACTACAAATGATGACAAGACAGCTATTCAACACTTCCCAACACAGCCCAATAGAAAAGGCACATGTTGAGAGCAGCTGGTGTTTTTTACCCTCTTACTCCTCATCACAATATCTTAATGAGGATATCTGGTCACTAGAAAAGTGTTGGAAATTACCAGTTTCATATGACAGTACTGTTTCTGTAATAATTCCAAGACAGGACCAGCTTAGATCGAGACCAGAGATTCAAACATAAAAACATTCAAAACCTTATTATTCATCCTAGACAACACCTGTCCTTCAGAAATTATGGGCAATGGCAATCTGTGGATCTCATGGACTGTTTCCATACTTCCACTGAAAGCTCTTCCCTTCATATGTGTTGTTCTACCCTACCCTTCATTCTGCTTATCTGGTTTCTTGACTGCCTGAAGATGTCAGGGGAAGCTCAGTGTACAACATCACTACAAGGTGTGTTTGGGAGCCAGGCTGCTGCACACACTGAAAAATCTGTTTCCCACACCACTGTCCGAATTTATGTGTTTTCTACCTGTCATTTTTCTCAGGATGCACCTGAGGTAGTCTGAGTCTTCAGGATCTGGATCATGGGTAGATCCTTTATGATACAGCAAAGGTTTTGCATTTACTGCACGAAATGGAAACCCATTAACCAAGAAATAGGCTCATCACAGTCAATAACAAATACCTGTGACAAAGAAATATGATGTCTATATCATACAAATAATGCAAATACAAAGATAATGGGAAAACTGCTTTTCCTCATATACTATCTGATGGATTTCTTCTCTGCAGTATGTATTACTCATTATGATATCAATTTCAATTCTTATAGCCTCAAATCCCCTTGAGGGGGAAGGGGCATACAGAAAAATATGCTGAGTGTTCAGTGAAAAAATTCCTATACCGTGGTCCAGTCAAATGGATTGGAAAGGAATATGATTACTGTGCCAGTGACCTTAGGCTGTTCATTTCTGTCTGTTTTTTAAAGCCTTGCCTACCCAAGAAAGGAATAGAATGATCCTTATTTAACTGTGTTCTCCTAATGAACATCTCTGAATAAGAACTGTTCCTCACAATTAAATACACATTGTATCAGAGACAGACCACTGCCAGTAAAATCCCAAAGAATTCTTCTGTCTCTTTAGCAGAAAGGAAGAGGGTTCATAAAATGATGTCATCTCCACAGCAGAAGTAAAAATAAAAAGTCTGTAGTTTTTAAATTTCAAAAATACCATTACAATTAAAGTATACGTATTCAGTACAGGGCACTTTCCATCTGATCACAAAGAAATAATCAAACTGGTCTTAACTTTTAATTTTCTTTCCCTTACTCTTTTCTTGTTGGTTCAATTCCCAAGGGCCATAGCATTTTAGAACCATGAGCAATTGTACATGCTGAAATAAAACCTCTATTTCACAGTGAAAATTATTTGAGATTAAAGATCTAGGGTCCGTTTGCTGTTGACTGTCTGTAACCAGAGCAGCATAAACATTCATGATTGGCTCTTTTTTCTTTTTCTCATTCAAATTGCAATCTCTCTTCACATGCAATTGCATAGGGAAAAGTATACAGCAGTTTGACAAAGCTATGTCTGGGAAAATGGTTTAATAAAACAGGACTAAACGTGTCAAAATGTAAACTTTTGGGACAACTGATATCCCAGTTGACTAAAATAAAAGAATTTAAAATTCATCACAATATTTACTTTGTCCATCTCAAAATTATTTACGTTTTAGTTCTTGTCATCCTTCTCTTTCTTATCATTTTGAGTTCAACCAGATTGTGAAACAATATTGTTTCAAAATAGTTTGATTTTTTTAAACTATGCCTTTTGAGATATTTAATTTTAAAAATTTCAAAATTAATTTTTATTTAAGAGCAAAAGTATTGAAATTAACTTTGACTCAGAAATTTAGCCATACTTCCTCATGACCTCAAAATAGCTTTAGACAACTGAAACTTCATTTTTCTGCTAGAAACTGTTCTAATCACAAGTACAAATGTCCTGCCATGATTTTGCCAGCACTTATTTTTTCAGTTTTGGCTGCAAAGAAGCAGTGCATGAGGGTAAAGAAAAGAAACTGAACCAGTTTTACAGTCTTTCAGAAGGCTTCATTTTGAAAGTGTTGCTTGGCATAATTCAAATATATTTTTTCATTCTGGTACTGTGACAGTCTACAGCTGTGATATCTATTTCAGGTATCTCTTCACATATCTTGTTCATTCTTGCAGCATTATTAATATACTTTCTGCCATCTCTGTCCAAAGGTTTCCCTTCATTTCAATGAATAAAAAGGCTAGTAATTCTCCTTCTCCCATCAGTTCCTTAGTGTGAAATAATCAAATAAGACACTAAACCATCATCATCTAGATTAAGCTATCATTAGATTTGGATCATATGAGACAAGTTCCTTTATCAAGATACAGGGTCAAAATAGTGTCATTATTTTTGCAGGGTGAAGTCTGTAGTACATAGCTAAAGTTCATCTTGGTTTCCACAGAATTTCTCTCTTGTTCTGAAGCATTCACAATCTTTCTATATGTGCACAGTCCACTAAATGAATCTTACAGCACAGTCAGATGTAAGATGCCTTACCATCATGTCAGAGTCTCTGTGTTTATGGAGAATCTTCTACTGAGCAACAGCCTTCATGGTTCTCAGGTGCCAAACAAAGAATTTAGGTTGTTTGTTATGTCTGAAAACAGAAGGAAATTGAGGCATTTTAGTGCTGTATACCATTATGTTGGTAGAGAGCAGCGGGCAGATTCAAAAATCAACTTTTAATGCACTGTCACAAAAGATTTTCTGCTTCTCCTATTGCAATTTGTGTGATTGGTATTACCAGAATATCCTGTATGTTTTACTCCCACTTGACATTTTGCATGTTGTTTTCCCTGTCTGACCCCAGGGATACACATGATTGTGCTTTTCATTTCTGAAGTTTGATCAGATTCCTTTGCTGTATTTATACTCTAGTGTGGATAAAAATCTGTTCCTTGCAAAATGCAGTATTTGACTGGCAGAAGAAAATCACCTTTTATTTTTTAAAGCTCCTTTTATCGCCAATATTCTTGTTGAAATTTATCCACATTTCACATATACACTGGAAAAGAAGGCAAAATTACATTCTTTGTGGTGGTTTGACCTCAGTCAACAGCTCAGCCCCACACAGCTGCTTATTCACTCCCCCCCTCCCTCGATGGCATGGGAGACAGAATCAGAAGAGTAAAAGTAAGAAAATCCTGGAATGAAGTAAAAACAGGATAAAAGGTAGAACATAAGCCATGCACACAAGCAAAGGAATTTTTTCACCTCTTCCCATGGGCAGGCAGGGGTTCAGCCATGCCCAGGACAGCTAGGTTCCATCACACACAGCAGTGACTTGGGAAGACAAGCACCACCACAATGTCCCGCCTTCCTTCTGCTTCCCTACTGTGTCTCCTCCCAACCTCTGGTGCCTTCCAAGCCTCTTTGCTGGGGTGGTGTGAGGAGCAGAAGAGCCTTGACTCTGTGCTCAGCAATGACTGAAACATCTCTGTATTATCAACACAGGTTCCAGCCCAAATCCAAAACACAGCCTCATATAATACTGTGAACAAAATTATCTCAGCCAAAACCAGCATACTTGCAAGAATGTGGTTCTAGAAGCCTTTTTTTCAAGTGTTCTCCCCTCAAAACCTGTTCCTCCAGGCAACTGTGAGATAAGAGACTCTATTACAGAAAACCACAGTAATGAATTGTAGGAAATTGTTAGACACAATTATCCAAAATGTGCCCTAACAGTAATATCCAAATAACAAGTCATAAGTTATTAGTTCTAACTCATGCTACGCGTTTCTCTGTTACCCACTGAAGTTGTATTTGCAATGCCACTGGCATAAACATTTACCATCAAGAAAAGATGAATGCATAGGCCATTTGATAGACTTATTTGTGAATTGTTGAGCCCATATTAAGATCCACCAATCAGCTGTGGGGTTTACAGGTAATGAATACATGAATACACCACCAGCAAAATTGAGCATGTGCCTCTGCCCTGAACATATTATAGCTTTTCTTTTTTTTTTTTTTAATTAAAGGTAGAGGGGAATTCATTTCCCTTCACAGGATGCAAGTAAATTCCAAGCAGAATTAATAGGACGTTTTCCACTAACTTAAATGGACCTGGAAAAGATCAATGCATGTGCCATGTGCTTATGATGGCAATGACATTATACTTTCCTTAACAAAATAAGGAAAAGAATTGAACTCTGAAGTCCCAATAAGGCAAGATGAGTTGTGGATCAAATTCAGACTCAAATTAGGTTTAATACACTGGCATTACATTGCTGCTATGTCTTGGTATATTGAAAACATGTTAATATGTGTCAGAGAAGTTGCAATGGAGTCCTCACTTGGTCAGACAGATCAGGTGGATGCAGTTGGACTTTGTCAGCCCTCCAAAGACCAAAAGACACCCAAACAAGAGCTTTAGTTACAGCAGCGGCCCATCACTGCATTTAGAAGGCCTATTTCCTCTCAGTTTCTAGTTTTGGTCACAATGATAGGGAACTGGCAAAATACTGGAAATATCTTGCATTGCTGTGCCTACTGGGAGAAGGATCTTACTTATTCTACAGGGTACTGCTGGGACAGATGTTCTTAAAGTTGGTGAGGAGATAGAAGGTTTTGTGATATTTGAGAAAAAAATAAAAGAATCAAAAAGCTTCCCACGTGGAATTTTAGAACAGCTAGACTCTGGTATAGTTTAGAGGTCTCTGAGGAAATAGTCTGGGATACTTCAGTGGTGTTGAAAATGATTTTGCAAGTTTAGAGACAATCTCTGAAAACAGGTGTGTTAAGCCAATTTCGATTTTTCCATCACGGTGCTCAAAATCTTCTTTGAATCACTATGTTAATGATGTCAGATCGAGATTTTTTCACTGTTTCATGTCCCTGGAAGGTTTCAATATCTGTTATATTTAATTGTTTTATTAATCTGCAAGAATTTGTCTTAAGGATTTCAGTGTTAAGCCTCAGACCTACAGCTAACACATATGCCAAACCATATATACTGGTGAGTGCCTTGAAGTTGGAAGTCACAGCCTATCTTGCCTTACATTTACATCAGGCGCTTCAGACCAAGACCTTGCACTGGCTGCCTGCCAGCATTCTGCTTCCTCCTCTTCCAGCTAAAGCCAAAGAAATTGAAGGTGCTCAGCACTCCAGTCCAGGGCAGTCTGTTGCTTTCTGTTTTTTCTGAAACACTAGCTAATTACTTTTTGAGATATCTCTTGTCAATATCTTGGTTTATATAAAGCATCTGGTGATAGCCAGTGGCATATATGAGAAAGAGAGCTAGTGCTCTTACCTGACCTATCTGCTTTGTGATTTCACAGCTGAACTCACACAGCCACACTTTACTTTTTCTCAGCTTTGTGTTATATTTTCATGCCACCATCAATAGGTTTCTTGCCATAGATGGCATTTTTTATACCCCTAAGAATGTCTAAAACATATCGTCCATGAGATTAGGAAGTCAGTGAAGTAAATACAGACAGTTGTGTATTTTTTTTTGCGTCTGACTGCTTTGCAAAGCTTTGCAAGCTTTGGCTGGACAGCTCAGAATAATCTAACCAGGGCACCTCATGCTTTGTAACAGTGGGAAGAAACCTTGTTTAACTGAGTTGTTACCTATGGGAATTTGGGAGCAGATATGCATATTATTTTGGAAAATCTAAAAACTAAATTGTAGTTTCAAAAAGAAATAGCAAATTGTCAGGGTGTGACTAGGCATTCACTGTTGGCTCCTGTTTGAGGACAGACCCTTTATCAAGAAGGTCTCATAGACTGAAATAGTTTCACCTGTGCTCCATTTATTCTGCAGTAGATGAGATCCAATTTATCCTTTTCGAAATAGAGTTCATAACTACACACTGTTTTCCTGTTACTGCTCTGTAAAGACTCATCAAGACATGGTACTTTATGTATGCATCTATTTAAAGCACATTATATACCAAAATATTCCTGAATTTAGGACAGTTTTATAATCAAGCCATTTGAATTAACTTGATCAAAAGTGCAATGAAGGAGGTTTTTGTGTGATGAACTATTCAGCAATCCTGGCTCCTACTGTGTATATTCAGCATAAGGAAGGCTGTCCTCATACACTAATCAATGTATTGCACAAGCAAATTCAAGATTTGTTTAATCACATATTTTACTGCTTTCACACATATTTGTCCCTGGCTAAAATCACACTTCGAGGAAGCCCAGTGTCTGAGGTCTTTTAACCTGGAAAAAAGAGGCTCAGGGATGACCTTATCACCTCTACATCCACCTGAAAGCAAATTGTAGCTTTAGGTGGATAGTCTCTTCCTCCAAGTAATTAATGATAAGATATTAGTAAATGGCTTAAGTTGAACCAGTGGAGGTTTAGATTGAAGATCAGGAAAAACATTCCCTGAAAGGGTTCTCAAGCACTGGAACTGGCTGCCCAGGGTAGGGGTAGAGTCACTGTTTCTGGGGGTACTTAAAAGGCTTGTAAATATGACACTCAGGGACATGGTTTAGTGGTGCACTTGTCAGTGCTGGGTTCCTTGTTGAACTCAATGATCCTAAAGGTCATTTCCAGCCTAAATACTTCTAGGAAAAGCTGAATATCTCCACACAAAAGATGTCCCATTGTTCTCATTTTTCCATGTTATTTCCAAGCCTTTTGCATTAATAATTCTCCCAGGATCGAAAGCTGCAAAGATCTATCATCAGCTTTGATGTAATATATCATAAATTCAGACCATATTGAGCGCAGAAAACTTCAGGGACTGATAGAACAACTCTGTGTCATTCCTAAATTTTCATGAATAAAATATCCTGAGGCGTGCAGTAGGCCTACAAGATACTTAAGACTCATTGCTTAACCTTTGAATCTAGACATCATGCTGGTACAAAATAGAAAGGCAGTAATTATCAGAATTAGAAAAAATAATGGAAATTTATTAATGAATCATCTTTTCCCTTAAGCTGTACTGTAACAAAAAGTAATCATCATTATAATGAACAGTGTTATTATTGGACCACATTATGAACACCAGTGATTTTGTACCAAGCTTTTACTGTCAGGGGAATGGTTCATTAACCACAAAGAACACTTCACATTAGGGATTCAGTTTATCTGGCCAATTTAGACAATGTTTAAGTAATTTTTAATTAAAGTTGGGATCCTGCATTTTGGAATGGTGTACTGGTTCAAAGGAACTGCATGCACAATTACTACAATCAAGTTGTTAGTAAATATTTTTGTTCCAGATAAAAGTTGGCCAATGGTCAATCTGTTAAGCAGCCTATCCTCCAGTTTCAGCATCAATTAGTGGGGTGGATAAGAAGAGGAAGAATATGGCCAAACCTTTTCATAACATAGAAAATTTTCTATTTAGCGAGAGGTAGATAAATGAAATTCCCTATAAAATGTGCTGTAGACAGGGAATGAAGACTTTTTTTGTAATCTTAATATCAAAAACTAATTTCCTTTGATGAAGCCAGCTGTATGTCACATTATTTGTTGCAGTAAAAATCCTTTTGGGGCAAAATTGAAGCTGGGAAAAAACTTTCACTTTTATTGCTCACAGTATTTCATCCCATTACAAGATAGTTTAGAATTTATGAAAATTGCCTTCTGACTGAAGAACAGCCCTGGCCTCCTAAGCATCAGGCAAGAAAGGTACAAGTGCTGTATTTTAAGGAGGATTCAGATTAAATCCCCATTCAGTGTAAATGTCACATAATTTCATGAACTTTGTTGTCTCAAGATCTATTGAGGACCTGTCACAACTAAAGTGTGGAGTTCACGTCATCTTAGTCCTCACTTAAAATGAGAACCATGCATACTGCTTCCTGTAAATAAACCAAACTGCACACTAAGATCTGCCATCAGCAAGAAATGACAATTCAAGTTCATTAAGATCAGGTGCCAGTGAGCTGTGAAATTCTGAGAGTGTTTGTACTATTCTCACTCACCTGGCAACCACCTTGGGCTCCAAGGGCCAGCACCATGTCCAACATGGATGCAGTCATGGAGCATCACTGAGATGCAAATGATGTCTCCTTCTGGGGGCCCTGGAAGGGTAAAGGCTGTGCCTGCACGAACTGGGGTATGTCCTTAGAAACTGCAGAAAGTCAGATTTAAAAAAAACCAATTTTAAAGAGGTATAAAGTACCTTCAGACTTTAACAAACTGTATGTGGTTGGAAGGTGGAATGATGGCCACTAGAATACTAAAAGATTAAACATCAGAAAGGCATTTCAATGTACCCACATCTGTCATCTTTTTAAGTAGTGCCAAAGCTCATTTGTAACTTAAAATGGAGTATTTGTTTCAATACAAAGTCCTGAAGAGGAATAGGGCTTTAAACATAGGTTTTAGAGAGGGGGATTCATATTGTGGCAACTTGCCTTTGTAATTAGCTAGACAAAACTGTTGAGTTTATCATCTACGAGGCTGATTTACACCTAAGGTATCAAATTCATTTTCCTCCTCTCGAGATTAATCGTGATAAATCTCTTCCAAATGTTCTAAATAATGAAATTAAATAAAATGAAATGAAACATATTCTTCATGCCTAAATGGATGGTTTCTCACATCCTAATGGAATATTGCTGAAGAATTACAATCAACGAAAGTGGTTCAAATACATTTGTTAAGAAGTAATAACAAACAAGTAAAGAAAGACCACAGGGATTCCACTAGGCTGGTTTCTCTTTGATTTCCTCATTTTAATTCACTTAATTTCTTCACACTATTCCCTTTCCTTTCTTCACTAAATAAGTAATTGAGATGTCTTTTGAAGATTCTAATGACTCTTGAAGTCGTATTTTTTCCTAATATATTTCATGTGTGTGTTGCTCCTCAGGAAACATCTGTCTTCTAAATGGAAGAAAAGGCTATTTAGAAATCTCTATAGCAAGAGAAGGGCTAGGGATGGGGGCAGGTGTGTAGAGAACCTGTGAAGGACAAGAAATTCTTGTGGTTCTCTTATATGTAATGAATGTATTAAGTATGTCATAATGAAAGTAATAAAATGCCTTTCCTGTGAGGAAGGCAGGAGGGATAACCTGGGATGCTGTTCCCCTCAGCCTCACTACAGTCAATAACTGCTGCCTTGATAAGGGAACAGTGCTCATCCCACCCAAGCCATTGCCATCTTCAGTTTGGGTGTCACAGATACCTTATACACACACAAGTTAAACTGCAATACGTTTAGTGGAGTAAATACATCCAAATATATCCTCTATGAAATGTTCTGTAGACCTGCCCAGCTTAGCCATTTGCTCTGACATTGAAGTTTCTCCAGCCTATTTGTCTTTGTCAGGCACTCTCAAGTTACTTTAGTGATAGGACTTCAAGCAAAGCATCTCTCAGCTCCTAATTGTATAAGAACTTCTACAATTTCTTTCCTACAAGTAGTTTTCTCTGAGTTTTACTGGATTGACCTGTTCTTCTTCCTGATATCTCCTACCCAGTTTCCATCAAGTGTTCACTGTTTGCAGTACTCTGCTAGTGGCCTTGGAGATCAGACTCAGGTCTCCGCTGGTGTCTACAGATGCCTTTAATTCTCACTATGTCTGCATAAAAGGCAGCATATTCGTCTCTGCTATCCAAGAGAAGTCTTCTGTTTTAAAAACATGTGAAAAGATACCAAACCTGGGAGATAAAAATTTCCACCTAAAAATAAGGAATCTATGTTTAACAGCGGGGCTAACAAAAGAATAAATTACACAACATAGTAGTAAACAGTTACAGATATAAGATGGAGACTGATAGAACCAAAACAAACCAGAAACCTAAAAATCATAATTGGGACCCCAGAGCAGAAGAGGCTGTAACAGGAGATGGTGAAAGACAATCCAGAAGTCAAGAGGAGAAAGTCTTTGATTGGAACAGGAGGAAAATGATATAAGAAAAGAAACAAAGTTGTCAAAAATAATCAGATGTGCTGATTTCTTCAATGTCTTTTGTGGCAATTTTCAAATCAGTATGGAGAATGTCAATCAGATGTGGGCACCTAATTCAATTTGTCTTCCTTTAAAGGTCCTCAAATGCAAATCTATTCAAATTAAGAGCCAGAAAAAGAGGTGGTGGGGGCTGGAAGAAGAAACACAAAAGCTTAAAAAGATTGATATTTCTTTTCGCTCTTCTGTGTGATGAATTGAATTTCTGTTAGTAACTAGCACTTTTGCAGATGCTTATTTAATGTCAAGCAGGGGAGAGGCAGTAGGTGTGGGCAAGGGAGGTGAGTCATGCCTTGCTCAAGAGGGAACCTGCTGTGATGTTCATAATGAACTGAATCAGGTTCAGAAATATGAAAGTTTCTTTTCCTTTTTTCCCTACACTTTTTATTTTCTCATGTCTGACAAACACACAGATTCATGGCAGCTTCTTTATAGTAATTTGTACCACTGATAATTAGGCCTGAATTGAAGTCTTATCCAGAAAGATGATTAATTGTTCCTAATTTTTACATAAATACAGCAAAAATGTATTGTCTTATGTATAACTTCCTGGTGCAAGAACTCTTTGCAGAGAACTGGGAACTTGGCCACCTCTCCCAGCAGCAGTCCAAACTGGCTGTGGCATATGTTGTTATACTCTCCAGATTTAAAGATGTGAGGCTGTCGTCTGTCTGTTGTCTACTGGAACATCCTTTTCTGATGATCTGAATAAAACCCAGACTGTTTGGGATTTAAATCAAGGGTGCATGTAACACCACAATTCTCTGTCATTATAAGGCTGGGAGTTGTCTGAAGACATTGCCATCTGGTGTATAGAAAAATAGGAGATTTTGATGTTTGAGGGAAAAAAAGCTGTGGCAGACTTTTGGAAGTGGTGAGATTTGTTTCCCTTGCTTCATTACACTAATGTGTAAGATTCAAATTGAATTATTTTTAAGGTTCAAATTGAAGTTGTTTAAGCCAGGGGGAAGAGAGAGTTGTTGACAGGAATGAAAGACTGCTCTCTTTTGAGACCCTGCTTGGACACCCTTGTGGATAGAAGACATCATTCAAATTAAAAATAAAAGCTGCAGTCTGGGATGTGTTCTGGGGGCACCACCAGGCCCATAACAGAAGTTTCACATTCTACTTTATTTATTTTATTTCTCTGTGAGCCAGTTGTCCATGCAAAACATGACAGTTAATTACTCCTCTCTGTTTCCCTCTGACAAATAAAGCGCAAGCAATGCCAGCAAGGATTAAACTGTTTGCTTTTGGTTTACAAGGAATTAAAGCAGTGTGCAGTAAATTTTCCTGTAAAGGTCTTTCCTAAAGCTGTAGACTAGGGAAATAATATTAGCAGCTAATGTTGTAGATGCACAGCTTGGTTCAACAACCTTTAAATAAACATCCAATATGTTTTTCCCTCTCAATGGGCTTTACTCAAGGTGTGTCACGTGGGCTTCAGCAGATGTGAGTGTTCTACCTGTGCATCCTGCCAAACAAACACGTCCACATCCACATCAGAAAGAGGGATGAAAGGACTGGGAAAGTGGGGTATGTGATGGGTTATCTAAATAAAGTACTGAAGCCCTAGATGGGATAGTACGGTCCAAATGCCTGCACACCACCTCTATAGGATTATCCACATGGATGTAGCAGCATAGGGTAGGAGTGCTTATACTTTAGATTTCCTGTGGGAAAATGAGAATCAGAGGCAAAAAAATATTTCATGTATTTTTTTGAAGAATAATCCAGAAACAATATACAAATACAGATCTAGCCTACCTATCCATAGGTGTCTGGAAAATATACCAAGAAAAATACCACTGTATCCTTGCTCTTTTCCAGCACAATGGCTGTGTAATTATGCATGCTCAAAAAATCCTTTCATGCCTAGTTTAAAAATAAATAGTAGTCTTAAGCCTTAGACTGTTGTCAATAAGTGTTATTGAAACTTGAAACTGTTAAGGAAGAAAAAAGAGTAAAAGAAATTCTGGAGCACTTTAAGGTGCAGGGAGACTGAAAAAACCTAGCAACAGGTTTAAAGAAAAAGGAACTACAGGTGTGATATTTAATGGACTGTTAATTGTGCAGTGGTTAAAAATAAATAGGCAGCACAGTGTTTGTTTCTGGGTGAGTGGTTGATTGCAAGTGCTAAGCTCTACAATTAAAATTATAAATGATGAGCTCACTTTTCTGTCCCATGGCTTGTTTTAGGAGTTTGATGGACTTCCCTGTGCAAAAAATACATACTGAAGAGCAAAAGAAAGCACAGGATGTGGGGTTTGGTAGTCTACTTATTATTTATTCTAATGTTTAGGAATATGAACCACTCCTGAATCTCTAAACTTTTTATCTTATATTCAATGTGACTTTAACTTCTGTTAAATGACAAACTGGATTATTTCAAGCAGAAGGGTAAAGGCACTTTAATTAATTGTTTAATTAATTAATTTTGCAGCATTTTAATTGTTAACATTGCTTCTTCCTCTAATAACAATAAATATACAGGAAATTCTTTTTAGTGTGAGAGAAGAGCTTTCAGAGAGTCCCAGAATCACAGAATGGCTGCGGTTGGAAGAGACCTCTGGGCATCAGCTCCATGTTAGCATGCAAACTATGAGACACATCTGAGGATCACCACATGGCATATTTTGCCTCAACTTGTGATTCAGGCTTAGAGTTCAGCAAACTACACCAAATTAAGCCCTTAATTAATATTTTTATTAGGGAGTTGATCCCTGAGAAAAACCCTAGTAATTTTTGAAGTTTGTCACTCTTTGATAAGGTAAGGAACTATAAGTACTGGGTCTTAAAATTGTGTTGTTTGTTATTTATGTTTTGTTGTTGCTATTTGAAGGCACTAAAGTAAAATAAAACCACTGGTTATATTTATATGAGAAGATATTTAGATATATTTGTGTTTTCATCTAGGAAGAAGTGCAAGATCTGTCTCAGCTTCATAACAAACCTGCAGTAGGAATGTGCTGCATTGTGTTGTTGCTGTGGGAATACATTTCTGCCTGTATGTTCTTCCATTTTCTCATCTGCTAAAGCATCAGGATGTTGATGGTGTATATCACTCATGAAATACCATCCTGTAAGCACAAAAGAGTGAGTACTTTCCACTGTTTTCACTTGAACATGTCTGTCCCTTCCCCACAAATTGGGTGAAGCTGATAAAATAGATTAGAATGCCCTTCTATTGGAAACACAGCCCACTGAAAAAGGTCAGAAAGTTAAAAGCAGATTTCTATAATTCACAGGAAGCACAAGACATTAAAAGTTACTGCCTCATTTATGTAACAAAGATTGTGTCAAGAAAATAAAATAGTGCAATATTTATCTATTCTCATGAAAGCATTCATCAAAAGATGAGGAAACATCTATAAAGATCATTCATCAAAAGCTATGAAGAGTATTTAACTGTACAATTCACCACAGAAGTAGCAAGCTGTTGCATTTTTGAAAGCAGAGCAACAACACGCATCCAAACTGCGAAGGATTCAAAGGAACACAACATTTCTTTATCAGTTGTCACAGACCTCTAGGGTCCTGCTGTGTGAAGCATAGGAGGAACCAGAATCTGTAAAACATTCTTTTTTTGAGGGGGGTGTCCCAGGTTTGGCTGTGACCCAGCAGGTAAGAAGTGGTGTGTCCTTTCAAGCCAGGTGTCTGGCAATTATGATTTGTCCCCTGAAAGTGCCCACCTTGCCCACACTGGGAGCACAGGGGCTCCACCCCGTTGCAGCCCCCCCAGCTCTTGGTTTGCTCTGGAAGGATGCCAGGTGCCAGGGCAGGCTGGAATCTGTCCTTGCCTGGATGAGCAGACTGGCCCCCTCTTCCTTCAGCTCCTGCCAAGAGGAGGTGCCTTGGTCTGATGGGCATCAGCCTCTGATGGGTTTTTAATCTCTGACCTCTTACTAAAGGGCCAGATTGGCAAGGCAAGGTACCTTTGCTTCCTGGGGACAACTACACCAACTCAGAAAGCAAAAAGAATTCTTTCCTTTGAATGCATTGGCATGTAATAATTAGTATTTGCCATGTAAATCCCTTCCCAGAGGCCATATGCTGCCACTGCTTACTCTGACCCTTACAGAATTTTTCAGGTACTTTGCCCTGAACAAATTAAAATAGAGATGACTGGGCATTTCTTCAGGTTCAGAGCCCAAAACTTGTTCTACTTGCCTGCCTGTGGGAGCACGCTGCTCATACTCTGGCAGAGCAACACTTCTAGCAGTCTGTGGGTGACTCTCACTGCCTGTGCACGACTTTAGGAATAAAATCAACTCTCTTGAAAGAAATCTGACCACTGTTGAACTTTCTTGCTCTATGAAAGTACTTCAGGAACTGTGTGTAAACAACCAATGTCCCGTTTCCCATACAGCAGTGCTACAGAATAATGATTGTTACCCTATTGACTAAATCCAAGGGTATAGAAAACCAAACATAGCTTATTTGCCTAAATATTTCTTTTAACTTCAACTTTGAGAGCATCCACAGCATGTCAGAATTTTATGAGGCTTATTCTGACTTGTTTTTACACTAAAGGAATGGCTATGATTCTATCAGGCAGGCCTGGACTGATGTAAGGAGACCAAGGGTTGCTTAGAACTGGGAGAGTGATTTGATCCCTTCAGCAATGCCCTTCACTGCATCCTTCAGGGTATACAAAGAGGATCTGGAGACTTCAGAGCTTCAAAGTCAATATTTTTTTCAAGCATCCTTCCAGTTTGTTTATTGACGTAACTCTAATGTCAGTAAGGTTCATATAATCAAATAAGATTTATTACCCCTTCCTTACAGAATCCTCTCTATGTTTTAAAATGCATTCAGACAGCTTTGTATTGTCAATTTTGTTATTTAATTTGCTATTTTTTCTAATGGATGTGAGTGTATATCAATTTTTTCCCGATGGACAATAACTTTTTTTAATTGCTAAAGCATGGTGCATAAAGCAAAAGTGGTTTTATTTATGAAAAAGACAATCTATCATGGCTTTTTAAACTTCTTTTGTTATTTATATCTTGAAATATAATCCATTAATCATTTGTGAGCTATTCATGCCACATTTGTACCCATTAAAACACTGGGCTGAAAAACTAAGTAGACAATATCTGAAAAAAAATGCTTATTTTGTTGGATGAGATGCAAAAATAAGGCAATAATACTGCATCTGTGTAAAAATTGATGCTCTTATGACTAATTAATGTGCAGAAATGTATAGATAATAACATAATATTTATATCATATATACAAATATAGGTATACTTTAAACATCAATTTGCAATTATATGTAATTTATAAATATATAAAATTTATATAGAATTAGTTAAAATATTTATACAGAAAATATAAATTGACTAAAATATTATTTCTAGATTTATTTTTATATATCTGATACATTTTTTTTATATATCTCATACATTGTATTATTTTATATATATGAATTGATGAAAAGAATTTCTATTCTCTGTTTATAGCTATTTTACATCTTGAAAGCCATATATGTATCCCTGATTTGCTGAGGTTATTCAACATTTGGATTAAAATAAAACAAAAACATCTTAAAAAAACTTGCATTGAAACATGACTTTCCAACAAAATACAGCATAAAAAACCCCAGGCTATTTTTATTATTTTCCAAAAAAACTAAAGTATTTTAACATTTCTGAGAGGGATTTCATGCATTTCAGAATGAAAAATTTCTGATTTTTATGATCTTTATTGAAGGGGATTTTTTTTTCCCAAGCAGTTCCAATAGTGTGGAATAACTGATCTGAACAGTTCTTAACTCTTTTGTCCAGAGGTTTTGTATCTTATTATTCCCGCAGATCAATAATCCACACATTACAATACACAAGGATTCCCTTTAGGATTTTAAACCTGCCCACATCTCTTAATCCTAAACTTCTTCACAGAGTAAATATTTCTGTGCATCTGGCGTGGCAGTCAATTGTGACGAGAAAGAAAGGTGCTTGAAGAGGATAATGAAAGATTAATATTGCAAGTGGGAGTCAGAATGGCAGTGGTAGAACTTGTTCTTTGGCAATCTGCAAGAAAATTGTGTTTTCTTACTGATGGAAGCATCTAACTCATAACCAAAGTATTTTCACTAATAATTTTCTCTTATCTTGATTTCAGTATCATCTGGCCATTGCATAAGAGCTTTATGTTCCACTGTTTAATCAACATCCTCAAGGGAAGGTAATCAGACATAAAGTACAAATTAGTGGTGAAACATATGATACCACAGGATTGCCCTAATAAGGGTTGAATATCTAAAAACCAAAACATTTGCATGTCTCCATATGCATAAATAAGGAAACGAAGGTGGAGTGAAATGAAAAAGTAATAGTGGCAGCCTAAGTTTCACTCTCAGATTAATTTTACATCCCCTTTATTTTGTTCTGCTTAGATTGGAAGATTCTTTCATTAAAAAAAGGAAACAAAAACCTGAACTAAAAGATAAATGAGAAAAACAAGATGTCAGATACAAAGATTTCAGCCGTGTACAAATTTCAAAGACTCCCTTTCAAAAATGTATAAAAAGACATCAAACCAAAGCTGCCCAGATAATTCAGAAAGCCTGAAACCTAACATCATTTGAAATTTCATGCTGCAAGGCCATTTTGATATATGACTTAAACCTACACTGCTAAAATCAGGGCAAGCCTTGTCCTCAAATTAAAGGAAGAAGGCATGCCCTGTATTAAGCATACTTTGCAACCTGAATTTATACAACCTGAATTACAGCCTGCTTGTATTTATCATAGTATAAAAAATATGTTTTTCCTAGTCTAAGAACTAAAAATAGTTATGCTATTGAATGAGAAAATAAATTTTTAGCTATAACAATTAATACCTGTTACTAAACTTTTCATCCTCAAAGTCAGTAATTAATTCTTATAAACAAAGCCAGTTGAAGGATCTGTCTTAAATGATTTATCTGAAAATGCATCATCATCCTTTTTTTCAAGAATTTCTTGTTGATATTTCTTAAAGAAGGGAAAGGGGATGTGATTCACATGTATAGCTCAAATTGTTTTCATTCTTAATGAGGTCTTACTTATTACATGGGATTGTTTTTATTTCCAGATGACCATTAGGAATTTCACCTGACTTAGGTGATCTTTGGAAAGCACCCTTAATTTATGGTTTACTGTCCAAGTCTGTGATCAGAAATTAGTATTTAAGCAGTACAGTCACATTTGAAAGCTGTTATTTACACTCAAAGGCAGAGACATAAAGGCTGAAAGTATTGACAGCTTGCCGAGATATTCAGAGGAATGTTGTCTTTGGTCCTGCATCTCTGACTGACATGATTTTCAGCTTAACTGACATAAAAGGCACTTTGTCATTATAAAATAAATTTGTTTTACCATATTGATACTTCTTACTATAGTGTTCCTTTCTCTGTGAAATTATGAGAGTTATGTTAAATTAGGAAGCATCTGGCCCTGAATCTTCAGAGTGTAAATCTGTTGCCTAATTGATCATGACCACATTACATCTTTTCCAATATGATTTTCTTTGTCGACATGAGGTTATAACAGCTGCTTAAAGGATATTAATGTGTTAGCAAACTTGATTTAAATGCTTTTTGTTCCTGAAGTCTGGAGAAGAACAGTAGGATCAATAAAGACAGTTTGTTTTTACCATTAGCCCTTAGCTGTTATGGCTTGGTAATGATTCATCCATCAGATTTTGCACCAGGAACTAAGGATGCATAAATATCATCAGGTGAAATATTTCCAACTTACTGTTTATTCATCCAAATGAGAGCTTCAATGAAGAATGCTTGGGAGAAGATGAGAAAAGCTTAGAAGAAAATGCTTACCTTGTTCATTCTTGAAATGTATTTTGAAAGTAAGAGTCTTTAGTCCTTGTGCTTCCACTGCAGATGTGATGTGGCAGAGAGTTCCTCAGCTCTGCCCCATCCCTACCTTCTCTTGGAAATGGCAAAGGGCAGAGAGCAGATGGTGTCCCAAAGCAAGAGTTGGAGGAGCTTGTGCCCACATTTGGGAAAGGTAATGGGCTGCTGCTAGTACAGAGCTGAGGTGTGTGCAGGGTCCCTGTCTTCTCTGTAGGTTGTTCTTTTGCCAAGAATACAGATTATGATAATAAATAATTGTCTGCAGACTGGAGACAAGTCTACAATAAATATTCTCTCTTCTAGGCAGTTTGCACTTTTGTTTCATGTAAGTAGTTCCTTCCTTTACTTTGATACCTCATTATCCCTCTGCTTCCCAAACTAGCTATATAGCAGCAGTAAGGCTGAAAAAGACTGCTTAGCTGTCATCTTTAGAACTGCAGAGAATGAGGATGGAGCCTCTCTGCAGGTATTGTTTTGTTGCATTTTATTAGATCTGTTTCTTGAAGGTAAAGCCAGATTAAAAAAGCAGATAATGGATTTTTGCCTTCCACCATAATAATGGTCCCAGTACAAAAGGTCAGTAGTGGATGGGTTTCTAATTTTTTTTATATATATATATCAAAAAACAGCTATGCTTGAGTTTGGCTTCTCAAGAAACAAGTAACTTGGACAAAAATGTGCTTCTGCTGTAGAAAACTGCAAGCATGACCAGAGGTACATGGACCTGGATCTATCTGTACTGTAAAGAGAGGATGGTTCTCTCTTTCAAGAACTGAATTCACAGTCCAGAAATAAAAAAAAAAAAAAAAAAAAAAAAAAAAAAAAAAAAAAAAAAGAGGGGGGATTGCTCCAGCATAGCTTGGTGGTTTCATGTTTAAAAGCAAAAAGAAAAAAAAGTAAATGCCAGCCTGATACACCTAATTTAGGGCCTGTCTTGGCTTCCCTTTCCCCAGGTTTGTCTCTCTCTGAACCCATGAATCCAAGTTAGACATGAGTTAGGTGTGATCATAGGAGGGATGGTGCAGTCCTAGTTCATGTCTTTTACAGGGCTGTGGGAGCTCTGCTGCTCTCTTGCCCATGTTTGTGAGTGTTGCTGGGCTCATGTGACAGCTGCCCAAGCTTCCAGAAAAGGCTGAAGTAAATGGTGGATGTTGTTTTCTACTGGATGATAAAACCATACAAAGTCCTGTTTTTCAGAGCAGAATGAAGGTCAGTCATGGTAAACATTTCCAAGTCAAAATGGGATGTTACTCTAAAAATTTAAAAAAAAAAAGTGCTGAAAACACCCTGAATAACCTGAAAAACATTTTCATGATTGAAAGAAAAATCTACCCAGAAATATTTTTGAAATGTTCAGAAAACCTTTTTCCTGAGTGAGGTCTCTGCTGGCCAGCTGCATGGCAGCATCTGTCCACAAACCAGCTCTGACCACTCATTCACCCAAGACCCATGGTGTATGCTGACAACAAGGCCCTGCCTCTGAATAAGTCAGCAAGAACAAATCAAGTGTCCTCTCCCCTTTGACACTCTTAGATTACCCCATTAGATCCTGGTAGAGAAGTTTTTTGTTGTTATTTGAAAAAAATCCACAAGACAAGTGGACTTTCTGAAGAAAAAGTCATTGATATGCAATTATAATGCAAGTTAATCCACTCCTTATCATACAAAATAAAGAGCTTTTGTGAAAGACTGTATCCATGTACTGAAGACTATTGTGTTTACTGGATGAAAACACAAATCTCCTGGGGAAGAAGCCATATCTTTGACTTAAGATACATAATCAATAACCTTGCAAGGCACTCAGGCTACGTATTCACTAAGGAGCTGCTTTAATCAAACACATCCATGTCTCTTTTAGGATAATCCCTGTTGTCTGCTACACTAAAACAGTATTTTCAGCTCTTGTTTTCATAATGTTAGTCCTACATGACAGTTCTGTGTCATCTGACAACCCTAATCCATCTCAAGGTTAGAATCTATTTTGTATTTCAAATCTCCCAAATCTCTGACTACTTAGTTTAAGTAGGATTAACATAAGCACCAGAAACCACAGAGAAGCTACGAAAGCCAAGATTATGCTTTGATCTGCTCAAGTAGACATTTGCTGAACTCCAGCAATACAATGAGCAGCAGAGCAGAGAACAGGAAAGCACAGCCTCAAAACAAAGCTTTGTGATGGATGTATACTGGTAGGAAATTACCAGCTACATTGTGTGCTTCATCAAATTTTTTTATAAAGTTAGGAAAAAAATACCAAAACTGTTCTTATCAGTGAAGCAGAAGCAGATTTTGTTTCAACACAATTTTTAGTCCACTCAACAGACTAAAATCACTCAGGAAAATGTAGCTTATGGTACTGGAATTTAAATAAAGGTTCTTCCTGGCCCTATATATGCACTAACAGGCATCTGAATAAGTATTTGTCTACTTATAAATGCAGAGATTACCTTTAACAATTGTTACCAGCTCAGTTGACAGGGTTGAATAAGCTCTGTCTGCTGTGTACCAAGCCCTGATCCTGCATCTCTGATACAGGTTTGATTTAAGTTTAATTAATGAAATGATCTAATGGAATTGCTCAGTTTCATTTCCTGTTTGCTAGACTTAGAGTTTATTTTATAGGACAGCTTTTGTGGTTTTATGCTTACGTGGATACAGTGCAAAAGGAGTTTTGTTTACTGATAGCCCAAGAAAGTAGATTGTCTCTTCATGATTTTTCCTGAGAGAAAAGTAATTTTAACTATATTTTTTCCTATTCAACAGTCGACTTGTATAGTCAGTCAAATATTAATAGTCACTTTAATAATCATTTACCATTTGCATTTTTTCTTTAACAGCATGATTTTCAAAGGGAAGGCTTCCACTGAAGAAGGATGCTGATATCAAACTCGTATTAAAACTATAGTGTAAATGTTGTATATATTCTGAATATGAGCTTTTGCAAAGCAGAGAGCATATTTTAGTTCTGAAAAACTGGGGGTTTGCATTCATTATTCTGTTGTATGTTTTTTTACACCTTCAGAATAATGGTGTCATATTTCTATTCCCTGAAGTAACTAATATTCCCTATTCTTCCCATTTTATTTTGGTTTGGGTTTGATTGGGTATTCGGGGCTTTTGTTGTTGTTGTTGCTGCTGCTGCTGCATTAATGTGGAGTGTTCTGGCTTCTGAGTTTCAAGTAATAATAATGAGACAAAATACCTTTTTTTTTTTTTTTTTTTGTATGCAGATCTTAAAAAAAATGGACTAAAATTCTAAAATTTCTCTCATCTCCTCCAGCTCTACATTATTCCTGGTCAGTTTTTGGAATGGGTTGTGGACTGGGACACTGGCAGGAATGACAGGGTGGTACCCTCAGATGTATATAGGGACAAAAGTAAAAGGTATAGCATAGAAATTGCAAACACTGATTATTTTTGGTGGGGTTTTTTATGTCATTGAAACAGGTGTGTCGGCTCTGTCTTTCACACACAGGTCCATCAGCATTGCTGAGCTTAAGTGCCACCACCATGCACAAGAGTGTGTTCAGATTTAAAAAGCTTCTTTTAAGACACAAGCCATGCCATTTGTGACCCACAGAGCACTTTCAAGTCTACCTACTGAGGACTTGTGGATAGAGCAGGAGAGGAGCACCTTGGAATTATCCAGCAAACACATTGGATTGCTTTCATTCATATTTGAACTTCTGGCTTCTGTCCTAATGCAACATAGGCAGACAGGAGATGCTTTCCGTCTGTGCTATTAACTATCTGGGCAGTGGGACTGTTCAAGGTATCTCTGAAGGGACATAAAATCCTCACCAGTCTGTCACAACCAAGAGGGCAGGGGTCTCAAGCCAGCTGAATCCTTCTGCTGGCCAGTTGCCATCTGTCCTTGTACAAATGTGATGGATCACCTGCAACCAGGTCACCTGCAAGGGCTCATTTGGGGATGTGAGGGGGTGGTCAGGATGCACCATTTTCCTGTTCTGAAATCTCTGTGGACCATTGGTACAGCCAACAGCACCTGGAGGAGCTGCACCCTCTCCCCTTGTGTCGGGCTGTGGAATGTGCTGCCAGCTGCTCATGAGACAGCAATCCTGTCTTTTCCTTGTGCTCCCAGTCTTTCCAGCTTGGCTGGAAGAGAGCCACACTGAAGGCTGCCCCAGAAGCCAGCATCCCTCCTGTTCTGGATGTGGATCTGCCTTTCTCACCCTGAGATTCAGAACACTCCCCCTTCTATCTGGCCCGGTGAAATTATCATCCTAACCTCAATAAAGCACTTCATTATTTTCAGTGTTGTAATTCCATGGGAATGCTTATAAAGAGGACAAGATAGGAAACTGTGGGATGATGGAATTCTGCAATACAATAAAAAGGGATTATTTTTCTTAATAAAAAAGGCTTTTCTGAGACTTGCAAGCCCAATGCACTCAGCTGTCCTTTTAGTACTGAAAATCCACTTTTTTTTTAAGGCTTATATGCAGTAAAATGCTCAACTGAGTCTCCCTGTGTCTTTTCCTCTCAAAAAAATCTGGTAATGTGTCCCACAATAAGATGTTATAGGAAAATCTCCTTTTTTCTGCAGCTCTTAGCTGTCTTCTAGGGGTGAAAGCTAGTTCAGCTCAGACCTGCTTTCATTTAAAAATGCCCATTACAGCAAGCAACACCTTTTCCTAGTGCCATGTCAAAAACATCACTACTTTTATGTAACTTATAGGTCTTTTCAGGAAAAAAGGTCTGAGTAGTGGAGTTTGGCTCCATCAAATATTCCCTTTCACTCAAACAGCTGTTTTCAAATCGACCTGTTTCATACTTGGGATAAATCTGAGCATTTTAAAGGGGAGGTAGCATCTGCTGAAGACTTCTCTTGCTTTGTGCATGCTAGGAATTCAAATGTTTGGTTTGCAGACCACAAAAAAAAGGATTCTACTGCCTTCTTCAGACTTTCCTACAGGAAATTTTATCTCTGTGTAGCTAATTTAATGCTTAGTGGGAGATAAAGAGAGAGAAAGATGGTAGTCTCATTATTTTCCTTGTAATTGTGATTTGGGATTAAGGTAGCGGGAAAACAAGGAGGTTGTTATTCAATAAATTTAATTAATAAAATTTAAGATAATACAGGCCCAACTTCTCTTGTTTCCTCTTGCAGAGCTAGACTAATAAGGTGAAATAGCTTAAGAAAGTATAACACTTCATGTCATAATGAGAGGGATACATCTCACACAATCCTGTCTGGAGAAACAGATAATTCTCCAAAAATATCCAGGAGGAAAGCATCTATCTCATTTTCACTCTTCAGTGTATGTTGTTCATACATTAATCTGTGTGTTTTTCTGTTCAGTCTAGCTAATCAATATGTCTGAATCTCCCAATAAAACTTGTTTCTGCAGATAATCTACTAATTTAATAAGATGAAATGCATGCTACAAATTCCTCTCTTTTCTTTCTACACTAAGGGAGAAGATGCAATAAGTAACATCTGATCTGAATGAAAACCACTTACTTACGGTTGCTGCATGAAATAGAGGCTTGGAGAGAGACAAGGAAAAGAGTTCACCTACATTAGATTGCTACTATTAGACCAGTGGACTTCTTAACTACTCAAGATCTCTTGTGAGGGCAAAAACAACAGGAATGTGACTCAGGTCCTGTGAATCATCATTTGAAAAAACAAAGACAGGTCTGCTGACCCTCCAAGAGCCTCATTTCCTAGTTTGAACTTAGACTTTTTAGTCTAAAAGTTAGGCAGTGTGAACATCCCTGAATATTCTATCAGCTTTATATATCAAGCCTTCAAGCTGTAATCAATTTTTCTTTCCTTCATTCTATTTTTATTGCTCTGCTGAAATTACAGAAGCTCCAACCTGGAGTGTATCCAATAGCCACAGCTTCTCATGGATAATAAAAACTGACCCACAGCCAAGAGAAAATGGAAGAAAATAGAGAGGAACCTTTTTTTATTTGGGCTTTGAGAATCCCATTTTCTTCTCCCTTTCGGGCCAGTGCAAATGGGGCTACAAAAATATCCACTGCTTCAATCAATCACTTCTGTCATGGTACCTCATGTCTATGATCCCTCTTTCCATTTTATATGGTAAAAATCTTCCCATATTTACTTTCAAAGTCAATCCTTGATGTTTCTTTATTCTTTTTATGCATGAATAATCTATGAAGCTATTGATGCCCTGCACATACACACTTGTAATAACGCTTGACATCCAATATATATTTTCTTCCTTTCATGGGAGAAGTTCTATGGGTCTGTTCAGTATCTTTGCTTGGGGCATATGCACTAGTTATCAACCTTTAAATCTCCTCCAAAGCTGTACCTATTCTGCATTTGGAGCCAACTTAACATTAACCAGGGATCTATTTTGCTGTGAGTTATCATAATAGTTTCACCATCAAATTTCTCTAGGCACTCACTCTGAATGAGACACACGGCAATATTTTCTTACATGCAAAATATCTTTTAAAAGGTCCTGGACATCAGGTTGGGCACATTTGACACATTTTTCTTTTGTACAAAAACCCATGTCAAACATTCCTTCTTTGAAGGAATCCGTGGGAATTAAAAATAAAATATAAAAACCAGGATCTATTTTTTCTTGGCCAGTCAACAGCTTGCTGCCTAAAGTGGTGCATAAGGCAATCTGTATCTGTATTCTCCAAAGACTGTCCAAGAAGATAACCCAGTTGGACTGGACACAATACAAAAGTCAGTAGAAAGTCTCTCTTTGACTTGTTTAAAAGCAAACTTACACCCAGAGGGAGAAAAAGCTGATATTAGAATGCTTCAATTTTCTTCATTCTGAACTAGCTGGGCTAGAGATGCAAAGAGGACAGACAAAACCCATTAAGTGTACTGAGGAAGATTCATAGTGTCTAGATTCTTTCTACCCATTATTATGCTGGCAGCTTCAAAAAGGTGTCAATTTGCTGTGCCAAAATATGGGACTAAAATCAAAAATCCTCTTTTGGATTCATGAGAAGAGGAACTATTTATTTGTGATTCATGATGAAAATATACGTTATATATGAGCGTAAAAGTAGCCAGTTTTGTGTTGCATAGAAAATAGCCTTATAAATATCTTTCACATTGACTTGCTCAGAGTCCTTATGCTTTATATGCAGGATAAGCCCTGGGTTTGAAGTGTGTTTATTATTTAAAGGCTTGTTTTGATATATCAAGGTCTCTCCCATTCCTCGTGACGATCCTTTCCTTTGAAGGTTCACTACCTGATTGAAATGAGAATTTTCATCCAGTGCATCAAACAAGCAATGATCTCTCCTGAAAGGTTCTATATTTAACGGCACCATGTGTGATGGGGAGCAGAGAGGGGAGGGGATTTTTTTTTTTTTCCCCAAATCCCTGGTCATCTTGTTATGTATAATAATGTAGAACCTACCATATTACAGGTGGCAGAACTAACATAACCTTGGGTGTCTCTCTAATAGCATTCAAGCCCAGGTAATAAATGAACTGTATGCTAAGGACAGAATGAGAAGTTCAGAGGGGAAGGTAATGAACCCAGTAATATCAAATACCTTGATCTCAACCATCACCACAGCTCTTCAGTATACAAACTTCAAAACAGGAGAGGAGACAAGAAAATAAAGGTGTAAACCCACATTTTTCATATTGGAATATTCACAGATTAGTACCTTTCCAGTATTACATCCTTTACCTATAACCAGGTGCTTTTCTGGAGGTGCTTAATTCTGATTTTTGCTGTTACTACCATTACTCTGTGCATGTTAGCAAGGCATATGCTATAGGAATTCCTGATTAAAAATACTTCATTTTCTTATTGACCTGAGTGAGCATTCTCATATTCTAAAAGCAAACCTTGTAATAACTTTTATTTGCATGGTAAATCACTGGGTACACACTGAACTCAATGGAGTTTGATTTTTTTGCAGCAAATAAGGGTCTCTTCCATTCTTAATAAAGTTTGGAGTCCTTCCCTTCAAGTACCTTACTGTCACTATAAGATTGACAGATCTACTGGGGAGACAAATCATGGTCACCATCTTGGCTGCTCTGGAACAATGGAGTTTTCCAGAGTTCATCCTTGGGAAGATGAATGCTATTGGGGCCAGTGTTATACTTTGTCTTATGCTACAGCTACAAGGCAAACCTAAAATTCACCACCTTCTTTCTAAAAAGGTGCTTTTTTGATCTTGTCTTCTGTCACTTAAGTAGAGCAATATATAGATGCAAATACATTATTTTATAGATACATTCAGCACTGGTGAGGCCCCAGGCAGACCAGCACACACACACACAGCCCATGACAGAGGAGGAGAAACCTCAGAGGACCCAGCAGACAGCAACCCCAGAAGTGGAGCATGGACAGTCTGCACAGAGAAACTGGTGGTGCTGAGCTTGGTTAGTCTGCCAAAGAGAAAGTTGAGAGATATTTGCTTCAAATCCATTTCCATTTGAAGGGTGGATAAAGATAATGGAGCCAGGTGCTGTTGACTAACACCAGGCAGTGTATGAAGGGGATACGGCCAAGCTGTGGCTGACAAGCTTCAGCATAGACATTAGGGAAAAAGTATTTCCCCTGGAAAATTATCAGTAGTAGTAGTAGTAGTAGTAGTAGTAGTAGCACTTTTGTCTGAAATTTCTATTTGTTTGCTACATCTCTGCATCAAATTGTATGCAAATCTGAAGTCCTTGTTGTACCTTTTGGTTAAACAGTAAAAGACACATTTGGGTAAATTTGGTACAAACTCAGACAAAGGCCACAAAAACAATTCAAAAGGCAGTTTTCAGATTTTTCTGTGTAAGAAGATTCAACTCATCACTTTTCATGAATGGAATTCTCTTCAGGAATGAGGCTGATCATTACAAAGTCTGCATACTTGAAAATGGTAGGTTTTAATTCACTGTGCTGCATTCTGTTGATTTGCATCACACAGTGTTCTGATTTTGTTCTGACCCAGAAGATTCTTCAATTTACAACTGAAAATTTATCTTGCATATGGTTTTGTATTTTGTGGTTTATTGGTCTACCTCTCAGATATTCAGCATATTCTGTATGTCAATAGGAGATTTGGCAGCCTGACCTTTGATGTACCTGCCAAACACCTGACCCAAGATTCTTAAGTCTGTAGAAGTACTGATTTTGACACAGAATATTTGACAAAACCTTTGATCTAAAAAGTTGCTTATTACAAATGCAAAGATATAAAACTCAGGGGATTTCCCATTTTACTGACAGTGAAACTTTTTTCTGTGTTAGCATAATGGATACAAATGTATTTTGTTCGAAATCAGCTACCAGGGCAAGCTAATTGATTTTAAACTGTTGGCAGAAATAGGAAAAAATATTGATAAAAAAGAGAAATAATTATTTCATGCTTACAGTCACAGCTGACTAGGAATTTTCCAGCAAAACAAAAGTTGCAATAAAATATAAATTTGTCATTACCATCTGCTCCTCAAAGTCCTAATACTTTATGAACATTGATGTACTAAGTCTTAAAACGCCCATGTTATGCAGAAAACTATTTATTGGCCTGTTTTATAGATGCACAGCTTTCTGTGGGCCATTTGCATAGGCATGAATTTAATGCTGTGGGAGCACCTCTGGGTCAGACTTTCAGGTGCCCAATTCCCACATATTATCTGTGGCATTCAGGCTTCTAAATTGCTTTTTAGCAGGAGGAAGAGCTGCTTTGTGGGTCAGGCTTTTAAAATAATCTTTGAAGGTTGGTTGACAGAGAGACATGCTGATGCATGTGATATATCCAGAGAAGAAAAAGAAAAGTCCCAATGATACCAGCTGAGATGACTTGTGTATTTTAATGTGCGAGGAAACTAGCTCTCTCTTCATTAGAGAAATGGCTGAGCAATGAATGAAGCATGTATTCATACAGAGAACACCAGCATGAAGGATTATGAAGTAATGCACCAAGGATAACTTACAAGAAGGAATGTATGCAAATAGCTCATCGTATTAAGGCAGGAGGTCGAGGCTCTAACACCAGACCCAGCCCTCCAAATATAAATGACATTTTGCTTAAGTTACTTAAACTGTTAGCATCATTTCTTCCTCTCTCCTTTTGTCTGACTGTTCTATCTAGACACTAAGCTTCTTAAAGCATGGACTGTGTTTTTTGTGCTCACACAATGCACAGAACAATAATGGCTCCATGCTCAGCTGGAACTTTTAGACAGCATCATAATAGAACTAATTAATGGTTATGAGATCTATGGAGTATTTCAGATGCTGCTTTTTAAAGATATCCATGCTGGGTCAGAGCTGTGAGACTTCTCATGCACACAGTGAATCACATCCTATTCTGCCAGCAGAACAAGGAAAGTTTCCATGGCTAGTGGGGAAGGAGTATGGTTTCTCCTGCATCAAATCACATTGGGAAAATTCTACCAGCAACAATGACCAGGCATATATACTACTTGCAGGTGGAATATATTGATGATGGAAGCCTTGGTTTTGTTCTTTTTTTCTTTTGCATAGCATCCAGCTATATAATAAGAGGGAATCATATTAGTAGAAATTCTTGTGATGTTATTTGCAATGATTCTTCTGGTAATTTTAGCATAGTAAAGGCACTGTCTACTTCTTTGGTTTGGTTTATCTTGGGAGACCTGTAATTTTGTTGTCTGAGTCCTTGAAAGGGGAAATAAGCCAACCTGGTTTCCAGGGAAGAGTATTATTTAGTCTGATTTACTTAGTCACCCTCAGCATCCACTCCTAGCATGTCTGGTCGTGCATGCCCTTTCTGGTTCTTCAGTGCAGTTATGCAGAGTATGTTGAGTTGGAGGGACCTATCAGTAGCATCAGTATCAAGTCCAACTCCCAGACTTATGCAGGACACCCCAAGAGTCACACCCTGTGCCTGAGAGCATTGTCCAAACGCTTCCTGAACTCTGCCAGGATTGGTGTTGTGATCACTTCCCTGGGGAACCTGCCTGAGTGCTCAACCATCCTCTCTGGAGGAAAAAACTTTGCCTGGTATCCTACCTAAACCTCCCCTGACCCAGCTTCCTGCCATTTCCTCAAGTCCTGTCACAGGAGCAAAGAGATCAGTACCTGCTCCTCTGCTTCCCTTTGTGAGGATGTTGAAGACTGAGGTCTCACCTCAGTGTTCTCCTCTCCAGGACAGACCAAGTGACCTCAGCCACTCATCACACAGCTTCCCATCAAGGCCCTTCACTGTCCCTACGATGTAGAACCATGTAGAGCTAAATTTGGCTGATTTCCTGGAAAGATCTTCCTAGGTTAAGGGAGCTGAGTAGTTCAAATGTTGGAATTTACTTGTCATAAACTTGTTTGCTGTTCCAGGTGGTCACAATACAACCATGTTAATACAGGGAACAATCACAGATAGCAGTGAAGAGGAAGCTGCATAGAAAAAAAAAAGAATTAGCATAGTTTGAGTGAAGGCATTAGTTTTTCACAGTTTTTCTGTCTCAAGAAAGGTGGGTAGAGGTTTTCTGTTTGGATTGCAGGCTGTGGAGACAGCAACAAAAGGTTCCTTGTTTTCATTGTTCTGCTGTTTGGGTTTTGTTTGTGTGTTTTTAGCAAGAAACTTCAGCAAACCTGACACACAAACACCTACCAACCTCCCTGCCCAATTCCTGTGCTAGTTTACTGCCAAAACAGCAAATGCAGTACACACTGAGCATGGCATATTTTTGCGTTAAGTAAAGAAGTCATAAATGAACTTGATTCCCACTTGAGCTGACTTTTTTTAATGAGGACTTCATGTAGAGAAAGATGACTAATCGAGCACATTTTCCTCAACCCAGTTTCACCCATGGGGTTATATGCTTTATTTATTTTTAAATTAATGATTAGGGAGGAACCCTGAGATTTTGGGTATTTTATATCAAGTGGGAAAAAAGTTGCCAATTTTTTACTGCCAAGAAGGATTTTTTTCACTTTTCGTGAGCAGATATTAATCTGTGTTCCATTTAGAATCAGAATTTCACAGACTTTAATCTCTTTTTTCCTCATTCTTGATTTATGATCACTATGTTTCGAAGTCGCAAAATATTTTCTTTTCTTTCTGAAATGGAATATTGTTCTTCTGCTTGTCAGTTCCTCTTGATCAGCCTTCAGAGTTTCCACTACAGAGATGCAGGGGAAAACTCTTCTGTAGGTAGAGTTCTGATCTCTCTCTCATTATCCATTTGAATTGCAGTTCCCATATCAGAATTTTTTCTGAACTAGTATTATAGAACCTTTTTCCTTTTTGGAAGGGACAGGGTCATTTTTCTGATAAGACTCCGATTAAAAAGTTATCCTTTATTCTGTCTAACTTGTACAGTTCTGACAGAAAACCGAGCTTCTCAGAAGTGATGCCCAGTAATAGAAAATTGTGAGGAGTATTTTTAAAACTAATTTTTGCAAGAACTTCCTGGCTTGCCAGAAGGGAGCATAGTGCCACTTCTATTACTGTCTTTCAGGTGACAAACAGACTCAAAATAATAAAATGTATAAAACCATTCTTTGTATGTCTCACCATGTTCTTGCTTTCCGTAGCCTGCAGGTAAGTTGTCCTATTCAGCTTTGAGTTTCGAGTTTTTTATTATTGTGGTGGAAAACAGTATGTCTTCCCATCAACCTAGAAAATACAGCAGAAAAACAGCTCAGATTCAGCCTTTGAGTCTTCAACCTAAGAAAATAATTTTCAGTACTTCCTTGGAGGCTTCAAAATTACCGGAGTTTTCAACCCATACCTATTTGTAATCTTATTTATCAGTTTGGGAGGAGAGGAAAATCATAAAATAACCCAGTCTTGTTATGAAAAAATAAAAAATTCAGCAAAGAGATTCCTTTCTTTTGTGAGAGAATTTTGTGAACACTTGATTGTGCACAGAAACCAGTTTTGTATGAAACAGTATTTACTTGGGAAAAATTTTTCATTAGAACAACAAATGCAGTTTTGCAGAAGACAAGCTTATAAAAAGTCTGTTTTGAACAATATAACCTCTGTTAAGGTTAGAGATCAGAACTCATAAAATTTGTTTGTTTTCCCTTCTAGTCACAATAAATAGATTTATTTCATTATTTTTTTCTTTGTTACATGACTCCATTGTTCACATAAATATTTTGTAGGGGACTAATGCTCAGGAATTAAACTGCAAAACACCATTCAAAATATGGTCTTGCTGCTGGCATTTCTTATGAAAATCACATCACTTTAAGAGCTCTATGGGAAAAAAAAGAAAAGCATCAGTAATGTCTTTTTGCTGGATTAATGACAAACTGACTAATGTGCACTACCCACTTTGTGCCATTCCAATGACATTGAATAGCTTTAAATATGGTTTTAATGGCATTATTGAAATGCTGTTGAACAACCAGTATGCACCAGCAAATCCGTCCTTTCAAGTATAATAGATTGCATAGGCTCATTTCATGTTTCTTATATCCAAATGAGATTAACACATACTTTTGTTTAAATGTAAGATGAACATAGCACTCAGCTCTGTAGCTGTTATTCAGAAAATACTGTTTCCACTTTTCTGTTCAAGTGAGAACTACAGGAACAGACCAGAAGGAATCATAAATCATAAACAAATGCTTTCTTTTTTTCCAATTCAGAATTCTGCAGAACCTTTCTGGCCACTACCTCACAAGAAAGCAACAAAATAACCCAGTATTGTGGAGGGATGACGAGTGGCCATTCCTCCATGAGATACATAACCTGTGATCCATGAACCATATCTCTCTGCAAATTGTCCCAAGTTACCACAAAGTAAACTACGACCTGAATTTACTTTTTTTTTTCCCAAAGGCCACAACTCAGCCTCACTCATTCTGAAGTCTCCTCCATAGAACTGACAGAAAAGTTTTATAAATTAAACACGTTGCTTTCACACTAATGATCCCATTTTTACAATGAGTTAATATAAAATATAAACAACATTTTTACAACCACTAGTTAGTGCAACGTGAGCACAATTAGCAGCCTTTATGAATACCCTTTCATACATTTATTAAACAGTCCATAAAAATGCCGAGTAAAATATATTTTGTATTTTTTCTCCTCTGCAATAAAGCACCTTAGTATGAGTAGAAAAGTATGACAAGCTGAAGTGCTTTGCATCCCAATCCATCATTTAAATTATGCAGGAATTACTAGAAATGAATTTTTTGTACTTTAACAGAGCTCAAGTGTTTCTTAAGCCATAACAACACAATGGATTTGGTGATCACTTCAGAATAATCATCACACTGCAGCTCCTTCTGGAGCTCTAAAAGACCATTCAAATATTTTTCTCTATTTTAAGCAGCTTTCAAAGCCCAAATTCTCTCTGCCAGTAGCAAAGTTTAACAGCATATGAAACTGAGAAGTGTTTCTCCATTACTCATTAGCTCCTGTATCTGGCTCAGCTGAAATATCAGCACTAAGCACAGCCTTGAAGGGAAAGACACAGTTTTTCAGTAAGAAGGTAATTTTAAAAAAATAAATATCAAAATCAAAAATAAAAACATAAGCTATATATCTCAGAACTTTTTATTATTTTTCTTTTGGGTAACTGAGGCTGATCTTATGAAGATATGAACTACACCACTCTGCTCTCTATGGGTATAACAATCAAAAAGTGATTACATCTCATCTTCATACCTTAGAAGGTTTGGTCTATGTTTGTCATGCTATCTAAATGCAGAAGAGACAATCCTGAAGTCTTCCTAAATAAGAGATAAATTTTCTGTTTATCCATCAAAATACCTGGGAGAGAATTCACCTTCCAAGTCACCATCAAAATCTTTAATTGATTTTGCATGTATTACTGGATAATTATGAAGCTATTATAGTTGTGATGAAATTCCATTATCAGGTTAAAAGGAGTGTCTTTATAAATATAGTATAAATTTGGTGGAACTATCAGAAGGTGCAGATTTTGAAATTTGGTTATTATTGATCAGTGATCAGCATTTTGCAAACTGTCATTATCAAAGTTATTCTGAGGGTTATATCCAAAACTCTAAACACATGTCAATAACACTTTTCTCTGCAAAACTTTGTAACTAAAACTAAAATTCCTTTAAATACTGATTTTCTAAAGTCTTTCTGAAATCTAAGAAAATTTGTATATAAATTCTTATTTTAAAAATTCTGCCCCGGTCTGGCATGAGTACTTCCAAATGTTCTCAGTCTTTGGAGATGTTAAAATCCAGATAAGAATTTTCATATGTCTGGTTTATATATTTTTATATCATAAGAATCATGCTGTTAGATCCTGGCAAATCACTTCATTGCTTTTTATATCCATGTTTTTAGTTTTCTTAATGAATAATATGTAATTTCAGTGGTTTGGTGATTATTTTTTTCTCAGAAACATTAGGAGTGGCCTTCAGGCCTCTTGAATACTATTGGCAGTGATTGCCATCATCTGTCCAGTTTTCATGAAAGAGAGCTGATCAATGGTTCACTGGAGCAACCCCTGGGAAAGCCCTCAATCCCATGGCTCAGGATAGGCAGCTATTTATGCATGGCTGCCCCAAAATGAGGTTGAACAAGGGTTGTTTTGGGGGTTTGGAACATCAGAGGACAGTTTTAACAGTAGGTGCCCTCACTGTAACTCAGCACTCAATGTCCCCACTCTGAGGACACAGCGCTGCTGCTCTCCTCATCACTCAGTTGAAATGAAAACCAACTTCTGACCACTTGTACCCATGAAGATTCACCATATTTTTTCTGCTGTTTTTTTTTCCCCCAATTTAAAACTTTTGCCAAATTTGCATATGCCTAATGTTATTAACACTGAACTACAAAACAGTCAGGTACAGAATAGGCCTAAAAAGGCTCTTAGAAGTTGTTCAGCTCACATCCCTGCCTCGAGATACCTAGAATGCAACAAACAGTATTTTACTATGAGATACATAAGTGAGAAACCTTATTTGAAATTAGAAACTTTTAAATTGTTGCCATATTGTATTCTGGCAATAGCTACCTGCATTATAATGGAGGGTAGAATTATTCCATAAAACAGAGAATGAACCTGAAGTGAGGTAAATCAACAAGCAGGCTGATCTCAAGTAAGCTCAGCGCTAGAAACTGATTCATAATTTATAATTCAAAGTATGTAGGTCTTGGTAATCATCTAGATGGAAGGCACTATTTTAATATAAATCCCCCTGAATCTATTATCTATTATTTGGCAGGTATTGAATTAAGTGCAAACTGAAAAGTGTGTTTGACAAAAGAAAAGAAGATGAGTGTTTGTGGGTAGAGGAAAGCAGATTGTTAGAAATGCTAGGGTGAAGGAGAAATGGGATTTATTAAAATTAATCACAGTGAATATTGGTCAAAACCAGCTTCACTATTCATAGACTCATAGGGCTACTGGGTGGGAAGGGACCTGTAAAGGCCATTAAGTCCAACCCACCTGCAATGAGCAGGGACATCTTCAGCTAGGTCAGGTTGCTCAGAGATCCATCTATCCTGACCTTGAATGTTTCCAGGAATGTGGCATTCACCATTTCTCTGGGAAAATTGTTCCAGTCTTTCACTGTTAGTCACCATTAATTTCTTCCTTTTATCTAGTCTGACTCACCTTTAAAACCATTACTCTTTGTGCTTGGCAGCAGGCCCTACTAATGAGTCTGTCCCCTTTTTTTCACAAGCCTCCTTTAAGCACTGAGGGGTCACAACAAGGTTTCCCTTCTTCTCCAGGTTGAACAGCCCCAACTGTCCCAGCCTTTCGCTTTATAAGAGGTGTTCCATTCCTCAGTTCATTTTTGTGGTCCTCCTCTGGACTTGCTCCAGCCACTCTATGTCTTTTTCCATACTGAGGGCCCCAGAGCTGGATGCAATATTCCAAAAGCAGTGGGACACAGACCTGGAATCTCAAGCTGCAGCACAAACTTGATGCAAGGAAGAGCACTTTCTGCAGCGGCAGCACTGAACAAATTCAGCACAGAAGCCATATGTTCCAAGCAGTCTTTAGGCTGCTTCAGCTTGCATGGGAACAGATGGATCAGGAAAATCAGAGTTTTCTGCTGCCTTTGGTTTCTTTAGTATCCGTACACAAAACAGTTGAATACAAGCTACTGTATGACATTCATCTAAGGAAACTTTTGATTCTTCTGTCAAGATTAACATTAGCATGAGGATGCTTTTGTCCTCTACTTTGTAGATGTTCACCATATGGATCTAGAAGCAGCATTCAGGTGCCTAACCTGGAATGTCTGGTTATTTCAAAGAAGTTCCATCCTGTGATCCAAAGGCTCTTGTACAGCTGTGGGGTTAATCACTTAAGTGTCCTTAACTGAATAAATGTTGTTTGTTTGACTTTTAAATTAGAAATATGAAACACCGTAGGACCTGGCAGACCAGCAAAAGGTTCTGCAAAATAGTTGTATGTTACTAATTACAATAATTCAAAGTCCTTCTGCAAGAACTATAGTTAAATGTCCTTACAGTTGAGTACATTCCCTTTTGCATTTTTTTAATGGGCACTTTTTAATAGGCTTAGTTTCAATACTGCCTGGGCCGATCCACTACCCTGACTGATGCCTACACTTCAGCGACAGTCACTGCATGTCAAAAGTGTTTCTCAACTGATATTGAGAACAAAACATCTTTCAGCGTCTGCACCGTACTCTTCTTTGCAGTAAGAATTGCAAAGCTGGGCTCTGAACAATGTCTTTTAGAAAGCTTCCATTCTATTCTGATCCCATTTCACTGCTAATGTTCTGGATTTGGTGAAGTGACAGTTTAACGTGTTTCATTGCTATAGTAACACTAACAAAGAAGCCTTCCTAGCTTAAAGGAATTTAAAGAAACTGAAGGAGATGTTTATGGGAAAGATGAAATTGTAAGTTGATATTAGTAACTTAATTTCTCCTTAAAAAAGAAAAATAATATTTTAGAATTTTTCTGAATTCGAAAACATATTTCATTCTTCTTATTTCGTAATGCTCTGATAGTCCGTGTTAGAAGTGAAAGAGCCGTTGTCCTGGGCCTTTCATAACACAGGAATCTCTGCTTTGAAATCCTAAAATCACAAAAAGAAAAGTGCAACTTAATATCTATTTCTTACAAATAAGGAGCTGAGGCACAAACAGATTTAGACTGAGCGTTAATCTCCTGAGTCTGTTTATCCACAAGTCTATAATTTTACTCAGTAGTAGCGTGAGAAAAAGATCATCGATATTTATGCAAACAGATGTAAAGGAAAAGCTCCTTTTCAATTTTTAATATTTCTTGTGAAATTTTAAGAGTGCATAGCTCTTGAAGAGTGCTGTCACTGCTACCAATACGTCACCTTCCTGGTAATTGCTGGTGAAGACAACAATTCATTAAATAGTACTCAGAGAAGCACAAGGTAGGAGTACAGCTCTCTCCCACCAGTTCTTTGAGGGCTCTTATGTGTAATTTGTCTAGACTTGCTCAATTAGATGTTGTCTAACATCCCCCTCAGTTTCAAATAGACTTCAAAATACCTCAACACCCTTTATGCAATACAAACACAACTCTCCATCTTTGCTCAAGTACAGACAACTTTTGCCTTTTCCTTATTAGTACAATTACATTTTCCAGCAGTTAAAAACAAGCAGGTTTGTGGACTTTCAATAAATTGCCTTCTCCAAAGAACAATTCCTTGAAGTTGTCTCAGATACATAGGATGATGTGAATCTCTTCTACTACTACACTGAGTATAGAGGCAACTTAGTTGGTTACTTTGGGGAGTTTTCTGAAGGCTGAAGTTAATAACTCACATCTAGTCACTCCATCTGCTGAGATCTGTGGTTCTAATGCTTGAAGAATTACTTGTGTCTTCTAATGAACAAGATCTGATTTCTTCTTTTTCGACCCAAATTGCATGTACTGCAGGGTGAAGAATTAAAGATCATTGTTACAATCTTTCTAAAGACAGAAAAAAAGTAAGAAGAGCTTTCATAACAATCAAAGATCTTTACTGTTTCCATTGGAAATTTTCGGGGGTTTCTGACATTTTCTTTATGTCTTGCTTTCTGGTTTTGGTATGCTTTTTGTTTTTAATAGAAAGTGACTTGTATCCTCAGCTTGATAGGTGAAATCTGGATTATAAGATTGTAAAAATGTTCAAGATTTATAATTTTACACAACCTTACTGCTGATAAACCAATGTCATGTTATTTTATAGCCTGACACATCCTCACAAGACATAATATTGCTTACAGCAGACACACAACAACTTAGCAAGAAAAGAAAATTGTTTAAGTGGTACAATGTTGAGATGAAGGTATAACAAGCCAACAGAACAGAAAGTGTGATAAAAGCCTTCCTATTCAATTTTAGATGTTGATTTTTTCAAATAAAAGAGGAACTTGGAAATTAATCTGAAAATAAATAGGATCATAATAATGAGTTTATCTTATTCAGCTTCCATGTCTCACTCTAATGTGCAGTGCCTTCAGCAGATAAGTAGGGTAGTATTTATCCTAAATGCAATTCAGGTTTATCATGAGAACAGATTGCTTTGCCTTATATCCTTTCCAGCCAGCTTCATGGTGGTGAAGATAAATCAGCTCATAATTTCAGTGCCAAAGGATTTTCCTTCCCTCCGTTTTATTGACAAATATTTTTTTTACAGGACAGACCAACGTGTGAAATCAATCCGCACACATGACAATCCCTCATGTAATGACAGAAGGATGAGCAACAGCCATTAATCTCTCCTTGTCACTGCCAAGGACTATGCAAAACGATTTCTGAAAGGAAAAAGAAATTCCAGCAGGTCTGGTGAAAGAAGGAGGTCAAATCTACCTCAAATGAAGAATAAAGCAGAGAAAAGACTGGATGTTATCTCACCTGTGTGAGTTGTGCTGAAATTGTTGCAGTTAATTAGGTTACTCCAATCCAGAATCCATAGCAATGCATTTATATGAGACCAACAGAGTTAGAATGTCCTATCTCAATCAAATACACTCCCTGCAGTGAAGTCAATTCCAATTTATAGGGGTAGTGCAAAATGGGCTACAGAGTTTTCTTCTTGAGTATTTATTTTCTTCATCACAATCTCGCTTCTTGTTCGATATTTACTTCATATTTATGTAGCTTGGTAATGAACACATCAGGGATGAATGTTCGACTCTAAGAAAATAGTTTTTTCATGAATACCTAAAATTTTGGGAATGAGAAAAATAATTTTTTATGGCTTTGCCTTTCCCAATGTTATCAACCCATGCTACATCCTTAAATAAACAACATTCACTTTGAGGTGAAAGTTTTTTTATATCATGTTGAGGTTTGGGCTGATAGACAATAGATGAAGGTTAAAACTTGCATTATAGGCACCCAATCAGCCCCTGTGGAAATGCCCTTCACAAGAGAAACTGAGACAGTTTCTGCAGCTTCTCACACACGCTCTCCTGCATTCATATACACGGGAATGGTAGGAAGCTACTGTCTATTAGCAAGAACAGAACACAAGGTCAAGGTGTTGCATGCACCAAGGTTTTTCAGGTTTGGGGTGAAACATAATAGGAATAATTTCCCCCACCAATAGATTAGCAATAGCAGACATTGAGAGAAAAATTGCAATTGGAACAGTGTTAGCAAATGACCTTACTGCAAAAACTGACAGGAGACCCGAGATTGCTTTTTGCAACTGCCCTCAAGACCAGAAGAGGAAAACAGGAGAACATATTGATGAGACATTGAAGAGGTAACCAGGGTAAAAGGAGAATGAAATGAGCAGAAACAGCAGTGAAGAAATGACACATCCAGGGTATAAGTGATGGACTCAAAAGCAGGAGGAAGATTAGGAAAGTCAGGGCTGGAATAAGTTTCTCTGAGATCTGTTCATGATAAGGCCATTATAAAATTTTTGCGTCTTTATTTAAGCTGGTGCTGTGAGCTTCAAAAATTTCTTTGTAGAAGTCTACTTAGCTCCAAATAAGCTAAATCTAAACCAAACAATGACAATAAGGTTAAGGAAGTTATCATCAAGTTATCATTAACAAGTAGAGAGTAATACTGTGCTGCAGTGCTTGGTTACATCACATCTGTAAGAAACAAGCTGAAACTTCATTATTTACTGAAACTTTTGAAATTCCTAGTCTTTGCCAGCAGAATTTTGATGTTATTCATTCCTGCTTTGTAAACGATTTATTATTTCCAGGTGCAAGAATTTACTTTCTAGCACATTTAAGAGTAGACAAAAGGCATGCATATACAGTAATTTCAGGACTATAAGGCGCACCCTTTTGACTAAACTTTTTCCCTGAACCTGGAAGTGCGCCTTATAGTCCAGTGCGCCTTATCTGATGGACAAAGTTGCGAAATTTGCCAAACCAGAAGTGCGAGCCGCAGTGGGGGGGGGGGGGGGGGTGCCGTGGGAGCGCCGAGTCGCGAGGTGGGGCGGGAGCGGGTGGCCACAGCCAGCAGGAGCCAAGACGGGAGGGAGAGAGCCAACGCCAGCCCTGGCCCGGGCGGAACAAGAAGCCAGGCAGCGCCACCACGGGCACTGGGGGAACGAGAACCCGGGTGGCCCTGGCCCGGGCGCAGAGGGAATGAGAAGTGTGAGCCCGCAACAGCCCCGAGCAGAGCCCGCCCGGCGGCGGCATCGGAGCAGGGGCGGCGAAGCCCCTGCGGCAGCCAAAAGGTGGCACCGGCCAAGCCTCTGCGGCCGCCAAAAAGCGGCGGTGGCAAAGCCCCCGCGGCCGCCAAACCGCGGCATCGGGGAAGCCCATGCGGCCGCTGCATCCTGGCGCTAACCGAGCCCCCGCGGCCGCCAAATCGCAGTGCCGGCCGAGCCCCTGCGGCCGCTGAGAAGCGGTGGTGGGGAAGCCCCTGCGGCCGCTGCATCCCGGCGCTAGCCGAGCCCCCTCGGCCGCCAAATCACAGCGCCGGCTGAGCCCCTGCGGCCGCCGAGAAGCGGCGACAAGTGATGCAGCCCTGGGGAAGCGGAGAGAAGCGCCACGGGGAAGCAACGGGAAGCGCCACCACCGCCGGCTGCAGGGAAGCCGGGACGTAGCGCGGTCGTGCGGTGGGAGCCGGTTGCTGTGAGTCGTGCCGGGGGCGGGTGGGAGTGCCGGGGCACGCTGCAAGGGGAGGGCGCCTGGGGTTGCATTTAAAGGCTACACTGATCTTTGAAAAATGTTTGTAAATTGAGCACCTGACAGCAATTCGTTACTTTGTTGCGCGCCGCGCGGCTCCTCGCTGCAAAAAAAAGTGCGCCTTATAGACCGGTGCGCCTTATCTGATCTACAAAGTTGCGAAATATGCCGGCTCCTGGGGGGTGCGCCTTATAGTCCGGTGCACCTTATGGTCGTGAAATTACTGTATTTTTATCTGTAAATCCCCAAAGTAGTTATAACTTAAATTAAAGAATCCAAATATTGATTAAAATATTAAATGCAAAAAAAAATGTAGTAGATCTATGCAGAGATGTCAAGTGCCTTCAAACCACGGCTCTCAGTAACTAGTAACACTGTCAAGTAAATCTTTTTCACAGTTTAGAGTGTAAGAGCTCTTTATAAACTTGAAAAGACTTCTATACTAGACTGAAGTGCTTTAGATGGCCTCTGTACTTTGTGACTTTTTTAAGTAATGTACAGAATGTCTATTATGGTTTGTATTGTCTTAACAAATGGAGGAAATTGGATATTAAAAAAGAAGCAAGTAAGGTAACTGCCCCATTCAGAGTTTCTAAGGAAATTATGATTTATTCCTTTGTTTCTCACCATTCATCACCAACACTCACCCTTGAAGGGTCCAGTCCTTCAGAGGTTTAAATCAGCAAATCTCCACAGGCTTCAGTGCAGTTATGCTAATTTACAGCATGATCTGTTCCCTTACTTTTTATTTCTCTGAGTGTATGAAGCACCTAGGAATGCTGGCAATACTTTGCCGTGACTCATTATTCATCATTTATCTACACTGCACTGTCTTTTTCATCTATTAGTCTTTAAATATTCTAAGCCTTTCCTTATCTACCTACGCTTTTCCTTCTATTTACCTTTCCTCTCACATCAGCAACTACCTCTGTCATCTTGTTATCCATATTCTAATTTTCCAGACCAAATCTCTTCACTGGTATTACAAGTGTTCCAGATGCTTAACACAAAAAAAAAATCAAATTAATTTTCTTATTAGCAAAAAATTGGATTTTTATAAGCCTAATTTTTCTGCCCTATTAAAATGCTGCTACTCCAGCATCCAAGTTCCTTCTGTTAAACAAAGGCTATGTCACTCCCAGGAAATGCCACTGCAGTGAGAAATGTAATCTCACTAGTCTAGTGTACCGCTTTTGATAGTGACCAGTACCTTTTAGTTCAAAGGAAAAGATTATGTCTGCAAGGTAGAAAGGTCTATGTCCAGACTGGGCAGTGCTTTTTGTCTTTTTGTGCTCCATTAACTGGAGATAAAGCAGCAGTGTTTGTGCAGAATGAGCAATCCATTTCTACACGTTCTGTCAGCCTTAGGGCACCAGTCAAGGAATACAGAGTCCAGCCTGAACCCCACCTTGCAGGAAGAGCAGAATGAGCCTCCCAGAGCAGGGGATGGAGGCAGGGCTGGAGGCACACGCTCAGGTAAATGAGCACCAGCAGCTGGGCAATTCTGCAGGGAGCAAACAGGCCAGCACTGCAGCACAGAGTGAAGAGCAGCTCCTGAGAGCAAGGCCAGCACAACAGGCAGAACAGCCAGAGCCCAGGCTTCTGCCTCCTGCTGAATGTACCAGGTTTGGGGAACTTTTCCTGTTCTTCATCTGTAATAGACTGTCTGGATTAACCTGCCTTTAGTCTGCCACATAAAGCCATCCTACCTACAGGATCTGCAAAGTTTCTTGTTGGCAGGTAGAGTGACACTTGATCCATTGGGAGGAATCCAATGGTACCTGAACAGGGCCAACCTCTGTCCTGTCCCTTCATGGCCAGCACATTCCAGCAGTGCTCACACTGTACACCACTGTTATGGCTACTTTTCCCACTCCAGCATATTCCTCTTCACATTCTTCATACTCAGTGGGTCAAACTCAGTGCATAGGTCCAGGGACATCAGGCTAAGGTGCTTTCCAGAGCTTATTTCCAGTAATTTTTGCATCTGGATAAAGTTTTTTGGTTTCTGTCCTAGTCAGTGGGGCTTCCTTATCTTCCAGATTACAGAGTCTTTTTGTTGCAAAAGTCACATTTGCTGGACTAGAAATTATTGTCTCCATGAAATGGCAAAAAGCCAAATTTCATCACTCTGGTACTTCTGTTCCTGTGCAAGAATTAATTCCAATAAAGTGCAAAAATTATTTTTGTTTATTTTTTTCTTTCTTTCTTTTTGAATGAGAGTTATCATTGTTACAAATAATCCTGTTAAGCTTTAGGGCAGCTGGATACACATGCTTACCCTCTGCATTTTACTTTCCACTGTAAATGAAATGCTTCTTTTCCCCTTGTGGGAATGCCAGTGTAGCATATACTCCCTTAGAGTACAAAGCTTAGAAGAAAAGCAGTAATTGGCATTTCTTCCAGAGAAATACAAAATAGGCTTTCCTGCATATTTTTATAAGACATATACAGAAAATAAGGAAAAACAGAGCTTCCTCTCTGCCATTAGGACAGAGTAGACTCTACAGTTAATGTGAGCTTCATGTGAAATCAAAGTCAGACAAAAGAGGAAGGCTGAGCTTTCTTAGTCCCCATGGTATACTTGTTGATTGTGTTTTAAAATTAACTAGGCTGACCCAAAAGCAAATTACCACATGTGCAATAAGGACAACTGAGGAGCAATAGTTGAGTTGTCTTAGGATCAAGACACTTACCAGTGTGTTCTCAGTGCCTCCCTTCAGGGAATCTGGCCCTCAAGTAACTAACAACACTTTTATGCATTGACAATTAGCCAATATTGTGACCATGTCCTCACACAGTGAAGAATTAGGACTGGCCAGTAAAAAGAGCACTTACCAGTTCACACTCTTCTGTAAACAGTCATCCTTTGGTCATAAGCAAAACTATCATGAATGGGGAGATTTTACTTAATTTAGCTTACTACCAAGTGATCTGAATAATTATCAATTTGAGTATCAAGGTGATGTTCAGTACCAACAATTAAAGGCTTTGGGAAGAATCTTTCATGGCTCAGCATATTCATTTTTCCATGGAGAAACTCTTTAAACAAGATCAGATCAATTTTTCACCCTGCACATCTAAATCTAAAGGAAACAACCTGGCGTCCTTTTTGGTTTTTTTGTTTGTTTGTTTTTTTAATGGAGCCCAGCCCAGAATGCAAGAGCATGGTCTGAGAATACCTTCCACACCAAAGGGATGTGCATGAGTAGCATGGGTAGCACAGAGACACACTTGGATGCATGGACGGCCAGCTAAGTGTTTCTGTGAGATAGGTCTTGGGATGTATACTCAGTCTTTTGCAGTTTTCCATGGAAGGAAAGTTATTATCTAAGCAAGACTTTTTAGTATACCAATTTTATCTGAGTGTCTAAATTCTACCTCAGTTCCACTTGGAAAATCAAGATCCTAAGGGCTGGTACATAAACCATGATATTATAATGCAGTTTGAAACTACAATGAGCTTTGCAAACACATTTGCCACTTTTTAGAATAATAAGGCTACAGTTTTAACATATGTAAAAAACATAATAATGTAAAATTATTTTAAGAGTTACCTTTTCTGTAATGAAACCAAGTTAAACTCATCAGCACCTATTCACTGGCAAAGAAAAATAAACAAAGACAATACAGCTTTAGCCCATTTAGTCTCAATTTCTCCTCTGTCTGCCACTTATGCAGCACTAAAGGACTAATCCAATGCCTGTTAAAGTCAATGACAAATCTGCAACTGATTTTGAATAGAGCGAAACTGGGTCCAAAAGTTCCCAGAGGTTTCTTCTGCCTAGGTGAACAAGTGCACTCCACACGAAGTGCTGCCAGCACACGAGGCACTGCTCAAACACCAACCATGCAGTTGTTAAGGAGTGTTCTCCTCTGAGTGGCAGAGCCAGCCATCCTCCCTGCAAGGCAGCCAATCTGAAATGACAGCATGAGCAGAGGGCTGCTGCATCCTGGGAAGCCATTATGTTCTCTTTGCTGTAACATTTCTTAATTATTTGCACAAGCAAAATGCTCCCTCTGGTTCTCCACTGACAGAAGAATGTGCATCTGTCCTTCACTACTCCAATCAAAGCACTTAATATGCATTCAGCTATCAAAAACTTCCAGGAGGGACTATTCACATGCTAAACCCCAGATATATAGATTAGTTGTGCATGGTAGCCAAGATTGACACATGGGGAATACTAGAATGCATCTCTAATAATAGTAATGTTTTATTTTACAGTACACAGGTATATAAAATTCTGAGGTTGATCCCCTTCTTGTTATGCTGGAATTTTGTCACAGTGGGAACTAATTAATGGAACTAAGCTTTCTTTTTCTCTAAAGTTAAATACTACTTCCTTTTTGTTCCTACAATTACGTGGGATCTTTCGACTAGGCAAAGCAATCTAAACTCATGTTTGGAGTCTATCTAGAATAGGATAGCCAAGAAAATATGTAGATTTAATTGCAGTACTTGTACCTTACAGTACACTGTGAAAGAGCTGACAACATGATGAGTACTGACTGGAAGGGCAGAGCACCAGAGCCTTCCACAGAAAACTGCAGGAAAACTTCAAACTTATCACTGAGAAAAGAGGCATGAAAAAAAAATAATGTGGAATGTCCTTGGGAAATTTCTTATGGTGCTTCTGAAACAAAGCAACACTGATGTTTCTGTTGCAAGGGAATGACATGCTAGCCCTGGTGTCTAGAAGCACATCCACAGGAGTAGTCTCCCTCCACAACCCAAATGTCAGTAACAGAACCTGTTACAATCTCCTCTGGTGAGCAGCATCTTTTCCACACCAGAGGGACTTGTAAAGTGCTGTACAACCTGCTTTTAGCTATTCCAGGCAGTTTCCAGGACAGTTTTTCATGTGAAAAGTACAATGCACCATAATAGGCAGGACAGCTGCAGTACTCATCCTGCAGCAGCTCAAAAGCAAAGTTTAGAAGGCAGGTCTGGATTCTTGTTCAGCAGTGGAAGCAAGTTCCATTTTTTGCCTTGTTAGTCAGTCTATGAACAATCACTGAAGCTAGTAAAACATAAGCTGGAGGAAAGAATACTTGTGCAATAATGATTGAGAGGACAAAAAGTGCACTAAGATAAATTCTGCACAGAATCAATACTGGCAGTGTTCATCTGCACCAGAGAAGGGAAGAGAAGAATTTGAGAACCACCTGCTGCATACCTTAGACAGAAACCAGGGCTCCAAATGTAAGGGTGAATCAATATCCATGTGCATCCTTATGAGTGAACAAGGGTTCATATTTTTGTTGTCAGGGAAATTCCTTGGATGGGTAAACCTGTGGAATTGGAAGCATTACTGAGAAAAATGTGAGTTGCGAAAGACAAGATAGAATCATAAATTAAACAAGAGATTCTAGAAATAAATGTGCCCTCAAAGCTGCCACTATGACTAATTCAGTATTATCAGTACACAACGCAAAGCCTGTCTTTATTAGAGCCTGGCATCATAAACCAGTAGGAATTTTAGTTGCAATAAAAAAAAAGCAGAGAGCACGCAGTGAATTTTAAAAGCCAGAGTACAGTATGGGACTGATCTGAGCAGAGGCATTGGCAGGATTCCCTGACCAACAACTGAAGATGACAGAAGAAGCATTTGATGCTCTCAGTGGTTGTGTGCAGCGACAGGTGGAGCAGGGAGGGAGAGCAGGCTTTTGAACACTACTCAAGATGCCCATGCTGGGCTCTGTTTCTGGCTGCAGCCCAGCAAGCATCTCCTTCCCTGTGCCCTTTCCCTTGGCACTGCTGCAGCATCAAAGCCATCTCCTGTCCTCTCCTCGCAGGTTTTGCTGGGGGAGCTTTGGGAGTCACTCAGCACAGCAGAGTGCTGAACTCACCTGGGCCTTCAAGGAAACTTGTAGGGCTCTGGAGTCAGAGGTTGCTCAGTGGTTTTGCTGTAGAACAGATCAATTACAAAGGCAACATATTTACCCTTTCTGTCAGAAACAGAGTGGAAAGAAATTAGTGAATGAAGCACAAAAATGTTACAGGATTGCAACACTTGCAACTGCTTTGAACTGGCCCAGTCTTCTCTGAACTGGCAGGAGCTAGATGGATCTGGTTTGAACCAGACCCAACCAGTTCAAACTGAACCCAGATTAGTTCAAAATGGACCTTACCAGTTCAAACCAGATCCAACCAGTAGTTTAAAAGGAATCATTTCATGGATGGTACCATAATATTGATGTAGTCAAGTGACATTGACACTTCAATTTGCTGGCAGGTACTTCTAGGCCATTATTTCTAGGGCATGAGTTCACTGCATGCCACTCCTTCGGAGTTCCAACCAAAACTTAACAGAATTTCATGCAACAGTGAGTTTTTGAAGGTATCCATGAATTAAACATTCAGTAGTCATGAATGGATCAATGTCATCTTAGTCACCAATTTATCAGTAATTAAATATTAAAATATGCAAAATAGATGGATGCTAATAAAAGTGTAATTGGTCATTCAGTGTAAAAAATTATGTTAGGAATGCAAATAAGATACTTTTTTGCATTCTCCCGTGACTAGTTGGATATTCCAAATTTCATTACCACTTTGCAATATGTATTGATATTAACCATGACATAAACTTCTTTAATATCAAAAATACATAATTGTATTTGCCATAGAATGATGGAACAAGATGACTTGGCATATAAGGCCTGAACACAATTCCCCCTCTGATGCCTCCTCTTTGCAGAAAACTTATCATTGCTGGTAATATATGGTATTAGATTTTTGAGCTTGCCTAACCAATGCACTGCTCAGTAAAGAATTCTTTGTGAGTCAATCAGATGTGTAGAGACAAGCAGCTGGTCTAAAGGGACTAAAATAAACCCTATGCATCATCTCACACTGATAATGGTGTCAAAAGATGTCACAGCCCAATTCGTGGAAAATTTTACTTTGTGGGGGCACACATATTTCTTAGCTTCTCAGTAATCTCACAGTAAACACAAAATTTGGTTTTGGCCACTTCTGCGTGTCAGGAACACATCCACCTCTTCTCTAGGGGTGGTGCTGTCTTCAACACAGACTTTGCATCTTTTGTTCTAGTTACCAATACCTATTGGAGACTCAAATAATTAACCTCTTTCTGCTCTGGAACCTGTGAATTGTTCTTTGCTTTATTTAATTCCCCCTCTTTCTTTCTAAGCATTGTGCATCAGGAAAGATAAACTTTTGCAACATTTGAAGTCTCTTTAAATTCCATTACTGCTTTCCAAATTTCTCTGGAATAATTCCACACAAGCAGCAAAAAGTAAAAACATCTGTTCTGCTTTGTCACTTCTTCCAAGCAGCAAATAAACTGCAAGCAGATTTCCTATCCACAGAAAACACATTTCCAAGGTAGCATAAGGAGTGTTTTAAGAACATAATCTAATTCTGCAGCAAAAACCTTTCATCAATCTGTTGCTTAGGGCACATATGAAGATTTTATTAAGTAATGTTTTAGCAGAGTTTTCAAGGCGGGATCTGATTGAAGATCTCTCCAGATTTCCTAAAGAGTCTTGCAACTCTGTCATGTTTGACTTTCCTTAATGACCAGCTCTACAAATATGCAATGCAGTAAAATCCATAACTTCACATCACTGCTACTTGTACTTCTGTTCTTTTCTCAACCATCTTATGTCTTTTCTCACACAGTGGCCACTGAAAACATAATTGTGCATCCATACTCTACCAAGACAATAGCTTAAGCTACAGATAATGCAATTCATACATTTTTCCCCCACAACTAATACCTTTTTGACTGTGCAGAAATGTCTCAACCCCCTAACCACATCCATTCGAGTTTAGTTATTCTTAAGCATGAAAATAATCATATTGTAATCAATCTGATTAGTAATCTGTTTTTAATTAACTGCCTAAGTGATTGCAAGATATGGGTCTTTGCATATCAATCCTTTTCTCTGCCTGTAAAAATAATGAAAATAATAAAGTTGCTGAGAATCACAACAACTGTATTTGTCTCAGCTGTTTAAACAGTACCCAGTATTGCATCAGGAAATAAGTGTATCTACAGAAAAACCTATGTCAGCAAAACACTGGTACTCTGATATACACAGAGTGCTGCTGTAATTGAAAAATAGTCCCTTATAATTTTGTGGGTTTAACACCATATCCTCATAATACTGTGTTTTATAATACTTTTAACTTAATAAATAAGATCTTTTTTCAATTATTTTGTTGTTGGGGTTTTAGAAGTCTTTTTCTTTAATCATTGCTGTTGCTACAAGCCAGTCTGTGGTATTGTGAATGGTCCAGCAGTGGCATCCTAGTGAAGATCTACCTGTGCTTTAGTGGATTGAATATAATATGAAAAATAGAGTGCAATGGTATAAATCAAGAGTACTGCTATGTATAACATTCCAGATCAAAAGAAGCACTATGCAGTAAAAAGAGGTCCCCAGAATGACAGTTGGAATTACCATGAAAACTCACCTACAAAGAATGAAAAACACTAAGCTTGCTTATCCTAAGGAGATTAATAAGACAGGCTGCCAAAAAAAAGCATATGCACTCATAAATGAAGCACTGGAAACTTAAGTGTAAAGTAAAAGCATCAGTCTTTTGCTTTCAAAGGAAGTAATTGCAGAAGAGAAAAATATTTTGAATAAGAAAGACAATTTTTTGTGTTAGAAAGAAGGTTCTGCATCCTTATTCAACAAATCAATAAATAGTGACACTCATCACTACAAGTTACATTGGTACCAAGTATAGCTCTGAGGAAGAAAAGGTCATTTAATCATAAAAATATACAGAGCTACCAGGGAGAAGGGGGGCAGGTGGAGGTGGAAATCCCACCAAACAAACAAACAAAATCAATCAAAAAGCTTACCTCATGCTCCAGGGTTAAATCAATTCCAAGGCAACCCTGATTAGGATGGTTGAGAACTATTCCATTTGTGCCAAGCATAAGATTTCTTATACTTTCCTTTATAATATTCAAGGTTGCCCACTGTCAGCTTTCTTTATGTTGCAGATATTCTTATCACACACTTACTGAAAATTACGGCCATTAAAGGAAACATTTGGTGAGAGAAAAAATTTTCATTTGGTTGTTCACAGAAAATAGAAGTTAAAGGAAGAAAAATCTCAGGTGAACAGAGCATCTTATTTTTTTCTTTATTACTGATTCTTCTATATCAGTTTTTGGAGTCTTTTCAGGAAGATTTAAAAGAGGGAGGAGCATTTCACACACACACACAAATGAGGAAGCCACTTTCTCTATCACAAGTACCAACTTACTATATTACAAGTACCAGTATACCCCTCCAACTCGTTCAATACAACTGGCCTATACTAAAGTGTCACTCCTAAAAGTTCTCATTCAGTTTCACTTACCACTGTCACCTGAAATGAACCATAATCCACAAAACCATCCTGACAAAATACAATCATCTGTCAAAAAATTTCCAGTATTCTTCCTACAATCATGTCTAAAGTAATTCAGAAGATTTTCTTTATTTTTAAAATTATTTCCAGTGTTCACTTCTTTCAGTTTCCTTCTGAAATTATTTTCATAAAACTTCTGCAAACCTTTCCCAGTGATTCCCAATGAGGGCATATTTATGGGTGTGTCAGGCTAATAATATCTATATTGTTTGCTGTTCAAATGAGAAAGACATAGATAAAATTATTGAAAAGGGATCAAACAACAGAATTATTTATTTATAACTTATTTTATTTGAAGATAAAAAGGAGTGAAAAGCCCTCAGTGATGAAGTGATGTACTCCACCATATTATTTTGGAGAGGATGTCATATAAATGCATTCAGAACCTTCACGTATGACCCTAAAGATGCCTGCATAAAAGTTAAAATGTGGTGGAAATTAAGATGTTGACTTATAAATTTAAACTAATAATTGTAATATAAACCATATATCATCAGTATATCAGGGCTTGCTTCTGCTGCTAGAAATAGACAAAGTAGGAGGATGTGCAAAGGTAGAGGATGTGTAAAATTGCAATAGATTTTCAGAGGATGGCTTGGCAGTGGCTTGACATACACTGGCTTGGAGTGACAGCTGATAATGACCAATCTGTTTGAATGCCTTGTTCAGAAGAGAGAAAACTGGGTGCTCACCACAGGGGCCTTAAGTACCTATCTGCAGCTGGAAAAGCCAATTATAAAAGTGGAGTAGCTTCTACCATTTAATATCAGGTGACCTCCTGCACTGCCCAGCCAGAAACTGGAGTCAGCCAGACTAGAAGAGGAGGACCGCACTGGCCCTAAGAGTTTTAATTCATGCAGACCTAGAGAAATGCAGCCAAAGATGCTGAGTCTAAGAAAGAAAATTTAAAAGCCTGGCAAGCCTAAGTTCAAAACCCCTGAAAATAAAATAGGTCTTACTCCAAGAACAACGGAAAAAAAACATCATCCAAACCTCTCAGAGCCTGAAATAGATGGATTTGAATATGGTTGGATGTATCAACAATACCTCCTATAATGGAAGTGCTAGGGTTTGCTGTTAACTACTTCAGAGATCCTTGTTATCCGAAACCTGACTTCACATTTTACAACCTACTCTGCAGAGGCAAAACAAAATGCTAAGAAAAATCTTGGTTTGGTTTGGGTTGTTTTTCTGGCCTATCTCTTGTTCCTACTTATATACAACTAATGTTAACTAACAAAATCCTGGAGAACAATGGAGTCCAGAGAGGTGTAAACTGAAAGTTTCTGGAGCACTTTCAGTCCCAATTAAAAACAAACAATGTGGGACTAGAATTTTCTGTTGTTTTACCAGTTACTGCCATTTGGTGCAGCCATGCCACTGATGTTTTGGTGTTTGCCTCTTAGATCAAGCTACTGTGTGCTTAAGAAAGACAGAAATGCCTAAAGAAAACTTTTGCCATTTCTTACCAGAAGAGTGACAGCAGTAATAATTAATATCTCTGTGCTTCACAAACAGTGAAATCAGATGCACACTTTATCAAGAGTCTGTGTATGTAATTTTTCCATTAACGATTCTGCAGACAGAGCATTGATAATTGTGCCTGTGGTGAATCCCAATGAGGCGTATTTGCCTGACATTGTTGCAGAAGGGGGAAAATGAATATATACATTTTAAATTTTTATGATTACATTTTCACTGAAGTGTGGGGGCCTGAAGTTTCATAACTGTTTTAATGCAATTGGTTCCACTTAGGAGAGATGACATGTTGAAATGTGATGTGCTGAATGCTTCCCAGGTAATTGGAATTCAGTCAACAACAACACTGGGCATTGTCACAGGTTTTAAATAAAAAGGTTTATCTTCCTCTTTTATATTATGGGATATGATGCATCACATTATACAATATGATCCTACGTGACAGCCTCTCAAACATAAATTTAAAAAGTTTGCTTCACTCTGCACACTCCTGAATTTGGATCAAAAGAGCACATTTTGAAGGGCCTGCATATGCAATCAACACTTCCTAAATCCCTTGCTCACATAAATGGCCACATTAATTCCTGATAACAACTCTAATAATTTTTACAGCATTACAGCTCCCTCAGGGAAGAATCTGAGTCACTGTTGGTGCTGTTTGCACTCACTGTGCATCCTTCCCCAGAGCTCTTGGAAGGAGAAGCCGCAGGAAAGAAGGACATTGTGTAAAAACTTATGGCAGAAGTTAAGAGCACTGCATAAACTCGGGGATTGTCATGGGAAACACAACCTGGCACTCAGTGACTCTTCCAGTAAACTAATTTCTTTCATATTAGAAAGGGTAACAACTAGAGGTGAGTTAGCTCTCTGGGAAGAGAGAAGACTGCTGCTGCTATTGAAACCTTAAATCATCTCTCAAACAAAATTAAAACTGAACTAAAACTGATATTGAAAACTGAAGGTAAATTTGTGCATCCTCCACCATTTAGTTCCTATCCAACTCAAATGAAGTACAACTCAAATTTAGTACATCTCAAATGAAGATGTACTAAATTTTCTTCCAGAAAACTGACCTGAGTTTTCCCACCTGCTCTGTTTAGTCAGGGAACAGCTATCTTTCTGAATATTTGTTTGTACCTCAAAGATGAGAAGCCCAGGGTTGGGTTGATAGATCTGAGAATGAGATTAACCACACAACTCTGATAGTCTACAAGAGGTTTTTCCACAAATATTTTTCTTTGGCTGGACTATTCAAGGGATAAAATGTAATTTAAGGTTTAAACATCAGAAAGAGATTTAAAGTCTTCCACTGATCCACACCTCATGTTTCTTTTGAACAGAGGAAAACAAAACTTTTTCTATGTCATGGAAGATCAGAAGTTGAGATACACTTTTCAGTCTAAGGCTTTGGATGTAAAACTAAACTCCTCCTAAAAAAAGATGCCAACTTTAGCTATAAATTTTGTCCTGCAAATGCAGCAAAATACCACTAAGGCATCTCATCTCTGCTTGCTGTGGCTTTGACTGTAATAATTTCTATGCTCCAGTGTAGATGTTGAATTATTTGTAAAGTCTAACTTAGACTCTTATAGTCACCTTATGACCTTTAGTTAAATCCAAAAAATTGCTACCAGCTGAAAATGATTTGGTGGCTTGAGTAGCAAGGCTGGATTTGGGAACAAATATCTGCCTAAATCCCACCACTGGAGATAGATGCCTCTGCAGCAACTCTCAGTCTGAAAAAACCATGATAATCCAATCATCCTTAAAGATTCTCTTTCATGTATCTCTCAAGCTCTAGTTTCCTCTTCATCTACACAAGGAGATATTATTTTCTGTGAGAGAATGTCATGCACAGTGAAAGATGCTTGGCTTGTCTTAGCCATCAGAGCTCAAGTGCAGACAGTACAGGCACCTATTTCACCTTGACTGAAGGTCTGGCTCCTGGGCATCTGATGCAGCAGGAAATTTACTTAGTAGTCTACATTTGAAGAAACAGTTTATGCTCATGTCTTCTTTATTTCTGTATATATGAAAATGAAATAAGCAAAGGGAGATTTCTAGCAGAATCCTGATTTTTGTGAACAAAATCTGTAACCTTTTAAGGTGCTCAGTAACACAATAAGGGGAATGAAAAGTTTCTGCATCTGTTTGTAATATTCCTTAGCATACAGACAAGAAACCGCAACCAATTCTCATACACTCATAGGTCCAATCTTAATTTCTTTCTTAAACTTAGTTTTAATACTTCAGAAGTCCTTAGTGGGTTACCTCAGGATTCTCTTTCCACCTTCACTTCCCTGTATCCTAAGAAAACACCTGGAAAGAAAGACATGGGAGGGATTGGGGCAGGATGCTGTGGCAAACAACTTTTTTTCACTTTACATTGAACATAATTCATTGATTTTTGATAAGAGGTTAATCTGTGCATGAAGCAGAAAATCCACTGACTGATACTTCCCTGGAACAGATGTTCTTAATGCCACGTAACAAAGAAAATCTCTGTGCAAAACAAAGGCAATCTGGTGCCCTTTCTGAAAGGTTAAGATACAATTACAATTCACAGTGCTCCTGAATGCTAGTCCAACCAGTCTATATATGGTCCAATCACCTGCAAGTTAGGACCATATTCCCAATTCAACCAGTCACAAATCTACTCAGCAGAGTTTTCATTTTAATTTTGTTGGAGTGGAGTTTAAACCTCAGTTTCCTGTGTGTGAATATTCCTGCAGAATTTAATGACAGTGTAGCCTGAACAAGCAGGGTCTTAATATTTCATTTGATAATACTGATGCTTAGTATCTATGGCAAGACACCTAAAATGGGCTTGGAAAATCTGATCTTCAGCTCTCCCACAGAGCCAATGTGTGAATACAGCTAGACCAAACAAGCTCTCTGTGCCTTAGTTTCTCTGCATGCCAGTAGGATATAATAATTATTTCTCTACTTATGAATTTAGATTGGAAAAGATTTTTTTTGTTTGGTTTGTGTGGGTTTGGTTTGGTTTTTCTAGAAAGGGATATAGCTCACTATGTGTCTAAACAGCATCTCAGTCCTGGCTGGAATTCCTTCATGTCACTCTTCTCAAGATAATAATGACAAAACAAGCACAAAATTTTCTCTTTTCAGAGCATGTGTTTCCTGGGATGCAGTATGGCTATCTGCTGGCAGTATCAGGCTCTAGACAGAAGGACATCCACCTCCAGAGACTACTCTCCACACAGAGGTGGCACTGGGAGCATTTGGAGACCCCTCTGTGCTTTAGGTAAGCAACGCTAAAGTCACTGTTGGAAAAATTCACTCCTGCCTGCCAATTTAACCACAGAATAGGTGGGACATGTCAGGAATTGAGCCCAACCACAGGACATGAGACACAACACAGGACATGATCTTGAGTCTGATGTAAGATTCGGGGCAGAGCCACATGCTCCCTGAATCATGCTGAGTGAGGGGATCCAGAGCTGGGATGGAAAGATGCCCAAGGCCCAGACTAGGCAGAGCAGATGTAAGGACAGGTCTGAGACCTCTGCAAGGGCTAGAGGAGTGAAAAGTGCTTTACAGTTTGCACAGCCAGAAGGTCTAGGCTGATAGTGAATACCAGCACCTTTTGAGACTAGAACAATTATTAATGTTATTTGCATTATTATGTACTGGAGCAGCACCTTGAAAATGTTCAGAAAGGTTTGTATTTTCTGCAATCTGTGATATCTGACTTTAGAAATGAGTTCAAGTGTATTTAAAAGCATAACAGTACAAAATGGGTTTTTTAAAAACAGAATGGGCCACTGTGGGGGTAAAGCAATACAGAAAAGTATAATTTGTATGATTTTCTTTCCCTGCTCCTTCCAGATGATTACAGTGTCAATTTGTAAACCACTATAAAACACTATAAAATTAAAGTGCCTTAACAAGAGTAAATTAGTTAAGGAAAAATGTAGCTTTCAAGTACAGGAGCAGGTAAACTACTTCCAAATCAAAAGTTCAATTTAATCTGAAAGGAAAACAAATCCATCAATGTCTATTCAATTTGCACTGAAGCCTAGAGGGACACTCAACTCAGTTTCAGCTGTGTCTGTATGTGCTGCTTCAGTCTTAAGTTCTCTGTTTTCTCGACATAAGCTTTGCACTTGGCTGTCTAATTTAATTTTCATTTCACACATCAGTGCATGTCTAAAAATTGTTGATTTTTTTTCTAGTAGATCTTTAGTTATTCAGCATTGTTTTGGGTTTTCTTTTATTTGTTTATTTTTTGTCCTAAATACCATGATATATTTTATTTCACTTAAAAAGACAGTTTTAGTAAGAGTGATGATCCTGCAGTGAGATGGTTCAAATGGCAGAGAGGCAACTTCAGCATAGCAGACCTTTCTTTACAGTGGGAAACTGTAGAGACATATTCCCATGAACCTGTTGGACATTGCTAAAAGCCGAACAAGTTACCAAAAAAGCTGAACAATCTCAGCAGCCTAACTAGGAAAAGAGAAATGTGGGAAATCAGTGTTTGTCTTTGCTGCTATTATTCAGTGTGTAACATTGATCTGCTTTATAAAACAAAGCCAGTGAATTTGTACTGGCTTTGTGTGGCCAGGTTTTGGCAGCAAGGGGCTGCAGGGGTGGATTTTATGAGAAACTGACAAAAACTTTCCCCATGTCCAACAGAGCTGAGTCCATGAGCACCTGTAGAACCTCTGGGATTCCTTCAGGATCTGATCCCTGGCTGCTTGGACACTGTCTCTGTACTCCTCCCAGACTACCTGTCCTTGGTTCCTTTTTGCATTGTTTTGTGTTACATTTATTTAGTTTTATTTTGGTTGCTCATGTTGTGAGATCCCTACACGGACAGAATCTCCCACCAAGCTCTGTGAGTGCAAGTTTCCATTCTCCCTTTAAACATCAGCTCTTTACACATTAATTAGTTACGATGTGCTGATGTGTCTTGACGTCCCTATGTAAAATAAACATCCCATGGAGACACAGATGATGTTCTGCAGAAAAGAACTGAGAATTGATCCTACTTTTTTCCCTTAGAGGAGTATCTTAATCAAACTCTTCTGTAGCACTAGTGAAAAAAATTCAGATGTTCTTATTTTGTTCTTTTATCTTCCTATCCTTTTATTTACGAACAGATAAATGATAAAACTAAATAGCTAACCAAATGCTATGAGGTTTTTTAAAAAGGAGAAAAAATGAAATGAGAAAAACAAACAAGATATACCACTGAGAATGTGAAAGTCTTGGAACTTTTCTACCCATTGAAGTTGAGTCAGAGCCATCAGTTCTTCATGTTCCCATTCTTTCAAAACTCTGAAGGGAAAGTTTACAGAAAACTAATATTAGTAAGGAACCCCAGGCCTTTTCTGTCCTTTGTTCTTCAGTGTGAAATTACACTTGTTTTGTTGAATCTATGGCAGTTTCACTCTGATAATCCATTACTGCACAAGAGGCTGCAGAAACTACCAAAACTTGTGATCTCACTTATTCTTCACCACCATATACTCAGAATTCTTACAATGCTTTTCTTTCAGTCTCAAACTCAAACATGAGGAAATGTTTTATAGCCTGGTGTGAGCGGTGGTGTGTGCAATGTTCCATGGGTGTGTCAAAGCCAGATGTCAGATGAATAATTATGGTACCTGGGACTTTGTATCCCAGTTTGCCCCTTCATTTGTCCTGCTCCCTTGGTTCAGAAACCCCAGTAAAAACCACCCATGTCTCCAAAACAATTGCAGTAAGAAAACCACTGACAATCCTCATATTAATCTATCAAATCTGGCAGTCATCACACTTTAGTGTCGAAAGGGGAACACCTGACAATGCAGCAGGCTAAACAGAAGTAATAATAATGCCCTACTCTGGAAAAATCTGTACTTGTTTTAAAATTGCCCAAGTGCCATGAGGCACTCAGCTGGGTGCTAGAGGTTTTGTTGGTTTGTATAAACTATTTCTAATGGTATAAAACCTTTCTATAGCAGGGTTGTGCTGAAAGATTTAATTCTATCAAACACTTACTTGAAGTGACACAGGTTGAATAATATTCCAAGTCTGAAAGACGATATTTTCTTGCATGTCTAATATTTTAAAGTAAAAGTAAGTGGGAAGAGAAATGGGTTTGCCTCTTGCACTCAGATCAATGTGTTTAAGTAGTTTTTTATGCAGGGAAAAGAAAGAGCAACATTCTTAGTGTTTTCAAAATGACTAGAAAGTCACCTTTAAGCAATTTGTGTCCTTATGAGAGATGCTTGATGAATTTCCTGTCGTTTTCTGCTTTGTGGCAAATTTTCAGTCAGCGAATGAGTTTTAGCTTCTCATATAGAGTCTAGTGACTAAACTTAGTGTGGGTGTACACACTCTGTAAATCAGCTACAGACCTGAAAAGCTCCAAGTCAGGCTTAAGAAATATTTGCAGTGGAGAGAGGATTTGATTACATGTTGAGGAAATCTATTTCTTGTAGGTTTTTTAATGATATTTTATCTCCTACATGCCCAAAGACATTGTCAGCAAGTGGAAAAATAAGCAGAAGCTAATTTTGCAGTTTTGATGGCTTGTTGGCTCATGGCTTGCCTGAGAGGCCATATTCCTCTTCACTGCCATTCTGCAGCAGCTCTCCCATGGTTGATAATACCACAGTGGTCATATATTTCCTTTAAAAAAAATAATTCAGCTCAAAGACTTCACATTTCTTGCCCACATATCAGTAGGTCAGGTGCTTACCTCACATCTGAACAGCTAAGAAACTTGACAATTAACATGCAAATGCTGTGGGTGAATGCATTTTTCCTTTTGCCTTCCTGACCCCTTGACTGAAGCAACTTAAATGAGAGCTTGTATTTAATCATAGAGGATCTCCCTGAGGAGAGAGTGTAACCTCTGATACTCTTTGTGGCAGCACACTAATTAGATGTCCCCTTCACAGAGGAACAAACAGAATGTTTCATTCGTATCAGGAGGCTTTCACAGATCTTCCCCATGGGGCAAAATTTCTTTAGAAGGACTCCTGTCCCTCATGCATCGATTTGCAGTCTAACAACTTGCAGAAATGTTTTACATGGGTTGATCTTGTCATGCATTATCCAGTTTGCCATAGCAAAGCTCCTGACAAAGGTTTCTAAATGGTACATCAGGTTGTCTATAGAATCCTATCATAACAATCCTGACCTAAGGAAAAAGGTAGAATAAAACAAAGGGAAAAAATAGTGAAAAGGGAATTTTATTAATTTTGAGACTCCTGAATTTATATGTTCCATATGTTTGAATGGGAAAATGCAAGAAGATGGCAAAATTAAGGAAAATTAATTTTTTTCTCTAAGGGAATTTTTCATGGTAATATTTTTAAATCATGCCAATTTTTATTCTAAAATCATGTGACTCAATAAAGAAATTCCTTAGGGCAAGGCTGAAAGTGTTGGATGCCCCAAAGCAGTGCAGCACTATTGAATACTTGGAGAAAAGAGCTTCTTTATATTTCTGTCCCATTCCATGGGCACTCCGGGCCAGATTACACTGACTGGGTATGGTTGATTTTGGGGAGGATTGCCCAAGCAGCTCCTCTAAATATACTCAACCATAACTAAGTTTTTCATTAAACTCCTGAATTTATTTACAATACAGTTTTCTATTTTGACCCACAATTTTGAAGCACTCAGTTTGTCACACATTCCCTCCATGAACAGAAAAGTTTTGAACTGTGGTAAACAGTGAAAAATACACTCTTAATGAAGATTTCCAAGCCTGGGAATGTCAGCAAGTTGAAACATTCACTTGTTAGGGGATCTGATAATAACTCAGATTTGGCCACCTCAGTCTGAAATTATCCTCTTTAAGAGTGCCTTTATGAAGGGAATGATTCTTTCAGTACACAAAAAAAAGGAGAAAGTAATGAAAATTTCATTAAACTTAGTCAGCATGTTGCTGTTGGCACTGTTTTTACACGAAAGATGCACACATAGTAGAGAGCCAAACAGTTTATATAAAACCTTAAAATGTCTCTTGCTACCTCCGTTGGTTGGACATGAATGAAACGAGGCATCCAAGTTCCCTGGGGGCTTCCTGTTAAAATGTGTTATCAGCATGTCTTTTATGGGTATTTCCCAATAACTTCATTAATGCTCTTTTGGTGCTGAAAAAACAAGCAGCTTATGTAGTTGGCAATGAAAATCAGACTGGTCAAAAAATTTTTATTGTGTGTTTTTGCTTTTTGGGTTTTTTAAACAGAAAGTGTTTTTTCCAGGTTTTGTTGGGGCTTTTAAAATTATTTTTTTATTTATTATGAGAAGTGAATTTTAGATATGCTGCCAAGGTGTCTCATGGGAATTACAGATCTGACATTTTCATTTTTCTAACTTCCTCTGTGGGGCAGATTCCCTGCATTTTTTTCTACTTTATGTAGAAGGCTCAGTTTCTCTAAAATACCTGTGAATATTGGCTCCAGCAGAGCTAATTTTATATCCAGATTGCTTACTGTCTGAAGCACCTGCCTTTGGTTTAGACCTCATATTTTTCTCCATGTTACCAACCATGCATTGCTTTCCAGTCAAGAGTTTTCTATTTTCATTTAATGTGGCTAAACATTTATTCATATTACACCACCAGATTGACAGAGAAGACAAGAGCATTTAAAGTCTGCCTAGAATGAAATTTCACAGATTCCCCTACCAGAATGAACTGAATTTTACAAACATTTAAAATAGCCACCTGCCCATGTTGCTCTTTTTCTCACTCATACAACTAAAAGTTGCAAGAAGTAATTGGTAGAATTATCTCATGTGATTTTTACTACATTAAATCCAAGTGTAAAACATAATCGGTTTAAGATAACACTTATGCTAGATAGCAGACTTAAAGTGGAAATCCATAACAAATTAAGGATTTTCTTAAATTAATACCATGTTTGCTATAATATGCAGAAAACAAGGCCAAAATGCACAAAGAAAACAGGACTGTTAAAATATCTGCAGTTCCTTGACTGATTCAGTAATTTGTCTTGAATTTCCTGGCACATCACACTGTGTTTAGTCAGAGGCAGAATTATGTCCCTACCTCTCTGAGACTCTGCAGTCTCTGACTCAAAACTGAACTGTCTGTATTAACTCAGATTGGCTTTTCCTGACATTCTGCTGGTTGAATCTCAGATAATTGGCTCAGTCTCATGCAAATCTTCTGAAATTTGCAGAGAGTCTATATGAGACTTAACATTATTCTAGGAATGAAAGCCTGCTTCTTAAACCTCCTCAATCTACACAGTTTTCATCAATACTCAAAATACCTGGAACCCATGGTATGGTGGGGGATGAGAAACAAAGCACACACAACATTTATTATTAGCCCTTTTTACTCAGATTTATACACAGGTCCTAAATATAGGTCAACACCCATCATGCAGAAAACTCACAATACAGTTAGTTAAAATTTCAAGAGTAGATTATTCCCACTTGGTTTTGCTGTCTTCCTCTTAAAGGTTGAAGGAAGTGTAGGAGTCCTTTTGAGAAGAAGAGGGAAGGCATGGGGATTTGTTTTTACATTTTATTCTGTTTTCACATTGTTCTTTTAGTCAGTATTTATAAATGTCACTTCTGTCTATTGACATTTTCTTCTCTCAAACTGCTGCAAATGAATTGCAGTTGTTTCAGATGCCATTCAGAGACTTTAGGAATAAATATCTACATATATCCCACACACAATTAAGCATAGGCATTTCTCTTTTGGATACCAAATTAAATACCTTCTTGTCTTGGTGCACGGGGATATTCATCATGAAAATAATCCAGTCAGCTCTTTGCTATCAGCTGCAACCAGATTGGTGAGAGTGGCCCAAGAGTAACCTCTGCTGCCATTGGACAGAACTGCCCAAAGAATTACTTCACAAGGACCATGATGGAGAATGAAGAATGAATGTCATTAATAATAGGGAAATTACTTACTGAAGAGAAATGCAGCAATGACAAAAAACCTCTGACCTTTTTCCTTTTTTAAAATATTGTTAAATCCCTGGCAGGGACAAATGCAAGGCATCATTGCCCAGGTTCTTTGATGAAGCCACACAGCATTCAGTAGAAATCCTGCTATTAATGTGTGATGTAAAATCTGTACCCAGGATGGAATCATATTCCAGTTTATACGGAACACCATATTGCCTTTGAGTCAGAAAAGTTAATTTATACTCCCCCAACTTTTTGGTAATGCATGTGTGTGCATCCACTTGCTCCAGGCTCCAGGTAAATGATCCAGTCTAGACTTCATGTAGTTCATTAGATCAATATTCTATCTCCTTACATGGATGGAATTCACCATGTCCTCCAAAGTCCAATTTTATTTCTTTCACCTCTCAAATTAAACACTGCCTTAAAGGTTTGCTTGATGGATTACTCCGTTTTATCTGATGATGGTCTTCAAGGCACATGTGGCAGTATATCTCATCCCATTAGTAAAGATCATTAGCTACAGCATAATTGCCTCTCTATGACACATAATAGTTTCATCTATTATTATCGTTCCTGTCCTGTAATTCAATTTCATGATTATGGCTTAACAAATCAAGGGGCACGGCAAACAATATATTTTAGCCATCATTTAAAGTAAAGTTATGTTGCTGACAAGATACATAGGGTGGTCCTACAAGACATTTTGTGATTTCACTCTTTTTGGTTTACTGAAAAATTCTCCATTCTCTCTCATTTCCTAGCGTAGAAAAATACTGAATCAGAAAAAAAGAAAAAAAAGCTATATTATGCCTTCATAGCATCCAGTGTCCTCTTGTCTCTTTGGGAGAGCATCTGTACTTTGCTAGTGGTTTTCCAAGCATTGAGGGTATCCTTGTTTCTAGGGATCAGGATTATGAAACCATGAAAGTTTGTAAGAGTGACAAATTAAGATTTGCCTGGACATCTATTCCATAAGAATTTACTCAACACTCTATCTCACTTGAAGCTTACAGATGATTTCTCAAAATTCACAACATTTCATATTAATATCTTACAAGGAGAGAGAGAGTAAGCTAAGGGGTGTTCATGCCCTAGAGCCAATATCAAGAAACATATTCATATATATATATATATATATGTGCATACTGAAAAGCATCCTCCTTTTTGATTTTAAAATGTATATTTTCAAGTACTCACTGAGCACTTACACAAGCCCCCATAGCCCAGGAGACTGATATCCTCTCACATCTGCAACTGATGGGAGATTTCACCTGCAACAGTGTTTTCCCATAATTCTGAGGATCGACTTTGGGCCATTCCTCTGAGGCTATCAACTTTTGTCACTCCTTAACAAGCAGACCATTAAACCATTTCCCTATCTCTGACTCACTTGGTTTCATTGAATAATTATTCTTAGTTCCAAAATCTGTAATGGATGCTTTATCTCCTCTCTAGTGGCCTTTCACCAGAAAATATGACGCATAATTAAGAACTCTGGGGGGAAAAGAGACAGAAGAATTATTCCCATTATGTAGACGATTTTTAATGAATTTTATATGAATATGAATTAATATGATTTTAAACTAATTACCAGAGAGACATTAATTCTAACATACCTAAGTAAACTCTGGTAGGAACAGTGACCAATGATTACTGGTTATCAGTAGTGTCGATGTTTTTTGTTTGAGAGGGAAGTGAAAATAAATGTAATCAACCAGGCAAGAAGCTGCTTGAAAGCAGTTGAAAGTTCTCAAATTTGCTGAAGAATAACTGTGGAACTTTGTTGCATTGACAGATATTGCATTTCCGTCCTGGTTGCATTCATATTTTCTTCTTATATCCAAGGAAGGTTTTAGGAAGCTACAGCTGAAAGGAGAGGTGATTTTTGTGAGGGTAGTTCTTGGATGATTGATTGAATTCTTGAAAAGCATTTTGTCTGGCCTTTGGAAAGTTATTTATTAGGAGCTTTTGTATCAAGGCAATTAGGAGTGCTAGGTTTACTAGTAAAAGTTTATATTTTAGTACCATACATGCTTATTTTCAAGTATATACGACAAAGAATGATTTATTTTGCCAAAACTGTCACAAAGTCCTATACTTAGGTACATTCCTGCCACCTGCTTTCCTTAGCCAGCTGAGAAGCCTGACCTCAGTGATGGAGAGTGTTCCATCATGTAAACACTGTGGATGTAGAACATGTAAAATTTACTATGTCCTAATTCCTGGGCAACAGATTTTATGAACAACCTCAGAATATCAGCTCCCAGAATTGTTGAACAAGTTATTTTGTAAACCTGGGAATCCCAGGTCTTTCATTACCTTTAATTTTAATGGAGTCCTGCTCCAAGAGAGAGTTTATGGCAGCTCCCTAAAAGGGAGACTGCAGGGAGAGCTCTTTTTATGCCCAGAAATTTATTGTCTTTCACAGATAACTGATAATTAGGAGGGGATTTTCTCCTCACAAAAGTTTCTGAATTTTTTTTTTTTTTAATTAAATATCAATTACCTCTACAAAGGAGAAGTGTCTTTTCTGCCTGAGACTGTACTACCTTAATTTCCCTTTGGGGTCCCACAAGGATTCTTATATTCCTATCCAAAAATCCCAGACGGTGCTAAGATTTTCTGATTGTGTGCACGTGCAGTGTCTTGTCCTTGGGGGTTATATTAGACTTCCTGCACTTGAGTAGCTCCAGGTGCTACAGTAAAAGTGGTTATGCTCATTCTAATAAATGGTAACAAAATATAGATCCACAAGGCCAAGGAATTTCAGACTGTAGCCAGTTCCCCACATTCAAGGATGGATAACTCCAGCCTTGTTAGAAATGGGCTCTTGCAATCATTTCACTGAGGTACTCTGTGAGATGAGGTGAAAAAATTAAGACATTTCCTATTAAGAGCGAATGGCATACATTTTTGCAAAATAAAATAAATCATCAAATGCACCTTCACATTAACAGCTAAAACAGCTAAACAATTTTGCATAATAAAAAGAAATTTATTATATTCAGTAAGTGTTTGTTAGTTTTGTTAATGTTTTGGAAAGAGATTCTCAGGGAAAGTTTCCCAAGTATTGAAGTATAAAGCAAGATATTTTATGTGAGTTGACTGCAGACAGCTACCTGGAGTAGGGTATCAGAGTTTCCAGGTATAGAAGCTGGGAAATACCTAGACACTTTGGCTCAGAGAGCAGTTGAAATAGAAACACCTGTGTTTGGGTTTTCTGCCTTCGGGGAAGGAGTAGACAGGAACAACCGAGTGAAAATCATTTACAAATGGGCTGGCTGAGTTTAGCAGAGGTCATTGGGTGGTGAAACTTGTGCTATGAGTGTATATTGCTGACCGCAGGCTAAAGGATTTTTTTTTTCATCTGATTTAGGGCTTTGGTGCCAGTCTCCATGCTAAGTGAGGGGATTTTTTTTCTGGAGGCAGAACCCTGGCAATATAATATAGTTCTGATTATGAAAATATGCAGATTATAAAGTCACTGGTGTTTCTGGATAAGTGCTTATTGGTTGGGATAAAGATTTGTATTTCAGGCCTCTCTGATTTCTGATTTCAGGAGCAGTGTTAGCTAGCACTGATTCTGAAAGAAAAGACCTCTTCTGAAAGAAAAGTCGCACATTACCTCTAATGAAAGATCACAGAAGATGTGGGAGTTCTCGTGACCTCTGCTGGAAATTCATCTTCACTGCTGCTCCTCTCCTCTCTTCTCACCTCTCCGTCTGCATCTCCTGGGGTCCTTAACAGACACTAGAAGTGAAGGGAAAGAAGGCTGGATTCCCTTACTGCTACCTTAGAGTGTTGATAATTGCCACCAGCTCAAAGGCCAAATGCTCTTGCAAGCACAGGGAAAGGAAAAGTTGGAGTTCAGTGTGAGGGAGCAGGTGGAAGCAGCGGAGCAGTGACACAGCAGCTCTGGGCCAGCTTGAAGCATCAGTGAGTTTGAGGGTACTGAAGCACTGACCTTAACAGCTCATGTCAGGGGAATCCTTCACTAGAAGGGGAAGCTGAATATGCCTATCAAATTGTTTCAGTGAATAACCCTTTCTGATTTGTGTCTTAGAATAGCTGCTGGATTTGAGGCACAAAGCGTGCCTTCGTGCTCAAAAATCAGGGGCTGACTGATTGATATTGCTTGGAGGAGGTTTTACTCCTGCTAGAACTAAATGAGAAAATGGTTTACCCACAAACCCTCCGTGTAGGAACTAACCTAAGCAAATCAATGTCTACTGAGAGTAGCATAGATTTCTTGCTCTCATTGTGGACAGCTTAATGTTTTAGCAGTTTCCAGTAGTCTGAAAAGTCTTTTCCCACTGCATGGCTACAGGCTGCCTCGGGAGGATCCGTCTGCTGTAGTGCTGTATTTTGTGGCATGCCTCAAGCTCAGAGATCCCATTTGAATGAGCTTATGCTGTGGTTGAAAGTCAAGCTTTGTGTGGCAGCTTTTGATTGAGAAATATTTCACCTAATTCATCTGTGTTAAGGATGGCAAAAAAATCAAACCCTCCCACGCACCCTTTATAAATCATCCTGGCTAACACACCAGTAAATGTGTTATCAAAAATGCAACACCTATTACTGTGAATTTCAAACAGCCAGCACTGTAAGCCGGATCTGAACCTGTGGGGAAGGTATAAATTGATTAGACTTTTTGAGAAGCTATAAATTACAGAAAAGCAAGACGAACATCTTTAAAGGGTTGACAACAAAGAAAAGAAAGATGATTGAACACAAAAATGCTGGACTAGACCACAAATAGCTTGTTCCTAAGAGAACAAGGGTAGTGAAAACTTTTCTGGCTTTGAATAAAGGAGGAGGGGTGAAGAGAAAGACCTTGTTGGATTAGAAATATAGGCAAATAAGGAAGATTAAAACCCTTGACAATAAAAAGCCCTTAACTAGAAAAAATAATGAGGCAAAATGAGTCATTATCATTAGTGAATATTTAGCTGGAAAAGAATGACAATTAATACTAAGTCAACTTTATTAAGATGCTCTTTGCAGCACCTCATCATCTCCATCTTCTGTAAAAACTGAAATGTAAATTTAATTCAAAGCTTTTAAATGGGTGTTGAAAAAAGTCATGTGGCTATGAGATGCATGGGTAGGTTTGCAATAGGGTCTATTTTAATGTCCAGTTATTGTCACCTTTATTATATCTGCAAGCCTGTAGAACCAAGAAATAATCACATACTATGTGATGAAAATGTAAGAGAACTTTCTCAGTGTGGAAAGGCTCTGGATGGAGTGACAAAGAGAGAGAGCAATAGAGGTTTTTCTGTCCGTAGCCTAATGTCCCACCTCAAATGGAAGCTCCAGTTCCCAGAGAGCACAGCTATTGGGAAATGATAGAAAAGAGGAGATAGACAGAGGACCAGCCCTGGGAATATATTAAGAGGACTGTTGGATAAACTCTGATTATATAACCTTGACTTGAGGACAGTTTTGTATCTGCCCCAGTCCAGCAAACCTTGGTTTGCCTGGTACACCACTTTGAGGATCATGGTACTCTGGTATTATGTCTCTTCCATTCTATTTTATAAAGAGATAACTTCTAGTCATTTACCATTTGGCCCTCTTCCCTTATTTCATTAGTGGGAGTAATTGGACACTGAGCTAGCCTTGAGGGAACATCTAAATAAACAGTTGCAGGGAGATGTGTTGATCTGATTTATGCTCTGAGCAATGTTTTCTGTGTGCACAAGCCACATTTGTAATAAGCCTCAGCCAGTACTATCAGATGAACTTTTTATGGCCTCACCCTGAACAGATTTTTGTATATAATACAGTTGAGAAAATAAAACCAAGTTGTAAAAAGCATTTGCATGTATGTATTCTTCAAACTTCTTACTCATATCATCTCTGTATTAATATTTTTCATAAAGTTAAATTAAAGGTTTTTAAGCGCACTGTAGGAGTAGAACAATTGATTCTTTATTTTTTTTTTTACTCCATGTTAACTGAAATAAGTCAGCAGAATATTCTTCATATGTCTAAAGTATGTTTCTCCCTTATTTCTATGGATAATGCATGCAACAAATGGGAAGTGGAGAATGTCTCTGATGACTGGAACCTATAGTCTGGTATGAAGATAATGATCAATAATGAAATTTTCAAAAAGAGATGAATGTCACCCTGCAATGAGCTGACATGGGATGAGTCTTCTGTAAAAATATTTTGCCTTAGCCTTTGTACTTGTTCTTTAAAAGTGGTAGTTGGTAGGCCTTCTAGGACAGATATCAGCCTTAGCTATAATTTTAATAAAATTAGGTAATATATAATAGCTATCTTTTAAACAGTGCACTTCTTTTTAGCTTTCCATTTCATTCTTTGAGATTCTTTCTTTATGCACATTTTTGTTCTTAGTTGCATCTTTTAAATTGAAGACTCATTCTTATTCCCAGAAGACAAAGTTAATTAACCAAAAAATGAAAAAAACCCACCTTTGTTTCTGCTTGCTTTCCACATTAGAGGGCAGAGTTCTGCCTCATCTCTCTGTTCATCTTTTATTTATTCAAAGATGTTTGATAAAATTAATTGGGAATTTATTAAAAAGGCTATGCTAACATCTTGGGGGTAGAAAGACCTTTATTTAATATGCAAATGTGCAGATACAATGTGTCTGTAGCCATTACTTTGAGGTATTATTTCAGGAAAATTAACTCTGTGGTCCCCTTCAAGTTTAATTTTGTGCTATGACAAACAGGATCCAGCAATTGAAAGGAGGCAAGAATTTCTAAGAATCAAGATATAAAATAGCTTTTTTTTATTATGTTGTCTTCTATATTTACTAAACTTTTGAACTATTTTTTTTTTAACTGGAACTGAAACAAAAGTTTCCGATCACTTTCCACTATAATTTTGTCATTTTTTAGTGTTTGAAGTTGTATTACAAGAAAATCAGTGTGAGGGGGCAGTAAACACAGTCTAATGCTACAAAGCAACCACTTAAGAAAGGAAGATTAAGGATGAAATCAGTATCTTTACTGTAGTCTAACTGCGTAATTAAAGGTCATTATCACCTGCTTATTGTTTCTTTAACAATATCCATATATTTCTCTTGGTTTTTGAGGGATCTCATAGTCCCTGCTTGTGTGTTGGTTGTTTATCTCTCTGCAGGGTGACACATTAAACTTGAGATAAATAGACAAGGCTGAGAATTTGCAGGATATACCCAGAAGTGGAAAATGAGTCATTCTGTATCAGTATATGGTCTTGGTAATTAACCAGTGCTCATGATAATCCAGTATGTGTGGTTCAGTATTAAACACATCTGAAATGACTCTCCAAAATTGCTTTTCATTCCATTCTACATGTTTAAAGTTTAAAATAAAAATTTAGTGCTTTAATTTATGTCTTTCCCCCCAGGTTCTCCATTTCACAAAGATTTGTTCTTAAGCACACTACTCTGTCAGGAGCACAGGTCTTTTGCAGCCCATGACCCTGTCCTGTCTCTGGAGCCAGGCAATATTGATAAAATGCCTACTAGAACTCCTTAAAGCTCAGTCATTAAAGCATGAATCCCTTAAGACAGGCTGAATCAGATAGCACATATCTGATCTGAATTCCAGCTTTCCCTAGGCACCTCCAGCCTGAGAGGACTTCATCTACAAGCCTGGACAAGAGAATAAGTAGCAGACTAGACAAATTGATTTGGAAGATATCTCCAAAAGGCAATTCTCCATGTCTCTTCTTGAAGCAAGAAAAACTACTTCAAAATTATTCCTGAAAGAAGTTCATCTACCTCTTCAAAAGGACCCAGAGCTGAGGTCTTGGCATATTCCTCTGGTAATCTGAACTTCTATTTCCTCCTCATAAAAAACGTCCTTCTGCAAGCTGACCTGGATGCCTCCTGCTCCAATTGAAGCTCTGTTTGGGTTGAGTGCAGGTACAAATCCAGACAACACCTAAGTACCATGGAGCCAGCCTCTCACTATGTGCTCCTGTGAGTGGAGTGGGGAGGAGAATTGAGCGGAAAAAGTGTCAAACTCCTAGGTCGAGATAAAAAGAGTTCAATAATTGAAATAAAATATAATAGCAATATAATAATGAAAAGGGAGAAACATAAAGAGAGGAAAAAATAAAAAAAAAAAGAAAGAAAATGAAAGAAAGAGAAAAAGAGAAAAGAGAAAAAGAGAGAAAGAGAGAAAGAAAGAAAGAGGAATAAAACCCAAGAAAGACAACTGATACACAACACAATTGCTCACTCCCTGTTGATTGATGCCCAGCATGTCCCTGAGCAGGAATTGATATCTCACAGCCAATCCTCCCATCTTATAAACTGAGAATGATGTTCTGTGGCATAGAATAACCCCTCCCAGCTTCTTGTGCACCTGCACCTTGGCAGAGCATGGGAAGCTGAAAAATCCTTGACTTAGTGCAAGCACTGCTTAGCAACAGCTAAAACATCAGTGTATTATCAGCATTATTCTCATACAAAATCCAACACACACCACTGTACCAGCTGATAGGAAGAAAATTAACTCTATCCCAACTGAAACCAGGACATAAATACACATAAATTGGTGTCACCTCATGCTGGTCCCCATTTCTAATATTAATTCCAGTCGCTTTTTTCAGTGTTTGAGGACCAAGACAGCAGCATGTCTTGGGGTAAGTGCATTTAGCAGGAGTCCATCCCTCTGTGTGTAGCATGCACCTACACTGGAAAATGTAGTGAGATAAGGCAGGAACAAGCCTGATAAAAAATAATCTGCTCCTGCATACACTGTCTGACTCTTTCAAGTACCCTCCCAGGAAAGTGCAGCTTGTGTGCTCTAAGTGTCAGGGTAACAAGGAGCAGGAAGTCGATGGATCAGCTGGTGGTGGCTTAACTAAACAATGAGCATTGTCCCTTGTTATTTGCGATGTGGTAGCTCTGAAGGACCCCTCCAGAATGTTTTTCAGGAGAAAGTCTTTATATATAGTAGCTAATCATGCATCACAGGCTAGCGGGGGGAGGGTTTCCTTTCCTCTAGAAAAGCCCTGAACATAAAATTTTCTTTCATCTTGTCAGGCAGGCAGTCCAAAGGAGAGACACTGACAGAGTACAAGTCAAGTGTCTGCTCATCTTGCACCCATCCTTTCTTCTTGAATCAAAGGAGAGAGATCATTTTCTCCAGTGTGGAATAGATAAGTACCAGGGTGACTGTAAAAAGAGTTGTATTGATCTGGTCTCTAGACAGTGTGAGAAATGGAAAAGAACTGGTAATTACCTGCCTCATAATTCTGAACATGATGAACCAGGAAAAATGCTCCAAGAAATTGCTTCCCATGAAGTAATTAATCTTTTAATTTTCTTTTTCCATCGCACGGTTTCTTTAAGTCTCTTTAATTCTCATCTAATACCACAGAAGTAGTCAGCACTACACCCCTCAATGCATATATCAGTTTCTAAGTCCTTCCTTCCGTGTTCATATATTCTGCTCCTGTAAACTGGAGTTGCTCATTAGGTTAAAGATCTTTATTTGAGTAGAAAAGTACGCTGTGATTCTAAATCAGAGCAGACAGATTTAGTTGAAGGCCCCATTCTTCAGTCCCTCCATCCCAGTTCAGCCACTATCCTTAATGGTGTCAAATGCTAACTTCTCTGAGTAATATCAAACCCAGTAAAGAATCCTTCACATGTCCTTTCATCTTAGTTTCATCCACGAAGGATTGAACTAAGTGAGCCTTAAAGAGTTCATGGTTCTTTTTAATGCAAAAGATGAATGAAACCACAGAGTTTTTACAAGGTTTCAGAAGACACAAGGCTGACCCATTTTATTTCGATACAGTCTCTTCACACACAGCATGCACATCAGAAAATGAGTTTATGAGTCTGGATGACAGGTGAGCAGGCCAGGTAGATTTGCAATAGGGTGGTGGCTAAAGACACTGGCTTGCAGGTCAAGTCCTGGGTCCCCAGAAATCTCTGTGCTTGACCCGAGGCAATACATTTGATCTGTCTGCAATTTTAGCTTCTGCATTAAAACATGAGTAATATTTCCTTTGTCTGCATTGCCATTTTAAATTATAAGGTCTTTGAGGCAAACAAAATGTATTTCATTTGCACAGGTCCTTGTCCAGTTTAGGAGCAGGAACGTAACCCAATCTCTTTCCGACTTCTTACTGAAATTTTGTATACAACTTAGAGAACTGATAAATGTCTCCAGTGCTCTTGTTAGACCTGGCAAACAGCCATATTCTGGCATCATCATATCTGCAATATAGCTGCAGAAGAGCTCAGTGCAAGAGTGTACTCTCCACTTAATGACACCATGAATTTGATTTTTAAGTACTTATATTCTAATGCTGCAACTTCAAGCCAAGTAAAGATTAGATGTGAAAAGGTGAGAAGGCTTACAGAATTGTACTCTCTAAAAGCTTATGAAAATACAGCAAGAAGTATCAGGGAAGGAAATATGGAATGGAAATCAGAATAAGAGAAGTATCTTCATTAAATGACCTCATTAAAAAGGTACTTACATGTTTGCTAAACTCCTGCTGTGTTGACATAAAAAAAAACGATCCTTTACAAATGGAAGATATTAAAGGATACCAAGAAAATAATATTTTCCTTTGTAAATGCTACACTTCATGCTATTAATTTCAATGACTCTTTCATATTTGCCTATCTTTCACCTTGATAATGTAATTATAGTGGTACAAGATATTCCACACAGATGCTAAGATGCAATTTAACTGTCTCCATGTTTCCCAGTCAGATTGTACCTTGCATTTGACCCAGGTACTGTATGGTTATTAATAGATATGCAATAGGAAATCTCACCGATGCATTTGCTAAGATCACGTTATTTCTATCCTGACAGTAAAGGAGAGGCCAATAAACGTGACTTCATTGTTGGTGCAATCTAAAGGGATTGCAACAATTAAAATTGAGTGTGGATTATCAGTGCAAAGGCTTAAAACAAAGTCCATTTCTATCACTAAAGCCTTTACCCTCGTATGCTTTTCTTGGTGTGCGTTCATGCAGGTTTCCCAACATGATGCAGTAAATTAACTCATTGTCTTGTCAATCAGGGTGTAATCCTCCTACAGCCTGAGCAGTTGGATTCAGTTTTGTCTTTCTATACATTGATCACCCTGTGCTTCCAAAATTAATGGGTTCTATAATAAAGAAATAGGAAAAACATCATTCCATCCTACTCTAATAATGATCATTTTTAAAATATCAAATAAAACAAGTAAGACAAAGCAAAACATGCAGAAGATGTAAACTAAAATCAGTGGAGATAATCCAGAATTCCAAATGAAATTTTAGTGGTGGTACTTTTGTCTATATATTCCTATAAACCAAATTCTGACACTAAGGATCTTATCCTATCTCGTCAAAAATAGCAAGATTTGTTCAAATAATTTCACAGAGCAAAGGCAATTGATATGAGTTCAGGGTTTGCAGAACACAATGTTGAACCTGTGGTTCATCTTTTTGGACAGAAATTTCTGGGAGAACTTTTTCTGATTAAAAAAAGTCAATTCACCAAAAATTTATTTCTTCCTATTAGCTTCCTGCAAGGATGTGGTTTTATACTTGTCAGGAAAAATTTCTCACATTCTGAGAAGAGGAGCAGCCTATTCTGGAACTCACAGTGTTTTAGTAATTTAAAGCAGGGATATGATCACCAGTCACATAATGTTGCTCTTTTAAACCTGTGTCTGTTACACTCTACCAGCAATAATATCATATTATTAATTTATCTTCAAGCAACCACAATTTTTTTTTAGTCACAGACAACCTATTTGACACATGTATATATATTCATATGACAATCTATTTTCACTTCAGCCCACTCTTTCTCTGACTGATTTCCTTACGTTGTTTTTCACACTTCTCTCACACAATCACACATAATGGAAATGACCAGATGTACCATTACTGCACTACATCCTGTGCTGCTTTTGTAGAATCCACACTAACCTTCATTTTCACCAAATTGTGCTTATCAAGGACATAAGAAAACAAAATAAAACCAAAAATTGGCTTGTAGGTAATCTTCAGTTTTCAGACTCGTCCCTACTTTCCATTTGAGGATGGATATTCAGATCCAAAACTTTAACTGTGCTCTTGTGTCAGCCATTTTTATGAGCATTTTCTAATGTCACCATACTAAAATAGTCAAATATTGGGATTTTTAAAGGACAGTGATGAAGTCAATCCCTTCACATGTATAGAATCTTTTGAGTACCTAAGCCTCATCTGTTCTGGTTTACACTGAAGCATTTTCTATAATTATATTCCAGACAATAGCACAACACTTTTCTTTTTCACAGCTGAACTCTTGATCTACCGTCTTTATTATGCTTCCTTTTAGAAATAATTTTATGGTCAAATACCCAGCTGAAATTTAAATAAAATGAAATCATGACTTCTTTTCACCATTAGCCCAAGATAACATAATAGCATTATGACAGGTGAAGGTTAACATTTCTATTGGCAACTTTCATTTAAACCATCTCAGAGCAGGATGGCATGCATAATTGCTTTGCACCAATAGAGGAAATAACTCCCATTAATCCTGTAGTGAAGGTCATAGAAACATTGCACAGGCTCAGAACAATCACAGAATGAAGACATAAGACAACGACAGGGTCATTTAATTCACACACCCCTAGCTACAAGCACAGCCTCAGACAACTATTTACCTAGCCATTACAAGTTTTTTTTCAGTTAGAATCTTCTGGCAAATAAGAAAAGGCAAACTCAGAGAAAAGGAAATTAAGTCCTTGTTAAGAGTTAGAAATTACTTAAAATAATATTTTTAAATAACACAAGCCACCACAGATAAGTTGGATCTGGTCTATTATTAAAAAAAAAACCAACTTCCTCTTTTCAGCAAAACAGCAAACAAAATCCTGATGCAGGGAGAATCAGACCTTCTATTTTTAATTATTTTTCATTTTTGCTATTATTAAGATGCCCTTGTTCCATTCAGGAATACCAAGAGGCAATCTATTCTTGTGATAATTCTGGCCCAGTTTTTCAAGCCCAAGAGAATCTGTTAGTTAGGAATTCAGTGATTAGATGAACCAAATCAGAACTCCATCATTACTTTTAACTTTCCCATTACAGGTGAAAAACATGAGTCTGCACACTACAGACTTTCACAGTAATTATTGCCAGGGGATATCCTTCCATTTTAGGGATTTTTAATTGATACCCCACTCCTAAACCAAAAGATTTCCACAGAAAACTCCAAAAGTTACTCTGGAGAGGAGGAATGCATAGAAGGTACACAACATTACAGAGGGATTAATAGACACTCCAGCATACTTCAAGCATTCCTCTAGGTCAGAGAATTAGTCAGAGATGACCCAGCTTCATCCACGTCATTTGATCAACAGGAAGTAGTGATGTGCATGTTTTTGATATGTCCCATTGAAAAGTAAAAGGCACAGGAATAATTTGCTCTTGGTTTCCAATTCTGGTGCACCTAGAATGCACAACTCTCAGTTACTGTGGTTTCATTAACACTTTGTAGCCTAGGAAGCCATTGCAGCCCCTGCCATTTCTCCCAGAGAGTCACGCCTTTAAACATCTTCCCATGAGCTGTTTGCCATTGCTCTCAGTGTCTTGCCCACTTTAAATAAAAACTGTAGTTTTTATTTAATTAATGGCGTGCAGGAAGCAGATAAGTGTGGGAAATTCACAACCTTCACTGAGTATGCCAAGCCACACACAATACTGCATGAAGGTCAATGCTGCATAAATAGATGCTCCAGAACTTGTTTATATGTTGGGGCCATGAAAACTAAATGCTATATAAACAATTAGGACTGATTTAATTACATTCAGACACTCTTTTGTTTGATTGGTTTCAGTTATTAAGAAATGCTGAAATGTCTCAAAGCAAATATACAGAACTCAGAAAGTCTCAGCAGAAATTAAATTTCTGACTTCCAATATATGATACCCCTCTTTTACTAGAACTTGAGAAGCTTCCTTCTAAATGAAACAGTTGCTCTTTTTCTCCCAACAATTAAGAGTTAAATTAAAGCATTTTTGCCTACACGTATTTGTCCTAAAGTATCTAAAAATGACAAGAACAATCTTAAAACAGCTGTAAATACAGGGTGACATTTCTTTACAAGAGTGCTCTTGGGCACAGAATAAAAAGGAATAAAATTACAACTGCACCAACAGGTAACTTACCTACCTCAGGCCAAGAATTCCTGTCAGCATGGCACACAGCCAAACTTGTGTCCCAAAAGCAGATTCATTGATTTGGACTGCAGATAAAGATCATTTTACTCTGTCGCAGAACTAAATTGTTGCCAAGTCTTGCTGTTTATTGTCGGTCTTGTGAAGACATCAGCATCTGTAAAGTCATTCAGTGATCTGGAAAATAGATCCTGACACTAACTTACTGAAAATAAAGTTAACTTTCACAGAATCAAAGAATAATGGAAGAGGTAAGGCTGGGAGCCACCACAGTGGGTCATCTGGTCCAACCTCCCTGCTCAGGTAGGGTCATCCCAAGGCATGGCACAGGATTGTGTCCAGAAACTTATGGAATATCTCCAGTGAGGGACACTTCACAGACTCTCTTGGTCAGCCTGTTCCAGTGCTCAATCACCTGAACAGTAAAAAAGTTCTTTCTCACATTCCGGTGGCCCTTCCTGTGCATCAGTTCCTGCCCATTGCCTCCTGTCCTGTTGCCCAGCACCCAGAGAGAGGCTGGTCCATCCTCTGACCCTCCCTTCAGATACTCATAGACATTGATGAGGTTCCCTCTCAATCATCTCTTCTTGAGGATGAACAGGCTCAGCTCTCTTTGTCCTTCTAAGCAAGATGCTCTGGTCCCTTAATCATCTCTGTTGCCTGTTCTGGACTCGCTCCAGGAGTTCCACATCCCTTTTGTACTAAGTTGCCCACAACTGGACACAGCATTCCAGATGTGGTCTCACCAGGATCATTCCCTCAGACTGGCAATGTTCCTCCTAATGCACCTGAGGTTACAAGTGGCAGGACACACTGCTGGCTCATGGACAACTTGTTATCCATCAGGATTCCCAGGTCCTTCTTCACAGACCTGCTTTTCAGCAGCTCAGCCCCCAGTCTTTACTGGTGTACAGGTTTATTATTCAACTTTTCAGACACATCAGTCATCGATGTGATCCATCATGAGCCACTAAATCATTATGTCAGCACAGACAGACCAGCAGCAAGGCATGCCTTTGACTGGAGAGGAGCAAACTGACATTTATGTAATTTTTTCAACGGACATAGTCATAGTGCAGGACATAACCAGTTTTCATTGCCTCTACATGCTACCCCTTCCTCAACCACAGCTATGACTTTCATGTCCAGTTCTGTTACTGACACACCACAATTTGTCTGAACTGAATTTATCTCCCTATTGACTAGTTTGCTGTCTTCCCACATGTACTGTTGCTCTCTGCAACAAAACCAGCTGCTCCGTTTCCTTAGAAGAGATTTCTGCCAATGAGGATACATCATTTCAATGTCCATCTAGGGCTTTCTTCTCAAAGGGTTCAGAGTTATTACCTCTGTGAACCCACTAGCAGTGAAAGCTACAGCAGAGATGTGAGACCAATGCACTCCTCAAATACCACGGCAAAATCCTGTCAGTTGAACATCACAGCTAATTATAGGACAGAAATTACATTCATGAGCACCCACTGATTGAAAAATGTCTTAACATTCAGTCATGGACTTCTATTGGGTTACTCCCAAGGTTGGTCTTCCAGATTTTCCCTTGGCTTTCTTTTGGTGCTACACTGCTTGTTTTATAGTAGGAATATTGCGATCTACTGCATGAACTGCTGAAATAAGTACATGAATATATACATGAGTATAAGGCTCTCACTATGGTATTTAATTAATGACTTTTGATTCATATGGGACAAAATCAGAAATTTGTCATGGAAGGTTAAATTGCCATAAAATAAAAACCAAATAATCTCTGAAGTACAAGGATACAAATTATGTCTGGAGAGCTTTCAGAAAGAATTGGGGAAAGCAGCAGTTGAAGAGAACGCTGTTCATTTTGTTTGCTTTCAATATTAAGGAAATCAGACAAAAAAGTAAGCCAGGTTGACATGTGGTGTATGGGATTCAGCTGAGCATCTGGCCATTCATACTAAAACTCTGACAAATGTCCCTGCTCAAACTGCATCAGTGTAAAATAACAAATCTGAATCACATCTCACTCACCACAGCTTTCATGCAAAAACGGAACAAATATTTGAGGTTTTCGTCAATATGGTCAGTTCAACACAGAGGAAAAACTTGTCTCCGTTATAGGGATGTTCTGGGATATAATTTTTTTGCTACATCTTGATGCATTAGTGTGAATATAAAATTCCAGCATATGACTGGCACTACACAGGATGGTTGAAAACACCCTCCAAACAGAAAAGTACTGGTGCCACCTCCTCAGAGTGCCTGAGTATCATTTTACATTTTTTTAAAGGTTTCTTCGCTCTCAAGTAGATTGTACTTTGGCTGTGCCACCTTGACTTTGCCCTAATTATGTCTCCTCTAGGGAGAAAATCAAAATCACAAACAAGTCATCTGAAAATTTCGAAAACATTGTTTTCAGGATTTCGTACAATCACAACTGGATTCTGTATCAACGGGTCAAGATGCTCAGGTACACAAGAATTTGTCCGACATCCCTTAGCTGGAATATCAAGGAAGTTGTGAATATTCCTATCTTTTAATTACAATCATAGAGTAAGAAATCTGGGTAGAGTCTGAAGGAGGACAGTGAGAAGTTTAGAATGGTATAGAAAGCATTTTCTTCAGGGAGTGCTTTTGGAGTTTTTTTTTTTATTGCAGACATGAGACAACAGAGGAAGCTACTATACCTTATTTTTAAATATGTATAAAGTTATACAGAAGAGAATAAGCCAAGTCTACTGCATATTTTGTAATTGCAAGTTTTTTTCTTTAACATCCCCGGTGTTTAGAATGGTCCTATCTGCTGTGTCATTTAGCAAACATCAAAGTGATGACCAGTCCTTCACATGTTTTCAGGACAGTGCTATTGGCATGAAGCTCTTTAGTGAGGATAATGATAGTAATAAGGTTGGGTTCCACTCTGTCATTTAGATTAGTTGCATTAAAGCTATGTTGTAGGGCAAAACATCCATATTTATGCTGTATTTAACTTTCTATTAATAATAAATTCATGTGAAATACTTTTGTTATCAATATTGATCACTATTCTGATTGAAAGCCAAGATGTCAAGGTTTCCTTTAGCATCCTCAGTTATATTTAATAGCCCTGTTGATGAGTGAGAGCCTAATGAAGGCTAACAGATGGTCTATTTAATATTGCTGTAGGGTTTGAAGCACTTGCCAAAACAGATACACAAAAGGATTTGACAGCCCTGTAGCTGAAAACCTTTAATTACAGCTACTTCACTCCTAGGGGTTTCTGTGAGGCCAACAAAACAGCACAGCTTTAGGATAGGTCAGCATGGTGAGCAAAGGCTTTGCAGAGCCAGTGAGTGCTGGTAAAACTATCTGCTGAACATTAATAAACTGGGCTTGGTGCAGGCAGCTTAGAAAGACAAGCCAGGACAGAGAGAGGGAAATAAGGGATGATGCTTTCTCTGCCTCTGAGAACAGTTTGCCCTTTTCCTAAAATACCACTTCTTGGAGACTGTCATCACCTGCTGAGCAGGTAGGTGGGAAGAAAGCCTGCAGCCAGTGGGCCTTTAATTATGCCTTAAATATAGCTGAGACTTCACCTTAAAATCATGTGAACTTCAGTTCCATTTACTACTATTAGGAGCAGCAACATCCAAGTAAGGGGTTTAAAATTTGCTGACATGGCAAAATTTTATCTTAGAAGGACTGCAAAAAATTATTCAGGACAAAAGAATACAGAAATCTAATGTGTCTAAAAACTCTTCTGATTTGTTGTCCCAAGTTTGAGTTGAAAGAAGGAGCTTTCAGCAACTTTCAATGATTTTTCCCTGGCTTTACCTGCAACAATTGCCCCCTGGTTTTCTGGCACAAATTCACACCACTTCCAAAATTAAAAGGCATAATTAGCAGTTGCATTCTGATTTGCTTGAATTGATTTCTTGGCAATTGCTTAGAAATTGAATCCATTCCTGCAGAAAGAATAGCTGTTTTCACTGCCCTTACTGTCTCTGGCAGATCTGTCTGTAACTAAAGGTATTGATTCTTTCTGGGTGCCAGGAGGAGTTAGTGCAGTTGTTCATATATAATTCCAAATCTCTGATCAGTAGTTGTTTTACACAGCTTTTTCTAGACAAAAAGAATATATAGATATGTGCACAGACAGTGATGTAGACAGATTTTGAGACTCTCTGACAATGGAAGAAAGGTTTCCCCTCACTACCATGCCCTTTGCTATACCCAACAAGAGAGACCATCCATGCATGCAATAAGTAATTTCATGGAGAAAATGGAGGGGGGAAACCCAACAGAAAAATAACAGGAAGTGAGATTTCCTAAACTAACCTACAAAGCAGCTTGGGCCAACAGAATAATAAGAAATTTTGGCAATCCCTGCAGCACTGAAGCTCACAGATTTCATGCTCCATTGTGATGACAAAATCTATGCATCTTTAAAAATTTAGAAACTTTATGAACATTTGAAAGGTAGGCATGGAAAAATGCCCAGGGAGAACCCCTTTTTTCACCAAAGCTGGCTGAGTCAGTCCCTTTTCCATATATTGCCCTGTCTGGTGGCAGATTGCGAATTATCTCATGCAAAAGCAGTTGTTTCTCATTATTCCAGACAATGCTGATGGCTGACATTTTTACTGGCTCATGCAAGAATCTGCCTTTTTGGCTCCATCCAACCTGCAGCTAGAAGTGACTAGACACCAAACACTAGTCTGAAGGAGAGAGTGTACTGGCCTGGCCCCAGCTACTCAGGCAAATGAAGCAAATGTAAAGAAATGAGCTGGAATTTACAGTAATTTTGATCCAGCAATTGATGAAGGAACTGGAAAGGTTTGGATTGGATTCCATCATCCTCAAGAGACAAACTACCTCCCTAATGGACAGGGAAGTGGAGTTCAACTGCAGCACAACACCCTAGAAAGAGACACACTCAGGATAATAGTAACACAGGCTGCCAAATTTCGAGGTAATTGGAAGAGAATCACTAATTACAAGGACTGTGAAATCAGACAACTCTTTCATCCCTGGATGCAGTTAAGCCTGATAAGCAATGGCTAGGTGGTGGGGATGTTTTGAAGCTAAATATATTTTTAACATGATATGCATCTTCTTTGATGTTTATATTTTCAGTTAATGCTCATCTGTTTAATTATTATTTACTTTGTACAGAGCATTGGGATTTACTAAGATGAAAGAGGTTATTGTTTGTGTATTATCTTGTGAGTGACAATGCCAGGGCTGACTCTTAAACTAGTCCATCACTTTTAACATAGGACCTCAAGCCATCCTAATACAGACAATATTCTTGCAAAAATCAACTTTGCTGAAAATGCATATACACAAAGGATATTCCATAATTAGAGAAGCTACAAGGCATTGAATGTGCCAGTAAAGTCAATTAAGCTCTAATTACTATTGGATTCAGATCTGCCATTGCATGATAAATTGCTCAAGTAAAAGTATCTTCTCCACACAGAGGTGCTAAATTCACCCCTGCTGATGTTACAGATGTTTTTTCAACTCCCCCTCTGATTCTATTTGAGATAAAAAATGCACAAACTTTCTCCTGTTTTAGGCAACAGTGTGAAAAGCTCATTAGCTGATATAATCTTTATAGGTAGTTTTCTTTCTGTGGTTACGTGACAATCCCTCACTTCCCACATTTCTGGGCTGTGCTAATGACTTCACATCCTCTTTTTCTCAGGAGGCAGAAGATCTTTCTGCAATGAGCAGTTGACATATGGTTAGTGTCTAGCCCTTTGCTATCGTTCAGGTGATGGAGAGCTTTGGAAAACTCTCAGCTTCATCTCAATCTCAATGTGCTCCATCAGGAATTCTGCAGATGACAGTGATTCAGCTTTTTAAACATTTCCAAGCAGTTCATCACTCACTGCCACTTTTCTCCTTACCTTTCAGTGTTAACAAGTTTCCATATGCCATGTGGCTTTCACAAAATCTCAGTCAGTAACTTCCCCAAAAGCTCCAATACCTTTGTGGTAGTTTTGTTTAGCAGAATATTCATGCAACCATGACAACAAAGTGAAAGGCATCCATTCTATGGGCTTCAATACATTTTGGAATGGCCTCTAATGAAGTTTAGTTTCAAAAATTTTAGGAGCAATTTTAAGATGGGAATAGACCAGAGTGATCTCTTGGAATAATTTCTGCTTCAGTCACTCACTCGTCTTTCATCCAGTCTCCCTTCTTACAAAAACTATAAAAAATATATTTCAAATAGAAGGAAGAGCTTCAACTGATGTTAGCACAAATATCATGTTCTTCCACCTTTCAGGTCTCAGCTGCTCTAATCATGTTCCTGACAGCAACTTGCTGTTAACTTACTGAAACTCCTATGGATTTGTCAGTCTGATCAGTGCATGTCTTACAGCTCCAGAACAAAACTCAGATGGTGGTTTCGTAGTGCAGACGCACAAGAAAAGGTGTTTAAATCTGTTTAGAGTGGGATAAAAGTCATGTCCAACTAGTTTCTTGAAACTAGTACCTCTACCCCTGCTCCTTCAGTCAGGTTTTCCTTTGCCACATCTGAATATAGTAAAAGTTCCCTTTCTACATGAAAATAAACCTTCTTTTCTCTGTTCCCTTGAAGTCCTTCTTTCATTTCCTGCTGTGTGCGTTTTCAAAGGAGACTGAGATGCTTTTTGTAACTGGTGATTAAAGACTGAGGTACCAAATCTTACACGTTTCTCTTCACCTTCCCTCCTAAGCACTTCTATTTGCAGTTCTCAGTGCTCCTTCCCTCCAGTGTCTGCTATTGCTGCTCAGTGGTGAGGTGAGGGCTGTAGAAAGTGTTGTTCAGGAATCCCACACAAATAACATTTATTACTGCTCACCTTGGGTGTCATGGAAACACAAATCTTACAGCACTGCACTAAAGTGAGCAATCTGAGCCCAGTCACACCAGCAGAAGCACCTCATTTATTAGTTATTTAGATAATTATCACCACAGTGCAGAAGAAATGAAAACTCCATGGGATGAGTGATTTAACTTCAGTGCAAGCCCATTAGTCATGAAGGAACACACTGCTCACATTACACCCCACAGACATCACCAGGACTGATCCTAGCTGTGAGAGCACAGAGCAGGGACAAACAAGGGGTTTTCTTCACCACTTCACCATACTTGATTCTACAAGTTGAAAAAATTGAAAATTCTTCATTGTGAAATGCAGGTGCTGAAAGTACCAGCTCTGACAGCTCCACCTGGTACCAGATGTAACAACTGTATTGAAGACAGGAGGTTAAGGTGTGCTTTGTCTAATTCTTGCTGTTTCTCTAACCAGTAAAACTTGAAGCGCGGTGCTTCCAGATAAAGGGATTTTTTAAATTATTTTGCCACTAGAAGCACTAAGAAAAGGGAAATGGTGTGATCAATATCTTACAGGAAATTATTTAAATGGGAATACTGATGTTTGTAATTCAGTTTATTATATGGGGGTTTTTGCTATGACTACTAATTCTTCTACCTGGAGGGCATTTCCAGAGATTCTTAGGTGTTTGGACCTCATACCTTACTTTCAGTCACATTTCAATAATTCAATACATAAATGATGAAGCTAAATCTCTTCCTCTGTGTGATCACAGGCAGTCAAAGGAAATGCCAGTGTTTATTTTGCCATAAATTCTTCCTCTTGTATGTGTTTACTACTTACACCATTCTGAGTCTAATTTAAAAGAAAATGTGAGCAAATAATGGCAGGACATACAAATTGACCGAAACAACTTATAGCTGAAGCATGAAATACTTTCAGCTTTCAGGTTCTAGAAAGGTTGAGGAGAGGGATTAAAAGCTTATGGCAATTATTTTTAGGGAGGAGATGGTTTAATGAAAAAGCAAGAAAATAAATTCATCTAAGATCAGGAAAAATTGAATTTGTAATCCAAATAAAAAATGCCTAAAGCAAGAGCTCCAAGCAGTCAACAGTTGATAGAGCACTTCCCACAGTCACAGTCAAATGCATTCTTAACTCAAATACTTTACTTATTATAAACAATTTAAAATACTCATAAATTAAAACTGTTTGTAAAGTGCTTGCTGCACTTTTAGATTTAAGAGTATTTATAACATTTAACAAGCACTGTAGGCTCCCACATTCTATGTGTGTCTGTAGCTGCTAAAGCTGTCACTAAAATTCCAAAAGCCATTGAAACAGGGATAGAAACACAAACACATAAACTTTAAAACTTTGTTAGCACAAAATATATTGAAAGTCTTATATGGGGAGGAAACGTATTCATAAACCAGCCAATGCTTAAAGCCTTCTTAATAGAAAAATAAATAATAACAATAATAATACATTATTTCTTTCTGAAAATTATTACCTTATCTATAACCTCTACTAAAAACACTTCAAAGTATTTCCAGAAGGTATTCAGAACTCTCCAAACCAAAAGATTGATTATTCCCAGCTTCTTTTTACAAAAACAGTGTTTTCTTGACAAACCTGAAACTTTGCAAAGTGTGGCTTAAAAGGAACAATTATCAATGTCTGTGTATTGTCACTATAAAAAATAAAAGTAATTTTAATTTAAAAAACTTTCAGTTTATTATCCTCCCTTCCTTCTACTAGTGCAGTAAATTATTAAGCAAGTAATAAAAAAGTCTTTTTAAAATGTGGACTGACTAAGTGTACTTTTAAATCCTGTGGTGATATTCAAAGGAAGACAGGAATTTCAGCAGTTTTAGTAAATAACTAGAGATGCACAGTCCAGTTCCAGAACCCTGTCTAAATCTGTCTATTGCTCAGTTGTTGGGAAAAGACACACTTTAAATTCATGTCCAAAACGAATACAGTGATTTTTATCCTCATCATTTCTATGTCAATAGAACAAGACAAGAGCAAGTCATCATCTAAATTAGTCCTTAATCCCTCCAGGGATATCCTACCCCAAGGTCATTAGTGCTTACTACCTGAACAGAACAAAGCAAGTAAACAAAGCCAAACTGGAAGTGTTCAGAGCTTTCCTTCCTTGTTCGCATTCAAAACCATTTCAGGATAGTGAGAGAACTGAATTTACTAGGAACTGTAAAGAAAGGTGTGGCCTGTCACCTTATTTTTTCTGGTAATTGTGCCTGATAATTTGTATGTTTAGTGACTGTTTCCCACACTGTCCAGGCCTGCAATACTTGCCTAATTTCCACCTTTTCCCTGTGTGGCTGATCCCCAGCTCAAGGTTGACAAATTGACAGCTGCACTTTTGGGAAAGGCACACCCTTCCTTCCCTGGGTTAAAAACTGGCTGGGTGGCCAGGCCTGAGGGTGGTGAGAGTGGTGCTGCATCCAGCTAGCACTCCTGGAGAGCTGACACCACTGATCACACACCAGGAGACGAGTCCTTCTCCAGGCTCAGCAGAGACCCAGGCACAGGGACCTGTCCCACCCACACTGCCTAAGGGCTCCAGCTTCTGTGACATCAGTTCTCTGGAAGGAAATACTGTCTCTGTTCCATCTGTTATTTTTGGAAAATGGGGTGGGGTATCTAGACCAGTTTACTTTTTCCTTAAAAAAACTCCTCCACTAAAACCTTTCAGGAAGGTGGTTGTTAAAAGTGAAAGCCTGCAGGGCTCAGTCACAAGCCTGTCCAGATAATCTGTTGCCTTCCCCGGTGCTGTTAACAGCAGAGACTGAACTCTGATATCCCTGGTTATAAATGCCTGGCTTACCCACAGGATGCATTAGAGGCCACCTGAGATACAAAGCTCTTGTGGTCTGTTTGATTTTCCTAACACTTAATTCTCAAGAGCAGGGTCAGATACAAGCCTGAATAAAATCTCAATATTTTTCATAATTATAATGATATTTGAGTCAGGAGACAGAGATAAAGAGGGCATAGAAAATCATGTTGTCTGAGGTTTCCAATAAAATTATTGCCATAAAAATGTCAATACCTAGCGCCAGTCAGTATGAAGCTCCATCTGCTCTGCCACATTTCCCCTAGAACCTTAGGACAGAAATATATCTGAATTGAGGGTTTCAGAACTACTCAATATTGGTTTAATTCTACTGCCATTGAAACAGTTGGTAAGATTTCCATTAATATCAATAGAAAAACATTAAACTCAGTGTAAAACTACATCATCTATTGTGTCAATGTGTCATTTTATATCATGCTAATGATAATGGCATAAAAAAAAATTAAAAGCAGTTCATTTTGCATGAATATGGAACTAAAGTAAGAAAGTACTGTGAGCTGAAGAGATATATGACTTTTTACCAGGGTTCAACTAACCTTTGATCACTTTTAAAAATTAAAGTGATTTTAGGGCTGAAAAATGCTCATAATAAAAGGCTTAAAGAGCTCAATCTGTTCATCAAAAAAGATCAATAGTTACTTAATTGCAATATAGCAGTGCCTTCACGGAGAGAAAATGCCATGTAGTGAAGGACTCAATCTATCACAGAAAAGCATGAGAGCCACTAGCTTCACATTACACCTGGTAAAATCTTCATGGAAATAAAGCTTCTGGCTTATTAGGTTTTGAGGTTTTCTGTTGGGTTTTTTAAGATTCTCTTTTGCTTTGGATTGGTTTGGATTAGTACCTTCAGACAAGGACTGGAGCTGTTGTCCTAAAATTGGCATGATGATCAAACACAAGTTACCAGTCTCGTTAATGGGCTAAATAGGAAAAGAAAGAAAAGAAGAAGAAAAAAATTAGTGCTACTATGCAGAACACTAGAAACACTTGAAACTTCTAATTTCTGGAATTTCTTCCCAATTATCCCACATTTCAAAAAAAGAAAACAGAGGACAATAGAGAGTGGTGTCCAAAAACTAAAAGAGAGAAGAATAAGCTCTCAATTTGAACCAGCTCATGAGTTGAGAATCAAGGCAACAATCTGCAGGAACTGAGCAAAGGTTGGGAGTTGGTTGCTTTGCTGTCTTTATTTCAGAAACCTGTATTTTATGGCACAGATTACATACCCAGATCAAGTGGCACTTTAAAATACAGATGATTGTTTGCTTTGTAGAGAAAATGTTTGTTTGTTTGTTTTTTGCTTGGTTTTTTTACTTTGTCCCATTCTGGTGTGTGTCACTATATTCAGACTTTACATTACCTGTGGAATTAAAAGAAAACTAATGTAAGACATTCCTGTGGATATTCACTCAGTAGCTGTTACGTGATTTTTTAATATTATTTTTTTTAAAATACGTGCTTTTATTTTTTATTCTCCTGCGTTAGTAATACTGCCAGCTGTACTTTCCACTTCACATGAATTCAGGTCTATTCCAATTTTCCACTTCCCTGCCTTTAATCCCAGAGTTACAAGCGGAATCCCATGCTACACTAATATCTCTTACTCACTGGCACAGAAGAGATCAATATTTTAAAATGCCATATGTTTTATAGATCAACTGTCTTGTGCATAGGAAACCAATGGCATCTGAACCATTACACAATATTTGTAAGTTACACAAGTCAGGGACTGTGAGGTCTGTCTTTGCACACACTATCAGTTCCTAAAATACTTGTACTCATCTGTGAAGTGTTTTAGTATTTTTATAAAACTTAACTAAGTTACCCAAATGCCTGATCTCCTCTCACCATAAGCCATCCTCTGTGGCTTACAGGCGTGGTAGGAACGTTAATAATGTGAACATTCTGTCCTTCACACACACTCAAATTCCCTGGAAGCTTTTCAGAAGGTTTCACACACACCCATCAAAAGTTGCCTTGAGCTCTTGCTCAAGCAGAGGCGAGGTCAGTGGCTGAAAGGCACACCTCTGGCATATCTGGCCACTGAGGTTAATTCTGCCAACACTTCAGTCTGATTCACCTGGGGGAACATATCAGTGCAGGTGGAGCTGTGAGGGGCAGGAACCTGAGCCCCAGATGAGGGGCCATGAAATGCTGACCCATTGCACAACCAAGGACACAGAAACCTTGGGCACAGCCAGGACCAGACTCTCAGAGGCATGGCAGGAGCCCCAGACTGGGAAGGGAAGGGAAGGGAAGGGAAGGGAAGGGAAGGGAAGGGAAGGGAAGGGAAGGGAAGGGAAGGGAAGGGAAGGGAAGGGAAGGGAAGGGAAGGGAAGGGAAGGGAAGGGAAGGGAAGGGAAGGGAAGGGAAGGGAAGGGAAGGGAAGGGAAGGGAAGGGAAGGGAAGGGAAGGGAAGGGAAGGGAAGGGAAGGGAAGGGAAGGGAAGGGAAGGGAAGGGAAGGGAAGCCCTTCCAAGTAATTTTAAGCAAAATAAATTTTCAAGTGGTAAAAAATTAATTGGGAGTGAAATTTAGGTAGTAGTTTCCACCCTGCAAGAACATATTTTTCCTGCATATAGCATTGTATCTTCATGGTGTAGTTTACATGAAATTTAGTTTAAATAGCAGCCTGAGGCCCTGGAGAAGTCTCTGAGCAAGTAATCTGGATTTTAATAATGCCATTGTATTTCTTCACCATATTATTGCAAATTTGTGTAATGAGTGCTTTTCCTCTAAGGAAATGGCCAAGATAGTATAGTTGAGGGAAGCTCTTTAACGACTATTAAAATGTGGTTATTATAAGTTTTTAATAACAAGTTGGAAGAAGGCCTTACCAGTGAGGGTCAGCAGGGAATCATTCATCAGACTTCAGCTTTACATCCTCCTATAATGAGTACAGTCAGAGGACATCTGGTCACACAGATTTGAGAACTGCGTGTTTAAGTGAAGTTTGAATTCAGTCTGGCATGTCTTTAAAAAAACCTTTTCTTCTGCTGAATGCAGGAATATGTAAAAAGAGGAGTTTGATCTGGCAATAAGGGTCCTTCTGTCCTGAAAGAATTTCTGCCTATAGGAACAAAGAATGGAAGAGTCAAAAGCATTGAAAATGTTTTACTTAAGTATACAAATTTGCTACAGATTTATACACACACAAGCAAAGTATTTTAAAATATCTCCATCCTTTCCAATTTTCAGTGGGTTTTTTTTGTGGGTGGTATTTTTATTTATTTATCTTAATGGCTGACTTATCTAAGTATTATTGCAATAGCAGACCATAATTTCAGAACTCTCTCACTGTATGTTGTTTGTGTAGGGAAGTACATTTCATTTCACACAACATTTACAACTCCATGCTATAATTCCAGGAAGTCAGAAAGCTTTTAAAATTTAATGAACAAAAATTTTATGCTTTTACAACATCCAAAATTAGGCTATACCAAGCAGTTGTATGCAGGAGATTTTCTCTTGACACTGGTTTCATTTTCTTTCCACTACACCAATAAGAATTCATCTACTCTGAAGTTAATTAAGCTGAATAGGAAAAAAGACATTTATGTGAATCATCTCCAATATCTTAATCCATTTGTGTAGATATTTTTTTCTCTAAGATGCTCCTAGCAGCTATATTTCATTAAAAAATTGCATTTAGAAGTTGCAATTTTCTTTCCTCTTTACAGAATGATCCTTTAAAGGAGCTCTGAAATATATCTGTATCATAGAGGATAAATTTTCAATCCCACTGAAGAACCCTTTTCCATGTGCTGCCTTGCCTGCCAGCATTGCACTCTGAGCAAATTTGTGCTGGATTATTACCCAGTTATAAACTAGTTAATTTATCCTACCGTGCCTAATGTCCTTATGCAATGTCTTTTTCAATAATTTACCATGTTTGGGCACAGTAATTAGTCTTATTTGGAAAAAACACCCTGCAGTATGCTGCCCTAACTAAACAGACATGAGAAATGGACAGGGAGAGTAATACATGGATGAAATGCCACTTCCTTAAGTCTGGCATTTTTGTTTCAGATTGGGCAAACATTTGTGAAGTCCATCTTGAAACTTCTGGAGTCAGAAGCAGTGATCCAGAAGTCACACAGGCAGTATCCATGCAGCCAATGGGGTGTGTACGTGCACAAGGAGGTGGCGGTGATGACCAGAAATATGTGGCCTCTGTTTTCAGGAGGAAGTTTTTAGGAAATAGAAGTAGGCAGGGATCTCAGGTCCTTGCCTTACCACTAACCTCTGGGAAAACCATCCCTCCTTCCACAACTGCTGAATAGAGCTAAGGCTGACCTCCATTCCAAAGCACTTGGAGAATTACAGGAGTAATTCTAGTGGATGGAGAGGTTCATCTTCTTATTCACAAGTGAGAACAAATTACTTGTTTTCAGAGTATTAAAAGATACACTGAGAGAGCAACCAGTCATCCTGGATTTGAAACCTGGAATCCTGGAGCTCTGTCTTGCAGCAACAGGCATGTGTTGAAGCCTTTCAGTGTGGTAGAATGAATTGTGATGAATGCACTCACTCCATTATGCCATTCCCACTTTTTTTCAGTTTGCAATAACAGGGAGAGGAAAAGGGAATCACCTAGGGGCAAGCTGTTTTCTTGCTGCTTTTCTGTTAATGACACATACAGCCTCTGCCATGATACCCCTGCTCTATGCCAAGGATTCTTTCCATTTAAAGTGAAGTAAAACTGCCCTGCCTGACAAAGGTAGCAAGGGATCCTGTGAGTTCAGCTGTTGTCACTGACAGTGGGACTGTTTCTTGACCATCATCCTTTCTTTGCTGAAGAAATGCTGAAAAGTTGTCACATTTTCCCAAAAGTTTCTTGCATTATTCCCTTCCCTGCTGCAAAGCACGAGGACATCTCCATGCTCAGCCCACCTGTGCCCTTGAGGGTGCAGTCAGCCTCTCACCTCTGATGTTGAAAAGCTATTTTCTTTTTTTCCACTGAGATTGTTTGAAACATGATCAGAGTTTCAAAAGGCTATAGCAGTCATTGAGGTAACTAATTAGCATTCTCCTCCCCATGGAAATTACCTGTGTGTACTCTTTGCAGCAGTGATACTGTATTTGAAATCAAATACATTTCTCAGAACAAGATAAAGGAAAAAGCTTCAGGAATACCTGATTTGGAATTACAAAAACACAGGATTACTGGAAACACAAAACTTTCACCACACAGACACTGTTCTGGCATTTTAAATACAATTTATTCTTAATCAAATGTTCCTGTTAAATAAAGCTAAAAAAATTTTTCTGCATCATTTGAAATATTTCAACTGTGATGCAAGAGTATCACTTTGAATATGTATATTTTCTGAATATACATGATCGTTGATTTCAACTTTATTTTAGAATATTGTCATTTAAAAACTTTTTAGAGAAAACATAAAGGAGAAGCCTCTATTAAATTATAATTATTTAGAGTTAACAGAATTGAAATTTAATAAATGAAATAATCTTTTCCAAACAGTGTAAAATTAATTTTTTGGGCCTGGTTCAATTATTAAAGAGAAAAATAGAATTATTTTGTCAAACTGATAAGTTTCAACAAGCCAAGAAACTTTTTCTTGAACAAGTTACAGCTTCCTAGTTGCACTCTTCTGGATTATCTTTTCTTTTTTGTTTCGTTTTACAAAACTAACACAAAGAAAAATGCAGCTGTACAGGACAGATTCTCCTTGCTTTCTACAGGAGCAGAGCCCTGTACATATTAATTAGCTGTAATTCTAATTAGTTATTTTTCAGTTAAACCTCATGCAGATGCACCATTCTTATAGAAATAGCTTCACTGCCTCCACAAAAGTGGTTTGCAGCCTGCTCCTGGGACAGGGAAGGGGCCCCTCATCACTTGGTACAGCTGACTTTACCAGCTCCTCTCTCAGGTCAGTCTGAAGCAGAGGCAGAGCATTGAAGGGATTGAGGAATCCCCAGCTGAAGTAAAAATCCTTTAAAAATCCTGTGAGATGACCACGAGTGCCAACAGTCCTGCAGTGGCTGATTTATTTTGCTCTCAAAATAATTATAAGGGTTGCTATCCCTGTCCTATCTAAGCAGAAAGAGAGGTGATCAAAACGAAGAGATTTTCTCTTTTCTGTTTGTTTGATTTCCTCAGCAAATAGCAAATTCACCAAGCAGATTTACATTGAATAAAAACCTGTGACCACTTGAGTCCATTTCACCAGGTGTAGGAAAACAAGAGTGGCTATGCAGAAGATACAGGAGATTAGTGGTGACATTTCCAAAATTAAATATATGAACTTTTCATTCTAAACCATCCAGCTTTGTTTTGATATCTAGTTCTGCTTTTTAAAGGTTAATTCTTCTTGAATGGATGCTTAACATTCTTTGTTGTTCCTCTTTGTTTATTTAGCAGCTGTTCTAAAATTACAAAAAAAAAAAAAGCAAGAAAAAGTAAAAGCAGAACTAATTATTTTACTTTCTCCAAATTAAATACACGTTCTTGTTACAAGTTTAAATGGCATCTTTTGGCTCACTTTCAGTAAACAATGCAGGCAATTCTGTAATTTTCACATATCTCTTTGAATACTGCTGTACTTCGCCCCAGACTCTGCAGTGGAGCTCAGCCCACACCAGGGACACAAGCTCTTTGATATTACTGGTGGTTCTTTGGTGCAAGAAAAGAGGATTGATCCAGCTTTAACTCCACCTTTCTGCTGAAGAACAGCAGAGATACTTTAGAAGCCATACAATACATACACTCCTATGTATTTTTGTGAGGGATGTTTCCTCTGGAAAGATAAGATTTTAAATGATCTGGTTCGTTTATTCTAATGTCCTATATGCAGAACCAGTTCCTTGCAGACAATTTAAAATTCTTTCACACTCCAGAAATACCATAGGCAGTAGCAAGTTAGATAAGTCATTCTTAGAGTTATTAGTTGATAATGATGATAGCTTCAGTTCATCTGAAAAATTATTGCTCATAAAATTACTGTATCATAAGAAAACTGCACCTTTTAGTGATTTGTTTATCCTTGCAACACTTTCAGTTTGGATAACACTCTTTTTTTATTAATATTGTTATTATTTATTTCCCCTCATCAGTTCCATAAGATACCTCATAAAATATATCTTACACTTGCCAGCATTAAGGAAATTACTAACTTCCAACACAGATGAAGTTGAGTCTCTCCAGGAGGGAGATGAAGCAAAAAGAAACCCTGACAGTCCAATTTGAATGAGTTTGAGTATTTCTTATAGACCAAGTGATGAACAAAATTTTAAAAACCCAGTCCTCATCATGCAGCAGAGGTCTGGGTTCCTAACCCTCCTCAAATCTTTTTTCCCCACAGCAAAAGACAGACTTTCCTTTCCTCCATCATTTCACTGTGGTGGGAAGGTGGAATCCTCAGCTCTTGCACTTGCAGAACAGTTCTTGTGTCAGGTCACACCACCCCAGAGACAGGGACTGGAGCCCTATGTTCTGTCTTGTCAGGGGAAAGAACAACAGCAGTGATGAATCTCAGCATTTAGTAAGAAAATATTAGAATTACATGATTTTTAAATGAGCAAAACCAAAATTAGCACATTTCAAATCCTTAGAATGCAAACAGCATTTTATGTTCAGTTACAGGAGTACAGTAGATAGTTTTCTTCTGGAAAAGACATCTTGGGTAAATTCCCACAGAATACCTTCTTTGCCTGTTTAAGAACCAGCTCTCTTCTTCCCAGTGCTCTCCAGGACTTGCTTCTGCAATAGCAACACAATTGTAATAACTTGTAATCATTTGTTACCCCATTAACACTGCCAAGAAGCAATGCCTCCTTTGCACTACCAGCTGCTTTTGCACTTCTCAGGACAGGGAAATGTCTCTTTGAAGTTCACCACTGCCCCAAGCATGAAAGGTTAGGCATATTCACAAGATCTTGTCACTTAGCAATGTACCCCAGCTCAGCCAAGCTATCACAAACGATCAAATGAGTACTCTTCAGATCTTTTATTGATTTTCAAGCTAACTCATTTTACCTTAGATTTGTGGCAGGCTTAAGCATGCTCATCCACTCAGTTCTGGCCAGTTAGTCCATCTGAGCCATCATGCTGTGTGTGCCTACATCCATTTAGCCTGAAAGGCTTGTCATCACTCATGCTCTATCTGTGCATGGGAGACTGGGCTGTAATGGTCTGCTTTCCCCTTGATATAGTTCAGCCAGAAATGTAAGACATAAACTACATTTAGGGACATGGATCAATATGCATTACTGTATGGCCCATCTCAGCCCCTGATGAGGTAAAAGGCTCAGCATGGTCAGGCAGCTGTAAATTCTCCAACGTTGCATCTGCAATAACAAGAGTACAGCGGTGAGAAGTTGAGGGCTGGACATCTGCTGGGATACTCTATCACTTTTCTCACAGATATCACAGAGAAATTATCTTGTCCCTGCTTTGGAGACTCTCTTCCTAAGTGTCAATCTAAAAAACCACTTGCAACCTGCTCAAAAACTGTCATAAGGGCAACACTGAAACAGTGAGATAGATCCTTGCAAGCTGAGCACTGCCAGTGAGCTGCAGGGACTTTGCTTGCTTTGCAGTTTGTCTCTTCTATTGCTCTCCAGACTTTCTGTATCCTAGTTATTTCAGGGTTGAGCTTCTTTTACTGGCCAGAAACTACTACAGTCTTGCTGGGACTCTTTGGTGCAAGAGGTGTTCACATAAATACCATCACATAATAACAAATAGTTTCAATTAAGTGAAAGCAGGAGCTGTGTGATTGTGCAGAAGTGAGTTTCAGAAGCTTCCAAGGACAGAATGCTATTAAAATCCTTTTGTTGCTGTTTCTAAGGCAGGTCTCCTTTGCAAACAAACCAGGAATCCCTCAGGTTTTCCAATATGCAGAAATTAAAGTATCTGTAACACCTGCCATCTTTCATGTGTATCATTAAGTTGGTTGCATGGAAATACCACTTTTTAGTGGTGATTAAACTGTTTATTGGGGACTGCACTAACCCAGGGAGAAAGCCAGCTAGATTTCCACAGATAGCAGTGGCTAGCAGAAGTAAGCATAAGTAGATTATGAAAAGAAATCTAAAATTGCCAAGTCCTCAGCAACTGCATTCAAATCTCATGGTTTAAAGGAAAATTGCACTGTTTCAATGCCTGGCAATCAACAAGATTATATGGTAAGAGTCGTTCCGCATAAACTGTGAAATATGTTTGGAAATAATCTCCTTCCCTTCCACCTGATGCTGCATATTCAACACACTTGACAGCTTTAGCTAATTTATTACCAAAGAGAAAGTCTGTTAAAGAGGAGGAAGCTGAAGCAAGTAAGGATGACCCTAGTTGCTGAAGGGTATGAAGGAAACCATTCCCTTCATTGCTTCCTGGACAAAGGCATAAAATGTACCTTCCCTCAGGATGTTTGCTGATGATATCATACTGGGGGAGGTGTCTGACACATCTGAAGGCTGTGCTGCCGTGCACCCCAACTCCCAGAGGCTGGAGAGAAACCCAACAAGGTTCCACAACGGTAAGTGCAGGATCCTGGACTTGGGGAGGAATAACCCCAAGTTACAGCACAGGTTTGGATCTGACCTCCTAGAGATCAGCTCTGTGGAGAAGGACCTTGGAGTTTTGGTGGATGATGAGGTAGACCACAAAGACACGGCATAACACAGACCTGGTCAGCTAGAGTCACTTATGCAACAGCTGCCCTCAGCTCCCAAAAAGTCATTCTTCTGGAACTTTAACACAAAAGGCAACTCCATCAAATATCCCACAAAACACAGCAGGAACAATCAGCTCATTCAAGCACAGCCCTTCTACACTGTCATATAAACCCTTAATGCTGAATTGCTCAATCTGCACATACAGAGAATCTCCATACTCATATCCCATTTCACAAAGTCCCCTCAAACCCTCAGTAAAACTGAAGGCTTCATGGAGAACAAATGAAAATTTTGATTCTGGTAATCATCAAAGGTAATAAATGTCATTATGTCCTTTCTGGAGACCGTATAATTAATGATGTTCATAGACTGAATAACCAAGTAAAGAACTTGAGCTGATACAAACAGGACAAACTGATTCCCTCCATCAGAAAAATACCCCAATATTTTCCCTATATTTTTTCCTAAATGTACCAGCACACACTTGATTTAGTGCATTACATTTCATGTGATCACTGCCATATGCCACTCAATATCCCTGCATCTAAAACTCGTGTTTGTTGTGTGTTTTGTCTCCTCTTTATGGTTATTCTGCCTGTTCTGCAACTTCACAGATCCCATCCATAGTCACAATTCACTCTGTCTCATCCTCGTGTCTGGACAGAGTTCTATGCCCCAAAAGCTGCATCCTTGAGCTTAAAGCCTTCTGCATGGATTGAGCTGCTCTGCCTGCAAGGAGCTGGGGTGGAGGGGCCAACCCTCAGGCAGAACACACAGCACCAGACCCACAGCCCAGGTGTACTGTGGTGAAGAGTTTGGACCTGCACCCCACTGCTCACAAATCCTTCCTGTCTCCTGTCAGGTCACACACAAAATGACTGCAGGGAACCTTGCAAGAGACCTTGACTGGAAAAATGTCAGGTGCTCTGTAATGGTCGGGATGTGGAGGTCAGACACTGAAACACCTCCAGGTACTGGGACTGAAGCAGGGGTGGATCTTTACCACTGTGATGCACTGAGTGGCTGAATGGACTTATCTGTGATACCAGTGAGGGGCAGCACAAGGCGCTGGAGTTTGGTTGCTGCGGCTCCCTTTCTATTTCTCTGGGAATTGGAGTCCTGTCTCCAAAACCACCCCAGTGTGCCAAGTGGAGATACTATAACAGGTTTAAGTCAGTATGGGCAACATCTGAACACTGATTATTAATAAATGCATGAAAGTCACATCTGAAATCAAACTAAACAGGGAAATAATTATTCTTTGCAACTGTACAAATATACTTTTGTCCCTTAATTCTGGAGTGTTTATTATTGTTTATTATTCGTATTGTTTCTCACCTCTTCCCCACCCCTGTTAAACCATGACTTTGTTCTTAATTCCTCTTTCTTCCTTACCATCATAAATGAGTCTCATCACTCCTCTTCGAGTCATTTTGGTTTCGTGCTTTGTGTCTCTTGCTCAGAGAGCTGCATACCTTACCTACTGCTGCTCACATGATGGTACTTGAGAGCACTGTTGGCTGCTCTTCACATCTCTTTCTCCTTCTCTCAGATCTGTTTGGAAAAACGTCTTTTTGTATTCTCTCCAACTCTTCTTTCCTCTACTACGTATATTATTACAATTATATGTATTATTGATAATTAACTATGTAAGTGTGTACAGCTCTCTAACATAGCTGAGAGGCACTGCAGGGTAAATAAGAAGCTGAGAACATGCTCAAACACAATAAAGAATCCACTACAGTGGACAAAGCAAGACAGTGCTAAATAAAGAGATTTTTATACCCTTGAGAACAACAGGCTTTTCCAGTTTGTTACTATGATATAGATTAAAACAGTAAAATCTAAATTTAGGAAAACATTTACTCAGTTTTCATGTTGATCAATAGGATAATTATGTTAGTCATAATTTTCCAGATATCCTATGATGTTTTTTGCCTGCAGATGATTGACATTTTGCTAACTCATTGTTATTTCCTTTTCTTACTCTCTGTCATAGTACATGACATTTAGAACAGCTTGGTGAGACACGTGAAGCTGGTTTTCAGCCACTTTGTTATGTTTGAACTCTCAGCCTTGTATTAATTTCTCTCTTCATGATTAAGTAAATACCTCTTGTGAGAGAAAAATTAACTAAGCTAGATATAATTGTGTTTCTTCATGTGGTTATTCAGTTAAAATACTCAGTTTCTCCTCATGTAAACTTGGAAGGAAATACATTCCAGGAAGAATTCTGACTGAGCTGAAATTATTATAAATTAGGCACTTATAATGGGTCTAATTGTGTGGTTTAATTATTAGATTATACAGGAGAATACAAAGTGGGAATTTTGTTAGACGAAGGTGGTGTCATCTGTTTTTTTGATGAAGATTGTATGCTTTAAAAACATTTGTGTTTTTCTGGTATCCATAATTTTTCAAGGCTAGACAACTACTAAACCCACTAATTATATGCAATCATAATCACAACTACCCAGACATTACTTATACATATGAATAATAAAACTCCTAAACATGCCATGAGGTCACTAATAAGGACAGCAGACATCTTACCTAAAAGGCAAATATTCTTTGGAGATCCAAATATCCAGAGCATAATTTTGCCCTTTGCTGTACCTCTCATACTTCCCCAAGTTACCAGAGGAGCTGCTGCAGGACTGTGTGTGGTCAAGTGGTGCTGACAAGCATTCCTAAATAAAAGCTGCCTCTGGGTCAGACACACTGCCTGTGCTGGTGCTTCCCTTCCTACAGGCACCCATCCCATTGAGCCAGTTTAGCAGTGTTTTAGAAGCTAATAGAGGGTCAGAAATGTCCCATAAACCAATCACAACTCAGAGGGTATTTTGGAGCGATGCATATTGATGTTCCTTTTATGCCACAAATGGCTGGTTTTGGTTTTGTGTAACTCAGTTGCTTAATGAATAAACAGCTCTTCCTTTGAGGTTCATTTTTTCATTAATGGCATTCTATTGCCTAGAAATCTTTAGCCATTCATTTTGCTGTCCTAGAGAATGCATTTTTATCCTCATGTTTCATTCAGGTTTTAGCCACTTAAAACTTTTAAGGGCTTTGGGGTAGCCTAAATGTAGTCATTTTAAACCATGTTACCCATCTCCAATTCTAACCATTCTGAACTTCAGCTGTAGAGTTTTTATAGGATTGCTGTATTCTCACAGACCTGATATTGTGAGATGCGGAGGAGCTCCAGAAAAGCTGAAAATTTTGCTTTTAATAATACCCTTCTTTCTATTGAATAAAATTCTAAACTGACTTGAAATGTGTCCACTAATGAAATATGAATGTATGTACATATTAATTTTATGGGTTTTGCTTGAAAAGGGACCAGTCTTCTGCTGACTCGGAGTGGATTTTCATTCAAGCAGCACAAATGAGGTGAAAGACAATCTCTTCTTAATTAAAGGGAGCACATAATATTGATTTAATAAAAATTTAACATTACCTAATGACAGCTAGATATTATGTTCACAGCAGAAAGATTGACATTTTATTGTAATCAATATGTATTTTATTAAAATCAATGTGCTACACGAACTATTCTACAGAACCTTAATAATATCTAGTCTCCCACTGCAGAAAAGGAGAGTTTGTCATCTGGAGGTAAAGTTGCTTGACAGAAAAATTCCTACATGTACAATACACAAGTTTCGATTTTTCTTAGAGGCCAATGAAGGTGATCATTATCATTATGAGTGGTAGGTGTTTAACCCCAGCTCATTTCAGTAGCCAAGAGGAATGAGGACATGGAGAGAACCAAAGTAACATCATGGCCAGTATTTGCCCAACAGCTTTAAATTCAGCCCTGCTCAAACCTGGGCGTGGCAGGGGAGAGATTTTCTTCCAGGACAACCCTCAGTTCTTCTGTAAGTCCACTCTGGCATACTGACCCAAAACATGACAAAGAGCCACATCTTTTACAGGACTCATCTTTCACTGATCACATCTAATATCAATGCTTTCCTTATTTGTCCCTAAATTACCCCAGGGCTTTTGTAAATGATATGCTATTCTCCTTCACTTATTATGCTTTCTTTAACATATTTCATATTTACTTTAAAGACTATTTCTTATCCTAAAAGCTAATGGGCAAATGACCCAAATATGCTTTGTTGATTAATTTTATTTATTTTTGTTCAGTTATACTCAGAGAAGAAAAGGAGTGAAAGCTGGCAGTCTTGTTAACCAGTGCTAGAACTGTCTCCTTTCAGCCTTCTCATTCAGTTCTCTTCTTCATTCTGTACACAGCATCAAGAGAGAAGTAAAGTGCTCCAGCCTTGAGAATCCCTTATTTTATACACATTGTGCCTACAGGAGTACCAATCTCTTTCATCTGGTTCTACAGAGTGCGACAAAGATTGCTTCAATTTCTTCCATTGTATTTCAGCACAGTATTGACAGAATTGGTGACATGAGACAGTGACCATCACCCACTGTTCCTTGGCTACCATATCAGCAGAGAAGCTTTTAGGGAGGGGAAAAAAGAGTTGAGATGTTGCAGGGGGAAATCACACAGCCACACGGTTTGGGAATGATTGGGGATGGTTTGGGATTCTCTGTTCACTCAAGACAAGGCTTGAATGAACAGAGAATAATTTCAGCATACATTGCCTAGAGTCACAAAATTCAGTGTTTGAATCCCTGGCTGAGCTTTTATTCTGTTCCTTTCAAATGGGTTTTGTTTGATCATTTGGGAGTGAACAAAGGAGAGGCAGGAGAGGCTGGATGAAACCTGCTGTCCTCAGGAGAGTTCCGCAGAAGTCTCTTTTCAGAGCTCTGGGAGAATCTATGGACACAACAGCACTTGGTTTACAAGCTCTGCTCCCAGTTTTAGCAGAGTTTATATTCATCAGTTCACCATTCACCTTAAAGGCTTACTTCTAATTACTCAACAGAGAAATAAACACTGCTTGTGCCAGCCACGATCACAAAACTCAGAGAGAATTGATTTGAGTCTGCTTATCTCCACCAAAGAGAATTGAATAGTACAGAATATTCTGAACAGGGCTATACAAAATGCTGAGGTGAAAGCATCAGTACAAATTAAGGAACAGTTGAAAGGTGTTTCCAATTTCAACTAGCATTTATGACCAAACTAAAGTCAAGATCAAGTAACCCCAGTGTAAATTATAGTTACATTTGCATCCCAGATCACCTATCAGAAAAAAAACCAAAACCAAAAACAAAAACAAACCAACATTGATTGCTCTGGGTCTGAAGTCTGCCCATCCATCTGTATTTTATGCCTAGCTAGCCCATAGCCTTTCAAATTTTGAAAAGAACAGGAAAAATCAGGATTGAACCAGGGACCTAAGATCACACCCATGTAAGATTTCCACTTCTGTACACTGTGATGTGTGCTTAAAATATCCACTGGCACACAAGTCTTGCAAAGAACATGTTTACTCTTTAGAATAGTCACTTTCTGATTCTGGTCTTTTAACTGAAATCCTATCATACATATCTAGATTTTTAAACAAGTATTTTTCATGCACTCTAAAGCAAAGAGGGGAAAGAAGTTTAGGCACAACAAAAACAGAAAACAGGAAAAAAGTATAATCAGTATAAATTTGCTTTCCAGAAGGAATGTCAGAAGACATAGCCAAAAGTCTATTATGCAAGACATTGAAAATGAATAGCATGGGAAAGCCTTTAACCTAATTATGGTTTTCTTATTATTTTATTGGCACTATCAGATTTTCACGGCTGAGCCAGCACAACTGCTGTAGCTTTGCCTGCAGTTATTACTCAATGTTATCTTTTATTTATACCAAATTATAAATATGTTTGTGGCACTCTGCAAACAAACAAGGGACGCAGTCTGTGCTTCTTGGCTAAATTTTGTCAGTGCTATTTTGTATACACAGATTACATGGCACCTTCTTCAAGGTCTGCTGAGGTCTCAGGCCCACACAGCCTGTCACAAATTGGTGCTCATGAGACACAATGAATTGCTCTTCTTCCATCGCTGAACCTTATCTGGTAGCACATCTAATCACTGAGGAGCTGCTCAGCTTGCCAAAGTTCAGTTTTGTAGGAGTGTGAGGCAGCTCTTTGTGCTTTTCATATTGAGAGTGAAGCTGCATCTGGCCTGCTGGCCCACGTTTCCCAGGCTGGAGTAGCTGGTCAGCAGCAGGAAAACCCCATTACTGTCTCCAACCAAGAGCCTGACTATCATCAGGCCAAACCCATCTCTCCCCTCCAGGTCAGTGGCTAGGGAATTCCTCCATGTAAACAGCTTCAACTGCAGCAATTAAAAGTACCCCCATGAGCCCTCTGATTTAAGAACATGTTCTAGGAGAGGTCATATCATTGATACCTGAACTCAACTTGTCCTGCCAGCATCATCCAGGATTTCAGACTAAGGTAAAGAGGGATGGTATGGGATGGTAAGAGACATTGTATGTGATGGGATATGATTTACTGAACTCAGTGTTTATGGTTGGTTTGCTTAGCAACACACCCCTGGAGGGCTCCATATATTACTTTTTATAAAAATACTGGGCTTACTGCACACCCAGAAACCAAGGATTTATGGCAGAGTATGTCAAATGATTGTCCTGGTTTAAAGGGACAGTATTGCCAGGAAAAGGAAAAGGCAGGAGTTTTTTTTTCAAAAAACAATGGATAGTGAAAATCCCCTCCCTCCCAGTTTACTATAATTTGGAAATTCAGGAGCTCTCAGGCAAAAGGTATGGGTTTGGAGTAACAGTTCTTTACTGATAAATGCAAATCACTTAAAGTTACTTGGGTAAGCTTAGGTGACACATAGGTGTCCCATTTTCACTGTCCTTTTAATATTTCTCTATAATCATTGGAAGGAAGGAAAATTGCTCCATGCCTATGTGAGAGATTTTTCTCTCTTTAGGGTGGAATTGCTTTCTAGAGATTGAGTAATATCTGTGTTGATGATAGAGAAGAACTGGGCAATTGACTTAAACTGGATCTCTAATTTCCCATAGCTGGATCATATGTAATGTGGGCTTTGGAGAATGAGGCTTTTCATAATAAATGATACATAAAAGAAAAATGTCTCATAAAACTCAGACATGTGCTTGTTAAAAATTGGAAAAAATTATGCCCAGCAAGCATAAAGGAATGGAAAAAATATGGATAAACTATCAATTAACTAATCAAAATCTCTGAAAGACCTTTTAATCATATTACAAAGTCCAGTCATTTCAACAGAGAAGGAACTTTTGGAATCCCATTTTTGTGACTTTTGACTTAATATTTCAATGGAAGACAGGCATCTAAACAGTATCTTTCAGTTTAAATCCAACTACACAGCGATCTTAAAGAAGAAAGCAATTATTGCTTTAAGATCCGGGCCGTGACTAATGAAGGAGTTAAGCATATCCTTATTTCAGGTCAGTATCCTATGTTTCAGGTCAGTATGATCCGGCACATTGAACTTTTCTTTAAGAAAGGACTTTTTTTTATGTATGAGTGTACCGAAATGTGGCCCTGTTACTTTTCACCCCGGTTCTTCATACGAGAGAAAAAGAAGTAAAAGAAACTAAAGTTTAACCTAAAACTTAGCATTTCTAGTATGGTATATACATAATGTAATTTATTTGGGGGAGGTGGGGAAGTTAATTTCAGCATATTTACTTGTGTGTAATCTTAATTTCAAATTATAATTAGGTCCACTTCCCCTGTTGTACATATATAGCCTGGCAAGCCCAGGTAAAAAGCTAAACTGAGTGATTTGACTGGAAAAAAGTCTTGCATTAAAAATATTTCTTCCTGTAATTTTTTATATGAATGCTGAATAAACAACTTCTGATAATATAAGGTAATTAATTGCAAACTTGCCAAACTCCAATCATTACCTGATATTCAGATATTTATTTCAGTCCTTGTAAGAATCCTGCAATATCAGCTCTGAATAATTGCACTTTCTGTGAGGTTTCCATGCTAGCCCCATTTAAATGCTCATTCTCTAATACACAGTACTGCTGCAATGCCATGAGGATACAAGCACATCTCGTGCACATTCAATAACTGTCAGATGAGAGAAAGCAAAAAAAGCATTGAGTTATATTTAATGAATGTGATACTGGCAAAGACATCCTATTTTCGACATTCAGGTATGCTGTGCAGTCTATTTAGTTTAATAAAACAATAAATTATTAGAATTAAAACAGAGGAATTTGATATTAAGCTCTGTTTCTAATAATTAGGAAACTACTTTTGTGCTAACGTAGCAATATTCTGTGGTTTCACAATTGCTTTAGACTCCTAGAAATCAGCAGTGTTGCTCAGTATTGCTCAGAAGGGTTATAATGCATTTTCTCCTCTCACTGACAACTGTTTTTCCCACAACCCCACTTTGTCTTCTGCCACATGGGTAACTGGTTCAAAAAATACCATGGCAGCAGCAATCATATAAAAATGGGGTTTAAATTAATAACTTTCCCATTTTGATCCCCTGTATGTCATCATCAGTGAAAAGAAGGGGGGAAAGGTAAGATGTCCCCATCCTGTTTGGCAGTGGTTCTAACATATGTTTTCCCACATAGTTCTGAAAGTGTGACAGACGTATCAACACACAAGAGAGAGCTTCTGTGGTGAAACCACTTCCTTAGAAAGCACTGTGCTTCCCAAAGGCTGTAGATGTTTTTAGTATATGGTAACTAAATATTTCACTAACCTTCCCATATTTCTATTCCTAAAGTATTTGAAATGGTGACACATAAGAAAAGTTTTGCCACCTGACTATCTAGCACTTCTTCATATAGTATGACATGGATAATATGACCCTGTATGATTAATGTATGGGACACAAAGCATGGGGAACAGCAAAGCAACATTTGCTCATTAAGATCAAACCCCATCTCTACTAGATATTTTGCCATATTTCTCCTTTTTCAGATTTTTCCTTGTTCGGTTCTGTAAATGAACTAAAAATCGATGCTGCTTTTCTCTCTCAACTCTGCTGGTGAATGAAGGACTGTGAATGTGATGTTTAATGAGAAGACTAACACTTGCCTTTTCCTCCTTCCCGAGTGTGGGGTGGGCTGAATGCCATGGGCTAATGTGGAGTAATGACAAGAGTGTGTCCCTTGTCACTGCCACCACGCTTCAGAAAATCTGGCACAGTGCTGGTGATGAGCCTGCTGTGGCAGCGTGTCACAGTCACTGCTGCACTCAGCTGGGTCCTGCCTCTCTTGCACCCTCTCTTCTGGTTTGACTGGAAATCCTACCTAGGACATAACAGAAAAATGGGGGGTTTCTGTCTAGAGTTTATTGAAAGTTAGGAATCTGGAAAACTGGCATTTTAAGGGGAGGACTAGGATAAGTATAAGTGAGAACTGTAGCATAAAATAGCAAGCCTTCCACTGCTTAAAATGCATGAGCCATTCACCTGTGTCACTGCAGGGGCTTTTGAGATGCAAACGGAAAGTTCTGATTTTCTCCTGCAGCAGACAATAGTCCACCTGCATAATGCATGCTACTTAAAGTCATTACACAACCTGGGGTGTGCAGTAAATAAGTAATAAAAAAATCTTGCACTGCTTTTTGCCATATAACTGCCTGCAATATAATTTATCCCTCAAGCAAAATGAAACAATCACCTACAAATCTACTCAGCTACTATGAATAATTGAAATGACCACGAAGTCTGTAGTTCAGACCCATCCTAACATTTTCAGAGAGGAAAGTAAAAAGTTTTAAGTGCTCGCCTTGTATTAAATCAATGAAATTTGCTGTTCCATTTCTATACATAAGTAATTTAGAAACTTATTTCCAGCTGACTTGCATTATGGGAGGGGGTTTTTTGTGTGTGTTACTTCACAATCTTTAATATTATTGCAAAGAAAGTCTCTAAAAGGCTCAGAACAGGAGCAACAAAATTAGTAAATCCAGGTCAAAGAGAGAATAATCCCTGCTCACCAGGTTTATACACTAGAAATGGCTTGATGACCTCATCCTTGATTAGGGGGACTATTTATCAAAACATTTCTCCTCTTAGGAATCCAGAGAGACTCTTTCAAAAAGCCATTTGGGTGTACTTCAAACAGAACCACTGCTGAGAGACGTTCCCAACTAGTGGAGATTTATCCCATGTTACAGAAGGTAATTAACATAACTTTAGTGTTGTATTTGTTTTGATTTAGAAGGGAAATCCGATCCGCTTCATGTTGTAAACTTTGTCATACTTTACAGTACCTATTTACTTATGTAATCTGTTCTACTGTTAGCTAGGTTTTATGAGCATTATAACAAGCATATGATATTAATCAGAGTTAGTAAAGTCTACCTCTTCCCTGCTGTCATATCTCCAGTTTTTGCTCTGGTACAGCAAAGGGTGAAAAGATGAGGGAGATAAAACCAATGTCCCAGTTCTTTAGGTGTTAATAACATGTAAGTGCTGGCTGGCCAGCTCTGAGGTCTGTCCTTGACTTAAAAAATGATGTTCTGCCCAGCTATGGACAGGTGTGGTCACTGTGCCAATGCCAGAGCTGGCCAGGTGATCTAATGTCCAGCTGTGTAAAGTGTGTCAACCAGCAGAGCAGCAGTGACCAGCATTGCAGGGTCTGCTTGTAACAGAGGTGAAACCCCAATGCAAGGACCTGCTGAGCTCTGATGCTACAGGACCTTTCTCTTCCCTGGTTTCCCTGAGGTATGTGATATATGTCCAGTGAATACATAAATGGGACTTGGTTAGCCAAGGTCTGCCATGCTTAGCACCTACTTTACTGTCTTTGTTTTGTGTGGATGGAGAAGATAGCCAGGGATATGAGGCTGGCACATTTTCAGTGTCTGGGAGCAGCTTTCTGCAGGAAGAATTATTTTCTGACTATTTGAGACTAGCTTCTTATCTCTTCTGCTGGCTGAGTGGTGCAAAAGGCTGTATGCCAATAAGCAATGCAGCCATATGGTTTGCCTTTCCATGGAAATGTCAGCCAGGAAGACTTTGAGGACACTCATGCCTACTGCCTAAGCACTCATCATGGCTGTCGTGATAGGAAAGGACAAATGTCACTGTCTGCATGCTTGTCCCCAGGCATGGCCAAGCTGGCCATTCAGCTCTGCAGTGCTCTGTCTGACTCTGAGCTGGAAGTATTCTTGACACACCTGTAGAGTGGCTCTGCACTGCCTTTGGCTCATGATAAAAAAAAATCATAAAAGTCTTAGTCAAGAAATAAGCAGACCTTCCTTATAGTCCTGAGACATCCTGAGTTTTGGGATCCCAACATGATAACATGAAATGCAGAACTTATTTTCTGCACACTTTGGGGAAGAATTTATCTCCTAACTGTGTGGGTACCCAGAGCAACAGGAGCCTGTGCAGGGTCTTAACAAGAGCACACAATTTCCTTTTTCTGTTCTCTCCCAGGAGTAACCATGCCCAAAGGGTGAGGAAGCAAGGTTCTTCATAGTCAGATAAGCGTTATACTATCATGAAGGTAAAAAGCATTTCAAGCTCTTTCAACCAAAGGTCCTGACTCCTGACCCTTTTGTAATTCCAATTCCCATCTGTATTCTCACTGTGGCTGGAATCCTGCAAGGCAGGAACCATTCAAGAAGGCAACGTGGGTGCATAAGTGTAGTTACTTCAATGGCTAGGAACACTTTGTGCATACCAAAGAGACCCTAAAACAGGAAAGCTTTCATTGCCAGAAGTTAAAGTGCCTTTAATATTTATTATACTGTTAATATGCCTCTTCAGAAAATCCTTTGAGGGAAATAACAAAGATCAATAGAGGCCTGATGAATCCTAAATGGAGAAACTAAAATAAGTATTTATATTTCTGTCTATGTATCTCCTAGAGATGACAGCAAATATGCAGGCATATTATAGAAACAGCCAAGGGTATTCTGTGGAATTAAGGAAAGGGGAAGACACTTTCAAACAAAAGAGCAAAGACTGTGCCCTACTAAAATGTTAATTAACATACAGAACATCAAACCACACATCTGCCCTTCCAGAAACAATGTGCTCATGGAAATAAAGAATAAAATACTTGTTTATTTATCAAAATATTGCACATAAAATTCATCAAGAACGTGACATAGCCATCTACTGCAGGAAAATGAATAATCCATCTCTCTTTCACTGTGGTAACACTAAGCTGAGTTTATTTCTTGGGAGCACATTTAATTATGAAAAAGAATGAGAAAACCCTTAGGAAATGATCAAATTGTTAATAAAATTTTTGGATGCGCTGTGTAATTACAACCCCTTGAAGGCTCAAAAACTCAGCTTCTTTATTTACATGTAGAAAAAAGCCCGGTGCTTGACAGCCATTTGTCAAAAATTCCGTTGAAATTACAGTTGATGAAAAATTCCAATTATATCAATACCATACACTAAGCAAGGAGTGAGGACAAATTAGATGACATTTGGCAGAGAAACCATAATTGTTGGTGTCTCAAATGGACCCTATAATGCTGATGCATACAACTCACAGATAAGAACTTCTTAGTAACCCTGGATAATGAAACTTGTCACCAGCATTATGCAAACTCTGCTTAACATTTCAAATTAGAATTCACAAATGGGTTATGTCTGCACAGGGTTTTTTTGTACAATATTATTAAGTTATCCTTGTATAATGCCACAGTGAATGTGCAAGGCAAACAGAACACATCATCCATGTTAACAGAGGTTTTCCCTCATGGCTTGCTTTTTCCATGGAATGAAGCCCTTCAAAAACAGGCATTTACTTCCTCAACAATTTTACCCAAATATATTGATACAGCAGTAAGACTTTCAGCTTCCCCTGGCTTACATCATTTCCAAAATAACCTTTCTAGACATTTTAGACACTGTTTAGGTTTCAGAGGAATCAGATGTAGTTTGGTATGTTCAGCTGACAGCTTGAATCAGAATATGTATATGCCACTAGGCTGCTTGCCCCCACTCTGTGGCTGACTGGAAACAGAAGAGTCTGCAACTTGATAAAAATTTTTTTTTGCTAAGTTTATTATTGACTAGTGTGGTTCCACTAAGCTTCCATCTGGATCCTGAATGCTTCCCAACACCACCCACTTCCATCTTAAAATTTGAAGTTAAATGTTAAGAGAAATAAGCTGAAGCCTGAAGAAATACCATCTAATTCCTCGAGACTATTCAACAGATATTTGAATAAATACAATGTGAAACAAAATTTATCATCAACACTTCATGTCTTTGGTATCTAACAGACTGAGATATTTTTACTTGGAAAAAGATCACACATCTAAATGTTTCAGGGAACTTTCTCCTGAACCCCATCACAACCGCTGGGGGTAGCATCAATATTTCAGGACAAGTGTTGGCCAAATTTTTTAATGTGCCCATTTCTGGAGAAGACGGATGCTAAAATATTTCTTATAATATAAATGCCTTGTTTTGATTATGTCTTGATCAAACAGTCAATTAACTGAAGGCAGTATCTCCAAAAGAGCTGTTAAATTGGCCAGCCACCAAAACAACAAGAAAGGCATATTTGTTTATTGTTACCTACATAAATGTCTAAAAGAGCAACAACTTGTTAAAATAATTTTAAAAATTCACTGCAGACACAAAAAGTAACTGAAATGATTTGTTTATAGAGGATATTTGGCACCAAAGTGAAAGTTAATTTTTCAGAAATCTGTACTTAAATGGCCTTTTGAAAACCTATCCTTCAATCATTGATTTCAATTTTTGCCATTTTGTAAAAACTTCATGGGCTTTGCCACCTACTTTTCATATTCTACCTTTTATTCAAAACACCCTGTTTAGATTAGGAAGAATCAACAGATGATTATCTGCCCATTAAATCAAATCTCTTGGCATAGAGTAATTCTAGCTTCTTGGCAGCAGGTTATTTATACAGAAAAAAAGTTGGCAATAAAGAATAGCCAACCATTACAGTTTTAGCATTTGAAATACCTGTAATAACTCTCAAAAGCCTGGATGCTTGCTTTATTTATTAAAATACCCCCTTGCTGAGGAAATAGTTTTGAAAATTATTGTTTAACGGAGTGCATTAATTAAATCCTACCTAAAATCCTGTATCCTAGATTTCATTGTTTATTTATTTTGGCTGTATGATTTATGTAGCACAAAACAGTTGGATGCCTTTCCTTCTCATTTCATCCCAACAGTGTTTTTACTATATTCTTCTTTCACTATGTAAGCCTATAAAGTAATCCCTGTTGATTTAAAGACAATGGTAGATCCGTGTTTGTTCATCTAACAAACTTACTTCTTTAGCAAAAACAAAAATGATAAATGGCTTTGTTTAGAGTACTTGTTCTATGAATATAAATTTTCTTAAGGCAAAAGTAAAGTTAATAGACTTCTACTAGGCTTCAAAACACTTTGGAAACTCACAGAGGCAGTAGCAAACCAGAGCTGATCATGTTGTGTTGGCATGCCTTGCAGTCATCTCCTCTCATTAACAAGACACCTGGCTGTTCCTTAAGGCACAAAACAAATAGTAGGCATCTCAAATAACTGGAAATGAAGCAAACTGCTTTGTTATCAAGCAGCACTGCAATGAAAGGCAGAGAGAAGGAGGGGTCTGGCTGCACAATATTTAGAGCAATATGGCAGAGTAACCTTACATCACTGCTAGTACTCATCAACAAAAGCATGTTTTAATTGAAGTATAAATTGAACAGAAATAATTTACAGCATATAATATGTAGTCTCATCAAATACTTTAGCTGTATTTCAAGATGTAAAATTAATATTTTTAATAGTGTGAAAAAACAGCATTTTTATTATACCTATTTTTTTCCATTTTACGTGACTATATTTGGTGTTTAGCAACCTTTCTGAGAGACTCCATAGAATTACCAAGTATTGCTGATTAAGATTGTATAAAATGGAATATATAAGATAGCATTACATGGAAATAAGTGTAAAGAATTCTAGTTCACTTTCTAATTAAGAAGAGAGAAACTGGATCGTATTGATCCAATTAGTAGATTTTTTTTCTCTTATCCTTTTTGATTGTTTATATGGTGAAATTATAATTGCCATTTGCTAAACTGTCTTTTATAGAAAAGCAGATTTCACTGTTTATTTGTCTGAAAGAGAAAACCATTGTTGTCTCCTTTTGAGAACTGATCACTTCTTTTTGATCAGAAAAGTGACAGAAACATTTTAGTGAATCCCTGCTTATCCGACGAGCTAGCAGAGGACTGAAGACTCAAACAGCCCAAGAAAGCTGTCTTTGCCAGAGCAGAGGCAAACAAGTACTAATTTGAGAAAATGTCATAATAAATTTTCAAAGCTGACCTTAAAGTTCTCTGAAGTTTTGAATGGCAAACACTGAAACATTTACGGGAAAAATGCTTTCCAGATGATGTCTCATCAACATGTCACAAAAGCAGGGATGCCACAGGATCCTGAAATCAAAGTTTGTTTTGGTACAGTTTTTCAGATTTTCTATTGTTAAAGTAAATACTTTGTCTAACTTTGTGTATCTCTTTCTAAAAAATTGCACACATGCACAAAAACACCCCAAAGCAAACAAACAAAACAAAACCTAACAAAAAAAGCAAAACAGAAATACTCTTAATTATAATGAGATTGCATGTAGGATGTAGTAAGGCTCAGGCTTAAGAGGAAGAAAGAATGGAGAGCTAAAACCTATTCGAATTTCAAGCTTTCTGAATTAATTACCTATAATTCTGGTCCAAGGATCAAATGGAGGAAAAAAGCAACATAGGAAAGTAATAGTTGGGTTTGGCCCCTACGTTCACAGATGCTTGTCAACAAGGTTTAGAGGCTGAGATCACAACTAATCTTAGGAAAGAACAGTGTCTATCTGGAACAAAATCCATTTATCTGAAGAGAAAGGAATCAAGCAGGGTATAATTAAATATTAAACCATGTCAGGAGCAGCACAAATAGTTTGCTTAGACTTGCAGTGAGATTGATATCATGGTGGGTATCAGATTAATTACATATATCACTGAGGAGGTAGAACACCAACATACTTCACACTAAATATGTTGTCATGAGCTCAAGTGCATAACATAACTTGTATGGTTGCCATGAGAAACCATCAGTCTTTCAAAAACAGAAGATGATGTAAAATGAAATTATAGATTACTGGATGGAAATAATTAAAAAGGTTCTTGAACAAAAACAATAATTAAAATTTTTTTTAAAAATCGAGTTGTCCAAATGAAAACCTGGATTTTAGTTCAGTCATTGGAACATACAAGAAAGTTTAAAAATAAAAACAAAATATGTCCAAATGAGAAAACTGGGAAGGAATAGCTAGCAGAAAATCAACAGATGCACTCTGCTGAGATGGAATACAGACTCATCAGCTACATCAGTTATCAGTTTGAGACTCTGGAATGAAAAATCAACAGAGAGATACCTGGAGACGTTCAATTGAGAGAAGTTTTGAATACTTGGAAGCAAGAATGGTTATGTAGGCAAGCACTTTTAAAAGAATATTCTAACAGAATTTAAAAGATATTCTAATCTAATTGCAAAGAGGAACAAAGCTCTAAAATGGCTCAAATGTCATTTGTGTAAAGAAGAATAATTAATAATCAAATTGAAAGCTGCTACCTTGACAGATGATATATTAGGACAATGAAAATTCCATAATTTGAATGGTGAAGAAAATTTAAGATTGTTTTAAATGTAACATTCTTTTCAGTGGAACTTCAACCAACTGATTTTAAATTAAAATTAATTTTACAAAGTTTTCATAAAGGTCTAGAACTTGCCTTAAATGTTTCTCTCTTCAGTTCTGCTCAACTTTTATCTGAATTTAAAGAGTGGATTTTCAGAAGTGACTCTGCCTAAGTTTGGCTTCCTGAAACCAAGACAGCCTCAATCAGAAGTATACTTCATTGTTTAGAATTAGAAAATTTGTGCTTTCAGCAAGAAGGTGCAGAAAGTAGTTTTCAAACCAGAGGTTAATACTCTCACTGATATAACTGGAATCAGAAGTTGTCAGGTCTTCAATATATCAAAGAGTAAAAGCAATTTAATGCTAGAGCAACATTTTCATAAGGCAAAATGGTATTCAAGCCCCTGCATCCAAATGGTGCATTTTGGGGTGGAATGTCAAACCAGGCTTTTTGCTGTGTCTTGGAACTCACGTTCCCTCTGTGAGTATGTCATTCAAACAGCTCCAAAACATCCTTGGTTTAGAATTCCTGTCTCCACTGGGTTTGGAGCACATTTGGTGATATCTGACAAGAAGATCTTGGTCTAGTTTTAAACAGATCTAGGATTAGTTTCTTTTGAAGGGAATTGAGTTTACAACTACCAAAACCATTCCGCAAACAGAATCAGTAGTGTCATTCAAGGAATTAACTTCCAAAAGACACCATTGCTTCATTACAAAACGTAAATATGGCAATATCTCTGCACCAGACAAGAATTAGAATCATAGAATAATTGAACCTTTTAGGTTCAACAAGACCTCTAAGGCCATCCAGTCCAACCACTGACTCCACATGATCAAGCCCACATGTCCATTAGTGCCACATCTACCCCTATTCAAAATATCTTTAGGGATGGAGACCTTACCACTTCCAATGCTTGGCAACCCTTACAAAGAAGAAATTTTTCTCAATATCCAATCTAAACCTCCACTGGCGCTACCTGAGGCCATTTCCTCTCATCACTTGTTACCTGGGAGCAGAGACTGATCCCCACCTTGCTGCAATCTGCTTTAGTTGAAGAGAGCAATGAGGTTTCCCTGGACCAACTTTTCTCCAGGCTAAAAAACCCCAGCTCCCTCACTCATTCCTCATTTATTGGGCAAGTAATTTACTGGGAAGGCTGAGACACCTAAATTTACCATTGACAGCAACAGTCCAGGAGGATGTCACCTCACATGTGCAGGTTCTGGCTGAACATACCAAGAGTGTGCAGAGTTGAATGACTGTGTAATAAGGACACTGCTGTGTGTCTGTCTTCAAAATGGGGAAAAAATCTGAATTACAGCTAGGCAGTTATCACAGTGCCCAAACTAAATTCCTCTAAAATAAACTGCTTTAAAAGAAGGAACATTATAATCAGGCTGGGATGTCCCTCAGGCAGGCCAACAAGACAAATGTCCAGACAAAAGGATGATTGAGCATCATAATATTTTTAATAAGTCTTGCTGGTTTGTTCCTGAAAGTAGGCAATGGAGAAAAAAGCTGGCAAAAGTTTCTCACTTATAATTAACCCTGAAAGTCCCATTCATTTGTCCTGACTATGGGTCAGGAGAAGAGAACAATCCTGGTTGGTGAAATGGTGCCAGAAAACACCGAGTTAAGCAATATAGGATGGACTCCTCCAGCTGAAAGACAGTTATAGAATTGACAGAGGACCCAAACCAGAGACATTAGATACACCATATCGACTACATGAAAGCTTTCGACTTGGCAGGTCAGCTGAGATCATTCAACTCATGGAGCAATAAATAGTTCCTTCTAAAAGCTGGAAAAAAACCTGAAATCAATGCCTATTAAAGAATTTAAGGAGAAAAAAAAAATAAAAAAAAGGAAAGTATCCAGAGAAGGAAAATTTCTTTTCTCTCACATGTCTTTATAATTATAAGGTACTGAAAGAGCAACAGAGCTCCAGGGCTCAGTAGGCACCTTCAGGAAAGCACAGCTAACAAAACTCTGTTACCACCAGCAAACTTCTGAGTGTTGCTGGATGAGTTGTTCATTGTTCTCGGGTAATAATTACCTACTGAATGGTTGCAGGCTAAAGCTGACAAACACACTACCCTGGAGACAGAATAAAATGTGCAAGTATGCATTAGAAGCAGCATAAAAAGCAACTTTTTTTGGTGTTGCACAGACTATCTGTCATGGAAATCACTAGGGCTCTGGTGCAAAGCAGACAGCTGCAATATAAGAAGCAAATAGAATAGAGCAGAATAGATAATAATTTTTTTAGAGATGGCCTTGTTAGCCACAGATGTGTTCTGTATTGTTAGTTGTGTCACTTGATTACATCCCATTTGCAACCATCCTGTTGCTGTGCTGCTGCTGCACTTCCCTGTGGCTCAGAGATGTCTCTGGGATTTCCCTGCCTGGCTTGAAGAGGCAGGCTAATCTGCTTAACCACAGATCACTTAGGAGAGAAGAGCAGAGACACGTGCAAAGACTACAAGCAGAATCTCCCATATTCATGGGCCCACAGGTCCAAAGCACCTCCCAGTTTGGTGCTGTTTTGTGACTCTACTGCTGACAGTGATACTAGAAGGGATGAATGGAAATCCCTTCCACATTTTGAAGCTGTAAGTTTAAAACCTAATTGCTGAACACTCTTTGCACAACAGAATAACTTGGGAGCTATTGGGTTCTATTAAGTGTCAGTAACTTCTGTTGTTCCAGTAGGTTTTCATTGTACTGATGTCATGTTAAATAGAAATAGAGTAGGTTTCCATATTTTTTTAATGTCTGTTTCTTATTAGATTTCTTCTTATCTGATTTGCTGTATTCAGACATATATATATATATATATATATATGATCCAATATTGAAATTCTGCTTTCTCTCCTGCCCATGCACACTGGGAACAGCTCTGAAAATTAGATTGATACAATACATCAGAGAGGAAAATTTGGCCATTTTTACATAATTTAACTATGCTTAATTGATCCACAGCTGTAGCATGAACACACTAGGAATGAATTTTCAATGCTGTTTTCCTATTTAAGCATATGGGTGTAATTTACAGATTTCTTCTTAAGATGTGGACAGAATGTAAGCAACTAATTTCACTAGGTAGTGAACAACCTATTCCTTAGGCATTTCTAAACTGTTGGAGATTCTTTGCCAGATTTTTGACCATCACAGACATTGAAACACTGAAACTCTTCCACTCTCACCCTAGATTCTTGCTGTGTTAGCAGAAGAGGAGGATGTTGCAGGGCTCAGGCTGTGTGCTGGATTTTTCCCCGTTCATCAAAAAGCACTCAGCACAAAGGTGTGTTTCTGGCTGGAGCAGACAACAGACCTCAGCTCCTCCTTGCTGAGAAAGCAATGCACCCCCTGAGGAGTCTTTACAGCAATGTCATCTACTGTCCCACACTGCTACAGATGGGGTTTCATTCTCCATAACCATGGGCAGGCTGATGGCATCAGAAAAAACTCTCAAGCCTGAAATTCTCCAGTAGCCTTTGTGACATAATTTTGTTATCAGGAAGTGAAAAATGGACTTATGTTCCATCAAGTGCAATGGTTTGATGGCCAGTGCAAGGATTGATGACCCTCACGTACCAGAGGGACTGCTGGGGCTGAGAGGTGGGGCTGCTGCCCATGGGGGGTTCATCACCACAGAGCAGGACCTCCTCGCATCTTGCTTCTGCAGATGTCTCTCTGTGTGACCTTCAAAGCCTCAAAGTGCTGAGTGGTTATAAAAGGTTCTTAAACACTTCTTCCTCTTGCCCACATCTTCACAAAGCCTTTATTTCATTGCTGTGATAGGATTGCAGTTTTATCAGCCCTAGCTTTATTCCAGCAGTAACTTTTAAAGAATTATAACTAGGCCATGTTTCCCCAGCTCCTGTAATCCTCTACCACAAAAGAAGGGATATAAACGAAGTACATTATCATTATACATTACCACAAGAACCAACATTACAATTAGGTGCTGTATCCACTTTGTAATCACTATGGCTTTAATTTCCAATCAAAAGCATCAAAGTCTGCAGGCAGTGACACTGCTATTGAACAATTCCTTTTCATTTTCTTTGACAATGAATTTTCAAAGGTAAAAAGGGGGCAGGGAAAAATGGTATTTTATTCTAAAGCTTCTACATAATGATAGCAATTATAGAAACCTTTCATGTGCTTGGTCAGCTTTTACTGCATACGTTTAGCTGTGGTTAGAAGTGTACCTGAAAGTTATAATGTGTTTGGGGCACCAGAGTCTGTCCCACCATTATAAATACTGGCTAGGCAGACTAATGATTGCAGAACACAGTGGAAAAGGTTAGTCATAAATATGGAGGATGTTAGTGCAGGTAACATAAAAGGAATTTAGAAATCTACTTCAGCAAATTGCTGCGTGCTATTTTGCCTGTTTCTTTTTCTGTCTTGTTATGAGCAGTATTAAAACAGCCCCTAAATGCTGCAGTAAAGGCTCAGACTTTGTTGTGCTAGATTTGCAGCAAAAGGTATCCTTGCCCTAAGTTTGCTGCCATTCTGTACCTCAAAGGTCTGGAGCACAGAAACTATTCAAGTAGAAAAGTGTCTTCTTTTGTAAGTAGATTGAATTATACCCAAACACCAGACATTCATATTTTTTAACTGGTATAACTGTGTGTCCCCCACTGCAGGGCTTTTCCCAATGCAGGTGTATTACCAAGAGCTGAAGTTAAAAGGTCAGGCATCTGAGTGACAGAGACATGCCCAAATTTCTCTGTAAATACATTGGGCTGCCAGAGTAGGGTGGAGAGTGAGAAGCAGAGGAGATCGATCTGCTATGGACCACAGAGCAGAGGCTTCCCAGCCCTGAGACCAACAGACATGCAAAGACTCACTGAAATCCTTCAGAGCGATTTTTTTTGTCGAATGAGGAATCCAATATATTTTCTTAAGGATGGAAAGCAAAGCAGAAAGAGATTTCAGCCTGCTCTCTCCTTTGGAGATGAGAGGAGCTGAACGGAAAAGGTTATGTGACTACAAAAACTGCAGCCAAAGAAACATCAGCTGGGGGCTGTGAATCAGTCCAAGTTGTTCAATAAGTGGAGTTCACTGCTCAGTTTAAATGGCTGAGCAAACTCTGGAGCTACTTGATTGATTGCACTCAGTGTTTTCAAATCACAAAAGTTTTTGTTATCATTATCAATATAATTTTGCTTTGAAAATTGCCTACAAATTAACAAAAAGTTAAATGTCAAAATGCTACATATTGACATTATCACACTATTTCCACTATTTTGAGTTTGGTCCTTAGACTCATCTGTTTATTGATATTTTTAATATTCTGATGTCTAAGTCGCTTTTGTGGCTAATTTTTTTTACTCTGCATGTTCTTTCAGAGAAGAAAATCATTACTACCTTTTTCTGTTCAAAGTTTTTCTTTGCTAAAATGCAACATCTTTCAATCAAAATTAAAACGCCATTATATCATATCCTATCTGGAAAATTTACTCATTCTGAATATTGTTTCATTCCTACAAAAGCCTGGGATTAATATGAAATAAAGAGGCAATATTTTGAGACAAGAGATACAATTAAGTGCCTGATATGCTAGATTGTTCTGTCCTACAAATTTTACTTCTTCATATTCTTATTACTGCCTACTGATATTGTCAGCCATATATCTAGTCTTCAAGGTGGGAGCTGTGAGATGTGTTCCATGTGCGCCTACCTGTCATATGCACTGTGCCTTATTTATATTAAATCCATCCATCATAATCTTCGCTTCCACTTCTCCTTTTATCTCTCATTTTCCTCCACCATGTTATAACCTCCAACCGTCTTTTCCTTCATAAGTTCCATGGCACTCAGGCATTTTGTTCTGTTTCCTTGACCTTTCATAATAACTTCCATCACACCAGTTTCCTTCATAACATTTTCTCTGTCACTGACAGTCTCTCTTGGGCTTTGTTAATTTTCTTAGCCTTAAAAATGTTCTCAGAAGCCTCCGTGGGGGTGGCAATGAAAAGGAGAAAAAAAAGGAAAAATGGAAGGGAATGGTAAATAAAAGGAAAATACATTGAAAAAGTTAAAAGGGAAAGGGGAAAAAAAAGAAACAGAAATACCAATTGCAAAACTGTCTTTAAGTATATTCTCTGCTTCCTTTCTGAGGTCAAATCCCTCAGTTATGTAATTTAATATCCACATTAATTTCCATTGATTATCCCCTCCCCTGACTCTTTACTTTTCTCCTTTTATTTTAAATAAATAATCTTTTCAGAAGTGTCTTCCAAGTATAGCAATTGCTTCCACAACCTTGTTTTTCCAACACTTTTGACCCAGGCAGAGGCAACCTTCTGCACAAGGCAGTGTATGGTAGTTTTGTGGGCCATTTAGGTCTGTTTGGGTGTAGGATTGTTTGTGTAGAAGCAGAGCTGCCTTGGCCCTGCTGTTAAAACCCAAATCACTCAGTATGGAGGGGTTTTATGGCTCTGTGAGTTCTGTACTGTCACTATAAGCAGTGGTATAACTCTTAGTGGTACACTGCTACCTGTATGTATTTTCAAAGGCAGCACATATATTGATTCATTTTGCTGTCTCACAGAACCTCAAATTGTGCTGAAATTGTGACAAATCAGAGAACAATTTAATGACAAAGGAAGTAAAATGTAAATAATAGTTAAAGATTGCTTTTCCCAAGAGGTTTTCTCAGGTGTACAGAAAATGTATGTAGATATTCTTGTACAATCTGGGGAAAGTCTACAGATTTTGCCATTGTTTGTGTGGCTCCCATACCATCCATACTTGTGAGCAGAGCATGGGGCAATGAGGACATGGAGAGAGCAGTGAATTCTCCTGGTACCACTCACACTCACAGTCAGAATATGGATCAGAAGAGACCCTTCTAAATCCATCCAGAGGGTCTCAGGATTTCCTTAATAAGCCTCAAAGCTAAAAAATCTATTAAATCTGGGGTGAATTAACATTTTATTCTCCTTCCTCATTACAAGAATATATGTGTTATTATCTGTACTGTTTAAAGAGCTTTTTATCACTCTATGACTTTTCTTCCCATAGGTAATGTTTTGGGCTTGATCCAGCCTGGCCTTTTTTCATGCAGAGAGAGATTTACTTTCCCAAACCCAGGTAATAAATCCTTAGATTATGATTTAAGTGGAAATTTACTATCACGTTAAATCGCTATTAGAAGCATCATTCTCATTGAAAGTATCCAGGAAAGTACAACTTTAGAAATGAGCCGTGCCATTGACTAGAATTATAGATCAGTTTTGTGCTGCTATTTATAGTTGTGCAGGCTCCTGAAGTCAGGCAGTTCCTTTTCATTTGATGGCTCTTTCTAAGAATTTCCGAAGTACTCACCCCTCTCTGCAAACAGTTAGCAGCACAAAGCATAAGATATGGGTGCAGGGGAAAGGGGCTTCCCTGGGCTGTGTGATTATTGGACATCTTAGTGTTCATCACTTACTGGACATCAGCACTAATGCTATGAAAACCAAGGCTTATAAGAGTATGGATCATTAGGGCTGCTTGCTGAACCTTTATGGAGATGCTCTGGGGATTCACTGAGCCCGTTATTTATCTTCTGAAGTCTTAAAAGGTCGATTGGTAGCAGATTAGCAAGTGCAAATTACGTTGTGGGAGCAATAGTGAATTCATTCTACACTGAGACTCGGTGCAACACAGAGCATCAGGGTCCTAAGGCAGAGTGGTGGCTCTGGCCGGAGTCTGAAAATCAAAATGCACTAATCCATAAATTTAATTTTCCCATATGACACATAATTTTAACAGAGATATTTGTGGTGTGGGCACACACACACATTACAGAAAATATTAAGCATACTTTGAGCCAAGACTCCCACATACACACCCCAAATCATTAGCATTTCATTTACAATTCATAAGCTGATTTCTTCAAAACTTCAGACTAGCATCAAACCACTCTTCCAAAGCAAGAAAAATGTTAGTTAAACATTAGGACCCAAATATTTTTATATTCATCTGTTTTCTAAGTTTTTAACTTTTTTTCCCAATGTACCCAGCCACTTGCTCAATGATTTATTCCTCCTTTTTTTTTCCTAAATTAATTCTTCCATAGCACATAAATGATCTGTTTAAAAACAGAAAAAAAGATCCATCTGTCACTATTTCTATTATTATGTGAAAATGGTGCTACACCAGCAAAAACATCTATAGTACCCCCTAGGAAAGGAATGTAAATTTCATATTTACCTCTCATATAAGCTTTTTATCTGCTGAACAGGAACTGGTAAGGAATGAGCAATCATTTTATCCTCACACATATAGAAAAGACCACCTATTCTGATTATTATTTAATAAGCAAGACTGATATTTTTTATGAAGAAAAAAGTAGTTTACAGTAGAAAAAGACTGTAATTTAATAATCAGGATATATTGTGGAGCTCAGAATATTATAAATCTCTCTTGATTACAGGAAAAATCCCTTATAACAGTACCAAGTTGCCTGGTGCTGCTGATTCAGCCTTGTTTGTCAGTGAGACCGTTTGGGCCTTACCAGCTTTTACTCAAGCAATTGCTTTAACTCAAATACCCTCCCTCAAAGACAGCAGAAATCAGGTCACAAAGTCCAAGACAGTGCAAGCAACTGGAGAAAACCAAGCTGAGGGCCAAGTTGTGCAAGAACCAGTCATGGGATGGAGTCACATGGTGAAAGCTCCCAGCCTTTGCTCCAGGTGTCAGTATGGGACCACCCTGGTTTCCATCTGAATTCTGGTGCTCTTCATCCACAAGGAAGCTCAGACTGAGGTTTTCCTGTCATGCAGGACAACACCAGTCTTTTCTGTTGTTAATATGTGAGATCTACTTCTGTACTTGTGAGCTATTTGCAGCAGAAATAGGATGATGAAACTTGTCTTGTTTCTAAAGCTTCCCTTTCCCTCACTTTTATTTATGTTATAGCTCCTCTGTATCTCCTGTGTTCAGCAGAACTTGTCTGGGATGAGAGGATGAGATTTCTCTGCAATTAGAAGGGCTGGTTGATAAGAGATTCAGTCCTGCAGTAAAGACAGGCTGTACAACTCCTTAAACAAACAAAATGTGTTTGCTAATATCTAGACACATCTTCATGACCCATACCTCTATGAACTACTGTGCCTGTGATTTGGGGGTGCATTTTTGGAGAAGTTTCTGTTGATTACTGAAGGAGATGCATTCTTTTCCACTCTCTCCTTTGTACCTCCTTCTATCAAGATATTTCAAATTAATTCCCAAAATTTTCCCATCAGGGTTGCAGAAATTTTTCATTTCCCATCTCAATCTCTAGCCCATTTTTATTATTCCTCTGATAATGAACAGGGGTTATGACCAATACTTTTCAATATCCAAGTATGTCCCTTCAGTATTAAACATCACAATTTAAGATTGGGGTCAATAACATGGGCCACTGTAAGCTCACAGTAAGGGAGTGTCTATTTAGCTATGGACTCTTTCAGATCCAAATAAGGGAAGAAGCTGCAGAAAGTCAACTGCAAAGGCAAGGTCGCTGTAAAAAAAAAAAAAAAAAACCATCTTACACACAAATAAAAAGCCTGATTGGAAAACTCACTTCTGGGCTCTGAAGATAAAAATCACGATCAATTTTCAGTAATTTAGTGCTTGGAAAACCACTCTGAGGTGATTTTAGCAATTTGTTCTCATTGGTCGTCTCCAGAAGCCTGGTTCTATTAAATTTCACAATTTTATTGAAAGTTATAAGTTTTTTTTATATGTTCTCTTAGAAGCCCTCATCTTCTGAGAACAGTGATAATCTTTGATAATTTCAGCAGACATTTACAAAATAATAGTTTCTTGGTTCTGATGGAAATTAGATGTTCAAAGAGCTGAATTTTAAGGAATCCAATGCTGAAATAGAAACAAGAACATATTACATATTTATCCCAAAAGTTCCCATGCTCCGAGTCAGAACTAGATGGAGAAGAATTCATCGCTGCATGGTATTACTGGGACAAGAGCACCTCAGGGGAAGACGTTAGCAGCATCCTTTATTCTCCATTTCTCAATAACTCTGTAACAGGGGCTTTTTTTTCTGTTATCTTTCTTTTCCTACTCTCATATCTCCTGTTTTCAATCCCATCTCTCTGTTCTTTATTCACTATTCCTTTTGACATGCTTTGAAACCTTGAATTTCCCAAACAAGATGTTGTTCCTTCTCCTGGCGTCTTGATCAGAAGGCCCAAGGAAAGTAAAAGATAAACCATGTTTTCAGACATGACCTGCTCTCCTTGACTTCAGTAGGAGTTGTACATGCATTTGAAATGAAGCTGTCTTGTTTAAATAGCAAAAGTGTGCACAGCTGTTTGTTTGCTAAGCAAAGAACCTGGAAGTGAGAAGCTGTCTGACTGCATGTCCTCTGCAGATTTATTTTAAGAGCAGATTTAAAAACTCAGAGCCAGGACCTGTCAAGTACCAGGTATTTCACCCACTGCAGGAAAGTTATCTCCTCCACACAAAAACGTTGTGTAGTGAAGAGTTTCAAAAAACCCACGTACCTTTACCTGCAATCTTGAGCATTCCTCCTTCCTAAGATGAGATAACCTGTGCTTTATAGCAAGAGGAAAATTATAGCCTCTCCCACTGCTTGTTATAATGAAAGCCCAGAAGTTTTTCAGAGTTCTTTCATCATCTGTGTAGACATGTTACGTCAGAGCACTTTCTGCAGACCATATCACAGTTTAATGTCTTAAGGAAGAAACAGATATACAAGACACATTTCAAACAGAATTTTAATGTGGACGCACATATGTGTTCAGAGCAACACAACCTTCTTTAATTCATCCATGCAAATCTGATCCATGTTAGCCTGCAAAATTCTGCTCTGTCCATTTCACATAAGTAGAGGGCAGCATGAAAATAACTGGACTGTACTTGTTGACTCCACGTCAGTGAAGACGGTGCTCCTTTTTAGTGCTGCTTTCAGGAGCTTCTAAATAATTCAATTCATCAAATTTAAAACTTACAGTAAGTAAATCTGCATTACAAAGGCATTGTTAACCACTCCTTATGGATGAAAGCTTGAGGCTTTTACAAAGGCTCTAAGTGCAATTTCACAATGTTAATCCTAATTATCATTTTTCTCTTAATTTAACACAAATAATTGGCACAATTGGTTTTACTATTATACTATTTGAGAAAAATATATACAGACTTTCTCAAAAATAATATTTGCAAATTATCCCCTTTTGAAAATGCTTCTTAATAATGAAATTATTCTGTGATTTCCTCCAGGTATCTAGTCCCCCAACAAATAAACAGTGTATAGCTGCTCAAGGCCACTTCTCAGCTTCTAAAATTAATGATTTTAAAAATCCATTATGTCTCTAACCAAACTTTTTTTTTTGCAATAACATTGCTCAGATTGTGAAAAAACTGAAAGGCAAAATATTGCAGTCTTTTCCCCCAGGTTAAACACCCACAGCTCCCTCAATTTCTTCTCATAAGACTTGTGCTCCAAACCCTTCAGCAGCTTCATTGTCCTCTGGTTGAGAGTTATCAGCAGGCTGAAAAACACACCAGGGCTTGGTGGGGTTGTTTTATCTTTTTAAATATACAAATCATTGGACCAGCTCCTCAGATACTATCAACTCTGGAAGTAAATATTATTTTTTGAAGTATTTTGAATCCAAATATTTACAGTATTATTTGAAAGCTCACTGGGATATACCTTAGATTACTAGTTTTGGTTTAGACAACTCATCTACACCAGTGCTACAATAGTTACTTCAGTCTTGTCCTTGTATCTAGTCCATTATATCTGGGTGAATATATTTCTTGTGAGGAAGTGAGTCAATGCCATTTTCACAGAAAATGCCCTGCAACATGGGTACCTTGATAGTCACTGATGAATAAAAGTCACCACCTGTAAGCCACTGTGAATGCCAATCAAACAGAATGAGAAACATTTTGTCACAGGAGAGATTTCTCAGGGTAAGTTTCAGTGATCAATATGGCATTTCCATTTATTCTACCATCTTGCTAAAAAAAAGAGAAAATATGACATTGTCAGATCCAATTTGACATTAAAATTAGAACTTTTTTAGTCAAGATTCTAAAAATGCTTGAAGGCTAAAATAAATGTGCCCATAAAGATTTAATAAATGTTTCTATTAAATATATATTCATTCTCCAAGGCAAATTTTAAATGTCAACAGAAATAGTTAATTACAGGCATAAATATAAAAATGCCATAGTTTCAAACAAAAAGTTTGGAAGGAGCATTGTTTCTTTCTTAGTATGTCATTCTCCATTTTATGAAATAACAGTAAAATGCAACCCTCTTAATGTGAGATTCCAAAAGTTAAATTTAAATTACTCTTCTGCCTCTCCTTTTCTTGCTCCTCCTCTCCTAGATGGTATAGTTAGGAATAGCCAAATCACAGACAAAAGCATGCTCTATAAATTCTCTGTATTAGCCTGCTACGTGTCAGATACATGTAAGTAGATATCCTAACTAGACCATAAAGAAGTACAGACCATACAAGCAAATTCAGCCATAACAGTTACAAGAAAATCTAGCAGTGAGGGTTAACTTCTGCATTTTTCCTCTCCCTGAAGACAGCTAGGACTAAACTCAGGAAACAGAATCAGATCAGTCTGTACCTGAAAGTTGCTCTGGACATTGATGCAGCTTGAACTGGGGTTAAAATCAAGCACTGGTAGCCCTAGTGCCTATGTACAGGTGGCAAACTCCTTCTGACTTTTTTGGACACTGAAGCATCAGTATAGAAAAGGTGGCAAAAGTTTTCTGCTCCAAAAGGACACTGCTCTATTGTGTACTCTGTTCTGGTTTCAGATACCAAAAGATGTCCTCTTTTCCTCATTATTACTGCTTCTAAATAACATGAATTTTTATTAAATATTCTATTATCTGACACCTCTTTGCCTTCTAAACTTTCTCCAAGGATAGACAGGCATGCACTGAAATGTTATCTGCTGATTATTTAGGTTTATATAATCATGGTACATTAAGGTACTCTGCATTTTAAACATAAAATGGAAGATCAAAACTGGTACCTGATAGGATACCAGTTTTGTTCCTTATTCCCATTCTAGATCAGCAAGCCCCAAAAATGCGTTCTCAAAATGAGTGCAGCCTTCTTTTGGTAGCAGAAAATGGTGGGGTTTAGATTAAAATGAGCTTCTGTTTTCCTCTTCTACCAGCAGAGAAAAAAATTTCTCCAACTGGTTTCTAAACATGCACAACCACATGTCCTTAAATCCCGTCCATGGTAAGCTGCTGGAAACATGAGCCGGGGTTGGGAGCTGATCCAGCATTCCAGGTGACCAAAAACCTCACGACCACCTCAATGCTAGAAGACAAAATAAGTTATGCAAAGAAGCTATCAGCTCAGATTCAGAATGACATTGTGACAGTCTCATGCTTTTTGGCTGCCTGAGGTCTGGTGGTGTCTGGTCCTGGGCTGGAGCTGTGTGGCTCTGCAGTGAGCAGCCTTAGGAAGAGTGTCGCACTTGGATAATAATTCTCGACTTTATGAGCTTTTGATTACCTTCGCTACCCAAATTATTTTTCTGTTCCTTTATGGGTCTCCTGATCTTGTGCAGCAAAAGCCTGAAATTGTCAACCTGTTCAAAATAATAGAATCTTTATCGGCCCATTATTTCCAACATCTGACTGGTAATGCAGAGCAATAACTATTAGGTAATAACGTCAGTTTCTGATTAGAAAAGCTAATATTGTACTAGCAATAAACTTTGTTCACACTGCAGAAAAGATACATCTGTCAAGAGTTTTGGAAAGGACTCTGCAGTACCCAAAATAAACCAGCCAAAGAAAACATTAGTATTAACACAAGCAGCATAAAAATAAAACACAAACAAAACTGAAGCCAAACAGAAAATATCATGTTTCCAAATTCTTCATAGCACATAATCAGCTCCTACCACATTATCCTGTGCAGTGACCACCTTAGTGGGAATTAATGTGACTGTTTTGAGGGAAAGAAGATTTTTAATCTGAAATAACATTCAAATTCAGGTCTTAGACCTTCAGCATGAGTTCAGTACTCCTTAATCTTGCTCTCCACTTCTGACTTCTCATGTTGAAAGTATTTTCAGGTGAAAGGTGTCTGCAGAAGGAGCTTCAAGCCTGAAAGGTTTTCAAGATCTCTGAAATATCAAACTGTTGCCCCTGTCAAATGGGCTCCTGAGGAGTGAAGGCTTTTCATTTTTCATCCTAGATCTAGTAGGAATTATTCAATTTTATAACCAGGTTTCCTCTGGCTGCTACTGATGCTAGAAATAAAAGCAGTTTAAAATTCATGAGGGGCATCTGACTATTTTCCATTTCTAGCTGAGGACTGCATTTTGCTCTCCTCAGTCACGCTCACAGCACCATTGTGCAAAGAAACGCTGCTGAAATGAATCATTTACTCCAACTGTGGTCACAAATGAAAGCTGAACAACAGAAATTCATTGCACTGGCCCTGGTGGCTCTTCAGAATCAGAGGACACAATGAGAAACACGAGGGAACCGTAACAGAGGCAGGAAAACATTTGGTGTTGGAAAGTTAAGGATAACAAAACAAACACAGGCAAGTCCTTGTGCAAAGGACTGGGTGTCCTTGGAGGGCCCTCCCTGAACACAGAACCGTGTGGTGCTGAGCACACCAGGGTCCCCAGCACTGCAAAAGCTTCACTCCGAAAGGGCTGCAGCTACTGCTCAGCTCCAACAGAAGTTTTCTTCACTGAAAGGTCTTCTGGATGGATTTATCAACCTGGCAATGGTTTCTTCAGAAGAAATTACTGCAGTTAAGTACCTAATAAAAGGATTCTCAGAATGTAGTCAGGCATAATTCTAATCCTGATAAATCAGATTATTAAACCAAGGATTTGTTCCATGCAGCTGATTTGAGATTAACAAGTCTTGTACAGCGTAGTTGAGCTGTTTAGGTGTCCTACGGCATCCTCACATCTTTCCCTCTCCAGAATGTATTTATTTCCCTCGACGTTTTTTCCTTCTGCTTTAAATTTTTAAGTGCTGTTTTTCCATCATGCATGTCTCTCATTTTTGTGGATCCAAGGACCTTGCCCTGATTCTTGAGAGTGTCTAGTGTTGGTGAGACTGACTGGAGATTGCTGGTTTCCAGCTTCATTTTGAAATGCTGTTTGGGATAAAAACATGGGTGAGGAGGGACTTTGGCCACCTTTAGGCTGCAGCTTCACAAAAACTGATAGTATTCAAGCAAACACACAAAAGGCACTCCAAAAAGTCAGAGGCTCAGATATTGCCTTGTACTATTTCTCAAACTTTAGAAGACATTTCACCTAAAAGAAACTTCTTGGGGGAAAAAGGCTGAGGGAACAGCAGGAAACAAAAAAAAAAAAAAATAGTTTCCAGCAGGAAGCTAAATTAATTAAAGTGGATTCAGAAAAAAAGGCTCTGTTGAATGCTTTTTTCCCTGGAAAAAAATTACAAAAATGCTCAAGCTCAAATATAGAATCTCTTGAAAATGCTCAGATAAGTGATTGATTTATAATATATTTTTAATGTGAAAAAGAGTTATAAAAAGAAATAACATATTTAAGGCCTGATCCCACACCTGCACCTTTCTGTAGAGTGAATGAGTCAGAGCAACTGTTTCAAATTCAAATGTTAGTTGAAAAGGTTTTGAAAGAGGTGGTAAAATAAATAGTAACAAATGTGTGGGACCAGATGCTGCTCATGCAACAGCTCTAAGGGAATAAAATGTAAAATATGTAGCATGTTGCCAATGTTTAAATCAGCCATACTACCAAAGGAGTAAGAGGCAGAAAATGGGCTCTCAGTTTTAGAAAGAAGGCTATGGGGATACAAAGAGCTACATGTCAGTAAACTAGGCTGGGATACAGAGCAAATTACTTGAGATTACACAAAGAACAGAGTTTATAGACATGTGAATAAATGTGATAAAATGAGAATGAATCCAAATGACAGATGGATGTAGTGCTTCAATAGCACTTATCAGTCTGCCAGTCCTGAACAAGGACGTGGATCACTGTGGTCCAGCAGGTACAATGGGACTCATGAATTTCCCAAAACTTTAATAAGGACAGCAAAAGCTCATCAAGAGAAGAAGCTGCCATGGAATACAAGAAGAGATCCCACTGTGAATTAGTGACTGTTCAAGAGGTTAGAAGCAAAGCTTGGGGATAAGCACATAGTCCTCAGTAGATTGCCAAGGTGTTTGGGCTGATCAAAACAAGCCTGGATAATCTGAAAAGAATGTAAATATCAAGGAGGTAGTTTTCCAACGCAGAATGATTTCTTTGTGAGATGTGTTGCAGAAGGATCTCACAAGATTGTGTGACTGGCTACTAAAATAGGAAAAGAAATGTAAAAATTAATATATGCAAATCAGCAGAGTGAAAAAATTAAACCTAAACGTACATAGGAATGGATAAGTGCTAAATTAGCTCCAAAATGGACCTCGAATTCACAGGGGACAATGCTATGAAAGTATCTTATAGTTTCTTAGGCCTTTGCATCAAATGAGATGAGTATTAGTGATCATGAGGAAATTAATAGAGAAATTAATAGACACATCATCATGATTATATCTCAATTAAAGCTACAGGGTACCCTAACTTGCAAGAACATTAAGAGGAATTTTGGTCATCCCATCTCAATAAGGATATAACAGAATTAAAAGTAATTCAGAGCAGAAAGATGGTGATTAAGGACAGAGCAGTATCTATATGGAAGTTACAAAACAAAATTAGGATTCAGTGTCCTAGGTAAAAGTGATTGTTAGAGAAATGCAATAAAGAGCTATAAAAGCATTAATGGAATAGAGACTTGAGCAGGGAAATAGCTATTCTTTATTTCTCATAAACAGGAGTGAGAGGACACAGAAATCACACAGAATTAAAACAAATCATTAAATCACAGACGAAATTTGGACATGGATTCAAGGAGCAAGTGTAATACAAAAGTTAAAAAACATCTATTAAATACAGTTTATAGAGGAAAGGTTTTGGTCAGAATGTTCCTAAAATGTGCAAAACATTCAGAGATTAAGTGATTCAGTGACATGTCTGTCACTGAATACAAAAGAAGAGATGGAACTTCAGTTTGATACCGACATAATGTTCTTACTGTGTCCCTGTTCAGGTGCTTTCATCTTCTTCCATCCATACACACATTATAACCGAATCAATGCACATCTGGGGGCTCTGGAGAGGGTAACAAGGTAACCTTTTCAAAGGACACACCGTCCTTAAACTATTCAGCTGTGGTGGGAAGTGAATTCCTCTGTAAACAACAATATTGGATTTACAGGGTATGGTGTTCACTCATTTGTAAGTAGGTTATACTCACATATTCACCGTGTCCCTTGCACTGCTCCTGCCTGCGTTTAACCTCACATGAGCCCATTCCCTTCTGCATTATTCTACAAGGATTTCTATAGCAATCTTTACTGGAACTCATCCACCTGAAGAAAAAAAACACTGTACTTTTTACAGAAAAGAGGTTTTCTCCTGGTCACATCACTTATTTGCCCTACAATGGCACAGTGGGCATTTGCAGAGACAGCAATGTAGTAGGAATTAAAGGGTGATGATTCATGTCATCACTGCTGCTGAATGTGTTTGTCAACAGACAATCCTGGTACCTGTCATCTAATTAAGGAGAGAGAATGTAGCCTAGAGCTACTCATACTCATTCCAATGTGCATTCACAGTCTTTGAAAATGGACAAAACCTGTGCTTCTCTTAAGTGCTGTCCAAATCTCACAAGTGCTGAGGTGTCTCATAACACAACAACAGTTTCCATCAGACTGAGCTGACAAAGTTCATGTCTTTTGCATCATCATCATCTGTTCCTTTATTAAAACTTTGGTCTCCCTGAGCTTAGCTCAATAGCTCTGCATTGCACATAATTTCCTTAATCAGAGAACAAAAACCTAGGTTAAGAGAATGCTAAGGCAAATTCATGACCACAGTGAGATTCACAGGCTATATCCTTTGCTAACAAAATATAGCAGGTCACACCAGGCATGTGAGGTCTTCCTGCACCAGACATGCCCTTCTGAGGCAGCAGCAAGAATGCTCAGGTCCTCACATCTGCTAAGCACCTTCAAGGATTAGACTATGGCTATGAATTTTATTGCTTTCATTACCCAGCATCACTGACCTAACAGAGCTTTAAATAATTTTATATTTGGTTTGTACTACCTTGATTTTATATTATTTAGGCACTTCTCAGTAACAGCTAGATAAATCATAATATTAATACAGAAAATTGTACAAGCCATGATAACTATTCCTAATAAACCCAGCTGGCACAGAAATGCTCAGATAGCCTTTTTCTCCTGACTAAGATACACATGCCAGTGACAGGAAGGACTATGGACAGGAAGGGCTATGAGTTTCTTCATCTCAGCAACATGTTTTAACAGTGACCTGAGAGCTGTTCATGTCAAAAAAAGAACATTGGGGAAAAGGACTTAAACCAGCACACAGACTGCACACTCTTCCTTATAAACCCAATATCCTGTCTTTTGCAAGCATCCTCAGTAGGTTCATGTATCTACATTCCCACGAAATGTGAGCATGCCTTAATTCTTTTCAGCTATGGAGACATGATTATCTTCATGATTAGCCTTTACAGACTTCAAATGTTTGCTGGTTTTTTGCTGATGTTGGCTTATCCTGAGCTTCTTTCCTGAGCTTTTTTCCTCACATTTGTTTGGATTTAGCTGAGAATTCTGACATTACATATGAGGGTCTTACAGAGATACTGTTGTTGATCTGTAGAAATAATATAGGACTGCTGGCCAAAATTCAAAGACTTAATTAGAAAAGAAAAGCTGCTGCAAGTTCCAAAGACAGACTATTTTAAAGCATCAGGTTATGAGGAAGCATTAAAAGGCAGAATCAACTTTAACAACTGAGAATCATTTTTATGATAGCCATAGCTTTCTATGAAACGTGTGCTACACACTCACTTAAATCATGATGGTTTTTGTGGTAATTCTCAGTTGTGCTAAGAATATCTTCATGATAAAAAGGTAAGAAAAGGAAGTTAAAAGGAAGTGACAGACAGTTGACCTGCTTAAGATATTTTCTGTGAAAAAAAGATGTGAATAATTTGAAATTTATATTCAAATTAATATATGTGAAGAAAATTTCTAAGATTAAGGTCAGCAAATGGCTTAGATATCTTCAGACAGTGTTTCAGAAGAGCACGACGCTTTACTGCCAGGTTTGTGCAGCGAGCACATCACCCCTTTGACCATTTTTCCTCTCAGGTCTGAAGAGGGAAGTGGTCTGTGAAGGGCCTGCACAGGAAACCAAGAAACCTGTTTTCTCTTTCTAGGTTTAACTGGGGAGTGGTGATAGGCACTGCAGGTGTGTATTGTTTTAAGTCTCAGACTCAGATGTTCAACATATCTGCTCATCTGACACACAATCTCAGCAACTGCTAAAGGCCTTAAGTGCCTTTATGTGTGACACCACAGCTCCCCAGCACCCAGGGCTGTACTTATGGCATGGCCAGGAACATACACACTGCAAATACATTCTACAGCTTATGGATCCCTTATGCATTTGGGGCTCGACTTATCTCTCTCCTGTCTCTCCAAACAGTTTTTGCAGATGAGCAGTTCCATTGAATTCAGAAATTATTCATCTGCTCATTCTTCCACCTGGATCCAGGCTTGCAGGTAGCTCTAATTTTATGGGGGTGTATTAATTTGATTTGATTTCATTCTCAGAGAAATAATATTTGGTTTATGCAGTGAAATGCCTGCTATTTTCTTTGCTGAAATGATGGTAGTGAAAACAAACCCAAAAATGGGGAGGAATAGGTTAGATTTCAAAACCATTTCTTAATAGAATTCTCAATATAATTAATATATTTTTAATTTATGATTTACACTGGAACAAGAATAAAGATTAAAATGACCTTTCTCTTTTTCAATGAAAAAACAGATTATATGTCCTACAAGGTTCAAACTGGAAGGCTACATATGATGAGTCTTATGATAGCAACCTTAATATGGCAAAATCATCCTTTAAAAAGTTCAGCAATGGCTGATTTTTCTGCTGACTAATATATTAGTCAGATTTGGTAGTATTAGTATTAGTGGTAGTTATTAGTATTTGATAGTTATTAGCATTAGTGAAAGGCTTGGTAGTATTTTACCTATATGAAAGAAGAATGTCCATGATCATGTGTTTTATTGTTAAGCATTTTCTCTCAAGGGCCAAAGCCAATTTTATGGTTTATCATTTTTCTCCTGCAATACCACCTGCACAAACTTGTTGGTCAGATTGTTTCCATTTCTTTCACCTCCTCAGAGGTTTGCCTTTCTCCACACTGCTGGTACAAGAACCTCCTGTTTTCCGCCTCCTGCATCCCTGCTGCTGGGTGTAGCTTATCCTGTTTACGATTGATTTGGCGGTGATAAATCCCAGCGAGCTGCCAGGCGTGCTGCCCACTGAACCTCAGCTGCTCTGTCAGCCTCAAGAAGGCTGCAGACCAGAGAAGTCTTTTCCCAGATGAGTAAAAAAGAACAGCAAAACCCATACTTTCCCATTTCTCTTTTTTGAACTTGGTTAGAGTCTTGCAGCTCTCTTTTGTTTGGTTTTTTTTTCTTTCTGCCCCTCATAGTCAAAAATTCACTCAAGAAAACCTTTCCAGGTGCAATTAATCCTGCTCACTTGGATTCAGAAGCTCACAAAACAAACACAGATTCAAACAGATTAGAAAAATTTAAGGTTGTTATTGGAGAGATTAGCAAGTTCCCTGGTGGAAAAAGGCTCAAAAATTAACTCAGTTCTTGTTCTTCTTCCTGTTTTTTCTAGACAACCTGACCAGCTTATTTAATAATTTTCTCCTTCAGTTCTCACTTGTGTTAGAGGGACAGCTGTACCCTCTTTTTCCCACTGCCTGTCTCCTGGAGAAAATAGATGATAAGAATTACAAGGGTTGTAGTGTTGTAAAAGAGGAATTTATCACTAGCCTTAACCAGCTTATAAGAAAATATCAATCTTCTTTCACAAGGAAATTTTCTTCTAAGTATAACATTATAGGAGCAAGAAATTTTCAAAAAATATCTAAATTTCACACACATAAAAATATGCTTTCAAAATTAAAATTTAATATACTCTAAAAATGTTATATTTTTTATTAAATAGATGCAAAAACATTTTTTATCTTAAAAAAATACTTTCTTTCAAAAAATATGTTTTCAGAAAGAAAGGACTACAGAGAAGGGAAAAGTTCAGTCATTCCTATAGAAATTATTAATGCTGTTAGTGAGTTTGCTGATTAGTAAGTTACAGGAAACTTTCAGTCACTAAAAGCATTAAAGCTCATACTAAAACTTACTTACTGATTCACTTACTCATCCCAAAACTTAAACTTGCACCTCTACTTTATGTGTGAGTGGCTTAACATACGTCAGTCCATCCTGAGACTTTAATTCACTCCCTGCACTCTGATTTCTCCCTGAAGAATTTGGAGAGAACCCTGACTCACTGACTCCAACACTGAGAAGGGTGTTGTTACTTAAATCTGAAAAATTATTAACAAAATAAATACAGTCAATATTCAGTTGTTAATATGGACTGAAATTATAAAGACATAGAAAGTTAAGTACAAGCTTAGCTGCTTTGCTAAATACTGATTTGAGTCCAAGATCATATGACAGTAAATATTTTTCTTCATACTTTGTGCATAGGATGAGAGAAACCTGAAGGTATCTGGGAGGTAGATTAGTATTTGAAATAACAGTCTATTAAAATGGAAATTAAATAAATGCTACTGCCTGGAAAATAAATGAGTTTTTAGTGACTGTCATCAGACCTGTATTCCACCTTCAGCCTCTCCGAGCCCTTGTCAGCTGGATTCCAGCCCTGATGAAGTGGGCAGCAGAGCACAGGAACCTAATGAGAATAATAGGGAATTAGTTTAGAACACTCATATAGCTGAATTATCCAAAAATCCGTCACTTGTTTGGAGCAGGCGACCCAGGGATTTATTCAGCAGAAGAGTGTGTAGTCAGGATTCCAGCATTTTATCCAAACAAGTATTTGCCATAGACTTAATAGAAAATAATTTGAATTGCATTAGGATTCTCCTCAGAAAACTGCCAAAGTCCAGCTTCTTCCTTGGAAATCTCTCAGATCCTAACCTGTGTGATAAAACAAGGGACCAGCCTCAGTGTGTGAATCACAGCCTCCCTGTCCCTTTCATCTGTGCATTTTAATATTCCCTGCTCTTGTTCAGCAAAGCTTTGAGTGCAGCTCTGCAGAGGCTGAAAAATGGCAATTTCTCAGTCCTGAAAGTTCAAAGTAAAGTGGGAGATATGGGCTGGGCACTGAGCTCTGGGCAGGTTTGGGAGGGGAACCCTCCTGCAGCTGGGTGTGGGAAAAGGAAGATGCAGACACAGCCTCAGAGGGCTGTCAAGGAGCAGCACACTGGTCATGCTGGCATTTAGAGGGCTCAGACCCCACCAAGCCAGCAGCTCTAAGGAATCCCAGAGAGAATTGGCTCTCTGCCCTCTCCAGGAGGCTGCAGCACTGTCTGGACAGGCACTGGACAAAGTGACATTTTACCAAGTACTGCAGGATGAGGTTATGAGAAAATATCCCTCGGTTCCCATCAGACAAATCCATTCAATCACCCCAAAAACAGTTGTGTAATATGTGTGTTGTATAATTCTTTAACTCCAGCCAGAAACTAAATACTCCACAGCTGCTCACTACCCCCACTCAGTGGAATGGGGAAGAAAATTGGAAAAATAGTTAAAACTCATGGTTTGAGATAAGAACAGTTCAATAACCAAAATAAAATAAAATATAACAATAATAAAAATGGTTATAGTGAAAACCAGAGAGAGAGGGATGGGATAAAACCCAAGAAAGACAAATGATGCACAGTGCAATCACTCACTGGTTGCTGATTGATGCCCAGCTCAACCCTGAGCAGCTATTGGCCCCTCCCAGCCTTCCCCCCTGTTTTTCCACACAGTATGACATCCTAAGTCATGGAATATTCCTTTGCCAGTTCAGGTCAGATGTCCTGGCAATGCTCCCTCCCAGCTTCTTGTGCACCTGCTTGCTGGCAGAGCAGGGGAAACTAAAAAGTCATTGGCTTGGTGTAAACACTGCTGAGCAACAACTGAAGCATCAGTGAGTGTATTGACAATGTTATTCTCATGCAAAATCCAAAACACAGCACTGTACCAGCTACTAAGAAGAAAATTAGCACGACCCCAGCCAAAAGCAGGACAATGTGGCAGAAGAAAGCATGCTGAAAACACAGCTCACAGTCCTGGAAAATAGAGTGCAGTGCCTGTACTTGCTACTTCTTTATACAGATATTTTTCAACTGATGATTTATATGTTCCAAGATATATGTGCAACAAGCTCCTGTGTCTGATGAAAGAATGGTTGGTTTAGCCCTTGGTTCAGGTGCAGTCCTTTGCCTCAGATCAGTCCTACACTGCCAAATATGAATGTGAATACGAAGGGAACCACAGATTTCCAAAAGCCTTCAAGGGTATGTTTCCTTTAGACAAAAGTGTCTCCTATAACTATAACCATTTGTGGTAACTAACATAAACTGATTTTCTCTAAATAGTGTATCTTCCAGCATAATTAATATGTCTAAGTAGTAAAACAAAGGCTCTTCTAAGTTACTGAAATACAGCATAAGCACAGGACAAACTTCTTTGTATTACCAAATTGCAACCCTTGGTTCTCATTTGGGAAAATAGTTTTCTGCTTGCTTTGAGCTAACATAATGCAGTGGGAAGTGGATCAGAAAGCAGGCCTCTGCCTGTGTAAACTGGTGAGCCTTACCCTCAACAGCGTGGAAATGCCAGAAAGCTGAATACTGATGAATTTTTTAAGAGAAAAAGAAAAAGCACTGAGTGCAATACACTATTATTATTACTCTTCCTGAAAAATATCACAGAAAATGAATTTTCCAGATGGTAAAGTGCACTCATGGGACTTGGGAGACAGGCATTTATTTTTGCACAATACCACAGGCTTCTTGGGTGACCTTAGGAAAACCTTGCTATGAATAATGCTTTACGAATTATTTAAAAACTTGATAATATCAACATTCTACACTTCAGACAGTTCATTTCAGTATTCTAAAATTTCACTGTCAGCACCAAAGGTGTCTGCCTCTCTCCACTGATTTATAACAAAATTCTGGCTTTCAGCTTTTGAATGGCATCTGAGGTGGATTGCTATGGTAACTGAAGATGCTGTAAAGATTCCCCTTAGGGGTAAAAATCCATAAGAGAACCTGGGTTGCTAGGTCATCTGTTTCTAAAACTAAGTAATCATAATATACAGCCTACAAAAAGGAGTAAAGATTTAGTAATATAAGAAAATTATTTTGCAGATTTAATTTAACAGAATAGTAGGTAGGGGACATTACATCTGCCACTGATGCACAATTTCACAGGCACGTTGTCCTCCACCCAAATTCTGGCTAGGTGATGTCAGCATGTTCTTTTGAAGTCCTCCTCTGAAACTGAAATATTAAAATACAGTAAATTCACGAATACAAGCCGCACGGAATATAAGCCGCACTGCTGGTGTGTTGGCAACATTGTTGCCTTTGTTAATAGATAAGCCGCACCCGGAATATTAGCCGCACTTTAGTTTGCAGCGAACTTTCACAAAGTCGTCATTTAGTAACACAATTGCGGGATCGCCGGGGCTTACTGGCTTACTGCCGACCTCGGAAACATTGTTTCCAAGTGAAAAAAGACACACCCTTTATTTACAAGCCGAAAAAGACAGGAACAATAGTGTGGTCATTTTGCGAGCATTCCCAATGGATCCGTGTTGCCTTTAAACAGCCACTTAGCCACGCAGGCAGGCAGCTGAGCTCCGAGCGGAGCCACATCTCCGTGCTGGCACAGGAGCAGCCGTTGTAGCCCTCGCAGCCGGGCAGGGGGAGCGGCCGTTTTAGCCCTCGCAGCCCGCGGGGGGAGGGGCCATTGTAGCCCCCACAGCCGGGCGGGGGGAAGCGGCCGTTGTAGCCCTCGCAGCCCGCGGGGGGAAGCGGCCGTTGTAGCCCTTGCAGCCCGTGGGGGGAAGCGGCCGTTGTAGCCCCCGCAGCCGGGCGGGGGAAGCGGCCGTTGTAGCCCCCGCAGCCGGGCGGGGGAAGCGGCCGTTGTAGCCCTCGCAGTCCACGGGGGGAGCGGCCGTTTTAGCCCTCGCAGCCGGGCGGGGGGAGCGGCCGTTTTAGCCCTCGCAGCCCGCGGGGGGAGCGGCCGTTTTAGCCCTTGTAGCCCGCGGGGGGAGGGGCCATTGTAGCCCCCACAGCCGGGCGGGGGGAGCGGCCGTTTTAGCCCTCGCAACCCGCGGGGGGAAGCGGCCGTTGTAGCCCTCGCAGCCCGCGGGGGGAGCGGCCGTTTTAGCCCTTGCAGCCCGCGGGGGGAGGGGCCATTGTAGCCCCCACAGCCGGGCGGGGGGAGCGGCCGTTTTAGCCCTCGCAGCCCGCGGGGGGAGCGGCCGTTTTAGCCCTTGCAGCCCACGGGGGAAGGGGCCATTGTAGCCCCCACAGCCGGGCGGGGGGGAGCGGCCGTTTTAGCCCTCGCAGCCCGCGGGGGAAAGCGGCTGTTGTAGCCCTCGCAGCCCGCGGGGGGAAGCGGCCGTTGCAGCCCTCTCCCTGCGAGCCGAGTGGTCGTTCTACCCCTCTCCCTGAGGGGAGAGAGGCTCCCCCAGCCCTCTCCCTGCGAGCCCAGCCAGCCCCGTAGCCGCACAAGACTGAAAACACTTTAAAAAGTACAGAGAAATATCACACACTTTTATCGAACTGCCGAGGTAACTCACCCCGATAACAACCCCCGCCCCTCAGTAACGCCGCCATCCACAGGCAGGCAATAAGCTGTTCTCTGATTGGTTCATCGTCGGAACAACGGGAAACCATGGATTTCAGACTGTTTTGGCTCGGGACTGGACAAGCATGATACTAGGTAAGGGCAGATATCACATTTTTGTCCATAGATTAGCCGCACCGGAATATTGGCCGCATTTCCGGGTTTCCACCAAAATTTTAGTCTTCTTGCTGCGGCTTGTATTCGTGAAATTACTGTAATTTAAAAGTACTACCAAGGATCAAGTCACAATTAGTATAATTAAAATCAGACTGGAATTAGTAAAATTTATCCAAAGCAGATCTAATATTTAAAAAAAAAAAATTATTTTGGGTGGGTACTATCTGATAGAAATAGACCCCTGAATCAGAAGAAGAATGAGGGTGGAGTCCAAGGGAAGGAATAGTTCTTGTGTGTACAGATGGGACTAATTTCTTGATCTTTTTCAAAGTGGTCATGTTGCTTATCACATAAATTGATCATATAGCACCATAGGATGATTGGGATGAAGGAAATCTTGAGCTAATACTGATGGTTCTCGTCTTCATCTCATATCTTCTGGGGGGAGAAAAAAAAAAAAAAAAAAAAGAGAAAAAAATTTTATTCCAATATCTAATGATCTAATCACTGATAATCACTACCTTAAACAGATATATTACTGTAATCATAGCCAGAAAACCAATGTTACTCACGAGGAGAATCATGGAAAGTTCAAGAAAGCTTTGTTATTTCTCAACGACAGCCAATAATAATCTAGTGAAAGTAGTGGGTTTAAAGTAACAGCTATATTTTCTGTCACCTTGAATCCAATAAAACGTTAAACCACTCTCTGTGGCATGGACTTTTCTTTGTTCTTTTACTTTGGATACATTCACACAACAGAGCTATGAACCATGACTCAGATTTCTAAGCACTATACACAAAGAGCTGTTATCTGATTAGAAAGTAAAGACTAAGCTCATGTCCTTAACATGAATCTGAATTTGTTCACTTTTCACAATACATCCACAACGTGGAGGAAAGAGAAAAGCATACCTGGCAGAAAAGAGATGATGACCCCTTTACCTTGAAAATATCATTTGAATTCTAAGAGCACAAAGGAAGAGAAATTAGGCCTGGTTTTTATCTTTACCTGAGCTTGATTAGGTCATAGAAAGTTCAGGTAATACTTATGCCTCACAGCTACAATCATCACAGCAGTAGAGAAGCTGACAGAACAGAAAGAAATGAATAGAAATTAAAACTTTTTAACCAATATTCCAGCTGCCTGATTGCAAAGAAAAGGTTCAAAATAAAAACTCTGTAGAATTAAATTGACACATTCTGTTCTGATTAGCATCCAAATTAGTAAATCAGCAGCACAGACAGTGAAAACTTTACCTGAGATCACTCCCCTGAGATGTTTTGAGAGGAAAGCTTTAAATTTAAAACCATGATGACCATGCATTTAAATATTTAAATTTATTACTATCACTCATGAAACTTCATAAACAGGTCCAAAACTAAGCAGCACAAAACTTTAGTCTGATTTTAGTATTTTCCTTATATCTTCAAGTCTGAACTCAGGTTGTCCAGATTTCCCAGTAGCCTGTTGAGCTGAAGGGTATATCATTAGAGCATTTCATGCCCTGTGCAGAACCTGTTAATCTACACCAGCCACTAGGACTATTACATTTTTGGAGAGGCCACAATTGCCCACTGCTTATCTTACATCAACCAGATGAAAATTCAGCATAAACAAAGCACAAAAAAGACTGACAGTTCTAGTAAGCTGTCAGCTGCAGGAAAGAGGCAATGTACTCTTGGTTTAGAAAATCGTAGGAAGAGGGACAGCACTGATTTAGATAACAGGACAAGTTTTCCCAATAGCCCCCTAAAAAGGCTTTACATTTACATCTGGTTTTGATGTCTCAGAATCTGATGTCTTTCCTGACTATAAATACACTTGCACTATAAATACGCTTATCGTCTCTTGTAAAATGTTTTGAAATCTTCTGATGAAAAGCACTAAATATGCAGCCTTCTATTTATGGAGAAGCTTAAGGTGAGATAATGTTCTCTGCACTGAGATTTCATGGTTCTGCAGAGAGGGTTGGTCTCCCATCAAAGAGCTATTTACACATCAGAAAAGATCTGTCAATCCCACCACAGCTGATCAAGGAAAACTAGTAAATGAGCTAGTAGCAATTGCAGTTAGGGAAAGAAAATACAGCAACAGAACTGCAACAAAGCAATGACACTGATACCAAGCTGGAGCATGAGTCCTTACCTCCTTTCAACGTGCCAAATTGTCTTCACACTATTCTTGATTTAGCTAACCCAAATGTAGACAGAAGTGACACCAGATGAGTCAGGCACACCGTCTGGACTAAAACTCTGCATTTGGAAGTGACAAACTCACAAAAGTTTGCTTGCCTATTTCATTTCAACAGTTAAAGCAAAAGCCAAATTTCCATTTTAGCTTTCAGACAACTTGCAGTTGAGCATATCCGAAGGTTAAAGGGTCTGCTGAAGAAGTGTGCTGCTGAGATTAAGTAAAAAATTATCTAAGAACTCAAATTTTAACCCACATTAAGGCAGTGAAAAGGGTTGGCAGATATGTGTGGGAAGGTCTGTTGTGGAAATTGTCTGCAGTGGTTGCTTGCTTTCATCCACTGCAATACATATGCTTACTTTTGGCTAACAAACAGTACTTTCACTGCTAGCCACTGAAAACTTGGAGAGCTGTTACTCCCAAATTATGATTGCTCAGAAGGTGTCAACAATTTGAACAAGAGAGGCCTCATTTGTTGCAATTCTTTTACCCCATAAATGCCTCTCTCTATGTTTCTGAAAGGAAAGAATATCTACACAAATATAAACCACAAATACTCATTTCCATTAAGCATTGCACTCATTATTGCACACATTTATGAATAAATGACTTCAGAAGAGATGTATCTCATTGGAATGTACCATTTTCAAAGGATGTTACCTGATCTCCACACACAATTTAATGTGTTATTCCAATAATGTAATTGTTTGCCTCAATCAGAAAATTCCTATCCAGGGAGTGAGTGGAAGGATGATAAATATGATCATGGGCAGGTAAAATGGAGTGATTAATGATCTGAGACTTAAAAAATGACATTGCAGCCAAAAGTAATATGGTATACTATCCAATAAACAACACATTGCAGTTTAAGTATCTGAATAATTACTGTGTTTGGAAAAATGCAAAATGTTTGATAATCCTTTCTGAATACTTGTAGGGTTTCTTCCAGAATCTGTGCCTGGGAACTGACTAGTCTGAAGGTTGTTATGGAAAACACTCAGTTTACACAGCACATGGAGTAGGGGGCAGATACAAGCTTAAGTGGAGACTCATGTCTGAAAAACTCCATATGATTTTTTTCATATATATAAATTGTTGAAGCTGTTAAGCCAAGAAGAGAAAAAGAGACCACAAAACTAAGCCACATCTGTCTACTGATTTCAGAGGAATTGTAAAACCACAATTTGATTTGAGGACATTTACATCAGGTTTTAATAATCATTAAGTTAATAAATATGCTTGTCTCCCACCTTGATGTGCCTTCCCTCTCCTTGGAAAACTGATATTCTACCAAGATTTTCTTTTTATTTGCAGAGAAGCCATCAGAGAGATGTCAAAACAGTCCTTCTCTCATCTTTATTATTCTTTATTAGGGGTGACAGGGAGATCCTTGAACACAATCTTTTTGATGCTAGACATCATAGACAAATGCAAAAAGAATCTTTCAGTTAGCAGAGGGGTGGAGACAAAGTTCAAGGAAACGGTGGGATACTCTCAGCTCAGTTGTGCCCGATGATGAGCATGACACAGTCGTGTCTGCCACATGGGCTGCCTGTAAGAGCTTCAGATATCACAAGACAACATTTACAGAGGATTTCCAAGAAAGTAGCAATATTCTGAGAGAGGGGCTCGAGGGAGACCATCACCTGGAGAGAGCTGTCCCTGGCTGACATCACTGTGAGCAACAAGCAAGCCTGCCATGATTCCTATAGACAAAGTCCCTTCACATGACCTGGCTTGGGTTCATGAATAAAGTTTTTCCAGCATTTGATTGTTTGTGTCAGGTAGTTTTTAACAACCTAGAAGGAGATGTATATTTTCTGGACAAGCTCTGCTCTGTTTTTAAGCTGCCATGATTGACTTTAATCATCACTAGTGTGTGTTTACTTCCCACTGCAAAATCTCATGAGAATATGATACACTGACACAGACCCACAAGAATACTCTCTACACTAATTCTACTTGTGTATTCTACCTGATCTAATAAATTTTTAAAATTCCACTTGTAAGCCTTCTCATGGAATGAACTATGGCTAAGTAAAGTAGCTAAAATTATTCAAGTTTCTTACAATTGCAATAGTTATTTCCAGTGCCTTCTTGCTCTGACAAATGGATGTGGCATCACATACCATGGGAGGACAACTCCCAACTTCTTGTGCATCCCCAACCTCCTCACTGGTGGGGTGAGGAGCAGAAAAGGCCTTGACTCTGTGCAAGTGCTGCTCAGCAATAATGGAGACATCCCTAAACTATCCACGCTGTTCCCAACACAAATCAAAAATGCAGTTCCACAGTATCAACTCTGAAGAAAATTAGCTCTGGCCCAGCCAAAAGCAGCACAGCATGCCAGACAATTCTGTTATAATCTATTACTAATTTACAGAGAACACAGACTTTTTAGGTGCTTCATTGTGTTATCTCATCCCATCTGAAAAGAGTAGGAAGTAGATGCCTCTTTTTCAGGAAAGTATTATTTTAAAATTAATTTTATAAACAAAATCCTTCACGGATATAAACATTTCACCTATTTCTCTCCTCTTTACTCCCTTGTCCCTAAGAAACTCATATTGCTTATTTTTTATTAAAGGCTTGTCAAGTTGAAAAGTCATCACAGAAACATTTCTGACAATTGGTTTATTCATAATCTAACTGTGCTGGCAGGCAAGAAACTCCAAAAGTCACTCAATGTGCCATGACAGTTTTACATGGATCTTGAAAATACTTGCCAAGCAACTTTCACAGCCTTGAAGTTTCTGTCAAGAGAATAGAGAGAGGAATGAGAGAAATGGGGACTTCAACCACATGAAATACAACTCAACAATTTTCCTTCCTCCATGCTGAAATGCTGGCATAAAATTGTTGTGTGAAAAACACAAAGGGAGACGTATTTTCTCTTCTAAGAATTTTGTCTTTTAAGAGATTAACTAAGGTCATCCTGGATACAGAGAAGTGAAGCTTTTTGAAATTATTTCCATCACAGAGGAAAGGTCCTACAATGTTGTTTTCCCAATAGCATCTATTAATGGATGTGTAAAGAGAGGAGGAGGATACACACAGAGCAAGAAGAGGTCTTATCTCTACAGACATGGGTTTCTCTTCCAAAAGTCCTGGAGAGGATGGCCAGCAACCCAAGTATTTGTCTTGGTAGGAAAGTTAAGTCAACTGATCTCCTTGCTCCATAAAATGTTTGCTAATGGGCAGGGTGGAGGTCTTGGACATGAAGTTTATTATCCTCAGACACATTGTTCCTACGTCTTTGTAAGCCAAATAATTACACTGATGTCTACTAAAAAAAAATTTTTAAAAATTTTTTTTAAAAAGTAAAAAGTTACATATAAAATGACTATATGATATGGAGGCTATGTATTGTTTATGCCTTAAACATCTGACCAAAATTTTCTTCTCATTGTTTAATATTTTAGGTCTTAATAGAGAATACAAAGAGACACAGTGAAAAAAAGAGTATGGGATGAATGAATTCACTTTGCTTTTGCTCACCTTCCTTCAATTTAGTTCCACATTTTAACATATTATGCAAGCTAGTACAGATTTTCAAAACCACAAGGAAAGGAAGTGCAAATAGAAATACTGTGTTCATGCTAGAAGTTTTCTGAAGCCCTTTTGAATGTTCTTTGTGAGTTTGAGACACTTAAAGAAACAACAACAACTATAATAGACAACAAAACAAGCATCAAATATAGCACTTGATGAGATTGAATACTAGAATCAATAGATTCTCAGCTATGTCACATTAACAACAGAGCAGGTAGATTTATATGACCCCTTGATTGTTATATTAGACTTCATCATGTTCAAGATAAAATACATTAAGGTTGCCTGCTCCAAGACAGAAGAATGAACCTCTCAGTGGTACTAATCTCTTACGATGGATTTTGTAGGAAAATGGCAAAAAATCCAGTGGTTTTACATTTTCATCAGTAGATATCTCAAAACACATTTCAGTCTCCACCACCAAGACGTGACTGAAAAAGGAGAATTAACTTTTCTCTGGAAGGGAAGGGCTATGTCTCCAGTCTCAGCTACAGAGGGAATGAACAGAAAGCCTAGGCTAGATGTTGGAATTAGGGGAAATGAGTCCATCAAGATGTCTTTTTCTATGCAAACCTCCTTCCTGCTACTGCAAATGGAAACTTCTCACAGTCTTGCTAACAGATGCCCATGCCTTCCTTCCAGGAACACTTCCTTTTCTGCATTTATACTGCTAGAATAGCAGTGCAGTGGCTCAGGAGAAGGCTTTAGAAGTGAAGAGGAGCAGCAGGATGTTATCAAATATGCCTCACAAATTACTTGTGGTTTAAATGATTTAAGGATACAGGGTTGTTATTTCATTGGATGGACAGATTTGGTCAAATGCCTTAACAGCACTCATGAACATTAATATCAATTCCAAGTGGCTATTCAATTCCATGCTCACAGTCCTTGTTATTCAAGCTGCTGTGTGACTGTCAGAAGAAAACAGATTGCTGTTCATTTTAATCAGTCAGATCACAGTTTTATTGAACGTGCCTGTTTGATGTGATTGCATCTTGTGCAACTGAGCGAAATGAGACAAAAAGAGCAATTTTATATCACGTAGATAATAACAGATGCGCCCCTCAGAATTCATTATAGAAATCTGTTTTGCAGCCGTATGTTCCACTTCATCTGAAATCCTTTTGTTCTCATCAGCCTTTTCCTGTGTGAAACAACCACTCTGCATTTTGCAAGCATCCACTAATGGAATCTGATATTACCTTGTCCATATCCTTGGATCTTGTGCTAAATATTGAAAACTAAGAAGTCTAGTTTTCCACAACCTACTAAAATAGCCTCCATGCAGTCACCTGATTGTAAGCACCAGGTATATTTACCCTCTTTATTACTATTTACCCTTTAAATATCACTCTCTAATAACTGAAAATAGAGAGCTTTAGCAGTAAACAGTTCTAAAATATTTTGTTTCCTTGGTTTTTCCTTCTGCCTCAGTCTAAACCTTCAGGGTGAGCACAGCCTTGGTGTCATTTTAGTTTAAATTGTGTTCAAATCTGTAGCCATCCAAATTCCTTTAGGACTTATATGCATATGTTTGAATCAAAATTACAGGTATCATATGCTGCTTCTTTTCTTCATAACCTTTCTTAAACATCTACATGACTATGTTGAGTAATTTGTATTTTGTTGGCTTGATTCTTATCTGATGTACATTCAAGTGGCTCCACAGATTTTAGTGGACTTATGCCAAATTACATTACTGAAATGGTTTGGCTGAAATCCTATCACCTTTGACATCACTGGCAAAATTCCCATTATCTTCAGCAAAGAAATTACTTCAATGTATATGCTTGGCATATAGAGACTCTCCTCAGTGCAAAGTCATGCAGTGAGGCACAATGATGTCTCAGAGGCATGACATTCATCCTGTGAAGTCTGCTAGAGGTCAACACTAAAACATTATTTTTATAACTAGACAACAGAAGGAATAAAAGAAAGATTGGAGAAGCGTGAATTAACTTTTGCAAAAATCATTCAAAGATATTTCAAGGTAAATACAACAGTGACTCAGGGCACCTCTTTTCTTTGTCTTTCTTATAAAATCACTAGCATCCTTAAATACTTATCTTTCTCTAATTAGAAAAGATCATTTTCTCTGGGTCAAGCCTGCAGGTGTACACACTTTATAAAATTTGTGGATCTAGCACTGAGACCCAGATACATCTCTGCACTCACTCCTCACAGCCCAGACGTGGCACCCTCTCATGTTCAGGGCACTTGATAAGTCACCTGTCCTTCTTTCATGTACTCTGAGGCACTCCACCTGTTCTTCCAGGCCCAGTTTTTCACCCCACATCCATATGTCTACAGCAGCCACAGTATCAGAACCCTGCTGTGTTATATTTCTCATCTCTCTGTCTCCCTCTATGATCCTGAATAAGGTTTCTATACCCATAACTCTAGATCTTGACATTGTGACTAATAATCATCATCACCTATTCATGCTTCAGCGTGAATTCTCGCTAATGTCTTCTCTGTACAAGTCCTCTCTGTCTTCCTAAATCCTTCCTCTTTTTTTACTTCACTCTAAGACCTCAAATCCACATCCAGCTCATAAAGTTGGAGGCTTGATTCTTCAGGCTGCATTTCTATGGGACAATTTGTAATCTTGAAGTGTAGACTGGTGGTGGAGGCAACTAGATAATTAAATTCTCCTCTGTTCTTTATTCAGCCCTGCTAAATATCTAATGTATAACCTTGGACCTTCAAAATCTGCCACATCTCTTTACATCTATTTGGACTAAATTTATTAAGGTGATGTTGTAGCATAGATTTAAATAGAATCTTGCTCAATCAGATCCTAATCTGCAAATAATTTTGAAATCAGGAAAGCATTTTCATTCAATTAAGAAAAAAAGCTCTTGTGTTCTTTTTATTTGCTCGTTGTAGTTTGTCTTGGCATCTTATTTTTGTTTGGGTTTTTTACTGTTTCATAGAAGCACTCAAATCATCTTTTTTCCTTTGTTTGAAGTTTCCTTTCTTCAGTTTGAACAGCAAATCAAACAGTCAGTCATTCAGACAAGACTAGCAAGCTCTTTTAAACTCAGCTGAAATACCAACAATAATAATAATTGATTTCCAGTCCTATTTCAGCAGAGGACATCACATACTTAAGCTATTGCCTTGTTGGACTAGGGGTATGCTAAATGATAAAGGGACTGTCTCTCTCATGTCTGTTTGAAGAGAGCAAGGGGATTTCTATTTCTTGTCAACCTGGAGGAGCCTGATAACAAGATGTTTTTTTAATCTGAAAGCTAGGCTTTCATCAAGTGTAACTTTTGTGTCTTCAGAGACAGATGTTGAGTTTCTGAAATGTCGAAAATCTTTCCAGTGAAAAACAGGTGTAAATTACACTTGTGTTAACAGTAAAGGGACAGATACCAAATCCATATCAAAACATTATGAATGATATTGCAGGCCTAATGTTGCTTTGTGTGGGACATTAATGCCATTGAAAATACATTGACATAAAAGCCTAATATAAACATTACCAGCTAAGCCTGAAATAAAAGCAGGAAGGTTATCATTGACAGCACGGATATAAACATATCAGTCTTATAATTGTATTATAAATAAAAGGGTTGTTAATTTAACAATGGCCATATATATATATTTAAGTAATGTCAACGCTCACACATTGCCAGCCTTTGTTTCAGCATTTATGTGGGACCTCATAAAGCAGCCAAACACTTCCTGTTAACTTTTAGGGAATGATAGCACAAACATGACCATAAACACGATTCTGCTGCATAAATCAGGTCTGTACATGTATAAATTGCATTGATAATTTATGAATGTAAATACAAACAGAAATAACCAGGCCATACATCAAAAGCACCAACACAATGAGAAACAGGCTCAGGAAATCACGCCCAGGTTCTGCAGGTGTGCAGTGTTAGAGCACAGAAGGGCAAAGGAATATTCTGTAAATGATTGCTTTGCTCAAGCCCCAAAGTTCTCAGGGAGAGTTATATTAAAGACAGAAATTTGTACACTGTGACCCTTCCAGGTATCCCCTCATTCTTTTCCTTCTTTATGAAGGCCTGGTACTACCAGAGCCAATTGGAATTGGAACTTTTGAGAAGAGATTTGCCATTTCTGTGGTGCCAAGCAACTCTTCTACCACACATTTCTGTGAGTTCTTGCTTTTAAACAAGGTTGCTTACCAGGGGACTTGGGGCTGTGGAAGCATCTAATGTTTGAGGAATTGAGAGACTGACAGTCCAAAGACACATAATCTGCGTGGCATCAGCTCCCTGATGTGCAAGAAAGTTCACAACTGCTTTCAAAACTATGCCAAAAGCTGACAACTTCCTGCAGCTGTCCTTCCATGCTGCTTCACATAATGACCTTTAAATGGGATGGGGGAAATGCATATGGAGCAAAGAATTTTACTTTTATTATTTGTACTTGAAAATAATTGTGCAGAGCATCAGAACTCCTTACCACAAACAATCCCACTGGCAGACAACTTGACTCCTAGGCATTTTTCTGGAAACAAGAAACAGATTTCTCTCCATTAGAGCTACCAATCTGATTTTTCATACCAACTGCATAGGAGTCAAAAATGCTCGAAACTCTGCCTGAATAGTGTAGCTGACTCCTGTTTTGGAAAAAGCTTCACTTTCCCACCACATAACACCACTTTATGGCTCTGTACTGAGAATTAAATAATTGAACAATTATGCCACTCCCATAAGTGCTGTATTAATGTTTCTTTAAGGAATGTAATGTTTCCTGCCAAGAAACCATCTGTTGAATGAGATATGCGAGACTAAAATCAGGCTAAAAGGAAGACTGCAGATATGATAGCTCCAGATTGGAAGCTTCTTGGTACCATGGGAATGCTAATCAGTGTTGATCCTGACAGCTGTAGGTGTTCAGCCCCCAAAAACAAGTAACACACTTTCATACCTTTTTTTTATTCTATCATTTCACTTTTTCAAGGGTGAGGAGCAATCTAAAGCTACTTGCTCAGCACATTTAAAGAGTAAATTAAGGAGATACAGCATTATCTCATAGTATTTTAAATAAGACAATGATGGATACTGCAAGAACTTGTAGCACCTTCTACTGATCACTCATGAGAACAAGTTTTGAGATTAAAAAATTTTACAGATTTTTATGCTGATTTGTTCTTTTATGTCTACTTTTACACTTTCTGCTTTTCTCAAGTGTGACAATGCCACATGTAAGGAAGAGAAGTGCAAATGGATATCTGGAGAAGAACTTAAATCTTATTTCCACTTCCCACATTCCCTTCTTTGAAAAAGGACCTCTGGGTCTGTTAAAATATGTTTGCAAAAGCACGTGCGAACAATGAGGACCCACAACTTTAGGCACCAAAGTGTCTCACTAGAGCATGAACACAACTGACTTTTGACTTATCCTACAGACAAAGCATTCCCAGAAAGCACAAAAGGATGCAGAATTGTAGTCATTTTCCTTTCCCCTTCTTTTAGCTTGGATTGATGGCATTGCAGCAAGAACACAAAATTTATATTCCAATCTGGTCAATTGTTTTGAGCATCCTACCATAATTAAATCAAGATTATTTATTCTGGGGTCATAAGATGACTTCTGGCTCTACTCCTTATGATCTTTCTGCACCTTTCTTCTAATATTAGTAACATACAGGTACCAATATTGAACTCCTGCATTTTGAAATTCTTGGATGAATGTGATACAAAGGAATGTTTTGTTGCTGTTGAAACTGAGAAGACATTCAGCAACTTATGCTAGGCTGAAGTCTCATGTATGACTCCTCCATTTACTTTAGTCTCCCAGTAGTGATTAAAAATTAAAAAGAGAAGTCTCCTTCTGATTCCTCTTCTTAAGAAATTTGTGTTGTTTCAGCAGAACTTTGGCATCCATTAGCTAACACAAACATAAGAAAGTAAAATCTTCACCTAAACATCCTTAACCTGTTATTTCTCCTTAGCATCAATAAGAAGTATAAACATGAGGTAATTAAAAAAATCTTATCTTCTATGCAAAGTTGAAACAGTGATTTTTCACCTCCAGTGACAAGAAGCAAGCTTCTTCTGAATCAGCTCACCCCAGTACCAGAACAATCAGAAGTATTACTAAGCTGTGTTTTCACAGCTGTTTTGACTGAGTGTACATGTTGGAGTTTCTTAAAGCCAACATAGCTCTTTCCACCAGCTTCATTACAGCTACCATCATAGCACCAGCAATCCTGAGTGTTCATGATCATGTAATTAATAGTTTTATATCTGGTGGCCAATTCCATGACTTGGACCAAAGCTGGAGCCTCTGGACACCCTACATATAAACTGTAAGTTCTGGCAATATATTTGAGATTGAGACTGCATAAGGATGCATCTCTGTAAAGGATTGCTCTTGTTTTCCTCAGACATGAGCTCTGTTTCCACAGGGAAATTCTCCTTGGTGAAGGAAAGGATCACTGGTTATGGTTATGTCCCTCTTCCAGAATAAATTCAAAGCCGTTGCATTTCAGATTTGGTCGCATGAGATCTGATCAGCCAAACCATAAAGGTACTGAAATTTACTCATTTGTGTATGTGTGGAGAGACCATGGAGAAATTCTCATGGATCTTTGATTTCTAACAGTCCTGTAAGTCCTCTGGTCAAACAGCTGGATATCCTCAGGGAAACTGTTGAAAGCCACCCAAAAAACTGTCAGATGCTTTAGACTTTTTATATTAGTATAGGTTACCAGCCAAGTTGAAATCAGCATTTAAGCACCAGCCTATAGACTCTTAATTAAAGCAGGTGAATTCAAACAAGGGATCTGTGCAGTGTGAAAGATTAGTAAGGATCAATTCTAGAGCCAAGACTAAACCTTCAATAAAGACGTCTCTAATGAGTTTCTCTCCTCCAGGCCTAAATGAATCCCATGAGAAATGCACATGAATAATAGGCTCTGATGATCTCTGAGGCAGCTCCAGTCTATCACAGGGTGGAAGTTCAATAAATATGGGGTTTTTCTGCCTAAATTTCTTTCCTTCCCCTATCCTGGTCACTGGAGAGCCATGTAAAGAAAAGACAGAAAGATATTAACACTGTTAAGATAGTGTGAAAAAACAGGAAAAGGCCAAAAATAAGTTGTTTCCTCATGGAAGCAAAGATATTATGGAGGACAGGGAGCAGCTCCAGATAGTAAATAAAATACTAGAAGTATAATGCCCACCACAGGTTTTATAATTGGACCAGTTTTTTTATCTAAACCAGTGAAAATCATCTAAAACAGTGTGGAATGCAGAAGATATTTATTGAGGGCAGAGGGTATCTAGTACCCTAATATAACTGCAACCCTTTTAAACCCTTTGATAACAAATTAAGCCCTTTATATTAAATCCTTAATAACAAATAATCATACCTTTGTATTTTTTTTCCCTTTTGCTCAGATAGAAACTAAGTTAGCAGTGAATGAAACCCATTAGTGTCTGAAAGATGTAGGGTAGTATATGAAATTCACTGCAGGATGAAGCTAGGAGAGCAGAAATGGAAGAGCACAGCTAAACTGCAGGACCTTGCAGCATTTCTCAGCTCCCAAATCAGGATGGGAAATAAGGCATGACTAGACTTCTAGTCCTGTGTGTAGACATAGGCATATACAAAGATTTCACTTTTCCAATCCAGCACCCAGCACTATTTCACAGAACAGAAACAGAAGAATTCTGCTTGATATAGCAAATAAGTCATCTATGCAGAGCCCTAATGGACAGAGCAGCTGGTTCTTAAAACATTACAGCACAACTAGCCTGATATTGAGAGGCCCTTAAGATGAGAATGGAAGAAACTCCCAATTTACACAGATGAAACGGGGAGTTTTTGAAATCTTACCCTGTCCCTCCCTGGGTAAGCACAGCATTGCAAGATAAGACTAAAGTCAGTGTTCATCTCAGCAGTTTACCTCATCCAGGTTTTCAGCCAGTACAAGTTTAGATGGGTATAAATCAGGAGAAGTTCTGCCTGGTCACATCCCTGTTCTCAAATTTCTATATATTATATTTCAATAGACCAATTCTCCTTAAATTAATAGAAAATCTACAACCTGTATTACTTCTACTCAAATGCAATTCAGTAGGAGCAGCGGTGCTTGGGTTTTTTCTCTAAACTAATAAATGACAGTGGTATGAAATATCTGGAAACATATTTACTGTGAAAATACTTGAGTGATCTCCTTGGCTTATAAGATACAAACAATGATTTGCACTCATTTGGGGTCAGACATGAGAACAAATTATTGCATGTTAGGAGGCTTTCTGTAGCTCTTTACTTGAATGCTTTTAGCTTCCACTTCTCTTGGCCCCCTTTCTCTTAAAAAATGTTGTATATTAGAATATTTTATCTGAATATTTACTGATTTTCTGAAAGCCAGAATTTGGAGGGAAGTGAAAAGCACAGGCACATTGGCTCACTTGCTTTGAATAATCACAAACCCAGCACATTTTTTGGTATGTGACTATTTACCTGTATTTTGAGACTTTGTTAACTGAATATTGCAAAGTGCTTAGCAATCCCTGGATGGAAGGTAGTTTATACCACAGTAAGCTAAAACATAAATAAGAATAAAAGACAGATATATGCCATATCTGGAGAATGGTCTTCAAAGCAGGGAAATCAGGGGACTGATTTTTATGTTTATAAAAGCCAGTTGGGAGTTCTACTCTAAAATCAGTGTCATGTGCAATGAGCTCATGTGGATGGATGGGGAAGTTAGTGTGCAGATAGATGTGGATTTACAGTCCTCAAGGTATTCTGCAATAACCTGCCATGAGGGTTTTCTCAGCCTGCTCTGAGAATGCCTTTGTGTGCAATAGTCTAACAAACTATTTTGCACTTGTTCCCTATTAGATAGGTTTTTTACACCAGCTGACACACCAATTTCTACACATTACCTTTTCTGGAATGATAAATCCTGTAACAATGTCTGAATAAGCTACACTTAAGACTCTTTATACTCACCAATTATGTAGTCAGGCTGGCAGTTCAAGCCTGTGAAACCCATTCCCCTCTGAGACAGAATATTTCCCTAGAAGCCAAGGCAGGCCCAGAGATTCAGATCTGCACCAAACTTGGCCTGGTTTCCATGCTGTGGTCACCCCAGCACTGCACAGTCTCTCAGCATCCTGCAGTTTTCTAGGCAAAATATCTACATAGTGTGCAAATTTAGGAACCCACAGCAGCAGCTTTTTAACACACTGAATATAAGCACAGCTGCAGCCAGGAGGAAAGGCAAAGCAGCCACTAGACATAATGCTTTGCCCTAAGATAAATCTGCCCCAGGGAATTTCATACAGGTTCTCTTCCAGGAGGAGCTTTCCTGAGGGTAGAGGAGTTTGTGCAAGGTTATGCTAAGTCAGCTGCTGCCAGACATCTGCCTAGAGGGGTCTGCAGGGCAACCCCTGCCATGCAAGTTTAATCAGCCTGAGTTCTCCAGAGGCAGGTGCAGAGCTCCAACATATGATGCCATCCTCTGGCAGGTGTGTGCATAAAATATCACTCTGTACAGTTCAAGTCCAAGAGAAAAAGAGACCTCTCCATTGCTCACTCTTAAAAATAGTGTTTTATTAGCAAAAAACAAACAAAACAAAACAAAAATCAGTAGAAGGAAAAGAAAATTTGGCAGCAAAAGGTGCCAGGCTAGTGGAGACACACTGTCTGCACAGCAGCTTCTCCTGGTAACAGATCTTAAAAGCTTCAACAGTGATCTGTTATTCTTACAAGACACAACAAAACTCCCAACAGGCAGAGAACAGCAGAATTAATGGATTGGAAAGTGAGAGTCTAATGTACGAGCTTTCAAAAGTCTCTCAAGACCAGCAGCCTCATTGTGCATATCCCGTAAGTTCCTGCTATTGGGTTTTGGGGGTACGTGATACTGGCAGTGGAAAAAGGCACAAAGGTCAATATGGCTGCAAAACATCTCAAAGCATCTTCGAAATATTTCTACAGAAAACCTTTAACTCCAAGAGAAACAAATATTATTTACACATCAAAGGGCTTAAGAAAATATCCAGGCAAGCAAAAGTCGGCTCAGTTCAACTACTTTACAGTTAAATCATTTTCTATTGAATTCAACTTTCATGGATCATTAGAGAGCCAGAGGCAAAATTCCAAGAGCTGCTTTGACCTAATGAGTCTTCAGCAGACTGTTTTCTTAAGTATCCTATGCCTTCATTGTGGATTCTGAAAAGAAATGCATTTTCTCTTTATTTTGTGTTTAAAAAAAAAAAATAACATACATTTTTTAATTGAATGTAATTTATATCCAACACAATAAGCTGTTGATAGAGTGTATTTCCTTAATCTTTCTTTTGTATGAATATAAATGTCCCAACAGCATAGAAAAGGTTCTGACACCTGTACTTACTTTCTTATGATGAAATTATGCACTTTTATTTTTGTATAGTGAAAAGCTACTGAAGCCAATAGCTTTAAGCTCCCTGATTCCAAAGGCCAATCTGCTCTGCATCCCCAGAAATTTAGAGTTATAAATCAGTGCAGCCATTATTCCTAATGTCCTAATTGGTTTTGAAAAACAGGAGGGAATCTATCAAGAACCTTATAGCTGATACAAATATGCCTTCAGAAGAAAATATTTATTTAAAAAAACCCCATCACTCTAGCAAGCAAGAAAAGAGTGAGTTGAAAGTTAATACTTTGTATATCAGTGAGGAAACATTTGATCAAGTTCATCAAAATCCCTTCTATCATCAGAGTCAGGGCAGGCCAGTAGCAGGAGGGACTGACAGGACTGGCAGCAGGTCCAGCCACTCCAGAGTGCCCAGCTCAGGGGCCTGGACACTCCTCTACAGCTGGGTGCACTGAGGGCAATGTGTGGTGCACAGCCAGGGTGTTTTGGGTTTGCTTTGGGTTCTCAGTGAGATAGCTTAATTGTAACTTCAAAAAAGCCTGGCCCTGCATCAGGCAGTCACCCTGAGAACAAAAAAAGATGACAATCTAGACAGAGCTGTTTCATCAAATGAAAACTGCCTGAAGTGGAAGTGACCATAAGCAGTTGTCTCAGACTTAAGATTGAAGGTCTTGCTCTCTAACCTACCCACGCAAAATTATTTTTTTAATTGTCTTCTGCCTGAGTGCAGTTTTAAGAAAAAAACTCAGTCTTCTGCTTGAGTGAAATTTTATGATTGGCTTACTAGAGGTGAGAGATTAACAGATAAAGCTGGCAAAAAAAATTCTTGCAAACTAGTCCAACACTGAAGCTTTGAGACAGGCAGAAATAATTTGTCTGCAGAGTCATATTTTCATATTTGGTGGTCACTTCCAGTCAGGGAAAGAGGAGAGAGGCAATTGTGAAATAAACCTAATTTTTTTCTGTTCTGAAGGGCCAGTGGCATGCCTGGATGAGCCAGTGTGGCACATGGAGGTTCCTGTGAGCCGTCTCTCATGAAATCCTTTGGTGTCTCCTGCTTCCATGGGAGGTGAGGGAGGTTTGCCCCACCAGTCAGCTCAGCACTCCTGGTGTGGAACTCCTGCCCTGTGCCCATGGGAGTGGCTCTGGCCATGTGGCCAGCACCAGCTTGCTCTTGCAGTCCTTCCCTCTCCCAGCATTTCACAACACTTTGGTTTCCTTTTCCTCCTCTCTGTCCTCTGTCATAGCTGTCAGACTAGGTCTCAAACTGGAAACGAGTTCCTAAAGATGGTAAAGATGAACAGAGAGAAGAAGCAAGCATTCACTCATGTTTCTGGAAGGGTGAGCATTGAAAGGCATCACAAAGACTCCCCCAGCTGTGAGGAGTAAGGAGAGAAGCTGGATGATATTTTAGGACTTTGGGGCTTGGCTTGGTAATTATATATATGTGTGTGTGTGTATATATACGTATGTATATATGTATATGTATATGTATATTAGATGTAGATGTAGATGATGTAGATGTAGATGTAGATGTAGATGTAGATGTGTATATGGTAAGGTTTGGGGGCAGTTTGCAGACTATGCCCATGTGAGAGCAGTGAGGAGAGAGTGTAGCAAGCAAGGGGCACACAAAGTGCCCTCAGTGGTAAATTATTGTCTGGGGCTTTCTTTTGCAGGAATTAACCTGAGGAACAGGAGGCTGGGCCTCTGAAAGAGCCCTCAGCAAAGCTCTGCAGTGCTGCAGTGCAGCCACAGGGCCACGGGACACGTGCCCAGGGAAGCAGTGGTTTGGGACACCCATCCCTGCCACCAGTCCAGACAAGCACTGGGTTGGCCACGCTGCCTTGTTTGACAGAAAAGTGCAGGGAATCCTGTGCATGCAGGACTCCTGAGCATCCAGGACTCCTGAGCATCCAGGACTCCTGAGCATCTGACCAAGGCCTGAGGGCAGCAGAGCTCAGAGGCACCACACAAGGAGCACAGCTCAGACTCCTCACTCCACTACAGCCTCACACCAAGGGATGGGGAAGAGTTTGTCTGAGCAAGAGCTAAGCTGAGGACCTTAAGATTTGTCATGTTAAACTGCAGCCCTTTGAAGTAGCTCCAAGCTGTCAGTGTCAACTGGGTTATTTTGGATTTTAACTTCCTTAGGAATTGGACAAAACCCCCTAAGAACTCTTTGTGAAAATGTTCAGCCCAAGGAGTTGTAATTCCTTTGCATTTTGCTCTATGGAAATCTTGCTGGAACTGCTTAACTACAGAAGGCTGATTGCTGCATATCTTGAATTTCAGGAAAATCATGTGATGTTAAAATTGGGACTCAGTGTGATAATGATGACTCTGCCCACTTGGTTCACTATAGGCTTCAAGTACTGTAGTTATTCACTCAGCATTAAAAGAAAAGAAGCTTTCTCCCCTGCTACTTTCCAGAAAGCAGGGGAATGAAACCTAACCAGCTTGAAACCATTCAGACTAAACTGCAAAATGATGATTTTGGCAGCAAGTAGGTATGTACAGTGGATAAAGTGCAGGAAATTAAGAGCCAAGTGCAGAAATATACATTAACTGAAAGCCACAATAAAAAATTGTGCTATGTAGCAAGTTTAGAAAAATGTAAAACTGTTTAAAATTAAAGAAAAAAGTTCTTTTTTATTATTATTTCATACATATATATATGTGTGTATGTGAAATGCCAGCAGTAATGAAAGGGGTAAATAAGTTGCTTTTGTCAGAAGAATGAGGAAAAAAGAAAAAAAGCATTTAAAATACAGTCAGAGTATATAATTAATCAGAACTACTCTGATTAATAATTATTGTTATTGTAGTTATTATTGATAAATGTTAGCAGTAGACTTCAATGGCTGAGCTCCTAAGAATTCAGATTAACTGAAATGCATCTAATTTGCCTGCATGTAGCTATAGCCATTTTTATTAACCAATATTTCTTCTCTAATACTGCTGGCTAACATTGCTCTCTTGCTCCATGTAATATGAATAGTTTCTGTTCTAGTTAAAAATACTGGAGAACCATGAATCTATTCTTGCCTCTGTCCTGAGATTTCTGTTGACTCCAGTGAATTTTCTCTCCATCCCTATCTTTGAGACACAGGGTAACCAGGCCTCCTGAGTTCATAGGGGACAATTCTTATTGCTGGTTCTGGTAGAAGGAATGGGAATATATTGCTGGGAAACCCCTCAGAACACACCTCTTATGAATTGGATCAAAGGAACAGACAAAACAATGAGATTGAAGTAGGGCAATGAGCTCAAGCATAAGAGGATGGATAGTAGGTAGGTATTTTTCTGGCATATTTCAGTCTCACAGAAGGATTTTCTGTAAGTAAATAGCTTTCCAAAAGGAGAGAGGATAACCTTTGAGTAGGAGGTGGGAGATGTGTCCTTTTCTGCCTGCTTACCAGACAGCACTACAACAGAAAACTTGTCCTGGACAGAGGAATTTCATCTTTCTGAAGAAATCCCTCACCCTGTTTTGAGAATGAAGCACAAATACGTCCTTCAGACAGGATCCTCTTTAATTTGCAGCATACCTCTACCACAGGACAAAGGGCAGAGCTAAGGGGAGGGTTACATGTTCTATGCCCATTTCCTTTCTGTATTCACACCTGGCCCAGCTGTAGATTGGCTCACAGCAAGTGCTCAGTGGTGCCGGGATCACCATTCCTGCAGCTGGGTAACTCAGGCAGGCACAGTTCATGCAGGCAGCAAGATCTGCACCAGGCTGAATGTGAGCAATCCTCAGTGGGGGCTGAGGCTTGGTCCAGTTAGGTGTGGCCTTCATGCAGAAAACAGATGAGCCCAGGGCCCAAGTACAAGCTGAGAACTTGGCTTCTCCCGAGTTTTGCCTGTACTTTAGCCACTGACATGAACATAAAGCTTTACACAAATGTGGACTCCAAAGTAGTCTGCAACATTAAACACAGGAGTTATTCCCACTGCCAGCACTTTATTCAAGGAAAGGCTTCAGACTCTCAAAGGTTTAACTTAAAGATGAATTTTTTGTAAGTAAATAACAAATGGAATCTACCTCCCCTCCTAACTGAGTAATCAATATGTAAGATAAGTTGAAAAGGTATTTTCAGATGGCCAGTTATTCTCAGTGCTGTGATTCTGCATGGATTGTATATTATCTCGGCCAGAGACACCATTTTCCTTTATGCTATAGTTAAATCAGCTCTGAGGTGTGAAATTAAACAAGACAAAATCTATCACATTTCTCTCAAACTTTAACAAATCTGTTTTCATTCACAGAGAGGAAAACAATCTTTTTTTAAAAAAAGGAACCAATTCGAGGTCAAAACCATCACTACTTCTAATTACTTGTTTTGCCATATTCCTAATCTGCAGATGAGGAAGCAAAGTAACTTATATTCCTAGCAATTTATATTCCTAGTAACTTATATTCCTTCATTATCCACATGCAAAACTATATTATTTCATAGCTATCTCTGTACATTTTTGTGTATTTTGCTTATACTTTCAGATAAGTGCAAATGGGTAAAGTCAAAATGAAGACATTTTCATTTTACCTTTATGCCAACATCCTTCTGCAAGATGTAAAAGAATCCTGCATTTTGTCCACAGTGGTTTGTTTTCAGAATTTATTTCTTCTTGGTTTGGCTATAGAGAAGATAGACTTTTCATTAAACTGAAAATCAGTTGGCTTTGACCTATTTGTGCTTCAAGTTCTTTTTTCGTTGCTGTCCTAGGGAGTCTTCCTTCTATTTGAGTCAAACATAAGTTTACTCCCAGTGTAGTTATTTCAAATTGCCTGTTGCTAAAATTTATGATACCAAAAAGACAACAAATCCCTTGTCAGTCTCTACTTGACACCAAAACAGATTTTTGTCTGCAATCAGTGAAGTCAAACAAGAAAAACACTTACTTCCTGCAGACAGAGCCTACAGCTATTACAGACAATTCAATTTAGAATCTCCATTAATGTTTTATCTAACTAATTCTTGAATGTGTATAGCAATGGTGTCTTGACCACATCCCTTGAAAGTGACTCCAGCTACCCAATTCTTTCTTCTAAGAACATTATTCTCCTCCTCTGTTGCAAGTTCTGATCTAATTTCCTCCACTTTATCTAATTTCCTTCTGCCTGTAGAATTATCATTTACAGAAAATATGTATTTTCAGATCCAAAGATCAGATGAAATACTATAACAATTGACCTTAATGTATGCAATTATTTGTAACCTATATTATTACATATTTTGGTTTCCACTCTTTTACTGAAACAGCTTATTGAATGATGAAGTGTGAGTTCAGCAACTAACATATTTTGAACTGTATTTTTCTGGATGAAAAATTGTTTTAAATTGTAAAACAAGATAAAAACTGGAAATTATGTTACAGTTGTGAGATTCCATAAGGACTTTAAGGTACCTTTTAAAATGTATTGAAAAAATTAATTTTATTGGTTTTTTTAAACATGTGAGATTTTGGTTGTTCCATTCCTAAATTTCCTAACTCATTCTTTGGTTTCTACCCTAAAGTGCTGTATGGCAGGAAGATAAATAGTTGCAAGAAAGAGCAAATCTCAAACACCACCCATTCTTCATATGCACCCAAAGTGTTCTTTTTCTTCAACAATGGAAAGCTAACAGCCTATTTATCTTTGAAGACAAACCTATTATTTATACATACTTATCAAGTCTTCACTGTATTTTGAAACACAGGGATGTTTAACTCCTCACAGGGCTTGAAGTACAGAATGGAAAATTATTTCAAAGGCAACTTCAATGCATAACAACTAATTCTTCCTAGAATAAAAAAAAAAATCAATAAGCATCCATCATATAATATTGTCTAGTTTTGGTTTTATTTGATTGATTTAGATAACAACAGGAGGAGCAACTTGATAACTTTTCAGATTCTTCCTGCAAAAGAGAAAGTCATTGGATCTAGAACTTTTGCTCGAAGGTTTGTGTCTATCAATCATCTGCTCCTATTTCTCACTGCCTAACTGTGCAATGACTTCCCATTTAGTGGAGGCTTAACAGCTTCTGTAAAAAAGAAGAAAACATTATAAATACACAACCATGGTTTTAACTCTACTCCCATCTGAATCCTACTCTAAATAATCAACATATAGGTAATGAGTCAATCATAACAGGTAATGAATGAGTCAAGTCTTCAGCTGTGGTGGGAGAAAAACCACAAGTGATATGCTGGTAGAAGAGAGTAACAAAAGAGGGAAAGAAACTTCCATTGCAGTGCATAAAAGCAAACTGGCAGCACATGGACCAGTTCAAGATGATGGTCTTCTTGAACAGAGACAAGATCTACACCAAAGATTGCAATTACCAAAGCTAACCATGTTGCTTCTTCTCATAAACTTGTAGTAATGTCAGCTGACTTGGGGCTGTAAAGGCACATCGTGGTTCATCTTGTTTTTTTGGAAACAAGATCAAAAAAATAAGGGGAAAACATAAGAGCAATAATGATATTCAGTCTAGATTTTTGCAGGCAAGTCTCTCATCCCACAGGAAAAGAATTTAGGAAAGTGTAAGACAGAAATAAGGGCCCAAATCACCTTAGCTATAATAACCTGTATATGTTAATCAGAGGAATAAAACAAGGGCAAGCACAGCTGCTACAGCTGCCATCTAAACTTCATTACTGTGCTATAATATCACCTGGAGCAACTTGTTTATTTGAGCTCTACAGCCAGGGCTAACACTGGGGAACTAATCAAGGACTTCTAAACCTAACTACCTATCTCTGTGGCTACAGCAATATCTATAAATATGATAGTACTCAACCAGTACCTCTGTGAATTGCAGGATATCATCTATTATACCCTGACCAATAATAGTTCACACAGGATTATGGGGAGTTATTGCCAGCGCATTGCTCTCTGGTCTAGTTTACCCAGAATTACTATAACAAAGTAAGCAGAATTTAGGAGATCTGGATTCTTACTATTTTGCATTCTTTCTGCATTTTTTATTCAAGGAATTCAAAGTGTACATTGCTTAACTAATGCAACCTTACAATGCCCCTGAGGTGCAGGCAAACAAGTTTAGGTAAATTTTAGAGCTCTAGAAACAAAATCTAATATTTTTACCAAAGAAGCTCGTTACAGTCTTTGCAAGTAAAATCTGGCTCAGAGGAGAATAGGAGATGGAACCTACAAATACACTTCAGCACTGATTGACTTTGGGAGAGTCTGGACAATTTACACCAGCTGTGTGTATGACCTTGAAATCTCTGCCACTTATTGTCAAAAGCCCTGCAACAACCTCTTCCTAACAAGCAAAAAAGTGTAAAGTCTAGCAAGCTATTTTCTGTGCCTGCGTTAGAGGGAAGTGTTGGCAGAACCAGCTTGTTCCTGTAGATTCGTTCTTTGGAGCAAAATGGTCAGAGAAGTAGTTAAGTTCTCACTTTTTTCCCTTGCCAAAAGCAAATCCATCATAGCACACCTGAGTTTCCTGAGAATGACTAAATTTGTCTTTTTTATCGTTCAGCTGAGATATGGTGAGAGGTATTTTACTGCAGAAGCAAGTGAGGTACCAGCATCTTTTCTTTATTCTCCTCCAAATAGCTGATCTATGGTGCAAACATCCATGTCACAGGAATGAAAGGAACATGTGCTATTGCTTTACCCTTTGAATGTATTGTGCCTGCACAGGTTGAAGGAGCCAAATGAAAAAGACAGACAGGGAGCTGTTTTATATAATGAAAGATCCCAATAAATATATAAGGCAAAAATATATTTTGAATGGATCCCATCTGATTCTGTAAGATAATATTGTCACCTGCAGTACAGAGAGGTTCTGTCAGTTGGAAAGACAATATTAAATAGAGAAAACCAGTAAGGCCTTTTTCCTTCAGTAATAAAAAGAAAAAAATAATTTCAACTTCTCTGAGCACTTTGGGTACATGAGCACGTGCTCTTTTGGGGGATTCTCTGCAATATGTCATTGTATAGAACAGAAAATTGGGGGGCTGTCATTTTCACCACAAACATCATTTTACTGGGGGAAAATAGAGAACCTGGATGTAGCACTGTGAAGAAGCTTTCTTGTGTATTAGGGTCTAAGCTCACAAACCTTTAGTGGCTCACAAAACTTTAAAGATGACAGTTCAGGAAAATGATTCCTGCCTGATGCAGTATACTGAGAGAAAATCTGTAAGAATATTTGGGTTTACAAGACAGGGATATCTACTAAGGCTGTCTTTGAAAGTGAGCAGGTATCTTGATATTTTTATCTATTTTTCATTTATTTATTTATTTATTTATTATTTTATTATCCTTTTTTTGGTAATCCCTGTCCTATTTCAACCTGAGCATGTAGACCAGGAGAGGTGGTAGGAAGCTGAAAAACAGTGTAGTACTGCCAGCCTGTCAATAGATGACCTTTGATGTACGTTCCTGTTTTCCAATATACAGTGCCATTCTGAAAAAAAAAATGAAAACAAAAAATCAAAAACACCCATACAAACAAAAAACCTGCTCTTGTCTTCTCTTTTCCAGTGGGTTCCATCCTCTCTTATAACCAAGGATCCTGGATAGACTGGTTTATCCATATCCACACTCCAATCTATTTTTCCCACACCTGGATACAATTTGGACTTCAACACAGCATAAGCAGCTAGTGGAGGGTTAAATCCTCTCCAAACCCATAGGTAACGTGTGGCTAGACAAATACCTCATGTTTGTTGAAGTGAAACATTATTCTGCAGCTTCTCAAAGTCATGGGTGATTTTCTACACTGTCAATCTAAGCTGGGCTTTAATATGATAAAGCGGTCTGAAACTGCACTCCTATCACAGGTTGAACACACTATCAAAATCATTTTGATCCACTTCTCCTATCTCATAAACAGCTGGCATTTGGCATGGCTGAGTGGATGGAGACATTTCTGAACTGACTTTAATGACCTGCTAGTACATCTGCAATAGATGAAACTCAGCAGTTAATCATGATTGAAGCTGGCACCTGAAGCAAAATTCTCACCTCAGCTTTGTGTTATGGTTGCAGCAATATCTTCCAGAGATACAATTTGGAAGCATTTCTGCTGTAATCTCAAAGGAGTACTAGCTTCATAAAATAATTGCTTTGGAATAAATGGATTTACAAATAGTCTGTGCTGTATTTGAGTAGTTCAGGTTCACTGTTCGTATTAGTATTTTCCTGAGAATCTCAACTTCAAGCTCTACAGGTGGCTTTTCCCCTAGTATTTTTCTCAGATATTAATTGTATCAGAGAGATCAAATTACACTAATTGAAAGTAACTCTCAGCAGCTGAGCCATTTAATTAGGCTGGCATCACTACCAAGGGCCAGGACACAGAGGGCTGGTGGTACTTGGTGGCACTTATTTTGTCTTTTGACCAGACAGTGATTTTCCTGGGTAATTTTTGTTTTCTAAGTGCATTTTATTTTTTTAAACAGGTTTTTGAATATACTTTCAAAGTACACTATTTTTAACAGTATCTATGCCAAATTGAAAGCAAAGTTATGACTATATATATACATATTTTCAGAAATTAAATCTCATAGTTGCTTTACTTGATATTAAACCTGTTGTATTAGCAGGCTTTTCATAACATTTTCCATGTGCAGTTGTCCATCTTCAACGTAGGAAGCAATAGTCTATTCTTATTGCTATGATAACCTCTACTAATATGCACTCTACATTGCCCAAACTGATAAATGTTCATAGCACTTTGTGAATATTACAGACATAAAATCATTTCATCTTTGTTGGAGAAGTCTCTGTCAGTTACCATAATCATTTACCACTTTTCAAAATTTTTTCAGAAATATCCTTTGCAATTTAAGACTTGTGATTACCATTATCTCAAGTTGTGAATCTGTTTTGGCTCCTTTACAGACATTTTGATATATCAGGATCATACTCTGCCAGTAAAGAAAACTTCTCACATTTTCAACTTATTCACTATACTGGACTCATGTTGCGTGTTTTGGGAAAAAGAAAGTACATTGTTTACATTGTAATTTTAACCTCTTTTCCTATTTTTTTTTTCTGAAAATGCAATATACTCTCAAATTAGTTTGTGGCATTTTGAAAAATACGAAATGTTTCATGATGGCATTAAAACGCACTCCCTTAAACAGGGCAAAAAAGAAACAGAATAAGTTGAGGGATGGGAAAATCTTCACAGCAAAAAAAAAAGTGTTTAAAACTTCAATCTAGTTATTTGAGAAAAGGAAAAACAGTAACCTGACAAACTATGCCTTCGTTGCCATAAAATACTGGATACCTAAAAGGCTTTTATGTTAATGGAGGGAAACATAAGACTTACTCATAGCTGGAAGCAGAAACAAGAGAAATTCACATGGGAGAGAGGTGCATTTTTTAATAGTAAGACTGAATAACTTCCATAAGAACCAAAGCATTTCCTCCCAATATACCCACACCAGACCTGTGTGCCCTGCTGGTTGGTTTGTTTGCTTGTTTGTTTGTTTGTTTGTTTGTTTTACCTTTGGTAACTTCTAATTATGCTTCAATCCCACATTATAGAGCTCAATACAGATGCCCCCAAATCAAAGCTAACAGCCTGTGATAGATCCACCCAAATGACCACGTTTTGTCTTTTTTATTTACATTCTGTGAACAGATGACAATTTGACTAGAATGTTTTCCTTTTGGGGAATTTAGGAATTTACATGAAAGCATCATAAATGCAGTCAAGTGCCAAGTCCTGGAAAAAGCTGCAGAAACAAAGTCTGGCAGTGGCAGAGTCAGACCAATGGAGTGAGATAAGCAGGAAGGATGGCTTCCCCATCCAGAGCTACAAACTGGGAAAGCTTCAACTGGCATTGCTGAGATCAAAGAATTATTAAGTGTCTGGCAGCCTTTGGTTCTTGTGGCAGATGATGGCAGAACCTGATGGATTCTTTCCCCAAGAGCATTTGGTCTTAGAGCTGTACTTTCTTCCTTCATAATTAGACCATATTTCTGTGGGTTTTTTCTTTCTGTCATGCAAACACGTTCATTTATGAGAAGGTAGAGCAACGACAATAAAAGAGCTTCCATGCCCTGTTCTGGACATTCTGAAACAGAGCCCAGGGCACTCTGAATCTTTGCAGAATCACCAGTAAAGTGGCAGAAGGGCAAAGAGAAACTACTGGTATCTGAACTGTTGATTACTCTAGTGGCAATTGCTTTTTGTTGATATAATGGTTTGCATTTGTCTCTCAATCAGACATCCACAAAAAACAATTACAATTCAGCTTAGAAGACAGATTGTTTTCACCATTAGATGGGAATGGGTCTGGAGTCCAATATTGTTCAAGTCATGCTTTCTGGGAAGTCTTGCTTTCTCCATTACCCTTGTAGATAACGTGTAAGTATTTGGTATTCATGTGCAGGGAGAGGCAAAAAGGAAGTAAAATTCTGGGTATCAGGCTCAGAAAAGCAGCAAGCAGTGGGGCAAAAGCTAGATCTTCCTACAAAGGACCAAACACTTCCAAGCTAAAGTAGAGAGGAAAATTACCTTGTGAAAGAGGAAAATAGAATTTCTGGCTGCAGAAATAGTGAAAAATGGGCAACAACCTGCACAAGTTTCCTTTCCTTTCCCAGTCAAAGCAGAAAAAAATCTTAGTGTGTTCCAAAGGAGACTTTCAACATCATCTCAGCTGCCAAAATCTAACAACAATTACAGTAATTTCACGACTATAAGGCGCACCCTTTTGACTAAAATCTCCCCCCAAAACCGGAAGTGCGCCCTATAGTCCGGTGCGCCTTATCTGATCTACAAAGTTGCAACATTTGCCACCCCGGAAGTGAGAGCCCGTCGGCATCGGGGCCGCCCCCGCGCGGGGCGGACCCGCCGGTATCGGGGCCGCCCCCGCCGGCATCGGGGCCGCCCCCGCGCGGGGCGGACCCGCCGGTATCGGGGCCGCCCCCGCCGGCATCGGGGCCGCCCCCGCGCGGGGCGGACCCGCCGGTATCGGGGCCGCCCCCGCCGGCATCGGGGCCGCCCCCGCGCGGGGCGGACCCGCCGGTATCGGGGCCGCCCCCGCCGGCATCGGGGCCGCCCCCGCGCGGGGCGGACCCGCCGGTATCGGGGCCTCCCCGCCGGCTTCGGGGCCGCCCCCGCGCGGGGCGGACCCGCCGGTATCGGGGCCGCCCCCGCCGGCATCGGGGCCGCCCCCGCGCGGGGCGGACCCGCCGGTATCGGGGCCGCCCCCGCCGGCATCGGGGCCGCCCCCGCGCGGGGCGGACCCGCCGGTATCGGGGCCTCCCCGCCGGCTTCGGGGCCGCCCCCGCGTGGGGCGGACCCGCCGGTATCGGGGCCGCCCCCGCCGGCATCGGGGCCGCCCCCGCGCGGGGCGGACCCGCCGGCTTCGGGGCCGCCCCTGCGCGGGGCGGACCCGCCGGTATCGGGGCCTCCCCGCCGGCTTCGGGGCCGCCCCCCGCGCGGGGCGGACCCGCCGGCTTCGGGGCCACCCCCGCGCGGGGCCGGCCCGCCGACATTGGGACGGCTCCCTTGCGGGGGGTGTTAAAGCCGCAGGAATCGGATCGGCTGCTGCGCGGGGGGGGGCGAAAGCCGCAGGGATCGGATCGGCTGCTGCGCGGGGGGGGCGAAAGCCGCAGGGATCGGATCGGCTGCTGCGCGGGCGGGGCGAAAGCCCCCGGAAACACGGCGGTCGCCGCGCGGGTGGGGCGAAAGCCCCCGGAATCACGGCGGTCGCCGCGCGGGGTGGGCGAAAGCCCCCGGAAACACGGCGGTGGCCGCGCGGGGGGGGGCGAAAGCCCCCGGAATCACGGCGGCCGCTGCGCGGGGGGGGCGAAAGCCCCCGGAATCACGGCGGCCGCCGCGCGGGCGGGGCGAAAGCCCCCGGAATCACGGCGGCCGCCGCGCGGGGTGGGCGAAAGCCCCCGGAATCACGGCGGCCGCCGCGCGGGGGGGGTGAAAGCCCCCGGAATCACGGCGGTCGCCGCGCGGGTGGGGCGAAAACCCCCAGAAGCACGGCGGCCGCTGCGCGGGGGGGGCGAAAGCCCCCGGAATCACGGCGGCCGCCGCGCGGGGGGGGCGAAAACCCCCAGAAGCACGGCGGCCGCCATGCGGAGAGGGGGAAAACCGCCAGAATCGGAGCGGCTGCCACGCGGGGAGGGGGCAAGCAGCTGGAATCGGGGCAGCGGCGGCACGGGGCAAGCCTGCCGGCATTGGGTCACCCGGAGCGCCAGGGAACTCCCGGAACAGCGGGGCCCTGGGGATGCTGCACGGAGCGGCGGTGGGCATAGCCCGGCCCTGCCGGGTACAGGCAGGCCCGGGAGCCAATGGCTGCCAGATTGAGGCGGGGCCTCGGCCAGCAAGCGCGCGGGAGGAGCTGGGGGCGGAGCCTCGCTGCAAAAAAAAACCCGGTGCGCCTTATAGACCGGTGCGCCTTATCTGATCTACAAAGTTGCAAAATGTGCCGGCTCCCGGGGGGTGCGCCTTATAGTCCGGTGCGCCTTATGGTCGTGAAATTACTGTAATCTGCAAGGAAACAAAACAAAGGGACGTTTCCCTCTTTTGTGTTAGCTGAGGGGTGAAGTTAGCAACCTGCTTTTATCAGTCACTCAATTTGTGCAAGCGACAGCAGAGATCTGTGTGGTGGATGGAAAGCTTTTTGATTGATGCCAGCTTGCTGTCTTATTCAGCTGGCTTTAAAAATACATGTGCATATATATACATAAACTTACATATGTGTGTGTGTGTGTATGCATATATATATATATGTGTGTGTGTGTGTATGTGTGATGAGTAACAAGATCCAGTTAGAGAACATTACCAGCTGACAAATCAGGCACTCATAAATAGCCTGCTTCAGTACAAAGTTTGCTTGTTCAGAAATCTTCACACTGATTTGAAAGATCCAATTTCAAGTGTCTGTCAGAGTTTTCCTGTGAGAGCTTGGGTAAAATGACGAGAGGAATTCAGGTGCCTAACCAGGCCTCTAGTGCCCTGTCAGACACAGGTAAGAACAGCTTTGAGTGCCTCAAATGAAGTTAAACATCTGTTTTTGTGTAACTCTGTGCTTCAGCAACACATTGCTCTGACCTGTACCAACAGTTTTATCACCAGCAATTTCCCACAATCACCATAGTTAGTATGTGATACCATTTAGCCATGATAGTGCTGCACAGCCCTTTAGGCCCATTAACCTCTTTATGCTTATCAATTCCTTTACTTTAAATCCTTTACTCTTTTTTAAAATATTTTTTTCTCTTCAAGATGACCTGTGTGTCAAATAAATTGCTGACATCTATACAGGAAAACCAGATTTTGGTCTGCTGAGCCTGAATTGTTCATGAGCAAATGAATAGTAGTGATCAGAGGTTTGCTCTGAGTTTCCTGTTGCCAAATCACATGGGGTCAGATTTGTTTGAAAGAAAGAAAAAGGTGGGGAAGGCAAGTGGAAAAAACTTCTTAATTTCAAAGAGAAAACTGATCTCCAGAGCCAGACCTTTTTTTCATATTCATATTATCTGGGTACCCTCAAAAGTATGGTGGGATAGAGTTATATATTTAAATTCCTTTTAAAGAAATATTCAGTTTCCATTTATTTATCAAAGATAAAGTGTTATTCTTTTTCCAGTGCTATGTCTACAATGCCCCACCTAATTGTAGCAGTCTCACAGCAGCCCTTGCTCATGAATCACTTGGAAGAAGATAACATATTATCTGCTCTTCGGCTCCTGAAACACAGCTGCAGCCTTCCAGAGAAACCACACCAGCAGCACTAATAGACTGAGAACAGTCCAGCTAAAAACATGATTTTTTAGAAAAAAAATAATAAATTAATAGGGCATGATCACTTATTTTTCTTATTGTAACAGCTTGGTGAGAGCATCCAGGAAAAGAATAAAGCAAGCAAAGAGTGCTAAGTGGATAATTAAAGCTCATGCTGAAAGAAAAGTATCAATTTGCAAATAGTAAATTAGAAAATTCTTGTGGAACACATCCGTGTTAAAAGCTTCAGTGAGGGCAGCAAACTCATCAGGAGAGCAGGAGCACTTAGCCTTCAGTGAATGTCTGGGCACCTCTCAAACCCAGACAGTTCACCCTGGCTGTAGATGTGATCCCTACGCCTCTGCTACATCGAAAGCCAGCTGGAGGTCACTGCAATTACTCTTGTACATTGTGAGGTTTTGGTGAAACCAGTGAATTTACCAGTTATGGAAGCCATAATGAGAGGAGTCACTAACAAGGAGCTTTGGAAGTCAAATGGTCAGAAATGTATAAATTAGGAGGAAGCCCAGTCAAACCCTTGTTCTCTGTCCAGAAGTAAATTGCAAAATGCCTGCTGGCACTGGAATACAGTGTTCTAGAAAATACAGCTTTGGTGATTATACCATGGCACATGTCAGCTCTTTCAGAAGGACTGTGTGTGAGCAGGGGTGACCCAAGGAGCAGTTTGTCCTTTCTAAACTGTCAGAAACAACTCCCTGGTCAAGAAAAATCTCTAATGAAGAAAAGGGGATGGAACTGTGACAGGTAGCAACCAATTGCACAGACAATGTGTTTGATTAATGCCAATTTAAAAGAGCAGTGTTTGGACTCCAAGTTAAAATTATGTACTATTATGACAAATATTTTTATTGTAAAACACCACTGTCTTCAGCATTTTCATACCAGTTATTCAGATTGTGTCTCCCTCTTTTATTCCCAGAAGGCTATAATTTGCTGCTACTTTCATCCTGCTGAAATTCAGCCCTCTTGTATTCAGTGTGTGTTTTCCTGCCTCTTTTAACACTGGCTTTAGCACAGATATTTGCTGGAAGTATTGGTTTGAATCTGGTTTTGTTTACTTATTGTGATTACAGTGGCAATTCTCACTGGTTGCAAGATATTTTCTTCAAGTATGATGAGACTTTTCTCCCAGGAGGAGAATCCTGGGAGGACACTTCCATAGTCTGGAAAGAGGTCATCTGCTTTTTAAAAGGGAAATTATCATTTCTCATTCCTTACAAGGAAAGAAGGCATTGGGACTATAGCTAAAAATGCCCTGGAACTCAAGGCGAGCAGTCTCTGCCAGTATGCCTCTAATCAAGATGTATTAATACCTTTGGCCCTGGTTCAGCAGAGGACTGAAGCAAGTTACACATGCAGAGAAAGTCAATGTCTTACCCAACCTGGTGTTGAGTATATCCCAACGTTTGCTTTTCGCACAGCTGAATGGGAGCCAAAAATATAACTTTGCTTGTGGTGCTGCATATTTCTCAAAAGTCTGAGCATTGTATAAAGGCTGCAAGGAAAGGAGTTTATGGATGCCATCCATTTGATTCATGGATGAAATAACAGAGGGATAATTTGCAGTGGGGTTTGAATGGGATTTTTTGCCAACTTTGTAAGATAACTTTCGGGCCATCTCTGAAGTTTCTGATTCCATTATAACTCTCTTCATTGAAATATATTTGTTATTCTCAGGCCTAGCCTAATGAATTATCCAAATCTTTCTGAATGTGTTTGCTCTACTCCTTATTATTCATACCTTTTTCCATTTATTATCCTCTGCAGTGAAAATCTAACTTTCAAATCCCTCCTCCAAACCACTGATCTAAGCCCATCATCTTTGTAACAAATCAAGCATATATCAGAATTAATGGTCAAAATCATTCTCTGTATGCTCTACTTCATTTTTCTGTTGTTAATTTTTGAATTTACACTTATAGCAGTGGTTTGGTTTTCCAGCCTGAAGAGCTGCAGATGTGCAGCAAACCTGAAGCTGACAGACAGTGAGAAGTTGTCATACCCTCTCAGGAATGGCCTGAGATGAAAACCTGACTCTGGAGGGTAAAAGTCTGGATCAGATTTTTGTAGCAAGAGTGTATTTTCATGCAAGTCAGAGTTTAGAGACCAGGTAACCAGTCTGAAATATGCCTGTCAATTTGCATTTTCTTCCACAGTTATTTTCTCAGTCTTGGAAATATGTGAATGATCGATAATAAGAAAATGTTTGAAAATCCTCAGCCTCTTCCGATCTGAAAGTGAATTTAAATTGTGATCTGATTGTAAAGCACTGGAATAGAAATACAGAGTTGAAAATTCAATATCTTGCTCAGTTACACTTTTGGTGTGTGATTTTGAATAAGTCACTTAACCTATATCATTTCTCAGCATGGATAATAAACCTGGCCTGTCAGTAAAACAGGCAAAAAAGCTTAAAAGTCAGAATGAAGTAACAACAGAGTTAGGCAGACACTCTGCATCTGCTTGATGTCTAAGAAGCCACTTCACTGTGGTAAAGCCACCAGCTGGCCAGACAGGTTTGCAGGAACCTCTCAGAGGGAGACTTAAGGCCAGCCTTAAGGGAGGGAATGGAGGAACCCCAGGAATTTCTTTCCATGGACATACCTGCAGTAAATATTTGCTGACTCAGCCATCTGCCATCATCTGCTTTTGCAACGCTCAGACAAGGCCAGAAGAGAGGAGATCCAGAAATCTTTCCTGGAAAGGTCCTGGGGTTCAATAGACACCAAAGAACAACAGCTTGAACTCACTGCTCCTACCAAAGTATGTTGGATGTGCAAAGCTGGTTCACATGAGTACCCTAAGCTTAAAACATCTCCAAGGACCAGGTTTTCCAGATCTGTTGAGAATAATCAAGGAATTAGGAGATTTTGTGACATAAATTTCACCTCTAGCTTCCTGTCTATCAAAGCCACAATCAGATCATGCATACAAAATATTTTCTGTGGCGGTAAAAAAACCCTCTGCTCCTCATAAAATGTTATTCTCACACCATGTCAAATTGCTTCTTGCTCCAAGGACTACCCTTGTAGAGAAATTACACAAAAAGCATGCAGACTGAATTGCCAATTAAGACGAAAAGAAGGATAAAGCAGTCCTTGCTGCCACTTCACAACCTTCATTCTAGTAAAATGCAGATGTCACTTTTAGTCACTGCCTTTCCCATAAGTCTGAGTTAAATATTAATGCTCAGGTACAGTCTACTCGATTTTTGTCTGAAATACAAGGGCTTTCAGCAAAGAGACCTCAGAAAATGGTAGCAAATGAGCTATAAATAGAGGTCATCGAAAAATTCACGAGAAAAACATGTCAGGCATTCTCTAGTATAAAACAGAATGTTCTCCTCTTTTCATCCTTTCATTTGAAGTTAGTTCTGCTTTGCACTGGGGAGGTGGGGGTTGAAACTAGCTGACCTACAAAAGTCCTTTCCAAACAAGTAGTTCTACAATTCCATGATTTGTAACTTTACTATTAATTTTTCAAATTAAAACAGCCTGTGTGAGTGAACACAGCTACCAAGTTATTTCACTAACTCATGCTGTAGTTGCCTAATACTATACTTTGTCAAGCATAACAATATACAAGTATAGTTCATGAAAGTTATTCCATGTTCCTGCTTGCACTATGTGTGATATAGGGGATAACATCACAGGAAATCTGTAATGAGATTTGTCTCCATTATTCTCCAGGGTAGTTGCCAGATATTTTGAGCTATTTCTCTCCCAATATATCTTTTTGTTCCTGAAATTTATTTCAACCTTATATCATTATTTTGTTTTGTGAATGTCTCATCAAAGAACCTCTCTGTGTGTTCTCTTTTGTTCATACAAAATGCCTGAATGATAGTTATCTATTTGTGCTCATTTTGCTCTTTACTCCTGCTCTAAATCTTCTCTGCTATGTTTTACTGTATCCCACTTGTTTGCAAGAAGTTAATAACTTATATTAAACACCAAGGATTCTCCCTCTGGCAAAATTAAGTTACTTGATATGACATTTTCCCAAACAGAAAGAATGGCTAAGTGAAAAAATATCACTGAAAAAGAAGGGGAGGTCAATATCTGCCTCTTACTTGCTTCTAAAAATCTGCCCTCAGAGATTTGAGAGCATTGCAAGGTCAGATCTGATTGCATGTGCAGACTGTGCTGAGCATAAGGTTTCATAATTTTACATTTCAAATACTAAGCATACAAGTCCTCAACTAAAATTGGCAAGCTTTCTGCCTCCAACATGCAAAGGAGATGTATTTTTTTCTTTACAAGTGTTGGCACTGTCATTTACTAATGTAAGATTCTGTGTGACACTTTGTCAGTTATCATCTTTTACTTGAGGTGCCGGGAGAAAAACAGCTTGGTGATGAGAAAGTGGTGCCTAAACTCTCTGTGACCTGCAGGTTCATTATAATGGTGTTAAAAAGTCTTTAAAGTGAACATGGAATCATTAGCTCCTCTTGAGAAATGCAGCCTTTGCACATTTGTAGTAAACCTAACAAAACACTAAAGCTGCACCCATGCTGGAGCCTCAAAGGACTGCTGCAATCCTGCTGGCTGATAACAGCATTGCCATTGAACACCACTGCAGTCAGCAGGTAGAGAAGGCAAAACATGCTCCTGGAGACACCATGAAAGAGAAAAGCACGACAGATTTGGAAAAAACAACTACAACAAATCAACCAAACAAAAAAAAAAAGCAAAACAAGGAAGGTGCAGAATCAGCTTCCTAGATGAGGAAGCTGTGGCTTCACAAGGGTGAAACACACTCAGGTCACAGAGACAGTGATCACAGCCTTTAACCTGCACGTGTGTTTCATTTCCCTGCCAGTGTTGCCTTTGCAGGATATTGTGATCCTGTAAATACAGCTGGCCAAAGAGTGATTAACTCTTCTTGACTCCAATTGACTTCAAGGGCTGGAAGGGTAAAGGGAGTCTGACAACCAAGGTGCCACCACCATGCTGCCTGATTCAAACCCCTATGATCATTAACCTGCACTCTGTCCCCCAACCCATCACTGGCAGCACAGCCCTTCAGGCTTCCAGGTCCCCCAGAAGCACTGCTAACACTGCAAACATCAGTACAGGGAGCCATCAGACTGGCAGCACTTTCCCAGCAGGGAAGGAATCCTAATGTGTGTTGACATGTGATGGGCACAGGAGCGGTGGCGCAGCCCTGCGAGGATTGCACATGCCATTCTCTCCTTTCAGAACTGCTGAAACCATGGGCTGCCCTTGCCCAGAATGGACAAGTCTAAGCCAAATGCTGTCAGTTCCTCTTATTACTGATAATGCTTGAGAGGGTTGAGCTTTGTTTGATCTTTTTTTCAGTCTTCTTGTGCAAATGGAAATGGCACTTTTTTTCCTAGTTGTTTTTTCCACACCACTCTGTAGAGAGATGGTCTAAATGTGCAAGGGGTACCGGTTCCTACGTGGAATGCCAGGAATATAGAGTGTAGGTAAGCCTTTAGAGAATTTCTGGGTGGTGTTTTTTCTCTCTACTTAAGTCAACCAGTAAGTCCCAGAGAAAAATGAAATTCTGTGTGGGCATACTCAGATCAGACATGAAATACTCACACTAATGTAGCAACCTGCTGCTGGGTTTTGCAGAGTTAGTTTGTTTATTTATTTATTTACGTACTTATTTACTTATTGGTTATGTTTTTAAAAATAGATTTAATTAGGTCTATCACAGACAAAAGTTAACTTGTTTACCTGTAGAAGGTTTATCCTATAAGGCTTGTAGAATTCAAGCTGTTCTCCTGAGATGGTTAAAGCAAGTTAGCCGACAGGCAGTAAAATATTTGCAGATACCTTAGCAGTCATGTCCTGCAGTACTTGTCACCAAAAGCAACTTTAGAACTAAGTAGATGCCTAAAAATAAACTTTTTAAATAATATATTTATTTTTACAGGAGTTGAAATGATCACGGTTGAAAACAATATTATGCCTGAGGTACTGCTCAAGTCTAAAGTTGAACCATAGTGAAAGCCTGAGTGCCAAACTGGTATTAAATACTAGAATGACATGGAGAAAATTTTATTAAATTTCTCATGGCAAATACTGTATTTCCCATTATATCAGATTACTACTTTATTTTTTCTTTGCTAAAAACACCAAGATGAAAACTATCAGAGAAGAAGAACCAAAAATCACTTCTTTCCATTGATCAAATTTGTTATTGCTGTTATCATTTACCAGCAAAACAAAGAAAGAACCAGGCCAAGATTTGGGAAGCATGATTATTTTCTGTTGGTATTCTCAGTCTAGTCCTCAGGCAACTTTGATTTTGCTTTTAAGGCATTCAGTTGTGATTTCATAGGTTCCACAAAAGGTTCCACATCCATCCGACATCAGAGGAGCCTTTGAGGGGTCAACTTGTTTAGTATTTCTTAAAACATATACTGTTTGGATGATTGGTAAATCACTGAACATCTTTAAGTGGTGATTTCACCATATGGTTCCTCTGTCAAATAAGAGTTGATTTTCACCCCTGGCATGTCTCATTTATGTGGATCACAAGTGTTTTAGAACAGTGACTGTCCTTCAGTGTGTGCTCAGTCCCACCCAGATCCATATGTGAGAGGTGGGACACAATGAAAGTACTAATATTAGCAGAGCCATGGTAACAGCTGCAATTTCTGGCAGCTGCAGGAGAGAGCCAGGCCAGATGAGGATGAAGGCCAGGCTTCTATGACTTAATCCTACAGGATCAGAAAACTCCTGGGTAGGGCAGCTCTGGATAACCTTGTTTGGGTAGCTTCCATAATAGAGGAAATTAAGAAGGAGAGATAAAAGCGGGGTTGGCAGCTGAGGTTATAAAAACCCAGTAAAATTTAGGATTGTGCTTGCTGGTATTGTCCTGTGGAACTTCATAGCCAGGTATGTCAGGTCTGGTCGTGCTTCTCTCACATCACCTTACACAAGCATTGATATTTCTGTCTGTCTCTGCTGTTTGTACACACAGTAAGAAGCTTCAGGGCTGAATGATTGGAACTTCCCTTTCCAGACCCCTCCTGGTGAAGAGCACAAAAAATACATGGTGGACCTTTATGCTCTCCCACCTAGAGCAAGAGCCAGCTCCTGAGTCAGACAGTGTTTATTACTACCAGTAATCACTACATCAAATTGTTTCATTTGTGGTTGCTTTTTTTAATTGTGTAGAATCTGGGGAAAAGTCACTTTGGACTGAAGACATTGGGTCTGACAGTCAGCTCACAGAGCAGGTGTCCAACATGGACATAAGCATCATCTGTGGAGGAGCTGACAATGGAAGCATCCTGGATGTGCCTCCAATAAGAACTTCTATAAAAATCAGGTCTGGCCAGAAACAAAGTGTCAGCTCAGCAAAGTCCTTCGTATTTTTAGCTCCATTGCGAAGAAATAACAGGAAGAAAGCAACAAGTTGCAGGTACAGAAAAACTGCCTGGAGTTGGCAAAAGGACTTTATAGTACTGGAGCTAAAATCCTTGGATATTAACACCCTGCTGATTTAATGTTCAGTCAATTGCTCTAATAAGCGGTGACCTTCAGATGTTTGCTTCATTTCTCTCCATAGGCAAAGTGTGTAGTTCCCTGCCTCCCTTGACTCTCTGTAAGGTGTTGCAACACCTTAGGTTGGAAAAAGTGTTTGGGATTGGGAGTCTCAGAATTATTTTGACCTTGCATAAGCCTGGTTCCTTCAGAAGTAGCTGAGTTCCTAAAGCTGCTCATAATTTGCAAGGCCATCCTTATTTACAACTCATCTGACCTCATTTATAGGAGAAATGCTATTGCAAATTCAGTGATTGTGTCCACTTTTTCTGTGTTACTCAACCTTATTGTCAGCCTAAGAACACAAGCCTGGAAGGAAGGACTAAAATGATTTTTAAAAATCTCCTCAGTGGGGAGAACAGACACAGCTTCCCTTTTGTCACGTAACAGCTTACAATTTTCACAAATGACTAAGCTCAAGTCCTTAAAAGTGCAAAGTGCCTTACTGTGCTATATACAAAATGCCTACATACTTTGGGGCAGCTGGGTTTAAGTCCCTCAGGCTGTTCCTCACCTATAATATGAGTTAATAACATCTTCCCACTTCAGCAGAGTGTGCCAGAAGCAGTTCATTACTGCCCTCAGGTGTGAAACCAGCTGCAGGCACAAAGCCACTGCCATAAAAGAGTGCAGCTGGAGCAACAACGTAGTGTTGGAGAAGGACAGCCTGAGGGGGGCTGTTGGGTGGGCTGGAAGATTGGCAGTGTGGGAGGGCAGGAGCAGTTGAGGAAACTTGTGAGGTTTCCTTCATTTTCTATGAATATCAGGTTTCTAGGTCAAGCTTTAGATTCAGAGCATGGTCTATAAAAAGGGAAAAGGAGCAAGAAGTATTAGGGAGTGCTCATGCTAAGCATGTTAGTTCTGGGGTTGTTTAAAAGGTGAATGGTTCTGCTGTCTCTCTACTCTTTTGTTGTTTTTTTTTTATGGCCACAGAATGCTAGGTTGCATTATGCCTTAGCTACAAACAGGTGTCCTATATACAAGTGAAGCTCTCTGATAGATGGTTCGACTTGCAAAACTGTTTTCCTTAGTTTATGCAGGGAAACTTTTTCCTGGTCCTTCACAGAAATAACTCTGCCTTGATTTTTCCAATAGTCATCTCAGAAGGGCATGTTTTCTCTTTTTGCTTGTTTATAAAAAATACTAGGAATAGTTGAGGCTCTTTTAAAGAGCCTCTAGGAATTTGAAGCACTCACAGACAGAATGGGACATCTCTCAGCTTTAAAGGTGCTATGAGTAACTTTATATTCCCTCTGTACATACATTGTGCTCCTGGATTGAACTAGTGGTCACTGTGTAACCTGGAGTTTGAAAAAAAAAAAAGTGACAGGAATATCATTAAGTTAGTGGACATAAAACTCTTCAGCAACAACAGGAATTCTTCGTGCCTCTGAAGAATAAGACACTTGGATATCCTGCTATAGCTCCTTTGTTTCAGTTACAGATGAACAAAATGTTATCTGAAAGTCTCTGCTTCACTCTTGTCCTTCAGAAAGAAGTGAAATTATATGGGAGCAACCAGAATGCTGCTACTTGAAGTTTACAACTTCAGCATGGTAGGAACTGAGTACAGAATGCTACTCTCTTGAGGGGAAAAAAATCTATTTTTTTAAACTGTAAAATTGCATGTTAATCAGTAAGTTCTCTTAAAAAGCAAGCTTGGTGTTTTGCCAACTAATCAGTGGTGTTCCCTCAGAATGTTCTAGCAAATGCTTTTGCTGCAGCACAGCACCTGTTCAAAATCATCATTTTCATGGCAATCTAGCAATATAAAAAGCATTTCCATGTTGGGAATGTTTCTTTGTTTCAATAGAAGAACTCTGAATGAAAATTTGGGTACTTAACCCAGAATAAGTAGGAGACTGCAGCCTTTCACCTTCCTTCCCCCAAGCTGAAGATGATAGAGAGGTTTTCTGGTTCCTTAAGTTCAGGAACCAAAACCTGAGCCTCTCATGTCTAATGGGATGAGTTTTTTATTCACATACTCTCTGTATTTTATTCAAACTCTTTCTTGCCTACCTCTTCTGTCAAAACAACTGTTAAGCACTTTCTTTCAAAGTTTTTCCTCTAACATGCAACAGAAGGAATATAAATTGATAATCTTTCATGCAAAGTGGGTTTTGTATAGGAAGTTCCTATAAAAAGCAGTATATCTGTGCCATTTCTTATGGCAGTCTTGTCTGGAGAAAAACCTGTGACGTCCCATGTCCATTTCATTGTCTACAAGATTTGTCTCATGAAAATTTTTGAAAGTGTCTCATACCTGCTGCAGCATGGCTTTTGGAAAATGCTCCTCTTGTATCACATCTGTGCAGTCTGCTGACTTCTCTTCAAGCCCTACACTCATCTCCATGCCTCAAACGAATAAGCATATTTTTGTGCTCTTCATTCATGCTGAACCATAGAACCTTCCCTGCTGTGGTAGAGTCACCACACCTACTTATTGTTAGTGCACCCAAAGTGAGCCTGCACCTGCAGTTCCTATGCATTTCACTGCTAACTGCTTGAAGAACCCACCAAAATATGATTGTGGACTTGGAACACAGGGAGTCCTTCCCAGCAGCAAGAACCAAAAAACCACAGTCATCCATATTTAATTTTACTTTCTCCATACATCCAGTCCTTCCATTTGTGGAGAGCTATTGATGTTAATTCATTTTCTTCCAAGAAATTATGGTTATTCAGCCAGCTGAGATGGGTTCTTTGAGCTCCCTGATTGGGTAATCAACTAATAAGCAGTAGATTTGTACTGCTGTCACCCAGCAGCAGCAGTGGGTCAGTTACTGTGCACCTGCATCAGCACTTCATCCAAAGGAAATTCTGTTTGAGTTTAACTGAATACCTGAAGAGAAAGGTTTTGAAGGCATGATGCTTTTTTCTTTGATGGCTTCACATGGCCTGTGTGTGTCAGAAGGATGGAATAAAACCTGAGCCCCAGGCTGAGAGTCTGTTCGGCTCTGATAATGTGTCTGCTGACCTTTAGTGTAACAGGGAGTTAAGTTGTCCAAAGATGGATCCCTGACTGTTCTCCAGCCCAGGCTGTACGTGAGGCCATGAAAAACAGCTGAACAGAACTGTTTCTTCTTCCAACTGAGTGAGGTGCAAATCTGGGGATAGAACACAGTGAACAAACCCCTACCATAGACTCATCCTGCAGCAGCAGTTCATGATGTCTCTACAGTCCATCTGCAGATACCTTTTGTGGATGAGAAAAGGAAATAAAGTTTTGTTTTGTTTTGTTTTGTTTTTTCAATTGGAGTGTTCTGGTGGTTGCACTGTAGGTAATTAAATCTTAAGAAGTCTTAAAAAAAATCTTCCTATTTCAGGGTCTCACATTACATAAAGCTGAGAAATTAGCAGTCCAACATGGGATGCAGAAGAGAGAGATTTTATAGCCAAAAAACCTGAGCCATTTCTCATCAACATAAGATTTATGTAACATGGCAGGTAAAGATCAATTACTATTAATTCATTCAGGGGATAGAAATTATAAATACAGCTAATTTATTATATCCATAGATAAAATCTAAGACCCACTGACAGTGCAGAGAATTTTGTCATTGAGCTCAAGAGGAGTGGAATGCCAAGCATTTTAAATATACATACAAGCTCCTTTAGGCAAATAAAGCAATTTTTGTCATTCATATTCAGAGAATAAACTTGCCAGTTAGCTCTCTGAAATATTTGTTGCTATTACACTTTTGCATAATTTATTGCCAAATTTGTTTACATGTGCTGTGTTTGAAAATGAAGCAGCATGAGAGCAAAGAACATTATAGTTTGCCTGTTAAAGAAAAGAACAGAGTGTGAAGAGGCTTTCTTATTTGTGCTGCATTAAAAGTGATAAGTTAAATACAGGGACTGAAGTGCCTTTCCAGACTTACATAATAAATATAATATTCATCAAACCTCCTAGCTAAATATTGATCATTAAACTCCTACATTAAAGACCAGTCTGTGCTCACTTACTCCATAGGAAGGAGTCTGGGGGTGGAAGGAGTAATTTCTGAAAAGTTTGTGCACTTTCTCTCTTGCAACTGCTTTCTTGAGCTGATAGACCAAAATACCAAGGAGACAGAAATTCCCCTCTAATACTTTCTTCTAAAGAACTGTTAGGTTATAAGACATTCCCAAGGAGCTGAATTAATGAATGGATATGTCAGTCCTGTGAAGGCTTCAGGTGTGCTTGTGGCCAGCACAGAGGATGGTTGTTGAACAGGACTCTGCAGGAGCCCTGGGCACTCCCAGTGCTTTCCATCCCAGCCTAGCACATCCCAGGTCCTCACCTGTGCTGTTGTCAGCACAGCTCTGGCAGCATCACACAGGGAACAGCTTTGTGGAAGCAGAGATTCCCCCTCTGTGGTTTGCAGCATGAAGGGCTCTGTCAGCTCAGCCAGGTGTCTCAATGAGGCACCCCAACCCCAGCACCTTTGGTTCCAGAGTTCCCCGCCCCCAAAAAAGGCAACTTTTCCATTAAAAACTGTTTTCATGTCTTTCTGTACCCAATAGCATACAAGAGTACTGAGTTGTTCAGCACTGCAGTAACAAAGAGGGAGAAATGCTCAGAGCAACAGATCAGCTTTTACTGTAAACTGGGCATGGAAGATCAGTGCCTCTGTCATGTGCTGATCACACACAGACCTGCACACCACAGGAGGCAGGGATGAGGCTATGGCCAGAGAATTCGGGGAAAACTTCATCTTTCATTGAGGTCAACAAATGTTTCTTACGTGCAATGGAAATCAACTTGCAAAGGAACAAGTCCCTTGAAACAAAATTTCCCCTTCGGCAACTACAGCCTAGCGCACAGTGCCTTTTGCATGGCTGGGCTTAGAGAAATAACACAGGGAAGGGAGATGGGAGATCCTGGCAGAAGCACTGGTGGCTAAAACACCCAATTTTCCCCATCTGCTCTCCCATCAGTGAATTGAAGGCCATACACGTCTCAGAAGGGTGCTGTGCTGCTTAATTAGGTAATGTCAGGACACTGCTTTGATCATATAAACACCATATAAATGCCAAGTACCTAATTCCTCACATCCTGAGCTGCAATGGGAAGCAAAAGGGTATTCCTTTGATCTCCTGTTCAGGCATCCAGACCAAACTGCTGTTCTGACATCCCTGGATGAGTATTTAGACCCAATTACTCAACCCTTGAAACACATCCCATTTCTGTGGCATGTCGCTCCCCCTGCCCATCTGTCTGCATGGCCCCATGCCCTCCTGAAAGCATCCTGTGCTCATGTTAGGAGCTCACAAGTGCCAAGAGGAGAGGGAGGTGAGTGTACACAGCCAGCAGTGCTTTTCCTTTGAGGAGATCACTTTGTCAGGTGACACAACTCATCCCCGATGTGTTGGCTATGGTGGGCAGCCTTTCTGTAATGCCTGAGTGGCAGTTTCCAGCTGAAATAGTCATGGTCATGTCTTCTCTAAGAATTAGGAGCAGTAATGACTTGTAGGAAAAGCCTCATTTATATTAGTCACAAATTCTGCACCATTAGGGTCCAGTTTGCAATTTAGCTGGTCTCACTTCTGTTTCAGCAAATAACAAGGACAGTCTTTTTAATTGTGTTACTGTGACTCTGCTGCCTGAGTAGGAGAGATTCAGATATCAGCTGAACCCTCTCAGAGCTCTTTTGACTGAATGGACTTCAAGGATTGTCAGACAAAATTAAACACACCAAGTTTCAGGTTTATTGTGTGATGTTATTTCAGCACAAGAAAATAATCCATGCAGTCACAGCACGGATTTCCATCTTCCTCCATTGGTCAGATGACATTGTGGTCTTGTGTCTAGTCCTGCCCTTGAGCATTACAGGCAATCTGTGCCCCAAGCAGCAAATACAGTCCCTGGATCAGTGCCCAGAGATGAGACAGCCAGGGGCCATCATCATGGTAATAGTATAGCTGAAGAAAACTGCAGGTTGAATAAACCCAGACACGGAACCAAATAATTGCTTTCTCTGCAGTCCTTAATCCAGGGCTGACTCCAGTGAGCAGAGGTGGCAGTGTGCATTGGTCGGATGTTTCTGGCCTTGCTGTTGTATGTTTACACATTCCTTCTTCCTCTAGTTCCAGAAAGACATCCAGAAGCTGGGAAGGGAGATGGCCAGTCAGGTGTGACCCACGCTGGAAGAAGGAAGCACTGGGGATCAGCAAAAATCAGTGTAGATGCTTTGCAGGATTTATTTCCCTGATCAAAATACTGGAGTGTTCAAACTGGGAAGATATTCATAGTTCAACTATTGCTAACAAGAATAACCAGCACTGGAAAACATGGCCATCAGCAACCAGCCACTGCCAGCCCAGATAATCCCCTCATGCCACCTCTGATCTTCAGCAATTGTTTTATGAATTTGGAGAACTGGGGAAGCCATGTCTCATGCAAGTATAATTTTTTATTTTTTTTCCGTCTAGTGTTTTTGCCAAGAAAATCTGGACAATCTGAAGCAAAATATTTTAACAAGTAGTAGGAAACAAATGAGACAACTGTGATTTTAGGAACAGCTTCCAGCCATCCAAGAGATCTGTATGGCTCCCACAGCCGGCGAGCCGGGCCCCACCAGCTGTGCCAACACAGAAAAGGAACACTGTGAAGATCCCGAGCATTGCTGAGTCCTTGTGAACTGGCTCTGTTTTCCTACAACTGGGCCTAAACAAGAGTGAAATGAGGCCTAATAATCTTTCTAGAACCATAAATCTTTTCTATTCTAATTTCTATTGAGAATAGCAATAAAGCAATAAAATGTAGCCCAGTGGTTTAAAATAGATAAACCACATCTCACTGGTGCAAAATCATTATAGTGCCTGTTCATAAATTCTTGCACCAGTCTAAGCTATTTAATGAACTTGAGTACTTAAATTTAATATTGGCTCAGCTTAATCTCAGGTGATATTAATCACTAATTAATACTTTTTGGGGGGGTTGTTCATGCAGAAAGTATAACAGTTCTAATTACCACTTGTTTGATAATGTGCCTTTATCTCAATTTTAATGGGGCTACCCAGTTTATTTAGATGCAAACATCTAAGGATTTTTACATCCCCAAGAGCAATTGCTCTCTTAAATACTTTCAGTGATACAGTTACTTTAAAGCAATAAGCAGTGCAAGAGGAGCTAGCATGAAATTGCATTATATCTCCAGAGCTTTGTAGTTATATAAGAACACTTGGCTTATTCTGTTAATTAGGGGAATATGTTTACTGCAGGTTTTTGAAGTTATTAATTATTTTCATTAGTTTAAAATTCTTTAACAGTCATCTCTGTATACTATTCCTATTATTAGTAATTCAGTCCAGGTGTGTATGATATTGTGTGCATTTCTATCATAACCAAAGGATGAGCAAAGTATAAAAGGAAGGAGATCCACTTAGTCAGATATCATCCCAAGCTCCAATAATGTAAGCATATATCCATTTATATATATACATTTATAGATACATAAATTTATTTATATTATATAATACATATGTGTATGTATTTATGTATGTATGTATGGATATACTAGTTGCACCCAAGCAGCATGGGAACAAATTAAGATTTTATGCCACAGATTTCCTATATTAAATCTAGCAATTTTCCAGTAGGCTTATTTTTGAAATATTAATATTTCTAGGCCACATTAACTTATGTGTCCCTTTAATGCAGAACATAGTACTAATTAGAAATTTCCAAATATCAAAGGGGAAAACCCTCTACTTATATTTTCTGAAGCTGGATGCAGGATAGTATAATGCACAGTTAAAGTTTATTCTTGCATTTAAAGGGCTAGGAGACAGATTTCTTTCCATTATTTCAATTTCCATTATTTCTGGCAAGAGCTTAACTGTTGAATCTTTTAGCCTGCCTGCAAAATGAATTTTATATATATACATAATTTATGTGCAAGGAGTTGTTTACTCCTCCCTGTCTCAGTGTAAGCAGGTCGGGTACAAAAATACTTTGCTTCAGAAAAGGTGTCTGAAAATTAATTTATTAACATTCATTAGGCACTTGTAATGAAATGTAGGAGTGGAGTACAAAGAGTTGCTATTTTCTTTCTTTACATTCATCAGACTAAATTGGATTAATCAGATTGGAAAGGGTAATAAAATATTAGAGCTTCTTATCTGTCTGCTTCCTCCCATCAGTTATAAATGAGTACACTGGGTGCTACCTGCTGCTGTGATGCAACAACATTTGAGGCACTCTGAGCTACCTTCTCATTTTGAGGCAAAAAATGGTAACAGAAAGTTCTTATTTCTTACTGAGCTCCACTGCTGGCCAGCAAAAAAGAGCCAACAACTATAAACCACAGGTATTTCCATTTTTCTTCATTTTTCTTTTTCTGTGAAATCAATGGCTGTGGAATTTTGAAATTCCCTCCTAACTGCCAAACCCATTTTCCCCCTCTGCCACACACCTGGCAAGTGAAACCTCCATCCACAGCAGTGCCCTTTGCAGGAGGGTAGGCAGCACATGTCCCCACTGATGGCAGCAGGGGCTGACACTGCTGTCACTGCCGGCGTTCCTCTCCTCCGGAGGGCTGGCATCACCTTGGCTAAGGTGCTGAGAAACTGCAGCTGGCTCCTGCTGCTCCCTCTGCCTCCAGGTGCAGAGGATGGCACTGCCTCCAGAAATGAACTTGATCTCTCAGGATGCTGGAAGAAAGCTGGGTGGCACCTGAGATCTGAATTAGATTTTTTTTATTTGAACTGTCTCTGTTCAGAAGAGCCCATTCACAGCAGTGAGAGGTTCCTCCCTGTGTTGATATTTGTTCCTCTATGGCTGTCTTTCTACAAACACTGTTTTTATCACCTGTCTAAAGTGATGTCCAATCAGCTTTTCAGTTGTGTAAAGAGGATTTCCCATAGATCTTTTGTCGTTCACGTGTGGTGAAACATTTTAGATGGGGTTAAATCATAGTTTTCTTCATTTCTGTTGAATATTAGCACAGAAAGGTAGCATTCTTTTCCAGCTGTTTTCATCAAGGCCTTTAACTAATGAGAGGACAGAGACATGTGAAGGGACACAGAGCTCACTCAAAGAGTTAAATGTACCTTCAGGACCCCGAAAGCTCAACTAAGACAGACAAATGTTTTGCAGGGGGACCCACAGGACCACAGCCTATGTGCACCAGAGGCAGCCAACAGGCTGCATTCATCCAGAGAACAGAAAAGAGCTGCACAGCCAGCTATAGCTTATGATGACATATTTAGAATGAGTATTTTTTTCCTTCAAGTGCCATAAAAAAAAATTTAATTTTGCTTTTTCCTCAAGGCCTCTCCTACAGCTTCTACTTCTCTAACTGCTTTCTCTCTCCATTTTGTATACACTGAAAGAAAAATCAGCTAAAGCATTCACTCTTGCATTCTCTCTCTATGAATATGTCCTTGAGGTACTTTTTAATGTTGGTGTTCCTATCTCAAGTCAAATAACCCAGGAGACAATTGACCATACTTCGGGGCTCTCTAGATCTGTGCCACTGCATCTCATGTTCGTTATCTTTTCATCACATTTCTCTCATGAAACAGAAACTCTGTCAATCCCAGGCCTACAGAGGGAGCTGACTGGTTCCTTCCTGAGCCCCACTGATTTTCAATGAACCCATGGCTCTTGCACTTTGAGCAGTCCATAACTTTTGTATTTTTAAAATGATTGGTCCTCCCCTTCCCTTTTAACATCTCACAGCAGGCATGAAACTCTGTGAGATGGCCAGCAGGGGTATTGAGCTCATGTAAGTAAAAAGAAAGAAGTAACTTCTCAAGTCTTCCTTTATCTGGAACCAAATCCCTTGAAGATGCACAAAAACAATATTCACTTTTAGTGTGGAAGGTTTTTTCATCTTCACATACTCTTCATGCTTCCCAGGGCCCTGTTTTGTTCTAAGAATCATTGAAGTCTGGTCTCTATTTTGGTCTGTGCCTAAATTGAAATCCAAAAGTCTTGAAGTAATTGTTCTGAGTAAGAGCTGTAACTTCAGTCAGTCAGGTAAAGTGAGATGAACTGAGCAGATCTTGGTTTTGAAATAGATAAATACATTTCCTAACCTCAACAAGCCATGACCTTCATTCATTTCCACAACACCTTTAAAATAAATTTATGAAATCAGAGGGGAAAAATTATGTTCCCACAATCTCCTGCCCCCCTGAAGAAAATAGGCTAAAACCTATTTTTTATTTACCTTTTGGGGAGTAAGACTTTCATCTCTTAAGAAAAGTTTTCCTTACAACTTTGAAATACAGAATCTTCAAGGGTATCAGGAAAATATTTTAATTCAAAGATCTCTCAATCAAGAACTCATTTGAATTTCAAATAAAATACTGAAAATAAAGAATGTTGCCACTTAAATATGTTGCTCATCTGGGACAAATCAGATCAGCTACAGAAGACACCAGATGTAATAGTTTGACCAAAGCATTCCTAAGGCCAAAAGTCTGTCACAGTCATTGAAATTCACAGTGAAAGCTGAAGAAACTCATGCCATGATTATTTTACTCTAAGCCCATATATTCCCAATTATATGCGACCATGTTCTAAAACAAAAATCAACCATATTTGAAGTTCTAACAAAGAACACAAGCTTTTTTAATCTAATGACTTATAGTAGTAAAGAGCTTGAAAGGCAAATTATAGTGCTGTCTCACTCCTGGTTCAAGAAACTCACGAGTTTCTAGAAAGCTCATCAAGTCTCATCTTTTAGTTGCTACCTCTTGCTGCTGAATTATAGCCAGCTGCTCTGAAGCTTTCTTCTCCCCCAGAGGCTAGAGATGTTGTGGTTCAACAGGATCTTCTCCCAAAGAACCCACATTTGCTCCATGACCGGTTTTCATGCAGGGATCTAACATGCTAGGAGAGCAGAAACTCAAGGTGTTGTAGATGGCATAAATGGGAGCAAGGCTGCTTTCCTACTCAGAGTCACAGCCCAGTTCCAGCTAGTCAGGGGTGTCCTCAGTTTCCTTGTACCCAGAGCTCAAAATGTCACCTTCCATGTCCCTTGAGCAAATAATCACAGTGTGACCAGCTCATGTGTTTTGAAACACTATCTACTCCTCTTGCTGATGTAAAAAAAGTCAGTACTGAGTTCAAGGCAGCCTTCCTTCAGGGAGTGAGGTCTTCAGGAAAAAATGTCAGCATGAATGTAAAACTAGAAGAAAATTAATATTAATTCTTCCCAGTCTCCTATGTTTTCATGTATCTCCTCATTTCTCTGTCAGGGTCTTTTGTGCTGTTTTTTGAAACAGTGTTTTCTAATTGTAAAAAAACCAGACTTGGGGCTAAGTGTTGGATGATTGTCTCCCATGAACTTTTTCATTTGTACCTTGTGCCCTCCAGAAACTGAGCCTTGAAAGTCTCAGACATTGATCTTTTTTTCTTTTTTCTTGTCTGTGTAATGCATGTTGCATCCTATTATAGAAACAAAGGACACACATTTGCTTTTATCTGCATTTTAGAGTCAAAACACCGCTGTTCATTGTGAGGAGTGTCGTCAGCAGTGGTCTCCTGCCAATTCTCCTCCTCCAGATTCGCATTCATTTGTTAGGTCTAATTAAAGACCCATGGTACAAAGAAGCTTAGGGCTGCTTTACATTCAAGCTCCTCTGCTTTTGACTGATAGTACACCTTTTGTGTGCAATGTTTTAGGTTCGTGTAGAAATGCCTTACAGTGACAGATTGCTTTTGTACTTGCTGGCTACTGTCCATTTAATTTTCATTATATGTTTCATTGTGTATTTGAGAGAGAGTTTGCTAAAGGTTTGCAACTTACTGAATTTACAGTGGGATTTGGATGCTCTGGGGATGGTTGGGAGAAGCCTGGTATCTTCCATCTAATTATCCTACAGTAGCTTCAAAAAAGCTGTGGAGCCTGAGCAGATAAACTAATGTAAAACATAACACAATTCTTTCCTTCTTTGTAGCTCTTTTCTTCTTTTCCTTTCTGCTATTGCACAAGAGTATTCCAAAGAGGATACACATTGTGTAAGGACTTGGAAATACCCACTCAAAGGTCAACATGGATTCCAGCCCAAAAATGTTCTGCAGATTCAGTTAAAAGCCTTGCTGGGACACTTCTGTCTTGATCACCTTGAAAACCCGATCATGGTCAAGGCAGTCTAAAAATTGGCTGTCATCTTTTAGTTTTGCACTGCCTGAAGGGGCCAGAAACAGCCCTGACCATCGTGCTGGAGTCTTACTACATCTTGAAAAAATCAGTGCACTGGGGAAGGGAATCCAAATCTATTCCTTAAGATTATCCTTTAATCACTTACTAGGTGATCACTTACCCCTCCCCACTTCTCCCCTCCATGACCAGGTAGAATCTAACTCTTAGAAAAGGGAGGCTAAGTCTTTCAAAGAAAAACAATGTCTCTTAGTAAAATCAGGGTGCAGTTTTCAAGCACTGCGTTCAACTCCGTTTCCCCAATACCAGGAAGCCAGTAGGAAACTGTGGGAATTGGTAAGGGCCTTTGAAATGCTTTGGCAGGACTGAGAGCAGGAAGAAACTGTGTTTTCAGGAAGAGAGCATGTGTTTGCATTTCAGCTGCTCCAGTTTTCATCCTGGCATCTCAGTTTAACCTGCTGATGAATGTGTGAGTTTGTGTTAAGACAGTAGACTGCAAACTGAACAGCTGAAGCACAGGTGTAAATTCCCTTCTGCTGCATCTGTCACTAGAGTGGCAAACTACAACAAGGACTAGGGTGATAGATTCTTACATCCTGATTCCAAGAGTCCAAAGAATATTTGTTTCATGTTAAACCTCTTGCAGAATATCCACAAAACTGCAGAGTAGGTCCATAGGCTTTAATTTGAGCATTTTTACAGACCTGGAGAAGGTAAAGAAAAAACATTATTTTTTAATTGCTTTGCACTATTGTGGTAATTATATAAATAAGGACAGAACTAAGGCAAGTCAGAAATTAGGTCTGACTACACAGCCACGGCCATTCCCCCCCTTTCTAGGGATATCCATTTACCATAGCTGAGAGTAACAGGGTATCATCTTCCCACTAAAACACTGATGCAGTGCTGCCAACAGTATTTGTCCATGTGTTATATCAAGAGTGCACCACAGCACACCTGTGTACTCTGTGCACCACACCCTTTATGTGTACCCTAAAGTTCTCTGGAGCAAAGAGCATTGTCCTGGCAATGCAGAGCAGAGCAGGCACATGCACTGCCAGGAAATACTTTCTGCCACTGCTTGCTAAACCACATGAGTGCAATTACTTCACATCATACGTGGGGAACACTCTCATGCTTCGTGTTTTTTCACACCTGATTCAAGAGTTAAAAGGAAATACATCAGTTTAGGAGAAAATGGATTTATTCCCATAGCAGGTTTTGCACCAGACTAAGCTCATTTTGGATTGTTCTGTTTGGAGCAGCCCTGAAATTTCTCATTCTGAGAAGAGTGTTTCACCCAGGCAGTCTTGTCCGTATGGGCCCAGACATAAACATGAAGGATTTTAAGGTTTTAAACCTTAAATATTAAACTATTTTAGTTTTAAAGGTTTCAGATCCTCCTCTTATTTCAATTAGGAAGACTAATAATTAGGTATTATTTTATAGGGATTCTTCTCTGAAAGAACTGCCACCAGTGCCACTTGGTCCCTCAGAGGCCACCAGTGTCTTCTCATTAATTTTGTTGATAAGTGTTAAATACATGATTGACTTTGAAGCAAGAGTCTTAAACTAACCAAGACAATCCATTCTTGCTCATGATAACGTCAGCTTGGATATAAAACCACTTGATTTATAAAGATTTCTGTTGTGTAGCTGAATTTAAAAAATAGCACACTCAATGCTTGCTGTCCATACTGTAAATAAAGCAGAGTAAAATCACTCTGATAAGAAAGCACTTTTCCTGCCGAAATGCCATATTTTTAACTAATTTATTTTTTGGTGCCTCTTGTGACTTATCTCACCAATAACAAGTTACAAGACAGGCAAGATACTCCAGAAGATTTAGAAAAATTTCATTAAGTGTTTTTAGAGGAATAAATGTCTTCACAATGACTCTGAATTTTTGGCAGGAGCCCACAGTTATGAGCCTGTCTCCTAGTGGACTGTAAGTGCACTGAACTCTGTCCCAGCTGCAAGTCTGTGCCCCCAGAAACCCAGGCTCAGCTCCTGATTCTGCCATAGGTTTCCCACTAGAGCCAGACTTGAAACTAAACTCACTGCTTTCCAGGAGAATGTTCAGCATTGGAATATTGATTCTTTTTCTCTCCTTTCTCGAGCTAAGAGTTATTTAAGTATTTCATATCAAGTGGAACTATTTCTAATGATTTGATATTCACTAAGGGAATGAGACACTATAGTCTAATAGCTGCCTTGCTCTGCTGGGACGATGCAAGACTTCAGTGCAAAATCTCTACTATGTAAACCTTTAATTATTTTAGATAAAGTGGAAGAACTTTTGACTAGGTGAGACTAGGCACATATCCAAGATAATTCTCTCACCTAAGTATTATGCTTGGAAGTGCATGTCTTGCTCCCTCAGCAAGAATTGGAAAAGATAACTTGTTGCCAGCTCATAAATGCAGTATTTGCCCAGAACAAAATTGTTCAATAAAGAATGGCAGAAGTGTTGTTATCCAAAGTCTTGTTCTTATCTATTTTGCAAATCCCTATATCTAAACACCATAAATGTATGTATGGAGATAAAGAAGGGAGTTGGGGTATGGCACCATACCCTTTGATCTTGCTGTGTGGGAAGTCAACTTTGCAAAATTTAAGGCAATGGCAGAAATGTCCAGAACGTACCACCCCACTCCTTCAACAGGCCAGAGACCTTCTTGAAGGTTTCCAATGTTCTATAATCAAACTAAATGTATTGCCAGCCTTGTTTAATATTAAATAAGGACAAGTTACAAAAGCAGAGACTGCTGTCTTGCAACCAATGCAATTCAATGTAGTTTAAAGCTGCTTTTGCCAATGATGTGCAAAATCCTCTGGACTCTTTTAGCTCATGATGATGGTGATAGCAGCATCTCCTCCACAGCACTGGAGACATATGGGTGTGAAATGCTCCTGGAGAGGAGAATCAGTCCCTAAAATTATGCATAGGAGGTGCATATAAAAAAAGTGTGAGGAGAAGAACCCTACAAATAAAAGCTGTCTACCCTCAAAAGACACATTTCTAAAGCAATTGGCCGATTGCTTTAAGTCCCCTTGAGAAGGAATGAATTTTGTCTGCTCAGATTTCAGGAAATAAATACAATACAAACCATATTTACTTTGACAAGTTCAAAATTACAAGCATCAAGGGTCCTGCCTCTGAGCCGTTTTTGCAAAACCTGACATTTTTTAACTTTCAAGCAAGCATTGATGGAGAACTAGAGTGGAAGCCATGAAATCTCAGGTGACTGTGAATGGAAAACAAGCTGGATTTCAATCTGCTCTATCAACCATCTCTTCAGTTCCTGGCAAACAAGGAGTCTGAGAAAATAAGCATTACACTAGCAATATTTTTATTTTCATTGTGATAACTCTCAGCTTCCTCACTCTCATCAGTAGTAAGTCATAGGAATGTAAGGCTGCCCACAAATTGATGTTTTTCCTGTCATTTTCACTTTCATCAAAATGAAAACAAGGATTATTTGGAGCTTTAAATACATACACTTCAAATAAAAGAATTTCACTTAGAAATGTCATGTTGATGTGTTGTAGAGTGAAGCTTTTTGTTGTCTTTAAAGCTCCTTTTCTTACTGCATGATATGTGAGCTGTTTCAATAGTGCATCAGTTTTGAGAAAAGTAAATAACAATGGAAAGGAGATGTTTCAACATAATAATCTTCCTCAGATGCTGTAACTTAAAACATTAGAAAAAACAATCAAATGACAAAATATTTTCTACAGGAAATTCTAGATCTCTGTCTCCATGATCCTATAAGACAGAATTCAGAATTCATACTCTTAGCTTTATCAACAAGATTCTGCATCTTCTTCCAAGAATTTGAAATTAAAATCTTTCTATTCATTTCTATTTCAAAAAGGAAAAAAATTTCCCTTTTACAGTATTCCTTCTGCCTCAGCACCTAATAAAAACTTTGTAATATTTTTTCCATGTGGAACAAAAGTAGAATTTATCCAGGAAAAGTCTCAGATGACTGTACCTACATGATTATGGCTCCTTGCAGTTTGACAATGCCAGTCTAAGTGCACTGAATGACAGATAAATAGTGTTACCCAGCCTGGACTGGATCCTGTCTTCATAAAGTTATCAGACAAGATCAGTGTAAAAACTCTGTTGCCTGTTTTCCTTCAGCTTTCCCTTTACTGCAGCACAGAGTAATTCACAATCCAGAGCTTGAAAAGTGATGTCAAAGGGATGAGGAATCATTCTAATTTTTACATATATTAATATATTTTATTTATAATATATTTAAGATTAGGAATCTTAAATAATTTTCTCAGCCTACTTTTCAGCATCAGCCCATATGACCTTCAATTTTTGGCATGTGCTGGCTCCCCTTATTGTCCTATGATTTCAGCTGGTAGCAGAGAACACAGAGTGAAGAGTTTTCCCCTTCTTCCTCCAGCCTAATCACTTGATTTCTGTAAGTGGGAAGGAAAAAAGTCACAGGTGTGCTACTTTCTGTATTCAGGTTTCTCCATTAACTGTGTGAGAGCAGAAAGCCCAAGGGCAGAGTGCACCTGAATCCTGCAGTTTAGCTGCTTTTGCATTCCTCGGGTGATTCTTGTTTTCATGAATCATTCACCCTTTCCTTGGAGTAGAAAAGAGGAGTTTAAAGAAGGAAAGATTATTTTAATCTGCTGGCAGTAAACCCCTTCAGTCAAGTTAATTATAACAGTTGCACCAACCTGTGGAGCAAGTCAAACAAACATGAAAGAGAGGAACATGCAGCTGAGATAAAAAAGAAACCAGAAGATGCACTCGTCTTCAGCTTGCCACTCATGTGCTTTGATTTGCCATTCTTCTCAGACATTTTAAGTTTTCAGGCAGGCTGTGCTCACACATTCTGACAGCCCTGCTAATTCTACCAACTCAGTGATGTCTGTTTGAAACTTTGGACACCAAGGTAAGCAGACCTGAGCACCTACAGCTTCTTTAAAAAAATATCCAGAGTTTTCAGCTTAACTGTGCAACAGATACGCACATGTATTAATATTTAATTATTAATGTAGCCCATAGACATAAATAAGTACACATGCACACGTAGGCTTGCACATGCACAAATATGTATATTTAATTTCTTCAAAGAAAATTAATCTACAAATGCAAGGATGGTCCTTGCCCAGAGCATAGAGGAAAAGATACACTTTGTTGTGGGGAGGAAAAAAAGTATTCTCATGACATTAAATAGAAAATTTAGTCATTTGTTTTAAAGAGTTCATACCATCTGTTATTTTCAAAACACAAAATGTACCAGAACACGCCAAAGTCTTGTTATTTGTGTGACAATAGTGCCAGCTACATAAAATACACATTTATATCTCAGTAGCTACCTTGGTGCCACAGCTGAGTTCAGACAACAGCCCAGCTGGTATGTTTTCATGTACTGAATCAAAGGAATCCTACAGGTATGTAAGAAAAGCATAATTTTTATATCAATTAGCTAAACTGACTTTCTCTGCACTAAAGCTTTCAACAGTGGGACTGTCAACATAAAAGCACCAAACCTCAGACACAGCTGCTGAAATTAAGCACAGGTATCAGCTATTGCCTTTTCTTCTGGTGTGACATCATAGTTGCATAAAAATATCTGGTGCAATGGCTCAGGGCTGTTGTCTTAGATTCTACACATTACACATGTTTCCTTGCTGTTGAGTACAGTTTAAGCCCCTAAATTACATGTTATTCTGCTCCATAAAACCAGAGCAACACCATAGTGAGTCATGTCTCATGTGGGAGGAAATCCCACCTTGCTATCACATATATATTAAAGCCAAGTGTGAGAAAGAATGGCAGTGATGGCAGAAGCATCCAGGCAGGCACAAAGCAGAAGGACTGGAGACACACAACATGATCCAACTCCAGAGGGCTGTCTGACAGCTTTAGCTGTCCACAAAGTTGATGACAGTTTCTGAAACAATGCTGGGTTAACTGTGTAGTCAAGGAAAAATTAGTCAACATAACGAATGGAATTTAGAGTTCATTTATCCATAGACCACCTACTCCATGCTTTGGCAGACCATAGCATTTGGATTCACAATTCACAGGCATCTGCTCTGCTCCTACCTGAAAGATTTAAAGTGTAATGAAGGTTAAATGTTTTATGCTTTCAGCAGTGATGACTTGAACCCCCGATGCTAAAATGAGAATGGGAGTGGGAGACCTCTCTACTCTTCAATCTTCTCTACTCTAAACTGTATTATATCTCTCATCATTTTCACAAGCGCTTGCCCAGCTTGTATTGTGAGTACAATACTTATTTACTCATAGAGCTGCAAGGAATAGGTTAGATATTCTCTTGGATAAATGCTTCTAGATGAAAAATAATTTAAATCTATCTGACAAGAAGGGAAGAAAGATTATTTGGGGTTTTGCTGGTCAGGATGCAGTGATCTCTTCTGCTGGTACAAAGAGAAAGTTAAGATGGCTTGTCCTGTAAATTTTGTTTCATACTTGTACTAAATTCAAACTCTTCTTGCAAAAAACGTCCACTGAAATAATGGAATGAGAGGTTTAATAAATACAGTGGTCTAATGGAAATAGTATAGCAATGTTTAATTAATATCTGTAACGCTTCAGAGTCAACACAATTCCTTTTCCTTCCCTTTGCTGTGAGAAGATAGGAGTTTTTTACAATAACTTACTCCAGACTCCTATATCAGTAAACAGCAGCAGAGAAATGTATCTACTGAAAGAAAGCTCAGCATTATGCAAAGAGTGATAAACTTCTCAGAAGGTGTTTACAAATGCATTCAGTGAAACAGAATTCTAATGAATTGTGCCACATAATCTTGCAGTTAATGAGCTGTAAAAGCCTTTGCCAATTATAGTGACTCAAAACTAACTCTTTTGGATTCCAGATCAATAATGGGACTACTTCTGCACATTTTTATTTTTTTAAAGGAAAATTAGGATCTAAGGAAAACAAAAGGTATGTTTGTCATATTAAGCATCTCAGAAACGTCCCTCATTATTATAGCAGAGCTGTCTACATTCTTGTTATTTGTAATATCAACCCTCAGCTGCATTAAAGAAACAAACCTTCTGAGATCAAATGGCAGGCAACAGTATTGTAAAATGCCAGTGGCAAAACCAGGAAAGACTAATGACTTCAGTAATAAGTTGGGACTTTTTCCATGAGTTACATTAAATTCAACTGCTGTGCATAACCTCTTAGAAAACAAAAATTATCCTTCTCTGCCTTTGCTATCCACCTTAAGCTCTCATGTTAGACACCTTAAAACGCTCTGAAGACTCTTTCATCCGTTTCTGTCTTATTTTAAGCAAAGGGTCTGCAGACACTGCTTTTTTGTTCAGGTGAGGTCATTATTCCCGCCTAGGAACATGACATTTTAAACTCTGACAGTTCAGAGTCAGAGTTTAAAGCTGACTTCAGATTCAGAGTTCCCAGGGACAATTTAATATTGTGCCCCAATAATTCCTGCGACTCTCTATCAAGCTAGCTAGTAAAACATTCCTTTAAAAAACAACGGCTTGGCTTAATATTTTAATGTCTTCAAAATCTAAAGGAGACAAGACCAGAATTTATCAACTAAAAATATGGCAAATAGTTTTATTGCCTCTGATCTCCAATTTGTTATGTGACTTTTCCCCAGTATGATTCTATTTTTTTCTTTGCTTAAGATTTTTTTTTCTCCTACTCATGCCCCAGCGTGAAGGATCCATTAACAGAGGAACCACATAAAAAGTAATTCCAAGGAAAAGCCTTATAAAATGTGAAAAATTAAAGCTGTGCTCTGATCCCATTAAGAAAAGAAATTGCCTTGAGGTATCCACTAAATATGTGAAATCCTTTTCTGCTGAAAGGCTTCAGAGTTTATTCCTCCCTTACAAATGCAATTTCACAGCCCAAGTTGAACGTTTAAACAAAGAGAAGCAGGATCTTTTCCCTGTTAGCTCCTCTTTTCCTTGATTGCTGCCAGGTCACTGAAGTGCAAATTTACATCAGAATCTGAGATTAAATAAACCTCAGCCAAGAGGCTTTAAGGGCATTTCTGCTTTTCAAGACTGTAAACCAGAAATACTCTCAGTATGGAGGGTTTACTGTTGTTATTATCAGTATTTATTTTGCTCAGCTTTACTGAGAAAGCTGGAGAAGGCTGAAGGTTTAACATCTCCTTTCCTTAACTGGTTAGTTTAAGCTCCCTGGTGGCTCAGCTCCCTCTGACCTGTTTCTGGTGCTGGAACCTCACATATTTCTTCAGCTTCACAACTCCATACACAAGACTAAGAGAGCAGAAAAAAGGCAAAGAGTGAGCAGCTGCCAAGGAGGATGTCTTGTCCCTGCAGAAATCCCCCACCACTACTTTCTTATTTCCCCTTGTACCATGGAAAGGTGCATCTGCCACGAGTTTGTGTTTGCTTATCCCAGTTCAGAGGGTCTGTGAGGAGGGAGCAATCCTTCAGCCGTGCTGCTGGAGAGAAGCTCTGCTTAGGCTCCCCGACTGAAACATCCTCAGGAGAGGCTTTATCTCCAAAAGCTGAGGAACCACACGCTGGTGCTGCTGTCTTGCCCACACAAGCCACTGAACCAGGACACTCAAAACAATATGGGAATGACTCTGTTGACTTCAGAATATTACTCCATAAAACTCAGTGAATCTTCTCAGAAGAGCAGGTGGGAAAACATAGTCTGCCCTTCTTCCACACGTGAGATCCTGTTGTTGGTTGAGGAAAGGTGCTTTTCCCTCCCTTCAGCTGCAGTTTACTATCCAGCTGCTGAGGCTCATTCCCCTTGCACAAAGCAGTGTTGTCAGCCCACTGACCCCTGCTCCTGAGACAGCAGACAAGGCTGGCAGAACTGTTTCCATCACTCTGCTCCATCCTACAGAATGAAAGACACCTTCAGTGCTGCAAAAGACTTCTGTGATGAGAACTAACAAACTGTCTGAAAGTGCTCCAAAAATCCTAAGTGGGACTTTGACTGCACAAAATACCCAGAGAGGAAGAAGTGGGTTTTCTCTGAGCAGTTTTCTTGCTTAGTCATAATTTCAAGATAACATCCAGAGGGAAGAAATAGCATCTCTGAAGAGTATTGGGGAAACTCTTCTAAAGTATGTAAAAGCAAAATAACTGCAAGCCTGATGAAAATTCAGAAGGTTTCCAATCCAGCTAGGATATATGAAAGAGCCCCCTGCCTCTGGCATATTTATTACTGGTTGCTATTTCTCCAGTGTAAATATATTGTAACATTTAAGTCCATTGGCACAAAGCCTGTCCTTCAGGAGCTCTTTGCCAGCCCCTCTGAGTTTGTGGTAATGTAAACCGAGAAATTGTTCCAGGGCCTAGCTGATGGGTGTTGCTTCTTCTCATCCTGCTTCCAGTGCAAAGCTCAAAAAAACCCCTCCCTTTCACACTTTAAAGGAATTGGGGCAGGGGGAGGGGAAGCTTTTGTAGCTGTAATTGTGATGTTTTTAAAAAATGAATGGGTCAGCTCTGGAAATAAGATTGAAACTGCTAATGCAGTTCCAACAAATCAAAGCAGTGAGTGTGAACACATCATCAGAACTATCAGTTCTCCTTTTTAACTCCTTTGCAATGTGTTATTTGGCTAATATTGTCCCTTCTCACAGCTTCTGAATAGTTAATTATAATGCTGTTCTTTCTATAACATTTTTCAATTTTCTTCTTGCTGAAACTATTGGACCTTGTCTGACAGTCCTCCAGTTTCCAAATTTCACATGTGTTTCTTTGGCCTGAATATTTTATAATGTACACGAAAATGAACAAATACCTACATTCTTAAACTGCCTGCTGAACATTTGCTTCTCTATCAAGCTGTTTCTCAGTCCCTTCACTGTCCTATTTTACAGAAAATGCCAGTAATTTTTATGTATATTTTCTATTATGAGAAAAAAAATACTATGTATTTATATACCATTACTGACTGTTTGATCCATTTTTTTTCAAGATGAGTAAATACACACATTTACGATTTCGTATAAAATTACTTCTATGCCGATAGTGGATGAACATTTTAATTAAGCCAAAGTAAAATATATCTGAGAGAGACCCACATTTTGACATCAGTTACAGATGAGCAATCCTATCAAAGGATATTGAATTCCACTGATGCTACAGAGCAAAGGTTCTTCCCCTGTAATTACACTTTAGAAATTATGTTTGTTGAAAAATCTAAACTGAGAGCAGGCACAACAGCTGAAACTTTAGTTCAGCTTCAGTAGAAGACTCAAATGTTTTAGCATTTAAGGTAGTAACCTAGGACTCGAGATTTCCAACCCAAAGTCTTTATTTCCTCATGGGTTTCTGCTGTGTGATCTTCAATGAATCATTTAATACCAGTCTCTTTGAGGTGTTGCAGAATTTAACACCTGCTGTTTTCCAGGGAAGTTAAGATCTGAAAAACCTAAGACATTGTCTCTCCATGCCTCAGTTGCCCTGCTGTGAAATAGAAGAGTTGCAAGGGTAAGAGCCTTGTCTGCTCAGGTATTGCAGTCACAAAAGCTGATACACATTGCATTTAAATTTTGCTCTCATCTTACTGAAGTGCATATAAGCAAAAAGAATTTAATACTTGGTAGATCTTCTTAGGACTTTGATAATTTCTGAAATAATATTTCTTTAATGAAACATTAACTAGAATAGCAAATTACCTTACTTTTTGACCAAATAGATTAATTTCTCTCATCATCTGTGAAGACTAAAATGGTTTAGGTGGACTGTTACTTGCAGCCCTTTATCTGGAAAAATTTCCTGAAAGTTTAGGGTAGTAATGGTCACTCTTTTTCATGGTTTTAAGTATTCTTTTTCCAAAATCCTTCTCTCTTCACTCACTTACCACCCTTTTATCTCTCATGCTTTTTATATTCATAGTATTGTGGGGTTTTTTACATCTTTGCCTCCCCTCTCCCACCACCCAACTCTCTTCGGGTGTTAGATATGGTAACATAGAATTTGGACTAGAATAGATGGTACAACTGCTGCAAACAAATGAAGCTGGTAGCCTGAAGAAAATCCCACATATGGAATTTTCAGTAATTTTTAACACAGAATAGAATAAAAAAGCACTGGAGCAGTCTCTTTTGCATAATCAGATCAGCCTCCTCTCTTTCATAACTGCTCTTGCTGTGCTGTCATCCCCACCCTCGTGCCCTTCACCTCCTTGTTGATCTTCTCTCTCTTTCCACCACAAATCCTCTCCTTTATGTGAGCATCACTCTCTCATGGCCTTTCCCAGGCAACATTATGCACAGTGGACTCCTCCTGTCATCCCTTCCTACTCAGTAAAATCACACCACTCTCCTCTTGGCAGCCTTCACTGTCAGGTTTAGTTGCCTTGCCAATAAAGCAAGACATCTCCAAAGTGAATCCTTCCTGGCAGCATTCCCTTTAGGGATAATAATCAGCAGCCTGCACTTCAGAGGCAAAATCAGTGAAATTAAAGGAGCAAAGCTTTGACCAGCCTGCTGTACAAGGGAACACTGCTGTGCTTTCATCTCATGGAAAACAATCTTGGAATAGCTCCTCTTTTACACAGCTCCTGTTTTCACAGTAGCCAGGTCTTAAATTCAGTATGTGTATAGATAGAATTGATGTAATAATGTAATATTGTAATAATGGCCTGGGTGGGTTTCCCTGGCCCACATCACTGACAGAAGGCAGGAACAATGCTGAGTTGTGACTACCCTCAGTTCAGTACTCCTTCACTCCCTCCCTGACCTCAGGACTGTTAGTGTTTAACCCTGATGGGAAAGTCCCTTGGACACTCTTTAAATTTTTGGTTCCTTAAGAAAATTCCCCAAATATGTATTTCAGATGCCACCATAACAAACATTTCTCAGCCCAGGGTCAGCAATGTTAGTGGCGCCTACTAGAAAATTTTAGTTTAATTTGTAAGAGAACTTGTTAACGTGTTAAATTGGAAGTGAACTTGCTCACACAAATAAATAGACTAACATGAGTAACATATCTATATTATTTCCAGAGCCATCTTTTGAAGGGAATTCAAGCATTTAAAAGGAAAGAAGCTCACAATGGTAATCCCTGGTGCAGCACAGAAGGAACAACAATTTATCCCTCTGTGCTAGGAAGCCACATACCCAAGGGGACCTATTTCAGCTGAGCATTAATTGGTGAAAGTCTGGGAGAAACATTTGCAATTGCAGCAACTGTTTGCTGAGAAGATGGCTGATTTGCATAGGCACCTTGATTAAGCACTTTGTAAATGACATTAATTAGTTATTTTACTATTTAAATTATCTTTAATTATTCTTGCATTCAACAACATTGCACAGGGTGCATCATTCTATTTGTTTGTACCAGAAAACATCCATAGTTGAATAGACAAAAAGATAAAGAAAGAAAAACAGGACATTTCTCTTCCGCTTTCATCTTGTCTTTCCTTGCCTAACAGCTTAAGAACCCCTTTTCCTCATTTTCTTTCAGACTCCAAATGTTATTTGTCTCAGTATTGCCAGGTTGATTATGATTATTACTCTTCATGAGCTAGAAATTGTTCCAGCCCCAGTGATCTTTCTGATGTCTTTAAATATACCCCCTAAATTTTGTAGTTTTACTGTTTTACAAATCTTTCTGCAGCTGTCAAATTTCAGTTGTGTGACACTGCACCCACAAATACCAAGATACTACAGAACATTCAGTATAAGTGGGAAAAGGGAGAGATAGAATGAACTCTTTTCTCCAGTTTAGAGGTGAAAAAGTAAAAGACAACACCACCCAGTAATTTCTCTGCAACACAGCAACAGAATAATGCCAGGTCTCTGAATGCCAAGGCTTAATAATTATACTATGCAGTGAGGCTGGATTTACTAAGTGTGTCTAGAGGCTGCTGTGCTCCAGTAACAATAGATTTCCAAACACAAAAATCAGTAAGACTTTTATTGTCCTAAAATAGCAAATATTTAAATGTATCCAGAAACTAGAGGCAAAGAATGACTCTCAAGCTATGTTGCTGCCATACTAAGGTCAGTGTAAGAGCTCTAAAATTAAATAAAATTATTTCTTTATCATCATTATTCTTTATTTAAAACTCATCTTTGACACTGTGTCACTTTGAAAGTCACGGTCATGCACACAACTTAATCAACCATATTCCAGACCTTCCCTTGCTTGCCTAAGTCCAGCTTTAAAAGTTCTGGTTTTTGGTTCTTCCTTCCTTAGGAGGTGATTATGACCTCCTCACCATCTTTCTGTAAATACACGTTTAAGTGACTTCTTGCCCTGCATCATATTTTGGCATGATCATATCTTCTAAAACAAACTAAACTACCATTCTGTGTCACATTTATCAGACAGATTAGAACAAACTAAATGTCATTCAGGGAGTGTTTGTTGTAGGTCTTTACGCAATGCCTCCATCTACACATGACCTGAATGGAAGGATGTCTCCTGGTTACTTTTTTCACTGGGATTTTAAAACTAATGGAAGCCTCTTAATTGAAATGAATGAAGACAACATGTTCATTCATCCATATTTTATCAGAAAAATTAACTACACATGGAATTAATTTATGGCACTTTGTTTATATTCAAGTATAAATGAATATGAAAAATGAGTGACATGTTGGAGAAACATGGAGATTAAAAAAACCTGTATGGGAAAATATAATTGCCTGCCAAGAATCTATTTGTGCAATTTCAGTATCAGATAATAATCTGAATATTTTCAGAACACAGGAGGAGTTCTGAACATATTTCATCCTGTGTTGTTAACGAAATCAGAAATATTTTTGTGCGTGTGAATGTGTTCTTTAACATCTTTGTGATTTTTCACAAAGTTTAAAAGTGTCCTAATTTGGAAGTGTTTTCTGATGACTGTGGTTGGATTCAATTTCACCACCCCCACGTGGTTGGAGGGTGAAGACGTTGGAAGTTTTTAACTTCATGGAATATGCTGAAGAACTGACTATAAAGTGGTAAGAAAGGCAATGGCTGCTCCTTCAGATCCCCATTTAACAACTCCAGACAGGAGAAACTGAGAGGCTGAAAGCTCCAAGATCAGAGGGGAAGTTGGTAGAAAAGGTAATTCTCCTCTATTTAGACTCTCCAAATGCTAATCCATTGCCTCCTAATTCTTGTTATTTAGTATAAGGCTGTAAAGAACAGTTTCCATGCTGGAAGTGCCTCCAGGCACCATCACAAACTGAAAGAGTTCCCACCCTCGCTCTGCCCTGCACCGTGTTTTCCTGCCGGTAACTACTGAAATATTTTCCCCATTGTTCCAAGGCAGATGTTCATATTTCCTCATTTTGTCTAATTGTCCTTTTTCTCAAGGTAGATTTCTATAAGATTCTGGTGGGAATTAGCTGAAATTGGTAACAGTGGTGACTAGGGGATGTGGGGGAAAGAAAAATAAAGCAAGCAAACAACCTTGCATGAACACAACACAATTGAATTGATTTCAGGGTAAAATCTCCTGTTGCCATAATCTCTTCCTAAATTACTTTATAATACAGAATCTCTTCCAATTACAGAAGTCTGGATTTTATGCTTTGTTAGTAAAATTGAGTATAAAAAATAAGTTGGAGTCCTGCTCTTCATCACCATCCCTGAAAGTATTCGCACTTTGAGGGTGTTGGGATGTGCTTGGCAGAGTCAGCTACCTGCCAGTGTTCTCAGCAGATTTTAACAGAGAATACTGAACATGGAACAGCAAACTTGATCCTTTGACTATGAAAAAGAGATGAACAAATTAAATCCTCTTGAGAAGAATTTTGGTTTGTTTTGGTCAGAAAAAGAGTTTAAAACTGAGTTGAGTTTTATCAGCTTTGCAAAAATAAGTCTATGGTATTTGAATGTATTTCCTACCATCTAATTTGTGGTGGATTATTCTAAGAGTTATCTGCACTGTGGCATTCTCAGAAGTATGAAGACTAGAGACTGAAGCAGCGGGTTATGAACTCATTTTGAGAATCAGAAAACAGATTAAAGTTTGGTGTTTTTCATAAATAGATTTAAGCGTGGAAAGCCAAAAGTGTCAAAAAAGCCAAACAATGCAAAATTACTTAACTAAAATCCTAATTCCAAATACCACAAGGAAAATGTTTCATGGCACCTGGTGTATTTGGCAGTAGCCATAAGTGCTGGAAATCTCCACCTGTATGAAAAGAAGACACTTTTTTGTACCCCCAGAGCTCCCTACCCCGACACCAGTGAGGACTCAGCTGTTTCTTCATCTCCCTGCGGTTCTCCTGACAAACGGACTGACTTTCTGCCAGGGATGCTCTCACTGGTGCTGAACTGAGGGATGTCTTTCCTCCAGCTTTTCTGCTAGATGGCTGCTGATTTTAACACAGTTAATGTTTTGTCTCCTGCCTCAGTTTCTTTGATAAGAAGGGAGTAAGGTTAATTTCCTTCATTGCTAATTTCATGCTTATTTGCCTTGAAATTTTCAGGCAACAAGCACTGTTAGAGTTCAGTATATTATTTCTGCACTGAATTCATGAAGACAGCTATGCTATGTATTGTGTTATCCAGTGTTTCACCATCTATAGCAGGTTTAGAGCCAACCAGCATAACTTTTATGTTTCCTTTATAAAGAGTCCAGAATTGACCCAGAGTATTATTAGATGCTGTCAGCATCTAACAAATCAATTTGGGATAGGTGAAGAATTACACTTTCTTGCAATTAATTTCAAACATATTGGAAACATTCATTGCTTGAATAGAATTTAACTTCATTTTTAGTTTGTTTTGTTTAACTTCTGAAACATAAGCAGTGTCTAATCTGAATTATGTGTTTAAGCACTTCATGCAACAAAAAGCTAAGCATGTTTTCAAATGTTTTCCTGAAAAGCAGCCCCCATTTTTTCCTCAAGATCTACCTGTAAACTCATTCTTTCTACAAGACTGAGTTTTTTTATAGCTTCATGTATCTAAAATTTCATTTTAAACTTTGTCCCTCTTAACAGATAATATGAATACTTTCCCCAATTTCTTGCAAAGTGAGTTTGCTGCAGCATGTGCCATAAAGCAAATTACAACCTTGAGTCTACGGAGTAGGCAGAGTAGATACAGAGTAGCTAATTCCATTTAATATTAATAATTAGTCAGAGGTATCTTGGACAATATGACCAAATAAAAGCTGCACTCAAAGAAATCCCAGTCCTTCTAATTTCAAGACTTTGATAGTCTTTGCTCTTAAAGGCTCAAATAAATAAATAAATAAATAAACTAGGCCAAGGAATTAATTTGAAATATTAATTAAAATGCAAATTAAATCCAGATTGCATGGGCTTTAAAAACTGTTCTCTGAAGTTTCCATGAATATAAAGCATGTGACAAGCTACTGTTTTAAATGAGATCTACATAAACATACATTGTTGAAAAACTGCTTGGCTCGAAAATAACCTTACCAACACCATGAACTGCAAATAATGGCAGAAAATCCTGAGCAGCAGCAGCAGCCCTCGTTGCTGACAGCGCTGTGTGTGAGGTTTTGCAGCCTGGCAGGAGGGAGGGTGGTGTGCCGTGCCCTGGCCCCCGGCACTCCTGCCCATCTGTGTGGGGGCGGATGGCCAGCTCAGCGGGATGCGGCGTGCCAAGGTGGAGCAGCTCTGGGAGCCCTGGTGCTGCAGAACTGCTGCCAGCCAGGCAGGCAGGACAGCCACCCTGGCACCATCACCCTGGCACATGCATCCAGCCCAGCCACGCTCAGGCATCACACACTCCTTCCCATTTGGAGTCAATGAAAGCAGAAAATACCCAATTCCTCCCTCCATCAGTGCAAAGATGTTCTGAGCTAGGTGCTCCCTTCCTGAGCTGGCCAGCTTGCTCACAGCACATCCTGACTCTAACAACTGCCTTTTTCTGTGAATCTCTCCTTGACTGAGTGCTGCAGATGAATTGCTGCAAGACAAAGACAGATGAAATAAGAGCACCATCTTAAGCACAGGCTAACACAGGCATCTGGAAATCCTCTCTCCCAACACTGTCTTAATGTAAAACAATGCTGTTGACAGCTTACAATTTCTGTTTAATTTTTCAAGTTCATCCCACTCCCAAAATGAAGCCTTGTGTCTATTGGGAAAGGGTTTGTTTTACTTCTCACCAGTAGAGTTATTATAGTTTGCCTGGCCACTACTTCTGTCCCTCTTCCAAGCAACGTAACCTGGTTAACCAGAACCAGGAGCGAGATGTGGGATCTGCTGAGATGGGCAAGGCCAATCACACTGCCCAGCTCTTTATGAGGAAGATAAATGATGCTCAGGATACAATGCAAAACAGCAATCCAAGTACCTCCCCACAACCGTGGGAACACCAGACTTTCTGGAAGAAGCTTGTACAGCATGAACATTATGAAAGAGCCCATAAGGAAGAAATAGATTCTGCCTTAAGAGCTCCAGGGAAGCCACAGTAAATGATGCATAGGGCCACATGCTGAATGACAAAGCTAAGAAGAAGCATCAAACATCTGAATGTCCTCTGAGGCTCATCCATCCTGCTTGCCAAACAGGCAGGTGCTCAGAGAAATAAAAGTATGAGATTGTGAACAAGAAGAGACTATCAAATCATGAAAGTTCTAGGAGCTGAATTCAGGCTACAAACATGCCCTACTCAGGTATTCCCTAGTCTGTAGAGGCAGGATTTGGTTGTGAAAAAATATTACTGTGAGTTTGAGGTGTGGCAGATAATATGTGAAATTTATACTGCCCCCCTAAGGATAGCTTCTAGGAACACAAGAGTAACACAATTTAGTTTCCATACAAAGAACTATCTCCCAGCATTTTGTCAGCCCCTGAAACCATTGGTATACTTGGCCGTAATTGTAAGCTCTACCAAGACTAATTAATGCTGCTGAAAGATCTGCCTCAGTGGGAAACACCATCTAGATGTGATGCCCTTGTCTTTAATTTCTGAGCAGACTTGGTTAAAAGAAAGTCAGGTATCTTGGCACAGAAGCGCCCTTTGTTTTCAGAGCTATCAGACTTTAAAAGTATTTTTTCACTTAATTGAAAATAAAATTTCCCCAGAGTGCTGAAGTCTGCTCTTAATGCATGTGCACAGCTCTAATTAATGTTAATTATTTGCATTCACCAAGGGGAGAAGCGTATTACTTCAGGTGTCTACTTGGAATTTGTTACTTTAGCCCTTCATGTGACTCCAAGTGATGTACTCAAATAGAAAGATGCAGCTGCCTCGAGAACCAAGTGTCTGGTGCCTGAGGACAATCCAGATTGAGTGTAGGACAGGATGTGCTACACCACAAATAGCACAGCCAGGCTTCCTGCACCACACAAAGTCTGACTCACAGAGCTTGCACACACAGCAGCACAGAGATCACTGTGAGTTCATTTTCCCTCTGCACATTTGGGCAGGGGACCCTGCTCATGAGATGCTTGCATGGTGCCCAGCCAGACGGTGCCACGCTGCCTCAGTACAACCAGTAAACAAGCACTGCTCAGGCTGGGACCACACAAGAGGTCAGAAACAAAGCCCAGATCTCTGGAGATCTAAGCTCAAGCTTTATCTACTCAGCTACACCTCATTTTGTGGCAGGGTTGAAATCCCCAAGGGATGTTTCTTACAGAGCATCACTGAAATAATGAAGCAGAACAGATTTATTCCAGTTGAGGAATCTGGTCCATACACTTTTGCTGTAAATAAACTGCAAAACCTGGACATCTTCCGTGCTCTTCCCCACACATGCAAGTTCATCAAACTCATCAGCCTTGCCAGGTTCTTTCTAGATGGTTACCCTTTAACTAGGGCTTTATTGGATAACTGTAACCCAATTTGCTGCAGCTGCATGACCCTGGCTCCTGTTTTGGAGCGGAGCAAGCTGGAGGCAGAAGTGCCAAGTGGGAGCCCACCTGCCAAGCAGCCAGTGTAGCTAGAAAGGACCAGTCTGAATGTGCACAATCTGGCTGGTGGCAAAGATGTGCTGTTTATTTTTCCTAATGACAAAATTAGCACATTGATAACAATCAAACAGAGCTGTGTGCAATGGGAGGTTATTTAACTAACAAACACCCTTTCTCAGGTATGAGCAGGACACAGGTTCTGTGCTCACCCAGGCAAGATGTCACTCATGTCCCTGGAAAGATCATTTGCAGACTGCCTTCAGCTTCCTTTGTCTGGGCTTGCTCTGAAGAAGAGGTGGATCCTGCTTGCCTGTTTTATTCACATATTCTCTTTCTGCACAATGTTCTATTTTTGTCACAACCAACAACATGGATCACATCTAATAGAATAGGTTGCTTTGAAAGGCCCAATAGAAAAGGCTTTGTTCCAATGTATCCACAAAGCAGTGTTGGGAATGCTGCCTCCTGCTTCTTTTAACTACAGTACATCCTTGTATCTCACAACTGCCTGATCGAAATTGGGTTTTTTCTTATTAAGTTACCTGTGACTTTAATATTTAATATTTAATAGATAGAAACGTCTCAGTCCTTGGCTACCTTTATGTAATGCAGCAGCTTCACAAGCATGATTATGATCTTTATTGCATCCAGCAGCAGAAGTTGATAGTGGTGATGCAAATGTTCTCTGGGTTTGTTACACATCCAAGGGGTTGATGCAGCTGCTCAGAGATGTGCCAGCTATGTAAGAGGGAAGCTGGTCAGCAGATGTGTAACAGGAGAGATTTTTCTGTTGTATCCTGCCCTTCAGGTGAGGAAGAACAGCAGTAGACACTTTATACAAAAGCCAGTTCAAAGAGTAGCAGATGTTTGCACTTTACCCCTGCTCAAGGGACACCATCACACTGAACTTTCTTACAACAAACTCGTAAATTCGTAACTCCAACAGCTTCCATTTCAAAAAAAACTAGGAGAAGAACATTTGAGATATAGAACTTGGGTTTACTTTTACTCATTAGTGATTTGCTCTGGAGAAATCCTAACCTGAAACTTGCCAGCTTGCTGAAAACTTCTCCAACAGTCAAGGTTATTCAAACATTAAGATTTTACTCATTATTTTATGGATATAAAGTCCAGGTGTGCATTAAAAACTCATATTTGTTCAAACATTATGGCTGGTTGGATATAAAGTTTTAGATTTCCTTAACTTCAACTTTGAATTTTACTCATTCTGTTTTGTTCTGGCTTTTTATTTTTTTTTGTCAGCATTCATATCTATCCTAGGCAAGTCCAGATAGCAGTAACCAGCTCTCAAGAGTTTGCAGGGTAGTCAGTACCATGAAACCAGTGACAAGGTAGCATTTTAATGGGGCAGTAAATTTAGAAAGGGCAGTTATGTAACTAACCTTGAATTTCTCCAGCTAGCTTGGCTAATTTGGGGTTGGTGAAGATGCAAGCAGATTTAAGGGAAGGAATTAAACGGATACAGCCATATATCAGCTGAGGAAGGGAATGTTCCTCTCAGGGACTCTATGGGTGTTTAAAGAGCCGTGTGGGATTGTAGGAAGCCTGGCGTGGTAGTCATGGTTGAGATGGGAGCGCCTCATCAGATCAGCACTGTCACAAATCTGTGAATCGATGGCGCAGAGGCACTGAGCACCTTCATGGTGCTGGGACACAGGCAGTCAATGAGATGAGAAGAGTCAGGAGAAGTGTGACAGGAAGGCGGAGGAGGATGTGAATAGATTAACATCCCAACCAAGAATTGCATATTCATCATTGCACCTATTCATTAAAGGGATCAAAGAGCTGCAGGTAAAAGGCCAGAAAAGAAAGGATTAAAGTTACCAGGTGCATGTGACAAGACTGCACTGGAAAACTGCAGAATGGGATTTTGAGAAGTGTGGATAGCAGCTAAAAAAGTAGGATCAAAGCTGAAAACTATTGTCATGTAGAGCAAAAGAAACTTGGAAGACAGAGTTTGTGATAACAAAAATAGAAGAGTGCTGAAGTCCAAAAATAAATTGAATTTGGCCAGGAGGAGACAAGACATAAGACAGACTGATAGCAGGAATCAGGAGCAGGTTGTGTGGCTGAAGAAAATGGAAATATGGGGGGAAATAATTCTCAAAATGATCAGAGAATTTCCTTTTTAAAAGGCACTATATGCAAAGGAGAGGGATGTTAAAGATGGAATCCATAATTGTGAACACAAAGCATATATGGAGGTAAAACTTCTAAAGCTTATAACGTAATCAGTGACGTTGGCATAGTAAGTACCCAAGTAATAAATCTATTCTCTGCTGTGTTTGGATGTGGAGAAAATGTTGCTGAGGCTGAAGAGAGTTTTCTGGCTCTCTCTCATGCTTTTTCTTTCATATGTGTTTTCCTAAAACACATGCAATGGGTAATAAATCCATCATCAACAGTCAAGCTTGGGGCAAAGGACTGGGAAAAAGAAGGAAGGAAGAGTGATCCAGAACTGTATATTTAGCAAATTTTGTTGTTCCATTTGTAGTGGAAGAAACTATAACAGAAAAGTTTGGAATTAACACATGCACATAAACACATATATAACTTTCAATTCAAAGAACTGAAAATAGTAAATGCTCCTAGAGATGGATATCATGTGTTTTGTTTAAGGCATAATCTCTATTCCTTTTGAGTTTATGGAGCAAAAAGAGCTGTTGAAATTGAGTGAAAACTGCAGACAAAGTCTTTAATCAATCTCCAAAGCTGTTTATTGCAAGTATAGAATAAGGCAATAGAGATTAATGTCAGTTTCTATAAATCACAACAAAAAGCATCTCTTTCACTGCCAGAGGTGTAAATATCTTCCCTTTTTTCTCAGATTTAACTGTAGCATGCTGGCTGCAGAAGTTCTTTAGGGGAAAAGAACACAAGCATAGTGTCATGAGCTTCTAAAACAAGTAAATTTAAAGGCACCTTGTATATTTATTTACAGAACTGGAAATGGCTGGAAGTTTCAGGCACCTAATTCCTACTGAGCAGCTTTGAAAATGTCAACCATCTACAGAAGAGTGCTGCCAATTAACTGCAGCTACCACTGGGACAGAAACCAGGCACACAACAAGCAGCAAATTGTCTTGCCAGGACACATCCCACACATTCCAGCAGTGACTCCAACAGTTATATCACCTTTGTGCAAGTAGTGGTTGGGCATTTCTTATTATTACCTTCTATTTTTTAATTTTCTTTTTTATTCCGTTTGTTTGTTTGTTTGTTTGTTTGTTTGTTTGTTTGTTTGTTTGCTTGTTTGGGTTTTTTGGGTAAAAGGGGAAAAATAAAGTGAGTTACAAAAGAAATTATAAAAAATTCTAGGGGTATATTCAAAAAGTGTCTATCCATGTGGCTTCAAGCCTATTTCATGTTCAATTATGGCTGTGTACTGTAAGAAATGGATTTAGAGCAGAGAGAACAGAAAGCCCTGGGACACTTTATGTTGCAAAAATAAAATGCAAAATGGAAAGTTATTGCCATGTAAGAGAGTCAACAGAACAGCTGTGCTTTCCTGCCACTCCTGCCAGTGCCACTCTCCCCATCATCAGTTTGGACACTTCTATCACAAGAAAACTTCAATAACTACTCTTTTATTCCTGTCCTGATCTGTATGAGCTGCAATGCATCTTATGCAGCTCTACAAACCAGCTGCCCAGAGAGAGATCCTGCCTCTTTGGTGAGGTGGCCAAACCTTCTTGCAATAATTGTGAAGAGAGGTGCTCCCTCCTCTGGGAGGAAAGCCACAGTATTTAAGCAAGGTTATTCCTCTGGAAAAAATCTCTGAAGGAATCTTTCCATATAGAGTGATTGTAACAGGGAGTTGATAGAAATTATCCTCTTGGGGCAGGCACTTAAATTTTCTGGGGTAATTCAGCATAAATAATGTGACTGCAGAGCAGTGGGCAAAGGGTTGAATCTCAAGGAAGGTGAAAGTAGACATTAAGTCCATTCATCTAAAAAGTAGGGACCAGTGTCAGTCAAAATACTGCATTGTAGAAGACACAAGTGAGCCTTCAGAGAAGGTCTCACCTGAGATCCCTGCACACCAGCTGGAGCTTTGCAGAAGTTCATGGTAGATTGAACTAGCACACAAAATGCTGAACCCTTGGCAAAATTTTTAGAAAATACATTATCACACTGAAACCTGACCCAAAGGATGATTTTAAAAAAATTTACAAACTTCCCTTTTGCTGAAAATAAAGTTGTGCATAGACTGAGTGAGAAAAACGTTTCTGTATGTCGATCTCATTTTTTGAGCTCAAAGGCAGAATAGTGACATTCAGTCATTGCATTTGGAGGAAGTTCCTACAAATCCCCCACTGATATGTCTAAATCATTTCTTCTGTTATCATTCTTGTGAAAGAGAGATGATTTAATAGAATTTTCCTTTGGGATACAGCGCCAAATATTGAAAATGTTACATGGATTAAAATCCAGTTAAGTAACAACTTAAACCTACAATATAACATTTTACTGAGTCCCACAACAAACCACAAAGCAATGTTAAAGTTACTAGAATATCCAAACTGAACTCAGAGATTTTTGCTTCTGACTTTTGATAAAAATCTCAAGGAAAGAATTTTTTTATTCCAGAAGCATTTAATAATTCCAAGATATTTGCTCTGTTTTAGTTAATTAAACTTAAGGAACATGGAAGTGGATAAAAGTTCATTAAATAGGTACAGGCTGATAGTGAATTGGAATACTAATTGAGATTTTATGTGCAACAAAAGAGATACAAATGGAAATGCACTGTTATTCTAGTGAATACCTCACATAAAAGGCCCCAATGGAGCAGAGAATGCATGAAGAAAATTGGATTGTAAAATCTCTGAGATAAAGATCAGTTCTATGAAACACGATGCCCCATTGCTTGCTTTTCTATTTTGAGAAGATTCTTTTAATAATGCCAACAAATGATGCAGTGACTGTGGTAGGTGCGTTTGAAAGGTTCACAGTCAGATTCAGAAATGAGGCAGTTAGATTCAGGATTTAAAGTACAGAAGGAGATGTGATGGGACATTCATTTATTTAATGGAATGTTTGAGTATCCCTGGCTTAAAGACCATGAAAACCATGGATTAGAAAGAGTCACATATTCTTGAAGTGTGGTGGCTATTTGGCTTGGAAAACTTTTCCCCATTTCTGGCATAACCCTGAAATGCACGTGAACTATTTAAACTTAGAAAAGAAATGGGGGTGGGCTGAAATAAATATTCAAAAAGCTGTTTCTGAAGCCTGGAGAACACAGCTGAACCAGATGCCTCTCCATGGATTTCCCCCTCTAGTAACCAGAACTGGCCATGTGTTGGAGGAGATGCCTTCCATCTCCAAAACAGCTTCTGAGATTCTCCTTGGTACAGCATCTGAATTTTCAGTATTAGTGGCACTGGTACTGACAGACTTTCTTGAAACACCAAAAAGAAACTGTGGATATAGCATTTCCCACACATTCTAGAACTCTAGTTTATCTAAAGCACTGACAGCCAGTAAAGAAAATTATGGAATGGCGATAGGAAGTGCTAAGAATCTACAGATTCTTCAGAGAAGAACCCTTCAGAGAAGGGTTGAATTTCAGGGCATTTTTCTCTGCCTGAAGTAAATGTTCATTGTAGGGCAAATAATCACTTTAAAATGTACTTTATTTTAATTATGTGTTGAGCCAGAGCTATTACATATTAACCTCCATATAGAATTCTCCAAATATTGTTATGTGGTTACATCAGATGCAATTTGAGCTGCTCCCAGAGTTCACAACAAGATACTGGATCTGGACTTATGTCCTCTGTGTCCAGACAGCACAGTCTCTATGCATGTAAATTGCCATTAAAAAGCCCATTGATCTATTTGAGTTTTTCAGCTGTTTTGTAAGATAATTCTGACTGTGCAGAGACATCTCCAGACAGCCTAATTCCATCTACATCCCTGTGTCTTCAGTGCTGTCTAGCCAGGAGGAATCATTAGGCACAGGGACTCTAGTAAGATTTCAGATGTTAAGGAAATGTTTATAAAAGTTGGGAGTGCACTGCCTTGGAGTGGATTCCCCAGGCAAGGGCAGTGAGTGTTCATAATTGAAGGTCTAAGAGGCAGCTGGTAGGAACACTACCAGTGTACATCCTGACACTGGGAGAAGAAGGAACTACTTGGTCTTTGATCTGCCTTCCAGCCATGTGTGATGATTGTTGTACAGCCATGGTGGTTTCTGTCAAAATAGCTTCAGGGTACCTCACAATATAAAAAAAAATTAAATTCAGATGTAAACATGAATCTCGTAAAGTCCAGTTTAAAGTACATGTAGATTTGGCATTCCTGTTATAAAAATACAAGAGATTATTTAGGGGGCTTTATAGTTATTAGTAGACTTTCATGTCATATAGGAAGAGTCATTAAAAATTCAACTGGTGGTGAGCCAAGCATTCAAAAATAAAAAACACTCATTTTGTGGATCATGTTTCAACTGTGCACCAGCACCATAGAAATACAGGGAGACTGCTATGATCTCAGATAAGGCAAGATACGTGAGATCACCCCTGCCACATGTGAACAGAAAACCAGATCCAGGGTGGGCACTGAACCAGGAGTTTCTCACCCAAACCAAGGTTCCTCTCAGTCTTCAGCCTGTGTTAGTCACAAATAGTCACATGTAGGCTCAAGAGAAATCCAAACAAAACACAGACATTTTCAGCTGTCAGTAATTTATTTATCTACAAATAATAAACTCACGTGTTTGGCTTTTGCCTTGTCCCCTCCAGTAATTCCAGTTTATCACAGTGCCTTGATCTTCCCATCTCCTCTAGGTAGTGATACTCAGTTGAGTGAAATTCATTTACCTGTAATGACAATCTGCACAGAGGAGAAAGGGGAGAAGGAAATTACGTATGAGAACATTCTGGCACTGTTAATTTCCATTACTTGGTAAAAGCCAAATACTACAGACACAGCCTCTACTGAGCTGTGAAGGTTATTTGGTTTCTTCATGTTCTGCTGATGATTTACCATCTGTTGTCCTGAGAACAATGTTAAAGGGAGTATTCACACTACTAAATGTTTTTCTCCAGTATTGCCCTTTCCCTCCACATCCTCTTCCTCAAAACATCTCTAGGTTAACATTCTTCCATCTACGTTGATAATCCTGATGTCTTTTTAATAGCTTTTTTTTTCACCTTGCTGGCATTTATATAATCTCTGATTGTGATTTTATCACCTCACTGAGGAAAGTATTCATGCAAGTGTCTATGGAGGAGATCTCCCCTCTCTTCTCTGAAGAAACCCGTCACTGTTAGAGATAGAACACAGGATTAGGTGGACCACTGCTTTGATCCAGCAAACAAATCCCTCTTGAAGCAATTGAAGCTGGCTTTGGGCACTGCTAGAGGAAACCCAAAGTGTTGGAGGAAGCCTTATTTCATACAGAATGGCTTTTCTTCTCAATCAGCAATGCCCAAGCAATTCACATTATTTTCCTGCTTCAAAAGCTATGCAGCTGTAAGAAGAACAGAGAGACTCTCATATCCCTGCCAATACAGACATGCTACTTTGCTGTATTGCCGTGTCCAAGATAAGACTTTCAGCGTGTTTAGGGTTTAATGCCCCAAATGTGCTGTGCTGCTGCAAAGTATAATGCTGTCTTTGCCATTATCATCCTTTTCCCTGGTTATTTGCTATTTTCTCCAGCTGCTTTTAAAAGGAAAGTTTTCATTATCACCCCAAAAGATGATCACCTGAGGGCTGAACAAGACTCACCTATGGCTCTGGAGCAGAAACTGTCTCTCCATTTCCAATCCTCACACGTAGCACCGATTGCAGAGCCAATACTCCTTTGCATGAGCAGAGAGGTTTGTACAGCTCCGTCCTGTCCCCTGACTGCTGTTACTGCTTCTCCAGGCACTCAGGCTTAGCTCAGCTTCATGCAGATCTCTCTGCACAGCTGGTCTGAAGGAGTTCAGGTGAGATCCCTCAAAATGCGGCTTTTCTGTAAGGCAAGGCCATGCAAAAACAGCAGTGCCCAAGAAAATGACAGAATAAATGATTAAAAGCTACAGCTACCAGTTCAAGAGTTTTGACTTATACATGAAGTCTTTTAATGGCTTCAATTGAGGCAGGATCAAGTTCTTGAACTGCATAACTGGATACACACTCAAAGCAAGCATATGAATCCTTTATTTTTGTTGAGGTAGAAATAAGGCAAAAGGAAGGGAAAAAAGCCAGGGTTTCAGCTGTCATTTTCATAGAAACTGTAGAGGATGGGAGGGATGATATGAGTAATTAACTCGCATTTCACCCTGATTAGCAAAACAATGGATTGTTTCTCTTCATTTACACATTCTTTGCCCTGAGTTTGTGGGGAAGCTTTGCAAATATCCTCCTCTATTTCCACCCTGAGATAGGCTCTGCACAAGGAGCTGTCCACATCATAGTTTTTAGGAAGTGTGGGGGTTTCCTGAACTGCTGCAGACAGCAATGCAGCAAAATTCAGTTTGAAAAGGCTCGAGAGGTTTGCAGTTAATTACTGGGTTTCAGGATTTTCAGAGGAATGCAGCTGCCAAAGTGATCAACGCCAATCTCCCCCCCCTCACACTTTTGCCCTTCTTTTGACCATGTGGTGACACCGTCTCTGTTGAGGATTTTGGAAAGAAGTCAAATAAATAATGAATGCACCGGGCTGCTCCTTTAGAGGACTTTGCATCTGATATGGGAGTTATAGTTATTAACTTCTCTGGCAGCCCATCATTTAATTTACCTGCTACTGACCGCTTTTGTGCATCCAGAGGATAATCCAGTCCACAAGAGCCCTGCTGTAGCTGGTGTGCAGGAGATCATTGTCCTATTCCCAATTTATCTAATGTAATCACTTCACTGCTTTCCTATAGGAGCTTTATCCCATCAAGAAGCTTTGGAATAATGTAGAGACATTAGAGATTAGAATTTATTGATCCTGAAGTTCATAAATTTAATGAAAATCATGATTCTCCAAAGAAACTTAATCTTCATTTGTTCTTTCAGTGGAGGTGTCAAGATTTAGTTTATGATTCATTAACCCGTTGCCCACTGCTACTTTTTCCATATTCAGCTTTTCAGGAAAGGGAAAGATACCTTGTGTGCACTTATATGCAGTGCTTTCTCTCAGCTGCTGTTGTTTGGAGACACCAACCGATAGCCTCTGATTTTAAAGTGAGACTAGAATGTGGTTTCTCTTACTGACTTCAGTGGAATCTGGCTCAGGACCTTTCATGAGAACATTCATGCCACTCAACAAAGAGACACTTCCATTCAAAGGTATTAAAAGAAAATACACATCTGAGGATTATTTATTCAGTGTTACTCATAGGTAATAGCTTTTACATATATATGGGCAAACCTAAGACACCAAGAAATAATTTCTCCATCTCTACACTATTGCTCTCTATTGTTTTTTTTTTACTGCAGAGCACCTTAAAGGCTTCCTGTCCTATAACTGGGGAAGTCTGACTTACAATCTCAAATGGAGAGAGTCAGGCCATTGACTGGACTCAGACCTGTCATAATATCACTCTCTGCAGTGGCTTCCCTGTTGATATATCAGATTTCTTTTAAAAACACTTTAAAATTTCATTACAGAATAATTTATGTTGGAAGAGGCCTTTAAGATCAAGTCCAACTGTTAGCTAAGTACTGGCCAGTCCACCACTAAGCCAGATCCCTAAGTGCTCCATCTACACTTTTTAAAAATACCTCCAGGAAAGGTGACTCCACACTTTTTTAGATGGCTTGTTCCAATGCTTGACAACCCTTTACATGGAGATTTTTTTCCTAGTATCCAATCTAAACTCCACTGGGACAACTTGGGTCCATTCCCTCTAGTCCTACTGCTTGCTACCTGAGAGAAGAGACCGACTCCCACTTGGCTACAACCTCTTTTCAGGTAGTTGTAGAGAGCTCTGAGTCTCTTTTTCTCCAGGCTAAACACCCCCCACTCCCTCAGCTGCTCCTCATATGACTTATCCAGACCCTTCCCGAGCTCCATTGCCCTTCTTTGGACTTGCTACAGCACCTCAAGGGCTTTCCTGTAGGAAGAGGCCCAAAACTTGACAGAAGTTCTGTCTAAAAGCAAGGAATTTGTCTCGTTGTTACCCTCTGCTATGTCCTGCAGAGAAAGAGAATTTAACTGAGTTTATTGGCAGAAGTTCAGCACCTGTTGCTGCTGTACTCATCCCTAACCCTGGTATGAAACCTTTTAGCTAAGAGAGGGTTTTCAGCTAAGCAGCTGAATTAGAAGGGTTAAGTGAAACTGCTCAGATACTGCAGAGTTAAACTATAGAGAACTTACAGGGAAATAGAGATACCCATGTTCAAGTCTTCTGTACTCCTAACAATAAGTTCCCAAAATAACTCTGTGTATTTCTGTTTCACCACACACTTAATTAGAAGACTGCATTTCACAAAACTTGCCTGCTTTAGATGCCTGTTATTTTTTCCACTTGATAAAACTTTGTGATGAAGTCCATAGTCTTTTCGACACATTGAGAAAAATCCATAATCAAGGGGAGAAAATTAAGGGAAAAAAAACCTATACAGTAAATGTGGAGAAGAATAGTAAAATCTCTGATATTTCTTCCAGAAGAGCTATATTTGAGACAGCAATTTTTTAAAAGAAAAAGACAATCCACACAGGCAAAGTGGCAGCTGTTCACATCTGCTCTGGAGCTCACAGAAGTCAGTGGAATCCTACTCATTGATTGCAGGAAACTTTAATGCCCACCTTTGATCTCCACTTACCCTTTCTCAGCTCACAAGGCTTTTTCCCAGCATTGATGTAAATAATGCAATGAAAAGCATGTCTTTGACCTTCTTTTGTCCTGCACTTATTTTGCTGCCCAAGAATACTCCTTCATCTGGTGTCATGAAAAACAACCACATTTAGATTCTGCTGTCAGGACAATGTAAAGTCCTGGTGACTGTAGTTTTCCTCGTGAGCAGAGCTGAAATATTATGGAATAAGGGCAACCTGTCTGTTCTCTAGGAAAATTCGCCAAGGGAAGCCACAACCAAGTAACAAGAGATGTGACAATGGCTTCTTTCATTATCTCACTACTATTCTCAATTAAGCATCCTCTCACTGGACTGGTCTTTCAGATTAAAATCACAAGCAGAAAATAAGAACATATAAAGATGACAGTTGCTGAAAATCTTGGGAGGAAGAAATGTATCTTGAGTTACTAGTCAATAGAGAAACTCCTTTCTGTGTAGATTTTGACAGAATTAGCAAAGATAAATGCCTCTAGGAGGGCCACTCACTGTGCTGGGTCGCTTAAGACTATCAAGAGTACTTTTAGAGTATAGCTTTTACTTCAGAAATTGACCCCAAAAATTCTCCTGTAGAGGAAGGGTACATGGTTGACTGCATTTTTTCTCACTTTCTGGCCTTCTCTCTCTCCCTACATACCCATATGGCCAACAGCCCTTAGCAATTTTTCTCTAACATTCTGCCTATAGCAAAGTTAACATTCAGGCACAAAGCCTCAGGCTCTTTACACTCTTAAGTGTTTTAGCTTCAATATCCTTTTCCTGAATTTCTATGTCCTAGAAGGAATGAGCGAAAACAGCCATTTCAGCCATTTCATCTGCAGACTGACCACATGCTTCTGCCTGTACCTTCTTACAAAATGTAATCTCTGCTCAATTAGTGGTTAAACTGAACTGTACAATCCATGTGCCCTCAATACCAGGTTCACTAACACAGTGCACTTGTTTTTCAGGGTCATGCAGGAGCGTGAGCAGAAATTGCTGGAAAGGCCATCTTTCCATAGAGTCCCATAGCAGGAGACAGAGGGAGCCAAGGCACTTCTTCATCCTTTTGGCACTGGGAGGGCTCAAAGAGCATCCCAAAACTTGCGCACTTAGAGCTCATTTAATGTTGCTGCCTGTGCTTGGGAAGGGATATTATATTTAAGGATGATATAGCCATGAAAAAACATCCAACAAAAGACTGATCCATGACCATAATCTTGAGAAGAACTACTCAGAAGTGTCAGAGATGTCCTAGTTAATGCTGCACCGTGCTGTGTAACTGGATATGTGTTAATAGAGAAAGTCACAGCAAGAGTGCTCAAGAAGTCATAACATTTCAAGGTCTCAACTTGGTTTTTTGCAGAAAAGCAGTATTTGTTTCTTGTCATAAGGGGCTTCTTGTGGCAGCTTGACGCATCAATTTTTAGTATATTTTGGGACTTAATGGTTTTACTATAATGCCTCTTTTACAGGGCTCTGTCAGTGGAAAGCCACTTAATGTTGTGGATTTGCTGGGTAGAGAGTAGAAAATCATCTTGTTGCAAAGAGAGGTTGGCCTTTGCCTATAGTCTGGAGGAAGGCTTGCAGAGCTGTGTGTTGCTTTATGTGTTGTGTTAACAATGAGTTAGACTGAGAGCGTCAAATACATCCAGCATCTGAACAACAGCTGCACGGATTTCTGTGACCTTGGCTTTGTGCAAAAAATGTAGATACAAGGAGCAATGAGAAAAGGGCTTTCTGACTGCAGAACCTGAACAAGGCTGAAGTAACAAGCTCAACATGATCTCAAAATTGTAGTTCATTGTAGCTGTCTGAGTGTAGTTACCTCAGATTGGGAATGCACATGGTAGACTTTGTCCAGTCTTTGAAGCATTTCTTATCATCAACCACAATAATTTCAGTATTTCTGTAATATAATTATTTCCCTGAGGATATTTCTCTGAGGATTCTCTGAGAACATCTCAGCTCTACAAGTCAGCTAAGTGGACAAGTTGGTCCAAGCCTTGCCAAAAGCTCAGATCCTGGAAGGCTGCAGTAATAGCACTGGGGAACAGTGTCATCAGCACCTCAGTTCACATCTCCTTACGATGTCCTCCAAAAGCTGTCACAGATCCTGCACTGAATCTTTCATTTCTTACCCGGCAAAAGTCACAAGGGCTGAGCAGCAACATAGTCAAGAGGGAGAAATGAAAATATAACAGAGTTGATCTTAAACAAAGGTGTGCAATGGAGCAGAGATAACTTACATTGGGAGAAAATCCAAGTCTTAAAATACGCTCAGCATGCCTAGGACCACTATTTTCCACACCAGCAATAACTGAAAGACTTGGTAGCAGCTTTGTAGGTTCCTCTTTTCCAGTAGGGCAGCCAAATGATGCTCATCTATGAGAAACAATTTAGGGATAATGTAACCATCCTGCCAGTGTGATTTACTACAGATTCCATTGACCCAAAGGTCACTGTAATTCCTCAAGCACAGATAACCTGGTATTATTCCATGGCCAAAAAATCATTTTTATATATATCTTTATATGTATATATATATTTATATAAAAGCCCTTTATTTTCTGTAACAATAAACTATAGTGATCTGATCAGGCATCACTGCCTCAGCAGAGGCAGCCTGACTCCATAAAAGTACATTAAATCATTGCTGCTAGGATTATGAATAACAACTTATGGGAGTCCTCAAGAAAGTCTTATGACCATTTAAAATGAGGCAAGAACTGTGTGTATGCTATTCTCCTTCCTCCAAGAAAAAATTTTAATTTATAAAAGCGGTGCATTGTTCAATATCCATTGTGTTTTCTTCATTAACTCCAAGGTTTGCCTCATTTCATTTTCCACCGAAGGGGAAGAATATATTGAGCTGTCAGCGATGTTATCTATGAAGAGAGGCTGCAGATTTCATATATTGAATCTAAGCTTTACAAATAGCCAAGTAATAGGAAAGGCTTTGTAATAAAACACAGGTAAAAATAAGCTACTAAAAATCAAAGGAAAAACTCTACATTGTTTATATAATCAGTTATACTCCCTTGAGTTGTTGTCTCTTCCTTTTGAAAATTTTCTCTTGTATTTTCCAGAGTTGGTAAACCAGTATTTGAAAAGGGCTGCGGAAAAAGAGTATCTCAATTGCTTCACATATATTGTGATCCAGCTCTTATCCATGTGGGAGGAAGCTCAGATGTGCACACACCTGCACATACTCTCTGGTCTGGTTTGCTTTTGGGAAACTGAAGTAGGAACTGAGCAACATTGGCTGGGTAAGATCACGGAGAGTGAAGGGAGGTTTCCATGAAAAGCTGGGCCTTGGTCATTTCATTTGGTCCTGAACCATTTATGGCAAAACCTGCAATGCTAAAGAAAAGAGATATGGTTGCAGACAGGCTAGGAGGGAAAAGAGATTGGAATAATTTCCATGAAAATGGCAATTGAGCAGGTTTGAGTGAGTGGGACAACTCTGATACTGGGGCCTGGGGGGGCACCCTCAGAGGTTGGAGGAACATCAAAGGTCTTGAAAATGTATCATTATGGAGAGACTAGCAAAAACAGTCGAGAAGATAGAGAGGATTTAGATGACCAGAAGGACTGAAATGAGGTCAAAAAGACATTTGAGACTTTGGGAATAGCCATTTCAGCACAATAAAAAAGGAAAGGAAAGATCCAATTTACAGAAATAAACCATTTACATGGAAATAACTGAGGCAGAAATCAGACAGCTGGAGGCAGTGTGGGGGTGAGATTGACAAGAGGATTTGTGGGGAATGACCATTGAGTAACATAGTTCCTACAGTGAGATGACATAGAGCCATGAAAAAATTGAGGAATGTGAGTAAAGGTGTCAAACACCATGGGAATGGGAGAAATTCCAGACTAGTGCAATGACCAATCCTCAGATGAGTTTGGAGCCTGTGGCACTTCTGATAACTTCAGGTTATATAATAAATTACCTCGATACATTACATTTTTAACACAAGACACTCAGGAACACAGTCTCACTTAAGTAAATGCAATGTGTTCCTGAGCAAATGCTTTCCATATTCCATCCCAACTGTCTTCAACTCTTGGGATAAATGTTGAGGCACATCACAAAAATAGTGCAGACTGAGATAGGAATACTGCAGGTCTGCCAAATCTTTGCCTGCCAAACTGACTAGAGAATCAATATAAAAATAGATGAAATTGCATTTACTTACATGCCCCATGTATTTGTTTCACACACAGTCCCCCAACAGCCTTGTCTTCTCTCTACTTCTCTCTTTCCTTTCTTTTAAATCTAATTTTCTTTGCAGCAGTTCAGCTCTAGATGCTACAGATTTTTGTTTGTTTGCTTGTTTGTTTAGTGAATAATCATCCAAAACCTCTAGAGCATATCCTTTTCTAATCTAATGTGAAATGTTAAAAGCTTTTTACCAGCAAATTAGCTCTTTCCAAATTATGTGCACACCAGATCCTACAAGTCAAATAAAATTAAACTGAAGTTTGGTTTCCACTTTGGTAGAGATAACTTAGAAACTGGCCCTGGGGCACACAGTCAACTAACTGGCTGTCTGGCTTAATAGCACAAAGCACATACTGTAATTATGCCCATCATTTCCTCTTAACCACTCATTGCTGCAAAATGAGCACTTCAGAGATGTTTACCTGCTTTTTCAGGGATAAGGTACAGGGATGAAATTCTACTGGCCAAAGAGAACTGCAAGTCACAGCTTATAGCTCACTGCTTTTCAGGAATGTGCTTGAGGTGTTTGAGAGCTAAGCATCATTCAACACAAACAACAATAACCCAGAACTCTTCTGCCTCCCCAAGCTGCATTTTTCAACCCCTTCTGAACTTCATTTGGAGTATCCTGCTTATTTGCACAATGGTGTGCTAGAACAGGACCTTGCAAAGAATTTGATGGTTCAGACTTTTTCTGACAAAGATTTATCTGCTGCTCTGATTACAAATGACTTTATATTCCAAAGTCTGGGTTTCTCTGTCTCACAATCACAGCCTTTGTATGAAAATGCATCAGAAGAAAAAGCTGTCCCGTCCTTAAAGGCTAAAACTCCACCTCTGCTGAAATCAAGGGCTGTTTGACCCCTTGCAGCCTGTACAAATTAAATGCAGGGAGAAAAGTAATGGGACAGGTTAGAAAAGGGAGTTTCCTCACTTTGAGAGGCAGCCTGCCTGTTTATCATTATTCACTCCAGACCAGAAACCTTCCACAATGCAAGAAACTAACCCAGAACAAAAAAATGTGAGAGAAAGATGAAGAGCAGGACACTGCAAGGTTTTGTTATTAGTGGTGCCAAGCAGTTCATAAACTCACCTTTCTCAATACCACTAGATGAGTTCAAGCAATTATCCTGATCTGAATCTCACTGAGCTCCTGGTTCTCACAGGCTTTAGGTCAAGTCCACAGTGTGTGTTAGCACTGGCACACAGTTGTAACACAGGTATTTCTTTAATTTATGCATGTTTGGTAGAACAAATGAGTGCCACTAATCAACCAAGGTGATCTCATAAAGACAGAGCAAATCCACATGATGTGCCATTTCAAAGGACTAGCATATTATCTATAAAAAATTCTTAAATTTTTTCTAATAGTTAAGTTCCTTCAAATTATATTGTCAAAATACACCTAAAATGCACCGGTGAGGATGAAGCTATTCATAAATCATAATAAATATTTTCAGCTGAAAAAAAAAGAAAAAGCTTTAAAGTGTGACATTTGTAAAATTATAGAGGAGAGTTTCAGAATAGAAGCAGGTCCATTTAGGGTACACCTGAAGGGATTTTTTTCAAAAAGGATTAATTTATGAAAAAAAAAACAGTTCAGATTAACTAAATTTTAACATTAGGGGGGTTCAGTTTAGCGTTTTTTGTTTTGTTTGGTTTGGTTTTTTGTCTTCTTTTCTTCTTATTTTGTCCAGGAGTCCATGAGTTTTACTACTTGGATCCTAGGAGAAATGCCATTTTTATAAACAATGTGTTACCAGAATATATACCTAATAAAACCATGCAGTTTCATGATATACTTTTAAGACTGCTGGCCTTGTCAGTGATTAATTCAGCCTCTCTGAAGTGGAATGCAAAGCAGAATATCAAGGAAGATAGATAGTAATCAATCAATATTGTAAATCACTAGTAAAATCCACAGACAGCACAAAT